>NC_052630.1:42783077-44212115 GCF_016161935.1 Mauremys reevesii | reverse complement strand
TCTAATCTCATTCTTGGAAATAACAATCGTTTTAGCAGAAATTTTCCATAAAAGTTCAGCCTGAGGCAGACTCCCAGCAGTTTGCCAAAGTTATAAGTAACTGAAATGGGGTTCTCTGATGGAAAGTGTTGGGCAACCTTAACTCTAGGTGTTGCCACCTACATGTGTGTCTATATGCATAAATACTCCCAGGATACAGCTCATGTACACACAGAGAGAGCGTATACAACACATATGGGCAGATAAACAAATAGAGCAGTTCAACATAGTTACAAATGGCTAATTCACCTATTATTTATAGATAGCTTTCTAGTGGGGCCAAGAGGAGAAGACAAACCAAAAAGCTTGTAGTCTGTTACACGGGATTGTTGCACTATCCCAAGTGCCTCTGAAAACCGTTCTTGCTAACTTAGCAGCAGCTGCTGTAGTCTCTGTACAATACAGGTCGTTTTTATACAGAGGCTCATGAGCTGGCTCTGCTACCAAATACTTCATCATTCCTTGTAATGGGTCGTGTTGCTAGAGCTCCCTTTTCACGCTTAGCGGAGAGGTTTCAATACTACCGCTGGAGGGAGGGGGTATGGCTTGGGAAACCCTGCAATGGAAACTAGGCTGGGGATTGCCAGGGTCCTAGCAGGGAGAGTCCCCCACCCTCTGGTCCTTGGCCCCTCCTCCTTTAGCCCTTCTCCCCCCGGCAGAATTCCCTCCATAGGAACTATGCTGTCATTAGCTCCTTCTGCTCCTGCCTGGACTGTTCTTTCCCTTCTGCCCAACCCATGGCCCTTTGGAGGAAGGATCCATGGCTGAAGCCTTTTCTCCTCCCACAAACACTACACTCTCCTTTTCTCTGGCCCATAAAGCAGTGTTTCTTATATCTGAAACCTCTAAAATATATGCAGTTCTTTCACAAGAGCTGGCAGGCTGTAATGGAGCTCTTTAAAATCCTTTGCACCTTGGACTGGCTTACTCATAGTTTTTGCACCAATTACTAGCCACCAATAAAAACTGATTTAAGACACTCTTAACCCAGTTTATGATCATCCATATGAGGGAGTTACACCAGTTTAGTTTTTGCCAGTTTAAGCAACTTAGTTACATCAGTGTAAAAAACTGTTTGTCAGCAAGCCCTTGGGATTAAAAACTCTGGATACTATGGGAATGGTTGCCTGGAAATACACATTATTAGTGTGATCATAAAATATCTGGCCCCGTTTCTTGTGTTTTCTGCAAAGCTCCTCGCCTGGCTGTGAGTGGTAGAAAATTACAATGTTTAAGCAGCCCACCAAGCTAAACTCCAAACATCTTACAAGTCCTCCCTACACACAAAAGTTGTACCACTGTAACGATACTGGCAAAGTTCAAGCAGTACAACACCCCCAAGTTGGATGATCTTACACCAGTACAGGGTACATCTACACTGCAGTTAACCTGGGCTCTTACCCAGGTTTTAGTCCAAACTCCCTACCATGCACATAGAAAACCTCTGCTCCAGATTTGCAAGTGCTTTAAGCCCAGGCTAGCTGACCCAGCTGAGGGTGTGGATTAGAGCCCTGGCTCTCCTGTATCTTGGACTGGAACCCACTTTGTAGTGAGGATACAGGCAAAACCCCTCTCAAGTGCCAATAGTACTCCAAAGCCTTCCCACAATTCCCCCTGAAGTGCCGACAAGTTCTCCCATGATTGACTGGGAAAGAATCCCAGAGTGTCTTAGCACAGAGAACCCTGGGATATGCCCCCAGATACTCCTGGCTGAGTGCAGAAGCAGTAAGACACAGTAACGCTGGTCTGGCTTTGCAGTGGGGACACTCACACCAAGGATTGGCACCTGGTTTGCCTATCACCTGGTCTAACTATGCAGTTTAAACATAGCCATAAAGGTGCCTGATACCAGTATACTAACACTATACTGTTACCAAAACAAGATTGGGCTTTTCAATAAGTAGAGAGAGACCACAAGTACCCAAGTCTGATTGGTATTTACTAATCATCATCACAGTACATAACAGAAAAGCACTTACATTACCAAGTATGGGGTACCAAAGCTTGCAGCCAATGACAAATCTCACAGTGCTGTCTGGTTCAACTCTTTGCCTTCTGCTGAACTTTATTATAGGTACCTTGTTTATAGTTTTGCTTTAGGCTGGTTCCTCTTTTCATATGCAGCCTTATCCTTATTTTTAGCACATTTCCTAACTTCTCGTTGCATTTCATAAACTTCCAACTGCAAGATCAGTGCTGGGCACTTATTCATTGTTTATCCCAGGTATACATAGAGATACACATTTCCAATTAATACATTACATTTGTCAGCTTAGTATCTGTTAGTCTTGTGATCAGTATGTTTGGCGAAAAATCGCTTACTAAGCTAAACAACAGGGCATCATGTGAGATGTTATCTTGTGCAAACTGACATTTCTTGTGTCTTGCAATTATTTAACAGCATTTTTAAAGCTTCTTGGAAGTTTAGTTTACCAACAGGCCCAAGGCCTAAGATGAATTTGGCCTATCAACAGTTATTCCTGGATGGGAAGGGGAATAAGATATACTGGTATAAGACACTTTCATATTAGTATACCTGCTGCCAAACTACTTTTTATTTTTTTGGAGGGGGGCGGCACAGCAGGGAATCACCCTGTAGCAATGCAGTACTTACCCCTGCAGCACCTCCTGCTGGTCATCTTGGGAATTAGCTCTCCAAGCCATTGGAGCACCCTCTGCAGGCCAGTGTTTCACTACCACTTGCCCCCCCCATGTCCCTCCCAGACATGGTGCCCTATTATCTAGGGTGTAGCCCCCTGGCCATATACCCCTCAGTCTCAGGGCATCCCCTCCCCAGGAACCCCGACCCACTATCCTCACCTTGCCTGAGTCTGGGCTACTGCCAATCCTCATCTAGCCCCCACTCCCTGGGGCAGACTGCAGTGTATGAGCCACTCATCACTGGCAAGGAGGGTTTGGACCTGCTGCCTCCAGCTACCCATGGGCTGCCCCTGCAACCCAGTACCTAATAGGCTTTACCAGGCCTGCAGCTTTCCTAGGCCAGAGCTCCGCAGCTCCCTTGGCCTTTCCCCAGCCCTGATCCACTCCAGACACCTGGTTAAGCTCCCTGCAGCCAGGCCCTTCTCTCTCTGAACACAGAGGGAGACTGCCTGCTTGAGTGCCTGGCTCAAGCCTTTATAGGGCCAGCTGGGCCCTGATTGGGGCATGGCCCCTGCTTCCTCCCAATCAGCCCAGGCATCTTGCCCTTCCACAGCCCTCCTCCAGGGCTGTTTTAAACCCCTCCGGGCAGGAGCAGGTAACCACCCTGCTACACCCCCCCTTACCAACATAGTTATACTGGTACAAAAACTGTGTGTAGCCCAGGCCTGACTGTCCCTTTGTAGCTGTTATTTCCACGCGATGAGCTGTTCCATAGGTGGTTCTCCATCTTTACAGTGGGGATATTGGTACTTTCCTGCCTCACACAGGTGTGACGATGGAAAATACATTTTAAAAAAAGATGAGGTGCTCAGACTCTACAATATGGGGCCTGGGTTGTTTCAGAACTGGCACCTCTTTCTCGTACTCACCACAAAGAGGAGTTCCCACTCATCCTACCCAGCCTCAAACAGCTGTCCATATAAGATCGTACATCATGCCTGTCACTGCAGAACCTGAGCCCCTCCCAAGAAGTAAAGTCATTAAGTCTATCAATCTCTGTCTCTCTCTCTCTCTCTCCCCTTCTTCCTAGCAGATAGGAGTATGGGCTCTGGTTCAATTGTTGGGGTTGGTGTGAACCAAAGATACGCACTAGATTTGTCCCTGCAAAAGAACACCGGGGAAGCAGTTTGTGCATCTCCTATTCAGGAACAGTGGAAGCCCTTGCAGCCCACCAAGGACTAAGTTGCACCCTTGCTTCAGTCGTCCCTAAAGTGCTCTGTAGGGGTACAGAATCCCTGGGATGCAGGCTTACCCCAGCCACACCTCTTCCACTCCTGATCTGCCCAACCCTGCTTCTGGCTTTGCCCTCGGAATGTCCCCTGCGCCAGGGTTTCTGTGGACATGGCAGGGGTGATCTTGTACCTGAGCTTGGGGTATTTCCCAGGAGGTCTTTTGCCTGTGGGCTGACACACACCAGTGAATCTGGGTATCTAAGTTCTGACACAGGAAGATGACTAATGATTATTTTTATCCCTTATGTGGTGAACTCTGTAGACAGGGTGTCTGCTTATCTTATCTCACAACTAAGTAAACCAATACGGTGTCCCTAACCTTCTCTGCCTACCTTCTTCCCAACTGCTGTGCCACACACATCATACTGAACACATGGAGACAGATTCAATGGCCAAAGGAGCCTGCCTGCTTGAAATCTATGTATGCCATGTTGTCATAGCTGTGTCGGCCCCAGGATATTACAGAGACAAGGTGGGGGAGGGAATAACTTTTATTGAACCAATTTCTGTCAGTGAGAGAGACAAGCTTTCCAGTCTGGGAAAAGTAGTCTGAGTGTCACAGCTAAATACCAGGTCAAACAGATAGTTTAGCATAAGTAGTTTGTATATCTTATAAAGGACATTCAAGGAGAAGTGGCCTGTTAACACCCCTGTAGTTATAGGACAAAAAGGGAGGTTAGTGTGTTACAGATTGTTGTAATAAGTCATAAATCCAGTGTCTTTATTAAGACCATGATTTTTAGTGTCTAGCAAGTTATGAATGTCAGCTCCCAGCCTCCTTTTTTGAAAGTGCTGTGCAGGTCAGTTATAGAGGGATCACTCTGTGAAAAGTGTTCATGCCCAGGTGATGAAGTGTTTTGTCTTTTGTTATTTTTCTGTGTGGATTCATGTGAGAGCACAGCTATTGTCTGGTTTTGCCCACATAATTGTTACTGGGGAATTTAGGGGACTGGACGAGGTACACCACATGTGACAAGTATGAACTTTGCTAGACACTAAAAATCATGGTCTTAATAAAGACACTGGATTTATGGCTTATTCCAACAATCTGCAACACCCTAAGCCCCCTTGTGTTTTATGGCTATAGGGGTATTAAAGGGCCCTTCACATGAATGATGCCTTAAAATATGTGCTAACTATTTATGCTAAACAACCTGTTCGAGCCTGTATTTAGCTGTGACCCTCTGAATACCTTTCCCAGATCTGCAGAAGATCTCTGTGTAGCTCGAAAACATGTCTTTCTCACCAACAGAAGTTGATCCATTAAAAGATATTGCCTCCCCCAGCATGAAATCTAATCAGCTTCAAAAAACGAATTGAAAACAGTTTCAGGGGGAAAGTGGCTGACTATACAGGGAAAACTCAGAAACTGGCTTCACAAAGTGCAGTCAGCTGCCCAGAATAAATATGTGGATTTTCTTCTCTAATCTCTTCCAGTTTTCTTAATATTTAGTGTTTCTTGTAACAATTGTCAGGTAGGTAAAATATTCTCAGATGTCATTTTTCAAGTGCATAGTTTCCCTTAAAAGGGCAAGGGATATTTTTAGAACACGTGTTTGTGCCCATTTTTGGCATCTTTATGATAGTTAAAGAAGTTCATAGAGTGGAAGGCCAGAAGAAACCATTCTGATTTGCTTGTCTGGCCTCTGACATAACAGGCCAGAGGATTTCATTTAGTAATTCCTGCCTCCATCCCAATAAAACTGGTGGTTGAACTGCAGCATATCGATGGAGAGTTCTGAAAGATGTAGAGTTTTCCAAGTATTCTTTTTTCCTCGTTGTTTTGTACTTGGTAAATATCAGGAATGGCTGGTCTGGCCTTCTCTGATTTGGCGGAGAACTTCCTGGGTGTCTCGGAGATTGTGTATTGTGAGTTTTCATACTTCAGTTGAAGGGCTGAGGACAGTGAATCGTTAGCAACGACATCCTTCCTCCAAAATGGTGATTCGTTCTTGGAGTTACATTAAGAACATAAGAACATAAGAAAGGCCGTACCGGGTCAGACCAAAGGTCCATCTAGCCCAATATCTGTCTACCGACAGTGGCCAATGCCAGGTGCCCCTGAGGGAGTGAATCTAACAGGCAATGATCAAGTGATCTCTCTCCTGCCATCCATCTCCATCCTCTGACGAACAGAGGCTAGGGACACCATTCTTACCCATCCTGGCTAATAGCCATTTATGGACTTAGCCACCATGAATTTATCCAGTCCCCTTTTAAACATTGTTATAGTCCTAGCCTTCACAACCTCCTCAGGTAAGGAGTTCCACAAGTTGACTGTGCGCTGCGTGAAGAAGAACTTCCTTTTATTTGTTTTAAACCTGCTGCCTATTAATTTCATTTGGTGACCCCTAGTTCTTGTATTATGGGAATAAGTAAATAACTTTTCCTTATCCACTTTCTCAACATCACTCATGATTTTATATACCTCTATCATGTCCCCCCTTAGTCTTCTCTTTTCCAAACTGAAGAGTCCTAGCCTCTTTAATCTTTCCTCATATGGGACCCTCTAAACCCCTAATCATTTTAGTTGCTCTTTTCTGAACCTTTTCTAGTGCTAGAATATCTTTTTTGAGGTGAGGAGACCACATCTGTACACAGTATTCGAGGTGTGGGCGTACCATGGATTTATATAAGGGCAATAATATATTCTCAGTCTTATTCTCTATCCCCTTTTTAATGATTCCTAACATCCTGTTTGCTTTTTTGACCGCCTCTGCACACTGCGTGGACATCTTCAGAGAACTATCCATGAGAACTATCCATTGGACCCTGCTTTAGATGTGTGCGACATAAAAGCTCTCTGTATATCACTGAATTCATTTGCAAACACACATACAGGAGAACAATGTCATTCCCCGGTTCATGCAGCTGTTTCACTCTCATGCCTTTGCTTAGAGGAAGTGAGAGACAGATGTGGGCTCAGTGTCATGTAGCCTCTCTCCTCCCCATTTTCATAACTAGCAGAGATCTCAGTTTATCAGGATTCAGCAAAGAATCTGGGCTAGGAAACTTTGAGTGAGGTTCTTTCCCAGCTCAGTTGCTGTTGAACTTGTGTCACTAGCTGACATCCGGTGCCACCCTCTTTAATTATTAACAGTTTAGGAAACCTGTCCTGACAGCCTCCCCTGGCAATAAGCACTTTTACTATTATGGTTGTTAAAGTGAAACCTAACTGCTAAATTCAGCTAGCCAGCATGTTTCAGGCAGCCCCAATCTGTCAACAGGAAACATGGCTTTGGGATCGCAGAGCAGCATTATATGTTCCCTGGGGCTGGACGAAAGGAGAGGAGATGGAAGGCAGAAGGAGAGGAGGAGCAGACAGAAGGGATGTGTGTTTTACGTTGACTGCTAGCACATGAGATTGGTCTCTAGGATAGGCTGCAAACACTGCAACTTCTGGGCATTCCCAGAGGATGATGCAGTGTGGTCTATCTCTTACAGGACATCCCCAGGGGCAGGAAACCAAGTAAATCCCCAGCTACCACTGGTTCATTTGATGGCTTTGACAAGTCACTTAATGCCTCTGTGCTTCAGTTTCTGCAGCAATAGGAGCAATGCATGTAGAGCACTTGCTGCTCTGGGCTCCTCGCAGGCACCCCCAAACAAGGGGACAGATGGCGTTGGGGTTTCTAGCATCTAGCAGTGGGAGGAAAGGGTTGGTACCAGGAGGTGGGTCATGAAAAGAAATGAGGTGTGTGTGTGTTGGGGACTTTTTGCATTTCTCCACCTCCTTCAGGTTTCTTGTGGGTGAGAGAGAGGCAGTATAGCTGGAGCTCCCCCTCCCCCACCTCCCACCATGGGTTTAGTGGCACTCAGGATATGCAGCTCTAACTGTGGACATATGCACATGTTGCTTATCCAGTGCCTGGTGAAGTCAGTAGGAGTCTTCCATTGACATCAATGGGCTTTGGATCACACCCAAAGATTCTGCTCTGAAAAGTGACTGTCAGAGGGCATTGCGGGGCTCCATATCTACAGACCCTGAATGCTTTAAGATCAAAGCTGCTCAGTTTACAAGTCTGTAAGATTTATTTCCTACCTGCCCGCTGGCTTCTTTCTAGCTTATGCAACACAAACACTAAAGACTCTGCTATTGGTACTTTTTAACAATTCTGGCGATGACACATTCGCTAGTCTCAAATCCAGGTCACCAGAGTTGGCTCTGTTGTAAGAGTAAACAGTGGCATACGTGTATTTTGGTCTGTGTTGACTCTTCTCAAGAGTTCCCATGCATTTTGGTCAGTAAAGGAGGCAGTCCCAACTCGGAATACGCACAGGAGGGACGTCTGTTGAATAAGAAGGTGCCGCTTTTTTCAGAAGAGAAGCGCATTTTAAAAGAAGCTTGGTACATTCGGGCAGTCTCTGTTCAGAAGAAGCTCAGCACTGGAATAGGAGGAACATTTCAAATTCAAGTTTCCCGCAGCACCCATTGGCCAGGAACAGAGCTGTGGACAGTCAACATCAGCATCGTGTCTCATGGCCCCGCAGTCAGATTACCCTGATGGGCCGCATGCAGCCTGCCCGCTGCAGGTTGCCCGCCACTGGCATAAACTGTGTTGTCTCTCCAGCATTAATAGTCTTAGTAGGTACTTCTAAAATTGGCTTTGACAGTGACTGGCTTATAAGGTTTTCTGCATATTGATGCAGTCCAGAGGCTTAGTATTTTGCTGCCTTTTCACATAAGTTGTCAGAACTGGTTTGCTGATCAGTCTGGCAAACCAAGCTCCTCCACTTTTACTATATAAAAACTATATAAATCCATCCCACCTCTTGAATACTGCATGTAGTTCCGGTTGCCCCATCTCAAAGAAAGATAGATTGGAGGTGGAAAAGGTACAGAGAAGGGCAACTAAAATGATTAGGGGTATGGAACAGCTTCCATATGAGGAGAGATTAATAAGACTGGGATTTTTCATCTTGGAAAAGAGATGATGAAGAGGTGATATGATGGAGGTCTATAAAATCATGACTGGTGTAGAGAAAGTACATAAGGAAGTGTTATTTACTCCTTCTCATAACACAAGGACTAGGGGTCACCAAATGAAATTAATACACAGCTAGAGTGACCAGATGTCCCGATTTTATAGGGACAGTCCCAATTTTTGGGTCTTTTTCTTATATAGGCTCCTATTACCCTCCCCCATCCCGATTTTTCACATTTGCTGTCTGGTCACCCTATACACAGCAGTTTAAAAACAAACAAAAGGAAGTATTTTTTCACACGGTGCACAGTCAATCTGTGGAACTGTTTTACCAAGGGATGTTGTGAAGGACAAAACTATAACAGGGTTCAAAAAAGAACTAGATAAGTTAATGGAGGATAGGTCCCTCAATGGCTATTAGCAGGATGGACAGGGATGCAACATCATGGTCTGAGTGTCCCTAGCCTCTGTTTGCCAGAAGCTGGGGGTGGACAACAGGTGATGGCTTACTCAATAATTGCTCTGTTCTGTTCAATCCCTTTGAAGCACCTGGTATTGGCCACTATCAGAAGACAGGATACTGGGCTAGATGGACCATTGGTCTGACCCAGTACGGCTTTTCTTATGTAAAAAGTAATTATAATATGATAAAAATGTTGAATACAGAAACTCCCCAAGATAACGACCTCTCAAGATAACAACCATGGCAAATAATGCATTTTTAAAATCTTGGCCAATTAGGAAATGTATATTTATGTGTGTTTCCCAGTCACAAATCTAGCATTCTGGAGCAAAGTCAGTACAATGTAGTCCAATAAACAAATGTTCCTTTGACATGCCCCTCCCTTATTCCTCCACTGCACCCCACTCATCCTTGTCCTCGGTCAGTGTCCCGCCGCTGCTGCTTTCCCGGAAGGAAACAATTTTTTTACAGGCTGCCCCCTTTTCCCAGATCTTCATCCCTGTCCTCCTCCCGCTGCAACCCCTGCCCAGCCCGGGGCCCCCTCTCCCCTCAGCTCCCCCATTCCTTGCCCCTGGTGCCCCGTCCTTGCTCCAACTCCTAACGGGGGCAAGGGACCTTGCACAGCAGCATCCATGTCCTTCCTCCCAGCTCCAGCCTGGGCTAGAATAGCGGCCACGCTGTCCCTCCAAGTCCTGGGAGCATCAGGCAGCTTAACACTAGTGAGGGATATGCCCCTTCCAACAGCAGCTGCTGTCCCATCAAGTGTGCAGGCTTTAGGGGTCAGGGGGGCCTTAATACTGCTCCCCCACCTTTACTCATCCCTCACTGCTATAACAGGGAGAGCAGTAAAGAGCTATTGCATCACCAGCACTCACAAGTTTTCTTTAGCTGAAAGAGGTCACAGGACTTTGCAAAAAGAGAGAAGTGCCCGGTTTTCCCCTCAAAAGGATAATTACTAAAGGCAAAGTGGTAATATATTTTATGAGGGAGGCCGTGGAAAATTCAGTCCTCTACCCCATCTGTTCCTTGGCGTTGAACATTTAATAACTTTCAGGAGAGAGAGGAGGAAGCAGAGAAGAGGCGGGGGCAGGGCCTTGGGAAAGGGGGTGAAATCGGGGCATATCCCCTCCAGTCCCCTGCTGTGAACTGCTCAGGGCAGGGGGCTGGGAGCACCCCCACAATCCCAGCCCACATCCCCAGCCCTGACCCCTGCACCCCACTCACAAACTCCCAGCTCCCTGCCCTGACTCCTGCACCTCCACACGTACCCCATGTCCTGACTCCTGCACCCCCTCACACACTTCCAACCCCCAGTCCTGACTCCTGTATCCCCCACACACATAACCAGCCCCCACACCCCATGCCCTGGCTCCTGCACCCCCCCACATCCCCACGCCCACCCCTCGCACCAAATGGGAGCTGCCCCAGGTAAGTGCTCCACACCCCAACCTCCTGCCCCAACCCTGAGACCCCTCCCTCATTCTAGCTCCTAGCCAGACTCTGCACCCCAACCCCCAGCCTGCTCCTGCACCCTAACTCCCTCCCAGACCCTGCACCCCCACCCTCAGCTCAGTGCAGAGAGAGGCGAAGAGAATGGGCTAGAACCAGGGAGAAGGTAGGTACCCACCCTATGTGGGCAGGGGTGGGGGGGATCCTGTTTACCCCCTCCCCAGCCCTGCTGCGCTTGCAGTTTACTCCCAGCCCCTCCCTTGCTCCAACGAACAACCCTAGCTCCCGCCCCACTGTGTTTTTGCCCCCAGTCCCTGCCTTGCTCCAGTCAGCAGGGACTAAAAAATCCTCCCCCCATGCCCCACTGTGCTCATCTCACCCCTGGCCCCTCCCTCGCTCCAGCTGGGGACCAATTCTCCCCTCCACACACACACCATGCCCAGCTGTCAAGGTGGATAAAAATCAATGACTTTAAAAAAATTCAGATTTTTTAAATTTAAATAGTTTTTTCCCCTCAAAAATCCGAACTAAAGATAGTTTTAATTAAGATACATTATATCATGGAATAGGGATTATAAATTCTGATTCTATAGTATGAGACAATATATTCATGTAATGTTTAAGAAAAGTTTTGTATATGAGTCCAATAGTTCACGGCTTGTTATGCAGACAAAACTACACAGAATCGTTTCAGAGGGCAAGGCAAAGATGCCACATTTATTATGATAACAATTTGATCTATAACCAGTAGCTAATACCTTAGTACTTTTACACACACACACACACACACACACACACACACACACACACACACACACACACACACACACACATCAGCTGTTCTGCAGCTGCTGTATAGTTACCAGTCCTGAACATAGCTTGAGTCAGTCTTGATTTCGCAGCTTGGGTTCGTAGCTCGTGGCGGCTAATTGGCCAGGAAAGCCGGGCACATGGAAGGGCTGGGTCTGCCCTCCCATGTTGGCAGCAGAATGTTACCCTTCCAAGTCTTCCATCTCACCCATCCTTTTTGTAGGCTTTAGTTTGAATCCAGAGTCTATAGGCCTTGCTGTGTCACGCTGCCTCTGGGTTCGGTGTGATTGATCACCCGTCAGTTGCAGACGTGACTTTCAGCCTCGGACCTGTCTTTGATCTTCCTTCTATTGGACCTTTGTTCTTTTCTTTTTAGGGTGGACTCTTCTTACTTTGTTAGGGCTCTTGTCTGCATCTTCAGCCGTTGGTGTTTGAACTCTGTTTCATCAGGACAGGCTGGCGCTGGAAGTTGATTCCATCATAAACATAAACTGTTGAGCAATAGTCAACATGGTTTCTGTAAAGTGAAATCGTGTCTTACTAATCTATTAGTAAACATAAACTGTTGAGCAATAGTCAACATGGTTGCTGTAAAGGGAAATCGTGTCTTACTAATCTATTAGAGTTCTTTGAACGGGTCAACAAACATGTGGACAAGGGGGATCTGGTGGACATAGTGTACGTAGATTTCCAGAAAGCCTTTGACAAGGTCCCTCACCAAAGGCTCTTACGTAAATTAAGCAGTCATGGGATAAAAGGGAAGGTCCTTTCATGGATTGAGAACTGGTTAAAGGACAGGGAACAAAGGGTAGAAATTAATGGTAAATTCTCAGAATGGAGAGGGGTAACTAGTGGTGTTCCCCAAGGGTCAGTCCTAGGACCAATCCTATTCAATTTATTCATAAATGATCTGGAGAAAGGGGTAAACAGTGAGGTGGCAAAGTTTGCAGATGATACTAAATTTCTCAAGATAGTTAAGACCAAAGCAGATTGTGAAGAACTTCAAAAAGATCTCACAAAACTAAGTGATTGGGCAACAAAATGGCAAATGAAATTTAATGTGGATAAATGTAAAGTAATGCACATTGGAAAAAATAACCCCAACTATACATAGAACATGATGGGGGCTAATTTAGCTACAATGAGTCAGGAAAAAGATCTTGGAGTCATCGTGGATAGTTCTCTGAAGATGTCCACGCAGTGTGCAGAGGCGGTCAAAAAAGCAAACAGGATGTTAGGAATCATTAAAAAGGGGATAGAGGATAAGACTGAGAATATATTATTGCCCTTATATAAATCCATGGTACGCCCACATCTCGAATACTGTGTACAGATGTGGTCTCCTCACCTCAAAAAAGATATTCTAGCACTAGAAAAGGTTCAGAAAAGGGCAACTAAAATGATTAGGGGTTTGGAGAGGGTCCCATACGAGGAAAGATTAAGGAGGCTAGGACTCTTCAGCTTGGAAAAGAGAAGACTAAGGGGAGATATGATAGAGGTATATAAAATCATGAGTGATGTTGAGAAAGTGGATAAGGAAAAGTTATTTACTTATTCCCATAATACAAGAACTAGGGGTCACCAAATGAAATTAATAGGCAGCAGGTTTAAAACAAATAAAAGGAAGTTCTTCTTCATGCAGCACACAGTCAACTTGTGGAACTCCTTACCTGAGGAGGTTGTGAAGGCTAGGACTATAACAATGTTTAAAAGGGGACTGGATAAATTCATGGTGGCTAAGTCCATAAATGGCTATTAGCTAGGATGGGTAAGAATGGTATCCCTAGCCTCTGTTCGTCAGAGGATGGAGATGGATGGCAGGAGAGAGATCACTTGATCATTGCCTGTTAGGTTCACTCCCTCTGGGGCACCTGGCATTGGCCACTGTCGGTAGACAGATACTGGGCTAGATGGACCTTTGGTCTGACCCGGTACGGCCATTCTTATGTTCTTATGTTCTTATCCATACATACCTCATTCACGCATCCGAACTAAACTAATAAGATTACAGCAGGGTTTTGCAAAAATGAAGGTTGCAGCAAGCTTTTACAAAATTAAGTAAGTGTTGTAAAATGGAGTTTGACTTACAATATGGCAAACAGTGAACAGAAATAGACAAGTGTAGTGAATGGCAGTGAACAAAAGTTACAATGTAGGCAAGTGTAGTGAATGGCAAACAATGAACAGAAGTTACAATACTGAAACAGTGTAAGTCTCAGGCTAGGTCTACAGTGCTGGGGGACAGGGTGGGAGTCGACCTAAGATAGGCAACTTCAGCTACACTAATAGCATAGCTGAAGTCAGCGTATCTTAGGTCGATTTACCTGGCTGTGAGGACGGCTGCGAGTCGACCGCTGCCACTCCCCCGTCAACTCCGCCTCTGCCTCTCGTGCACGATGGAGTTCTGGAGTTGACGGCAGAGCGATTGGGGATCGAGTTTATAGCATCTACACTAGACGTTATAAATCGATCCCCAATAGATCAATCACTACCCGCCGGATCGGCGGGTGGTGTAGACATACCCTCAGTGATTTAAGTAGGAATTGGATTGACAGTGAAACTTACAAGGGCAACTGGCTGAACAGCTATGGCTCTTAACAAGCATCTTAATTGTCAATTAGCCCGTTATTGGGATAACCAGTTTTTTGAATGAATGTTTCATTCATAAAACTTTACTTATGAAGTTACATTAATAAAGTGAACAATTAAAAACAATTTCATTCATCAGTTCTACAGGCTTAGGGATCCAGTCTTATGGGATTCCACAGACTTCTGTATAGATTATTTAGCTTAATTCTTCTATCTCCCCATGGGACTCAGTGCTCAGTCTAGAAGATACCATCAGAGATGCTTAGTTTTGCAGTTCTCAAACTGTGGATTTATGTCTCCAGAGGTAACATGCTGGTTAACAGCAAAAATGTTTTAAAATAAATAAATAATATATAGCCGTGAGAAATAACAGACCTCAACTCTATTGTTCCTTTGCACATTTGTGTACACAGGATCAACCCCTTAGCTCTCTTTAAAAATGAAAAGTTTCAAAAAGTTCAATGAATAGAAGATTGTTGGGGGCAGAATAGATCTGGACAGGGAGAAGTCTGGAGATAAATGTGAGAAGTGAGGGACATGTTTTTTGTTAAAATATTATGTTTGCTGTTGAAGAAAAAAATCCAGAATACTTAACGTTGTTGTTTTAGTTAAATAAAACAATTTAAATGTCTTTCTGGTGATGTTCTCCTCCTAATACAGCCTGGCAAGAAAATCCTCCAAATATTAATGATTAACCTCTTGAACTGGAGATAGTTCACCTCCCAATGACTTCATAAATATCTGCTTTAATTACCTTTGGTAAATGAAATAACCAAACAATCATTCATTTTCTGATATAGCTATAAAACTCATCTGAAAAGTTTTCAAAATTAATCACAGTTTAAAAATGTATAGTGTGTACCTTCTAAAAATGAAACCTACGTCTCTGAGTTGTGAAGAATATGTTTTAAGGTTATAACAACCAACAAGAATGTTGAAATGTAGAAACCCATGATTAAATTGAGTCTTCCTAACTAGTGATTTAAATCAAATCCACCCTGCCCGCTGTGCTCTTGCCCCTGGCCTCTTCATTCCCCAGGGAGGCCCACAAATGTGTTTGGCACCGGGCCCACAAAAAGTTAATCCGGCCCTGTCTGAGAGTTGGTGTCTTGAGGTTCCACCCAGCTCTCAGTGATTTCAGCTCTCAGTGGGGGAACCTCACTGCTAGTGCGGGCTGGGCGGGGTCTTCCACAGAAACTCTGTCTTGCAGCAGATCTAAGCACTTAGACCTGATTATCAGTGATTTCAGCTCTAGCGGTTACCTAATAAAGCAAAAAAAAAAATACACCTCTCAGTGGAGCCTCATCAGCTCTTTAAACAGGGGAGGGGGCAGGTCAAATAACACCTGGGACTCATAGGCAGAGCCCACACCACGAAGCAAAAACACTTATCCCCACCCACCGTCTCTCTCTCTCTCTCTCTCCCCACTGGGCTCTGCCATCCAAACCCCTTGCTTAGCAAGTGCCGTTCAGCTGAGGGTGACCAGTGCTTAATTTGTAATGAAAGAAGTGCCAGGCTGAAGCAGGTTTTTTACTTTCATTACTGATGTGACAAGCCCAGAGGTGCCGGGGCTATGAACTGCCAAGCCTAGAGGTGCTGGGGCTCAGACTTGGCAAAAATTAAGCACTGAGGGTGACCCCTTCAATCAGAACAGGCTAAACACAGTTCTGCTGCCCTTTACTCATACAGTGAGGATAACAACATTTCATTATCCCTGCATTCAAGTGATTTGTAACCGAGCACCAGCCAAAATTGATCACTTGGGCTACACAGCTCTGTCTGCTGGATACCTAGACAGGATAGGAGTATTCATGTAAATATAGTCTGGTCCTGAAGCCTTTCCCTGCAGCCCCCCAGCTCATCACTAGCTGTCAGGGGAGAGCATCAGAGGGGTAGCCGTGTTAGTCTGGATCTGTAAAAGCAGCAAAGAATCCTGTGGCACCTTATAGACTAACAGACGTTTTGCAGCATGAGCTTTCCTGAGTGAATACCCACTTCGTCGGATGCAAGTGCCTTGCATCCGACGAAGTGGGTATTCACCCACGAAACCTCATGCTGCAAAACGTCTGTTAGTCTATAAGATGCCACAGGAGTCTTTGCTGCTTGTCAGGGGAGAGCTCATTCAGACCTTGTTTACAAATCATAATTTGAAATTATGATGTTGGCCAACATCGCCAAAATGAATGCACTTACATTGTCAGAAAATACAGCAGCTGTGTGAGGAAGCTAGTCTTTGTTCATACTTTTCAAACCTATTATGCTTTTTCAGGTACAAGTATTTTATCACATACTATATATGCTTTTGAAGTGTGTATTAATGTTTTGATTTCAATTCAAATTTCCAACCACTCACTACATTGGCAACACTGCATGTAACTATTTGACCACTGTGGGGGTGTTGGGGAAATTCAGGGGAGGTGTAGATGTAGGGAAATCCCTGGAATACGCCCCCAGTGACCCAGCAGCAGGAACTTCATAGGACACCGCTATGTGCTTGTGTGAGTAGAAGCACAGACATAAAGAGGGGACCATTTTCACTCCACTCCTTCCACCAGCCCCTGATGAACTGCATCAGACTGAATAGTGTGACTGTCCGGATGTAGGCAAGCTTTACACTGCACAGCTCTCTAGCACGTTCAGGGTCAGGTTCTCAACCGCTGTAAACTGAGCTGGCTGAGGCTCTGGCTCCTCATACAGAGAGAGGGAAACACCTTGCTAATACTGCCTTGGTCATGGCGTGAAATGAGTTAGCAGTGATACTGTTCAAACCTTCTTTCAAAGGTAAAGCAAACCCACCCCTTTGCACTGCCAGTAAAGCAGCAGGAATGTTGCTTATTTAAAGCCAACAATGTGAGTGATTGCTAAGAACACACAAGAAACCAGTTCCACCCTTGCTGGTTTTCCATTTGCTCCAAGACTTGACATGGATGAAAAACTCACTGAAACAGGGTGGTGATATAAAATTCCTCGAAGCTGGGGCATGTCCACTCTGAGAGCTAGCTGGAGGTTCTGCTATTGGTGGAGAGGGAGGCCCAGCATGAGCTTGTCTGCCATTTGCAGATGCAGAGCCTTCCCGTAGGGGAGGGAATTTTCCAGGTTGTGCATCAGGACCAATGCCTTGAGAGAGCCAAACAATGCCGTTATGTGCAGTGCAATGCTGTGGTTGCGGCTGCATTAGAGGAGGAGAGTGGGGTGGAAGAGGAAGGAACAGATACAGGAAATGGATGGGCTCCACACCATGCCTGGGGGAGCTCTGCTGAATCCCCAGCCCACAGACTGCATCCGCTGGTAAGTCCCTACAGAGGAAGCAGCAAACCCCACTCTATGAACCCAGCTGCAGTGGCTCGCTGGTGCGTAAGAGGACCGGGCTATGGCCCCATCTCCTCACAATCCCCTGTGGGTGTCTTGTTCCCTAGGGGGCACTAGGAGGATGTGGTGGTTTGGGGAAGTGCAGCAGCTGCAGTTGTATTGAGCTACATTGCAAGGGCACAATGTATCTTGCTTAGGTACTTGAATGGCCTCCATTCCCATAGTATGTGAGCACCTCCCACTCTGTGATGTATTTACAGCACCCCTGGGAGGCAGGGCAGGGCTAGCATCCTCCCTTGACAAAGGGGTAACTGAGGCACAGAGAGGCTTATCCAGGGTCACACAGGGAATCTGTGTCATAGCAGGGAGCTGAGCCCATGCTAGGTCCCAGGCTAAAACGTCAGTCACTGGACCCTCCCTCCTCTCAGTGCAAGAGCAGTAAAGTTTTCTGGCATTTTGCCCAAAGTTTGTGCCCCCCCCCCCAGAGCAGCCAGGCTCAATGTAGCACCTGGTCAGTGTTTAGCCGAACAGAGCCCTAGTGTTGCTGTGACTCATCTAAGATTCCTCCCAGTGGTGGTTGCTGAATTTCACCATAGAGCGTGCGGCTCATTGCCAGTATGTTTTGGAGGGCTGCATGGCCTCGCAGGGGAGAGGAAGTCGCACGGCTTGGACGTATAAAGAGCACTTCATTTTTACTGGCATAGAGATAAACCTTTGCAAAACACTCCTAGATTATCCAGGAGCTTCAGAAAGAAATCAAGCCATTTTAGCACAAAAATTATTGAAATGGAGCTAATTGTGCTTTACAACCTGCTACAGCTTAGTGGGAATCTTGGAACCAGGAGTAAAGTCTCACAACACTAAGGGCAAAGTGATTGCAGTATTTACATGTGTATGCAATATGAACCTGCTTCAAAAGCCATAGCAGTCAGTGGGAGTCCTTTCAATGGTCCAGTCCTTTATCGTGACTTCTGCAGAGCCACTACGGGGATCTGTATCCCTATTGAGCATGATTCTCTTGACTCAGAGGCTAGGTCGAAGATTCGCTTGAGGAGAGAAGTTCTTAGACCTTCAAATGATGTAGTTCAGCTTTCCTCTGGGGACTGTCCCTCTAGTTCGTCGCCAACCAGTGGGGATCTGCAGAAGGATGTCGGTGAAGGACAAGGCAAGGTTGCTTACTAAGTCATGGGATTTCCTGGAATATATTGGTTGAAATTTTCAAAGCCATCTAGGGGATGTAGGTGTCTCCCATGTCATGTCGCCCATTCATTTCAATGTAGTGTTAATTTGAATAGAAGGTTTTGTCTATAGGCCCTGGATGTCTTTGAAAATCTCAGCCATAGTCCCTGCAGATGCACTCTGATCTCTCCCCGCCTCCCTTCTCCCTTGGAACACATTAATAGTCATTTCCATGCAGGTGGAGAGGAGCTGAGTGATGATGGTGGTGGGCTGAGCCTTTTACGCCCTTGGTTCCTAGAATACTTGTGGGTGGGTGACATCAGCACACTGCTAGGGCTTTTTCACTCCTAGGAAAGAACCTCTGGCCCTGAGCCAAAGGCCTGGTGCATCTCTGCACAGTATGGGTCTCCAGAGGCAAACTTAATGAGCCCCAGTTACTTGGGGCCAGATTCGGACACCCTTACTCCTGTGAGGCACACCTTCCTCTGTTGGGGCTGCCTGTGCCATAAGCAACAAGAAATGCAGGAGACAGGCAGCACTGTAGGAAGGAGATCTATAGTGAGTGTGCTGAGAGGCCACTGTTACATCTGTGGGTCTGCTGCTTAGTGGGAGCAGCCTACACCAGGCTTGCTTGCCTCAGCCCGGGTGTCACACCAAACTAGGACCCACCTGACCCTCTCTCTCCAGTTCCACTCATCACACTACATCTCTCCCATTTTATAAACAAATTAATAACAAATAATGAACTAACTCTGAATGCCACAAAGCACCCACATGCCAGAGGCTACTAAAGTGGTGAATTAGCTACTGGGCCAATGGGGCCAGTGCTTTGGGGCTCCAGCCAATTGGTGGCCCTGGAAACATGGGCACCCCCCATACCCTGACCTTGCTCCGTAGCAGGAGTGCCAGGTGGGCGGAGCTGGGTAGGGAGGAACCCCTGCACCCCAACCCCACTCCCCGGCAGGAGCACCGGGCAGGCGGAGCCCCGGCCACCCCCTAGAGCTGGGCCCAGGAGCAAGGCCATGGCTCTGGGAGGGGGGGACATGGACAAGAGTAAGGGGGCTGAGGCTGGGCATGGGGCCACAGCTGGGGGCAAGCGTGGAGCCCTGGGTGCAGGGTCAGCAGCCAGGACCCTGGATATGGGGCCAGGAGCAAAGCCCCATGTAAAACCTAGTTCCTGCACCTACACAGAGCCACAGTGTGTGTGTGGGGTGGAATGGGGAAGCCTGTGGGTGGAAAGGGTGGGGCCACGGGGGGAAGGGGTGAAATGGGGGTGGGACTGAAGATGGAAGGGGTGGGGAGGGGCTCCCCACTTGCTCTTGCCCAGGCCCCACAAAGCCTCTGGTTACTAGCACTCAGCCTAGTCAGAGCCACTGCTCTATCATGGACTCAAGTAAACATGTCATTGCAGAGATAATGTGGTTTCTTCAGCAGGGAATTGGACATGGATCTCAGTACTATGTCTCTACCATCCATTTCTTCCTCTGGCAACCTGCATCCCTGCAGGGCTGGTCTCAGGATTAGTCTTTGTCTCGACACCTGTGGCACCTCAGCAGACTCACATTGGGTTGCTTCCTGTTTTCCCCACCAGGGCTGCCCAGAGGGAGGGTGGGGGCAAGTGGGGCAATTTGCCCCAGGCCCCTGGGCCCCGCAGGGGCCCCCACAAGAATATAGTATTCTATAGTATTGCAACTTTTTTTCTTATGGAAGGGGCCCCTGAAATTGCTTTGCCCTAGGCCCCCTGAATCCCATGGGTGGCCCTGTTCCCCACTGTGTCTGTTGGCTCACTGATGTCTGCAGTTTATCATAGCACTTTTCCCTCCTGAGCGGTGACCTCATATGAGCTGGGAGCCATTGTGTTACTCATGATTCATTGAGTCTACCCAGCCCAAAGACTCCGAGACTGTAAGATCAGAAGGGACCATTGTGATCATCTAGTCTAACCTCCTGCACATTGCAGGCCACAGAACCTCACCCACCCACTCTTGTAATAGGCCCCTAACCTCTGGCTGAGTTACTGAAGTCGTCAAATCATGATTTAAAGGCTTAAATTTACAGAGAATTCACAAATTCCTCTAGTTCAAACCAGCAAGTCACCTGTGCCTCATGCTGCAGAGGAAGGTGAAAATCCCCCGTAGTCTCTGCCAATCTGACCTGGGAAAATTCCTTCCCAACCCCAAATCTGGTGATCAGTTAGACCCTGAGCATGTGGACAAAACCCACCAACCAGAAACCTGAGAAAGAATTCTCTGTAGTAACTCAGAGTCCTCCCCATCTAGTGTCCCATCTCCGGTCGTTGGTGATACTTGCTAATAGCAGATATGGATGGGCCATATGCCAGTGTAGGCACTCCATAAACTTATCCAGTCTGGTCTTGAAACAAGTTCAATTTTTTGCCCCCACTACCCCCTAGGGAGGCTGTTCCAGAACATCGCTCCTGTCATGGTTAGACCCCTTTGTCAAATTTCAAGCCTAAACTTATTGATGGCCAGTTTATAGCCATATGTTCTTGTGCCAAACTGGCCCTTAACTTTCCTGTGTCTTTCCAATGGTATCAATTCACTCACATCTCTTGCGGGATACCCACTGCTGCAGTGACTTCGGTGGGATTATGTCTAGTGTTAAGTACTATTGTCAAGGTGTCACCCTCACTCTGAACTTTAGGGTACAGATGTGGGGACCTGCATGAGATAACCCCTAAGCTTATTTACCTGCTTAGATCTAGTTGCTGCCAGTACCAAATAGTTTAAACAAACATTTATGGGAGAGTCATTTGGAAACTCTGTCTTCTCCCCAAATATTTCCCCAGTCTTTATCCCCACTTTCCTGGCAGGATTGAGACTGGTTCACCTCCTACCAATTCCTGGTGAGCCCAGATCCAAAAAACCCTTGGATCTTAAAACAAGGAAAAATCAATCAGATTATTTAAAAGAAGACTTTTAATTAAAGGAAAAGGGTGAAAGGAATACCTCTGTGAGTGTAGCATGCAAGCTACTCTCACAGGCATCAGATTCAAAACACCCTCTGGGCAAAAACCTTAGTTACACATAGACACCCAGTTTGATTCTCCCTCTTATGCAAAATGAAGTCACAAAAGAAAATAAACATAATCTAATACATTCCTTCTCTAAACACTTACTACTTTTAAGAAATGTTAGATGGCTGATTCCTGGATCCTTCACTCCGGCACAAACTTTTCTGAGCAGACAAAAGACTGATTTCCCTAGACTCATAGAAGATTAGGGTTGGAAGGGACCTCAAAAGATCACACAGTCCAACCCACTGCTCAAAGCAGGACTAATCCCCAGACAGATTTTTACCCCAGTTCCCTAAATGGCCCCCTCAAAGACTGAACTCACAACCCTGGGTTTAGTAGGCCAATGCTCAAACCACCAAGCTATCCCTCCCTCTTTAAAAACATTTTGTCCCCCATTGGTTCCTCTGGTCAGGTGTCAGCTAGGCTTTGTGAACTTCTTAACCCTTTACAGGTAAAAGAGGAATTAACCCTTAATTGTCTGTTTATGTACTATGATTTGTGAATAAGGGCATCAGCCTTACTTACTCACTTCTTAGCACTCTACTTGTGAATAGATCTGAACATACCGCAGGCTGGAGCTGAACATCGCTTGTGCTCTAAGGCCTAGAAAGCCATTCACTCATTCTGGAGAGCACTTACTCCCACTAATGTCAATAGTGTTACTCATGGGAGTAAATGCTCACTCTTTATTTCCCCCTTCTGATGTTTTTCTTTGGCAAAGAGAGATGCCTGATCATCCTTGCAAGAATTCTTTCATGCTGGAATTCACAGATGGGTCCTTGCTATGTTATTGCTAAACTCCTCTATTCTGCATCCCAAGGTTTAACTGAGCAGCATTCAATGTTAATCTAGCTACCATCGGGGATATTTACTTTTAAATCATGGAATCCATAACTCCTACGACAGATTAAAAGCAAGCACCTTCCAGGCCCACTCCTGCTGCCATTGGAATCAATTATCGTAAATATAATTTGTATTATTTGGGAGAAAGCCGGTGACTCAAAGAATTGCCATGCTGGCCTGGATATTGTGGGTGGTTCATTTCAGAACCACGGCAGTCAGAGTTGGAAAAGGTGTAATAAATCGTTACATCCATCCACCCCCAGCCACCATAGGGTTATATCCTTTTACATCACATTAGACAATTCTCCCTTCAGATGCCTGAACATGGTTAGTAGGGATAGTCTTTAGTTGCCACTTGACTGTGTTATCTTGATTGGCTTCTGTTTACACTTGCTGGATTGATTACTCTTTACTAAATAGTCTTCGGCTCTCTCTCTTTTGCTAAGGGCTGCCCAAGGGCTATGACTCATGACCACCGATGAAATACAAGTGGCCCTTGAAAACCACAAACAACATCCACTGAGATTGGTAACAGTTTCTAGTAGAAAAGGAAATGACTTTTTAAAGGGCAAAGGCCATGTAAAGGGGAGATTAGAAATGGCTGGCTAATCAACCCCGACACAAGGCAAAAGCCCTTTTCTATTCCATTCCATTCTATATAGGTTCTTATACTGTGCACATCACTGTAGTATTTGGGCATCACCAGTCGTGCATTAAGTAATGTGACTAACATCTCCTCTGTTAGGAGATCTGTGCCCTGGAAATCTCGCTTGGAATGACTGACAGTACAACAGCAGATTTATTCAGAAGCTAATTTCAGGAACAATGGGAACAGATCAGGCTGCCATCAGTTTGCCCCTCTCAGACCCTGTGCTGTAGTCACTTCGGGGGAGGGGGTAGAGAGTACAACCTCTGATTATTAGTATTACTTATTATTAGTTGTATTACCATAGTGCCTTGGAGGCCCTCCCAACTGAGATTGTGCTAGGTGCTGTACAAACACAGAGTGAGAGCTAGATCCTGCCCTGCGGCGCTTAAAGTTGAAACAGACAAGGAAGATAAAGCGAGCGCTGTCCAAAGTCACCAAGGAGTCCATGGTAGAGCCAGCAATAAACCCAGATTTCCTCCATCCGAACCCAAAGCCTTAATCACAACCCCATCTTCCATCTCTCAGTCGTAACCGCCACCCAACTACAGGGCTCGTGCCAGACCGTAAGACAGCTGAGCTATACAGCTGGGGTAGATCTGTAAACCAGGGTCATTGTGGGAACTGTGATGGAAGAAGCTGATGCTGCTTGAAAATAGCAGCCCAGTCAACAGTTATTACTTGGTTGACTGTATCCTGGAAAGCAGCGGCTCGGAAAAGGACTTGGGGTAACAGTAGATAACAAGCTGACCATACACTACCAGTGCATTGCTGTGGCTAAGAGGTCTATGGCTACTGATGGATGCATAAGCAAGAGACTATAAAGTAGGAGTTGGGAGGTGATACCACCTCTATATACAGGGCTGACGAGATTGTTACTGGAATACTGTGTCCAGTTCTGGTGTCCACACTTCAGAAAGGATGTTGGCAAATCAGAAGAGGTTCAGAACCAATCTACAAGAGTGATGTGAGGTCTGGAAGTCTGCTGTACCCCCAGGGACACAAGAGGCACAAGCTATTTATCTTTCCAAAGAGATGGTTAAGAGTGACTTGATCGTGGTCTGGAAGTACCTGCATCAGGAGATGATTTCTAATTGTACAGGGCTCTTTAATTTTGCAAAGGCCTAACAAGAGCCAGTGGTTGGAATCTGGAGGTAGTTATATTACAGCTAGAAATAGGGTGCCTGTTTTTAATAGTGAGGGGAATTAGTCCACTGAACAGTTTAGCAAGGGATGTGATGGATCGTGAAATCTTTAACTCAAGATTGGATGTCTCTTTCTACAAAAGATACTCTAGCTCAACCGCAAGAATGCGGCTTAGTGCCAGAATTACTGAGTGACATTCTCTGGCCTGTGCAATGCGGGAGGTTAGGTTAGATGACCCTTTGGGCCTTAAAATTTATGAACCTATGAATTATTTGGGTGCAAATTCACATACAGGCCTGTGCACATTTGTTGATGCCTAGTTCACACAAATCCGCCCGTGCGTGCAGGCTGCAGCTGTGCCCACACGTATCGGTAGGAAACTGTGGTTTGCACACACTTGGGGACCCATGTTGGTGAAAAAGCATGTGTGGCCCAAGTTGTGGCCCTGTGTGAAAACATACAGCAGAATGAATATACTCCCCAGCATTGCTCCACCCAGGACCATTCACCTCTAATCCCCCCTCCCCCCAACAAAGGGAAATGCAGGCCAACTGGTGACAGAGGAATGTTTTATTATTTGTCAGTAATGGAAACACATTCTCACTTGGCCCAAGTTCTGAGGAAGGAGACAAGAGAAGATGCTCAGGTGGCTATTAGGCTGGCAGCGGACTCCAGGCACAGTGCAACTGGTACAGTATCTGTGAGGTGAAACAATGAGGAAAGCCACAATACCCCTCTGTCCTGCCCCTAGGCACCCTCTGCTATAAATCCTGAGAGATGAGGAGGGCAGCAGCTTCCTGGGGGTTCCACTGGGCTGCTTGTCTGGACAGCAGGAAGGCTGACGGGGGTTCTGAGAGTAGGAGACTCCTCACAGCTCAACAGGGGCATGAAGGTCTCCCCGCTCAGGTAACAAATGAAAAGTCTCCCTGGGGACTGAATGACTGACTAGCTAGCCAGCTGGTAGAGGTTAGCGCAGCTGAACCTGCCCAAGAGCTGCGCAGGAGAAAGGTCATTCTGCTTTGCTAGTGTATGTACTGGCCTAGTGCTTACTAGCCAGTGTCACCTGTAGGACAAAGGTGGTGAGAACTGCATTGTAAACCCAAGCTGAAAAAACGGACTCTTCTACACATGAACCTGCCCCGAGGATTTGGATTTGGTTGGCACCCTGTAGTGGCTGGGAGCTTTAGCAGTTCATAGAGCCATATGGCCTTTCATGATGGGAAGAGGGACAGAAAGCCTCACTGGGGCGGGGGTGAGGGTTGCAGGAGATGGGTCAGTGGAGGAGAGGATTGACTGAGGCTGGGTCAGTTCTACATTCACTGCAGTGCCTGTGTGCAGCATATACAGCACATCCCATACAAAAGCAATGGTAGGCAGATGTTATGGTTGCATAGCTAAGCACTCTAGTCAGTTGTACATGCAATCATAACTCTACCTCCTAACCCAACTGTATTATAATGCCTTCTCTAATTAAAAGATTGCATACTATTTCTCAGGTGATGCAATATATCCTATGTTTTTTCTACAAACTTAGATACATTGCCTACTCATAATATTCGCATCATTCTTTTTATATTTACACTACTCATTTGTCATTCCAGTCCCCTAAAATGTAGCAAAGCTTTTGAATGCCATTTAATGATTTGGAGGCCCTGTTCCCAGTACACTTATTGGGAAATCTGATCCAGCTCCCATTAGGCAGCTTTGAAAACCCAGCCTGTATCTTTATTGACGTAGAGGTTTTACAAGGTGCAGTCCTTTCTTCCTACAAAATGTATTTTAGTAGTTTTGTCAGCATCTATATACAGCAACCCAAACTTCCATTCAGGAGATGAAATTAACTTAGCTGCAAATTTAATTAGCATATATATACACACACCCTAGTTCATTTTCACTCTTGCTCTATATTGCTATACTTACATTGGGTAAGTCCAATCTAGTATATACTTTTCATGCAAATGAATTACACAAACTCTGTTGTCCGGCGTCCACAAAGCACTAGAAGATGTTACAAATGTGTATCTAAAGTTGTAGAAAATGTGTATGATATGCAGTATTATTTGAGAAATAGTATGAGATCAGATGTTTAAAGACTTTATTGTTATAGGTATACATGCAAAAGAGCTGGGTTCAGGTTGTGCATGTAACATTAACTGTGGCATTCCCTGATACTGTATATCAGTGATTAGCCGTACAGTCTTAACATTCTCTTAACAGCTGTTGCTTAAATGGAATTTCCTAGGGTGGGTTTGTTTGTTTTTTAATTAAGATGAAAGGTGGGGGAGAAGGTGCTCCGCTTGCCAGGACTTGAAAGTTCTCCTGGCTTGCAACTAAGGCAATAAATAGCATGTGTTCATTCCATAGCTGGAAATATTTGGCTCGACACCACGAGAATGCCCAGCCCTGCTCGACACCTTAGGAAATCTGCAGGATCTGCACAGCCACCAAGGTGCATCCTAGGCAGGCTTCCTCATGTGAATCAAGCCTGAAATATGTATTTGTTTTCACACTTTTGTGTCAGTTGCTCTGCAGACAAATTGTTCCTTCAAACCCACCATAAAGGAATTGTTTTGTATTTCTGTGCCAGGTTTCTGTATGTGTCCAAGTCACATACTACACTTAGCCCTGGAAAGATTGTCCTTGTCTTCCAAATTCACTACCTCTAAAGAGATTAGGGACCATGGGCCTATTAAAGTCAACAGCAGTCTACTTCTTGCCTTCAGTGGGTATGGGATCAGGCTCTGCATGAGTGTCTGAATAAATGACAGAGTCACTGAGGGCATATATCCAAATCTTTGTGTGTATTTGTGAGTAAATGTGCATATTAGAGATGGGCTCACCCTACCCAAGAACTTCAGGGGTGTGTGTGTGTGTGTGTGTGTGTGTGTGCACGTGCACATACGCACGTGTGCATATGACATATGGTGCCACTGAGTTTGCAGATTATTAGACACTGCCAGCATTTTAATTTGTCTCTTTCTTTTTAAAAAGCCATTTGTAACAGTCTCTCACTTGTCCATTCCAGCCTTCTTCTCTCACTTCCAAACACTTTTATTTTTTCATTTCCTGAGTCTTTCAGGGCACATTTATCTGGATCACCACAGGGGACACCTTGCCTGCCATCTCTTCATCTTTTCCTTCACAACGAGGCAAAGGTTGTGTGGTGGGTCCCTGGAGTCTCCAACTCGCCCAGGTGGCTTCAAGACAAACCAGGTCCCTTCTTGATTGAAGTGACTGTTTTCAGCAAATGTACACGGCATTTCAATTATATACAAATATTATCAAATAAATAGAGAATCCAGGATTCCTCTGACTCTGAGACAAGCACTGGTAATTTTCAGTGGCGTCCTCTTCATTCTTCTTGAGGACACTGTACATTTCTCCCATTTCAGCTAACAAAATAGCTGTGGTAAGCCCCAAAGAGAGGAACAGGACATGTGCTGTATAAAGACCATTTGCACATTGGCTTGTTTGCACTAGCCATGAGAACTCTCTCACTCAGACATACCACAAGCCCCTGAGAGGCGAGGCCATGGTAAGTTTTTTGAACATATACAGCCTATTGGACATAACCCTCCCATGAGTTTAGGTGCTGGGTTCCAATTCCCAGTTTTATTTGATTGCAGGGGCATTACTTTACATTTTATACGCGTCTGGTAAGCAGTCTGAGCGAGGAGTCAGTAAGAAGAGGCCCAGTGTCAAATCTTTGTAGTTGGCATCTCTGTTGGCCTCCAAGTAGACTTCATCCTTAAACCGCATCTCGGACACCGTCACCGAATCTATTACCTCTTCTGTGACCTTCACACACAAGATGGATGCATCGGACCGCTTGTACACCTTAAGGCTCAATGAGGCATTCCTCTGGGACACTGCCTTGATAGTTCCCTTCAGGGAAACCAGGTAGAAGCCATCACAGTAGATCGGGATGGAGAGGTTTCTGACGTTCATGGTGCCCCGATTCCAAGAGATATTGATGCGTTTCTCCTTGGGGACGTAATCTGGAGTGGAAGAAGCAAACAGAAACCCATGGAGATGTGAGTCCCTCAAACCGTCTTGGAAGAGGATGATTTTTTGTGGCTTGGGCATAGGAAGAAACAGAGTAGAGAAATCACAAAGGAAATAGGGAGAACTAGAAATGGGGTGGAATGAAGAGGGATGCAGAGTGGGAGGAAGGTCTAGGGCAAAGGCTCTGCAGCTTTGTTCTGTGGCACACAGACAACCGGCTTGGCACTGGCTCTTCTTGTTTCCACGTGAGAGGAACAGATCTGATGAAGGGGAGAGATGAAATGAAGCGCCTGAGAGTGGGAGGGAAGTGATGGGAGAGGACCACAAGATGCTCAGTAACACGATGGCCCTTTTCTTGGTCTGGCAGTGTAAAGGAGCCTTCCAAAGGGGTGTAAAATGGCCTCAGTGTGAATGAGAATCTTAGCCCTTCTCTGTGAAGGTGAGGTTCACACTGTGAAAATGTAGTAGCAGCAGTGAATATGGATATTACAGTAACATCCAGAGGGCCATGTGGGGATTGGGGCCCTAATGTGTAGGGCCCTGTACAAGCCTTGCCCTGATGTTCAAAAATCCCTGGTCTAGAGAGAGCAAAAGTGACAAGGGGAGCTAGAGAGTGCAGAAAAGTGAGCGGGGGAGCTGGAAAGGGTGGGGATGAATGTAATATATTTGAAGGACCAGGGAATGTAAAGCAGAGGAGTGCAAACCCCACATCCAAGGAAACTACTTCATTTGCATATTCATTTGCATAAATATTTTAAAGGCTAATAAAGGCACACAGCTTTATTGTCTCCTGTTTCTCTCTTCTGTGGCCAAGGATTGGCATTGCTGGCTTTTGGGATTCTAGTCCTGGAGTTCACCATTAAAGACCTGCCCCTGGACCATCATTCCACCACTGTCAATGGAAAAGCTCCCATTGACATCAGCCGCCTTTAGATCAGGCCCTGCCCTGCCCTGGAGAGGAAAACCCACGGCAGCAGTTCAGGACACTTACATGCTGCACTCAGCACTGAGAATCCCGCCATCTAAAGCGGTGTCTCACCTGAGCCAGATGGGTGACAGGAAGCAAGGAGACTGAGTCTCTGGGCACTCACCACTTATGTGGTAAAATGAGGCAGAGCCGGCGAAAAATGTCATTTATTTCCCACACACATTTTCTTCAATTTATTTTTGGTGAAATTTCCCACCATTTTATTTCTTTCCGGCTGGTGGGGGGGGATGTTTCAATGAGAAAATGAAATAGAAACTTGAAAAAAATCAGTTATAATAAACAAATACACACCTGTGGCTGCAACTTCGATCCACTGGGATTTTGGAGTCTGAAAAGCAACAAAACAAAAAAACAGATTAATAATCTCTACAAAGTCAGGGAGAACTTTCCAGATCTCCTTGCAGATGTGCGGTGAGGGGAGAAAGAGCTTTTCGCAGTGTTGTTTATGGCAAGTCTCACAATATTTGGTGTTTCTCTTAAACCCCAGCTCCTGGAATCCTGTGATTACATGAGAATCTTAGCTTTTGTGTTATTTTATTAAAAAAAAATAAGTTTCTAGCTCTCCAGGATGCAGGGGACATTCCCACCAGCAGCCAAGGAAGCCTGACCAGTCAGGCTGGGAGCTGTCCAGAACCCCAGCCCAGCCCCCCTTGATGTTCCTGCTATCCTGCAATGTGATGGAGTGCATGCTGACCCTTGCAGATGTAAGCAGCTCTGGGCATTGCACTCCCAGGCATTGTGCCTCTCCTTGGCTTCTGGCTCATAGCTGGATCTGCTGGGGTGTTTTCTGGCTAGAACCAAATTTAATTACACTAATAATGCTGAGCCCTCATTGACCACTGTTTCATCAGTGGATTTTAAAGTGCTTTACAAAGGAGGTCAGCATCATTATCCCAATTTTACAGATGGGGAAACTGAGGCACAGAGCAGGGAAGTGACTTGGGCTAAGGTCACCCAGCAAGCCAGTGACAGAGCCAGAAATAGAACCAAGGTATCCTGAGTCCCAGGCCAGTGCTCTGTCCACTAGGCCACACTCCCTCCCACACTGGGAGTATTTGCAAAAGAGTGAGCACACTCTCTCCTTCCCCAGGCCCAAGCGTTTCTACCCACAGCCCCATCAGAGCACAGAGGCTGGGGTACTGGGGAAACAACAAGCTTTTCCTGCCAAGAGCACCTGGGGTTGGTACAGTGCCTGAAAATTTTGTTCATTCAGCTCCCCTTCCACACACACAAACCTCAGCACAGCAGGAGGCGAGCAGGCCTCACAGCTCAGCTGGGACTAAACAGGCCATTTCACCCCAGTGGAGGCCAGCCAGGAGCTGTGTTTGAAAGCCACTGGCAGTGCCAGGTCTTGTTTCTGGTGTAGCCGGGGCCAGCAGGCCCTTGTCTCCAGCTGTGGAGGGAGCAGCTCCATTCTTGCTAACAGGACTGATTACCCCTTGGGTAGCTCCATTTCCCCACTGTGGCCCAGGATCCAGCCCGGCCCCAGCGCTATCCTGGAATCAGGGCCAGCGTTGGGGAGCCTTGTTTTCCTGCTGCTCTGGTGATGCTGCACCCACCGGAGGCTGCAGCTGCGATCTAGAAAGCAGCAGCACCCTGACACATGCAAATGCAACTGGTGCTTGCTGGTTTCATCATCTGGAGCAGTGGGTGTGGGTGTGAGTGTGAATGTGAGTCTCTTTCACTTTCATTTTCATTTCCTGGTAACTTCGCTCCCTGTGCCTCTCTCCTCCCAGCCACTGACTCCTCGCTCTTGTTTGCCCTCTTTCCCGTTGTGGGACAGCCCTTGCCTGAACAGCTGTATCCCAGGGCATGGTGGGCTGCCTGCAGAGAGCTGGAGTACCAGACCCTGCTGTTTGTGAGGGCAGGGAACACACAGATTTGATGTCAGCTCTTAGAAGCTTTTGCTTTTAAAATGTGGCCCCCGATCCTCTAGCTATCACTCATGCAAATCTTCAGTGCCGGAGTAAAGACTGCAGGATCTCCTCCTTGAATTATAATTTTTAAGACTACGCATTTTATTGTGATCCAAACCTCACTGAAGACGAGCAACGGTTTTGGACCTTTCAACTATTGTAATTTAAAAAGCATTTAGTTAATCTTTTAAAAGGACACTGTGGCTTAAAAGTAATAATGTAAAAAAAAACCAAAACAGTCTGTCCTTGTAATATTACTGCAGCTATGGATTACTACAGTGGAAAACATGTTAAAAGGTTGAATTTATTATTAGCCATTTGTGCTATTTGTTTGCTTCTGATAAGGCTTTCAGTCAAGACAGTTTCATGTTGATTCCTAGTCAGTTTCACTTTCAGCTCTGATGGGCAGGTTTTATAGATTGTAATATAAAATGATAACCTTGTGATAGGAGTTTTTTTAAGTAGCCTATAGAATAGTGAATTATTATTCCTGGTATGACATTCCATAAGATGGTTAAAAAAGAAGCAGCATGCCAACCCCAACATCCAAAAATCATGAGATTGGCTGAAAATTATTAGATTTTTAAAAATAATTAATTTTTATTTTCCTTCTGTTTTTCAGTTTTTAGGGTTCATATCTTTAGGCTTCCCCCCACAATCCTGAGAGCTAGAAATTTATTTTAAAAAAAAAAAAGAAAGAAAGCTGAACTACTCACATGATCACCGGACTCCAGCAGCTAGGGCTTTAAGAAAATTACCAAGTATCATGGAACTCGTGCTAAAATCATGAGTTGGCAATTATCAGATAGTTTCTATTAAATTATATGGGCCAGATCCTCAGCTAGTGTAAATTGGTGTAGCTCCATTGGTGTAACTTCAATGGCGCTACATCACTTTACACTCACTGAGGTGCTGGTCATATAGGTTTTTAGAGCTCTATCTATAGATGTCTGTTCCATTCCTATCTATCCCCATTGGTTTCATCCTTATTAAATCTGTAGGATATTTCAGTTGGGGAGGTTTTCCACACACTGATGAAATGTTGCAAATTTCCAACATTGTAGGTGACTGTTTAAATCCAAATAAATCCAAACTAAAAGCTGTTTTCATCAGAAGTTTAAATAATATTTTTTTAAATCCTTTGAAACATTCCTCATTATTGGGGCTGGTCAGACTATGCATTGTAAATAAATTATGGGATGAATTTAGCCCTTTCTCTTATTCACAGGCCATTTGAGACTCAGTAGATGTATTTGTGACCCTGCATTTGCCAAATGGCTTGGCTGAACAATTTTTAACCTCTGAGGGGCTTGCAAACTATTCCTCTTTGCTATTTGTTATTTGTGGCATGCGAGTCATCACCTCAGTCACACGGTGGTTCTGCTCCTTGACTGAATCACTGAAACTTTTGTAGAAAGGAGCACAACAAATACAGGTGGTGAATAGTAAATAACAAATCATGAGCAGCAAAGAGTTTTATTGCCATGAGTATGTTCATATGAGGGGGAATTCACCCCATGCACAGGGCAGAACAAAGCTCGTGCACCATCTCACTACATTGCTGCCATCCTCCCTTGTGTTTTATCACCAGGAGGAGCCACTTTACACTGCAATTGGCAGCCTCTTGGGCTGAGGTCCTTGTGCGGCTGGAACTACTCAGGGGAGGAAAGTTATCCAATTGCCTCAGGGCCTGCAGGATTGGGCACTAGTGTTAGACCAGAGGCAGTGGGGTGAAGCTAGATAAGGACACCAGCGATAAGATCACAGAGTCTTGACCTTGCACCATAGAAGTCAAAGAGAGTTTTGTCTCTGACTTCACTGGAAGGAGAATCAAGCCCTTAGGGGCTGAGCGCTCTGGCCCCAGACCTGCGAAGGACTTAAACATATGCTTGACTTCAAGTGTGTGAGTTTAGTACTCCCATTGAGTTCAGTGGGGTTTGGAACATGCCAATATGGAATGTGCACATCTTGATGGCCCAATAAAAAGTTCAGATAGATAGATTTATACTTTATATTAATTGACTTGGGCATTGCAAAACAAGTGAGCCAAACTCATTGTCAATGCAGTAGCATACCAATAAGACAGGCAAAACATCAGTATTATACATTATCATTTGAGATCTGCACCCCAAAGCTCAGACCCATCTTTGATCTTAACCACGGGGGACCCAAAGCTGCAGTCTCCTGACAGCCACAAGTCCTGGGAGTTTTGCCTGGTTAAAAAATGCAAGGTCAGGCTCAGGCTTGTATTTTTTTTTCACTTTACCCTTTCCTTGGGTTTTCTATGACAGGAACGGGCTGATCAGATGGAGGATGCACTGTGAGAACTCATTGATTTGTATGCATCTGATTGAGTCATTCTGATTTGTTATAGGAACAAATCATTCTGCTCACTCCAGGCACTTGGACAGTTGTCCAAAGAATTTAATACACAAGAAAATACACAACTAAAATTTCAATTTGAACTCCATGCCTGTGACAAAACCAAAGGGATCAACGTGGGGGAGAGATTGCTTCCTATAGCTGTGTGTACAGTCAGCTTGTATGCTGCAGCACTGGTCTCAGAGATATGAAGACGTCTGTTGATCCAACCTTGGGAGTTCGGGTGTGACACTGGCACCCTCTAGTGTTACTTAATACCAGTCTCTCATTGTTTCAAATCTAAGTGCCCGATCCCACAAACACTTAAGTACATGCATAGTTTTACTTGCATGAGTCGCCTTATTGACTTCAATGGGACGACTCACATGAGCACTTACACAATTAAGGATTGGGCCCCAAACATATTATTTTAAAGGGTTTCACTCAGTTGCTGATGTAGACTGAAATGTGATGGGATGCTTTCAGCTCGGGCACTATATTATTTTAATTCTACCTTATTTTATGTTTTACAAACTATGTGTGACATTAATATTTTACACCTGCATAGCCACATTCATCTCAGGCTCTCAAAGCACATTACAAACATTAATTACCCAACATTAAATTCTGAAAGGCTGGGGAGTGGGGATCCATGAGCCCATTTATAGAATCTGTAGGGACGCAATAAATAAATAAGCAGAAGCTAGCAATTCCTGACCCATTCTTTTTCTGTTTTGCCCATATGACTGTGTACAGAAAAGGATTTAAGGAGGCAGCACTCCATAACTATTGGCACCCAGTATGGTCACCTTGAGAAGTTGCTGTGTTACCAGTGCACCTCAGTTAAAGAATTCCATGCAGTAGTCACACAATAATTTAAGCCTGTTTAGAGTCCCCTAAATATTGCTTTCTATGAGACACTATGTAAGCAGATTCCCATGGACCTTTCATTGTGGTCATGTTTGTATTGTTTATTGTATTCATGGAGTAGCACTGCATGGCAGGTGTCCCCCTAGGAATGGTGTGTGTATCACACAAGGCAATCATAAACACACTGATTTTAAAGTAAGCAGGAACCATTATGATAATCTAACCTGCCGTCCTACATAAAACAAGCCATAGAACCATCCGTCCCCCCACTGATTCCTGTACCCAGCCTGATAAGGTGGTCGAGCTAGAGTGAGAGCTAATTAGAACTGGATCACATCATTTCATCACAGAATCATGGCTATTCTGTAACTCTGTCCTGTTCCTGGCTATGCTGAGCCCATGGGTAATGCCTCTACTTACTGTACTTACACCTCCCTCAGTACTGATATACATTAGCACAAGAGTGCTGCAACAAAGCTTCATGAGCAGGCTTTTAATGTGCAACACCGTGAAGGTCATTCGTCTGCCCAAATCGACCACCCTGGGAGCATCACAAGCATTGGCTGGATGCGTGGATCACAATGCCTGTGATCAGGTCTTTGGATTAGGTCTAGCCACATTGGTGCCGTCTCCAGGGGTAACCCCAGCGAGGATGGGAAGTCACAAGTATTGCAGGTGCAGAGATTCTGCCTGACTGCAGCATGCTTATCATTTGGAAATTACCCCTGAAGCTCATGCTTCAAGCACCAGAGCAGTGCACTATGAGGTAGGTGCTTTGGGCATTCCCAGCTGCACTGGTACAACCGCAGCTGAAAGGGGGACTGTGTGAATGGGTATGCACTAAACTACTGCAAGGATAAGCCGGACAACCAATATTTCATCCTTCTGTAGGGCTTGATCTAATGTCAATGGGAACACTCCCTTTGATTTCAACAGGTGTTGGATCAGACCCATAATATAGATGTGTCCTTGGGTTATGGAACATCCTTAGTAGCAAACCATCCTATAGGTCATGGACCATTTTGCTGGGGTGGAGGAACAGGGTGTGCATATTTCCTTTAAACAAAGCAGTAGGCTCTTACAAGCCAGCAGTCTAGAGCGCAGATCAGCTTTCAGTGAACACAGTCTAAATGTTTGTGTGGATGATGTAATATATTCCATGACTGTGTCACATTAATCAATGTAAGGTTATTCTGCAGTTGTTTGGACATTGAATCCAACAGCATAAAGGTACGCGATTGTACAATAACTATAAAATAGCAATCAAAACTATGGTTATCAGAAACACATGATCTCTTTCCTGCAATTAGGTTACATCTGGGCTCTCTGCCTCTGGCAAACATTATGCAGTCTTCCTGAGACAAGGCCCAGCTTCCTGGCTAGGCTCCAGCACAGTTCTTACTGCACCTGCCAGGCTGAGAATCTATTATAATCTTCTTCCTAATTTTCCCCAGCAGATTAAATCAGCGCATCTGTGTTGTGTTTCTGGGTGTTCTTAACTAGCTGCTGTGCAGTCACCTCCATGCAGAATTCAAAAGACCTGCTGGGTTCCTGGGCAATGCATGATGCTGTCTATACAGGAGACCATGATTATCTATTTAAAACAGTGGGACCTGTTTTTGTTTTTGTTTTTTAATTGTGCTCAGCGAGTGTGCATTTAAAATTCAAAGAGTCATCCAGCAACTTTGCCAAGGAACTGCCTCTTTAACAACTCATTCAAGTCTAGGTTCTGGTGAGGAATGGCAAGTCCAGGCATGCGCTATGTCTGCTGCACATTCACTGCTGTCTTGTTGTCATAAAGCTCACATGTGCCACGAGCACCAACCTTCTCAGTTTGTACTAAAATATTACAGAACTAAGAGGCGCTAAGAGGCAATGCCAGAATGACGTGTATTGTAATATATAATGCAATGCTGTTTCATTAGCTGAGCAAAATAAATTGCCTTTCCCAATTGCCCCAAAGTGGGAGACTCTCTTCAAGAGAGAGGGAGAGAATGGAGAAGAGAGGAGAGAGAAATCAACGATTCAGTTCACACATAGCATCTGCTGTGTGCAAAGGATGAAATGGGCTGGGAGAGATTTTTGATAGTCTCTGGTCTCTGTTAAATGACTCATAAATTCAGTGGAACTGTTTTTGACATGCACCTGGCATAGAAAAGATGGATTTCACTTCAGTAGCAAGAGATATCAAGCATTAAAGCCATTTTACCCAGAATGTGGTTTATAGATCTGGTTCATTTTACCTACAAAGTTAAGTGGGAGGAAAGAACAAACACTGTAAGGTGAAGCATAACATAGTGAACACAAGCACCTGGGGAACATGTGGGAGGAGAAGCAGCTACTGCATGATCTGCACTGAAATAACAACAAAAAAGTGCTGAGGACCCAGAGACTGTCAGCAATGAGAAACAAAGAAAATCTTTGCTACAACTTTCCCAAAAGCAGTCCCAGCAGCAGGCTAGTTCTTGTTTTGAGTTTGGAGTTTAGTTCAAAATAAAGGAAACTCTCTAAACACACATTTTCATTTATATCTATAATTACATCCAAGGCTTAATGTAAAGAACTTGATAGATGACTCCTGGGAACACAGAATTGTGTTCTACAGCTTTTGCAAAAGTTGCAACAAAACATTCTCTCTTTCTTATATAGCTATAGAGAATAGATTAAAGCAGTACATGAGACGTTTACAAATAGACAGAACCTGATTCTCCCACTGTTATGCCCGTTAAGCAGCAGTTATTCACCCAAGTAGTACAATGGAGTCGACTGTAACTACTCCCATGTGTAATTGATACTCAACATGAGTAAGGCCAGCACAATTGGGCCCATAACAATCAGCGAGGTAGTAATTCAATATATTTTTTTCATGTGACCAAAATTTACTCAGGGGAACCAAGTCGTTTGGTCCTTACTCGGGCAGAACTCCCAATGAGGCCAGTTTATTGACTCTGTCACTGGGCCAGCAATTTTGCATGCACCCGGCAGTCTGTAAGAACATACTTTGTGGTGGGTGGCGCAGAAAAAAGGGCTTATAGGTAGGCAAGAGTTAAGAATTGGGTTTTCTGCTTGCCACTATGCAAGGTGATGACCCTAAATGCTTTCTTTATACACAGAGCTTTACAGTGCGGAAGAAGGCAATGACGTTTATCATATGGTCTTACCGTAGGGGGATGCAGGAAACCAAGACCAAAGTAGACCAAGCAGGAGAGCAATACTATCCACTGGGCCACTGCAGACACCAGCTGCAGCCTGTTCCTTCTGACCTGTCTCCTCTCCAGCTCCAGCTGCTCTTCCAGCCTTTGGGCCTCCATCTCCAGCATCCCTTCCATCCCAGCCTCCCTGCCACCAACCTGCCAGCAGAATTGGATGAAAGAAAAAGCCCTCCCCTGCTTCTGCACAAAGGGCAAATCTCTCGAAGGGAATGAAGCAGAAGCAGTAGGTGTGTTGTCCCAAAATGAAATGAACAAAGTGTCTTCAGGAGTGGCTCAGGGTTTTATACACACACACAGAGCAGCAGCAGCAGGCGGGGAACTTCTTTGTGACTAATCTGAATTTCCCCTTTTCTTTCTTTCTTTTCTTTCTTTCTTTTTTTTTTTTTTTGGGTGAATGTGGGGGCTGATTTTGTGGCATCCCAGTTCGGTTTTGAGTAAGGACCTGTGAAAATGCATGTGTTTATGTCCTTAATCACTACATCTACAAGGTCTTTTGCTAGGTGATGATTCAAATGATCATCAACTTCAGCTAGCCCCTGCAGCCTTCTTCAGATAAAACTCCCATTCAGACCAATGGTAGTTTTGCAGGATTTACATCCCTGTTGCTTAGCAATACATACAACACTGGTGTAGCCCATCTGCTGCAGAGAGGAGAGGAATAAAAGGGGACATGAGTCAGGACAAAGGAAATATTTTCTGTACACCCGCTGCACAATTAGCCCGTGGAACTCACTGCCACAAGATACCACAGAGCCCAGGAGCTTAGTGGGATTATAAATGGGTGTTATGGATAATATGCATCCGTACATGCATCCGACGAAGTGGGTATTCACCCACGACAGCTCATGCTCCAAAATGTCTGTTAGTCTATAAGGTGCCACAAGACTCTTTGCTGCTTTTATGGATAATATGAACATCCAGAGTTAGAGTAGGTAACAAAAATAACCAAGAGTTTTGGGAGCAGCATAGACACCTCCTGCTTCAGGCCTAAGCCACCCACTATGGGCTGCTCTACACTGAACACTTACATCAGCATAGCTACGTTGTGTCGACCTAACCCCCAGTGTAGCCATTCTTCCGTAGCCCAAGCTACCACCTCTCGGGGAGGTGGATTAACTACAGCACTAGGAGAAGCCCTCCCATCACTGCAGCACTACAGCAGCACAGTTGTAAGTATTTTAAGTGTAGCCATACCCTAACTAATGGGGGTTGTGAAGATGTTTCCTTTGGGTACAGGCAATCCCATAGCTGCCTACTGCAAGGTTCTCACCCCTCCTCTGCAGCAGTTAGAGCTGGCCACGCCTGGAGCCAGGGTGCTGCGTTAGCTGGACCACAGGTCTGATGCAGTTCCTATGTATCTGTGCCCAAATGAGTGTGTTTAATCTCCCCTCCTCCAGTTTAGATCGCCAGCTTTCTGAGGCAGGGACTGTCTCTTTTGCTTATTTTAGCACCTTTTTGGGGGATCCTCCAAACTAACTCATCAATATTGGTTTTCATTTGAGGCACTGCATTTTCAGGCAGATTCTCAGCCATCAAATCAGTGTAACTCCACTGGAACCCATAGCTATTTGCAAGAACCGAGGATTTGGACCTAACACGATTGTACGAGCCTGTTTCAGGGATGAGCAGCCAAGGGGCTCCCCCCAGAATGGCCTCTGTTCACCTTTGTCTAGCCCCATGTGCCCAGGAGCACATGTGCTGCAAAAAAGGCAGAGAAAGAGGCGTCAGGCAGCTGTTCATGTGTTTTCCTAGTTCACCAAAGACACTTCCTCGTTAGCATAACCACAGGTGGGAGGCAGCTTGACCACCAGTCAAGCAAACTCACATGGAGATCCTTTTCCTGGAAGTGGTTAGACTGTGTTCCTGAAAAATAGTCTGGGGAGACTAAGAGCTACCACTAGTCCACAACAAAACAGCTATTTTCAGAAACAAAAAAAACCGACATGAAACCATGTCACTAGCACAGAACGTTTTCGGGTTTCTGTTAGTTCTTTTCGCTTGCGGAGTTCTGTGAAGCTTCATTCTCTCATTTTTTGCTTTATTCTGTGACGCTTCCCCTGGGCTTGCTGGTGCCCAAGCAAACAGTTGGCAGTGTCTTTCGTTCGGAGTCCAGGTGACAAGCCCAGGAAGCAAACAGAAACAGCCTCCTGGCTATAAAAGTATTTTGGGTAAATGGTGGGACAGTTTGGGGACGATCTCTGTGTCCATTTATAAATTCCGTTTTGTTTTGTGCATAGAAGTTATGATCGTAACCCTCAGCGTGGAGCAGAGTATCTGTTGTGTACCAAGAAAGGGCCCCTGAGTAGGCAGGCTACATTTGCGATGCTGAAACAGGCCCATAAAGGGGCCATCAACCCTGAATAGGTCTGCTCTGGTGGGGTTGCTATTGGCAGAGTCATTGACTTTGAACAACTCTCTGCCCAGCAACGGGCAGCAAGTTGGAGCATCGAAAATCCCCCAAGACAGAAAAGGTGTCAGATGCTGCTTTCAAAGATACGTACCCTGTAAGCAAAGGGAGCCAGGCCATTGCCAGGAACAGAGCACACTGACCAAACTGGGGACTTGCCAGAGCAGTGAGGACTCTGATGGAGGACTGTGTTCAGGCGGTTGTTGTTCCTTACAGATCTGTGGCTCCTCTGCTGGCTGATGAGATGTCTACACTGGCTCTGGAGGTGCAATTTCCAGTATGGTAGACATACTTCGATGGAACTAGTGTGCTAAAATGGCAGTGTAGCTTCAGCAGCCCGAGCAGCAGGCAGAGCTAGCTGCCCAAGTATCTACCTAAGGTCTCAGATGGGATTGTACTCGGGGTGGCTAGCCCCTCCCACTGCTCACACGGCCACGGCTACTCTGATATTTATAGCATACTAACTCAACAGAAGTGATACCTCAAGCTCCAGTGCAGACATACCCTAAGAATGAACTGGGTGCATTTAAGAAATGTCTTTGCTAAGCCTGTGTTCCTTGTGCTCCCCAAGGGTTAAACTCTGAACCAGAGCCATAAGCGCTGGAGCACCCATGAAAAAGAATTAGTGGGTGCTAAGCTGTTCCGCGGCATGCAGGAAGCACTGGGGAGAAAGGGGGAGGAGTGAAGATGGGGCGGGAAGAGGTGGGGTGGGGCCTTGGGCGAAGTGGTGGAGTGGGGGCAGGGCCTGGGGCTGAGCAGGGGTTGAGCACCCTTGGACAAATGAAGAAGCTGGCGCCTGTGACCAGAGCTTCCAGAGCAAGATGGAACTTTGGAGAACGTGCATAAGTGACTGGGGAAATATAGGAGGTTTCAGCTTCAGGGGCCAGGGCAGCTAGACTGCAGAGTCCCTCATCCCAGGAAGGGCACCAGACAAGAGCGCTGACCTGGGTGAGTGCTGTAGTGCTATCGTGCTAGAAGCCATGACTGAACTCAGGCCAGACCCATCTGGGTTGGAAGCACATGGGGGTCTAAGAGTTGGGTCCAATTACAGCAATCTGGTGACTGTCCACCAGGGGGACTCAGCCAGGTCTGTGACACAGGCAGGGTGCCCACAGTGCGCACCACATCTGGGGAAGAACAAGACACTGATGGGCACACCAGGAAGGATCCAACAGAGAACACAGCAGCATTGGTCCAGAGCAAACACATCCAGCATTGCTCACCAGGGTGCTGTGCACAACTAGCTCAGCCAGCAGATGCTATTGTAACACCGACAGACCCTGGTCATCAGTGGACGGGATCGAACCTGGGACCTCTAGAACTGAGTGCATGAGCCTCTACTGCATGAGCTAAAAGCCATATGGCTGTTAGCTAAGGTTGTAGAGCAGATTCATTTTATCTCTCTCTCTAAGTGGTCTGGGTGCCACTAGATGGGACAGAACACCACACCCAAAAGGTGTGTGGGTTACACTAGCAAGAGCATTTTGAAGAGACAGAAATTCACCCGCACGCAGCCATGTGTGAAGGTGCTGGCTGTGGAGATGCTGTGGCGGGTAAGGACTTCAGGGCATCTGCTGCTCCCACTGCTGCGGCTCCGAGGTGGACAGGACCCAGTCAGTCCTTCTTCCCTAAGAGGGCTGTGCCAAAGCTGTGTCTTGCTGTGTGGGAGATGGTTTGTGATGCCTGAGCTGGTGGGAAGACACCCCTCACACCGCAGACACATAGGCCTGTGATCAGACCACAGCTGCCTCTCACAGCACACTGGCTCAGCAGCAGCCGCCCTGACAGTCAAGGAGGAGAACAACAGCTGGCAGCAACTGGGAGCTATTACTGGGGAGTGGGTGGAGCCCTGATCCCAGTGGCTTTGTGGCTACAGGTAGCAGGGTCAGGGTCACAAAGGCAGTGCATGGCAGGGGGCTGGGACTCACACCTTGTCTTGCCCACTGACTCAGCCTTGTTGAGAATGCCTGGATAGGGACGGGGAATGATCTGTGGCCACTTCAGCTGGTCTTGCCCAGCTGTAAAAGAGTCATCTTGTTCCCAGATGAAGCAGGAGGTGGTGACCACATGCTAGCCTGGTTGTATGAGCATAGAGCTACCACTATGCAAGATTTCTGTGTCCAGAGATCTGCACAGGTGCAGTCAGACACCAACCTGCAGATGACCATCAACACAGAAGCAGTGTGACATCTCATGGCACTCTGATGAGGCCATAAAGCTTGGGATGACAGAGGGCTCAGCCAGGTTACACCCGCAGTCTGCCTCCTGGAGAAGAAACTGAGTCTAATGCAGACCACATGCCACCAGAAGGACATCACTGCGGTATTCCTGGTAGAGAACATGTTATCTCTGGTAACTGCCACATAAAAGCCATTAGAGGGAAAGCACATTTCCTTGTGGCCATGTACCTTGACCTCTGATTCAAATCCACCATGGGTTCCTCCCTCTCCCCTCCCGCCCCCCGCCCCGGAGCTAGGGAGGCAGACCTCAGCCAATTACAGCATCGGCTGACAGATCTGGGGGCTGAAGTATGGGCACCCAGCATTCCCAGAGATGGGGAAACCAGAGTATTGCCAACACAGCAGCAGAAGCAAAACGTCCTTGCTGGTGGTGTCAGGGACACTCTTGAGGACTATGGACTTGTCCCTTGTGCTTCTGAGGAGCCTGCTGCTGTGAATACATAGCGGATGGGTGCGGGATACGCCATGATCCCATGCTGATGGCTGCACCTCCATTTGTCTGCTCCACTGGCAGTTGAGGAGGCATAGGTCTGGCCAGCGCTGTATCAGCTGGAAGTGAACCACCCATCACGTACAGCTAGCAGTGTCTGCTCAGAGCCCTGTGCAGCACAGCCAGAGCAAGAGTGGCTGACAGGTACACCTGACCAAGTACACTGTGCCTGAGCAAGTGGCTATCAGCTGCCTTCCTGCTGAACAGCAGCCCATGGGTGAGGAAGAAGAGGAATGCATGTAGGGGGTACGTCAGAACCAGCTGGCTGAATCTACCACCTGTGCCCTCCATACTCTGCTGCCTACAGAGGAACCAGCATGCAGGCTAAAATTGTTCCCGTCAATGAGCGACTGCGGATTCAGTCAGTCAAAGGTATCAGACTTTTCATTGTTTCAATGAGGAACCAAAGACAGAGAGCAGGGCCGTGGTCAGCAATCTTCTCACCACTTGTCTGCCTTCCTGGAGCACCAGGCCATGCACTGCATCAGTAAAAAGAACAGGAGTACTTGAGGCATCTTAGAGACTAACTAATTTATTTGAGAGCTTGCATCAGTGATTTTCAACCTGTGGTCAGCAGATCCCAGAGTCCACAGACAATGTCTAAGATTTACAAAGGGGTCCACAGCTGCCTTTGAAATTTTTTAGGGGTCTGCAAATGAAAAAAGGTTGCAAACCACTGCACTATATCAAACACCTGCGCATGGGGGCGCTCTGCCTCTCACCCTTCTCCCTCTGTCTGTAGGGGTGGAACTACTTGCTGCTGTTGGGTTCTCTTTTGGAACAGTGGGAGTTGCCAAGGGAACCTTCAAATTCCATACTTAGCAGCACACATGTGGCTGTGGTCATGGTTCATTCATTGTTTGCTGTGTATCTGAACTGTTCAGCCTCTGCTTCCCCACTTTGGACCTTGTGCTGACCTCATTACTCACTGAGTGTTCCCAGGTAATGTGGGTGGAGGTGGGCGGGGGTGTATGTCTGAAATCAGTTTGTCATCTCTGTGCTTTCCCAAGTGTTTCACAAGCCAGGCTGATGTCAGTGCTTGTGGCACAGTAGTTGGGTACTCAGAGGCTGCACTTGGAGTGACGTATCTGGCATTATAGCAGTTAAAGGAAAGGGGATTGCTAATTTACCAGGGACCATTGTGGACAGGGGCAACTAACCTTGTGCTGTCCTTCCTAGTTTTAAAGGCTTTAATGTCCATATGCTGACTTGCCCATGAAATCCAGGAGTGACACAACAAAGCAGAGATGTTACAGCTTCAGCTAAGAACCAGGGGCTTGCACAGCTATGTTTATTTTCCCCCATGATTTTTGTTGCTGTGGTCCTGGCAGCGTGTCATGGCACAGGGCGGTCTCTTGTGTCTGTTGCATTGGTCATTGGCATTGAGATCATCTGGGGAGTGAGGCTGAGGTGAGGAGACGGGGGGTATGCCCACACTGGAGCTGGAAGGTGTAATTTCTAACTCGAGCAGACATACCCGTGCTAGCTGCAATCTAGCTCACATGCTAAAAATAGAGTGTAGCCGTGGCAGCATGAGGGAGGGGCTAGACAGCCCAAGTATGATCCCATCCAAGACCCTAAGTATGTACTCGGGTGATTAGATCCTCATGCCACTGTGGCTACACTGCTATTTTCAGCACTCTAGTTGCATCAGAGCTAGCAGGAGTATGGCTCATTGAGCTGGAAATGCAACTTCTAACTCTGATGGAGACATACCTTGTGAGGGAGGGTCCAGGAAGGGTTTGGAGAAAAGAGTCTTTTAGCATGTTTTTAAACACCACTTAGCACCTGGTGAAGACAAAGACAATGTTCTGCCATTTATTGCAATCGAGTGACATCTGGGACGAATTTACCCATGTACTTTGAAATAGTTTCGTCCCTTGTTTAAAGTCTGCTCATTGATGCTGTCACTGGTTTTGGACCTTATACAGTTCATTTCATTGGTTTATCTAAAGAATGTACGTTTCTGTTCACCTTTAATGCAGACATGTTTGAACTGAGAAAATTCTGAATCACAACAGACCCAATGTCCACCCAGCTCAATGTCCTGATGGTGGCCAGTGGCAAAACCTTAGAAAAGGTGTGAAATTTGCAGAGTACATTGAACTGTGCAGAGTTGTTATTAATCATATTTATTACTGTAGTGCCCAAGGACCAACTGAGAAGAGAGCCCCATGGTGCTCGGTGCTGTACAAACACAGTCGTAGGCAGTTCCTGCCCTGCATAACATCTAGGGAAGATTTTTTTCTTGACATTAAGCTGGCAGTTAGCTTATTCTCTGAAGCATGAAGATATAGTAGAGATGGCCTGGACCCAGCAGCCATGGAATGTGGGGGATGTTTGAAATCTGAACAGAAGCCTTGATTCATATTTTGCAAATACCCTCTGGGGCTGATTCTGATTTCAGCAGTGAATCACTAGTAGTAGCTCAGTTGACCTCAGTAGAGTGACAGCAACGTAAAAGCAATGGCAGTGAGGTCAGAATCAGGTCCCATATCCAAAACAAAATCTCTGACCTGAGCATACGAAATCCAAATCAGGATCCAGATCTGAGTTTTGCAGCTCCATTGCTCAGAGTAGTGATGCCATGAACATTTGAGTCTCATCAAGCATGCACATGAGTCCAGTCCCACTCTGAAGGGATTTTGATTTATACCAGAGCTGCCCAGAGGATTCAGGAAGCCTGAGGCAAAGCAATATTGGGGGCTCCTTCCATAGAAAAAAGTTGCAATACTATAGAATACTCTATTCTCATCGGGGCCCCTGTGGGGCCCTGGTTAAAATAAACATTTAAAAACCTTCCACAGCTCAGCACAAACCCAGTTTTGAGAAAACTTCTTTTCAAGTCACCTTTACAAGGTATCACTGGTTCTCAGCATCAGCTAGTGCTAAAAGACACTAAAGCTCATTAAAAGGGTTGGACAAATATTTTCCGCCAAAACTTTTTTTGGATCAAAAACTAGGGGTTTTTAAAAAGCAGAAAAAATCATGGATAAAGTCTGCTTTCCTTCAAAATTTGTTGTCATTTTTTTAATTGAAAAGCTGAAATTAGTCTGCCAAAACCTGAACATGATTTGGGGTTTCAGAAGTGTGTGGCCAAATATTGGTTGCTTGCTGTATTTGATTGTTTAAAGAAACAATAAAAAAAATTCTGCTTAAAAAAATCCAAAATTTTTGAACCACCTCAGCTTGTGACCGAAAGCCTGTGGCCATCCAATCAGAGATTTTTCCAGGTTTCTGATACTCTGCTGGCTTCCTTGACTCATATCTGTCTCCATAACTTTGGGTTCATTTAGGTTAGAACATAAGAACATAAGAATGGCCGTACTGGGTCAGACCAAAGGTCCATCCAGCCCAGTATCCTGTCTACTGACAGTGGCCAATGCCAAGTGTCCCAGAGGGAGTGAACCTAACAGGTAATGATCAAGTGATGTCTCTCCTGCCATCCATCTCCACCCTCTGAAAAACAGAAGCTAGGGACACCATTCCTTAACCATCCTGGCTAATAGCCATTAATGGACTTAACCTCCATGAATTTATCTGTTTCCTAGAGACTAGCTCCATGGGGTCCCTCACAAACTGGAGACGGTTACTGTGGGTTTGTCTTTAGTATAGCTTGTGTACATACTCCACGAACTGAGCATTTGAGCTTGTTCCAGAATCTGGGATGAGCCTATGTTGTGAAAACTGAAATGCTCAAAATAGCACATGCCTGTGAATGGACACAGGGTGCTAAAATTAAATTAACCCAGGGGGTCTCAAACTGGGAGTCGGGACCCCTCAGAGGGTCACAAAGTTATTACTGGGGGTCGCAAGCTGTCAGCCTCCACCTCAACCCCGCTTTGCCTCCAGCATTTATAATGGTGTTAAATATATAAAAAAGTGTTTTTAATTTATAGGGGGGGGTCGCACTCAGAGGTTTGCTATGTGAAAAGGGTCACCAGTACAAAAGTTTGATAACCACTGAATTAACCCCTCTGGAGCCTCGGGGAATGAAGGGGAGGGGAGTCTCCCTTGGTAGGGTTGGGAAGGAGGTAGGTGGTGTAAGACATTGCTCTTCTTATGTGATCCCTCCCCCATGGCTCTCTTGGCTCTATCACTGTTAATATAAAGTGGCTAATTTTAAATGAAGCTACCCTCCCCTGACAGGAATCTCCCTATGGCACTGAAATTAAATGTAGGGAAAAGGGACAAGATAACAGCTTGGCTCTTGGTGTTAAATAGCTGTCCTCAAGCCTCAAACTGCTGAATGAGCTTTACTGTAGGGAAGGCTGTGCCTCCCCAAACAGCCTGGCCCTGCCCCCTATCCACTTCCTGCCCCCCGACTGCCCCCCTCAGAATCCCGATCCATCCTGCACCTTGTCCCCTGACTGCCCCCCCGAGACCCCTTTCACCAACGCCCCCGCTCCCTGTCCCCTGACTGCCCCGACCCCTATCCACCCCGCCGCCAAGTCCTGACAAACCCCCGAATGCCCACAATCCAATCCCCCCTTCCCCATCCCCTGACCGCCGCCCCCCCGAACCTCTGCCCCCTCCCTGTTCCCTGACTGTCCCCGGGACTCCCTGCCCCTTATCTAACCCCCCCGGTCCCTTGTTGAGCTGTGTGGAGAAGGAAATTCTATTTTGCAGAGGATTTCAATAGGGAGGATGGAGCCCTGGATTCTGAGCCAGTCTGGCAGGTGGATTGCTAGGAGCCAAGCAGGTGACCTGGCAGAAAACCAGGCAGGTTTAATTGAAACCAAACCAACTCCACAAAACACTTGTATTTCAACAAATGCTAAACTTCAAAGAAACACTTCACCGGAATATTTCTGACCAGCTCTAGGTCCTAGGACTGGGTGGGTTGCTCTGTTTAAACTCCAAATGCTTGGTCCAATCTGCTCCATTCCACATGCCAAGTATTTGATCTGGAGAAGTATTTTATGAGCCCCAGGGTTGAGTCATCTTTGGCAGCGATGCTTTATCACATGCAGAGAGAGAGTAAATGTCTGCAGTGGCAGGGAAAAGCACCTCAGCTTTGTTTTAGCTTTGGAATATTAACAGAGAGCCCCCAGAAAGAAAGCATGGTTTTGTGGTTAAGAAGCTGGTTTGGAGTTTGCGCGATGTGTGCTCAGTTCTGCCTGTCACAGACTTTCTGTATCACCTGAGGCAAGTCATTTTATAGCCCAGGCCTCAGTTCCCCATCTCTAAAATGGAAATAAATCTTTCTTTGTTGGTCTTGTCCATTCAGATCAGAAGTGTTGTGGGGCAGGGTGTCTGTACAGTGCCTAGCATCATGGGGCTCTGATCTTACCTGAGCTCTCTAGGTTCTGTTGCAACATTAATAACCCCCAAGAACGCACTCCTGCGCACCAGCTGGTCCTGGGTCTCAAGAGATGAAAAGGCAAGTCCAGCAACCTCCATGGCTATCTAGTCCCTGTATCTTTTCATATCAAATTTCAAGGCAGAGAAATTCTATTAACACCCTTATTGAAACCTTGATTGTGATGGAAACACTGACTGGGCATTAGCTACATCGATGCAAACCTCAACAGTGTAACTATAGTACAGAGGTAAAAGGACTGCCCGGGACACCCTGCCCCTTATCCAACCCCTCTGGTCCCGTTTACCCCCTCTCCCGGAGCCTCAGCGTGTGCGTCCAGGAGCGGCCCTGGACAGCGCTGTGAGTTCCAGTGGGACTGGAGCTCCCACCGCTCAGCCCAGAGCTCGCAGCCCGCCCCCTTATCATGGGCTCTGTGCGGGGAGGAGCTCAGGCCCCGCCGGAGGCACACGGCTGCAGCGCTGTCCAGGGCCACTCCTGGACGTGTGCGCTGAGGTGCCAGAGGGATGGGGGATGGCAGGGGCGGGGGGGAGCCTCAGCCACTCTCGTGGGGGCCCCTGCGGGGCCCAGGCCTGGGGCAAATTGCCCCACTTGCCCCCCCCCCTCTGGGCGGCCCTGATTTATACAGATAGCACAATACCAAGAAATACAGTTCCCCAAAAAGATAATGATTCCTGATACAGTCCTGATTGTAATGTGCAAATACAACCCAACGTTACATTTATCCTCTATGCACCACAGCTTCATCTGTATACAGCCGTGAGCCACTGCCCCTCAAACCCATACCCCAGAGCTAAACACCCCACCCTCTGTACTATGGCGAAAAAGCAGGGCACTGGAGGCTTGAGATGTGGTCTCCTTCCCTCATCTCCAATTCTCTAAGACCCTCCCTGTTTGAGGGGAAGATTTGATGGAAGCCCCATGATGTCAATCCCATGTGTTTTCTTGGAGCTTTGACAACCTGATCCTCTGGTAGCTTGATCATTCTCTTCTTTATCCCCCTCCTCAGCACTGAAAGCATCTTTTTCAGAGGGAGGGGTAACGGCCAAAGCAAAAATTAATCCATGGTGTCATCAAAGATGCAACATCAGTGTCCAGACGGACAATCCTCATGCCCTGGTCCTGGTGAATCTGGGGCTGTTGGTGAATGAGCAGCATTTGTCTCACCAGCGCAAAAATACTCACAAGCAGGACAGTCAATGCAAAATAAGTATGAGAGAAAGGAGGAGAAACCCACCACAATATCAGGTTCTGCAGGTCTGGGCTCTGGAATGCATTAGCAGAAGCATGTGATTTCAGCATTGTGGTGAGCTAGCCCAAGATGACATGGAATTGCACTGTTGTGTGTCCAAGAATTGTCCTTGCTGCTTTATGGCTTGAAAGATCTATCATTTGGTGTCTGACAGCAAATAGGACATAGAACCACCACATCGCTAATTGACTAGCCATTGTCATTAGCAGCATAATCACAGACGCAGTTCCAATCCTCCTCTCTCTCTTTTCTAGGAGGCTGCACTAGAAAGAATTTTTCTTTATTTCCCCAAACCACAAAACTGTAGAGGTGCACAAAATGCTCCCAACTACATACTTCCTAACAGAGCTATGGAGCCAAAGGGCTCATATGCTCTGCCTGAAATAAATAACCAAAGGTTTTTAAAAGCCCCAGTCAATAAGCAACCCCACTGTTGGTAAATAACATTGTGTGACGAGTTCAGCAAACAGGGATCCTAACTTATTCAGCTAAGGACAAGTGGTGGTCACTAAGTGTTCTACTTTGGATGTCCTCAGCATGCAGTTGACCAGCCAGGAAAGAGGGAAAACATTCTGATTCAGACACTGATTTCAGATCTCTTCTGAAAAGAGATTTCACTTTTGTTAAGGATTTAGGGTTGACATTTCCAATTGCTTCTCTTGCAAAATAAACTCACCAGCCTCACTACACTGCAGGCCTTTGACTTCAATGGGGCCCTATTTCACCAACAGACTGCTGGGATTGGCACTAATCTGTTAAAATCAGGGGACTCCCTTAAAATGTGCGACCCAACTATATAACCTGCAGCCTTGCAAAGTGAAAATTTGTACTAGACCAGTGGTTCTCAAACTTTTGTACTGGTGACCCCTTTCACATAGCAAGCCTCTGAGTGTGACCCCTGTTATAAATTAAAAACACTTTTTTCTATGTTTAACACAATTATAAATGCTGGAGACAAAGTGGGGTGGAGGCTGACAGCTTGTGACCTCCCCAACACACATAATAACCTCGTGACCCCCTGAGGGGTCACGACCCCCAGTTTGAGAACACCTGTACTAGACTGTAGACATTACTGAGTTCCAGGACACTATGGGTGGAGTGAATGCAAGACTGTCTTTATTTCCTATTTACACAGACCTCCTTTCTATATGACAACCATGAACAGTGAGTCTAAACATTCACAACTAAACTTTCTGAAAAGGGAAGGGTGAGAACACATTCTGCATGAACAACATGTAACAGGAATGAAATAGGAACACAAAACAAGAAGAAACAGCCCCATGAAGGATGGGGTAGATGGCCCAAACCTTCAATTCTGCCCTTTTAAGCCATTTGGCCACTAGGCCTTTGACTTCCTTGAATTCTCAAGATCTTATGTAATCCTCCAGGAATGCAGGAGGCCATCCGTCTCCAGTCAATATCTGCTCTCAGGGAGAGGCTGTGGAGGACGTGCTGGTAATTCCCCATGGATGGGGGGCGAGGGGGTAGGGTGTTGTTCACAGGTTCAGTCTTGAAGTAGCAATCCAAGTGTATTGGCAGTCCACCTGGTGACGCAACAAGATGAAACCAGTTTCAATGGATGATTCCAACTGACACGCCACTACACTGCTCCTTTTTCTTGAGAATCTTTCACCCAAATGCGATTCAGAAATCTAAAGTATTTGATGCTATGGTCCCTATCAGAGTCCCTCTTCTGAGGGGTTTTATATTGATGTTCCTGTAGTCTGTAGTCTAGCCAACAAGGGTATAGTGGGAAGAAGGGGCAGTTGGGATAGTGGATCTCAACTTCCTTCCCATCAGAAATTCCAGAGTCCGGAATTTTGCACTGCTTGCATCCGAAGAAGTGGGTATTCACCCACGAAAGCTCATGCTGCAAAACGTCTGTTAGTCTATAAGGTGCCACAGGATTCTTTGCTGCTTCTATAGAGTCCGGAAGTCATGTGCTAGAGGTGTTGATTGGTATGCCCAACAGGGCGAGATGAGGAGCTGAGGATTTAGAAAGAAGATGTTTTATTGTCTTTACAGCATGTTCTGTTTCCCCATGATGCTGCAAGAACATTGGGTCGGATGTGACACGAGTGGAGCCACAGCTCTCTGCAAACCTCTTAGGGTTTGTCTACACTGCAATAAAAGACCCAGAGCCGGGAGGCTCAGAGCCTGAATCAATGACATGGGTTTCCAGGGCTCACAACTGCGGGAATCTGAATCCCAGCAAGGGGGAGAGTGTCAGACCCCAGGCTCCAGCCTGCTGTTTTTAGCCCTGTAGCTGCCACGGGTTTTTTACTGCAGTGCAGATGTATCTTTAAAGGTCTCAGAGGAGAGCTGAGGCCTATAGTCAGAGATGACTTGCTCTGGAATCCCGAAATGGGCAAAGCTGGGTTTTATCCTTTCCACCACTGCTCTTGGTGTGGTGGTGTGCAAACTGCCAACTTCAGTGAACCTTAAGAAATAATCCATCATCAGAAGACAGGTTGTATTATCCAGCTAGAAGAGATCAGGCCTGACTGCTGCCCTGTCTGGTAGAGCAGACGATAGGAATGGTTCTCATGTGAGCATGAGTAGCACACTTACCAACTCTTGGCTATGCCCAGGCCACCAGGCAGGTTAGCTGTCTCCCTGAATTTTGTAATGGCCTTGGGTCTCTCAGGCAGGGATGTTCTGTTGCACTGATGTAGAGATAATGAGGTTCGACCCCTTCAACAACCAACCTTGCTTTATGATAACAGCTCCCAGAAACCGCCCAGCATGGTTTAATAGAGGTTTCTGACTTTTCCTGATTTCTCCAGCTCTCTTTACAGTGAGTCATGACTCAGCTCAGTAATTCATCGGCCCCGTTTCTTTCTCAGTTCTCTCAGGCATTTTTCTGTGACTGGTAAAGCAGTAAGTACTGCATCTATTAAACCTGCCTTGAGCAGCCCCCCATTTGCTTTCTTGCTGAGTCTGGGATCAGGGCCTCTGGGATCAGGTTCTTCCCATAAGCAATCAAGAACTGAAACCTCATGAGTATCATTCAAAAACATTGCATCATAGATGATAACTGGCTTTTTTTAACCTAGACAAGCAACTAGCAATTTGTGGTCAGTTTCCATGTGAAATTTTGTGCCCACTAGAAAGTCTCTGAAACATTCCCATGCCCATGTAGTGGCTAGGGCTCCTTCTCTCTGTGCTTAGTGCTGTTCTGTATCAATGAGTGCTCATGGGGCATATACTACTGGGCGCCACCATGAAGGTGATTGATCCCGATTGAGCCCATCAGATGAGGCATCAGCTGAAAGTGGTGGTTTTATCTGACTTACATAGGGCCAAAACTGGTGGAGTGCTCAGTTCTTGCTTTGTTTCTCTGGATACCTGGCTCTGTTAAGTTCCCCAATACCAGACATTTTGTGGACTCATGAGATATCACAGTGGCTTTGACCTCTTTACTAGATGAGGTAGGAATTTTCCCACATGTGTCATCATGCCTATACTGTACTTCACTGTCACTCTGATGCTTCATTATCTGGGTTATCACTTTCACTTTCTCTGGATCTGGTCTTACCCCTACTCCATCAATGATCTAACCTATAAACTTGATTCTGTCTTTTGAGAATTCACACTTGTCATTAAGTGTTAGGCCTGCTTTCTCCAGTCTTTCCAGGACTGCAAAGAGACATTGGTCATGTTGGATTTGAGTTGATCCATTGATAAGGATATCATCCATTTGGCAGAGAGCCCCTTCCAAGTCCTCCAGGAATTGAGACATATTTCTTTGGAAGTGTTCCAAAAGAGATGATGTCACAGAATCATAGAATCTCAGGGTCGGAAGGGACCTCAGGAGGTCATCTAGTCCAACCCCCTGCTCAAAGCAGGACCAAACCCAACTAAATCATCCCAGCCAGGGCTTTGTCAAGCCTGACCTTAAAAACCTCTAAGGAAGGAGATTTCACCACCTCCCCAGGTAACCCATTCCAGTGCTTCACCACCCTCCTAGTGAAAAAGTTTTTCCTAATATCCAACCTAAACCTCCCCCACTGCAATTTGAGACCATTACTCCTTGTTCTGTCGTGGTACCACTGAGAACAGTCTAGATCCATCCTCTTTGGAACTCCCTTTCAGGTAGTTGAAAGCAGCTATCACCTCATTCTTCTCTTCTGCAGACTAAACAATCCCAGTTCCCTCAACCTCTCCTCATAAGTCATGTGCTCCAGCCCTCTAATCATTTTTGTTGCCCTTCGCTGGACTCTTTCCAATTTTTCCACATCCTTCATGTAGTGTAGGGGGACCAGACATCCCGATAAAATCGGGACTGTCCCAATATTTAGTTGTTTGTCCCATGTCCTGACCAATGTACGGTCGGGACGCCATTTGTCCTGATATTTTGGCTCTGGGCTGGAGGAGTACACTGGTGAGCACTCAGTTGGGGTCCCAGCAGTGCTTATTTGGGGTGGATCCCAGGAAACGGTGGAATGCAGGACCCTGCGGCCCCTAGGCACAGAGTGGCCAGGGGAGTCTCTGCGTGCTGCACCTACCACAAGCGCTGGCTCCACTGTGGCCAATGGAAGCTGCAGGCGGGGACAGGATGCAGACCCACTCTGGCTGCCCTGACCCTGGGGCGCTGCGTGCTACTCATGCTCCCAAGTAAGTCCCGCCTCCGCAGCTTCCAGCCAATGGCAGCTGGAGCCAGTGCTTGTGGCAGGCACAGCATGTGGAGTGGAGACCCCACTGGCTGCCGCTGACCTTAGGAGCTAGAGAAACCTGCCAGGTGCTTCCCAGTGAGTGGGAACCATCTCCCAGGGGCTGCAGCTGGGGCCCTGTGCCTGAAGGTGGGAACCGAGGCTGTGTGCTTGTGGCAGGGGCCAGGGCCATGTGCCCCCAACCCATGGCTTGCAGCAGTCTGGAGCGGGGCCGTGAGCTGCCCACCTGTGGCGGGGATGCAGCCAGAGCCAGGGCCCTGAACCCCCGACCCACAGTGGGGCTGTGCCCAGAGCCAGGGCCCTGTGCCCCCAACCTGTGGTGGGGCTGCGCTTGGAGCCGGGGCCCTATGACCCCGACGGGGCTGTGCCAGAGCCAGGGCCATGCACCCCTGACAGGCGACTTCCTCAGACTTTGTATCCCCCTTCCCCCATGGCTCCAGTGGGAGAGGGGGTGTGGGGGGGGTGATCCTGTGGCTGCTCCCCCCATCTGATCACCCTATTGTAATGTGGGGCCCAAAACTGGACACATACTCCAGATGTGGCCTCACCAGTGACGAATAGAGGGGAATTATCACGTCCCTCAATCTGCTGGCAAAACTCCTACTTATACAGCCCAAAATGCCATTAGCCTTCTTGGCAACAAGGGCACACTGTTGACTCATATCCAGCTTCTCGTTCACTGTAACCCCTAGGCCCTTTTCTGCAGAACTGCTGCCTAGCCATTCGGTCCCTAGTCTGTAGCAGTGTATGGGATTCTTCTGCCCTAAGTGCAGGACTCTGCACTTGTCCTTGTTGAACCTCATCAGGTTTCTTTTGGCCCAATCCTCTAATTTGTCTAAGTCACTCTGGATCCTACCCCTACCCTCCAGCGTATCTACGACTCCTCCCAGTTTAGTGTCATCTGCAAACTTGCTGAGGGTGCAGTCCATGCCATCCTCCAGATCATTAATGAAGATATTGAACAAAACCAGCCTCAGGACCGACCCTTGGGGCACTCGGCTTGATATCGGCTGCCAATTAGACATTGAGCTGTTGATCACTACCCGTTGAGCCTGATGATCTAGCCAACTTTCTATCCATCTTATAGTCCATTCATCCAGCCCATGCTTCTTTAACTTGCTGGCAAGAATACTGTGGGAGACCATATCAAAAGCTTTGCTAAAGTCAAGGAATAACATGTCCACTGCTTTCCCCTCATCCACAGAGCCAGTTATCTCACCATAGAAGGCAATTAGGTTAGTCAGGCATGACTTGCCCTTGGTGAATCCATGCTGACTGTTCCTGATCACTTTTCTCTCCTCAAAGTGCTTCAAAATTGATTCCTTGAGGACCTGCTCCATGATTTTTCCAGGGACTGAGGTGGGGCTGACTGGTCTGTAGTTCCCCGGATCCTCCTTCTTCCCTTTTTTAAAGATGGGCACCACATTAGCATTTTTCCAGTCATCCAGCAGCTCCTCCGATCGCCATGAGTTTCCTTTAGTACCCTTGGATGTAGCGCATCTGGCCCCATGGACTTGTGCTCGTCCAGCTTTTCTAAATAGTCCTGAACCACTTCTTTCTCCACAGAGGGCTGGTCACCTCTTCCGCATACTGTGCTGCCCAGTCAGGGGCGGCTCTACAAAGTAGGCTGCCCCAAGCAGCGCGGAGCGCTGCGCCGCCCTTCCCCAGTCCCGCGGCGGGTCCCCTCTTCCCGCGGCTCTGGCATCCTGGGGAGGGCGGCATTTGGCTCCGGTGGAGCTCCCGCCGGCATGCCTGCGGCAGGTCCACCGGAGCCCGGGACGAGCGGACCTGCCGCAGTCATGCCTGCGGGAGCTCAACCGGAGCCGCGGGAAGACGGGACCCGCCGCAGTCATGCCTGCGGCAGGTCCCGGGCTCCGGTGGACCTGCCGCAGGCATGCCGGCGGGAGCTCCACCGGAGCCAAATGCCGCCCTCCCCAGGATGCCGCCCCAAGCGGGCGCTTGGCCCGCTGGTGCCTAGAGCCGCCCCTGTGCCCAGTGCAGTAGTCTGGGAGCTGACCTTGCTTGTGAAGACAGGCAAAAAAAGCATTGAGTACATTAGCTTTTTCCACATCTTCTGTCACTAGGTTGCCTCCCCCATTCAGTAAGGGGCCCACACTTTCCCTGACCTTCTTGTTGCTAACGTACCTGTAGAAACTCTTCTTGTTACTCTTAACATCCCTTGCTAGCTGCAAATCCATTGTGATTTGGCCTTCCTGATTTCACTCCTGCATGCCTGAGCAATATTTTTATATTCCTCCCTGGTCATTTGTCCAAGCTTCCACTTCTTGTAAGCTTCTTTTTTGTGTTTAAGGTCAGCAAGGATTTCACTGTTAAGCCAAGCTGGTCGCCTGCCATATTTACTATTCTTTCTACACATCGTGATGGTTTGCTCCTGCAACTTCAATAAGGATTCTTTAAAATACCACCAGATCTCCTAGACTCCTTCCCCCCTCATGTTATTCTCCCAGGGGATCCTGCCCATTAGTTCCCTGAGGGAGTCAAAGTCTTCTTTTCTGAAGTACAGGGGTCTGTATTCCGCTGCTCTCCTTTCTTCCTTTTGTCAGGATCCTGAACTCAACCATCTCATGGTCCCTGCCTCCCATCCACTTTGGCTTCCCCCCTACTAATTCTGGTAGTCGATTGAAACAAAACCTTCCAAAGGGTGTGATGAAGTTCATCTGTAGTGGAGATTGTGTAGCAAGTGCCAGAACCCAGATGGGACATCCAATTTTGAGAAGACTTTTACTTCAACACATGGGAGTACTTGTCACTCTCTACAGATATCCTCATTGTGCTTGGTAAGGTCTACACAGATCCAAACCGTGTTGTTTGGTTTTGGGACCACTAGGACTGCACACCATTCAGCTAGGGTGTCTCTTCTGGAAATGACACCATCTTCTCCATGCAGCTGAGCTCTGTTTGCACCCTGGGCAGTGAAGGGACAGAGACATTCCTAGGTATCGACAGAGCAAATGGCTTTGCATTTGGTATGAGTTTAATGTGGTATTTCACCTCTAGTTTCTCCTGACTTGGAATAATTTGGTGAACCTCTTTCTGATCTTGGGTTCTAAGTCTATGGTGACTGGTTCTATCCTTATAACCAGGCCTAGGGCTGTGATTGCTAGGTGTCCAGGTAGAGCAGTGCATAGGCCATCTACAAAATAGAACTCTTGGGATGTAATCTCATCTACTATTTTTAGAGTGGCTACAAATTTTCCTTTCATGTTTAAGGGGACTATCCTGGGCCTTTCAATATCCTTTTTCCCTCTTGATGTGTTCCTGCTTTCATCCTTCTATAAGTAATTCTGGAATCACTATTACATCAGCATGTTTTGAAGTCTATTTTATATTTTCTGAAGATGATCATGGAGATCCATGGTAGTTCTTTTTGATCCTCTAATATAGCTGTAAGTTGTGCGATCCCAGTATTTTTAGGTCTTCCTTAAAGACAGATCTACTGTGCATATAGGCCAACATGCTGTCACACAATATCCTCTTTTTAGAGGTTTCCTGAATGTGGTGTCCCTTTCTGGACAAAGCAGCTTGCTGTGAGGTTTGTCGCACTGTGGGAATTCTTTCATGCTCTTGTATTCCTCTTCTTTACTCTATGTTAGCATAGCCCTCTCTGGGTCCCTTTGTGCTCGTTCTGACCTAGGTAGGAAATGTTTCTTGGCATCCGGAGATATTTTCCTCTCCTTGCCTGTGACTTCTACAGTGGGCGCCTCCTCAAAGTTATTCCTGAGAAGAGTCTATTGCTTCTTTATGCACTAAATTTGGAGGACTATATTCTTGGCTGTCTCTCAAGCAAGGTTAGGATCATTTTGGAGTCTTTATGATGGTTAGCTGTTCCTCAGCTCTACAATGAGCCTGGCTCTGATGAGTTCTTCACTCATCTCCCCATAGCCGCAGGGTTGGATTAGGTTATACAGGGCTGTTATGAAATCATTCATTGACACCCCCTTCTCACATTGGCAAAATGAAGTCATGCATGCTAAATCACATTGTGGCCTGGCATTAAAAACTCATCCAGTTCTACTTTAGCTGTATTGCACTGTTTCAAGTGAGGCTTCTGGAAAGGATAATGTCCTCCACTACAGGTCCAATTTATAAAGCAGGGTATTCACTTCTTTCACCTCTGATTGCTGATCTGAACCAGCTAGATGCCTGGCAGATCCTCTGGAAGCTGCTTACTGAGAGTGGCCGTTCCTCAGGGGGCCAGAAATCAAATTCTGCTGGGGATGGTATTTGGAGAAAGGCTAGGTCAGATGTAGCTATGTCCGCTGTTTTACCAGACTAGAAGATTGCCGCCTCATCCCCTTTTTCCTTTGTGTGGAGTGAGGTGGTGTGATTCCTTCAGGAAGCAACCTGGTGTTGCTGTGTGCCTCACCTGAGCTGCAGTGTCCTTACTTTCCTATCCTCATCCCCTGTTGTAGCCTAGATTCCCCATAGCAGTTCTCTCTTGGCTCGTGGCTAGTTCTGTGCAGATGTGTGGGTGCTCTGGCTGCGCTGGAGGGCTTTCTTGTCTGTTGTCCTTTCCCCATTTCCCTTTTTGCAGGGATATGCTCTGACCTGTGGGATCTATTCAGTCCCACACTGACTCCATATAAAAACATGAGAGGCCCAGGACACCATGGTTGGGGTGAATGCAATACAAGACTGTTTCTACTGCCTGTTTACACAGACCTTCCCTCCTTGCTTTGTGCCCCCTACTGGTCACCCTGAATAGTGGCCCTAAATGTTCACAACTAACACCACGTCGCCATCCATAATTTGGGCACAAAAGATTCCAAAACTAGACACAATGATGCCAAACAAGCCACTCACCCCAGGAGAGATGTCAAGCCCTAAGTGTGTGTAAGGGTAAGTTTGTTTTTTTTTAAAAATCCCATTAAATCGGCATTTGTGACTAATGGCTCATGAAAAATCTTAACCATATTATTTATTATTATTATTTGTACTGTGGTAGTACCTATATGCCCTCATCAGGGATCATGGCCCCCATTGTGCTAGGTGCTGTACATACATATAATGCAAAGATGGCTTCTGTTCCAAAGGGCATACAAGCATCTAAGCTACATGGTGAGAGCCAACAGGAGCCAACAGACAGAGGGAGTACAAAGTAGATGATTATGATCAGTGTAATAAGCAGCGGTTACCTCGCCTTTGTCTTGGAGGTGACGCCTTTGCTTTAGACTATATATTCATCTGTATCATTTGTAATGTGCTTTGGGATGGATGGAAGACACAATAGAAATAGATCATCACATATGCTGCCAATAAAAATAAGAAGGAACTGGTCACTGATCTAAGCTGATCAGGAATGTTAGCAATGACGTAGGAAAATAAATTTTTCTTGCCTAAGTAGGCAGATAAGGAAGTCAAAACACCACTGGCTGATGCCATTGTATGTTTGTCTTAAAGTTATTTAATCACTAATCTCCAACAGGCCTGCAGGGATTTCCTTGTGTTCTGCCGTTATTATAACAGCTCATTCTTTCCAGGGTGGCTGACTTGGTTCAGCCAAACCATGATGTCTGGAGTATGCACTGATGTGGCAGATTGCCATTTCCGTCACATTAATCTTGCAGTAATAACTCTAATTCTCTCTTCTTCAATATATCCATTACACAACAGGCTTTCATTCCAAGATCATACAACTTTGGAGTGGCACATACACTGTGTATGTATGATGTGGTGGTAGTGAAACTGCACACTTTTCTGTATGGATTCTATTGAAACACACTGTATAGAGCTGGCTACACATTTTTCATTGACATTTTTTTTTGGGGGGGGACATTAATTCCTTTTTGATTAAATGGATATTTTTGTCTAAAGATTTTCACTTTTATTCTATTTTTTTGGCAGGGTGTGTATGTTGTGATAAAAAAAGTTTTTGATTGTCAGCAGTTGAAAATCAAAGATTTGAAATGAGGGGGGGGGGTTAATCAGAAAAACAAAACTTGGTATTTTTCTATTGCCTAATTTTCAGGTTTTATATTTTTGATGACCCCTCCCCCCCAAAAAAAATCCCAAGAAGATTGGTGACAAAACCAAAATATTGTAATTAAAATTTTTCAAGGGGAGAAAAAATCATTTCCCGACCAGCAAGAATTCTGCACAGTTGAACCAAAAAGTAATGTGGGCCCAATTCTTGAGTGTGTTAAATTTGCCTTGTGCTGGCTTCTCCTGGCCAGCAGTGCTGAGGATGTGCCCAGGAGAAAGAAGATGTGGATGTGATGCAGCTGTGTCCCTGGCTACAGGAATGGTCACTCGAGGACAAGGGGTAGCTGGGATACAGTAGAGCAGTCTGTGACATTGTATGCCACGTTTTATGAAATATGCTAATGAGTGTAATATAATGTAACTGGAATATGCTTTTTGAAAGGTGTCATTACAAAGCTTATAATCTACAGAGTGTGTTCATCCTATTTATATGAATTCTTGTATCTAAAACTAGAAATATGAAGTATTACTCTGAGGGCCTATTGTAATTATGCAAAGTGTGGGCCATTAATGGTGGCTTAGGATCTTGATGGCTCCCATTGACTAGGACAATTGGTTGTGAATGGGTTTATTTACCTGCATGCCTTCCTGTGTACCTGACTTGGGTTATGAAGAATGAGGTCTTACAGTGCCATGTGACCATGTCACATGATACTGGAATCCATCTTAAACCTGGTGCTTTTCCATTTAGAAGGAGGGGTGGGGACCCAGAGAGACAAAGGATTCCCACCTTGTGCCAAAGCTATGAAAGGGGGTGGAGCAGGACAAAAGGGCTGCCAGTCATGAGAAGTCCCCTAGTTACCACCTGAGCTGGAACTAACAAGGATTGTACCAGGGGACAGGATTGGCCCCAGACTAAGAAGGAGTCTAGTCTGTGAAAGAAGCTTATTGGAACATCTCCAAGGGTGAGATTTACCTGTATACAGTTTCTTACATGTATTAGGCTTAGACTTGCGTATTTTGCTTTATTTTGCTTGGTAACTTACTTTGTTCTGTCTCTTATTATTTGAAACCACTTAAATCCTACTTTTTATACTTAATCAAATCACTTTTGTTTATTAATTAACCCACAGTAAGTGATTAATACCTGGGAGAGCAAACAGCATTGCATATCTCTCTATCAGTGTTATAGAGGGCAGACAATTTATGAGTTTACCCTGTATAAGCTTTATACAGAGTAAAACAGATTTATTTGGGGTTTGGATACCATTGGGAACTGGGTGTCCAGATGCTGGAGACAAGAGTACTTGCTGAGCTGTTTTCAGTTAGTCTGCAGCTTTGCGGGTGTGGTTCAGACCCTGGGTCTGTGTTGCAGCAGGCTAGTGTGTCTGGCTCAACAAGACTGGGTTCTGGAGTCCCAAGCTGACAGGGAAAATGGGCTCAAAGGTAGTTTCAGCACATCAGGTGACAGTGCCAAGGGGGTCTCTGTGACCAAACCCATCACACAGTCTGAATGCCATAGCCTGCTTTCACTGCATGTCAGGGAACAGGTTGTCACCAGTGGCACTGGCATCAGGGGAAGGTAGACATGGCTGTAGGCTACCTTTGCAACCTCCCTCTGGTCTTGCGCCAAGCACAGCTTAGTTGGACCATAGAATCTGCCCCATGTGTTTAAACTGGTGACGGAACCAGGTTTAAACCCTGCCCCTTACCTTGGGGAAAGCCATCCAGATAATAACTCTGCAGTTCAGGCCCCTGTGTAAATTACACTGCACTCTCTCCTGTATCCTTCAATGCACATCCTTGTATAGGGTAGCGTTTCATGTTATACTGCTATGCAGTCCCATAATGGAAAGAATTTCCTGCTGTGCAAAAATGGGAGTTAGTGGCAGGATATTAACAGAGTCATTTTGCAGTGGTGGAGATGGAATGGTCATTAAGGAATCAGGGCAGGGGTAGGGAATAGTTGCTCTGGGAGTTTATTATTGGAAAAATACCTGCCAGTTAATATGATCTGGTGCTCTCCAGAGAGAATGGAGATGAGCTCCAGCTGACACTGTACATTTTCATCCCCCTCTCCCATCTGTTTAGTCACCCCAAGGGAGAGTTTAACCTGCTTTGAAGACCTCATCTTGTGTGATTAAAACCCAACCCTTAACATGGTGCTCTCAGGATTCTGCTCTGTGCCTGACAGGGCCTGCTGAGCAAGTACATTTTCACTTTACAGATAGGAAACAAAGATGCAGAGGCAAAATCACTCCCCCAAGTTTACGGTCCAGGTCAGTGACAGAGCGCTGCTGGGCCCTAGTCCAGTGCCTTAATCAAAGACTGGCTTCCTTCTACAGTCCATTGCAGAGTTCTAGTGTTGTTCCATTTGCAGCCATTAAGGATGCTGATCAGTAGGAAAGAGAGCTAGAGTCACAGAGTTAAAAGCCAGAAGGGACCACCAGATCATCTAGGTTGATCGCCTGTACAGCACAGGCCACCAACATTGCCCAGTCCCTGCACACTAAACTCAACAACCAAAACGAGACCAAAATATTATAGCCCACAGGAGACTGGACTATTATGTACCCGAAACCCCTGTAATGGCAGGAAGTGAGATATAACTAGCTAATTCTGGCAAGTGAACCACACCCACACAATGCCAAGATAGGCAAGGGTGAAAGTAATATTACATTCTTACCGGTACTGGGGCCAGGCTACAGGGCCCCAGAAGAGGCAGGGCCTCGGGTGGAAGGGGTGGGGCTAGGGGGGGTCAGCCTCCCCCAGCCTGCCCATCCACGTTGCCTGGCCTGCACTGCCCGGGGCTCTGGCGGCGATTTAAAAGTGCCTGGGGCTGTTAGCCGGGAGCCCTGGGCCCTTTTAAATCACTGGCCCCAGGGCAGTGATGTTAAAGCACTGCCGTGGCAGCACTTTAAGGAGGTTCTTTTGCTGCAGCAGCACTTTAACGTCAGCTGGGTATGGGCTGGTACTGCCTTCTTACTGGTATGCTGTACTGGCCCATACCGACCCACTTTTACCCCTGAAGATAGGTGAAAAAAACCCTGAAAACACTGGCAATCTGACCTGGATGAAATTCCTTCCCGATCCCACCTGTGACGATCAGTGAGACCCTGAGCATGTGAGCAAGAACCATGCAGCCAAGCACCTGAAAAAGAGAATGCCCAGTGCCACCTCAGAGCCTTGGTCCTCCCTGGCCAGTGTCCCATCTCCAGCTCTGGCAGTCCCTGATGCTTCAGAGGAAGGCGATTTAAAAAAAAAAGACACAATACATGGGGAGCAGAGGAAGGGGGTGGAATCTCATTGTTACAGGCTGATAATGTAATTTAAAGTTGGCCATTGCTAAGCCATCTCTTCTTTAGGGTTGCACAAAGTGGGCCTACATAGGTTTGGGCATTTTTTTCTGTCATATAAATGTGCAGGTTGTTTGGTTTAGTGAGCTCTGAGAATTTGCAAAGGGAGCATTGTGGTTATATGACGAAAGCACAATAAAGTCATCTGACTCCAGCTAATTAGGCAACCATTTTGTAAAGATTTGATTCATATGCACTAATCAGTGTTATTGGCCTGTGATTTGCAGAGGAGAGAGATCTGTAATTGTTAGAGTGTCACATGATGAGAACATTAAATAGGCAGGAAACAGTTACTTTTAACTGTATCATTAAAAACTCCTCCCAGTGATGGAGTTGTAGAGAGCCTCATTCTCCATTCAGGGGCGGCTCTAGACATTTCGCCGCCCCAAGCACGGCGGCATGCCACGGGGGGCGCTCTGCCGGTCGCCGGTCCCGCAGTTCCGGTGGACCTCCCACAGGCTTGCCTGCGGAGGTTCCGCTGCTCCGGCAGCTCCACCGAAGCCGCGGGACCAGCGGACCCTCTGCAGGCAAGCCTCCGAAGGCAGCCTGCCTGCTGCCCTCCCGGCGACCGGCGGAGCGCCCCCTGCGTCATGACACCCCAAGCACGCGCTTGGCGTGCTGGGGCCTGGAGCCGCCCCGTCTCCATTACCTTTCTCTATATGCCGGGCAACATGACCAAATCAGAAGCCTTCACTCACTGGTGGCAGCATCTTACACTCACTCCCATAAATGACTTCACGTTGTGTGCGACAGTAGGCAGTCGAGCCCATAATCTTTAGTGGTGTATAGCATTCTGCAGGTAAAATGTCCAGTTCCCTTAGAGTCACAGCATTTAAGGTCAGAAGGAGCCACCAGATCCTCTGGCATATCACAGGTCACCAGCCCTACCCAGAACCTAAACAGAAACTAACCCCAACAACCAAAATGAGGCCAAAGTATTACAGCCCACAGAAGCCTAGACTATTACATGCCACAGGCAGAGAGTAGGAGGGACCAAGGTGCACCAAGTGCCCGTGGCCCCCACAATGGCAGAGAAAGGATTAAGTGAAATATACTCAGATAATGCTGGCAAGCAACCAATGCCCACACACTGGCGAGAAAGGCAAAACCCAAACACTCAGTTTGCTAATCTGACCTGGAGGGGAATTCCTTCCTGACCCCACATATAGCGATCAGTCCTGTCACTTTCCCATTATTTAATTGACTAATAACCTAATTTCTTATGTGTCCTTGGCTATCTCCATTTAATATTTCCTTCCGCTCTAGGAATCAGTGGAACCGATTGACTGATTTGAGAGGCTCTCTAGTTGAGTCACTTTTGTCTTCTTTCCCAGGATTGATCAACTTGATAAAAAGTTCCTGGTGTCTCTATCTCTTGAAGATTTTAACAACTATTCATCATCTGGTTTAATTGCAATATGGGCCTGTTTTGGGGGGGAGGGGTGTTTGCTCATAACCATTAAGCCAGTTCATCACCTGGTGTAAATCAGCATAGCTCCACTGATTCTGGGGATTTCTATTAGCTGAGGATCTGGCCCAAATGGTGAGATAATCTGCTAGCAAAGAAGATTTACAGTGCTTTTCCCAGTGCAAAATAGACACATGGGGTGGAATCCTGAACTCATTGAAGTCAGTGGCAAAACTCTGGCTGGCTTCAATGGAGCCAGGATTTCATCACTGGACCTCATCCACGCATACAGTTTTGCAGCGGCCAGTATTACCAGGGAGAGGAAAGTGACACCTGACCTTTGTCCTGCTCCTTATGAATACTATTTGGCTCACCCCCAGCAGGAGCCTTCACTGCCCTATCTCAGTCATCCTCTTCCAGCACCTCCTCCTCCGGCCAGCAAAACTCACACCCCTCTGTGCTCACGTCAGGGGATGCGTCCTGTAACCGCACTGAACTTTTATCTGGGAACTGTTGATCAATGAGCCACTTCATTGTTTCCTCTTTTTCCTCTATGAAATACCGCACTGGTCCCAATAACTGCTTTGCCACTGCTTTCCCCCACTTCATCCCTTCCTTGTAATTTTGTACTAACACTCTCTGCCCAGGGCAGAAACTGGGGGGGAGGTTTATTTTGTCTTTCATCAAGTGCCCTCAGAAAGTATGGGCTAGTAAATTAAATCTGGCACATAACCGATGTCTTAAAACAATGCCACTGGAGTGGTCTGGGTGGCAGACTCTGGGATAGAACTGGCTTTGTAGTTTTCTTTCAGTGCCTGCACACTGTCTGGCACATGGTGTACCACACATCAAACCAACATATACCCAGTTTGTTCCCATTAGCGGGGGCCATTTCCTTCAGTTACAATGAACTCTGACAGTAAACAGAGACCTTTAGCAGTCCAAAGACAGGGAGCACGTTCGTTTCTCTTAATCTTGCCCCAGGAACTGTTTATTTGTGCACCCCTTCAGAAATCATGGACTGCGCCACTCCTCTATTTCCGTTTCCAATATCATGTCCTTCACTTTGCTAGTCACACAACCGGGGAATGATCTGGCTGGTCATTTTCCACCACAGATAGTAAACACTGTGATGGTGACAAATGTCATATTAGCGCCCCAATTTTTTTGGTGTCGGGGGGAATAAGTTGGGAGGGTTTATAGTAAATGGAAAGAAAAGTGAAGGGTGAGGAGACATTGAAGGGAAGGGGGTGAGGGCGACAGGGCATGGGAGGGGAGGATGTTAAGAGGGCGGTGTGGAGTGAGGCTGAGGTGAACAGTCAGCAGGAGTGGGTGGGAGGGGACTGGAGCAAACAGCCCATCAGCACAGGGCACAGAATATGAGTTACTATCTTCTCTCAGGGTATGGCTACTCTATACGGCAGTCAGGAGGTGTGATTGCAGCTTATGTAGCTTATCTACCTGAGCTAGCTTCGGTTTTTTCAGATATGTGATTGATGGTTACTCCAGTTGGACCAAAGCTGGATCCAGTAACAATAGCAGTGAGCTGGAGCAGCATGGGCGGTAGCTAGCTGCTCAGGTATGTAACCAGGGTTCTGGACAGGAGACCAGACCGTGCCACTCTCCCTGCCCCCAGGGCTACACTGCTGTGACTACTCGAGCTAGTTTTGATCTAGCTATGTCTAGATCAAAGCTAGCTTGGGTGTGTGTACACTAGTTGCACTCAAACTTCCTGAATGCAGGGTAGACAAGCCCCCAGTGATCATTTCAGCTCTTAACCCAAGGGATATAAACACTGTGCACTTTCAGAGCTGAGCTGGTTGAGTTTCCTAGGTTCTTCTCGTTCAAGGAAGTGTGCACAGTTCACAGTCATTGCACAAGGATTTTTTATTTGCTTTAGGTTTGGGGCATGAACTGCCTTTGGCCCCGCTGTCTCTTTCTCATGCCACTTTTAGTAACTTGTGTAGAAGAAGAAATCAAGGCCGCATGTTTTTCTAAAATGTATGCTCCAGTTCAACCACAGCGACAGGACTTGAAACAGGAATTTATTATGCTTATGTTATGCAGTGGGTCAGAGTAGAGGATCTCGGGGGTCCCTTAACCCATCTAGGTGAATGGAAGTCTTTACATTGACATCAGTGGTCTTTGGATCAAGCCCTACATCATCTATTCTTGACTGTGAAGGTTCGCATTCTGCTATCTTCTCTGTGGACACTGCTATGTTTCTATCATTTTGAGCAGTGCATGCTCATTGTGCAGCATATCCAGCAGGTGTGATGCTGAGGCTGAGTGCTTCTTATAGTTACTTATTCGAATTACCATTAAAAGGTTGAAGGGAACTGAGTTACGCAAACCTCGCCTCCTTTTTCTTTGCTACTTCTCCTTCTGCCATAAATGACACCCATATACAAACTTTGAGATAAGAGGAGAATTCACAGGTTCACCACTAACTGGATTCATTGTTTCCTTGAAGAAAACCTTGAGTCCATGTGAAAAAACTGTCTGACTTGTGTTTAAAAATGCATCCCTCTGGGAAGAGATCTGTTTACCACTAAGCCAGTTTATCAACATACAAGTTTATGAGATTTCTGAATATGTCTACTAGAAGCCAAGCCAGGAGAGAAATCTGAGTAAATGATACAGCAAGGACCAAGTGGTGCCTCTTTAGAGGGATTGCCCTGAGAGAAGAGAAGGTGCATCATCTGAGTGGTTTTTGGCAACATGTACCTCAAGTTTTTGATGTGACGCAGTTGTTGGTATGCATGCATGGGTCAGAGTTAAGGTTGCTTGTCAGTTTTGATTTCTAATTTATCCTTACATGTGAATGTAGTGACTGAAAATAGAATATACGAGAGAAGTGATTTCTAAAGTTGTGAACCAACTTTAACACAAGATTTCCTGTAGTTTTGTATTTGTGTTATTTAGTAACAGATTCACAGAGTTTAAGGCAGAAACCATCAAGTCATCTAATCTGGCCTCAGGTACAACACAGACCATTATATTTCACCCAGTTACTCCTATATTGAGCGCAATAGCTTGTGTTTGAGTAAAGCCTAATTTGTGCTTGGCTAAAGGCTGTCTTCCGGAAAGCCAACCACTCAATCTGAAGACATCAAGCGATACAGCATCCACTATGGTTAATTCCCGTCACTGTTAGATAACTGCGCCTTACTTGAATTTGTCTGACTTCAGCTTCCAGCCACTGGTTCTTGTTACGCCTTTCTCTGTTATATTAAAGAGCCCTTGATACCCACTATTTTCTCGCTGGGAAGGTGCTTATCCGCTGTAATCAAGTCACCCCTCAGTCTTCTTTTTGCTAAACTAAACGGACTGAGCTCTTTAAGTCTCTCACTATCAGGCATTTTCTCCAGTCCTTGAATGATTTTTGTGGCTCTTTTCTGCACCCTTTCCATTTTTTCAACATCCTTCAGAAAATGTGAACACCAGAACTGGATGCGGTGTTTCAGTATCGGTCTCACCAATGCTGTACACAGAGATAAAATCACCTCCCGGCTCCTACCCACTGCTCCCCTGTTTATACAGCCAAGGATCGTACTAGCGGTTTTTGCCACAGCGTCGCCCTGGGAGCTCCTGTTGAATTGCTTGTCCACTGTGATGCCTGAATTCTTTTCAGAGGCACTGCTTGCCAGGAGACAGTCTCTCTGCTGCAGGACTGACCTGCATACTTTGCTCCTAGATGTATAACTTTGTATTTGACTGAATTAAAACAAATTTTGTTTGAACAGGTCCCGTTTACTAAGCAATCCAGATCACTCTGTATGACTCTCCTGCCCTTATCGTTGTTTGCTATTCTGCCAATCTTTGTGTAGGTCGTAAATTTTATCAGCCGTGATTTCATATTTACCTCTAGATCATTGATGAAAAATGTTAAACAGCATCAGGCCTAATAGAGATTCCGGCGGAACCCGACTAGAAATACCTCCCGTCAGAGATGATTCTTCGCGGACAATTAGTTTTTGAGATCTGTTAGCCAGCTCTCAATCCATTTGATGTGTGCTTTATATATATATATATATATATATATTGCATATTGCTAACTTTTTAATCAGAATATTGTGCAGTTCAAAGCCTAAGTGTATTACATCTACCCGGCTACCTTTATCAACCAAATTTATAATCTCATCAAAGACTAAAATCAGGTTTGTATGACAAGACCTATTTTCCATAAAACTATGTTGAATGGTGTTAATTCTATTCTTATCCTTTAACTCTTTATGAATTGAATAGCTTATCAGCTTTCCCATTATTTTGCTGACTGATTTCAGACAAATCAACCTATAGATTGCCGCGTCATCTTGCTTGGCCCTTTTGACTCTTGGCACCACACAATACTCTTTCAGTCTTCTGGAATTTTCCCATTATTACAAGATTTGTTGTAATAAAGGCAATACAGCTGTTATAGGACTCGTGAGTGCAGGGGTCTGCTGATTTTAAAATGTTTATCCCCAGTAGATGTTGTTTAATATCCTCCTCAGTTACTAATGGACTGGAAAGTACTTCATCCTCCTCCTGTAATACAAGTATCTTTCCAAACATGGAACAGAAATATTTATTGGCCCCTTTTGCCTTTTCTTCATCACCATTAACAGTTTTACCATCTCCAGCCAACAATGGCCCTATACTATTGTTAGGATTTATGTTGTTCCTAATATACTTAAAAACTCCTATTGTCCTTGGTCCTGCCCTCCATGGATTTTTCCCTGATGTCTTTAGCTTCTCATATCAATTTTCTATGCTTTATAACTTCTAATTATTATTGACTGCTAGGTGTTTCTCCTTTTTTCCATTTGTTCTATATTTCTTTTCTATTTCTCATTGCTGCCTTTACTTTGCCAGTGAATCAGGATGGGCTGTTGGCCAAAGCCATCCTCTCTTGATTGTGGAATCTTAAAAAACTCCCAATTTTCATTCAAATTTTTTCTGTCTGTTTTTCCTCCTGGTGAATTTCACTCATAATTTTCCTCAGCTTTGGAATATTAGCGCTTTTGAAGAACCAGATTTATATATTACTGGTCAGGACCGTCCTCTTCCCATATTGAACGTAATCAGGTTATGGTCTGTAGGCTACCACCAACTTCTAGTCCAGTGATCAGTTACTCTTTAGCCATTATAATGAGCTCCACAATCGAGTTACCTTCTCTGCTAGAAAATTATCACCTTTAGTTTTTACTAACTCTACAGATGTTTTACTACTGGCTGCATGAGACCTTTGGCCTGGCTACCAAACTGCAGTGCCCCATAACAACACAATTTTTGGTTCCACCCATTACAGACAGGTGCTTAAGGAGTAACTCACCCTGCTCTTTCGTTTGATTGACTATCTGTGACAGATGCCCTCAACAGAACCCCCTGCTGGGTTTCGTTAGTGCACATAATCCATATGCAGCACACTGAATGCATGTGCATGAATAGACATGAACAACATTAACACTCCAGGCTCACACCAGTTTTCTGGTGGAATTTCCCTGATCTCTTTTGTAGGGTGCAAATGAAGATTTCCTAACACAGTGAACACACTGACGCAGGTGTAAGGAGTGTAATGGAAGATTTTACTAAGAAAATACCCAGGGACTCAAACTGAACCTGAACCTGAAAACTGGGTCAGAGAGATTTTCTAAGTTGAACTGGAAATGAACCTGGACTGAAAACCTCTCAGTCGCATTGAACCCAAATTGGAAGCAAACACAAAAAACAAAACCAGTAACCAGTTCAAAACAACAGGTTCAATAATCAGGAGCTGAGGGAGGGTCTCTCTCTGCTCCAGCCCTACAGAGAGAAGGGCAGAGGCTACACTTCCCAGGAAGCGACTGGAGGAGATGAGAAGAGAGGGATTCTGGGATTGGTAGGTATCCTGTATGCCCATCCCCTCTCCAGCTCCTCCCTCCTCCCGCTTCCCACTGAGTGCTAGTGGCCAGTAACTCAGCCCTCAGCCCTGGTTGGTGAGGCAGGAGGAGTGAGGGTCACAGGCCCTTTGTTTGGGCTTGAGGCTGCTCTTCCACTGTGTTCCTGGCTTTTCCCTCTGGCACTGAAGGTTCCTTCCGGCTCCCACTCCACCAGCCATCCTGCACAGGCTCAGTTATTCTGCTTTGCTGGGGGAGGGGTGGTGCTGATGGAGGGAAGGGCCTGAAGGAAAGGGAGGGCTGAAAGAGAAAAGGAGTGACTCGGTGGGGGAGGGAAGGGGGCTGAAAGAAGGAGGAAGGAGGGACAGGGACTGATGAGGGAGGGAAGAGGGAGCAGTTCTGTAACAGTTCTTCTCTGACGAATAACCATCCCATTCCCCCATCATCTTCCTGGCTGGATGGGCCTAGAACTTCTCCCCTCTATCCACTAGGCCAGAAGAAAATTTTTCCAGAATAGGATTATTGCACATTGCTTGATATTTATATTTTAAGTTTTGCATTTCCATGGCATAGAATCTTTTACTAACATAGGCAAAGAAATAGTAGTGAATAGAAAACTTAGCCCTGTTGTTTTCCTTGTTTGGGGTTCCTTTATTTCAAAGTTAGGTGCTTAATTAATAACTTTCTCTTTCATTCTTAATCTTACAAGAATGCTGGGATGTTTTCAGTTGCCTTTAAATCTTTGATCTGATTGGCTTAAACAAGCCGAACCCACTGAACACAGCCCATTGCTCTGGCCATGTTGCTGGCCCAGGTGCTGAACCACTCCAGCCCCAAACTGAGGTTGTTCCTATCCAGTCCCTCATGTGTATCCTTGATAACCATCTCCACCAGGGAACATAGGCCCTACCCTCATTTCTCTTCCACTGCTCATCGTGATGCACTGGTGGTGTGACCATCATGCTACATGTTCAATGGGAAGACCAAAAAAACATACTATTCAATTATTATTTTCTTACAAGCTTCAAGCAACTGTGCTTGGGGGGGGCCAGTAGGCGGGGGAATGGATGTCAAAAAATCCTGCAAGGAAGTTCTTCTCATTTGACCCAGCCAAGAATATTTCTACTTGTAAAGTTGATGAGTGCAGGACTGTTATGACTGAAATACCTGCATCAATTTAGAGCAACAGATACAAAGACATCACCCAGATGAGTGTACTGTCCTTACTGTACTGTGGCTAACATGGTCAAATCTGTCAAGTGCATGATTGCAGATCAGGGAGAAGAGGAAAAAGAAGATGAAACTGGTGATGAGCGTGAAAAAGAAAAGGAAAATAATGAGGACTTTTGTGGAAAAGAGACTCCTGGAGATGTTACACAATAAGACCAGCTTCAGAAGAAACAGAATTAAACATGGTAAATACTAATGGTATTACTCTATGAGGAGTTCTCCATTCTGCTCATACCTTGCAACTTGCTGTTGCAGATGCTATTAAAGAATGCTCTGTGAACCATATAGTTGCAAAAGCATGTTTGGTTTGGCAAAGGCTTAGGAACCCAACAGTTATGGTGATTATGAAAAAGCTTAATTTTAAAAAGTGAATCCAAAATTGTCCAACTACATGGCAACTTAGAACTCAAGGATACTTGCAGGGTTATGGTGGCCACTTCTACAACCCAAGACATTTATATGAGTGATGAGAAATGGAAGGCCACTAAAAATATTATGGAGGCACTAATGCCTTCTAAATTAACAACAAAGGCACTTCAATCAGAAAAATTTACTCTGGGTGATTTTTACAAAGCCTGGCTAAAAGGCCAACTTGACACGTCAAAGGTGTCTTCTGCAGCTTTCATTGAAACACTGTTGGCCTCAATGAAAAACTGTAAGAAAATGTCACTGGACAATGATGCATTTTGATCCTGTATTTACCTTGACCCCAGGTACAAATGGCTTCTCTCATATGAGGACAAAGAAAGAAGTAAAATTCATCTAATTCAAATGTGGACTAATTGGGAATTACTAAAATCTGATATTCCAAATGTTGAACTGACTGATTTTTTCAGTCTGGATAGTCAGATAACAACCTTGAGTTCCTCTTCAAAGCATTTGAGAAGTCCAAGAAGCCAGAGACAAATTTTGGCTGAAGCAAGGTCAAAAAACATCATAGTCCCTTCCTATGTTATTTTTTTGATGAGCCTCATTTCAATAAAAGTGAAAATATTCTTCACTATTGGGAGCAGCAAAAAATAACAAGACCTGAGCTATATCAGTTGGCTAACATGTTTGCTGTTCCTGCTAGGCATGTCAGCACAGAAAAGAGATTTTTCTGGGCTGAAATTCATTTTTATCATCATAGCTGTCAAGTATGACTGACAGAGTTCTGGAGGATGTTATACTGGTGCATGTAAATAAACAATTTTTCTCCAGTGAAAGAAATATTTGTATTTGTATTCTTTTGGTAGGAGTTACAATGCAAGCATAAGAGTATGTGACATTAGTCTGCAAGAAATGTATCTGAACCAATTCAAACAGGTTACAAATGGTTGAACTGGTTACCAAACCATCCTTCTAAGTTAGTGTCTGAACCGGCACCAAACTGGAGAGTTAGGAAATACTGATGAACCTGAATTAGACCTGAACCAAAATTTTTAACAGTTTGACTCTTGTTTAAATAGTTACTTCTGGGAGAGATGGAAAAAAGCCATATTCAAATCCCTCTTTTGCCACCAATCAACAAGAAGATCAAACTTATTTTGGCCTTCTCTAGTGAAAGAAGACTTCTGGGGAATTTCCTCGTAGAAACCTAGTTTGCATAGTGACAGGATGCTCTGAAAATTCTCTCTATTTGCAGCCATAAATAATTTAAGACAGAGCTGAAATGGAGATGAACCATAGACTTCCCATTACATAGGTTGGATAGGGCTGTTGGGAAACTGAGCTCCCAATTTGCCATGGTAGTAATTGGGGAATATGGGCAGTCATTAAAGAAGCAAAAAACAACAACCTGTGCCTGCGATATCACCCCCTCCTGGGCAGATTGGACCTACTTCTGACAGAGAGCTGGATGCTCCATCTCTCTTACGCTTTAGCAGTCCTTGTATCGTTATCTTGGCTGTAAAGCTTTTACTGTGTTGAATTGAGTGCAGATGCACGTGACTCTAGGTTTGCAGAGTGCAGTGTGTTTCTCAGTGGGGGTGGGTGAGTATGCTTGCCTGGTTGAGTAAACGGGGTAGGTGGAGGTGCCTTGCGGGGAAGGAGGGTATAAAACCATGAGGAAGGTCCCAAAGGGCCAGGACAGAAACAAAAGGATCCCATAAATCAGGTGCAGTCCTGATTAAACACATTCCATGTTAGCCAAAATGCCTTCTCTGTCAGTATCCCATTCATTCGCATACTCTTTTAGGGCCTGATCCAAATCCCATGTAAAACTCCCATTGACCTCAATGGGCTTCAGATCTGGCTCTCAGGCCCAGAGCCTCAAAGCTGTTCAGGTGCCTAACTCCCAATGTGAAATCAAGGGTGCCTAAATACCTTTTAGGATGTGTACTTACAAAAGGAAAAAAATGCATAATGTCAATAGTCTGGTTCATCTTTAATAATCCAAATCCAGTAGGTAAATGTCTTGGCATAATCTTTAGAAGTTATGGTAAAAAAATCTAACCAAACACTTTATTGGGTAACTGTTCAATCCAACACAAAGCACTGGAGTCATTATCACTGTTGATACATGTGTTAAATATGAACTTGTATATGTTTCTGTTTCTACACTAAGAAACCGGAGGGACCCAAAGAAATGTTAGAAAACCAGTGATCATTTTTTAAAATTGGGTCATTTAAAAATATTTCTAAACTTTATATCTTAATTTAAATCACTTGAAGCTTTCCAAATAATTAAATCTGGGTCACATCAGTCAGAGCCATAATTTTAGAAAGGAAAATGTTTTTATTGCAATAAGTCTCACTTTACCTTCTATATGGAATTGCAATCAACACCTCCAGAATTTTGTTCTCCCTATGGACAGAACGTACTAGTGAATTTATATCTAGTGGAAGAACTGCTTAGATATTGTGCCTCATTCACTGCTTCTTTGGCCCTTGTGTAGTAATTTATACTTGCACAAAAAGGTGAAAAGCACCACCAATTCAGGCTGCTTTACACTCTTTTTTTGCACAAATGCAAATGACTAGACATGGGGTAGAAGGAAGTGGACAATCAAGCTTTATAAATGTATTTTTAACTTAAGTGCCATTTTAAAAATTATCATTATTTTCTTGTAGCACCTCATGTCCCTAGTCATGGACCTGAACCCTGTTGTGATAGGCATTGTACAAACACAGAACAAAAGTCAGACCCTACCCCAATGGGTTCCCAATCTCAGTACACATATTTCTAGGGCTATAGCCCAGAGTTCTTTTAATGAGCAGGTCAAATGAACTTTGTAATGTAATACTTTAATATAATTAGCATGTGAGATCTTTCTCTGCTTCTGTACAATTGTCCCATGTTTATAATGCAAATAGAGAAGCACCATTTGCCAGGTGTTGAGTGATGGGTGTTTGTGGGATGATTGTGTCTGATGGCTGGAGCAAGCCACCTTGAATATTCTCTGCCTGCGTGGGTGTAGATATAAATAGCTAGTTAGAGCTGCATATGAATATTTTCAACCCTTTTTCCTTTTATATCTAAAATGCAGAGGGAAATAAGCTCATATTGAGAACTGGGTATGACTAACTCAAAAGGTCTGGGGTTTTGTTCTTTCTTCTCTGTATTACATGTGATACAATTCACACTGTGTCGTGGTTTGAACTGTCCGGTGACTTGAATTCACTTTGTTTCCAGAGCGCAGCCAAAAGCAGTTCCAAGGAGTTGTTCATTTTCTTTTGAAAGCCTGAGGTTAGCTCTAACTCACGCTGGCTGCCACGAGCCATAAGGGGCTGCAATGACCGATTGTAGGTACATCCTGGCCATTGGGGAATAACAGAATCTACACCGGCCAGGGATTCCCGCCTTGCGCTGGGTTGATTCTTTCAGGATCAGCTATACCGGCTGCATAGCTAGAATCCATTAGAGGTACAACACAGAGGAGTCATGCTGCACCAGAGGAGCCAGCTTTTGTGCATCGTTCAAATCAGTGCCTGTGCTGTGCACACATAGCTCTTACTCATTTATAGTGGGCCCAATCCTGCAGCCCTCACTCCTGCCAAGAGTTCTTATACAAACCATCCTGTCGGGCCTGATTCCACTGGCACTAAGGCCCCTTTGGCACTGCAGAATGGCCTGATGTAAATAGAATTTACTCCCACTCTACAGCCCGTTACGCTGCTAAACTGATGTAAATGTCAATGTGAATCAGGCCCATTGAACCCAGCTGGGCCCAGGATTTCAGAATCGAGCCCTCTGCCTGTGGGTGTGCACAAAGACCTGTTTGCAAGCGCACGTCTTGTGGGCACTGCTCATTTCAGGGGCATGCTTTAGCCACAGCTCTACGGGCAAAGTATAAAACATACAAGAGAAAAATAAAGCACTCGGCATTAAATTGCCTGCCCCTCTGGCTCCTCCAGAAGACGTGGAAAGGCAGGTCTTCCCAGCACTGCCAGGACCTTTAGAGAGCCGAGTATGTGTCCATTGCCCTGCCTGCAGCTCCTTCCTATTCGTGAGGGTTTCAGCGCTAGCCCCTCTACCGATTGCTGCAATGCAGCATAGCATCGTACAGGGAGAGAGGGTGCTTCTCAGATAAACAGGTCCTAATCCATTGGGGGGTTTATGAGGTAAGGCCAAGACCTCAAAGTCGTCAGCCAGTGCAAAGCACAGAGAACATGTGTGACGTGCTCTCTGTGTGAAGCTCAGCTGAACACCAAAGCAGGCTTCAGCTTCTGGCTGGTCTCAGGATGTCACTTCACTTTACACTGGCATGTGTTCCTACAATCCAGGCCTGGTATCTATAGCATGGGCCCCAACCAAAACAAACAGGAGAACTCAGGTCTACCTCTGCTACCTGGGCATCCAGGTTCAGCTGAGCCTCTCAGAGTCTGTATACACAGCAACTAGCCACCTGTGGCTGGCCTGTGGCTGGCCTGTGCCAGCCAACTCAGGCTGTGGGCCAGTTTCATTGCTGTGTAGACTTATGAGCTCAGGCTGTAGGACCCTATGAGGTGGGAGTGTCCCAGAGCTCTGGCCTGAGCCTGGAGGTCTACACAGCAATGAAACAGCTCCGCAGCCCGAGCCCCATGAACCTGAGTCAGCTGGCACAGACCAGCCGCAGGTATTTCTTTGCTGCGTAGACAGACCCTAACAAGAGCCCTTCATTGTGAACCTGTGTCACAAACAGTGGTCACACCCACTCAGTCATAGGCACTGATAGCATCTTTGCCATCTCTTCTGGTTGGTTCCCCCCACTGAAGGTGCTGGAAGGAGGGATGCTGCTGCATCCCCTGGCTTGAAGAGGTTTCCATTATATCCAGGGTTTACAGTTTGGTTCAATGGCTCTCAGCACGCCCATTATACAAATTGTTTCAGCACCCCTGGCCCCTTCCCCCACTACTGCTCCCCAACGCTAAAGTCAACTCACCCTGAATCCCCACCCTTATGCAGGGCTGCCCAGTGAAATCTGGCCCAGGGTCTGTGACGGAGCGATTCTGGCGGGACCCAACTGAGAGTGCCAAATCAGGACCAATTGCTCAAACAGGGCAGTTACAGCCCTAGGCTGGGGTTTTTCCACCTCTAAGGCAAACCAAACCAGCCAGACAAAAAGGACTTTGGTCTCACCCCACTGGCTAACCACAAGTCACACAAGCAATTTCCTTAGACACTCCAGTCTCCCAGTATCACCACCAGTGCACTCGTCCTGGGGATGAATGGTTATGAAAACCAACACCCCAATAAAAGAAAAAGGTTCTCTCAATCCCAAAGGACCAAGCCCCAGACCCAGGTCAATATGCACATCAGATCTTACCCACAAATACGCTGTTGCCAATCCTTTAGAATCTAAAATCTAAAGGTTTATTTACAAAGGGAAAAAGGTAGAGAAGAGAGGTAGAATTGGTTAAATGGAATCAATTACATACAGTAATGGCAAAGTTCTTAGTTCAGGCTTGCAGCAGTGCTGGAGTAAACTGCAGGTTCAGATTAAGTCTCTGGAACATCCCCCGCTGGGATGGGTCCTCAGTCCCCGGTGTAGAGCTTCAGTTTGTAGCAAAGTTCCTCCAGAGGTCAGAAGCAGGATTGAAGACCAGATGGAGATGAGGCATTAGCCTTATATAGACTTTTCCAGGTGTAAGAATCCCTTTGTCTTCACTGTGGAAATTTACAGCAAAATGGAGCCTGGAGTCACATGGGCCAGTCCCTGCATACTTTGCTGAGTCACAAGGCGTGTCTGCCTTCTCTCCATGGGTCAATTGTGTAGCTGATGGCCTTTAATGGGCCATCAAGCCAGCTAGGCAGGGCTGACATCAGCTTGTCTGGGACACTTCCCAGAGGCAGAGCATAATACAGAATCTAGACATTACAGAGCCAATACTTATAACTTCAACTACAAAATGATACACAGACATACAGACAGCATAATCATAACCAGCAACCCAGAACCTGGTCTTAGACACCTTATATGACCCCCTTTACTTAGGATTTGGTGCCACTACAGGACCTTGGTTGCAACCCATGTTCTATATGGTCCCCATTTATATCAATAACGTCACACCCCCAACGCAAAATTGATGCAGGAAGGGATGACAAAACATCGCTGACTGCATCCCAAGAGCCCCCTTTCCTTGGGTCTGTCTCACTACAGCTAGTGTTGGGCTAGAGGCCGTACCAGTGTATAACCGAAATGGTTTATCAAAGTCATGTTCAATAACATGAATGGATCTCTTTACAAACTTAAGGTATAACTTGGTTAGCTTTTGCAGCATGGTTCCTGTATGTTTCATGTGATCTTGCCAAGAGCTAAAGAAAACAGCTACTTTATCCATACCAGCTTTGGCCAATGTTTTGAACCCAATTAACATTAAACCAATGTAGATATTGATGTTGTTCATAGTACAGGACTCTTGGCATTTAGCCATGAAAGCAATATGGTAGTGTGCCTTAGTTTCCCCTTTCATACAGCACATCAGGTCTGGAATGTATTTTCCCCTGTGAAAAGTTCCAACACTGTTTACATGCATTAACTGTGAAACATCAGTATAGCAAGGCCCTTTAACATAAAGTGTGTTTTCATGTATTCCTTTCAACATGTTTAAGGGATTTTCCAAAAGATTAGGCACATTGTACATTGTTACAGTTCTTGGCAATAGCAACACATTAGTTACAAAATTTAGCATTAGTAATAACAACAAATTCATTGCAAGTGTCCATTTACAATCATATTTGTCATGCCACACCCTTGGCTCGATACCATTGGAGATTGGGCATTTTAGGGTTAACCTGTGGCTTCCCTTTGCAAAATTGAGTCTTCTCTTTCCTTTTGGATTAAACCCTGATTTCTCTTGCTTAACCGAATTCACTGGCTGATGGGGTGGGCCCTCTGTGCTAACAGCTATTAGCGATTCTTTCTTCTCCCTGCCAGCCAAGTAATTTGCATTAACACAGACACTAGCTTTTAACTCTTTAGCTGCAGTAAACTGCTTGCACAGGCTACCATGAGGATTCCTTTCCCTAGGAGCTTTTCTAAGCAGCAATTCACCCCTCACAGAAATTCTGCCCTTCCCCTCTTCACCTAGAGCTCGCTCTAAAGGAACACTTCCCTGAGCAACCACAGATGCTTTCTGGGTCTCACCTACATTCAGAATAACCTGAGGCCCATCAGGCGGATTTCTACACAATCCCCTTTTAGGCACACCTACAGACTTTCTAGACAACAGGTTAGAAGCAGTCTCCTTCCCTTGGCCATGAACAAGTTTAGGAATCTTTTCCTTCTTGCTACAAGTTGTTAAACTGTCAGTAGGTAACACACTTAAATCACCTTCATGCTCTCCTTGTGCCCTGGCTAGGGTATTACCCTGATCAGACAGAGTTGCTGCACCCTTTTCCAACCACACATTAGCAACTGGCAAACTACAAGCACCAGAACTGTCTGGTCTTTGGGACCTTGCTATGACACTAACTGGATGCAACCTAGTTACAGTGCCATTCTCCCCAGCAGACACAAACTCAGGACTATTCCCTTCCTGGGCTTTAGCTGTATTTACAACCAACTCCGAGACAACTGAATCACCCTCAACCATCACAGGCTGACAAGCACCTTCTGTCTGCTCCACAGACACAGAAGAGCCGGAGACACATTCTCCTTCACCAGACACACAGCTTGGGATTACACTTCCCTTGTCCCAGCACACAGGGCTGTTCACAGACAACTGCTTGGAGACTGGGGTAGCTTCCTTCATAGGCAAGTCAATACTCCTGACAGAGACAGGCACATTCCCTCCACTGTCACATTTCTCCACACAGGAAACAGGTAAGGGATATGGACACTTATTTTCCACTATCCCTCCCTTCCCAAACTGCTGATTAGACAAAGCCACCAGCTCACAAGGCTGCCTAGGCTCCTTCAAACTTTCCCTACCAGGCACATTGCCTCTCCCAACAGATAAGCTGCTGCTCTTTTCACTACACTGAGCTACTTTTAGCAAATCACAGTTACCCATCTCAGGTTTACTTCTACAAGCTGCACTAGCCACCAATTCATTACCCATTACAAATTTACCCTCTCCTTCCTCAGTTAGGGATTTAACCTGAGAAACATTTTCCTCCCCAATGAGATCTTTCTGCTCTTGATCTAACTCCAGATTTCCTTCTGAGACATCAGACAGACATTCAGAAACTTCATTCCCAGAAATACTGCTTTTTTGCACAGACAAACCTTTGGAGCAACCCTCCTCAGGCAAATCATTGCCCACAATAGACACAGGTTTAAGATCATTCCTCTCCTGTGACTGGCTACCTGGACTGAACAAAGCTGTAACATTCTCCCCAATTAAAAGATCTTTAGGCAATAACTTCCTGACGCCAGCTATCACTTCATGCTGAGCCCCATTCCACTCAAGGTGGATTCTAGCTAAAGGCACACGGACAGTAAACTCACAGAGGATCACAACATTCACACTCTGATTTGGTAAATAATCTTCCTCTTTGACCAGATCTGCTTTAACAAGAGTGATGTTAGAAGCCATAATTTGCCCTAAACAGCTTTTACCATTGACTTTTACACACTCTATGAATTTTCCAATACCATTCCCATCCATAGCACTGGCACAATTTATGGGGCCACCCCCTACTGAACACACAGTAACAGCATTGACATAAAAGGTGGCATTGTTGGGGTACATTTGGTTACCCCCAGACAACTGCTCAGAGTTATACAACATACCAACATTGTTACAAACTGGACTTTCAAGAGGATACAGTCTCTGCTGTTCTTCCATTGCTTTTTTGACTTGAAGTTGGAGTCTAGCTGTCTCCTGTTGCATCTGTCGAGTTTTCTCCTCAGCAGCCAGTAACTCCAGACGCCTCTTACGAGCTTTTTCTTCCCTCTTAGCAACTTCTTTCTTTCTCTCATCAGCCTCTTTCTCCATTCGAATTTTTGCCAGTTCTTGCTCATAATCAAACTGCAGGCTGTCTCTCAAGGCTTGCAGTTTCCTTGCTTTTCCTGATGCTTTCTGTCTCATGGTCACTGATCTTTAACCAACCAAACTCTCAATCCCAAAGTTAAAATTTGGATAGCGTGGGGTTCTGACCCAAAGCTTAATTGACCTGGTTCTGTGGATCCTGCCGACTACGCCACTGTGACGGAGCGATTCTGGCGGGACCCAACTGAGAGTGCCAAATCAGGACCAATTGCTCAAACAGGGCAGTTACAGCCCTAGGCTGGGGTTTTTCCACCTCTAAGGCAAACCAAACCAGCCAGACAAAAGGACTTTGGTCTCACCCCACTGGCTAACCACAAGTCACACAAGCAATTTCCTTAGACACTCCAGTCTCCCAGTATCACCACCAGTGCACTCGTCCTGGGGATGAATGGTTATGAAAACCAACACCCCAATAAAAGAAAAAGGTTCTCTCAATCCCAAAGGACCAAGCCCCAGACCCAGGTCAATATGCACATCAGATCTTACCCACAAATACGCTGTTGCCAATCCTTTAGAATCTAAAATCTAAAGGTTTATTTACAAAGGGAAAAAGGTAGAGAAGAGAGGTAGAATTGGTTAAATGGAATCAATTACATACAGTAATGGCAAAGTTCTTAGTTCAGGCTTGCAGCAGTGCTGGAGTAAACTGCAGGTTCAGATTAAGTCTCTGGAACATCCCCCGCTGGGATGGGTCCTCAGTCCCCGGTGTAGAGCTTCAGTTTGTAGCAAAGTTCCTCCAGAGGTCAGAAGCAGGATTGAAGACCAGATGGAGATGAGGCATTAGCCTTATATAGACTTTTCCAGGTGTAAGAATCCCTTTGTCTTCACTGTGGAAATTTACAGCAAAATGGAGCCTGGAGTCACATGGGCCAGTCCCTGCATACTTTGCTGAGTCACAAGGCGTGTCTGCCTTCTCTCCATGGGTCAATTGTGTAGCTGATGGCCTTTAATGGGCCATCAAGCCAGCTAGGCAGGGCTGACATCAGCTTGTCTGGGACACTTCCCAGAGGCAGAGCATAATACAGAATCTAGACATTACAGAGCCAATACTTATAACTTCAACTACAAAATGATACACAGACATACAGACAGCATAATCATAACCAGCAACCCAGAACCTGGTCTTAGACACCTTATATGACCCCCTTTACTTAGGATTTGGTGCCACTACAGGACCTTGGTTGCAACCCATGTTCTATATGGTCCCCATTTATATCAATAACGTCACAGAGTCTCTATCCTTATTGTCAAGGTGCTCAATGGCTAAAAAGTCACCTGAAGCTCTGAGAAGAAGCCCGTGGTGGCCAGCCCTGCTCCGCTGAGCTCTGGAGAGTATAAGAACTGGAATAGACCAGAACAGACTGTAAGCCGTGAGGACACTTGCTCAACCAGGTGACCTTGAATGGAATGTCGACGTAAACTGCTTGCTGATCTCATGTGACTGGATTTCAAGTACAAATGTCACTAACTCTTTCTGTGGATTGAGAATGCAGCTGTTTTTTTTTCTGCAGATGTTTCCATGTCATAGGAATCATGACGATCTCCCCAAAACAGGAAATCATCATGATTTTCTTATAAAGTATGTATAGTCTTGGTGCTCCACGACCTCACTGGTATGTTATCTGGTTAAGAGCTTTCATTCATTCATTACCCATTAAGTATTCTCTTCCTCTTCCTTTTTGTGTGTGTGTAGTGTGGGGTTTTTTTTTTAATAATGGCCTCGGCATGGAATTTTGCATGAGTGTTATTCTTCAGTGTGTTTAATTATCAGCTTGTGAGAATGGATTTATCTTGAGTTCTCAGGTTTCTGAGTCACCATAAACAAAAAGCTCTTGTGATGCTTTTAACTGAAGACATTAAAAAAATCACAAATGCTTGCCACATTCCATCAGGGCTGTTACAGCTCAGTGACTGCAAAGGGAACTCTCAAGCTTCCAGCTGTTTTTTTTAAACACAGCTGCTCCCCACCGCTAGCCCTGTGCTAAATGGGTGGATTCTCCATCACTAACCATTTTAAAATCAAGATTGGCTGTTTTTCTTAAAGATCTGCTCTAGGAATTATTTTGGGGCAGTTCTCTGGCCTGTGTTATACAGGAGGTCAGACTAGTTGATCACATCAGCCTTGAAATCTATGAATGAATTATTCCATACCCTGGCCTGCTACTTCCCAAGCTCCCAAGCCCAAGGGATGGGTTGAGAACCATCAGCTGCCAGAGGCAGTTCAAACTAGAGATGCTGGCTGATCCTCTTGAAAGTTAAATGAACTATGTGTGGTTTTTGTAATCAATCCCATCTCACTCTGCTCCTCCAGATGCTGCCTTTGGACTCCGAGAGCCATGGGCAAGTTCTGAATTAGTCTGTTTGAATGTTACATAACCCTCAACCCTTTGAACTCTGGCTCTTTGACATCTGTGAGCCCAGCTGACTAGTTGCAATGGAACAAGTGTGCTTTATTCTGGTTAGGGATGAATACAGACCTAGCCTGTGAAGGATCTCATCCTCCAGCTGAGAGAGCCACGTGAACGAGTGAGCATGGGGGAGTTTGGCGGGTATGGGAATCAGACATCTAAATTAGACCACTAAAAGCCCCCATCATCTACTGAAAGAAAGGTTAGCCTTGGTCTTAGTCCACAGTCACAGGGCATAAGCTCCAGTGTAATGGTGGAGGTAAAGAGCCATCAGCAGATGAGGTGGGGGGGGGCTATCCCAGTTATTACAGGTGCAGAATGGACGACTACTTACCTTGTGGCCAAGAGGCATCTGTCTGCAGCTGGTGAAAGCAGCTCAGGGCCTCCAGGGCCTCTGCGTGGCATCCTGAGGCCAGAGTTGCTGAATTGGATATTAAGAGAAACAGAACAGCATATAGGGTAATTATTGAGCCGGCTCACCCTAGAACTGACTACCCCAATCCATCAGCTGAGGAAGTCAGTCACATGATGGAAGGGCATCTAGGTAGAATGGAGGGTCCTCCCCCACCCCCTTGGATGGCACCCACTGTTCTGGCCACGGCATGCACACAAAGAAGTTAGATAGCAATATAAATTCTCCTGTTAGAAGGCTGAAGCGTTACACGACTATATTTCTTAGAACTGAGAATGATAAGACACAAGAACCCCAAAACAGAGGGAGATAAAGCAGGCTGCTCCCTAAAGCAGCGAGACATAACTCATCCTGCCTCACTCCAGCCTACTGATTCTGATTGCACACTTCCCTACAGAGCTCCCTGCCAGCAAGCAGGACCAGGAAGCTCCTGAGAATTTAAAGAGATAGATCACAATTTTAACACAATTTTCAAAACACACCACACACACCTTCTGACTGGGATAAAGGAAACTGACAATTAATTCCTCATGCAGTAAAGAGGGCACTCCAGGGATGGGTTGTAGCTGAGTGATAAAGACAGGTTAGGGGACAGGATCATTAGAAAGTTTGATAGCAGATTATGGGGTGACAGCAAGAATACACCAAAAATATTATAATGCCATTACAAAACTCAATGGCACTGCCTCATCAGGAATACTGCATTCACTTCCAGTTGTCCTACCGCAAAAAAAGATCTGACAGAAATGGGGGATTCAGACACAGGCAAATGGCATCATCAGAGGCATGGTGAAACACCCATGGAAAGAGGATGAAAAGAAAGGAACTGGTTACTTTGGAGAGGAGATGAATAAGAGAGCAGGTGATAATTCTACACATAATAGCGAGTGGTGTAGCGAATGCAGATCAGAAGCTTCAATTCACCTTGTCTCATAATGTGGGTCTATGAAGCAGCACTGGAGAGGTGGCAAATTCAAAACTGACCAAAGCAAAGACCATTTCACACAAAGCACCATTAGTCTGTGGAACTCATTGCCACATAATATCATTAAAGCTGGGAGTTTAGCAGGGTTATTAAAAGGATTGGCCCTTTATATGGCTAATAAGAATATTCAGAGGTTACAAGTCATAATTAATTATAGAGGCTTGGAAGGGATCTAAACTCTCCTGTTGGAGGGGAAATACCAGCCTTTAACTCATAGGAAGTAATTTCCCACATGGAAAAATTATTGTGTAACTGCTACCATGGGCTTTCTTGTACCTTTTATTTTAAGCAGCTGGTAGGCATATGGAACAGCTTCTGTATGAGGAGAGATTAATAAAACTGGGACTTTTCAGCTTGGAAAAGAAATGACTAAGGGAGAATATGATTGAGATCTATAAAATCATGACTGGTGTGGAGAAAGTAAATAAGGAAGTGTTATTTACTCCTTCTGATAACACAAGAACTAGGCGTCACCAAGTGAAATTAATAGGCAGCAGGTTTAAAATATACAAAAGGATGTATTTCTTCACACAATGCACTCCTTGCCAGAGAATGTTGTGAAGGCCAAGACTATAACAGGGTTCAATAAAGAAATAGATAAATTCATGGAGGATAGATCCATCAATGGCTATTAGCCAGGCTGGGCAGGGATGATGTCCTTAGCCTCTGTTTGCCAGAAGCTGGGAATGGGCGACAGGAGGTGGATCACTCAATGATTGCCTGTTCTGTTCATTCCCTCTGGAGCACCTCACATTGGCCACTGTCGGTAGACAGGATACTGGGCTAGAGGGACCTTTGGTCTGACCCAGTATGGCTGTTCTTATGATACTGGTGGCCACTGTTTAGAGGCAAGACGCTGGACTAGAAGGACCCTGATCTGAATGGATATTCCTATGCAGAGCATTTCTGCTGCAGAGGACAAAAAGGGCACACAGGGATTCATTCCACCCTCCAGCCCTGCAGTCATTTGTTTCTGGGCAGCCCTCCCTCTGGCCCCTCTGGCCCAGTGCTATCTCCAAGACACTAGCTAAACAATTGCTCCTAGGCAGCATCCTCTAGGGGATCAGTCATAGTCTAAGTGCAAATGTGTGAATCCTGTTAAAAGATAAGGGTTTTCATGGAACTAGAACCCCGCCTGGGCTGTCTTTCAGCTTTGTGAGGCTCCAAGCAACACCGAGGCTGGCAGAGGTGGGTGACATTTGGCAGTCAGTTGCTCCATGGTGGTAGGGGTATGCCCACCTTAACAATTCGGATGGGCCTGAGATGTGCGTTTCTGAGTTTAGGGAGAATCCCAAAACATCCACTGGTTTTACTTCTGCTTCAGACCTGCTCTGGTTCCCTGGGGGACTCACACTGAGCTCACTATAAAAAAAACAATGCTGAACCTCTGGAATGTCCCTGCCAAAGGAGGATAACCTGTAACCTTTGTCCAGAGTCCACCTCATCCAGAAATGAGTATGAGCCACCGCCTCCATTCTCTCTGTACACTCAGTTCTAGATCAAGGGACAAAGGTGACCAGTTCTTCCTGGAATGTAAAATGACTCCGCTCCTTTGATAGTAACATTGAAACCTGAGGGGGATCATTAATGGACAAGAGAGAGACAAAAATTTCCACTAGACACCTGCCTCTCTCAACTGACCACAGCGTGAAGGCTCATGTGATTTCAGTACCATTTTGCTGGCTATTCTTACACATGGAAGTAGTCCCATTGAAGTCATTTGGACTTAATCACAAGGTGGATTAAATGCTTTTGTAAATCAAGTCTGTAAATTTTGCCATTGCTTTTCTGTGTGTGAATTTTCTGTGAGCAGGTTGCAACATTCTCCCTTGCATTCCCTGCTCAAAACTATTTGCAGTTTATTCCACAAATTTTGGTCAAAATTATTTGTAAGTGTTACATTCAAATAGAATGCTCCGAATTAGCAGTGATGGCAGAGGCTGGGCAGCTATAGTTTCTGCTCTCTGATTTATGGATGATTTATGTAACTAGCTAGCAAACTGGCATCAACTGCCAGTTGCATGTTTGACTGTAATATACACATGCCGCGTTCTACGCTGTGTTCGTTCCCATTAAGTGTGATTCATGAGTTTTACAATCCAATTTACAAATACAATTTATTTTGTGGCAAATATTCCAAGAACGCGAGCTAAACATTCACCACACGTGGCTCTTGTAACTGAAAACTGATCTGTGAAGGTGGAGCCCTGTTTCTACAGAGCCCCAATGGGCTCTGCTCATGTGGCTCAGCTGACAGGATCAGGGCCTTGTCCGTCATTTTTTATTGACCCCATGGTGATAAACTGAAATGTGGTCTGTGTACTTGTCTCTGCAAACCACCTCTTACAGTTTATCCATTGCTAAATGATTGTAAACCTACTCTTTCATATGTTCAATGACTGTTTCTGCATAAATATAAAACTATTTCCTTGTTTTAATCCATGAGTTTAAAATCCAGGATTGCCCACCCCGAACGTTTGAACATCATGAGGCAGGCCCCAAAAAATCATGAGACTGGTCCCCAAATCGGGGAGATTTTGTTAAAAAGACTTTATCGTGCCTCGTGGTCTGTCTTCTCCTTTCTGAACTCCCCCTGCCTGCCCTCAGTGTGTGACAGTGTCAGGGTTGCTGTCTCTCACACATGGACAATGAGGAACTGGAGTTGCTGCAGAACTCTCGCTAGAAAACCCAACTGAGATTGAAACTTTCAGTTTCTTTCCTAACCCAAAATCCCAATTAGCTAATGCTATGCCCCCCCAGCTGCATATCTGCCTGTCCCCAGCCAATCAAGTATAGAAGCATCTGTCCAACCCCATGTCATTTCTGTGCCCTTCATCCTCACATCAATTAATTTTGTGTCTCTCCAACTCTCACATCTGCCCCACCCTACAGAGCTACATCAATTCTGTACCCCAACCCCACCTCTGCTCCTCCTGCAGCTGCAGGGTCTTTTCACCTCCCTCCCCTCCTGTGAAAATGGTACTGCTTCTCCCGCGGCCCCCTCCCCTCATCAAAAACTTATGTTGGCTCCTGAGGGGAGCAGGTGAACACTCTGTCCTGGAGCACGTGGGAAAGGCTGCTGGGCAGGGTGGACAAGCATATGGCAAGACGAGCTCCAGCAGATGCCAAAATGCCCTCAGGAGGGTACACCAGGCCAGGCCATTCTTACAGTAAATTAGTTCATTTTAACCGTTAATGTTTTGACTTATTTTGCTCATTTAAAATGCTTTCGGCAGACATTTGCCAGTGTTGAAATGGAAGGTACTACTTCAATTTGAATTGTATTGCTGTCATATAACGAATACTGAACCTTATTGTTTCTGTAGATGTACAGGCAGTGTCTATACATTGTGTGGATGCAGCCCACATAACACATAGACAGCTGCAAATGCAGCCCACAGTGGTGAATAGATTGAGAACCACTGCTCTAGCACGTCACCTCGTGCCATGATCTAGGTCTCCAGCTGCCGAGGCCTGACCAGACTCAGGGCATGGCTGCCCCTTCCCCTTTCATGGTTGGTTTTCCCCCATCCAGGTGGTCTCAGGACAGTGTATGCTGTTTCCACTTGTCTCAATATGATGTGAAATTAAGTTCAGCTATCCTTGAGAATACATCCTAATAATTAATAGCCCATGGTTCAGCTATCAGAGCAGAATTCTTAAGACCCTATAGACGACTGCTGTTACTGCTTTGACCTATACCTGAAACAAGGCATGTCCGTCATTGCTTGGGAAGCAGCAGCATTGACTGCCCTCTGCTGGATGTTCAGGCTCCACTCAACCAGGCTCCACTCAACAACCAGCAACAAATCTTGCTACCTCCTGATTTGAATCAGATTCAGAGCAATGACCTAGAGATGAAACTCCAAAACCCCTTTACCGGGGCTGGGAGCCAGCCAGTCTCCCTGCTAGTCTCATATCGAGTGTTCGCTGTGCATGCACTTCCCTGACAATAGATAACAATCAGTTTCATTCTCAGAACTTCAACGATCCCGCCAAGGAAAGTGATCAACTGCAGCAATCTGCAACTGACCCATGGAGACTAAAATAAGAAACCATTTTCCTTTTACAGTACTCACGGGCCGACAACAGCCCAGGATGTATCTATATCTCCCTGTTGCTTTGACTCAACTAGGTCAACCGAACTCAGTAAATGAGTGAGGGTGAATCAAGTCCTTTCTTCATGGGGTTGGTGGTTGCTTTTGTTTAACCTGTAATGGTCGTCTTATCTGTTTGAGATTCCACCTGCCCTGGCTGGGGGGTGATTGCATATTCTGCTAATCTGAACTCTAGGAGCCATCCCAGCGATTTCTAAAGTACCCTGTCTCTGTGCTATCTAAGCCACCATCCAATCACTGATGATTTTCAAACTAGCCTGCTGAGTTTTTTTCCCATTTCCCAGACCTCATGCCCAAATCTCGCTCCCTGTTAGTGTTACATTTCCTCTGCTATTCTAAAACCATCACCTGTGCCCCAAGCTGCTGAGCAAAAATAAAAAACCAACCTGCCAATGTGCGGAGCAAAAACTGCCAGCCAATCAGATTGGAGCCAAAAGGCGAGCAGCACAACAGTGTGGCACTTCTTGGAAACTGGCACCCAGGATGACTGCCCTGTGTGCCCACCCCAGAATAAGCTCTGATGGCCAACTGTTGACTATCCCCTCCTTAACCTGTTCATTCTTGGATTTCTCTGCTGGGTGCCACTTAGTGCCCATTATGATATTTATTGAAATTTAATTGGTCTAAGCCCACCAACTTCTTTCAGATTCATGCTCTTCCTGTAGCTTGTGGTGTCAAAATACCTTACAGTATTTAGTGTCTGGGGGAAAATAATCCCAGAAAAGTTCAGCTGCTAACATAGAAGACTCATCTGAGTACTGACGGGATATCATGCAGTCATGACACTACAGCCCTGCGATACCATCAGTACTGGTATGACTAGTTTAGAATATAAGATGGAAAAAGAAAATACATCAGCCAGAAACACCCCACCCCTATGTTATTTTTTAGATAATTTGGGTGTCCTGGATGTACAAAGAGTTTGTCATGAATGGAATGAGGTGGTAATGACTCCCCCATATGGCTGGAAAGGTTGTTAGTAGGAATAATTCCATATCTTTCCTTGTCATGTATTTTTAACACCCTTCTCCTTTTGTCCAACCACCTTTGTTATCCATTTTGTTGGCAGTATGGGTTGGAAAGTTTCTTCTACCCTTTCCACCACTTCCAGGACCCCTAGCTATCATTTTTGGACAAGTGTATTTTTGGTACCATCGGACAATTTGAAAAAACAAACAAGACTTATTTTAAATGTTATTTAGTTCATCCTTACTGAAGGTATTAAAGCTAAATGAATAAATACAGATTTCATGCCGTTTGCTCATTTTAAGGAGAAAATATGCTTTTTATACCATTAGTAAATGGTTGTACAAAGTCTTAATGACACAGGAATAAAGAAGAATTGCAAATACCTATAATATAATATATATATATATATGCATGCATTTTCTTAATTTTTAGAACAAAAATTTTATGCAGTTAATATAATGCCAAATAAAATTGGTTAAACAATGGCGCAAAGGCTGCAAAGCATTAGCGAGCAAGAGAGAAAATATAACTTTAGATTTAGTTACATTGTACAAGAAACAATTGCTCTGTGGCCATCTTTCAGAGATGAACAAGAATGTTTTCAGAAAGCAGTGAGACGAGAAAAATATCTCCAGTTGATTTCCTTTAAGTTAGGTTGAGTGTATGTCTTGTACGAAAACATGCAGGGGCCAGAGGGAGGGCTGCCCAGAAATAAATGACATTCTGTGTTTTTTAAAACTTTCTTCGACATCTCTGAAAGGTGGCTGTAGAACAACTGTACATTGTAACTAACTCTGTGGTTATATTTTCTCTCTCTGCAAATACTTTGCAGCCTTCAGGCAATAGCTTAATAAACCTCATTTATAATGGTCTGGTAATAGTTTTGCTAAAAATGAAGAAAATGCATGATTTGCCCTTCTCCTTTATTCCTCTGTTACTAAGACTTAATACAAAATTTTAATCAATGTTAGAATTGTACTAACTGAATAAAAATTATATTTCCCTCTTAAAATTGGGAAAAGGCATGAAATCTATAGTTATTCATATAGTCTGAAAGCTTTCAGGAGCGATAAATTATGTAACTTTTCTTTTAAATCTCATTTTTTTTCTTCAAAGTCGCTGACAGCACCAAAAATGCACATGTCCAAAAAGATAGCTGGGGTCCTGAAAGGAGCGTAGAGAGTTAACGGGCTTTGAAACACATATGGCCAACTCACTGGACAAAACCAGGGTGCGACATGCTGCCCTGTGAAAAACACATGATGAGAAAAGGTATAGAGTTATTACTACTGTGGTTAACCCTCGAATTGCAAAGCATCTCAGATTTGGCATGAAATCCTGACCCGCTAAAGTCAATGGGAGTTTTGCAATTGACCTCAGGGGGTCCAGGATTTCACACAGAGATTTCAAGGCCAGAAAGCAGCATTACAATCATCTAATGTAACTCCCTGCATAATGCAGGTCAGGAATTTCCCCCAGTGCTTGCTGCATCAAGCCCATAACTTCTGGCTTGAGACACACAAGCCTCAAAATGTCAAGAGATGCAAATCCACCACATCGCTACATAAATTATTCCAGTGTTTCCTTACCCTCACAGTTAGGAACATAGGATTTTCCATGCTGGATCAGATCCAAGGTCCATCTACTCCAGTCTCCTCTCTCTGACAGTGGCCAGCCCCAGATGATTCAGAGAAGGTCTGAGAACCCTGTGGTTCATCTGACCCCCACATTAGGTCTCACCTTGGTAATTAGAGGTTGACCATGAAGTAGGAGATTTAATATTCCTTCCCAAATGTCTCTTATCATTAATTATAACTCTGGATCATCTTGATAGCCATGTAACAATCCAATCGCTTTTTGAATCTTGCTAATTTATTGGATTGATCTTAATCTCTTTTTAAGATTTTAATGATCTCTGTATGAGTAACAAACAGGCAAGAACCATGCTATCTCTGCCATCTTCATACCAAAGCCAGTGCTCCAGACATTACCCCAATGTGTCGGGTTGTGCAGCTAATACATAAAAAGAAGAGACCAAATGCATACTTTATGCACTGATCGGGAATAAGCTTTGCAGAGGATACCAAATGAGGAGGAGATGCTAATACCAGGAGGACAGAGAAATAATGCAAAAGGAGCTGTCGAGATCAGAAACTTAGATCAAAAATAACAACATGAGACTGAGCTGAAGGAATGCAAGCTAGTATATCAGTGGGTGACTCAAACCAGGGATAGTCAATGGGAGAGAGAAACTATGAAACCTAGTCATCAGTATTGCTGCAGCAGAGGTGGATGTGATAATGGGGAAGCAAATTAGGCATGAGTTTGTAATCCAATGTGGCCCCAATTCAGCAAGGTAATTAAACCTAAATTTTAAGTGCATGAGCAGTTTCACTGTCAACAGGGCTACTCTCACCCTTGCTGACTTGGGGCTCAGACAAGCAAAAGAGGCTAGTGCAGTTTTGGGCTGTTACCCAGAGGCTATACATGATGTGATAAAAACAGAGAATTTTTTACTCTTAAATAGCCCCAAAGTCACCCAATAGACCAGGCTAGGAATAGAACCAGTGTCCTGCATGACAGTTTAGTGCTCTATCCGTTAGGAAACACTACCTCCCTCTAAGGACAACACCTTTCTTGGCACCTTGTTAAAAAATTAAATAGGTATCGTTAGCAAAGAGGCCTAAGAGTCTATGAATATTTGAAACTAATAAATATGAAGAAAAGGGAGGAATTTATCTGGGGGGAGATGAGGAGTTAATGCTAGAAGTGATGGGATCACACCTGGAGAGGCTGCTCATCAAGAACTCGCTGAGACCTAGTTGCATTGGGTTGTTAGCTGCCACAGATTGTGAGAAAGCTAGGAAATCCCCTGGTATGGGCTCGACAAAATTAGAACATGGACTGTAGGGAGTAACTGCTGTGGTGGGGGAGGGGATCCTACCAGATCTTCCCCAGCTCTAACAGCAACAATTTCATGTCTCAAACAGATGCAATTTTTCAACTCATTCTATTATGTGTACAAGGCCCTTGAGCCTCTCCCTGCTTTCTCTGCCCAGGGGTTAAGCCTAAAGATTAGAGACTTATGGTTGCCAACTCTGACTGAAGCTATTCTGGGAGATTTCTTTCCCCAACATGACGTAGTGTCCTTTTCTTAAAATATCCTATTAAAATCTCCTGGATTGCTTTCAATAGTCACCGGGAGATCAATGCTGATTCCGGGAGACTCCAGGCCAGTCCTGGAGAGTTGGAAACCCTATAGAGACTAGATACTGGTGTCTAGTTCATTTGCGTCCAGCTGGATGACACTGGGCTTGCTTCCTTTGGGGGACATTTTTTGGAGTCTATGGAGGCTTACAGCCTTTTGGAGAGCTAATGAGGGTCTCCATTGGAAATGATGGGCAGTGCATTCAGGGGCTGGGCCTGTTTGGCTGCTGGTTTTAAAAAAGAATTATGTTATGGTAGGTAGGGCACAATTTATTTCTCCCCATTTCCATCTCAGTTTGCGTTCCCTGGTACCTCCGGGGGAGCTGAAGGGGAACTAGCTTTGCATGGTCGCCTATTTCTGAGGTGTTGCATTGGATTCAGGACAATGGGCCACATGCACCAATGTGGGGGCAGGAAGGTATAAATTACGCTGCTCTGTGGCAGCTAATTCCCCAACATGCTTTGCCCTGAGAGAGGGCAGAGGCGGGGCAGCTCCTATAGGGGTTTCACTCTAGGAGAGATGAGTTTATGGCCAGGATCTGCATCACGAGAGACTGCACTGATACAGCATTGACCTGGCCGTGCCCTCTTCCCACCCGCTTGTTGGGCTACACCTGCTGAGCCACTTGACACCACCAAGAGCCTGGGCAGAAGTCAGCACAACCTGAGGCTAGCTGCCAAACAAAGGGGCAACAGTCCCAGGGGCCTGCCCTGGCTGGGGAAAACCAGTCTGATGCAGAGGGAAAACTTCATATATAGGCCCTGGGAAAAAGGCCATTGAGCAATGTGGTAATTTGGTCCAGATGCACACCGGAAGGGAAATGAGCTTTGAAACAAGGGCATTTCACAGAGGGTGGGGGCAGGGCGAATCCCATTGTAGAAAGAAAACAGAGATGAGTCTGGGTCTAAAAAAAGACGCCCCAGCTTCCTAAAAGAATGTAAGGGCATAGAGTTTAAGGCCAGAGGAGACCACCAGGCCACCAGCACCACCCAGCCCCAGCACACTAAACCCAACAACCGAACTTAGACTGAAGGATTACAGCCCACAGGAGACTGGACTATTGTGTGTCCCAGGCAGAGAACAGGAGGGACTGAGGTGCACCAGTGCTTGAGGCCCTCGCAATGGCAGGGAAATGAGGAAGTGAGATAGACCCAGATAATCTTGGCAAGTGACACGCACCCACACTCTGCCGAGGAAGGCAAAAAAACCCCAAGGTCACAGCCAGTCAGACCTGGGGGAAATTCCTTCCTGACCCCACACGTGGTGAGCAGTTAGAACCTGAGCTTGTGAGCAAGAACCAGCCAGCCAAGCACCCAAGAGAAAGGATGCTCAGTGTCACCTCAGAGCCTGGCCCTCCCTGTCCAATGTCCCATCTCCATCCGTGGCCATCCTTGTGAGGAAGCTGGGTCAGTTCCCTTCCTGTAACACAAGGGGTCATGCCATCTATCTTAGCTTGTAGTGCCATGTACAATTACTCCAAGTACATGTGTAGGCTGTTTGGCATTATATCACCTGAAGCTGCACCTGCATGGTAATAAGCAGCTGGCACAGGTGGTGTATTGCACTCAGGTCCCATCTAAGCGTGGGAGAATTGTGGAATTCCATCCCCAACTCAATGAGGGCATGAGAAGGGGCTCTCAGAGAGATGAGGTGCATACAGAAAGGGGCCAGAGATGCAAACAGCCCCATAACTGTGACATGTATGATGTGGTTACTATTGGTTAAATATATTACCATTTATTCTGCTTATGCAACAATAGTTCCAGTTAAAAACAAAGGCCAAGATTTTCCAAACTGGGTACCTAAAGTCAGGTGCCTAAAAATCCTAATCCAGTTTTGAAAATCTCATTTTAAATCCATATATAGGCAGCTAAATAACCAGCCAGATTTTCAAAAGCACTGGGCACCAGCAGCTCCCCCTGATGTTATTTCTAAGGGGGAGGCAGTTGGATGCTGAATTGTCAGGCTTGCCACTAGCACTCGCAGAGCGTCTAGGTTCTCCGCTTATCAAAACCCTGTGCTGACTGAAAAGTGAGCATGCCAGCCGGCAGGGTGTGTGGTCATGTGTCCATTACATTACCCTGAGCCCCTTCCACCCCGTTGGCAGGATGTAGGCAGTTTCATTAGGACTGTAGCAGGAAGCCAGCCATAATGGGGCTGGGAAAGATTTTAGGCAGAAGCTCTACAGTGAATCAGAGAGAGAGAGAAGTGTTAGGTATATCCATGCTCTACTTTGACTCATAGAGTTCCTTGTTCAGGGTTGGAAGAAAGTGACTAATTCTTTGCATTGGTCCCCAGTGATTCCTGTTCTGGGTCAAGTGTGCCCCATTGAGAAAGAGAGTGTTAATAACAATCATGAGTTTTCTGCAAAAAGAATTCAAATTGTCCAATGCGCTCAAATGAGCGAAAGTTTCTTGGGCCTGGCACAGAGAGGCACTTTGTTAAGACAATATTTATTTAATAAAATCAACGGTGAAAAGCTATTAATTACGGCTGGGATTACCAAAGGAACTGAAGGGATTCAGACACCCGACTCCCTTTGACTTTCCAAACGCTCCAAGGCCCTTTTGAAAATCCCCTCCTGTATCAGGCCTATAGATTGCTATGATTTATTATTTGCCGTAGCAGCCTGAGACTGCAGCTCCATTGTGAGGGGCACTGTATATCCATAGAACACGAAGACAGCCCCTTCCCTAAAGACCTTCTCTCTCTAGTTGTAGGAGTCACCCAAGCCACATGTTCTTCAGTGCTTCTGCCTCGACCCTTCCCCAGCCCAGTCCTGCCTGGCTTCCTTCTAGAGGTTTAAAGAACCGGGTCAGGATTTTCCAAAGTGACCAGTGATTCTGGGTTCCCAACCTGAGACACCTTAGAGGGGCCTGATTTGGAGGAAGTGCTGAGCACTGGCCCTCCAAAAACTAGGCCTCATTAAGGAATCTCAAATTAGACACCTTAAATCCAAAGCACCCCAAATCACTAGCCCCTTTGGAAAGTCTTGGCTACCGTACATATATTCCCTTAACTGGAAATGCCATACTCATGCTCACTCTTTGACTTCCTGCTGTAATGCTTTCGGGAATAAAAACATCAAAGGTTTCTTCGGAAGCAAGCAGAAGTGATCAATGTTTCAGTGGGGATGTATTCAGATCATGAATCACAACAGGAAAATACTTGATTATCAGCCAAGCAGGGGTACAGGGAGTTTGCCTATTCCCTTAACAGGGCAGAAGATAGCTATTTATGTTGCTTTATACAGGATGGCCCTGATCTTGCATGGGGATCCACAAACACAGACTCTACTCCTGGGTGATGTACCATTGACTTGAGTTTTGGCTGCATAAGGACTCCATAGGAACCTTTATTGATGCTCAACCTGACTAGTTAAATACTTTACCCTGAATGCTAATGTGACATGTGAAATTATGGTGGCTTATTTTCCTGGAGAAGTCTATATATAAGTATAAGCAGCAAAGAGTCCTGTGGCACCTTATAGACTAACAGACGTTTTGCAGCATGAGCTTTCGTGGGTGAATACCCACTTCTTCACTGCTTGCATCCGAAGAAGTGGGTATTCACCCACGAAAGCTCATGCTGCAAAACGTCTGTTAGTCTATAAGGTGCCACAGGACTCTTTGCTGCTTCTACAGAACCAGACTAACACGGCTACCCCTCTGATATATATAAGTATATGGCTACACCCTCGCTGACTGCATTGGTAACCAGGCACTTCGTTGGCACCCATATAGATGTTCCAGCCACTTGAATATACAGGTGGGGGGAACAGTTGATTTTTTTTCTTATTATTTTTTTTTTTGGTTTGTTGGCAGTTCTGAAACAAATTGAGGGGAAAAATTGGTTTGGGTGAAGCCAAATCCAGAAAATGTTACACACTTTGGCATGACTTAAATGGGTGAGGGGTGGCAGGAGTCTCTCCCTTATAACCTTAGCCCAGTGGTTAGAGCATACAGCTGGGATGTGGGAGAGTGAGATTCGATTCCTCTCTCTGGCGGGTGGGAAGAAGGGATTTGAAGGCCACTTCACTGTCAGAACTGGCTCTAACTTTTTTGCCACCCCAAGCAAAACAAAAAAGCGCCATCCTGCCATAACACTCCCCTTTGCGAGCGCCGTGACGCCGAACCCCCCACCCCAGCACCACGCCGTGGAACCCCCCGCCGCCCCGAGCGCCATGCCACCGAAGCCTCCAGCCCCCCTAGCGCCACGCCGCCCAAACCCCTGCCCCCGAGCACCGCGCCGCCCAAGCTCCCCCCACCCCCACCGAGCGCCTCGCCACTGAAACACACACCCCCTCCGTGCGCTGCCCGGCCGAAACAAAAACAAACAAACAAAACAAACCCTCCAGTGCTGCCCCGCCAAAACAAAACAAAAAAACAAAAAAAAAAACCCTGAGCGCCGCCCCGCCTCAAGGTGCTGCCCCAAGCACGTGCTTGGTCGGCTGGTGCCTGGAGCCAGCCCTGTTCACTCTAGCATTCCCAGCATCCTCAAACACTCTGGGGAGGCAAGGAGATGTTGTTATTCCCTCTTGGCAGATGGGGAACTAACAGAGAAAAAACCAAGGGCCAGGCGCCTAGTTTCCATTGAAGTCAATGTGAGTTAGGTGCCTAAATACCTCTGAAGATCTGGGCCTACGTGACTAGTTCAGGGTTGCACAAGCAGTTTGTTGCACAGCTAGGAAATTAACCCAGACTTCCTGAGTCTTGAATCACAAAGCCATGCTTCTTCCTCCCTTACAGAAATATGTTTGTGGCGGGGGCTGGAGTGAAGGCAGGGATTCCTGTGCTATGTAACTTATGCCACATGATGCATATGCACTTTCACTGGGGAATATTGTTTGCTGTAGCCATGTCTATATGGTGTATGACCTTGGAGTAAACAACAAGATAGAATCTGCATAAATGCCATGACAACATGTGGCACAAACAACTATCTCTGTTCTTTGGGGATTTTACACGTTTCATTTCCTTCTGTTTTCCACGAAAGCAGGCATTATGGGAACCAACATAAGATTTGTTAAAGGGAGGTGAAACACACTGGCAGTGTTTGGAGCTGGATTACATGGAGGACAGGGCTCAGAGTTTGGGGTTCAGTATGGGCTAGGGTTCCATTCTGGATTCAGTGAGACTGAAATCTCATAATCTAGTTTCATTGACTTCCGCCCGAAATTGAGTAAATCTCACCAGACCAACTGTTCTTGAGAGGTTTAACCCACCATGGAACACATCTGACCCAGGTCTGGAAAAAGAGCCTGTTCTGCTTTTTGGATCACCCCTGGAACCTAAACGATAAGTGGGTAGAATTCAGAGCTGGGGATTCCACTCTGAACTCACCCTAACCCTCCAAAAATTGAGAAAGGGGACGGTCAGATTGGAAGTTCCACCTCCAGGTTAGGTCTATCTGTAATTAGGATCTGACTGATAAAATATGCCATGTTCATCACAATTACAGTCTGTTATGGGGTGAACCCCCAGCATGGGTGAGAAAGGATTACAGGCCAGTTTGGCACATTCACGCCATCTGGGCGGTAATTAGATTATCACTTGTCAATCAAAGAGGGCAGGACTAAAGAAGGATCAGGTAATAACTCAGACACCTGGGCTTTATTGATAGGATTCAGCAGTACTTCCATCTGGGGGAGAAGTCGCAGGGAGCAGCCAGGCTGGCTGGCTGAGGTTGGGCAGAACAGTGCATGAGAGCAGAGCTGCAGAAAGGCAGCGGAACCCCAGGAAAGCATTGAGCGCAGGGCCTAGAGGATAGTTTGGTTCTCTGGGACTTTGCATGACACTTAGACATTTTCTTGTTACCCTGGAAGGGGTCTGAAGTAGCTCCTTCTCAGCTAGAGGCCTGAGTGGTGCACAAAGACAGATGGCCTGAAGGGGGAGCTGTAGATGAAAAGCCCTGCAACCTCATGCCCAGACACAAGGGGGTGCTCTCAAGGGTGCGGCCCCACCACTGCAGAGTCCAAATGCAAAGATGACTTACATATACATCTATTAAGAACTGGATTTCATGAGAGCATCAAGAACAGTGAAAGTGACCTGTATGCAGTTTAGGAAGATACATCATTTATATCAGCCCCATCTGAGATGTCTAGTTCCTCTGTTGAGCTATTCTGCTGTCCGATGCTTGAATGCTACAGTTAGTCACTGAATGTAGTTCGCATTCAAGCTGGTAGGAAATTTTTTTACTAACCACGTCAATATGTCAAAATCCTGACTGTTCACATAACAGGTTTGGTTGCAGTGAATCTCCCAACCCAAAACAGTTTGGGCAGGGGGGGAGTTTAGAATTTCTTCAGGATTTGTTTTGGGACTTTCAAAATGAAAAATGACAATACAAAATGATAGACTTGTAGGACTGGAAGGAACCTCGAGGGGTCATCTAGTCCAGTCACCTTCACTTATGGTAAACAAAATTACTTTGTTTTAAAAATGTAAGTGAATTAGGCTGAAAAGCAAAATTGAAAGTTTCAAAATTATTGAACCAAAGCATTTCAATTGACCTAACACAAAAAAAATTGTTTTGTGAAAATCTGACCTTTTGTCCCAGTTTGGGACAGTAAATATATATTCAAAAACATTTCCTCCCCAGTTCTACTCTGCGTGCTGAGGTCAACTGAAGGAGGCCTGAGTTGAAAAGAGTTTGTGTGACAGGGAACTAGGGACAGGAACAGAAGCTCTGAAGGGAAAATCCCTAGGCACAGTAAGACAAAAATAATGTTTGCTCTGAGATGTCAGCTGTGTTGCTATTTCACTTAACAATCAAGGCAAACCCCTGAGGGGGAGGGGAGGGATATGTCCCGTGTGTTTATATGCTATAGCATGTTGGGACCTGCCTGTTTATAGATCCATACACAATGGCCAAGTTTTGCTGTCAGTTCCACTGGCATACAGCTTGAATGTCTTTACATCTTGCATGTAGCTGTGAGGCTGGCAGTACCTTTCTGTGGTGGGGTGATGATTCACCGGTGCGGTGCCTCCTGCTGGTTATCCCAGGAATTTGCTCTCCCAGTCCAGAGCTCCCTCTGCAGGCCAGTGTCTCACCTGCTATTGGCCCCCCGTGTCCCTCCCAGACCCCGGTGCCCTTTCTCTCAGGGTTCTGCCCTCTGCAGTACACCCACAGTTTCTGGGTCTCCCCACCCAGGGGAGCCCCCAACCTCCTATCCCCACCTTGCCTCAGTGACTACTGCCAGTCATCAACTAGCAGTCTGCAGTCTATAAACCACTCATCATCGGCAAGGGGGATTGGACCAGCTAACCTTGGCCTATTCCTAGGCCACCCCTCTGAAGCCCTAATACCTTTTTGTGTGCCCTTAACTTGGCCTGCAGCCTGGGGCTTTGCTAGGCTGGAGCTCCCCAGCTCCCGCTGCCCTTCCCCAGCCCTGCTCCACCTCAGGTACCCTGCTAGTACCTTTTGTGTGCCCTTAACTAGGCCGGTAGCCCGGGGTTTTGCTAGGCTGGAGCTCCCTTTGCCCTTCCCCAGCAGTGCTCCAACTTAGGTACCCTCCTCAGCTTCCCAGGCAACCAGGTCCTTCTCTCTCAGACAGCTAGAGAGAGTCTGTCTTTAGCTCCTGGCCCACTGCGCTCTTATAAGGGCCAGCTGGGCCCTGATTGAATTGGCCACTGCTGTGGCTGCTTCCTTAATCAGCCCAGCTTTTCCAGTTGCAGCCCTCTCTAGGGCTGATTTTAACCCCTATTTACTGGGGTGGGGCAGCTGCCCCACCATACTTCCCCAGACCTGAAGAAGCGCTCTATGTGGCTTGAAAGCTTGTCTCTCTCACCAACAGAAGTTGATCCAATAAAAGATATTAGGTCAGACTATATGATCATAATGGTCCCTTCTGACCTTAAAGTCTATGAGTCTATATTCCCTCCCACATCTTGTCTCCCTAATATCCTGGGACCAACACAGCTATAACAACACTGCATACATGTCTTTCCTGAAGTCAGTGGATTGGTGGAACTGAGAACACAATCTATCCCAGTGGCATAGCCAGGTTCTAACATCAGGGGGCATGAACACATAAAAAAGGCACCACACAACATATCAAATTACTAATTACATCCACTCCCTCCCACTTCCTGCCCCCCTCAGAATCCCCAACAGCCCCCTGCTCCTTGTCCCCTAACTGTCACCCAGGACCCCACCCCCTACCTAAGCCTACCTGCCCCTTGTCCCCTGACTGCCCCCTCCTGAGACCCCCCCCAACTGCCCCCACAGGACCCTACCTCCTACCTGTCCCCTGACTGCCCCGACACCCCTGCCCCCAGACAGACTGCCAGGACTCCCATGCCTATCCAACCACTCCCCACCCCCTGACAGGACCCCCAATATACACCAAGACACACCCCATAATCCAAAGTGTGTGGGGGGGAGCAAGGGACCACGCAGAGCTCCTGCCATTGAGGGTACATGGGTAGCTGTTTCTGCCCTTGCACCTGGCTTTAGTGTTTAGCCAGAAGCCTTTGGGAGCAGGCAGAGGGATACTGCTATCAAAGGCAGTGCTTGCTTTTTAGAGTCTGATCCAAACAGACTTAGCAGAGAACGCAACAATAGCTCTGCCTCTACCATCCCAGCACAGAGCCCATAAACAAGAGAGGCAGAGACGTGCTTAATACAGTGCATGGGGTGGGGAGGGAGTACAGACAAAGGGACGAGGCATGGAGAAAAACCGCAGAGAGGAGAGAAGGAGAAAGTGAGGAAGAAGGAGAAGCCAGGAGGCTGTGTCTCTGGAGGGAAGGCCCGGGGGAGGGGCGTTCGGATGCAGCATGTTAATGAGACCCTTGCAAACACAAGGGAAAGAAGCAGGGAAGGGATTGCAGAGGACAAGCAGGGCTACTCACTCAGTCTCCCCTGTGGGGCCCTGTGGGATTGGGTAGCAGGGCCCAGGAAATGAAAATCTCTTAACCACACAGAATTGTTAACTGCTCCCAAATCCTTTGCCATGGCTGCAAGCTTAGAAGAGCTTAAGCTGTGAGATGCATGATCCTCCTCAATAAATCTCTCTTGTGCGGTGCCTCAAGCAGGTTTTCAGTGTATGACCCAGACAAAAAGCCCAGCAGAGAAAGCTTGCAACTTTCCCAGCTCTTTCAGCAATGTTTGGGGCCTTTAAATCACTCCGGCTGCATCTTCCAAATGAAATGCATTAATAATACAGCTCAGGCAAGCAGGCTGGGTGCTGTGCAGGCTGCCTGGGCTATCTGATAGTACGTCACACTGAAGGCTGGCTTTTATATGCTTGTGTTTTGCTGTTGAGAGGATGTCTGGGCATCTTTCCACCTCCAGCCCCCAACCCATCTAACCCCCCCTTGCTCCCTGACTGCCCCAGCCCCTCTCCCCACCTCCAGAAAGTCCCCCTCCCCGAACCATCCAACCCTCCCCCTGCTCCCTGACTGGCCCCCGGGACTCCCCTTACTACCACGCAGCTCAAGCCACTGGCTGCCTCTGGAGCCAAAGTTAAACATGCTGCCAGCACACAACCCCTCCCCCACAGCGTGCTGAGGCAGCGGGAGGGGGGGGGAAGCGGGGGGGGGGCAGGGAGAGGTCTGGCTGCTGGAGGCCCAATGAGAGCCTCTCAATCAGGCCCAGGCGGCCAATCAGCAGTGCTGCACTCTGCATGGGGGGGAAGGGAACGGGGGAAAATCCTGGACCTTTCTACTTTATTACAAATTCCTACTAAGACGCCACTTTTGGAGAATGTGCTCAGTGGGGGAGCGGCCGCTCCCCCTGCTCCCCCCTAGCTACGCTCCTCCCTCAAGGTTTTGACATCAATCCTGTATTCCTGCAGCAAGGGTGATATTTGCACAATCACCCAGCCATGGTTTGTCCTTTGGAGGAAAGTACTAGGGGCAATGGTGAATACTCTTATGTTGACAGATCTTAATGGCTGTCATCGGTGGTGGTCTTAGACCTCAAGACAATCACAGACCCCATTACAGCCACTGGGTGTCAAACATTCTCTTCCAGGCTCAAGAGAAGGAGCAATCTGTTTCTTTAACAAAGAGAGATGCTGCATGCAAGTGAAGTTGAACAAGTAAAACTTTATTAAATCCTGTGGACTGCTCTGTCCCTGTGGCTGAGTTGTTTCCAGCCTGACTCCTCTTTTCCCCATTTCCTTGGTGTTCTCTCAATAACAGTCCCAGGGAACATGGACTCTCTGGCTTCAATTCTGTTGATCATGATATGCAATCAAGCCCTTTCGTGTGCATCTGTGCAACCTAGTGGTCTTCTCATTATGTCCCCAGTGACACGGGTGAAGCCACATTACTTTGAAGGGGCTAGGGTGAGAATTGTAACTGAGTGATTGTGGGGTTGTAACAGATGTAACTGTTTGGAATGTGGATGACATGCAAGAAAGAATAGAACCCAGCTTGCTTACTTTGCTCTGCTGGCTCTTCCAGGCTAAATGGTGTAAATGGTGTAGGCACTAAAGTGAGCTGATGTGACTCCTGTGAACAAAGAATCTACTGAGTCTGAAGGTGCCATTTTTCTATAGTCACTCGTCAAAGCAGAGCCATACTTGAAGCAGAGCCATATCTAGGGGGTGCTTTGTAATTCAGATCTGCATTTTGTACCAGAAACACCCCACAGCAGCTGTCCCAAGCAAACATGACAAAACCACATTTTGACAGGAAGAATCCCTTTCGAAGGCCTTTTCACAGTGGACGAAAGCAATGCACAGTGGGAGTTTGTATTCCCTCGCTCTTTCTAGGAGCTGGCTAAGGGTAAATATATGGTCGATAGTGCTGAAATTTCTTCGAAACACTGCCTGCTCTCTCAGCTATTGTTCATCTGCGAAAGTCGGTTCGTTATCACTTTTGTAAAGAGTTTATAGATATGAGAGAGCAGGAATATAGGGCAATAGTTCTTAAGATTTTCTCAATCCCCCTTCTTGTACAGCAAGATGATATTCAGCTCCTTCCAGCTGGATGGTATTTTTCCTTCTTCGAGATATCAACTGAATCTTAAAGCGAGGGCCCTCCAAAGTTTTTCGCTTCATGCAGAAATAATTTCTGACGTTATTCCATCTTTGTCTGGAGCTTTTTCCTTCTTCATCTGGCGTAGTGAGCTTCGGACTTCGCTGACTATTATTGGGGGGACGTGTTCTTCTGACTCTTGGAGCATTGGGAGAGGAACGTTGATTCTTGATTTGAACAGTTCTGTATAGAAGTCCTTGCAGACCTCCTCCATCCCTGCTCTGTGAATTACTGTCTCTCCATCCTTGTTCTTCAATGCTGTTATACTCAATCTATACTGCCCAATTCCCGCTTGCATGTCCTGAGGCTCTTGCATGTTTTAAGGAGCTTTTCTTTCCGGAAGTTCTCAAAGTCATCCTTCAGTTTTTGCCGTATAAGCTTGCACAGAATGGAGTACTCAAGGTTGTTATCCGAGCTCCTTTTCATATTTCTCCGCTTCTCTAACAAGCTTTTCGTTTCATTCAAGATTCTTCCCTTTGCCGTCTTCATCTTTTCAATTTTAGCTGCTTTTATGCAACATCTCAGCTTGTCAGCAAAGATACTATAGTCCTCGTCACACTTTTCTGTCTGGCTCCAATCAAACCCAGAAATCGCTTTCTTCATATTTGCTTCATCGAATGTCTTCGGGCGCTGTTTCCTGTTTGCCATCTGTAAAGCTTTAGTTTCCACTACTTCGTCAAAAATCAACTTCACTCTAAGCAGGCGATGGTCACTGCTGGTGTTGAAGGGCTGCACCACAGAAACGTCTTGAACGATGCACCTTTTATTGACTAAAAAATAGTCAATTTCATTCTGACTCTTCGCATTTGGCACAATCCACGTCCACCTTTTTGCAATCTTCTTTTTGTACCAGGTGTTTGCCACGTATAGTTCTTTCATTTCTGCCATCGTTACCAGCCTGTCTCCTCTTTCATTTCTTTTGCCGCTGCCATATCTCCCTATGAACTTTTACCAGCTTTCCCTCGCCCAACCTTAGCATTGAAATCTCCCATCATAACAGTATAAGTGGACTTTTGCGTGAGGGCGCTTTCGAGCTCTTGGTAGAATTCTTCAACTTCTTCATCCTCACTTGCACTTGTGGGAGCGTAGGCCTGGATGACCTTGAGGATAGCTTTTGGCTCCATCTAAGATGCAGCACACCAATACGTGATGATATTAGCTGGCATGATATGACTTTTGAAACCCAATCCTTACTGACGATTAATTCAACTCCTCCAACGTTTCTAGTGCCATCTCCCTTTCCGAGCCTCACAGTGCTTCTATCCTTCCAGTTGACTTCCAACTCCTTCTTTGTCGGGTTTCACAGATACTGAGGATATTGCATCTTATCCTTTTCTTCTCCTCCATCAGATGGTTTAACATTTCCTCTCTCGCCAGCGACCTACAATTGTAAGTACACACAGCAAGTGTTGTCCTTTTCCATGTTGGCCTAGCACCTTACATTTTTAGCAACCTCTCATCGCTCAGTTTCCACTCCACCACTGAAGAACCGTTTGATAACATGCAGGGAACTAAGACTCATTTACTCGTTTTGTTTTAGCCATTAACTTTAAGCCATCCCACTGGCTAGGCAGCCATACGTACCTCCTCAGGCTTAGATAGCCTTCAACCTCGAAGGAGAAGGAAAAACGCTCTTTCCTCTGATAAAGCAATCCCCCTCCTTGGATTGGATAGTCCAACATCTTTGTAGCATGGTTAAACCTATCAGGGCATACGCCCCTCTACCATAGTTGTCAGACGGCCAGGGTCACCGCTGCACCATGATGAGGCGCTGAGGTAGGATTTTGCAGCGGGTAGAAAGGGGAGAGCAAAATGAAGTGTCAGGCTGATGTCTCCTTGCTACAAGAACAGCATTCAGAGACACATTCCTGCATCGGGAAGCCTATTTTGTTAGGTTGTCTGGTTTGAATAATACTCGAGAGGGATATTGTGGCATCTCTTTGTATCTATTTCATTGATGAATTGCTCCAATATAAACATACAATAAAGACTCGCATTCACCAGAATCTCTTCATTGCAGACAGTCCCAGAGTGCTCTAGCTATAGGACTCACTCCGCCCCTGAAATACAGCCATGGCTGCCTTACGAGGTAAACAGGCCAACATTGCACACTGCATAACAGTGCTGAGAGAGGATTTATGGACAGGGGCAGATCCCTATGCTTTTGAGGCAGTAAAGAGTCTTGTGGCACCTTATAGACTAACAGACGTTTGGGAGCATGAGCTTTCGTAGGTGAATATCCACTTCGTCGGATGCATGTATGCTTTTGAGAAGTCTTTAATCTCCACGCAGAGGGAAGGTTCTCTCTGAATGACATACAGTCAATTTATCCAGCTCCCTTCACCATTGTGTCTCAGCACCTCACACACCTTCAGTTAATTCTCTCTAACCATGTGCCTGAAAGGGAAGGAAGGAATATCCACATTCTCCAGATTAAGAACAGAAGCACAGAGACTAAGGCTATGGCTACACTTGCACTTTGGGGAATAACGTACAGCGCTGGGAGCCGCGCTCCCAGCGCTGGGGCTTTGACCACACTGGCGCTTTGCAACGCCACAATTTGCAGCGCTGGAGAGGGTGTGTTTTCACACCCTGCTGCAGCGCTGCAAATTTGCAAGTGTAGCCATGGCCTAAAGGTGGCTTGTTCAGAAAGCCTCAGGACTGGCCTAATTCTGCATCTGTTTAAGTCAACAGGCCAGTGCTGAGCACTTCAGAAAATCTGCTGCTTACCGGCCTTAGGCCACATGGGAAGTGGGTGGCACCTGAGCCCAGCTCTCAGCACAGGACCTTAGCCACAAGACCCCTCAACTCATCCCACTGAGGTCACACGTCCACGGTGGAAGAGGCTGGGTGTAACAATGCTGGTTCTGGCGGGACCCAACTGAGAGTGCCAATTCAGGACAAATTGCTTAAAACAGGGCAGTTACAGCCCAAGGCTGGGGGGTTTTCACCTCTAAGGCAAACCAAACCAGCCAGACAAAGAGGACTTTGCTCTCACCCCACTGGCTAACCACAAGTTACACAAGCAATTCCCTTAGACACTCCAGTTTCCCAGTATCACTACTAGTGCCACTTGTCATGCGGATGAATGGTTATGAAAACCAACACCCCAGTAAAAGAAAAAAGGTTCTCTTGATCCCAAAGAACCAAGCCCCAGACCCAGGTCAATATACAGATCAGATCTTACCCACAAATCATGCTGTTGCCAATCCTTTAGAATCTAAAATCTAAAGGTTTATTCATAAAAGGAAAAAGATATAGATGAGAGCTAGAATTGGTTAAATGAAATCAATTACATGCAGTAATGTTAAAGTTCTTGGTTCAGGCTTGTAGCAGTGATGAAATAAACTGCAGGTTTAAATCAAGTCTCTGGAGTACATCCACAGCTGGGATGGGTCAGTCAGTCCTTTGTTCAAAGCTTCTGTTTGTAGCAAAGTCCCTCCAGAGGTAAGAAGCAGGATTGAAGACAAGATGGAGATGAGGCATCAGCCTTTTATAGGCTTTTCCAGGTGTAAGAACACTTCTTTGTTCTTACTGTGGAAAATTACAGCAAAATGGAGTCTGGAGTCACATGAGCAAGTTCCCTGCATACTTTGCTGAGTTACAAGGCGTATCTGCCTTCTCTCAGTGGGTCAGTTGTGTAGCTGATGGTCCTTAATGGGCCATCAAGCAGGCTAGGCAGAGCTAACACCAACTTGTCTGGGATGTCACCCAGAAGCATAGCAAAGGTTTGAAATACAGACAGTATAGAGCCACTATTCATAACTTCAACTACAAAATTGATACACACATATAGACAGCATATTTATAACCAGCAACCTATAACATGGTCTTAGACACCTCATTTGACCCCCTTTATACAAGATTTGGTGCCACTACAAGACTTTGGTTGCAACCATGTTCTATATGGTCCCAGTTCAAATCAATAACGTGACACTGGGCTCAAGGCCTAGCTCTGCCACAGACTTCCAGTGTGACTCCAGGCAAATTGCTCAGGGTGAGGTTTGCCAAAGCACTCAGCACTGGCCTGTTGATTCTGTACCAATGGGCTTGTACACCACAGACCTCATGCTTAGCCAGTCAGCCATGTCCCTTGATGCTGTGATGCTACATCTTCTAATGCTTAACCTCACTTCTCCCTGCCCCACCTACCTAGTCTCCCTCCACCACCTAATGGGAAAGGAAGCGAGTCTGGTCCTCTGGATCAAATCCCTTCTACATGCCTGGAGGCAGCTTTCATGTCTTCCCTACATCTTCCCTCTAGAATGAGCATACCCAGACATGCCCTTCAAAAAGAAAACCCCCAGAATCTTCTGCACGTTTCCCTTCCTGCTTTCATTTTGAAAGAGTGTCTATAATCTTTCATCCTCTGCCAGCAACAGGAAGCCCGATTGCCTCTGCAGTCTGGCCAAGGCACACCACAAACTGGCAGAGCAGCTCATTTTTTAGCAACAGGCACCCTTGATGCAATCTCTCTCCTGACAAGTCAGATCTTTCAACTAGGCACAGAGAGCTGCAGCCCAGAGCCAAATTTTCCAACTGTCAGGGGTTTTCTGACCAAGGCTTCTGGTTCAGTGCTTCATAAAGCTAGGGGTCATCTGCAAAGTTCAGAGCCCAGCTCCCTAAAGTTCTGTTCTCTGCATTTAACTCTACCCACTTCCATTTGTCAACTGGTGGAAAATAAGTGTATGAGAAAATGTTGCTGCTTCTACCAAGTGAAGCCCCTGCCCAACAAGGCACCTAGGCTGAGATTTTCAAGTAACCTGCGGGAATTTTGCTGCCCCAGGCCCACTGATTTTTCAACAGGCCTTTTTGCGACACCCATTCTTAAGTACTTGCTGAACTTTTCTGGGAGACAACTCGTCTGTGTAGTCAGTGGGACTGTTCATGTGCTAAAGGTTAAGCACGTGCTTAACTGCTTTGCTGAAGCAAGGTCTGAGTCAGTGAGCATGTGTAACGCTGACAGACCCTGGTCATTGACGGATGGGATTGAACCTAGCACCACTAGAGCTGAGTGCATGAGCCTCTCTCTTCCCCCCCAAAAGAACACCACACCCAGGAGGTGTGTGGATTACACATGTATGCACCAGTGTGTGTATGCAAAAAGTGGTAAATAAAACACAACAGGACTTGGTGGGAAAGCAATGTTTGTTGTAGTGCTACAGTGTTTTAAGGGAGGCACGATTGTAATAAGTTACTCTAAAGGAAATGCACTGGTGAATCAATATCTGCCGGCCCAGTGGGAGAAGCGGAGTTCAAGCTGTAATTCCCCTGGAGCATGGAAACTCATGCTTTAAAACATTGAACATTTTTGGCTTGAGGATCTGGCCTGCGGGAGATGGAGTGCACGGATGATGGACACCACTTTCACACAGGTTTAGAGCTGTGGTTCTTGTAAAGTTTCAGATCAAGTCTGTGGGCTAGAACCTCAGCTGCTGCAAATCCACATTGTTTACACGAGCTGAGGATTTGGCCCTACAGAAACAAAAGCTTCGCTTGCAGAATGATTGGAAGAAGTTAAAAGAATAAAGAGGGGGAGGAAAACCAGTAGACCAGAAAGAAGTTGGAACATGAACCCATTGTCTTAGAATAAGTCATGTTTACTACTCAAGGGAAAGGCAAGGACCAGACTGTTTTGAAATGAGACTGGAAGGCGGAACGAGATTGTGGTAGCTAGCAGTTGCACATTGGGTCCCAGTGGATGGAGTAGGTGGCCACTTCTTTCCGTTTAAGATCATAAAGAAAGGAAAACATCTGCTTTGTTTTGCATACTCTCTCTGATGAATTGCCAAGGCTCAGTGTCATCTATTACCAGCTTCTGTTATGTATAGAAATGAGCTCATGCTGCAAAATACGGATTCAGCTATAATATATCAGGGCACGAAGTGATCAACCCTTAGGACCTATCCTCAGCAACAATATGGGCTACCACAAGCACATCAGTGCTGTCCTTTTCTGGCTACACTGGCTTCTCAAAGAACATTGAATCAAGCCCTGGGTCCTTATCTTCCAGGTGCTCAGTGGCCTTGGCCCAGGGTATCTAAAAGATGGCCTAAAGCTCCCGGACGAGGACCCTGGTTGACAGCTCTGCGGTTCAGGTACTTTCTACAATAAGGGTAAAGCTTGTCTGTGCAGGAGACAGAGCTTTCTCAGGGGGTGGATTGGGACTGTGGAACAAACTCTCCCAGGGACTAAGGACCAGCACATCCATTCCTCTCCAAGAGCAAGGTACATGTCTTCAACCTGCCTTCACCCATCTAGAGATAGTGCAGAATATAAGAAAAACCATACCATGGACTCCTACCAAACCATTATACTGCACACACAATTCACCCCAGGGAAGAGGAGGAGAGAAAGAAGAAACCATGTGTGACAGCTGTCGGTCATGGTATTTAGTGCACCACTGGAAGGTGGTGAGTGTGGTACAAGACTCTGATGGGAATAGAATCCACATTTTTATGCCTTAAAATTCAGCTGTGTTTAGATCCAAGGGTTTGGCTCTCCCCATTACAGCGATAGGTGGTAGATGCAAAATTCATGTCTAGGTCTGGGTTCAGATTTCAAACACTTCCAAAGGTTGGGGCAGAAGAGTAGAGCCAAAGTTGTCAGTTGAACATATCCAGTAAAACATCTCTTTTGCCACCAGAAACAATACCGATACAAAGGGCTCCGTGTTTGTCACAGAGGTTGCGGAAGTCATGGATTCTGTAACTTCCTATGACCTCAGTGATTTCTGCAGCAGCCAGTGTGGCTGACCCCAGGGCCACCCGAGCAGCTGGTCAGATGGCCCTGGGGACAGCCACAGTGGCCACTGATGGAGCAGCCCCAGTCCCAGGGACAGCTGCACTGGCGGATGCTCTGGCGGCCCCTGGCAGCTGGCCCTGGGGACCGCCCGAGCAGCAGCCAATGCGGCTGACCCTGGGGACCACCTGAGCAGTGGTCCTGGGGGCAGTGGGAGCAGCCACAGCTCAGCGGCTCCCGGCAGCAATCCCGGGGTGGCCGGAGCAGCCTCTGGCCCCCTGAGGCTTCTCCCCACAACCTCTGGTGTCGTGGGGTCCTCCCCTCCCCACCCCCACGGCAGCACTACTCCCCCTAAGATTAAATCAGTGGAATTCATGGTATAAGTCATGGACAGGTCATGGGCAATAAAAAATATCACAGCCTGTGACCTGTCCATGACTTCTACTAAAAATACCCTGATTCAGTCGTAGCCTTACTGGACTAGCACTGGCTCAGGAGAGTGCTCATTAAGTTCTGAGTGGACTCCTGAGTGTGTGTATCTGTTGGATGGGATCAGAAGTGCTCAGCAATCCCTAGCCCTGTTCATTTGGAGCCAGGTGATCTAAGGGCCCTGCCCACTGTGTCTATCAAGTTCCAAGTGTCTATAAAGTAAAGACTAGCAACACCTGTGAAGTCCTACAGGGCCCAAGATTAGCACTTCATACATCCCCTTTCAACTGAGGATCTCAAAGCATTTCCCAGACATTAATCCTCTGTGATGGAATGCACCCCTGTGTTCCCACCCTACGTGCTATTACAATGAGCTTTGTACAAAATATGCCTTGGGAGATATCATTTGAAAACTAATAATTCGCTGGTCAATGATGTCATGGCAAAATGTGAGTAGTAATATTGTGTGTAAAGTTACGAACTGCCCCCAGACCCAGAGGGGCCTTGCATGTTGTGACTCCGCCTCCTGCTAAGCCCCAGAAATAGACGAGCAGGTTTAGAGCCTCATGTTTCCAAAGGGGCTTGGACTCCGCCTCCCGTCTGACTCAACAGAGAGACTCTGCCCGCAGCAGTTGGATTGAGCCCCCAGCGCTAGGGCGACAAAGGGAATGTAGGCGCTATAGTGGAATTCCCAGCCCTGAGTTAGGCACCCACCTAGGCTGCCCAGGCATCGTGTGGGGACAGTTAAGCACCTGAGACGGCAACGCTCAGAAGCCAGCAAGCAAAGGGAGCCGCCTAAGCTATCCAGAAGTGAAATACAGAGGAAGGGGTGGGGCTTAGGGCCCTGATCCACACAGCTACTTCAGTGCCTGACTCCCACTGAGCTGGGCCCTGGGCAGCTCGCTCCCCGTGGGATTCTCAGCCATGAGCCTCTTCTGCAGTTAGGTGCTGAATCCAGGGCAGCCCTTTCCTGCAAGCACACACCACTGAGAGAGAGAGCCCATCACCCCTTGTAACTATGTGGGCCAAGCCCCTCAGCCAATGACTGAGCATTTCACATCAAATGAAACAGGAGAGAGCCCACCCTGGAACACCCAGCAGCCTAGTGGTCAGGGAACTTTGCTGGAGTGGACGAGACCTAGGCACAGATTCCTGCTCCAAATCAGGCAAAGTGGGGACTCAAACTAGGATCTCCTGTGTCCCATGTGAATTCACAAACCCCTTGGTATCTGGGGTGTTTTAGAGGGGATGAACACAGGGCAGCCAGCCCTAAAAATTCCCAACCTGAGCTTGCCCTCAGCTGACTTTTGCACGGGTAAGGTGCATTCCTGCCAGATTAGGCCTGAATCTAGCCTTTTGTGACTACATCACCCACCCTCATAGACACAGGTGGATCTCCATGTTTCCCAAGGGTTCCTAGCACCAGAGGCAGAATATCTTCCCCTCTCCCCACCCCCCAGCCCCAGAATCCCACAGTTGGGTTTGGGACCCTGTTTCAAAAATGGTCTCTGGATTTTGTGACCCCCATCCCCACTCCACCCCCAAAAGACAAGAGCATGCTTTAGGGGGCAGCCTTTCAAGAGGAGTCCCCACATTTCACAACCCCACCTCCCACTGAGCCTGGGTTTGTTTGATCAAGGCCACATGTAAACCTTAATCCAGCTCTGAGAGGAGCCGCAGGCAGCAATTCAGTCTGCCTCATGCACACGGCTTGCAAGAAGGGGAAACTTCAGATTATTCCCACACCCCACACTGTGGTTAGGCCTCGCATTTGCGGTAGAGTTCATTTGCCTACACAGCACATCAACTGCTTTGATGTCACATGTGACGTTGGGATGCAACTTGCGTTTTCTGCTCTCTGTCTGACCCACAGTTGTCTAGTGCTGTGCACTCTGACCATTTCCCGGAGCAAGTCTGGACTTGTCTGCTGGGCTTGACTGACAGGGGATCAGGTGGCTTTGGGGGGGTTCTCTTAGATTTATCCTTGGTGCTGGATTGACAGCCCTGGGGACTGATCCTTGCACATGCATAGCACAAGAGCAGCATGGGCTGCAATGGTCAGACCTACATGGACCCTCAGCAATCTCCTCACCCCTGATGCATGAAGGGTCAGTGCGTCGGCAGTGTAGAAAGCATTGCCTAGTAGACAGGGTACTGGCTGGGGATTCAAGAAACCTGGCTTCGTTTCTTGGCTCAGACACAGATGCCCTGTGTGATGCTGGAGAAGCTGCTTAAGCTGCCCCGTGCCTCCATTTCCCCATCTGTAAAGCGGGGCTAGCATTTCCCTACCACAAGCCTGTGAGGATGAAAAGCCATTCATGAGAGTGGGGCACTCAGATAACACCATGATACGGGCTATATAAGTAACTGGATAGATAGAGACATCAAACCAATAGTTTAGTGGTCCCTTATCTCCCAAATCATCCACGTGCTGCTCTGAGTGACACTTCTTTCCAGCTGACTCTACGTCCAAAGAGATCCTGCTATGGGCAAAACAGAGAACTGCTTTTGCTGGTGAGATTGGGTTTGTGGATAATGCACCAGACTGGGACTCAGGAGATGTGGGGTCAATCCCTGGCTCTGCTACAGATTTCCAGCGTTGCCTTGGGCAAGTCATTTTGTACGGGGAGACTTTGGCAAACCAGTAAAGTGCCTGAAACCACTATGGCTTATTGTTAATAACAGCCTAGTCAGCAAGCTGTTAAAAACAAGTCTCAGCTTGACCAAGGCAGGAGGGGAGGGGGATTTAGGGTGCCACTGAAAGGGCAGCTTGACTCCGCCTCCTCCCTGATAAGAATTGTGTTAAATTTGCTGATACATGCATTTGAAAAGAGCAGGATATACCCTCAGGAATGTCTATTGAGGTCTCAAGGCTGCAAGTTCTGGAAAAACCCACACCTGGTTATTCAATAATCAGAAGGAGCCTCTTGCTTGATCATTGAAACTGCTTACTTAACAAGGTTTCTTTAAGGGACATGTCATTCTATTCCTAATGTATAAATAAGGGGACTTGTTTCTTCGGGACTGACCTCTCCCTCTGGATGCATCTTGTGTTCCCCAGCGGCAGACAGGCTGCCGCTGTGTCACTCAAAAGCCACACTCAGCTTTGGTAATTATCAAGGGTTGGGGGTGTTTTACTAATCTTGTTGCGGACGTGTGTAAGTACTTGAGACTAGTAAAGTTTAGCTTTAAGTGAAAGCACTCTTGTGTTGTCCTGTTTGTGCCAGCCATTTATCGGTCGGACGGCCGTGTCTCCCCTGATTTATTTCCTGACACCTCCTCGCACAGAGTAAAGTTACCAAGAGCTTTGGGTTGAAAGAACCCCGGGTAACAATTTGATCTACCCTGTGCCTCAGTTCCCCATCTGTAAGTAGGAATAATAGGAAGTAAAATCAGTGGAATGGGGGGGGGAGTGCTCCATATGGACTGTGATGGAGATGTACAGGTAGGGACAGAGACCAAGAAATTGGGGGGAATGCTGAAAAAAATCCTGCTTGAGGATTTCTACTAATAGACACCGTGATGCTTAAATGCTTATAGAATCATAGAACTGGAAGGGACCTTGAGCAGTCACCTAGTCCAATCCCCTGCACTCAAGGCAGGACTAAGTATTATCTAGACCATTCCTGACAGGTGTTTGTCCTACTTGCTCTTAAAAATCCCCAATGATGGAGATTCCACAACCTCCCTAGGCAATTTATTCCAGTGCTTAACTACCCTGACAATTAGGAAGTTTTTCCTAATGTCCAACCTAAACCGCCCTTGCTGCAATTTAAGCCCATTGCTTTTTGTCCTATCCTCGGGGGTTAAGAAGAACAATTTTTCTCCCTTCTCCTTGCAACAACCTTTTATGTACTTGAAAACTGTCGTCTTGTCCCCTATCAGTCTTCTCTTCTCCAGACTAAACAAACCCAATTTTTTCAATCTTGCCTCATAGGTCATGTTTTCTAGACCTTTAATCATTTTTGTTGCTCTTCTCTGGATTGTCTCCAATTTGTCCACATCTTTCCTGAAATGTGGCACCCAGAACTGGACACAATATTCCAGCTGAGGCCTAAACAGTGCGGAGTAGAGTGGAAGAATTACTTCTCATGTCTTGCTTACAATACTCCTGCTAATACATTCCAGAATGATATTGGCTTTTTTTTTTGCAACAGTGTTACCCTGTTGAGTCATATTTAACTTGTGATCCACTATAACCCCCATACTCCTTCCTAGGCAGTCATTTCCCATGTTGTATGTGTGCAACTGACTGTTCTTTCCTAAATGGAGTACTTTGCGTTTGTCCTTATTGAATTTTATCCTATTTACTTCAGACCATTTCTCCAGTTTGTCCAGATCATTTTGCATTTTAATCCTATCTTCCAAAGCACTTGCAACCCCTCCCAGCTTGGTGTCGTCCGCAAACTTTATAAGTGTACTCTCTATGCCATTATCTAAATCATTGATGAAGATATTGAACAGAACCGGACCCAGAACCGATCCCTGTGGGACCCTACTCATTATGCCATTCCATCATGACCATGAGCCACTGATAACTACTCTCTGGGAAAGATTTTCCAACCAGTTATGCACCCACCTTATAGTAGCTCCATCTAGGTTGTATTTCCCTAGTTTGTTTATGAGAAGGTCATGTGAGACAGTATCAAAAGCCTTATGTCCAGCAGCTCAGGCCTGCATGATGATATGGGGCAAGTCACACAATCTAGTTATGCCTCAGTTTCCCCCGCTGAAAAATGGGGATAAAACCACGTTGTTCTGTGCTCTGAAAAGGTCAGTTATCAATTGAGATTCTATTAACAAGAATAATCACATTACTGAGTTTCTCACCCCACCACTTTCATTATTTCTCTTTGAGCCAGGAGGGCGTCCCTGGTGGAGTGCAAACAGCTCAGGTGTGACCGAGCAATCTCATTTTGAGCTCACTGCCCCTGCAGTGCTTGTCTTCCCAAAATAGAACTGCAGTATTTTGTTTCTCTGAAAACCTCATTTCTTCAACCACAGTTTCCTGGAAGAGCACCTCAAATTTCCCAGGCTGAGTGTATGAAAATGTAGTACATTTGACATGACTGCATTCTTCCTGTGCCATTGTTACATGTATTTTATCAGGCAATGAGTGAGTTCAGGGAATTTTATGCTGCTTGACAAAGTTGAGTTGGTTTTACAGCCACGATTCAAACTTTTCACAGATTTTTAAAGCCAAAAATTGTCATTAGATCATCTAGTCTGATCTCCTGGCTAGCACAGGCTAGAGAGTTTTACCCAGTTACCTCTTCATCGAGCCCCATCACTTCTGTTTGACTAACAGAGACCTTCACGAAAGGCATGCAGTCTTGAGCTGAAGACATCAAGAGATGGAGAAGCCACCACTTCCCTTGGATGTTTGTGGTAATGGTTAATCATTTTCATTGTTAAAAATGTTACTCCGGCTGGAATTCTGCACCACTGCACAATGCCAAATTTGTGCAGAATGAATGTTCCCCAGCACCAGAACCAAGGGAGCTAGGGGGCCACGGCCCACCCATTTTTTAACAAGAGAAACATATGCACTGTGGGAAAAATGATCAGAGAGGCAATGTGTGGGCGGGGCCACGCAGAGTCATGTGCCCCTCCCCCCGAGATTTCTGCCAGGGTTCACACCAGAACCTTGCCAGCAGCAGCTTTTCTGTGCTGTGCTGGGTGGGAAGGGATGGGAGCTGCTTCTAGCTGCAGGGGGGAGGAGGGTGTGTCTTTGCAGAGCTCATCCTTTCCTCCCCCTCCCACAGCTGGAAGCAGCTCCCATCCCTTCCTGCCCACACATCGCTGAAAGGCAGCTAATGCCTCCAAGCAGGCTACCATCATAACCCAGCCACCTCCTGTCCCCTGGCTGCAGCGCAGGAAGGAAGGGGTTAACCCTTAAGGTGGCATTGTGCACCAGGCCAGGAACCTGACTGCTGGGACATCTACAACCTTGGAGCCTGGACAGAGGTGGCTCGGCAGGGGAGGATGCCCCCTGCAGGAGGAGCAGCACCACATGTGGCTGCTGTCTTGTGCACAAAGCCTAGGGGATGGAGCAGCCCTGCGACCCCCGGGGCCAGGACCCAGGCCAAGCAAGGAGGCTAGGGGGCATGCGAAGAGAGCGCTAAACCCCTGCCTGGGGGCTGCTGCAGAGCTTGTGAGTTCCCGCAGGAACAGGCTGGAAATCACACCCTCCTCCACCTCACCCCAGCGATGTTTAGAAATAAAGATGTCTCATTGTTTTGTTTGTTCGTACTATAGTTATACCTTAAATAGTATAATGTGGCTACATTTCGTATTCGGGTTATTTAGGTTACAGTTGTACTCTGCAGGAAATGTAAGTGGTATTTTCATTCCTCTGCCACTTTGGCCTTGCCCCCCTTCCCACTCCCATGCCGCCCACAGTTGTACGAAAGCTCCAGTGCCCTTGTTCCCCGCATAATTTTATTTTTTCCACACAAAATTTGCAATTTCCACCAAAGTTCTTCCTTTTCCTGGTTTTGCACGTTTCAGATGTACACCTCTACCTCGATATAACACAACCCGATATAACATGAATTCAGATATAACGTGGCAAAGCAGTGCTCCGGGGGGGTGGGGCTGCGCACTCCAGTGGATCAAAGCAAGTTCGATATAACACAGTTTCACCTATAACACGGTAAGATTTTTTGGCTCCTGAGGACAGCGTTATATCGAGGTAGAGGTGTATTAGTTATGTATCCACATAACACCTTTGCGTGCACATGAACGCTTCTGCTGCACGGTGCAACGTAAAAAACCTCACTCGCGCTGTATAGTAACACTTCACTGTGAACTCCACTCTGTGCATGTCTGACCCTAGTGGTGCGGCCCTCCCTCCTCTATTCCTTGCCAGCCTGAACCCACCCCCTCCACTCCCACCTATCACTGACACTCCCCAGCACTCCCGCCCATGCCTGGCATGGGGGTGTGCATACCATCACCGGAGACAAGGGGGTGTTGGCTGGCAAACCAGGTACATGACCCAACCCACACAGACACACTCTACCCTGGGCATCCCTTCCCCATGCTGACCACCCACTATCCTACAAACTATTGCTGACGCATCAACCCGCCTTCTCCCACTACAGTGGTGTGACCCAAAAACCTTACAATACACATAGAAGCTTGGCTTTGGACAAGGCATGACAGGCACACAAAACAGGCCTTAAGGATGCTAGCACCCTCTCAGGCCAGGTCGTTACAATACTTTTGTATAATGACTGTTTAAATAAAATATTTATTTCAGATGATAACTGTCAAAGATACATCAAGTTCTGTATTAATATGCCTAGTAAGGAATCTATTTGTCAAAAAACATTTCCTGACTCTTTTTTGGTGTCTGTATTTTGATGTCATGTATTTTGAAATCAATTACCAAAATAATTGAAACTGGCTGGGGGGAGGGTGGTGGAAACCTGGAGTCCTTAAAAGGTAACCTAGGAACTGCCATGCTGGCTCAGACCTAAGGGCCAGTTAGTCCTGTGTCCTGGCACCACTAGCGGTCAGTGCCAGATGCTTCAAAAGTTGTGAGGAACCCTGATGCAGGCAGCTACTGTGAAAAATTGTTGGGTCAAAACCCCTTATGTCAGGGGGAAAAAAAAGTTGTGATTTGTTATTTCTAACCCTATATTTATGGGATCAGTCACCCATCTGCCCACAGGGGTAACATGGACCCTTTCTCCATCCTCTAGGTGGCCTGTAGTTGGCTCCTGTGGCCTGGCTGGTTAGCTGACTGACTTGCTCCACTAGCTACCGTAGTTGCTGGATTACTCCTTTCTTTGCAAGTCCCAGCTGTCCACCTGGTAATGGGATCTGTGTTCTCTACAGTCGTTTTGCCCACAGTGACTTTCCTTTGCAAAGCTACAGAATGGAAGCCTGGCATGAACTGCTGGCCTAGCATCATATCTCAGCTCGTTCCATCAGTGCCAAAGAGACACTCTACGGCATAAGCATGAAGTGTCCTGCTATGGGTTCCCTCTCTTTTGTCTGGTTGGAGATGCCCAGGGAAGCCAGCTCCACTGGGACACTGGCTACTGAGGAGACTGCCTTTGGCCTGGTCTACACTAGGATTTTTCAGACCTGTCCTCTCCGACCGATAGAAGCTGTAACACAGACAAGACTCAAACAGGGTGTTCTTTACCACTCTGCTGCCCCAAGCTGCAAGGACTGTCTTGATATTTGCATCTTGTACTGCACTGAGCATGCTATTGGCTAACAAACAGGCAATACTATAGTAACAAGATTTTAGATAGAGTGATTCCAGGAGATGACTGGACAACATCTTAATCACTTTACTGAAATCTCCATTTACAATAAAAGTGAGATAAATGCATAGGCTGGAAGGAACCCTTATGGTCATCTAGTCTGACCTACTGCATAACATAACATGTCCTAATGAAATATTTTGCTGCCCACAGTTCATTTCACTATTCTACTGTTATCAGGATGTGGTTAGAATGATCAAACTGCCCCTAAGATCTCATGCCGTCATTGGTGACCTTTAATCAATAGCTTCTGCACTGCATATAGTGAATTGTATACAGGTATCACTGCACTGTCTGTGCCCTTTATCCCTTTGCTGTGAGTTGTTTAGACACAAATATTGAGAAGGTTGTAGTATACAGATTCAGATCTTACGGGCCACATTCCCAGCTAGTGTATATCAAGATAATTGCAGTGCCTGAAGTGGAGCTGCCAGGGACCTGTCAGCAACAAAGACTTTTATTACAAGTAATTGTGGCACACCGAGAATGTTTTTGGCATCTACAGGCTCAGTTTGTAGTGCAGATTTTAGTCAGAGTTAGGGACGTATGAGCTGAAATGCCTCCAGAGCCCAATCTTCATTTACAACCCCCAGAAATTCATGTTTGTTCCAAGACTGTCACTTCACCGTTTACAAAAAGGGGCAGGATGTGAAGTTCAAAGCCAGATTCCAGACACTCCACTCCACAAAGTGTGAAGGAATTTAGATCCCCAGAGAGAGGCTCCAACTGGGTTTGGATTCTGAGAGTATTACTCTAAAAGCTTGGGGCTGGGGAGTGGTTGAGTCCAGGGTTCTGGTTTCATAAGGCTGGGACCAAGCAGCAAAACTGAGATCCAGATCTGGATCCAGATTCAGAAGAACCAGAGAAGCCAACCATGAAGATTTGATCCAGGTTTGGATCCAAAACACACGTTAAAGTTGGGAGCAGTGGGGGATCTGATCCAAGGGTTGGGTCCAGGCCTATCTCTAACATAAAAGGCAACAAAAGAGTAGCTCAATTCTCCCAGTATATCCTCTTTCCACCCCACAATCCTGAACCACTTAAAGGAGGGGAAAGTGATCAGGAACAGTCAGCATGGATTCAGCAAGGGCAAGTCATGCCTGACTAACCTAATTGCCTTCTATGATGAGATAACCGGCTCTGAGGATGAGGGGGAAGCAGTGGATGTGCTATTTCTGGACTTTAGCAAAGCTTTTGATACAGTCTCCCACAGTATTCTTGCCAGCAGGTTAAAGAAGTATGGGCTGGATGAATGGACGGTAAGGTGGATAGAAGACTGGCTAGATGGTCGGGCTCAACGGGTAGTGATCAATGGTTCCATGTCTAGTTGGAAGCCGGTATCAAGTGGAGTGCCCCAAGGATCGGTGCTGGGGCCGGTTTTGTTCAATATCTTCATTAACGATATGGAGGATGGTGTGGACTGCACCCTTAGCAAGTTTGCAGATGACACTAAACTGGGAGGAGTGGTTGATACGCTGGAGGGTAGGGATAGGATACAGAGGGACCTAGACAAATTAGAGGATTGGGCCAAAAGAAATATGATGAGGTTCAACAAGGACAAATGCAGAGTCCTGCACTTAGGACAGAAGAATCCCATGCACTGCTACAGACTAGGGACCGAATGGCTGGGCAGCAGTTCTGCAGAAAAGGACCTAGGGGTTACGGTGGACGAAAAGCTGAATATGAGTCAACAGTGTGCCCTTGTTGCCAAGAAGGCTAATGGCATTTTGGGTTGTATAAGTAGGGGCATTTCCAGCAGATCGAGGATGTGATCATTCCCTCTATTCAGCACTGGTGAGGCCTCATTTGGAGTACTGTGTCCAGTTTTGGGCCCCACGCTACAAGAAGGATGTGGATAAATTGGAGAGAGTCCAGCGGAGGGCAACAAAAATGATTAGGGGGCTGGAGCACATGACTTATGAGGAGAGGGTGAAGGAACTGGGATTGTTTAGTCTGCAGAAGAGAAGAATGAGGGGGGATTTGATAGCTGCTTTCAACTACCTGAAAGGGGGTTCCAAAGAGGATGGATCTAGACTGTTCTCAGTGGTAGAAGATGACAGAACAAGGAGTAATGGTCTCAAGTTGCAGAGCGGGAGGTTTAGATTAGACATTAGGAAAAACTTTTTCACTAGTAGGGTGGTGAAGAACTGGAATGGGTTACCTAGGGAGGTGGTGGAATCTCCTTCCTTAGAGGTTTTTAAGGTCAGGCTTGACAAAGCCCTGGCTGGGATGATTTAGTTGGGTTTGGTCCTGCTTTGAGCAGGGGGTTGGACTAGATGACCTCCTGAGGTCCCTTCCAACCCTGAGATTCTATGATTCTATGAACTCTGTGCCCCTCCCAACCTCAGTTTAGCCAAGGGTTAACAATCCCAAGGATCCTTCTGTGCCCACATTTACCAGGTGGCAGAACAGAGAGCTACCCATTGGGCCATCTTTCAGACGCAGGTGTTGTCAGCTTTAGCACTAAAGCATCTGTCCTAGCACATTCTACTCTGCTAGGCCATGCCTGCATTACCCATGAATTCCGACCACAGCTGCCACCAGTTCAAACTGCACCAAAGTGAGCGGTCGTATTCACAAGCTTCTGGTGGCTTGTGCCATTTTTATCCCCAGGTCAACGGTCTGGACCCCACTCTGCCTCTTCCCATTCTCAAGTAACTTCCCTCCCTGCTGTGCATCAGCTCGCTGCAGTGTAGAATTTCCACTGCTAGCTCACAGGCCATTAGTCATTTCAGTGCAGGCAGCTCGAGGGAATATGCAAGGTAGTGGAAAACAGAACTGGGGACTGGTGCTGCTGAGGGGTTTGTTGTGTTTTTGGGCTTTTTTTTTTTCCTACCGTGGGCGTCCTGAAGATTAAAACACTGAAAAGGTCAAGAAAGTTGTCACTGTCCAAGCTGGGAAGTGTTAATAGAGGCTCCTTTACTCCTACCTACAGACACCCAGATTTCTCTGGGCTAGAGAGAGCAGCTGCACCATGAGGCCTTGAGGTTTTCTGAAGCAGGGCTGTTTTTTTCATAGCCTGATAGGAGGATTTTGCATCTGTTCACTGCACTATACTCTAAGTGGCACATTATATTACTGGTGATGCCGATAGTTAAGATTACCTGATTATTTCCATTAGAAGACCCTGGTACTGGTTACTTATAACTTTGCTAAACTTTGACCGCTCTGGCTAAAATGTTCCATGATTGGATGTCTGCCTCAAGGCTGAGTTTTATTTATTTATTTTATTTTATTTTTTGGTGGAGGGGGCAGTTTCAGCTGAAATGGGTCAGCTTAAAAAAAATTCTTAGAACAGTTTTGTTGAGAAGTTCTAACTGCTCTCATTGGCAGCAGCGAGGAGAGAGGACAGTTTCCTTGGCTTTCCTTCTGAAAACCTAGACACCACTGGCACCCGCCCACAGGGGCGGCTCTAGGAATTTGGCCGCCCCAAGCACGCCGGTCCCGCGGCTCCGGGGGACCTCTTGCAGACGTGCCTGCGGAGGGTCCTCTGGTCCCGCAGCGCCAGTGGAGCATCCGCAGTCATGCCTGCGGGAGGTCCGTTGGTCCCGCGGCTCCGGTGGACCTCCTGCAGGCATGAGTGCGGAAGGTCCGCCGGAGTCGCCTGCTGCCCTTCTGGCAAAATGCCACCCCAAGCACACACTTGGCGCGCTGGGGTCTGGAGCCGGCCCTGCCCGCCCAGAAACCTGGGAAACTATATATAGCACCCTGGATAGGCAATGCATCCCCACTCACAGCACAGGTTTAAAACAAATAAAACTTTATAGGGGGTGGAATAGACTTGAGCAATAATGGCAGCAGATAACAATATTAGGTAAGGCTCCTATCTCCCAGGTCATCTTGGCAATCTTCCTTTTGGAGCCAACATTTTCTCACCACTTCCCTCCCCTGCACTCAGCTTGTTGTCCCAGTTCAAGGAGCCCAAGAATTCTGGCAGGCCAGCCTTCAGCCCTTAAGGGAAGTGCTGCCTCAGCTGCTCCGGGGACTCTGTTACCTGACACAGCTGCAGTGATTTCAGCTGGGATTGCTGGGCCAGAAGGCCTGCACTAGAGTCCCTCAGGTAGGCTGCAGCTTCAGACCCAGCCACCTCACCACCACCTCAAATCTGCCTCAGCTCAGCTGCATCAGCCACCCCCTCACAGCCATCCACTGCCTTGAAGCTGCCTCTGAGCTAAGGCTTCAGAGAGGAATCAACAGCATACAGGACTCTTAGCAAAGCCTGTGTCATCACAGAATGAAAATGGGAGCCAGACTCTTTTCTTGCTCATGCTTTGTCCAGATCCTTTATCCAACGGTGCCAGACCTTGCTCTAGGTCAGGGCAACCCCTCACTCCAGGGGGCATTTGGTGCTGTTCTCTCGCCTTTTCATTTCCCAGCAGGGACATTTCATTGCCCCTAAACTCAAACTGTATTTTAACCAAAATGCCTCAGAGTGTCAAATGACAGAATGGGACAGGCCTCGGTTCAGTTCAAAAATTTTAAGTAACACTTAACTTTCAAATGCCTGAACAGCAAATGTAACTTTTCTCGTCTGCATAGTAAACACTGGCATTTTTATCTGTTTGAATAATCAAAGTGGTGCTTTCTGTGCCTTCTTGGTTGCAAAAATTTGAACTGCTTCCTGCTGCAGGTCCACAGTCTGGGCCAGCTCATGCTCTATTGAGATGGTTGCAAGGCCGACCAGCCTCTCCTGTGTCATTGTGGAGCGTAGATGTGTTTTTATTAACTTCAGCTTGGAGAAGCTGCGTTCTCCACTGGCAACTGTTACAGAAAGTGTTAGAAGTATGCGCAGAGCAACAAAAGCATTTGGAAAGAGGGTGGTCATCTTAGTTGTGCACATATATTCCAGAACAGCCTTTGGAGTTGATCCTGCTGAAATGTATCTTGAAAGGGCTTTCAGTTCATCACCTAAACCACTTGCACCAATATTACGCATGTCATCATGTGTCAACACTGTCTCTAGTGCCCTGCATTGCTGGGGTAGGTCTTCTTCAGGTACAGTGAGGAGTTTTGGAATATCATGCAACCCTGAGCTGCATGAAACATTCTTAAGCTGACGATATTGCACAATCTAGCACCTGGTTAAAGAATTCAACTTTGAATTGTTGTTTGGGGTCTCTTATGTGCTTATCCCATGCCTCGTAATCAAAATGTCTTCTTCTGCAGTGACTCTTGTATTCTTGAATGGATGGGAAAATAGCTTCAGTGTGAAGTTCCTCTCCCAACTTCCGTGCACTCTTCAGAACGTTTTGAAATCCCTCATCTGACCAGTAAGACTGTAGATATGACTTTGCTTTATCCAGTTGTTCCATTGCTCTAGATATACAAGGTCAACACCTTGGACTCTCTTGCTTACAACATTTATTTCAAACAGTATGTCATGCCACAACACTAAGCCACACAGAAATTTCAAATTATGTATGTTTCTGGTGATTCCATTTTCCTCTGCCGCTGTTCTCCCATGAAAAGTTCCTGTCATAGCATTATCCTCCATAAGGGCAACTCTGGCATCATCTATCTTCCCAGTTTGGTGTTTGATAGGCTTTATCACCTCCACTCGACTTTCCCATCATGTGGCACTCAGCGGTTTCAGTGTCAGAGAATGTTGCTTCAAATTTTGCCATCGATGAGTTGATGCAGAGAAAAATACATAGATGCTTTGAATTACATTAAAAAATTCAGCAGCCTCACTAGAAGCTGAAGCTGCATCACTGACCACCAAGTTCAATGAATGAGAACTGCATGGGACAAAAAAAGCTTGAGAGTTTAACTCTTGGATCCGTGTCTGCACTCCTCTGTTCTTTCCTCTCATGTTGGCACCATTATCGTAGCCCTGACCTCTCATGTCAGCTATCGCAATTCCCATATCTTCCAGCTTTTTAAGAAGCACATTTGTCATACCAGCTCCTGTAGTATCATCAATGCCAATAAATTCTAGAAAATGCTCTCTGACAGTCACCACTGAGGGACATTTTCACGAGGTTCTGTTGGTGTTACAAAACGCATCATTAAAGTCATCTGTTTCATATGGCTGATGTCAGGTGTGCAGTCCAGAATAACAGAGTAATATCTTGCTGACTTCAGATCTGCCACAATCTTCTGTTTGACTTTTGTTGCCAGTAACTATATGATCTTATCTTTAATTATTTCTCCAAGGTAGTGGTGTGTGTACATTTCTTGGGTGGGGACTCTTAGGCCTTGTCTACACTACAAGACTATTTCGAATCAACTTAGTTCGAATTTGTGGATTCGACCTTATGAAGTCGAATTTGTGTATCCATACTAAATACACAAATTCGAATTTCTGAGTCCACATTCACAGGGCCAGTGTCGACTTTGGAAGCGGTGCACTGTGGGAAGCTATCCCACAGTTCCCGCAGTCCCCGCTGCCCATTGGAATGCTGGGTAGAGCCCCCAATGCCTGCTGGGGGGAGAAATGTGTCGAGGGTGGTTTTGGGTAAGTGTTGTCATTGAACCGTCAATCACAAACTCCCTCCCTCCCTCCTTGAAAGCGCCTGCGGGCAATCTGTTCGTGCACTTTTCTGGTCAGTGACAGCGCGGACGCCACAGCACTGCAAGCATGGAGCCCGCTGCGATCATCGCCGTTTTCTCCTCCTCGCACTTTATCGTCCACCTCTTCCACAGTCAGCTGCTGAGAAATTGGGCTACTTTTCAATGGTGCTGCAAGCACTGGGGGACCATAGGGGACGTTTTACAAACATCAACATCGGGTGGCCGGGCAAGGTTCATGATGCCTGTGTTTTCAGGAACTGTGGGCTGCTCAGACGCCTGCAGGAAGGTAGTTTCTTACTGGACCACGAAATAACTGTTGTGGATGTGCAGATGCCTATAGTCATCCTCGGGGACCCAGCCTGCCCGCTAATGCACTTGCTCATGAAGCCTTATACATGCGCCTGGGACAGCGACAAGGAACTCTTCAAATACCAGCGAGCAGCGTGACCTGTGACTGTTCAGTTTCTTTACAGAGAAGCTGAACCTGCCCCTGTTTCTTTACCCAGTTACTGTTGACTCTCCTCTTCGGTTACATACCCCGTTCACCCTGTTACCCCCACTTCCAGCACACGTGTAAAAATAAAATACATGTCCCATTATTACTTAACAAAGGTTTCTTTATTCATGACTTTTCGTGAAAGGGTTGAAACTGGGACGCAGGCTGTGCTGGGTAGGGTGTGCGGTGATGTAAAGACCGCCTCTAAACTCAAGGAATGACAGGCTCCTGCTCCTACAGCGGTCCGCAGTGCCGGAATGCTTCTTTCAATGGAGCCTGCCATTCCTCTTTATGGAATTCTGTGTGCGGGCGGATATGTGACCTTGTGGTGGAGGAGGACGGATACAGATTCCTCAGCTGCGTGACTCAGCGGTCCAGGACAAGGACCGCTGTATAAGATCTGTAACCGCCCTCCCCCGCTGCAAAGTCACATCTCCCCCGCCCACACAGATCCTGGAAACCACCTCCAAAAACCGACCAGGGTGCCTACTGACTGCACCGTGTGTGTGACCCGCTGCTGATCCTGCCCCCGTGTCTGTACCCTGGGAAAGGTGACTGTCCTATGCAATTAACCACCCCCTTCCCCATGCCCCCCATTCAAACACAGTCTTCTTTGAAAAAACATAACGGAAACAGTAATTAACAGCAAAGCATTTTTATTAATTAAGTAGACAGTTAGGGGATGGGACTGGGATTGGGACTACTGTGAGTGTGGAAGTGAAGGACTTCGGCAAAGGTAGGGTATGAGAGCTTTTGGGTACTTGAGCACTGTGCTGTGGTGCAGTGACAGTATTCACGTCCCCGGCCGCCCCTCCTCCTGATTACTTTCATTGAGGGGGGTATGGGACTTTGTGGCAGGGGAGTGCGGTTGCAGATACACTGCAGGGGGGCTCTGTCCTCCTGCGGTCCTGCAGAACATCCACAAGCCGCCTGAGCATGTCCGTTTGCTCCCTCACTAGTCCAAGCAGCGTTTCAGTCGCCTGCTTGTCTTCCTCACGCCACCTCTCCTCCCGTTCGCTGTGTGAGCGCTGGCACAGAGAGACGGTCTCCCTCCACTGGCTCTGCTGGTCCGCCTCTGCTAGGCAGCAGCCCATATGTTCCTCGAACATCTTGTCCCTTGTCTTTTTCTTTCGCCGCCTAATCTTTGCCAGCCTCTGCGAGGGGGATGCTGTGGCAGGTCTGGAGACAGTGGAAGCTGTGAGATGGGAAACAGGGAGTGAATTCCTTGCAAAGATACATTTTGGCGAACAATTAACTGAGTCTAGGCTGTCTCTGTGAATTCTGGGTTGAGACCCCTGTGCCTGCTGGGGCACAAATCATTTTCATGTGGATTCTGGGTAAATGTCGCCAGTCATTCCTTCCTCCGGGAAAGCAACGGCAGACAATCATTTCAAGCCCCTTTTCCCAGAATTGCCCTGGCATACGCCATAGCGTGGCAACCATGGACACTGTTTTGCCTTTTGTGTATGTCACCGTATGTGTACTAGATGCCGCTGACAGAGGCGGGCCAGCAGCGCTACACAGCAGCATGAGTTTGCTTTTGCATGACAGCAGAGATGGTTACCAGCCATATTGTACCATCAACCATACCATTAATTGGTAATAAGATGGTAATAAGATGGGCATGGTTACCTGTCCTTTTGCACTGCACCATTTGCTGCTGTCATAAGTGCCCCTGGCCGAGCAGCCAGGGGCGCCAAAGCAAAAACTGGGAATGACTCCCTGAGTCAATCCCTCCTTTTTGGTATCTAAAAATAGAATCAGTCCTGCCTAGATTATGGGGAAGTGTACTAGAGAACCACTGTATCATAGAACCAGAGAGCACAGCTGCTCTGTGTCCGATCCTGCATAAATTATGAGCTGTATGCTATTCACAGGGGGTGCTCCTGCAACAACAACACCTGTTCATTCCGTTCTTACCCTGGCCTTCCTGGGCTACCATACCATTGTCCCCCCACTTCTGTGATGAAGTAATAAATAATGCAGGAATAAGACACAGTGACTTGTTTGTGAGAAATGACTGGAAGGAAGCCTCCAGCTGCAATGATAGTCCAGGCAGGACATTAAGGAGTGTGGATGAAGGAGCCCATCATCCCTCTGCTAGTCCAGGGGCAACTGAATCTTTTATTTACAATGAAGGGGGGGGCTGATGGAGCTCAGCCCCCTGTTGCAATGATGAGGACGGTTACCAGCCATATTGTACCATCAGCCATCAAAAATTAGGGACAGGCGCCCTTGATCGACCTTACCGATACTAGTCGGCATGGTTACCAGCCCTTTTGCACTGCCCCATGTGCCAAGAGGCTGATGATGAGGACGGATTTCCATCATTTTGTACCATCAGCCATCCATAGCGTGGGGGGAGCAAGGATGTTGGTGTTGAGTGCTGCACCATCGCGTCTATCTGCAGCATTCAGTAAAGATAGGGTGACATGTAAAAGACTCAACAGAGGATTGTTTTCACTTCTGGTGGTGGGTGTGGTGTGTGCGCAAATTGCCGAACTATGCCCTGACCCACCGAAGACACTGTGTTTGACCCTAGAAGCATTTGGAGCTCATCCAAGAATGCAAATACTTTTCGGAGACAGCAGGAACTGTGGGATACCTTGCGTCCTCATTCCCCCCTCCCTCCATGAGCGTCCATTATATTCTTTGGCTTTCCGTTACGCTCATCACGCAGCTGCGTGCTGAGTCTGTGCTATGCCGTGTGTCCGTAGATTTTTTAAAAATACTTTGGACCAGGCGTAACATTACAGTAATTACCCTAATTAGATGCAGGAGTCTCCGAGCGAGATCACCCTGAGGAGGGTCACTGAAGGAGATAGAGAGCGCATGCTGCGTGAAAGCTTGCACGAACCAGGGCCCGATGCAGCCGTGCTCGGGGAGGCAGTGCTCCCTGAGTACCTCATGAAAACCTGGCGCGGAAAACTGTGCTACCACGGAGCACCCAATAAGGCAGCTCTCCCCAGGAACCTCCTGCGGAGGCTTTTCGATTACCTCCAGGAGAGCTTCGTGGAGATCTCCCAGGAGGATTTCTGTTCTATCCCCATATATATAGAGACCTCCTTTTCACATACTTCAGATTCCTGTTATATTAAGAATAAAAGTTTACATGTTTAAAGCACTTACCGACTGCTCCTTCCCCTGATTCAGGGTCCGGGTTAACGGCCGGGGAGGGTTGGTAGGGGATCTCCGTGACGGTGATGAAGAGATCCTGGCTGTCGGGGAAACCAGCGTTGTAAGCGCTGTCGCCTGCCTCATCCTCCACAAACCCTTCCTCATATTCCCCGTCCGTGAACATCGCCGAGGAACTGTCCGTCGACACTGTCCCATCGTCAGAGTCCATGGTCACTGGTGGGGCAGTGGTGGCAGGCTCCGTAGCGTCCGTTTGCCGCTTTGATTTTCCGGTAGCCTTGTCTGGGGTCCTTGATTTTCAAGCGGCGCTGCGTTGCATCCCGCCTGTATCCTCTGTCTCTCATGGCTTTGGAGACCTTCTCGTAGGTCTTCGCATTCCCTGTTTTGGAGCGCAGCTCCGAAAGCACAGACTCCTCGCCCCACACACCGATCAGATCCAAGAGTTCCCAGTCAGTCTATGCTGGGTCCCTCTTTCTATTCAGAGATTACATGAACTCCTCTGCTGGAGAGCTCTGCAGCGTTGCAGGTGCTGCGGAGCTCGCCCCGATGTCCAGCCAGGACGTCAGATTCAAAGTGCCCAGACAGGAAAATGAATTCAAATTTTCCCGGGTCATTTCCTGTGTGGCTGGTCAGAGAATCAAAGCTCGGACTGCTGTCCAGAGCGTCAACAGAGTGGTGCACTGTGGGATAGCTCCCGGAGCTACTAAGTTCGATTAGCATCCACACCTAGCCTAATTCGAGCTAGCCATGTCGAATTTAGCGTTACTCCACCTGCCGGGGTGGAGTACCAAATTCGAACTAAAGAGCCCTCTAGTTCGAATTAAATGGCTTCCTGGTGTGGACGGTTGAGCGGTTAGTTTGAATTAACGCTGCTAAATTCGAATTAAAGTCCTAGTGTAGACCAGGCCTTAGATGCTCCTGGAGTACAGCATTAAACTTAGCCATCAGCTCCACAATTTTAAGGAAGTTTCCATTATTTGGGACATACAGCTGATCTGAAGTGCCACGCAGTGCTAGGTTTTGGGTAACAAGCATTCTCACAATGGCAATGAGCCTTTTCAGAACATTTTTCCAGTAAAGAGACTCAATGCAATCTTCTCTTGATGCTGATCATCTATGGTGGCCTTTAACCTTAGTCTCATCTCAAGATCTTTCCACCTGTGGAATGCTCTCTGGTGATTTGCTGCCTTCTTATGGCATGCCAGATTTCTAGCCAGATTTTTCCAGTCCTTTGTTCCTGTAGAACCCAAGGTGGCTGGAACATTAGACTGGAAGAATTTGCAACAAAAACAGTATGCAGCAGTCTGGGTTTTTGAGAACATAAGCCATGGCCTCTCCACTTTGTCACCATTGGGAATTTCACATCAGTAATGTGTTGGATGGAAACTTCTAATTTTATTGTCTTTGGGGAACATGACGTTTTTCACTTGCTGTGGCCCAAGCAGTACAAGGAAGTCCCTCAGGCTACTGCTCAAGTGGGTCCACAGTCCTGGATCATCTAGACTTAAGGAACTAAACTCAGCAGCAGTTCTTTCTTGCTCCTCCACCACACTCTTCTCTAATCTACACTTTTCTTCAGGAATGTGCTTGGTTATATCCATTTGAGCTGGAGATATGGATGCTGCAGTAGCTGCCAGGTCACCTGCACTCTGACTAACTGGAAGATCAAGCATCTCCTCACCACTCACATCCTCACTGGGGCCGGAAGGCTCACCGTGAACATTTGTGTCTATGTATCTCAGGAGAGCTTCTTCCTGCTTAGATAGGACAGCTTCCTTTGCTTTCTTTCTTTTTCTGAATGCTGCCCCAGAGGGGCGTTTTCTTCTTTCACTCATGACTACTGTTCTGTGCCAGCTATAGTGGCTTTCAACACTCAGTTGAAGGGGAAAAATAAGCAGGCTGGTAGCAGGGCCTGAGTGAGGGAAGATATCAGAGTCTTAAGGGCCTAACTGGCTCCTACTACTTCAGTTGACTGCCTGTTCTCCTCAAGTGGGTTCAGGGAAGCAGTAAGAAACAGGAAGCTCCCTGAGAAGCTGGTGTTAATCAGTCCAGGCTCCTGGGGGTGCTAGAGAGGTACATAAGAGGCTCCTCCTCCTCTCTGTCCCTACAGCTCCTGCTGCTTTCTGTTATTCACTCTCACCTTTTCTCCTGCCTGCCTGTTATGCCTCTTGTGCCCTCCTTCCTCCAGCACAGCATTCCACCATCTCTGTGCATCTAGAGCAGAGAGAGTACATATGCACCCGCAGCAGACACAATTTTCTACAGTCTGAGTCCTAGTGGTGCCCCCCCCTCACAGTCTGGCACCTGAGGCAGCCGCTTCAGTTCACCTCATGGTAAGGCCAGCCCTGGTTCAGTTATTTCCCCTTGTTTGCCAACAGATAGCAGCAGGAAGTGCCCTCCCCAAACCCAATGCCCCTCTGGAGTTCTCAGGCAGCTCTGATCTGTTCTTCTCCCTGTTCCCCAGCAGGTGTCAATAGCAAGCTCCCAACCCTGTAGGGCATCAGGCCACAAGGCTTACATAGCCCTGCCATGCTTTGGAGTAGGAAATTTAGCAAGGATATCAGGGATCTGCTTTTGCTGGTCCTGTGAAAATACATTCAAATCTGACTAAGTTATAAACCTCTGGAAAAATCCCAGTTCACACGTGTTCAGTAGAGACTTGTTAGAGTTTGACAACTAATTTCTCCATGGATTCCATCTTTTCTGAGCATGCTCCAACCATTCTTACCTACAACAAATTGAGTGTCCTTGTGTATGTACATTATAATATAGTCTTTAATTACACAGTCATTTTTTCCACAGGATCCCTGCCTCATTCAGTGCTTCATGCACAAGCCACATCAATTCTGGCATTGCCTAACTTCTCAGAGCTTAACATGCAATCTTAACGTTCTTTTAACATGAATATTTTTGGATGTAATTATTTATATTCCAGGCCTCAGCCAAGTGCCAGACACTGTACATATACACAGTGAGAGAGATCCTGTCCCAAAGAGCATGCAATCTATATAGACAAGACAATGTACTGGGGAACAAGAATAGCACTATCCCCATTTTACAGATGGGAAACTGAGGCCTAGAGAGCTGTGACTTGCCACAGATATGTTGTATGAACATGGACAGAGCCAAAACTTCACCTCAAATCTCCCAAGCGCTAATCTGTGTCTTGGCCACAGGACCATCCAATTTATGCCAAGTGGGTTTTGGCAACCTTCCATTGATTCAAAAGCGGGAACCAATAGGATCCAGACAAGCTATGTAGACTTCCAGACTTGGGCTGGAACCCAAGCTCTGGGACCCTCCTAACTTGCAGTCATGGCAGGATTCACATACCACTGGTCAATTAAGGTTATAGATCATAACCAGGGTGCTGTTAAAAGCTTAAACTTGCTATTGAAAGTTTTAAAGACTAAATAATAGACACGAGTGCTGTACAGTCATACGATGGTCTTGAGACAAAAGACCTTGAACATTTGGAGAAGGGGACTAGCCTTTAATAGGAAAAGCCCAGGTCAGGAGCTGAGAGCTTTGCCTGTAAGTTTTGACCAGGTGCCCAAGGCCCCTCCTGCCCCAGGCATGGCAGAGGTGACCACCGCAGTGGAAGTGGCCCGATTGCAGTCCCTGAGAGCCCTGAAAGAATGCAAGCACCAGAGACTGACAGCCGAATTGCAGATCATGGAGACTGAGGCAGCCCACACCACAGACGAGACCAGAGAGGAGGCGGAGGAGAGCACACACTAAAGATGCAAGGAACAACTAGCTGCAGTCAGAGCCAAGGGGGAAGTGGAGAAGAGGGTGCACTGGAGGCTGATGGAAGCTCAGACATTGCAGCTCAGACTACTGGCACAGCCAAAGGGGCTTCCCCATGCAGTGAGTACACTCACCCACCACACAAGGGAATGGGAGACAGTCTGCCTAGTTTATAAGAGAAACTGACTGTGACAGAAGAGTTCCTGTCCACCTTTGAGAGACCATGTGGGATTAGGGTGACCAGACTGCAAGTGTGAAAAATTGGAATACTTTTTTTTTTGCGGGGGGGGGGGGCGGAAATACCTGTGTATATAAGACAAAGCCCCTAATCTCAAGATGTCTGGTCCCGCAATGTGGGATGCACAATATCTCAGCAGATAAGTAGAAGTCTGCCCTCTTGATCAGATTAACTGGGGAAGCCACACAAGTTTGTAATGATGTGGAGGAGGGTGATGCTAAGAAAAAGTGTATTGAAAAGATTTAAGATTAGCCCGAGCCCTGTCAATTGAAATATAGAAACCTCAGAATGTTTGACATCATCACTCATGGTGACTTTGTGCATAAAATGTGTAACTTTATGAGAAAATGGATAATGGGGGTGGGGGACTGAAGATGATTATGGAAAACGGATCTGATGGTCCAGGAGCAATTGTTATGGGTAGTAACAGAAGTAAAGGCCATCTGGGACCAAAACAAAACAAACACACAAAAACCATCCACAGTGTTAGAAGCTGCAGAAATTGCTGATGAATATTTTGAATCAAGGGCCCATGGGTGGGGCACAAATCCCTGCGGAAGGGAAATCACCACATCACCCAGGTTAAGAAGGGATTAGAAGTAAAACTAACCTCACCTTTGGTGATAAAAACACACCCAAGGGAGCCCAGGGTTTAAAGCCCCCTCCAAAAAGGAAGACAGGTAGTCTGCCATTGCTGTAGGGCTCCCAGCACATAAAAGCAAAACTGGCCAAAATTAAGGTAACCCCACAATCCACACCCCACTGCCACAGTGAATGCCATAACCATTGCCCCAGAGGCAACAGGAGGGCAGGTGGAAATCCTAGCAAGACTGAGCTTTGGGAGGTTGTGAAAAATTTATGGAGAAAGCCTAAGGTAAATAGCCTAGTGTGCAAGGCTGGCGGGAAACAGCATCCAAGTCACTTTGGTTAAGAAAAGTTTGGTGGGGAAGGAAAACAGACATCCTGGTAAGAGAAACATAAGAGCAGCCATATTGGGTGAGACCAAAGGTCCATCTAGCCCAGTATCCTGTCTTCCAACAGTAGCCAATGCCAGGTGCTTCAGAGGGAATGAACAGAAAAGGAAATCATCAAGTGATCCATCCACTGTCACCCATTCCCAGCTTCTGGCAAACAGAGGCTAGGGACACCATCCCTGCCCATCCTGGCTAATAGCCATTTATGGACTTAACCACCATGAATTTATCCAGTTCTCTTTTAAACGCTGTTATAGTCCTAGCCTTCACAACCTCCTCAGGTAAGGAGTTCCACAAGTTGACTGTGCTATGTGAAAAAGAACTTCCTTTTATTTGTTTTAAACCTGCTACCTATTAATTTCATTTGGTGACCCCTAGTTCTTGTGTAATGAGGAGGAGTAAACAACACTTCCTTATTTATTTTCTCCACACCAGTCATGATTTTATAGACCTTGATCATATCCTCTCTTAGTTGTCTCTTTTCCAAGATGAAAAGTCCCAGTTTTATTAATCTCTCTTCATACGGCAGCCATTCCATACTCCTAATAATTTTTGTTGCCCTTTTCTGAACCTTTCCCAATTCCAGTACATCTTTTTTGAGACAGGCGACCATATCTGCACACAATATTCAAGATGTGGGCATGCCATGGATTTATATAAAGGCAATATGATATTTTCTGTCTCATTATCTATCCCTTTCTTAATGATTCCCAATATTATGTTTGCTTTTTTGACTGCCGCTGCACATTGAGTGGATGTTTTCAGAGAACTATCCACAATGACTCCAAGATCTCTTTCTTGGGTAACAGCTAATTTAGACCCCATTATTTTGTATGTATAGTTGGGATTATGTTTTCCAATGTGTATTACTTTGCATTTATCAACATTGAGTTGATAGATATATTGAGTTTATATATATATTGGCTTTGGTCAAATTCCCTCTAACTGTACCTTTGGCCAAGATTACCTCAAGTTTGAGGATTTTAAAGGAGATACTATTGTGGGCATTAGGAATCTGCTTCCTGCTGATGTTTTAATAGGCAATTATATTTTAGCCATGTCTAAGCTGATTAATATCATAACTCAGAGCCAGGAAGAGCATGGCTCTATCTCATCTGGTTTGTCTGTGGATGTCAGGGAGGGCTTTGTCCGCTGAGAGTAACAGAGTAACAGTGTGTCCCCAGAGGAGGGGTTTGGAGAGTCCATGGCTTTGCCAGAGTCTGCTCTTAAGTGTAACTCAAAAGGAGTTTGTTGAGGCTCAACAAGCCAATATTTCCCTGGACAAGGATAGGAATGCAGCTCAGAATAACACCCTGGCTGGGGAAGGAAAGGGTAGATTTTTTTCCTAGAAGGAGGTTTGTTGTACAGGGAGCCTCCTGTAGGGAAAAAGAGGTGCGCTGGTGAGGTATGCATGCAGCTGCTCATGCCTGATAAGTACAGGACAGAGCTGCTGCCAGTAGCTCATGGTTGCCTGTTTGCTGGACACTTGGGAGTGGAGAGAACCTGCGGACAGGCTCAGACAGAATTTCTATTGGCCTCACATGTTTGAGACAAGTGTAAAATTACTGTAAGAGTTGTGTCTTATTTCACAAGTGTAAGAAGTTAAAGGGACCCGGCAAGGCACTTTTGCAGACATTGCCCATCATTAAGGAGGTGTTTGCCAGTTTGTCTGTAGATATTGCAGGGCCTCTACTCAGACTTTCCTGAAATGGAAAGAAATACATACTGGTTGTGGTGGATTCTGCCACCAGATACCCTGAAACAGTGGCTACTGACCTAATCACTATTTTTAGCAGATTAGGTTATCTCAGGGAAATCATGTCAGACCGGGATGCAAATTTCATGTCGGTAGTTTTCAAAAAGTTATGGGAGCTGGGTGGAGGGAGGCATATGTGATGCACTATACCTCAAAATAGCACCCAGTAACAGCCATATTCAGCACTGTTATATGATTAGGATATTTTGTACAAAGTATGCTTTGTAAGGTATTGTTTGAAAAGTTGTGATTTGCTTAAACTCATTATCCTGTTTCAATGTGGGTATCTTTGTTGTATATGAAGTTATGAGATTTTGCTATACATTTGTTACTGAAACATTTTGTGAGTCCGGGAATGTGCACAGACTAGCTCCTCAGATAACAAAAGAGTGACCAACACCCAGCCAAGTGTTAAATGACCATCACCAGCTATTCTCCAGCAGGGGAGTTGTAAACAGAGGCAGTTGCTTGAGCACCTACACTATGGGGGCGGGCTAACCCCATGACACAGCAAAGATTTTTCCAGCACCTGGAGAAAATAGAAATAAGACCAGTGACATCACTTGGCATCTCTCTCCTCCCCCATCTTGACACCTGGAAGCAAAATTGTTTGGAAGACTAGGAGAAGTCTCCTTGAACTGTGGGTGAAGGGATGCACCTAACTAGAAAGCTTTCTAGTTAGTACAAACTGTGAACTGAAAACTGCCTGCAACCTCCGGTAGGGTGAGAAACACTGTGATTCAAATCTTGCTTAGCCTGATAAAGTTTAAAATTTAGAATGAGTGTTTAATTTTTATTTCTTATGTAACCAACTCTGACCTTTATGCCAACCACTTAAAATCAATATTTCTCTAGTTAATACACTTATTTTGATGTTTAATCTAAACCAGTGAGTTTGTCTAAAGTGCTTGGGGGATCTACTTAGGTTAGAGATGCTGGGGCATGTCCACTACCCTTTGAAGGAGTGGTGAGCTAATTAATGAGCTTGCATTGATCAAGAAGGTCTTGAGCAGTGTAAGATGCATATTTATGGGGTGAAAGGCTGGGGCTGGGAGAATTTGCTGGTCTCCCCCTCTATACAGTTCATGAGTGGCTTGGGAGAGCCTTCATGCAATTTAGCTGGGGTGTGCTCTGCACACTAACGGCTGAGTGAACAAAGCCTGTGGGGGTTTGCTGTCCACAGGCTTAGCAGTGTAGGAGACAGCCTGGACAGGAGACTTAAAGGAGGCACAGGGGTTCCACAGTCCAGGTTGTACCTCAGGGCATGTCACAGAATATAAAGGCCGCTCCCTATCATCCAGAGACTAACTTCTCTAGTGGAAAGATTCAATGGGGCATTGAAGTCTATGCTGTGGATATATGTGACCAGATGAGAGAATAACTGGGACGGGTTGCTTCCTTGTTTCTTGTGTACTAGAGTGTAACCCAAAAGTCTATGGGGTTGGCCTCCTTTGATCTCCTTTACAGGAGACAGGTGGGAAGGGCCTAGATTTAATTAGCTGCTCTTGGGAGGGTAGTACAGAGGAGACAGGACAGCCCGCAGGAGAATATATCAGTTGTTTTAAAGAGTATTTAAAGACTATGATGGACTTGGTGCATCAGAACCTTGAAAGGAGTTGGGGGTCTCGGAAAGCTTGGTGTGACAGACATGCTGGAGAAGGATCTTTTGATGTAGGACGTGGCGTTAGAGTTGATTCAAGTGAGGAAGGACACAATGTAAGATTGTTGGGAGGGATATTTCGAGATGGAAAGAGTGAATGAGGTCACTTACGATGTATGGAAGCTCCATGACAGGGAAGCTGTGTGAACGCTACATGTCAACAGATTGAAAGCTTAAGAGGAAAGAAAAAGGGTGGTGAATGTGATTGGTGCTGCTAATGAGGGAACATTTATTGCCCCTTTAGCTGATTTGGTGAGGGAGGGTAAGGAAGAGACTCCCCTGGATTACACGGAGATTTGGGAGAGTTTGAACTGAACCCAAAAGCAGAAGATGTTGACCCCCTTGAAATACCACAGGAAGGTATTTTCCAGCTCACTGGGCTTAACTAACAAAACAGAGCACTGCACTGAAACTACGGAGCTACTTCCTGCCGCTAGCAGAGCATACCGTGCCAAAGGAGAAATGCAAAGACAGATTCAGGGGGAGGTGGAAAGCATGATAGATATGGGGGTGCTTGCGAAACGCCCCATGGCATCTCCTGTTGTGATGATACCTAAAATGGATAAAACCACGAGATAGATTTTAGAAGGGTAAAAACCATCACCCAACCTGACCTCACACCCTGGATAGAGAACCTACTGGATCTGTCAGGGGATGAAAAATTCATAAGTACTCGATATTTGACTTGCAGGATTGGCAAATTCCCTTAGATGTGGATGCCCAGGAAAAGTCAGCTTGCCTAGTTGAATCTGGCCTATATGAGTTTAATGTTATGCCTTTTGGATTAGTTAATGCAGGGGCTACCTGTCAGAGGCTTGTCAGTGAAATGCTGCAGGGTTTGCAGACCTACGCAGGCCCTGGCATAGACAACTCTACTATCTCTAGCAACTTCCGGCAAGACCACTTGAACCATATGGCAATCTAATTGCAGAGGCTTAGAGAAGCCAACCTCACTGCCAAAGTGACCAAATGCAAGGGGTGGGGGGGAGGGGGAGAGCTGAGGAAGTTTATTTGGGCCCAGCATGGGCAGTGGGTTGGTTCGCCTGGAGCCTTTAAAAGTAGAAGCCATTTGAAATTGGCCTGCCCCACAAACCAACAAGCAGGTCCAACAACCCTTTATTGGTCTGGCCAGTTCTTATCCAACGTTTATAAAGGGATTTAGTGACATTGTGGCCCCCATAAGAGACCTTACAAAAACAAGGAGGAAGCCAGACAGGGTGGTATGGACCCCAGCCTGTGAGAATGGCTTCAAGGACATGTCTTCTTGAGTAAAAGACTGGCCCCCGGTGAACAGAGCACTGTTGTCATTGGGCAGGAATGTTATGCCATAGTATGGGCTGTTAAGCAATTTAAACCTTATCTGTACAATCAACTTAACATTCTGACAACCACTCCCCACTGATATGGCTGCACCGAGGTAAAGGCACCAATTCCAAATTATTATCCTGGAGGCTAGCTCTGCAAGAGTATGACATGGAAATAATCCATATCAAGGGGGAAGAAAAGGTAATGTCAAGAAGAGGGACACCCTGAGGGATATTCAGGAATGTCGGTGACACCCCTTCATACACCATTTTTGCACTGGGGATGTGATGCTGGCAAACCAGGTGCCAGCTCATGCCAAGGCTCCCTATGTCTTAACTGAACACTGACAAATACATGGCTGGAATGAGTCCTGCTCACCTGTGTGTTAGCATTGCTAAAATACCTATTAGAGTTATGAAAATGTGCTTAATGTTATAGACTTCATTGAATGCTTGCAAATTGCTGCGTGCATTAGTCTCACTTAGAACATGGGTAGCCTGTGTGATAAGGTACTATTTAAGTGTTTGCAATGTAAGCCTCCATAGCAGTGGAAGTCACTAGAGAGGATAGAGACATTAGTGTCAAGTATCAGAGGGGTAGCCGTGTTAGTCTGGATCTGTAAAAGCAGCAAAGAGTCCTGTGGCACCTTATAGACTAACAGACATATTGGAGCATGAGCTTTTGTGGGTGAATAACCACTTCGTCGGATGCATGTAGTGGAAATTTCCAGGGGCAGGTGTATATATATGCAAGCAAGTAGCAGGCAAGAGAGAACGAGGTTAGTTCAATCAGGGAGGATGAGGCCCTCTTCTAGCAGTTGAGGTGTGAACACCAAGGGAGGAGAAACCGCTTTTGTAGTTGGCTAGCCATTCACAGTCTTTGTTTAATCCTGAGCTGATGGTGTCAAATTTGCAGACGAACTGAAGCCCAGCAGTTTCTCTTTGAAGTCTGGTCCTGAAGTTTTTTTGCTGCAGGATGGCCACCTTTAGATCTGCTATTGTGTGTCCAGAGAGATTGAAGTGTTCTCCTACAGGTTTTTGTATATTGCCATTCCTAATATCTGATTTGTGTCCATTTATCCTTTTCCGTAGGGTCTATCCAGTTTGGCCGATGTACATAGCAGAGGGGCATTGCTGGCGTATGATGGCGTATATTACATTGGTGGACATGCAGGTGAATGAACCGGTGATGGTGTGGCTGATCTGGTTAGGTCCTGTGATGGTGTCGCTGGGGTAGATATGTGGGCAGAGTTGGCATCGAGGGTTGTTGAGAGTTACTATGGTGCGGTGTGCAGTTACTGGTGAGAATATGTGTGAAATGCTGGCCTACAACAAAAGGTATTAAATCCTGCCCCCACAGACAAGGCCCATCAACACCTGACCAGCTATTGTGAAACATCAAAGAGGACAGAAGACTTGGTTGATTGCTTTCTTTCCCCTCCCCTCCACTGAAGAGGAGACTTTTAAGTGAATTCTTCCCAGCAGATGAACTGGCAGCTCACACAAGGGGGAAAGGGAATAAAAATCTCTGACAATGAGGGCTTGTCTACACTACAAGCCGGATCCGCAGGCTGCAATCAATCCAGCAGGGGTCAATGACATGAGAAATCAACTGCTGAGCACTCTCCCCCGTTGACTCCGTACTTCACCAGAACGAGGAGCGCAACCGGAGTCGATGGGAGAGCATCAGGTTGACTTACTGCAGTGAAGACACCGCAGTAAGTAGCTCTAAGTATGTCGCCTTCAGCTATCCTATTCACATAGTTGAAGTTGCGTATCTTAGATTGACCCCGCGCAGTAGTGTAGACAAGCCCTGAGAAACTGCATCTTCATGCTGCTTGAACTCCGAGGGGTGAGGATTACTCATCTTAAGCAAAAGATCCCCAGTGCTTAGCCAGGGTTAGCCCTAAAGGACACATTGAGCTGGCTGATTATAGAAGCTTCTATTACTTTTTTAACTTAAGATTGGAACTATTTGTGTCTATGTTTACCTGGTTTAACCTTGTAAACAACTATTTCCTTTTCCTCATTAATAAACCTTTAGATAGTTTATTACAGGATTGGCTACAAGCGTTGGCTTTGGTGGGAGACCTAAGGTGCAATTGACCTGGGGTAAGTGGCTAGTCCTATGAATATTGTTGTGATTCTTGGCATACGGGACCATCTATCACAAATGCAGGCCTGCCTAGGTGACAGGACAGATCAGAGTGACCCAAAGGGCTGCCTGTGACTCCATGTTAAGGATGTTATAGTGCCTGAGGAGTTCACACATGGGGTGGTTAAATCTAAGTATAGAGCTCACAGCCTATTAGGGTGTGTGCCCAGTTTCCTGACAGTCTGCCCTGAGGTTGGTGTCCACGCTCTGGAGTCACTGCAGGACAGCTTGACAAGGATGGCTCAGTACTCCAAGGCTTCCCCTCCCCGGACCCACCAGATCAAACCCTGGCTGGGCCTAACTAATTTTGCTGTGACATGATTGTAGTCACATCCATGGTATTTAAATAAATAAATAAAGATATACCAATCTCCTAGAACTGGAAGGGACCTTGAAAGGTCATTGAGTTCAGCCCCCTGCCTTCACTAGCAGGACCAAGTACTGATTTTGCCCCAGATCCCTAGGTAGCCCCCTCAAGGATTGAACTCACAACCTTGGGTTTAGCAGGCCAATGCTCAAACCACTGAGCTATCCCTCCCCCCATGGAGGAAGGACAACCCAGCTCAAGGTACTACTGAGGCTGTTTCCAGCACCGGTGCTAGCAGGCAGGTCAGCCTGTGGCATGTTGTTGGAGGGGTGGGGAGCAGTTCCCCTCTGGCTCATGGACTAACTGGGCAGTTGGCTGAGAAGTCAATCCCCCCTGGGTTTGGTGGTGGTCTCCCCATAACGGATGTGGGGAAAGGGACAGCCAGGGCTTCCTAGTTCTGTGGGAGTTCAGGAAATGGAGCCTCAGGCTCTCCCCCACTAAAGCTCTTAGGAGTCTAATCTGAGCATGTAGGCATTCGTCAGAAGAGATGTCAGGAAAGTGCGGGGGAACAACATGACTCCCTCCCAGAGAGACAGATGCATGAGGTGAATTCCCTCTGAGGCAGCTGCCATGGAAACTGCAGGCCTACCCACAGCAGGGCAGCTCCCTGAGTGAGCTGCAGAAAGCTCAGCCCCTGGCTTCAATCACGTCCCCATTTCCAGAAAGGTGGGGGGGGGGTTACAGCGACGTAGCTGAAGCAATAGTTCTCTTGCTGTAAAACCCTAGTGGAGGCAATGCACCTGCAGTTTTTACAGCAAAGTAGCTAGGGGAGATCAGCACTGTTAATTGCCCACCTCTGGTTGGCCTCAGAATAAAACTACACTGCCTTGTTCCCACTGGGCTTTTACAGCAGGATGGCTGTCAGAGACCCCTTGGCTAAGGGTCCCTTGTTCTTTGCAAACAACTCATCTCAGACCTGACAAACGCACTATACCAACCCCATGTTATAATGTTGCATCCCATAATGCTTTATAGAAATATGCTTATGAGTGTAAATATGACATAACTGGAATATGTTTTATGCTAGATATGCCATGTAACGTATCTTTGCAAGTTATGATCTACTGAATATATTCATCCTATTTGTAGGCATGTATCATTTTTATATCTGAAGTTATGAGCATTGGCTCTATGCTTGTATTTAAAGTGTTTGCTGTAGGAAGCACATCAGACAGATTTTGTCAACATAGTGTGAAGGGTTTATTCAAGTAATTGGCAGTACTTAATTAACAATGGACAAAGCACATCTGAGCTTTCCTAGGAACGTTCAAACTAACATGTAAACAATGGTGTTGGACTGCAAAAAGCTGAATCATTCATAGACATATGACTTGCCCAGGTAACTAGAGACCCTATCTTGTGGCTGTGATCTGGCACAAGAAAGAGAATATAAGAGGCCCTGGAACCCCCTCCATTTTGTCTTCAGCTGGATCAGAAGGTAGCCTCTCTACCCCAAAGAGATTCCTGAAAGAAACTGGATCAAAGGACAGTAACTATGGGGGTGTGAGTGATTGCTGGACCCAGACTAGGAAGGAGTCTAGTCTGTCAAAGAAGCTTATTGGAACATCTCTGAGGGTGAGATTTACCTGCATTTAGTTTCCTACTGTATTAGGCTTAGACTTGTGTGTTTTTGTTTTATTTTGCTTGGTAATTCACTTTGTTCTGTCTGTTATTACTTGGAACCACATAAATCCTACTTTTTATATTTAATAAAATCACTTTTGCTTATTAATTGATCCAGAGTACGTAATTAATACCTGGGGGAGCAAACAGCTGTGAATATCTCTCTATCAGTGTTATAGATGGCGAACAATTTATGAGTTTACCCTGTATAAGCTTTATACAGAGTAAAACGGATTTATTTGGGGTTTGGATCCCATTGGGATCTGGGTGCTAGAGACAGAAGCACTTTCTAAGCCATTTTCAATTAAGTCTGCTGCTTTTGGGGGACATGGTTCAGACCTGGGTCCATGTTTGTATCAGGCTGGCGTGTCTGGCTCAACAAGGCAGGGTACTGAAGTCCCAAGCTGCCAGGGAAAATGGGCTCAGAGGTAGCCTCAGCACATCAGGTGGCAGTCCCAAGGCGGTTTCTGTGACCCAACCTGTCACACATGTTTTATGGGCTTTTCATCCATTAAGAATGTGCAAAATATCTACAGAAAGCTTGTGACTTGTCAAGGTTCATAAATGGGAGAGATGTATGTATGGGTATAATTTAAGGGATAATGTATTTATAGTGACAGTATGCTTTATGGATTTGGAATAAAACTTAGTCACCAGATGATAATGTGTCTTGGTGATGGCCCAAGCAGGCAGGAGGGAGCTCTCACCCCACTGTGTTTAGCCGGTGATGGAGTGCAAGACTCAGTGATCTAGCATTGCCCCATCCCAAGACTTTTAGTGGAAAACCATCAGACAGTTGCAATCAAAACCACTTGGAGATTAAAAGAACATTACAACAGGTAGAATCACCCTGTCTCTGAATAAATACAGATGTTCAGTGTTACGGAGGGTAGGGAAAGCACACTGTATCCTTTCACCGAGGAGACACTGGTGGGGAGTGGGGGTGCGAGGATATTCTCATGAAAGTTTGGATCCTGGTAAGCCAGGCAGCTCTGCAAAAGACTGGATTTTGAGGGGGTAGCTGGGGAGAAACAATTTCTTAGATCGGAAAGGGAACTATTAATAAGTGTACATCCTATTTTGCATTTTGTGATTCTGGTTTGCATTGTGATATTTCCCTCTCACCTCTGGGAGGCAAAGGTGGAACTCAGCTGGGTGCTGCTTTCAGCCCTAGAGGTCAGTTTGCTTCAGGCAAAGGGCGAGAGACTCAACTAAAAACAAGAAGTTAAGTAGAGATTTGCTTTCATGTTACCCTAAAGGTCAGTTGTGTCCACAAGAGGTTTTCCCCTGCACAAAGGGCAGGTGAAATGGGGAACACTTTCTGCAATTTCATCTCAGCAGTTTCCACCCCAAAAACATAACATTTTGGCTTCACAGTCATGATTTTTCTCCTGTTTTCACAGTGAACTAACTTGGCTTGAAAACCAGCTCACCAAACACGGCCCTATTTTACCCTAAAATATTCAGAAAAACAAAGCCAGCTTTGACTTGACAACAAAAAGCAGAAGTGGTCACATTTTGAGTTCTGTGACACACATTTCATAGTTGAAGGCCAGAAGTGCTCATTACGATCAGTTAGTCTTGACCTTAACGCAGGAGGACATAGGATTTAACCCAGGGATTCCTGCAACAAGCCCCACAGCTTCTGGCTGAGCTACAGCACATTTTTTAGGAAGATGTCCAGTCCTGATGTAAAGGCGCCAAATGATGGTAATTTGCTAGTAAATTGTTCCAGTCAATATTTCAGTACTCCTCAATGACCTGACCAGAGAAAGAACCAGTCTATGCTTCTGCTGCCCTACCATTAACAAGCAGGCCCTGTATTCTAGCTCATTCTCAACATTTTCCAATCCAGGTTTTGAAACCAAAACACGACACCTTCACACCCCAGCCCACCGGAATACAAGAGAAGGGAAGTCCCAGAGCTAATTCCTAGAAGTTATTACAATTTACAACGTGTGCTCTGGCGCCAGCTGTTGGCCATTTATAGCCACTACATGGAGAGCACAGCATGGGAGACCTGGCAGAAAGAGCCATTTGGGCTTCTTTGGCAAGTTTGACACTGTAAAGGGTGAGGGTGGGACATACAGGGAGCATCTCACTGTCCTGTCCTGAAAGTTGTATCATGCTCGCACTGACTGTCAGATCTGAAGCAATTTCTGCCAGCTCAGATTGGCAGGAACCTTGGCAATTTTTTGCCTTGCTCTGCAGCATGGGTCACCTGCTGGGTTCCCTGGCCATATCTCACCTAATCAATGCCCTGCCCTTGCAGGGGCCTTGGAGCACCCAGTCTCTCCTGTTTTCTGCCTGCAGCCACAATAGTTGAATCTCCTGAGGACTAAAGTCTTTGGGCTCAATGTAGGGATATGTGGGGGAAGTGTAATGAATGGCCTGTGATAGACAGAAGATTAGACCAGATGATCTAATGGTCCTGTAAGTGGTGTACTCACCACCCATAGAGCCCTCTTGGGTCAGGGTGCGATGCTCCTTTCCTGTGCCTCCTGCTGGCCATCTGCTTTTTGCCAGGTTTTCCGTGGCCCGGCCCTCCAGCCAAGACAAAGTTCTGTCCCCTTCCAGGGGAACAAGTGATCCAACTGCAAGTCCAAGCTAAACATCCAAACAATAATTCTTCCATAGCTCCTTGGGAGTGCTTTTCCTCAGGGGCTGGCAGGAGAACCTAGGCCCACGTGCTACTCAGGGTTCTGACCCAGGAACCGTGTACTATGGAGCTAAGTCTGCTTCTTCAGCCATGCTGCTCTTTTCCTGGCTGCTTCCTACCTCTAAGGGCTTGGCTACACTTGCAAGTTGCAGCGCTGGTAGAGGCTTTCCAGCGCTGCAATTAGTAACCGTCCACACCTGCAAGGCACATCCAGCGCTGCAACTCCCTGGCTGCAGTGCTGGCTGTACACCTGGCCAGGTTGGGGGTGTAGCGATTGCAGCGCTGGTGATCCAGGGCTGCTCATCAAGTGTGGACACACACCAGCGCTTTTATTGGCCTCCAGGGAATAAGGAGATATCCCAGAAAGCTTTTAACTAAATTACTCTCTTTGTTTTGTTATGCAGCCTCTCTTTGTTTTGTTGTGAACTCCGATCGGAGCTCCGTTGAACTGCTTATCTAAAAAACAAACACTGATCACAGCAAACAGGAGCTATCTGTACCTGGCTGTGAACGATCAAATGAGAGGCAGGGAGTGAATGTCAAACAGCGTTGGAGGCAGGCTGTTTGCAATTAAGACCAAGGGTTCGTGAACATTTTGTGATTTTTCAATCCAGGAAGCTAAAGTGTTGGCTCCAAAAATCCACTCTCTCTCTCTTCCCCGCTCCCTGTCACAGTACACCACCCTCCACCCCCCTCTTTTGAAAAGCACGTTGTTGCCACTTGAATGCTGGGATAGCTGCCCATAATGCAGCACTCCCAACAGCGCTGCAAATGTTGCCACACACCAGCGCTGGTAGCTGTGAGTGTGGCCACACACCAGCGCTGCTCCTACACAGCTGGATGACCAGCGCTGCAAACCGTAAGTGTAGCCAAGCCCTAAGCCTCCTTTACTGCTTCCCCACAGCATATGCTTAACACAGCTTCTCTTTGATTCTCAGGCCTCTCCCATCGCTGATGAACTACTCAGTCTTCCACTCCACTAAAGTGATTTTACTGACCTCAGGGCCTGAGCTGTGGGGCTGGCTGGGCTTGGCTCTCCGCTCCAAGTGGTGCAACCTCCAGGGTTACAGCACTGCTCAGGTTTGGCCCCACCCTCTTGACTGGACCAAATTTGTGTGAGTGGAATTGTGACCTATTTTGTGGGGTTGCAGAGCCACTCACTCAAATCCGGCCTATGTGGACTCCCGTTGTCATGACCCTAGGCCAAAACTGAGTGATGCTGGGACCCCAGAGGTTGCAGTGCCTGGAGCAGGGAGCGAACCCAGCCAGCCTTGTGGGACAAGGAGCCACAGGAGCTGCCACGTGACCCTTTGAAACATTTGGGTCCTAAGCCTCAGGTTGAGAAACCCTGATCCCCCTGCACTGTGGCAGGACTATGTATACCTAGTCTATCCCTGACAGGTGCTTGTCTATCCATTCAGTCCAATATAAGATTTCCACTGTTATCACTGCTAGTATTATCCAGTCTGATATAGAGCTTCTACTATTACCCTTGGAGCCTATTCAATCAGCCATACTTTCAGGAGAGGGAACTGTTATCAGTGACTCTGAAAAAGACTTATGGGCCATAGTAGGTAACCAAACAAACATTGTAACCTCATCAGGGAAAACTTTTCATTATACGTCTGTCCAGTGCCTAGCACAATGGGATCCAGCTCTGTGGAGAGGGTGCCTAGGTGCCACCCACCCCTGCAGATAAATAATGATGATCTCCTAGTTTGATGCTGTGGGAAAAAATTACTAGTCTGATCGCCGGCTGTATAAGCAAGGGAATAGGAATAGGGAGATGATATTCCTTTGAATACAGCACTGATTAGAGCATCATGTCTATGCCCCACAAAGGAAAAATTGGAGAGGGTTTAGAGAAGAGCTACAAGGATGATTTGTGGTCTGGAAAACAAGCCTTACAGCAGAGACTGAAGGAGCTCAATCTGTTATACCAAAAAGGTGAAGAGATGGCTGTATTACCATCTACAACAGGAGTCGGCAACCTATGGCATGTGTGCCAAAGACAGCGAGCTGATTTTTAATGGCACGCTGCTGCCTGCTGGGGTCCCAGCCCCGAACCCAGACCGGCAGCAGGCTGGGCGGGGCCGGCAGCCAGGACCCCGGCAGGCAGCAGCGTGCCATTAAAAATCCTGCCTGGCCCAGTCTGCTCTTCTCTGCTCCCCGCCCACTGCTCTCTCCTGCAGGAGCAGGGGGCAGAAGCCAAGCTCCCCCCTCCCCTGCCTCTTCCCCCAGCATGCTGGGTTCCTGCCCCTCCTCCTCTCCCTCCCTGCCACTGAACAGCTGATGGCCCTGGAGAGGGAGGGGGAGAAGCAGAGCAGGAACTGCAGCCACCACTGTGCTTGTGCTCTGGAGAAGAGGTGGGGGTGGGGACTAGGGGAAGGAGGGTGGAATCGGCAGATCTCCTCCAGCCCCCTGCTGTGAGCCGCTCAGGGCAGGGGGCTGGGAGTATCCCCATGACTCCAGCCCACACCCCCAGCCCTCTGCCCTGACTCCTGAACCCCCGCCCCACCCCCAGCCCTCTGCCCTGAGCCCTGCACCCCCCAGGCCCCTACCCTGCCCTGACCTGACCCGACTCCTGCACCCCTCCTACACACACCCAGCCCCCTGCCCTGACTCCTGCACCCCCCACACATACGCAGCCCCCCCACACCCCATGCCCTGACTCTTTCACCCCTCACATCCCCACCCTGAGCACCAAATGGAAGCTCCTGCACCCCCCCCCCACCGCATTCCCACCTGCACCCCTCACATCAAATGGGAGCTGCCCAGGTAAGTAAGCACTCCACACAAACCTCCTGCCCCAACCCTGAGCCTCCTCCCTCATTTTAGCTCCTGGCCAGACCCTACACCCCAACTCCCAGCCTGCTCCTTCACCCCAGCCCTGTGCTCAGTGCACTCCCACCCTCAGCTCAGTGCAGAGAGGAAAAGAATGGGTTAAAACCAGGAAGAAGGTAGGTACCTGCTCTATGTGGGCAGGGTCGGGATCCCAGACTGGCAGCAGGCTGAGCGGAGCCGGCTGCCAGGCCCCTGGCTGGCAGGAGCCAGTGGGTGAAATCCCATTCCGGCAGTGGGCTGAGACCCCCACTGCCAGTCTGGGCTCCCAGCCACCAGTCCCGCTCAGCCCACTGCCAGTCTGGGGTTCTGGCTGCCGGCCCCTTGCCAGACAGGGTCCTGGCCGCAGCCCCCCCTCAGCCTGCTGCCATCCAAGGTGAATGGAACCACAGGCTGGCAGCAGGCTGAGCGGGCCGGCGGCATAAGATCAGCATTTTAATTTAATTTTAAATGAAGCTTCTTAAACATTTTGAAAACCTTGTTTACTTTACATATGACAATAGTTTAGTTATATAATATATAGACTTATAGAGGGAGACCTTCTAAAAAACGTTAAAATGTATTACTGGCACGCGAAACCTTAAATTAGAATGAATAAATGAAGACTCGGCACACCATTTCTGAAAGGTTCCCAACCCCTGCTCTACAACAAGATATCTGATTTTAGGCATCTTTTTAATCTAGCAGGCAAAGGCTGGAAGCTGAAGTTAGAAAAATTCAAATTGAAACTAAAAACATTCACCACAAAGGTAGTTAGCCATTAGAAGATATTCTGATGAGATGTGGTATATAAAGGCACTGTTACTTGGAGTTTTTCAAACCGAGATTGGATATCTTTTAAAAAGATACATGTCTTGCTCAACCAGAAGTTGTCAGGTTCCTGTACTGTGTGACAGAATAATTCCCTTTTTGGCAGAAATTACTAAGTGACATTCTCTGGCCTGTGTTATGCAAGAAATCAGACAAAATGATCAGAATGGTCTCATCTGCCTTATCATTTAGTGTTACAAAAAAATAATTACAGACTTACACAATGCAGTTATGGTAATGCTTCATTATACCCCGAGAAACTTAATTCTACTCTCTGTGGTAACCACCATGCCTTGATCCCACAAGACTCTGACCTCTGCTATGGAAAGTGACTAAGGACTGTAGGCAAAAGGCAAGACTGCTCATACTTTGTATAATGTTGCATACTCTATTGTGAGAGAGTAGAAGATCTGGAGAAGGTTATGACATCTACTTCTTTGACCTCTGTTGTTAACTCCTCCTCCCCCCCCGCCCGAGTGATTTGTTTACAGTGTTGGTATAGGCGTGTCGGTGCCAGGATATGAGAGACACAAGGTGGGTGGGGTTTTATCTTCTTAGGCCAACTTTGGTTGGTGAAAGAGACAAGCCTTCTAGCTCCACATGTCTGAAGAAGTGCTCTGGAGAGCTCAAAACCATGTCTCTCTCACCAAAGTTGGTCCAATAAAAAGGTATTACCTCCCCCACCTTTTCTCTCCCAGTGTGAGTTGATATTCCTGGAGCAATGAAAAACAAGGACCCATTAGAAAATTAGCCACATTATTAGATTTTTTGATTGCAAACTCAATTTCAAAACTGAAAGCAAGTTAGACAGGAAGCTCAATTGTGGAGTAGCAACAAAAATTCAGCCTGGAGGGACTTGGAGCGGTGCAAATCAGAATCCCGCTGCACAAGGGGTCGGTGTGTGGGACACAGAAGTACTCTGTCTTTGCCTGTTCTTCAAGACATCTCCGTAAGGGTGTCTGGGTGTGTTGTGGGGGAGGCATTACTTTAAGTGTGTGTTTCCTGCATTACATAAATTTGTGGTTTGGCTTCTGGTAATGCTAACATTCTTCTTAGGGATACAAAGGGAGAGCCTTCCTGAAGGTTTCATTACTTTCTAATGTTCAAGTTCTGGCTATTCAGCAGCAGCCTTAGCAAAGCTTTTGGGAAGTGAATAGTGTAGTTAGCACAGAGATGAGAGCCACTAAACCTGGACGGGCCTTTATCCAGCCTTCGTCACTGAGTGACCTGGGACAAGTCACTTAACCTCTTTGTGCCCCATTCTCCACCACCAGGGGGATAACACTGTGGAAAGTGCTGTTGGGGCTAAGTATGATCATTCTTCGCTCTCTTCAGCATTATTCATGGGATTTGAACTAGCAGGACTCTTCAGTCTGTCATACTTGCTTAAAAAGGCGGCAAACATCACCACTTGTGGCCCCTGTGAAAAAGCTGGTGTGGGTTCAACTTTGCGTTAAGACTCCTCACAACCAGGAGAATCGAGCTCAATATCATTTTGTTGAGACATTTTTCTTTTAAGCAGCATGGCTGAATCGTAGTTCACCCTCCCCCTGTATCATGGGCGCCTTGTAGAAGTTCAAATCAAAACGGATACAAATTTGGCTTTGCTGGACAACTGGCTTCCTCTCAGCCTGGGCTTTGGCTCTCTTTGAGCATTACTGTGGATAGGTTAAGGTATGAGTAAGATTCATACTTTAAAAAAACAAAACAAAAAAAACACCCAAGGGAATTTTTTTTTTTTTTTTTTTTACATGAGATCTCAGTCCCACATATTCCTTTCTTTGCTGGGGAATCTTGACTAGGTGCTCTAAAGGCCTGCATAGTCATGTGATGACTGTTACGGCATTGTGAGCACCAGCTCTCCCTCCCTCTGTCTTCAGGGAAGGGGTTGCAAAGTACTAGATTTAGGTATTCTGTCAAGAAAGCAGCAGCATCTTCATCCGTAGGCCCTGCTGGAATGTGGGCTGCTCCCAGTCTCCGTTAGCCATGGGAAGGAGAAGCAGCTCCTTGAAGCTTTGCCAGTCTCTGCCATCTAGTAGAAGTGAGACAGTTGATCAGGGCACAGAAATTTGGAAGCAGCAGCTTGAATCCCACTTTTGGCTGCCATTTGATTTAGGATTTTCCTTTCTGTAGTAAATTGCCAACAGTCTTCTTTTAAAGTTAGCGTTACCTGTTACATGTGGCATTTCCCAGCTCCTGCAATGAGACAGGCAGTGTGGGCGTGAACACACATCCCCAGAACAGCCTAGACTATGGACAAAGAAACAGCCTCTTTCCCCAACCTCCCTGAAGAAGCTGGCTGTGCAATCTATGGGTTGGGATGGAGTCTCACTGCTTGGGGGATGGGGATTGGGACAGCACAGAATATCAGGAGGTGGGCACAAGGCAGGAGACAGTGGAGGAAGCCAAATGGTGCTACGGGCAGCAAGTGGCTGTTTCTAAATGGTGGAGAGCAAAATGGTCTTCCTCAGAATAGCTCCAAGGCACAGGAGCTATCTTCTCCCAAAAGTACCTGCTCTCCAGTGTCAGGCCCCACTTTCCTCCCACAAGGCTCTAACTTCCCTCTCCACTTATAAATTAAACCTCATGCTTAAAACTTTCCTCTTCATATCTTGTCCATTAGGAGGGGAAGGTATAGCTCAGTGGTTTGAGCATTGGCCTGCTAAACCCAGGGTTGTGAGTTCAATCCTTGAGGGGGCCACTTAGGGATCTGGGGCAAAAATTGGTCCTGCTAGTGAAGGCAGGGGGCTGGACTCCATGACCTTTCAAGGTCCCTTCCAGTTCTAGAAGATTGGTATATCTCCAATTATAAAAAAACCTTTAAACACACAATGATGCAGATGAATCTATGAAAAGGACTTTGCATTTATTACAGCAGCATTCTGATATGCTAGAGTCCTGTGTGAAGAGGTGACAATGACATTCAGTACAAGAAGTGGTGGGCAAAGAAACAAATTTGACTTTTGGGCCTTCCCTCAGAGGTAGCCAAAAGACCATTGGGTTCCACCACTCAAATGCCATTTTGAGCCAAATTTGGGAAATTCCTTTATTATGGGTTGCTGATGAAATAACCCCAAATTTGACAACTGTCATAAGTCACAATAAAAGTCACCACTAACAGTTCCCAGACATGATAGTTTTCTTCTTCCAAGGGTGGTCACATCGAGTACATAACTTCCAATTTGGAAAAACTATACTGCTCAAGGTCCCCAGTTCCATTTATTGGATACTAGCCAGGCAATTGCTGACGGGGAATGAATGTGCTAGTGCTGACAGCCAAGTCCACCCAAATGATAGACTACTGTCAACTAGTGGCACTAGCTACTCACCCCAACACCTTCCAAGAGAATGCCCTTGTGGGTGACCCCTGTCACAACCAAACCAAGGAGTGGAGGGGCCACAGGGGGAGGGAGGGCCAGTATGGAGGCGAGGCTATGGGGATGTGCCACAGGTACTGTAACAAAATAATACCACGTAGTTGTTCTATAGCGCTTTTCATCAGTAGATTTAAAATTCTATTACAAAAAGGAGGTCAGTACCATCACCCCCATTTTACAGATGGGGAAAATGGATGCATTTCCTTAATCCAGCCCAGTGAGGCAGGTTTCCTTTAACTCCTTTTCTTTTACACTGAATAGATTACACAGCACTGGAGAATAAACGGTTCTGCACAGCATCTACATGGCATGCTCTTCATACAAACACACACAAGCGCATATTATATTTCAGCACTAAGGCATTTTATTTTAAAATGTATGACGCTTTAGAGGCTGCTTATTTAAATTTCTAGCAAACACACTTAATGTTTTCATTCCATATCAAAGCATTATGACTAGCTGGGAAATCCCCTACCCCTACCCCCACCCCAAAGCCAGTAGTATATCTGGTGCCCTGCTGATCTCACTAGTATATATTGTAAGTATTATAGTTCAGTCTTGGATATAAGAATTGCCTTCTAAAACTAGTGGATTTCAAACTGGTGGGGTTTAAGGCTCATTCTGCTACATATGCCTGAAGAAAGAAAAAATGGGTGCTGGGAAAGGGGAGGGGGGGGGAATCTGCATCCTCTCCCAGATTCCACATATGCTCAGACACTGCTGGGCTTTAGGAGGCTGTGGAGCTGCTACTGCAGGGTCCTTGCTACCAGCAACCAAGTGCTTTACCAGGTCCCTCATGCTGCTTCTTCATCCACGACCATCTCTTGGAATTGGCTTCATAACTCACTAGGGTCCTTCTCATCCTGAGCCACTGGATACAAACTGCAGTCTCCACCTTATTACCCCTCACACCATTGTACATGGTACACTTCCACACCTCCCTTCCCCCGGGGAAGCTTCAGAAAAACAGGAAGTACCAACCAATGAGGAGCCATCTTGCTACATTAGTGATCCTCCAGAACCATAACCTATTGTTTCTTAAGAGGATTCCCTGGAAGCATAGGCAAACTGATAGGTCAGTGATTGTGTGGGAGGGATCTGAGCCCCTCACCAATTATAGGGAAGGCAGCCAGAGGAGAGGAGACTGGTTCTGTGTTTTGAGTACTCTAGTGAAACAAATTATAGCTGCCCCAGTACAATCGTGTTCTGAGGAGGGGAAAAGGAGTGGGTACAGGGAGCCCTTTAATGTACGTCTACAGGGGAGCTGGAGGTGTAATTTCCAGTTAGAACAGACATACCTGCGCTAGCTCTGACTGAGTTAGCATGCTAGACACAGAAGTGTAGCCGCCACTGCATGAATGGCTAGCCACCCTGACTATAATCCCACCTGAAATGCTAGGTACATACTTGGGGTGGTGTGACTTCTATTTTTAGTGCACTGGTACACGGATGTTTTCTCGAGCTGGAAATGACACCTTCCAGTTCCAGTGTAGCCATCCCCTCAGCCTCCCCTCCTAGCACTGCATTACAGGAAGCTGTCATAGTCCAGTTTTCAGAATAGGTAAAACAGCACTGATTTGGGTATACTGGGCTACAGCCCCAAACACAGTCCAGTCTAGCCATCAGTTTGAAAGACTGGCTCTATACTTCAGTGTGTTTCAAACAGCTTTCCCCTCTCAGCACAGAAATCACAGGCCCTTTCATTTGTGTGTGTGTCTCATAGTCCAGATCCAGAAGTGGAGGTTGCCAGGGTACAAATGGAGGGTCCACGTGGGCACTACACCCATCTTCACTTGGGTGTCTCGACTCCCCAGAAGTCCAATCCAGCTCCCAATGAAATCAAGGGAAAGACTCGCCCTGAGCTCATAGAGAACTGGATCAAGGCCTGGGTACTAAGAGACACTGCTTTTCCAACTTCATACATGTTCTGCACATACCTTGGTAAGCTATATACTAGTGTGATTACACCACAGGCACTCTCAGAAAACAGCTTTTTCCAATACAAATACCTGCCACAGCAAGGCACCTGCACTTTGGGCCTGCCCCAAAGCCCATTCACCTCCCTGGGCTTTGGATCTGCCCCTTTGACAAGTGCAACATTCCATACTCCTTCCAACTCTTTCTGTGGTCTGTGCCTCCCCCACCACTGGAGGAGGTCTCCCTGGTGACATTGACTGGGCGCAGAGAGGGAGACCGCATGACAACCATTCTGGCAGTGGGGAGCAGGCTTCTCCCCTTCACAGGGAAGTCCTAGTTACACCAAAGGAAAAGTACTTTGCCACAGGCATGTTTCTTCACCTGGATTTTAAGCACAGTGGTTCAGGCTGCAACCCGGACAGTCACTGGCGAGCGTGACAAATAGTCATGCACTCTGTCAGGTCCTCTATAGCAGTAGGCTGTTTGCCAGCACAGATCTATCACACCCACTAAACAAAAATGTGGATCAGTCTTCCTTAAAACTAAACAGTTCCTTCTCCCCCTGCCACTCACATTTTTCCCTACACAGGACACAAAGTCTAACTTCCACTCCTCCTCAAATGCAGTTGGAGCAGTGCAGCCCCAAGCAGTCAGAGTAACCCAGAGTTGGGTTGACTCTACAGCTTCACGGTAGCAAACAAGATGTACTACCCTTGGGTCACATTTCCATAGGAAAAAGGTTACACATATTACACATTTCTGCCTTGAAATGCTGACACAATGATGCAAGATTTGACAGTTTTCATAACGGCAAAGCTGAGGAGACCCCGCTGCCGAGTTCACAAAATGACAGCCTGCCTCGACGCCGGCCATCCTCACTTTAGCACAGCAGCAGCCCTTCCTTGGCTGTCAAGCGCTGGCGATGGATTTTGTCTTGCTGCAGCTCCTCATGGTTTGGATGCCAAAGTTTCATGATGATTCTCTCAATGTTTAGAGCGTAGACAGTGTGTGCTGGAACAACTTCTCTGTGCACCTGGGGGAGGGCGGGGGTTACACATTAGAAAACATTGCTAGCCAGACGCTATCACGCTCACTCCCCCACATTTCTAAAATAAGATGCATCTAGTGCATTTATTATAACTATATAATAAGCTGATGAGCAGGTTCTCAGGGGCAACAAAAAGGTTAGGCTTGTTGCTTTGTTTCTAACTTGCCAATATTTACCTACACCCAGAAGAGACCACCTGCACCCACTCAGGGTAAGCACAGGGAAATAGATAGTGCTTGTACCATGCTCATAAGGGTCATATTCAGGAAGCTAATTCCAGAGTCAAGAGTCCTTCTGCTGAGAATGCTTGGTCTTACCAGCCCCAAGCCATGCAAACCCAGGGAGGGACAACTCGGGCAGCCCAGCTGGTAATAAATACCTGCATGGAACACAGAGATTTATCTGGCAACTCAGTGTGCTGTATTTCTGCCAGAATCTCCATCAATCGAATGCAGGGAGGGGGGCCGTGACCACCTGTAACCCCATAGTGCATAATCCCAAGGTGAGAACCTATGATCTAATGCATAATGTGCTTGCATCTATGAGGCAACATTTACACAGCTGGCGGGGCCAATCCAGAGTTCCTGCCTAATATGCTGGGCAGCTCCATGTATAGCCACAGATTTAAGAAGAAAACAAGGAAACAGCCTGTTTAAATGAACAGGCAGTGGGGAGGGAGTGAAATCGGGTCAGTCTCCAAGTACATAATACAGAGCAGACACAATCAGCTCTGACTAGCAGTCTCTGCTTAGGAAAGCACCTCGCCAAGCCATGCCGCAATGGAACGTGAATGGTTACCTGTAATGCCTCAAAAAGGTCATACATGTTCACGGGAGGGAGAGTAGCTGGTAAAGTATTCCCAGAACATGCTAAGAGGAGAGCCGCCTGCTGCTCAGCATCATCAGGAGCGGGGTAGGAGGCTAGATTCTGACCTGCAGAAGGTGCCACACAGGTAGGAGGACTGTAAAGAGAGGGACATTAAAGACATTCCAGTCAATAAAAAAGCACCCACCTTGGGAAATATCAGGGCAGTAGCTTGGCTCCTGAACTTTATTCTTCAAGGCCTGAGCCAGCTCTGAGTGTCTAGATACCAACGTTGCACTGGTTTCACTAAAAATCAGCTTTTAAAAGGGACTGAGTTAAAATGGCGCAAAGCTGTGTGGCTGCACTTAAACTGGTTTACGTTACTTTTAACTTGGTCACTTTATTGCAGACAGGCTGCTGGCATTCTTACATGACTAATCTCCAGCCAGAACAGATCCCAAGGCTGTGTCTACACTAGGTAAAGAGTTGCACAAACTAAAAACAAATACGTATTGGTTAAACTATGTATCAGTTGCAACTCTTCAAATGGCAAAATCCCACTGCTCCCCAGCAGCCAAAGACAGCATGCTTACTCCTAAGCATAAACAACACGCCAGATAGTGCACTGCTGTTTGGATTTCAGAGATTACAAGAGACAAGATGTGTTCTGGAGATTAGCTATTAAAAAGACCTTGATATCTCAGGACTGAAAACATAAAGGAGCCCACTCTGGCCCATGTGTCTGGCAGAGACAAGGCAGGAACAAACAAAGTCTTTATCTGCAAGGTGCTGAAGGTAAAACCTAAAAGTTCGCCTGAAGCTCTGGGACTGTGGCTGACCTCTCTGCTCCCAAGCCGGAGCAGTCCTAGTCCTATTTTTGGCCCCCTACCACCCTGAAGCTGAAGGAATTTACATATGCAAAACCCATCACTTGCATGCACAAGTGATGGACTCCGTCCTGCTCCCAGCAGAACAAAAACCAAACCAAACTAAACCAAACAGCCAACCGATCAGAAGAGGAGCAAAACAAAACAGAGTGGCACAGCAGTTCAGTGCCCCAGACAACTGCCCGGCTCACCCACCCCTGGAACTGCCCCTGCTCCCAAGGCACACTGACGCTGTCCACCACGAGGGTTGTGTTTTGCTGTGCAGAGACTGAGCTTTACTGGGGGGCAGCCTGAGACTGCAGAACAAATTTTTACAGAATCCAAGAACTAAATTGACTCTCACCAGCTTCTGCTCCAAGTGTGGGTGCAATTTTCTGACCTTGCTTTCAGCGAAAAGCACACAGAGCAGAGCAGAGAGAGAACAAATATAAATTATTTAAAAGACCTTAACATAATTTTCCCTTGGAGGAGGAAAAAAAGGGAGTCCCATATCTGACAGATGCTAGTTATGTTACTTTGTGCACTTCTGGAAGGCGCTCAGATAGCACAGTGATGAGGGAGATGAGATTGGAACCCCCACCCCTCCCTTCAGGAGGGTAGCACAAACTGATTGGGGATTCTGTGGGTTACCATCCACGGTTTGCACCTCTGGCAATTCCACGCTCTCTGTCATCACAAGCTGCATGCTCTATTTACTGTAGTAGAGAGAGCCTAGAGCATTAGGCCTGATGCAAGACCTAAGGCCTGAGCCAGAGGCTGTGAACCAAAGTCAGGCAATGTACAGAAGTAAATGCCTGTAAGTTCAATGTCCGGTACATGGACTTGGCACAGGTACTGCTAACATTGCTAAAACACACTGAATATATAAACACATTCCAGCACCGGCATATCCCTGCAGCTCCTAGCTGGAGGCGCTGGGGGCTCCGTGCACTACCCACGCTCACAGGTGCCATATCCGCAACTCCCATTGGCTGTGGTTCCCTGCCAATGGGAGCTGTGGAGTCTGAGCTCGAGGCAGTGCAGGAAGCCCACTGGCCTTCCCTCACCCTAGGAGCTGCAGGAATATGCAGAGCTGGGTAGGGAGCCTGACAACCACGCCAACCCTCCCCCACCCAGCACTGGCCGGGGTCCTGGACTGTGTGCTGCCCGCCTCGCCCCCAGAACCAGCGGGGGTCCCAGGCCCAAGTTTTAGTTAGGGGTATATAGTACAACTCATGGACAGATCACGTGCTCTGAATTTTTGTTTATTGCCCATGACTTTTACTAAAAATACCTGTGACTAAAACATAGCTTTAGTTATAGAGCATCAAGCCTGTACCCTGGGACCAGTGTATAATTAGTCCAAAAATACAATTCAATACATTATCCAATCCAATTTAAATGTCTCCAGTAATGGGCTTTCCTCCCTTCCCTTGGCAGTTAACATACAGAAAGGGCTTTGAGATCCCTAGATGAAAGGTACTTCAGATGTGTACAGCATTATCAGGGCTTGAAAAATCTATTTGCCAGTAGGGAGCAGGAAATTTTCCCTGAGGAGAGGGAGTGGGATGGTGGGAGAAGCATAATCTTCTGCAGAATTTACTCTTTCATGCAAAACAAAAAACCACTCCTTATGCTAAGATAACCTTCCAGATATGAATGGTACAGTCTTCTTGAGTCTGCAGACAGATGCAAGATTACTGCTGCTCATAGCCTTCCCAAGTGGCTGCAGCAGGAGACTGAAATCAACATCATTGCTGACAATTTTACTGCTGACCAAAAGAGTTCTGCACAGTAGCCACGAGCCAGCATCTTTGTCAATTCCACACTGTAGCTGTCTGGGAAAAGCAACAAAGGTAGACACTGGAGTTATCCACACGGGAGTAGGAACCAAAGAGGCTGGGGAAGTGGTAGAGCCAGGAGAGCAGGGAAGGGAAATAGTGGCCCAACCCCTTCGCTATTCTTCACAAGTCAGAAGACCATTGGGGGCATCTCATCTCATCTTAAGGTTTTATACAGATGCCCAGGTGAAAGCTGTTTCTCCCTTCCAGCAGCCAGAAATAGTTGGAAGATGCTGAGTAAGAGTCTGTGTGCTTCAAATCAAACACTCGCCTACTAACCAGAGGCTTATAAGAAAAAATGAGTCCTCAGACTGGATCTAGAGAGAACACCCAAGAAGGAATTCCAGGATCTTCCTAGCAGATGAGGATGGTGGTAAGGGGCACAGACTTCTTGCCAGGGCACTTTATGCTATACCCCAAGTCCTTCCCCTCTGCCCAGTAGGGATAGTCCTCTGGCACATCTGAAGTTTCTGAATATTTTCATAGATTATTATTAGGGTTGGAGGGGACCTCAGTAGATCATCTAGTCCAACCCCCTGCTCAAAGCAGGACCAATCCCCAAATGGCCCCCTCAAGGACTGAACTCACAACCCTGGGTTTAGCAGGCCAATGCTCAAACCACTGAGCTATCCCTCCCCCCCCATATTAAATATTACCACCAAGTTTTCTCCAGGGGTTTTAAAAAAAATGGATCATTATGCTCCATCTCCTACACCAACTACTCACTGACTATGTTTAGAACAAGGTAGTTCCATGACAGCTCGCTTACCATTCAATTAGATTATTATAGGCAACAACACTGTTCTTCAGGTAAGGTTGTGGGTTAACATTGCTTCCGAAGGCGTATTTGAAATGACCATCTCTCAGGCGATAGGCTTTCCTCCTGGATACTACAGATGCCAGGATATCCTTAAGGTGATTCTGTAATGACAAACCTTACCTTTACCATTTGTGCAGCGTGCTCTCAAAATTTTACAGTATTGTCACATAGGCCTGTTTATCCCTTCCACCTAGATACTGCTGCAATCAGTACATCGCAAATGCCACTGGTCATATATAGAGACAGTTTCATAACTATTGATTTTAATCTATTAACAGGTGGATTCTGTTATATGGATAGCTTTCATTATTAGAGGCACAATCTGGCAACGTTATTTTAAAGGAAGTGCATTCAGTAGAGGATCATACAAATAGCATCCCCCTGCATCACATATCTGGAAAAGGATGTATTTTATAGTTTTGTACTGAATCTGAAAAATCAAACAGATCTCCAACTCAAATAAAAATCCTAGTTCCTCCGGAGGGCAACCCAATCAAAACAAAGCCAGAGTGCTGATTTACTTGTTATCACATGTTCGTGTGTTTCTCTTCCTGATTTATTTCTGCAAACCAGTAGGGTACCAAAATTCACGGGAGCCTGCCTTCAGACAGCAGGATTGGTGTAAATTTCATTACCCTATTTGTACACAAAGCAGAACAAGCACAGTAAACAGAGTGTGTGCACTTGTCTGTGAACTGAAACTTACAGCTCTCATTTGAGCTCTCCTGGTACCAACCTTAAAAATGTCTCAAATGTCAGGAAATTCCCACCATTAACTAGCACACTGTGTTAGAGGACAAGAAAGGGTTTCATAATCAGCATCAGACAGTGCATGGGAATATTGCACTTAAAGCTATTCTGAAAGCCACACTATGCTTTTATTAAGGGCTGGCCTTACTTCTGAGGTGAAACTGCTGGAGAGGGTGTGAAGGGGTGGAAAGAACAAGCAGAAAGTTGCTCTCACATCTGGTCATACTGACGGATCGGGAGATCAGACTGGCCTCTGAGTCTGCTGTGTAAGCCCCCAGAAGCACAAGTCCTAAGCAGTTGCTTGCAGTGCTTGGACCTGATCTTGAGTGATGCTAATCGCCATAACTCCCATAGAAAACAATCGGAATTGCATGTAATCAGCACTTCAGGTTTTGGCACTGTATGATTTATCTACTTTGCTTGAGCTTCAACAAGCAGACAAGTTTTACAACAGCTTGATGTACCTAAAAAGGGACTGTTCAAAACTAATCCTATGGCCTCTAGATATAAATCTGGAGTATAAACCGCTGCTAGCAATGGAATGTACATTTTAAAAATCCATCATAGTTAAAGAAATCTTTTAGTTTAAAAGCTGAAGGTCCAACTTTTCAAACTCAGTTTCTAAAATTGTGCCTACAATTTTTCACTCTGAGCTTCTGCAAATTATATTTTTGTATGCCCGAATCCAAGATCCTTTGTGTGTGCCAAGACTCTGATCTGAAGATCTGCAGGAATAACTTTCAGGGCCAGTTTGGGAGGCCCCTTTGAAACACATGGCATGGATTCTCATAAGTCACCTGTAAATATAGTGAAGCTATTTTCCTCTCACACACTGTAGTGCCCCGCCATATACAAAGCCTTTTGTTAGTAGCATAATCAAAACTACATCATTGATTTGTCTTTTCTAACCTGCACAGCATAGACAATAGCCGTCACTGCCTCTTCGGTGACATTGTCCAGCCCGTGCTCATATGCAGTCACTATCATCCTTCCTTCTAGCTGGCCCCGTGTGGGAAGCATCATTGTATGGGAACACAGCTTCAAATCATCATCTTCTTGAGGATCCTTTGCCACAAACTGCTGGGCTCCAGACAATGGATTCTGAGGCTGGAATCGGTGCTGTCAGACAAACACACTTTTCATTTAAAAACTACTAATTCCAGCACTGAATACAGCTTTCAGGGGAGATGTGAAATTGAGGTTCTGAATTTAGATGATCATTAAACACGGCACTTTTCATAAGAGAATAGAGATTTTAAGCATAGCAGCCTAGTTGAGTTCCAGCTTCGGTTATTATATTCTGCCTGTCTTAAATTTACCTGAAACAAGGTGAGTGAGGGAATCTCTTTTATGGAACCCACTTCAGTTGGTGAGAGAGAAACTTTCAAGCCACACAGAACTCGGAAGTTTGTCTCTCTCATCAACAGAAGTTGGTTCAATAAAAGATATGACCTTACCCACCTTGTCTCTCTAATATCGTGGGACCGACACGGCTACAACTATACTTCAATTTACCTTACCTTTTCAACTTAACATTGCTGCGTGCTGCTAAACAGCTGGGTGTTCCCCTCAGAAGTAGCTGTTTTTCAGTCATCCCAAAATATCAGATGCTTAATTAGTTAATGTTTGTAAAGACATCCTCGGATAGAGGGGGTTATAAAAGCTTTATACAGAACTACAAAGAATAACCATACATCTAACCATCATTTATTTAAATCTGATGGAAAAATTATTACCGCTAATGAGTGGAAAGTTGTTCTGTTAATTTTGAGGACTTCAGCTTTCATTTGGTTGCAAAGATATAACCTTCAAAATGTAACTGATGCTGCAAACAGAGAACATGTACCTTTGGAAAGCAGAAGCAAAGTGGAATTAACATGAAATCTGGTAATTTCACAGCTGTTACTGGGACCTTTCTGGGTAGCAATGAAATTGTGTCAATTTCATGCTGTTGAGAAATACTAATAGCAGGGACAGGCACAGAAGTTATGCATTGGGGGGGGGGGGGGGCGAAAGGTGGAGAGGGGATAGAGTAGAAGAGACTTCTGTTCCCCTGCCCTCCTTGCAGCAGAGAGCGAGTGGAGCATTAACAGAAATCTCTCTCAGCAATATTTTGGTGTCAGCTGAACATTTGAACTCTAATGGGATTATTAACTTCACTACCAAAATTCATCCTGATAAAACCTTCACACAGTTCTACACTATCATACATTCCTGAAAAAAAATGCACATCTACAGTATATACACACACACACATTCACATTTTTTAAACAAACCAAGTTTTAAGTCCACCACCAGACATACGTATTACTCGTTTAACCAGATTCTCATCATTGCTTAGTTCGAAAAGATTACTGAGAATTTTTATAAATGAAGATACTACAGATTATCCGAATAGCAGCTTGTATGCATTGCTGTTACAGTCTCGGCCAAAACAGGATGAATAGTAAGAAATATTGTCTGAATCATTGTGGCACTTTCTAAATACAATTCTGCTTCCACTGGGTTCACAATTCTTTAAAACCGCTGTTTGTAAAGAATATTACAGTGCCTGATTACACCAGTGTCAAATTTAGTTTCTGGCGTTTATGGGCCCAGTTCTCATTCACACTAATGCCCTTTATACCACTCTGGCAGTGTAAAGCAGCCTCCAAGTGGGCCACTTTACAGACCCTTTAGAATGCCAGAGTAATGTAAAAGGGGATTAATGTAAATGAGAACCTGGTCCTATGCGTTTCTCCCCGCACCCCACAGGGAAAAGGCTAGGCAGAGAAGAGGCACTCCGAAGTATTTTCCCTTAAGAACTTGGAGCCCTTTAAGAGTGGTCTGTTTAAAAGAAAGTGTTGCACCCATCCAGACAGCCCAAAGCAATATGGAGTTGGTGGCCCAACCAGGCTCACGCAGCAAGTCAATTTGAGAAGAAGGGGTAAGCACAATGGTAAACTATAATATATGGAACAGTGACCTTTTGCTTCATGAAGCACTTAGCTTTTTAAAGTCAACAAGAGATCAGGGCAGCATGAAATTATAAATATCTGGACTGAAAGAGACTTGTCTGGTAATTACACTTGAATACTTATTGCTTTAATACAAACGCTTCTGCTGGAATGAAGTAAAGCATTTTAGCCGTCCAGGCTAACAAAGGGACCATTTACTGCTCATAAGTTGCCAGCTCTTCATTTCTAGAGTGTTTAGCAGAGCTGAGACCCTTTGCAGAATATAAACTTACATCAAACTTCTGCCGAACCGAAGAAAACTTTTTCTTTCCTTTGGGTTTTCCAGGTTTAGTTGCAGAGCCACCCGTCCATGGCAGAGGCCCAGGACCCTCTGAAAATAGGAGAGAAGGAAAAAAAGCGGGGAAGGGAAGGTCACTCCCATTTGTAGCCAACATAATTTAGTTCATACAGTTAAAAACAAGACAAAACCCACAAGGTTCTGACACCTCTGAAGAGCACTTCCATCCTTTCCAATTTAAGTGCATGTGCCATTTCTATTTTACACTATTTGGCTTGTTACAATTCTCGACTACTAAAACCATGTATCTGAGCAATAATTCTATTACTTCAGAGGGAAATTAACTGAACAATATTGTGCCTTTCTTGCAACGTGTTTTTAAACTGCAATAAATGCATGAGGCTATCACAAAGGCACATGTATATAAGGCTAAGACCATACTACATCTACCTAAAAGGACATGGCAGGCACTGTATTGGCGGATGACCTCTGTAGATAGTTATTAAGCAGTACGTCAAGATACTTGAGAAGCATAGTTAAAGTCAGACCCTGCAGAGTTCCAAATGACTCCTGAGAGGTGTTGAGCATGCTCATCTCCTGTATCAGAGCTGAGCTGAGACTGCTCTGAACCTCACAGAATTGGGCCCTAATTGTTCAGGTATGTCCTGTATGTGCTATTATTCAAATTACAAAATCATATAAAGAAAAAAGCTAGATATGTGTTCACTGGGTTTTAGTGATGATAATTACCTTGAAAGTTCTAGAGTCTCCAGACAGTTCAACATATTTCACAGAGCTATCTCACATGACATGAGTCTGACCAAGGAATTAGTGCTTGGAATTTCCCTTTCTAATCCCGTAGCGGCATACAAATGTTTACACCCAGAAAGACCTTTTCAGTTTAAAAACAATGATCTAAACTTTTGAGGAAAACAGTATGTGAGGAAACAACTTACAGAACTCAAATTATATTGGGAATGGAAAAAAATACCAGATATTGGATTGTCTGTTAATGCTTGTTAATTAATCCTTTATATACCTAGAATTTCATATTTTCTTACTTCCCCAGAGAAATAGCTGCCCCAAGGAGTAAGAGCTACATATATATCCTCAAAAACACAAGGATTTCTTGGCACAGCAGTCCCTACACCACTGACACCAAGGAGTTCATAACAATGGTATTGACTTGGAAGAATTACTAATAAGAGAATAAAATGTATTTTCTAAACCCAAATCATTTTATATTTCCTCACCCCCAAAAAAAATTTTTAGATAAAAGGAAGTCACCAACTAAAGTTAAATATATAATTCTTAAACCAAGCTGGGGTTGCACACTCTCAGACTAGAAGTTTCTCTCTATGCCAGAGCAACCTTAACTCTTCTAGTGGAAGGGGAGGGAAAGAGTAGAGCATTGCAGGGAAGCTATGAAGATAGAACAAAGTTGCTCGGGGCCATGGAGGCAGAGGTTTTTGGAGGCAGGATGATGCGTATCATTCAGGCCCTCTCACTAGCACCCCGTCCCACTTCTCCACACACATGCAGCTCAGCAGACACTCCCTCTATGCTTAAAGTATTTAAATGTGTTATTGTTTAAGCAGTAAAAGTAGCACTGGGATGAACTGTGCTGCTAGGCCCTCCTCTAGCAAAGCAGTTAAGCACATGAAGAATCCCATTGTATCTCGTGTTTAAAGATAGATTCTTTAAGGTGCTTTAAGTACTTTGCATATTTCAGATGAGACTTAAAACAAGGTTCTGGTCACATGTAGTCCTTAAAGATCCCATGACATTCTTTTTAAAAGTAGGGGTCGTGGTGTCAGCATTCTGGCCCTATTCTAACTCTAGGAATTATGGTCAGCCTAAATAAATTCCCTCTACATTTTCAGTTCTAAAAAGGTAGTTTTCATGTTCAGTTGTGTAAGCACTGTTGTGTTCTACTTGACAGTTGCCATACATCAGCCCCAGAAATGGCTACATTTCACTAGCAGAGTCATCCTTGACTATAGTTTGCAAGTCATTTTGAAATGAGAGGGATTGTGTAAGCATAATATAGATATATCTTTTATTGAAGAGATTGTTTGACATTCTGGAGTTTTGTAAGAAAAATTGTCATGTCCTAACATAGCATGTACTATCAGCCTTTCAATATCCGGTGCCTGGCAGGTATTCAATTCCAATTAAGGCAACAACAAAGTTCAATTTGAAGTTTATGGGCAGACTTGCTGAAAGGTAAATTTGCAGCAACATATTGGTCCAATGCTTGGGGCCAGATCCCAATCCCCTTACTCATAGACTTTAAGGTCAGAAGGGACCATTATGATCATCTAGTCTGACCTCCTGCACAATGCAGGCCACAGAATCTCACCCATCCACTTCTATAACAAACCCTTAACCTATGTCTGAGTTATTGAAGTCCTCAAATCGTGGTTTACAGACCTCAAGCTGCAGAGAATCCTCCAGCAAGTGACCCGTGCTCCATGCTGCAGAGGAAGGCGAAAAACCTCCATCTGCCAATCTGCCCTGGAGGAAAATTCCTTCCTGACCCCAAAGATGGCGATCAATTAAACCCTGAGCATATGGGCAAGACTCACCGCCAGCACCCAGGAAAGAATTCTCTGTAGTAACTTAGATCCCATCCCATATAATATCCCATCACAGACCACTGGGCATATTTACCTGCTGATAATCAAAGATCAATTGCCAAAATTAGGCTATCCCATCATACCATCCCCTCCATAAACTTAATCAAGCTTAGTCTTAAAGTCAGATATGTCTTTTGCCCCCACTACTCCTCTTGGAAGGCTGTCCCAGAACTTCACTCCTCTAATGGTTAGAACTTCACTCCTCTAATGGTTAGAAACCTTCGTCTAATTTTACTCACAACTGAACAGTATCTGATGCCACAAGTGGTGGACAACTTTGTGAAGTAAAGTTCTACCCAGGATGAGTGAGGGTATCAAAGTCTGGCTCATTGGGTCCTTCTATTGACTTTAATACGCACTAGATCAGGCCCTTCATAAACAAAGGTCATATTCCTTAAAGCACAGAGGGGGTATGAAAAGTTGCAGAAGAAATAGAGACCCAGGAAGCAGACAGAGAGCTAGCAACCATGTGGAACTGAAGGAAGGACCAGGAAGGACGAGTGAAACCAACTGCAGCAAGGATGGTTGTTATGCGATATCACACCAGAAGGTCTGGCCAAGCAGCCCAATTGAATACTGCTCAGGAGTTAGCTACTTGTACTTCCATTGCCACTGCTGGCCAGACCAATATTATAGACTTTATAATTCCACATACCCTTGGCAATGGGAGTCCTGCAGAGTACAGTCAGTATCTCCTATTGAAATGATCACAGAATCTTGTACACCAGCTCCCACACCATTATTTTGGGGGGAGGGGCTATGGAGAAGGTTTGATCTGATGGATTTTTTCATTCACTCGTAGTACTATCAGGCACCTGCCCTGCCCCCAGTTTGAGCTCTCTGGCTGAGTGTGCAGCTCCCACTAAGGAACAAAGATTGGGATTGCTTCCTGGGAGGTAAGGGCTGCCCAGCTCTCTCATGATAATATGTCTAATACGCAACCAAACCTCTCCTTTATGTTTCCTCTGCACCTCCAATGCTGTTCAGGGCAATAACATTGCCCTTCCTTCAGGCTTTTGGTATCCTGCTGTGATCATTATGCTTTATTAAAGAAACAAACAAAAATACAGAAAGGTAGATTTACCACACATTTATAGGATAGCCAATAAAATTTTGCAGTTACGCAACTATTAGCTTGTCAAAGAGCAGACAGTATAAAATTGGACAATATCACACAGACGCTACAGTGGGGTTAACAATACGGTGATCGTTATTTGACTACAGGGAAGTTATTGGAAATGGTGTTTAAAGATGTGTCAGAAACCAAGGAAAGCTTTTTGAATTTCAAAGTTATGTTAGGGGGAATTTGGCAGCTCTGGAAAAAATCTTTGAAAGGTTTTACCTCTGAAGTCCCCCCATTTGTAGCTCCTAGCCCAAACAGAATATAGAGCATGAATGTACGAGAAGGGTAATGCCAATACTCAATCCACTCCTGCTATTCCTTCCCACACCTTAGAAGGTTAGAGAGAAGCCTCTTGTGAGATATCCCAACCTCTCAACCTGGGTTAAGAGGAAGTATTCCAGATTTAAAATTAAGAAATCCTAACCTTAACTGGGCTCTGGCCCTAGTTTTTAATAATGGTTCTATGGACAAGGGAAAGTCACAGCCTGACTGCAGCACCATATATGCATGATTAATACGCTACTCACTCCAATTTCCGCTCAGAAATCAAACTCCAAAAAATGCCAAGGCTTTCTACTGTAGGATGACAGGAGAGAGTGGTGTGGAATAATTTGGGGGTGGGGGTTACATGTATGAAAATTTTGATTAAGCTTAGAGAAGAAGATATTTGCAAACTACCAGATAAGGCAGATGCTAATGTAACAAATGGTTCCTTGGCTCCCTTATCTAAAGGCCATCCATAGAGTCAAAAATATTTGGAAATTTTGAACAGCTAAAGAGGGCCTTTATGCAGTTGGTTTATTTGGGAAGTATGAGAGGCACATCATGAGAGGAAGTAGGAGAGCACTGAGAGGCACAATCACTTTTGCCCAGGAGGGCCTGGCCAGGTTGAAGATTTGCCACATTATGCACAGTACTGTTACGTAACTTTTGAGGCGGGGGGGGGGGGGGGGGGAAGAGTCTATCTCCAATCTTGGCCCTGAAGCCTTTCACAACATTAACTCAAGAATTAGTATGGTTGTTATAGAGCAGGATTGTTTCAGTTATACAGCCAGTTGTCGTATCTGCCCACTCAGTAAAAAATAGACTGAAATTAATGCTCTTTATGATGTAAACAGATCAATTTGCTTCCAACACCTCTAATTTTGTTTCTGCATGTTGTTTTATGAGCTGTTTTGAAAATGTCAGTTGAATTTAAAACGGTTGAATTTTTTTTGTATTTTGATAATTTTAAAATTTATATTGGTTTCATTGAGCATCATGGATAATTGCTAAATCTGAGTTTGTTAGGTGCTGCTGTTTAATTCAGGATGTGCTCATTTCTCTAAGATTTTCTAGTTTATCAAGGATCTCAGCAATTACTCTTTACCTACTTAGCATGTAGGCTAGTCATAGTTTGGCTTCTATAGTATTCCTAGGACATTTTCTTTACTTCTCTCACCCTTAGCAGAGAACCTGTTTTATTCCCACAAGCCCTGGGAAGAGAAGCTGATATGAAAAAACAAGAATTAATTATCACAGATATCCAAATAACTGATGATCATATTTACTGACCGAACTCTAAATCGAGATCCTGAAGAACCTCCATAGTATTTTCCAGGAGGGCTGAATCTATGTGGCAGTAGTGATATCCAACTGGTTATGCTATCTGATTTCCTAATGCTTCCAGACAATTACAGCAACGTCAGCTAAAGGCCCATCCTTTCAACACATCAATCCTGTTTTCTCCATTGTCGTTTGGATGTTTAGTTATGGAACTTGGGGCTTCACACTGCCAAGATTATTTTCCCTTGCAGTTACAGAGAACTATAGGTCACCTTCTGATCGTGTAAAATCCCCAAGCAGATCTCTGGGTTAAAGTGTTCCTTGGGCCAGTGTTCTTGACCATACAGGTTCCCTTCAACAAAAGTAGGCAAGTAATCCAACCCTATTCAGTCGAGCACTTATTTAACTTTAAGTACATGCTTAAGTCTGTTGAAGCTGATGGGCCGTAAAGTCTATTATTTAAGCACATCGTTTTGCTACTATGAGGGTGAGTCTCTACAACCTAATATTTTGTTTCCAGTTTTAATCTTGCCTCTTAATTTTCTTGAGCCTCATACCCTTAAAATACCTTTTAACACACAGTATTCTAGCACTTAATCATCAGGTCCATATTAAAGGCTTCAAGTATTAGGGCACTGAAGTAATTAACTCCATCTGTGTGATGGACTCTGTTGTTCACCCACTCATTTGACAGCTACTTCCTCTTGCATTCTCTTGCTTTGTGCTGCACAGACCACATCAGGCTTTGCCATTTTTCTTTATTCTTTCCATGAGTCTGTTATTATACCTATACACTTCGCTTGCATTCTTCTGATCTATAGCCTCGGATGACCGGTCACAAGCCAGTCAGCATTTGGATGGGAGACAGAACATGCAAGTACTCTTCACTTGTATTCTAGTAGGTGTAGAAGGTAACACGTTCTTTTGTAGAAGGTGTAAGACTGAACTGTAAGCATTGAGAATCTTTAGAAGCACAAAGTAAGGAAGTTTTGGGAAGGTCAGAAATTGAGAGTGGGTAGAAACAGTGAGCATGGGATACCATGAGGAAAAACAGTAGTGAAGAAAAAGAAAAGAGCCACAGCTGTTCAAAAACACAGCCGTCTTCTTACCACGCAAGATAGGTTACCAAGAGCACATCATACAGAGCCATAATTCTTTGCATTAGCTCAGACTTGAAGACAGCAGCAAGGTCAAGATTTCAGTTCTTATCCTCAAAAAAGCCTTTATATAAGTAACCCCAGCTATGCTGAAGGACTGCTCTCACTCTTTTCAGTCATGACAGCTGAATTCCACTACAACTGGGAACCTCAAAAGAGACAGTTTGCTTAGCAGGTTGATTTCAAGTGTGGAACACATGCCTGGATGCGACAATACCAGACCTCCCTGTCAGACTGAAGCATAAAAATATCTCCCTCCCTAGTCACTAATCATTTTTTTAAGTTGTTGGAAAAGGCAGGTTAGAGAAAGCCAGAAATTCTCTAGAAGTAAATTCATTAGAATTCGCAAAGCGCTTAAGAGATGACAAGTGCAGTTGTACTGCCTTCATAGACAGACCATATGATTCCATGTGTTGCTACTAAGCCCTTCTGCTACCATTCCCTCATCAGGTTTTATGCAAACAGATTAAAATATCCAGGCTTAACGTTATATTAAAGTTGCAACAATATCAGCAGATTCAGAGCCAAGGAGGCTCTAGCAACATTAACTGCTCCTTTGAGCATGTGTTACCACATACAAATCCACACAGCCAGGCCATATGTTGTAGCTGTCATCTAGTGTAATATTAAGGAACTGCATCTCTTTCCATAACTAGAGGTGCTTAGAAGTAGCATTATAAGTGACAGCATGTGTTCATTTTACTAATTTCTAGAGCACAGCTTGTACTTATTGCACACATTGAAGGGTGCAGTAGTAGCACGTGAGGTGCTTTACTGGCTACTCTTGTTCAGTTCAAGATTTGCCAACTTCACATTAGCAGGGTTTTGACAACCGATCCACGGCAGACCTAGCCAGCTTCTAGTCTTCTTAACAAAGGCAACAAGCTGAGAAAGGAGGACAGAGCTGCTTCGCTCCAGACTTGCACTGATTTGCCATAGGGGCAGCAGAGTACAGTCAAACCCCAGCAAAAGGAAGGCGGTGGCATTTGAGACTTTTCCCAACACACATACAGCAGCAAGAGCAGAGAGAGAAAAAGAATGTACTAAACAGAGATGAAGCCACAAGGATATAGGTTATAGAAAAGAACCCGCCCATGCTGTTTGTTTATTTGTTTTTCAGTATTTTATTTTCTTGGCCAGAAGAGAGAAGGACAAATGGTTAGGAGAATCTCTCTGTTCACTCTCTTCTGTTTTCATTTGTCGCTTTAGTCCCCTTTCTTTCTCTCTCACACACTTCTTTTCACTTCTTCTCTCTTTGGAGGCAAATGGGATGTGGTCAACCCATCCCTGTGTGTCAGACTTGGAAGCCCTTAAATCAAAACGCGTTGCCAACCCTGAATAATTAATTAAAAAAAAATAAATGTTGTTATCCAGTCTCAGGTGTAGATGAATATAGCTCCAAGTCTTTGTCAGCCCAAGATTACTGAAAAAGAAATTGGGGCCCTACACAAGCCAGGATTAAAAAACCAACTAATTGCTTTGCTCATCAAGACGGATCAGAGACCCTATAAACTGAATGTACATTTCAGTAGGATTTCCTGGGGGGGGGGTGGGGGGGAGAAAACACAAGCATGTGAAAGCAAAAAACACAAGTAGTTCTTCAGTGTTTTTGTTCCTAGGTAGACTTTGAAGGAGGCAATTTCCACAAGCTAAGTAGTCTCAGGTGTCTAACAAGAATCTTCCCTGAAATCAGCAATCTGGAACAGAATGTTAGCAGCTCTACCATGATTCTTATTATTACTACAGAGTACTCATGTGATGCTTTGTCTGTCTAGGTACTTACACAGCGCCTGTCGCTGTAGTATCTAAGTGCCTCCCAACTTTTTATGGATTTATCCTCACATCACTCCTATGAGGTGGAGAAGTATTTTCCCCAGCTGTAAAAATGGGGATAAGGGGTACTGAGAAATGAAGGACCAGATTTTCTAAGTGTACTTGCTCAGCACGAAGCAGCTCCTATTGTTCTCAGATGGAGCTGTCGAGTGCTGTGCAAAAATCTGGCCACTCATTTAGGTGCCTAAACAGGAGCGGAGATCCCTTCCTGACCAGACCCCTGAGCCCTACATGCCCAATGTTACACATGACAACATCTGTGTCACTCCTAGGAAATGGAACCCAGACCTGCGGAGTCCCAGTTCACTGCCTTGTCCTTTTTGAAAGGTTAATCGGGCTGTGGTTAAGTCTGTCTGGTTTTATTCAGAAGGTTTAGATTATAAAACAAACCAAGTGCAACGTATTTGCTGCAGCCACCCCAATGGAAAAAAAATTGATTGATTATAATCAACGAGAAGCAGCAGAAGTTACATGGAGAACTTATGGCGTTCAGTTAGCCAGGTTCAATTATATTATGCAGTCAGCATAAACAATACAGCAGGCTCAGCACAAGACCCTAAAATGCTGGTCCCTGAACTTTCTAGCCATCTCAAACTCATTCTAATTTGCAGTTTGAATATCTTTCACTCAAAGGGTCTCGTGGCTAAGTTTTTGGTCCATCCTTTCAAAATCCATTCTGGTGTCAGGAATACTGAAACTCATGAGACATCGCAGACCAGCGTAACACCAGACATAATGTGATAGCTGCAGGGGCTTAACAGAAGGATATTAAATTTATTGGCAACATTTTAATTAAAAAAAAACTTTACAACTAGAAGCTTCCCATCCTCCCCTCTACTCTGGAGACAGGACAGGGCAAAAAAACAAAAACCAACCCAAAAAACCCCTCTCTCTTCCCTAGTGCTGCCTCCCTCCATGACTCAGAGTTTCCATCTTTCTGACACAAGGCTGTCAACACCATTCTCACATCATGCCAAGCAGATCGCTGGAGAACATGGAGCAAATCCTCCCTTCACTCAGCCCTGCAGGTTGGTGGGGCACAGAGCACACCACCATACAGAACTAACAGCCAAAGAAGCATGAGACTAGAAATCAAACCTGGGTCTCCTGCATGGCAATGCAGAGCACTAGTCTTTAGCCAAGTGTGTGAAATCCTTATTTTATAATATAGATGATTATATTTATATTGCAATAGTAACTAAAGGCCCCAGTCAGCATTCCCACTGTGTCATGCGGCATCTATCTCATATAAGAGACAACATACAAATTTAAGACTAAATAAGTCAAGCACATAGCTTAAAAACAAAGCCCACCACAAACACTTCCCAGGGTTGTGCTGTATAGTTTAAAAAAAAAAAAAACCCACACAATAGTTTTGTTCTCTTACCTGGTGCAGAAACCAGGATTTGGCATCGAGTGAGAATAGCCAGGAGGAAATCATTGTGAGAATGGACTGTGAAAAGAAAGAGTTCATTCAGACTGACACCAGGGAAGAAAGTTTTACCTGAAGACAGATTCACATTAGCAACATGGCAGGCAAAGTCCAAAGGCAGCCACTGGAAGCTACCTTATAAAGTGATTTTGTTTACACCTTCCAAAGCCATGTTTTCCCATGCATTCCACTGGCTGCATACACCTTCCAATTGATATCCTTTACATTGGTTTTTAGTCTCTCTATGAAATTAGGAGCTGCAAAAGAGAAGGTTATCATCTCATCAGTGGTAAGATCATGTGGCCCAAGAGAAGAGGCAAGTTCTAGTGGAGCAGTGGAAGTTATGTAGTCACACTTCATGTGGTTGCATTGGTGTGTAGCAAGCAGCAACTAACCCAGAATGTGGTATTTTGAGAAATGGGGGAAAACAGAAAAAGGGACACTCCTAGGGACTGTCTCTTACCGTTATCTTGGGTGAGGAGTCTGCGAGCTTCCAGATCAAACTCTTCTTTACTGATCTTTTGCTTGAACCAAAGTTTCAAGTTCGCCCAGTATCTGTGCATGGGAGAGAAAACATTAAGTACTGTAAACAACATTGCTTTGCCTACTAAGTCTATTCCTTTTCTCCCATTTCTTAAATGGACAGTCATTTAGTTCAGGTCCAGCATTTAACTTTTTGTGTACGTTTTAGAAAAATCTAATAAAAAAAGCAATGTTTTAATATAACATCAGTGAAAACAGAGAGGGTTGCATAAGAACAGCCATACTGGGTCAGACCAAAGGTCCATCTATCCCAGTAGCCGGTCTTCTGACAGTGGCTAGTGCTAGGTGCCCCAGAGGGAATGAACAGAACAGATAATCATCAAGTGATCCATCCCCCGTCACCCATTCCCAGCTTCTGGCAAACAGAGGCTAGGGACACCATCCCTGACCATCTTAGCTAATACTCTTGATGGACATATCCTCCATGAATTTATCTAGTTCTTTTTTTAACCCTGTTATAGACTTGGCCTTCACAGCATCCTCTGGCAAGGAGTTCCACAGGTTGACTGCGAGTTGTGTGAAACAAATCCTTCCTTTTATTTGTTTTAAACCTGCTGCCTATTAATTTCATTTGGTGACCCCTAGTTCTTGTATTATGAGAAGGAGTAAATAACACTTCCTTATTTACTTTCTCCACACCAGTCATGATTTTATAGACCTGTATCATATTCCCCCTTAGTTGTCTCTTTTCCAAGGTGAAAAGTCCCAGTATTATTAATCTCTCTTTATATGGCAACCGTTCCATACCCCTAATCATTTTTGTTGCCCTTTTCTGAACCTTTTCCAATTCCAGTATATCCTTTTTGAGATGGGGCAACCACATCTGCACGCAGTATTCAAGATGTGGGCCTACCATGGACTTCTATAGAGGCAGTGTGATATTTTCTGTCTTATTAGCTATCCCTTTCTTAATGATTCCCAACATTCTATTAATGTTTTTGACTGCCACTGCACATTGAGTGGATGTTTTCAGAGAACTAACCACAATGACTCCAAGATCTCTTTCAGGGTGAAGAAGGAAGATTAAAATATTTCCCAGCAGTGTTGGTAAGCCAGAGAGCACTGTGCTACTGACTGATAATCAGAAAGTGGGGACAACAAAACTAGACCCATTGGTTTCACTCGTTTTAATAATTTCAGTGAAATACATCATAATTAAAATTAATTTTTAGTTTTATTGTCACAACCTTAGATTATTAAAGGTTAGGCAGGTTGTTTTTGAAGTAGTCTGTCTTCTAAATTGCACAGCATCAGCTGGTTACACCCTTGCATATTCCAACTGTATTTAGACTTGGTCTGCTACAGACACCCAGGGCCGGATTTGGATAGAGACCTAATATTTTTAATTAAATAAATATTACTGGGAATTGTGTGATTATGGGAGACTAATTGCCCAGATATAGACGGGGGGGGGGGGGGGGGTCCAAGTGCTACTTATAATGGTAGGTCCCAGCTATTCCTGGATGTGATAGCTGACAGATTTATTCACCATATAGTTACTGAACCTACAAGACATGATGCCATTTTAGATTTGGTATTGGTAAGTAGCAAGGACCTCAAAAAAATTGGTAGTAGAGACAACCTTTGTTTGAGTGAATGCGAGTTTATCCTGCCATTTAGTTAAAATGGAATTATCAAAAATAGATCAGCAACTAGGGTCCTTGATTTCAAAAAGGGCAAACTTAAAAGGAATTAGTTAGGGAATTGGACTGAAGAACTCCAGGATCTGAACGTGCAGGTCGTTAGCAGTTATGTTAAATCAAAGTTGCAGAAACGATCTGAAGTCTGTGTCCCAAGCAATGGGAAAAAATTCCTAGGGAAGGATTGCAGACCAAACTAGATGAAGAAGCATCTCAAACATGTTATTAAGAGATAGCAGAAAGCCTACAAGGAATGGATCAGCAAGGAAAGCTACCTCTTGGAGGTCAGCAAATGTAGGGGAAAAGTGAGACCTGACAAAAGCCAAGCAGAGTTAGACCTTGCAAAGGAAATTAAAAAATCAGTAAAAAAAAGTTATTTAGCATATATACAAAAAACAAAAAAAGAAAAGAAAAAACTTTAACTCCCCCAAACCACACACACTTTTTTTAGAAGGAGATTGGCTTCCAAATACCCATAAGGCTATCCACACTACAGGTTTTCCTTTGTTTTGTCATTAAGAAATAATGTCAAGTTGTTTCAAGATTATGTTATTTGAATCCATTTAAGGGCCAGTTTGTACTGACTGGAAAATGGGGTCGAGACTTTTAGAAGCAGGGAGGAAAACCAGTTTTCCCTCAGAATTATCCATTTTCCCCTTTGCAAACATTTATACATGCCACCAAACACTTGTAGTAATGCTAATCACTCATTAGCACAATGATTTAACAGGATTTTAGATGTAGTTATGCAGCAGCAAAGCCAGCAGAGGGAGCACAAACACATTAATACAGTGGTTCCCAAACTTCCACAACCTGTGAACCCCTTTCACTAAAATGTGAACCCCTTTCACTAAAATGTCAAGTCTCATGAACCCCCTCCTAAAAATGAATATTTCCAGGGATTTTCTCTTTTACCTGAGTATAAATTATAAAAGCAGTGATTTGGAAATATAAAATTTGTTTTTATGACATGATTACACACAATTATTTATCATTACAGTATTTATTACATTATGAAAATGGCAACACGCTTCCAAGATCTCACTTTCGTAGCTTGTATCACTTTGAATAAGCCTGTTATAAGACAAAGCTCCCATGTTTCATCAAGGAGTATCAGATATGAAACAGCATGAAGGTATTTAAAAAAGCCAACCCGAAGAGTTCCTCCTACACAAACATTCTGGTCTTGAGCAGTCCAGGCAAACACACGTTACAACAAATCTTAAACTTGTTCTTCATAATAATTTTAAAATACTAGCTGCCTATTTAATTTAAAAAACCAGAAGAAAAAAAATCCACCCCCTTTCCATTACTTATAAGGAGTCTTGAACTTTAAATCTCTTCAGTCTGATAGATAGGCTTGCTTTGATCTGCTTAGCTCTTGGAAGTACAGGGGCTCCAGGCTGCTGGCCCCATGCTGCCCAGGTCCCTAGGGACAGCTCTGTCTGCCACTAGGGAATTTCTTCCCCCCCCCACGAGAACCCCCTGTAACATTTCACAAACCCCAGTTTGGAAACTACTACATTAATACAAAGACTCCTATATTAACATGCTACTGCTGAATATAACTGTCATACAAATGTAGTCCAAGAATACTAGGTGGTGAGAGTATCACATCCCATTAGGAAGGTAATTTGTCCCATATTTGGGATCAGAGTTTATATTTTGACTTAGAATCTCAATAATACTTAGCTATAGCACCAAGAGCTCTTAACATCTGTGGGCATTCTTAATACACATTCCTTGACAGATACCTCCACTAGTTTCTATATTTCTTTAAAAGTTTCTCATTCACTGGAATGGTGGTTCTCTTAAAAAGAGAAGGCATTTAAAATTCAGAAGACTTTACCCAACATACAGGTTTTAACCTTCAATGCTGAAACTAGTTGAAAACACTCAGGCAATTTAGAAATCTACAGATCATGAGCCCCGCTGTTTGTAAATGTGGCTGGGTGCCAGAAACTTAGTAATAAATCTGGACCACAGCCAGATTTTACTCCAGTAGGGACAACAAATGAATTTAATAGCAGACAGTACATTTGTTCAGGATAATAAAACATTCCATTAAGAAGAGCATGTAGGTCACATTCATTGTGCCAATGAATGCATGGTTTTTGAAGGTCAGGAAAGGTTTCTACCTTGCTGTCACATCAACTTATTCTTAAGGGCTGCTCAGACATTCCAAGAGAGAGCCAAAACATTTCATTGGTGGAAGAGCGGAATATAGCATCTGAGGAAGCCAGCTGGCTCTATCCAAATGTAAAGCAGAGGAATATAGGCATTTACTTACTTTTTAGAGTCTTAGTAGTGCTTCAAACCTCTGTTTCCCTCTCAGATAAAGATGCAGAGGGAAGCAGAGTAGGTCTCCAAACCCCCCACCAAAGATTACAACATGCATCTGTAGCACCTTACTTACCCTCCCACACCCCCATGCATCCCTACCCTTGTTCCTAAATGATTCAGCAGATATGCCACCCTGCCACCAGTCACCATGACACCAATTATACTTTGTGACTCTGCTGATGAGCACAGAGAACACTGGGATAATTACTGCTGTTTCAGCAACCATAAGTTGGGAGGGGAGAGAGGGGAATTAAATGTTTGTGTTTTCAAATATTGTTGAATCAAACGTATTGTTTTTTAATCCACATAGGAGAGGGGAGACATAACACGGCCTATGACTGTTTCCAGATCCTTCCCCCCCCAATTCTCTGCCTATATCCTTCTGTTAAATTGATAGATTTTTGGCAGCGCAAACACTGCAGAGCAGTGTACATCACACTGCCTGGGATGAAACACATGAAATGGGGTGGACAGGAAATGGGCAGAGAGGTGGGCCGAAAAGCATAGAGTCCTTAAGGTAATGATAGTGCCCAGTCATAGTTATGATCACAAATAATTTTTTAAATATTTCTCCTTCTTCCCATACTCAATTCAAACTAAAACACTGTGGTGAATGATGTAAACCAGGGGTAGGCATCCTATGGCACGTGTGCCAAAGGCTGATTTTCAATGGCACTCACACTGCCTGGGTCCTGGCCACTAGGTCCAGGGGGCTCTGCATTTTAATTTAATTTTAAATGATGCTTCTTAAATACTTTAAAAACCTTATTTACTTTACATACAACATTATAGACTTATAGAAAGAGACCTTCTAAAAATGTTAATGTATTACTGGCACGGCACGCGAAACCTTAAATTAGAGTGAATAAATGAAGACTCGGCACAGCACTTCAGAAAAGTTGCCGAGCCCGATGTAAACTTTAAAAGCACGTTTGAGGGAAAAGGGAAAGTGCTCCCAATTAGGTAAACAATCGACTCATCAAATGAATATAATAGAATTGGCCAGTGTTAGACCAACAGGGTCCGAAAAACCCTGGTGAATAGGAAACTTTCCCTGACAAGAGGGATGAGAAACAGCTGTGCTCCACTAACTAAGGAATACAATGTGGCTTATTGGCACAATGCATTGGACTGGGACCCAGGAGACCTAGTTCTATTCCCAGCTCTCCCAATGGTCAGCTGGGTGAATGAGCAAGTCACTTCACATGTCTGAGGCCAGTTTCCCCCCACTCTGTAAAATGGAGCTAATGATACAGATCTCTGTTATAAAATGCTTAAAAATAGAACCATAATGGCTGAAACCCACTTCTTATAAGTGGAGGTTATGAAGATAAACATACAGATATAATAGAAAGAGCTGTCACACTGAGTCTGCAGACAGTCTACAACCTGTGATGCTGCTCATAGCATCCTAAAACAGCAATAGAATGAAATTGACAAGACTTGGGTTAGTTTGACTCACAGCAGAGGCATAGATCCATAAGGCAAGATCCCCCAAAAACTAAGATTCAGAGTAGCAGACAGCTGCCTTCAAAGGCAGGTGCCTGTGACATGGGATGAAAGGTAGAGGAGAAAGCTGCCTTCCCCCTTCTAGCATCTAGAGAAGGCAGAAGGTATGGCATTAGGGTTTATAACATGCCAAGAAGCACAGAAGATGGAGCATCTGCAGATGGAGGGTGAGAACTGTGTTTCTGTGCTCTCTAGATCATACAGGTACACCTATCAGAGGGGTAGCCGTGTCAGTCTATAAGGTGCCACAGCACTCTGCTGCTTTTACAGATCCAGACTAACAGACGTATTGGAGCATGAGCTTTCGTGGGTGAATACCCACTTCGTCGGATGCATGTAATTTGTTATTTAAGTTTATTACAGGAGAAATGGGAAAACAATTATATAAAACTAAGTTTAGCATAGGCAAAGGCACATGAACTATCTGGTCCATTGTACTCAGACAGAATTCTTGCAGATTTCTAAGTTTACTGCAAGTAAAACACCAAGAGAGAACAACCAGTTCTCATTTTGCTTACTAGCTGTTTAGTTTAAGCAGAGGGGAAAGGGAGCATCGTTAATTAAACGGTCAGACTTTAAATGACCTCGTTAAGCGCCATGTGTGTTAAAAATGCGGGCCTACAATTTCTCATGGTGGAACAGGATGTTTTAGTGCAAACCCAGAGGGTGAAAAAAGCTTGCCTCTCAGCATGAAGACCAGCTCATATAAAGTAAACAAGAGTGCAGCAGGAGTCAGCAGGTCCCTTCCGGCTACATTTGCCAGCTTTTTGCTAAATCCGGGGTTTTAACTGGATAGGCTGTGGGAAAAGAGACAGAGGCTGCTACTTCATCACTTCCCCTGATCTCTTACTGCCCCCATGGCCCGAGCACGGGGTGAAACGGACCCGAACGGTCATTAAGTTGGGCCTGCAAAGCTCAAGCTTCCTGTCAACGAATGACAACATGCTGCTTAGCCCCCGCCTAGCGCAGGCCCCGCGCCAGCGCCCAGGCAGCTCGGACAGACCGAACGGCCCGCGAGTAGTTCCCCGCTCAGGCACCGCTCCCCTGCGGACTCCGGCCCGCATTACCTGAGCGGGCTCCCCGCCCCGCCCCGCGCGGCCTGAACCGGTGCCCCCCGCCCTGCCCCGCGGCTGAGGCCGAGCCCCAGGGGTCCCCACCAGGCCGGGAACTCAGCCCCTGGGGGCCGGGCGCTGCCTGGTGCGCTAGGGAAAGGCGAGGCCACGGGGCGCCCAGCGACCGGGACACGCTCCAGGCTGAGCCCCGCGGCCCAGGAGCGGCCTCCACCAGCCGGCAGGCCCCGCTCCCCCGGGACCGGGCAGAAATCGAGGCCGGGGCTCGGCGGGACTAGCCGGGCGGGGCGCACTCACTGCTTCACGTTCTCGCCCAGCGCCTCGCTCAGGTTCTTCTTGGCCACCTCCAGCTCGCTCACGTACGTCGCCATAGCTCCCTCCCGGGGCCTTGCCGCCCTCCCGCGCCGTTTGCGCGCCCAGCCGTACGCGGCAACCACAGCATCAACTGACGTGCACTAGCGCGTGTCTCTTCTCCCCCCGCCCACCTCCGCTGCTTGTTTGTTTCACAATTCCCGGCCGCGCCGCTTCTTCTAGAGGAGCCCGGCGCCGGTCCCATGACGTCACTCTCCTGTGGCGGTCGAGTGGGAGGAGTAGTGTGTCACTGTCAGGTGCTTCAGTTCCCCGGGCGCCAAGAGGGAGAGGTCGGCGCGCGCCAGCAGTCAGCGCTGCGGGGTGGGCCAGGGGGGATCAGTATCATGCAGGGCTTGTGGGATCCTGGCAGGGCAAGATAGAGGTAGTCACATGGGATCAGCTTTGTATGAGTCAAGAAGCAGCAACCAGGTGATGGGTAGGGTGACCAGATAGCAAGTGTGAAAAATTGGGATGGGGGTGGGGGATAATGGGTGCCTATATAAGAAAAAGCCCCAAATATCGGGACTGTCCTTATAAAATCACGTGTGAAAATTTGAAGTGTCAGGCTATTGACCCCTCCCCCCAGTGCTTAGGGAAAGCGGGGTCATGTGCACTGCTTGTGGAGAGAAGGTTGAGGGGGTCTCTCACAGCACAGCCTCATGGGTGCAGAAGGTGATGCTGGTGTGCACTGCAGGCTTATTGGATTCATCATGTGTAAAATAGTCCTTCCTAGAAATCTTCATTGTAGGTCAGAGTAAATCATCCACCACATAGGATGGATTTAGCCCACATGAGGTATTTATCTGAATCCCAGTGCAGATTCAGAAGCTGCAAAATGCAAGCTGTGGTTTAAAAGAAAAGCGCCCCATATCATTGTTCACAAATTGTTACAATGATCCAGTGTATACTTAAACAGTCTTGGGCCCAAATCCTGATTTCAGTGCGCAGCAGCTGGCTAGATTTAGCCCTTTGTCGTTTTACATAAATTCTCTTCAATCTAAAGTCTGTATTTTTCTAATTTTGGCCCCAATCCTGCAAATAATCCTCACTATACATATAATAGGATGGGGTCTAAATTAGCTGTAACACTCAAGAAAGATTTTGGGAGTCATTGTGGCTAGTTCTCTGCAAACATCTGCTCAATGTTCTGCAGCAGCTAAAAAAGCTAACAGTATTAAGAACCATTAGGAAAGGGATAGCTAATAAAACAGAAAATATTGTGCCACTATATAAATGCATGGTATGGCCATATATTGAATACTGTATGAAGTTCTGGTCACCCCAGCTGAAAAAAGATATATTAGAATTGGAAATGGTACAGAGAAGGGCAACAAAAGTGATTAGAGGTATGTAAGAGCTTCCATATGAGGAGAGATTAAAAAGACCAGACTGTTCAGTTTACAAGAGAGACCTAAGAGAGGATATGAGAGAAATCTATACAATCATGAATGCTGTGGAGAAAGTGAAAAAGGAAGTGTTATTTACCTCTTACATAACACAAGAACTAGGGGTCACTTAATGAAATTAATAGGCAGCAGGTTTAAAATAAAAGGAAATAGTTCACACAATGCACAGTCAACCTGTGCAACTCATTGCCATGGGGTGTTGTGAAGGCCAAAAGTACAACTGGATTCAAAAAAAGAATTAGATAAGTTCCTGGAGGATAGGTCCATCAATGACTATTATCCAATATTGTCAGGGAGATAACCCTATCCTCTGGGTGTCCCTAAACTTCCAGCTATCACAAGCTGGGACTGAATGACAGGGGATGTATCACTTGAAATTGCCCTGTTCTTTTCATTCCCTCTGAAGCGTCTGGCATGGCCACTATCAGAGACTGTATGTTTAAGGGGCAACATTTCTTCTTGTGCAGACAGCCACAACTCTGGACAATAATACTATCCTAAGAGCTTTTCTCAGAGAAGTGCATACAAAAAGTTGTATTAACATAATATGTTTTTATAAAATGCTGCTTTTTTATTATTCTTTTTCATGTTGCTTGCTTATCCTCATATTGTCTTAATAAAAGTTAGTTGCTATTTTCTCCAAGAATTGTTCCATCTTTAAAATAGTGTTAAATTATTTCCTTAATGTGTGAGAACTGGGTTATGGAAGTGATGTTTGCATGTTATTGGTGTGATTCCTATTTGTATTATGGGTAGTGACCTGGAAGCCCTAACCAAGGGCTAGATCAGTGGTTCCCAAACTGCAGGGTGCAGAGGAACATTGGGGGAGGGGGGTGGAGAAGGGTCCAGACCAGCCGCCATGGAGGGCGGGAAGGCGTGCTACCCAGCACTCTGGGTGCCACTCTGCCCCTGGCCCTGCCCCACCCCAGCTGCAGCGTGGCTCTCTCCCAACCCTGGGCCTCAGCTCCAGGCTCCCAGTTGAGGTTCCAGGGTGGGGGGTGCGGACAGGTTCCATTATGGGGGGGGGGTGATGGAAAATGTTGGGGACCACTGGGCTAGATGCTACCCCAACACATGACAAGAGACAGCCCCTGTTTCGAGGGTTTGCACTGTAAACACTCAGAGTGAAGTGACTTGCCCGATGTCATGCTGGGGGGGGGGGCCGAGCCAGAACTGGAACCCAGGCGTCCTGGCTCCCAGGCCGCTGCTCTAGCCACGAGGTGCGCACCCTGCAAGGCGCGCTCCGTGCCTTTCTCCTGATTGGCCAGGCACAAATCATGGCAGCCCCGCCCCCGGCAGCCCGGCCCCGCCCCCTGTGGAGGGTGCATCAGTCGCTGTCGCCGCCGTTCCGGCACGTCGCCCGCGAGGAGTCAGGCCGCCAGCCATGCCGGGACTGCTGCTGGGGGACGAGGCTCCCAACTTCGAGGCGGACACCACGCAGGGCCGCATCCGCTTCCACGATTTCCTGGGAGACTCGTGAGTAGCGCAGGCTGGGGGACCCCGGGCTCCTGCCCGCCCGCCCGCGGCCCGGGGTAGGGGACAGGGACCCGCACCGCCCCGGGTTGGGGGGCGGAGTTCGGGATCTGCGGGGAAGGGCTGGGTTGCCAGCTCTTGGGGGGCCGGCTGGCTTCTCTTCTTTCTCTCGGGGGGGCTGTAGGGGTGGGGGCGTCTCTTCCTTCTCTGGGTGGTGCTATAGGGTTAAGGGGTCTGGGGGGTTCCTCTTTCCTTCTCTCGGGGGGGCTATAGCGCTAGGAAGTGCGGGGGGAGAAGTGGCTGGGCTCTTTTCCTCAATGGAGGGTAGGGGATAATGGCTGACTGTGGGGTTAGCTGGAGGGCTGGGTTTTGTCCTCTGCACAAATGGTATCAGGCACATGAAGAAACTTGGAATAATTTTATTCCTGACTCCACATCCCCCCCAAACCCGAGCCTGTTCTCTCTTTGCCCAGCTCTCTCTCTCCCTCCCTTCCTACACACACAGGCCTTGCCTACACCAGAAAGGAGAGTATGCCAGTATAGTTTATACTAGTGTCCCTGTGTCTGCAGTTGGGCTATTGCTGGCATAACCTTTAAAGTATTGACCAAAATTCCACACACCCAGTTCTGTTCTTGCTTGTACCAGTGTTGATCTAGAACAGGGATGGGCAAATATTTTGGCCCTGAGGGCCACATCTGGGTAGGGAAATTGCATGCAAGGCCATGAAAGTAGGGCTGGGGCAGAGGGTGAGAGGGGGTGCAGTGTGCAGGAAGGGGCTCAGGGCAAGAGGTTGGGGTGCAGGAGGGATGCAGGGTTTATGAGGGGACTCACGGCAGGGGGTTGAGGTGTGGGAGGGGGCTCAGGTTTGGGGTGCAAGAGGGGTGTGGTGGGGGGCTCAGGGCAGGGGGTTGGGGTGTGGCAGGGGGTTGGGATGCAGGAGGAGTGCAACCAGGGAATCAGGGCAGAGGGGTGGGGTGCAGAGGGGTTCAGGGTGCAGGCTCCAGGTTGGCAGCAGCATGTCATGGGTCTAAGGCAGGCCCCCTGCCTGCACTGGCCCTGTGCTGCTCCCAGAAGCGGCTGGCACAATGTCCCTGCCTCCCTGGGGTGGAAGGGCAGAGGGCTCTGCGTGCTGCCCTCACCTGTGGGTACCTTCCCTGAAGGGGGCACTGCCTGCAGGTGAAGGCAGCATGTGGAGCCCTCTGTTTCCCCCCCCCCACACACACACACACACACTCCCCTAGGGGCTTCAGGGACGTGGTGCCGGCTGCGTCCAGGAGCGGTGCAGGGCCAGGGCAGGCAGGGAGCCTATCTTGGCGCCATGGGGGTGGCAGTCCTGTGGGCCAGATCCCCAAGCTGTAGTTTGCCTACCCGATCTAGAATAACTGATTCAATGGTGTCATTCCAGATTTAAAGCAGAGTAGCTGAGAGCAACATTTGACTCATGATCTGGCTTTTCATTCTGTTTCTGTATAGGCTTTTCTCCTTGTGTTCATGGTGTAGGTCAGGGGTCCCCAACGCGGTGCCCGCGGGCACCATGGCACCTGCGGGGGCATCTTAATGCGCCCGTGTCTTGGCCCCCAGGAGAGCACCCGCCAAAATGCCGCCGAATTTCAGCAGCATTTCAGCAGGGAGGCCTCTGGATGACGCCGCTTGCCATCGACAAGTGACGTCATCGAGAGGCATTGCTCCCGAATTTTGTCGGCGACACCTCTCGATGATGTCACTTGTCGACGGCAAGCGGTGTCATCGAGAGGCGTCGCCGCCGAAATTCGGCGGCATTTCGGCGGGTGCTCCACCGCCGCAGTGGTCCTTCGTCTGGCGCCTGCCAGACGAAAAGGTTGGGGACCACTGGTGTAGGTAAATTTGTTGCATCCCAGTGTCACAAATGAGTCTGATTCTCCTCTATAACGGTTACGTGATCTGAACAACTCAGAGCCATGTTGGGTTTTTCTTCATGTTTCACCTGGACCTTCCCCAAAGTTCAACATGTCCAGAAGGCTGATGTGCCTGACTTGAGAGGAAGAATATTACAAGAACTGTCTCATGATGAGATCCCTTTCCAAAACTAAGTACAGGAACTCCTCACTTAACATTGTTATGTTCCTGAAAAATGCGACTTTAAGCGAAACAATGTTAAGCAAATCCAATTTCCCCATAAGAATTAATGTAAATGAGGGGGTTAGGTTCCAGGGAAATTTTTTTCACCAGACAAAAGGTGTGTGTGTGTATAAAATATATATATATATATATATATATATATATACACACACACACACACAGAATAAGTTTTAAACAAAGGATTTAATACTGATACACAGTGATGATGATTGTGAAGCTTGGTTGAGGTGGAGGAGTCAGAAGGAGGGATATTTCCCAGGGAATGCCTAACTGCTAAATGATGAACTTGCAATTGACTGAGCCCTCAAGGGTTAACTCTCACACGCTACCTGGCAGCAGGAATGGAGGGTGGGGAGACAGCATCCCACCCTGTGTGTGAGAGAGATGTGCATTTCCCCTCTAAGTAAGCTGACCCTACTCTTTAGTACACTGCCTTGTTAATTAGATCAGCTTTGCAAGCTCTCTCTATCCTGAGACCTGTCCTGTGTCCCCCCTGCTCTATGGAAGATGGGGTAAGCGGGGTGCAGGAGCAGGGGGGAGGGGGCCACCCTGACATTAGCCCCCCTCTTCCTCCCCTCCCCCCGCACAGCAAGCAGGAGTCTCGGGAAGCAGCTCCAAGGCAGAGGGCAGGAGCAGCACATGGCAGTGGGGAGAGGGACAGCTGAACTGCTGGCAATTGATAGCCTGCTGAGCAGCTGCTGCACGGGGAGCTTAGGGGAGCTGATAGGGGGCTGCCAGTCCACCCTGGTTCCAAGCCCCCACCAGCGAGCTGCAACTGGCTGCTCTTCCTGCAAGCAGTGGACAAAGCAGACGGCTGCCACTTTAAAGGAGCATGTTCCTTAATTGATCAGCAATGAAACAACGGGGACAACTTTAAGTGAGGAGTTACTGTATAACAAGAGATTGGGGGGTGAGGGAGGGTGGTGTGTCTAGGGCTATGCCTATACTTCAAGGTAGGTATGCAATGCTACTACACAAAAATAAAAGGAAGGAATTGTCTCCCTTATCTGTTTTATATTGGAAGTAATAGAGTAGTGTGGAATCTGTTGTTGTTTCCTCTTAAGTGAAGAGGTTATCCCCTGTGAAAACAAGACCCGAATGAGAACTCTCAAAAGTATATGGGAACATACAGAAGGAAACTCTTACAACATTTAAAAAAATAAATAAGCATGTAATGGTCCTTGCCCTTATTGTGTATCTGTCAATCTGCAGTACAGTTCTGATCTTGTGTATTCACACAGATATTATGGACACTTGATTACACCTGAGGCACATTGGCTTCGGAATAAATAGGGGTCACATTGGCAAGAAAAAGTAATGTTCTGTCCACAAGCCCAGCTCTACCACAGGAGGCACCAAAAGGAAATTCCACTCTTCCCTTCACAATAGGATTGTCCTTCTCCCTTCTCGCATTTCTTTGGTCTGTGAAGAAATAGTTAACAATACTGACTGCTTTTAAAATTGTCATTAAGCTTCAGAGTTAACTCCTTAAATGCATACACACCTTTCTCACAGTGATTTCAAACAAGTTAAGGCCTCATCTGTAAAGAGAAGTTGCATCACTCTTGTTAACCTGATGCAAACCCCCAATGTGAATGCTTAAATAGACTAATATTTGGTTAATGCAAATCATTGTGACTTTTGTGTCTAGATAAGCTGTCGGGCAGAGGTTACTCCAGCTTGCATTAAATTCATATTAATCTTTCCTTAATCATAAGGACTAAAGACTTTTTTAAATGCTTTCATTTGGACAGCCTCCAGAAAAATGTGCTGGTTTGGTGACCCCAAGGAACTTGTCCAGTTTAACCCCTCTGAATAAGTCACCTTCTGATATAACAAAGACTTGAGCAACCTAGGGAATCCTTTCCTAAAGAAAAAGTAGTATTCTGCCCACAAGCCAGGATCCACACTTGAGATACCAAACAGGGAGACTGCTGCTCCTTTCACAATAGGATTGGCCTCTTCCCTCTCACATACTTCGGTCTGCACTCCGTCCTAAAGGGCCACTAGGCAGACACGTATCTTCCCTCTAAATCATTCCGCCAGCTTCACTGGATTGGTGCTCACTAAGTTTAAGAGGCCAATCTCCACCTGATCTATATCAGGTGAGTAAGATTGTGAAAGGTGTCTTTGAAAACCGCATGCCTGCAGTGAAGCCCTGCCCTGTTGAAGTCAATGGGAATCTTACCATTTAGTTTAATGGGGCAGGGTTTCACCCCAGTTTTCTGAGTGATGCTGTGACTTCACAACATCTTTTGGAGATAAGCTGCATACATTAAATAGGTGAGCAGCAATGCAGAGATTCTGAGACTAGCAGCTTCAGTCCGGCCACTTACTCTTCCGTACCTGAGTTTGTCCGTTGGGGTAAATGAGGCTTAGTTCATTACTGCTTGCACAGTGCTTTGTGACACTCTGGGTCCCTGAATATTGTATTTGTAGTGTGGGCAGATCCACAGATTTCATATCATGGGTAAAGTTTGTGACTTCTGGTCACACTACAGAGACCCAGTTACAACACAGTTGTCCCTATGCCCTTTTAAATGCAGCTGCAATATGGAATATATTTTCTGACAGAATTCAGAATTAAAAAAAAATGCCATTTTCAGTTTCTGGTCCTCCTGCTGTAGCATAAGGCAATTCTAGCGAGGTTTTAGTTTCCAAACACTGCAGCAGAATGTTTAAATCAAAACAAAAAATTTCAGTGAAGCTTTTAACTTTCTGAAGGCACGTCTATTAGTTTCTGTAAAAATTCTTACAAATCCTAAATGTTGGGACTAAGCTGTCTGGCCATCCCTTGAAGTTTGAAATAGGTATTTCCAGAGTAAGACAGGCTAATATTTTGTTTTTTCACAATCTACAGCTCAATGCATAATGTACCTTCCTGGTGAAGACTGCATAGGATCTAGACCAGAGATAAGCAAACTATGGCCCGCAGGCCACATCCGGCCCTCAGGACCATGGCCCTTGAGCTCCCTGCTAGGGAGGCTAGCCCGTGGCTCTTCCCCTGCTGTCTGCCCTCCCTCGCAGCCATGCTGCTGTGCGGGCAGCGCTTTGGGCGGTGGAGCATGTGCTCCTACGGAGCAGAGTGGCAGCATGTCTAGCTCCGGCTAGGGGGCACGGCTGCCAGACATCATGCTGCTCAGAGCAGCATAAGGGGGTCAGGGGGTTGTATAAGGGGTGGGGGTCCCGGAGGGCAATCAGGGGAACAGGGGGTTGCATAAGCGTAGGGAGTCCCGGGGTCGTTGTCAGGGGCGGTGTAGATAGAGGTCGGGGCAGTCAGGGACTGGGAGCAGGGGTTGGATGGGGGTGGGGTTCTGGGGTGTGGTTAGGGACAAGGAGCAAGGGGGATTGGATGGGTCGTGGGTTCTGAGGGGGGCAGTCGGGGGTGGGAAGTGGGAGGGGGCGGATGGGCTGGGAGCCAGACTGTTTTGGGGAGGCACAGCCTTCCCTACCCGGCCGTCCATACAGTTTTGCAACCCCAATGTGGCCCTTGAGCCAAAAAGTTTGCCCACCCCTGATCTAGACTGTCTGTTGCTCACCAGTGCAACACAGCAAGTACAGTAGATAAAAGGGGACTGATGATTTAGGTAACAGTAGTTACTATTCAGTCTAAAGAGCATGCATCTTCCGTAACACTAATAGGGAGCATGCTGTAGTGTAAAATACAAAGTGCTGAGCCCACATTGCCAGAACATGTGTTATCAGGCCAGTTGCTCAGTATCCAAGGATAACACTTACTGGTATGAACCAGAGTGGGATTTGGAAAGAACAGAATCCCATTTAGGCATTGAAACAGCTGAGTCATTTCTGACCTTGTGTAAACAAGCTCTAGTATTTCATGTCAGATTACTCATTAAATAACAAAAAAGGCAAACAGATCAGACAGTGGAGCGTGGGAACAAATCTGCATCTCTATACCCTGTTTCCCCAAGCGGGAAGTATAAAAGAATATTAACTTTCACGCTATGTATAGAACAATCTCAGCCCCAAAGCAATGTGACTGAAACAAAAAGCAGCTGCTTTGCCAGTTTGTTCAATAGCCATTGTCCAATGTTTATTCATCTGAGATTATAGTAACAGTCATTTCAAATGCGTTTTATAGGTCTGGGATGACAGCAGTTTCCTGGTAGGGCATTAAGAGGCAGTAATTTTCCAAGATAATCTGGTGGCATGAAATTAAGGAAGATTTAAGAGAGTAAATAGAGGACCTTTGCAGCTGGAGGCAGTTCATGTGGTGCTGGCTGTCAGGTGCACTGAATGGGGGACTAGAAGGAAATGTTAGATTTGGTAGTAAAGGAAGCAGGGATAATAAAAAGCTGAAATCTCTACGCTGTGGCAGGGCCACCATTATGTGACTTGATTTCAGCTGGAGAAGCCAATGTGATCATGACTGTCACTGGACTGCTGCTGGGCTCTTAGTGGAGTCTGATGGCAGCGCAAAACTCAGCCCTGCAGAAGGGGATGGTTTTGAAATGTTCATGTATGCCATGAGGAAACAGTCTGTCACCGTAGTGCCCAAAGCTTGCCACCTGAGGGCCAAATGTATTATTTCAGCAGACAGCCAAGGGGAGGGACAGGACTATGGGAATGTTCCTGGCACTGCTCTTGGGGCTGTAGTAGATGCTGTGGGAGGCCATGCACCACATTTCCCTCAGGTAGCAGCAGGACTGATGATGCAGAGGCCTCAGGGCACAGCTAAGGGTATTTGCTTTCCATTCATAATCAAACAAATATTCTGCTTATCACAGGTGCCCTACAGGGTCACAGACTAGGCACCACGGCTCTAGCACTAATAGCAGGATACTGGGAATCAAACTGGGTTCTCGTCTCTGTTCTATCATACCCTTCCTGTGACTTCCCATGTTCTATCTGTGACTATCCCAGAGCCTCAGTTTCTTTATCTGTGACATGGGTGCTCCCTCTTAGCGGTATGATCTCAGGTCATTATTGTATTTGCAGTATTTTGGCCTGGTCTACACTAGAATATTAGGTTGGTTTAACTACATCGGTCAACAGTGTGAGAAATCTACACCCCTGAGCGGTGGTGTTACACTGACCTAAATCCCCAGGTAGACAGCACCAGGTTGTTGAAAGAATTCTTCTGTTGACCTACCTACTGCCTCTTGGAGAGGTGGATTACCTACATCTACTGCGGTAGTGTCTACACTGAAGTGCTACAGCAGCATAGCTGTATTGCTGTAGCATTTAAGTGTAGACAAGCCCTTTGAGATCCTTGCATGGAAGGCATCACTGAGGTGCAGTTTTCTGTAAACTTGGGTTGCAGTTTTTATGCCAAGATTAGCAATGGTGGAGTGAATTGATTTCATTCCAAACCCAATCTATAAATTATGCAGTACTTATTTTAGCAATGCTTAGTATATTTCAAAGCACCCTACAAGGGAGGGATAAGACCATTATCCCACGTTATAGGTAGGTGGTGCTGGTGGAAATGAAGTGCACAAAGTTTATCTAAGTAGTGTGGAAAGTTAATTTAAAAAAATCCAGATCCGTCTGGGACTAAGGTTCACATTTACATATCAGAATAATTTATCTGGCCTTTGTCAGATAAAAATGAGTGTCCTCTCAGCTGACTGAACTTGGGGATGGAACAGACTGAGGTTTGCTGTGGCAGCAGAAGCAGTATACTGGCCTTGTTTGGCTGTTTAGGATGGTGGCTTTTGCATGCAGTTGAATCTAAAAATCCCTCTTTTTTTTTTTTTTTTTTAAATAGTTTATTGAGGATCCGGACACTGACCAGGAGCCCCAGCTTGTCTGTGTGTGTGCCGGAGAAGGGAATGTCCATAAAATCAGATTCCTATAAGTGCACCATTCTTCAAAATCCATTGCTAGGTTTCACAGTCATGGGTTTTCATAATCCTCAGCCTGTTACCCTCTGTACACACAGTTCAGCATTTGACCTTTCCAAGTATTCATACTGGACTACAAACTATTCTGCACCACTCAGCCAGCTAAATAAGCAAAGGAAGTAGGGCTGTCGATTAATTGCAGTTAACTCGCCCGATTAATTCAAAAATTAATTTGGATGTTTTTCTACATTTTCATATATATTGTATTCTGTGTTGTAATTGAAATCAAAATGTATATATTTTTATTATAAATATTTGCACTGTAAAATGATAAACAAGAAATAGTATTTTTCAGTTCACCTCATACAAGTGCTGTAGTGCAATCTTTGTCATAAAAGTGCAACTTACAAATGTAGATTTATTTTTGTTACATAACTGCACTCGAAAACAAAACAATGTAAGACTTCAGAGCCTACAAGTCCACTCAGTCCTACTTCTTTTTCAGCCAATCACTCGGACAAACAGGTTTGTTTATATTTGCAGGAGATAATGCTGCCCCTCTTCTTATTTACAGTGTCATCAGAAAGTGAGAACAGGCATTTGCATGGCAGTTTTTGTAGCTGTCATTGCAAGGTATTTATGTGCCAGATATGCTAAACGTTCGTATGCCCCTTCATGCTTCGGCCACCATTCCAGAGGACATGCTTCCATGCTGATGACACTTGTTTAAAAAAATGCATTAATTAAATTTGTAATACAATTCTCCCCCAAGTGTCCCCTATTCTGTGTTTTTTACTTGCATTCTGCCATATATTCATGTTATAGCAATCTTGGATGATGACCTAGCACATGTTGTTCATTTTAAGAACACTTTCACTGCAGATTTGACAAAATACAAAGAAGGTACCAACCTGAGATTTCTAAAGATAGCTACAGCACTCGACCCAAGATTTAAGAATCTGAGAGGGACAAGTTGTGGAACATGCTTTCAGAAGTCTTAAAAGAGAAACACTGTGATGTGAAAAGTACAAAACCCAAACCACCAGAAAAGAAAATCAACCTTCTGCTGGTGGCATCTGACTCATGATGATGAAAATGAACGTGCATCAGTCAGCACTGCTCTGGATCCTTATTGAGCAGAACCCCTCATCCACATGGTCGCATGTCCCCTGGAATCGTGGTTGAAGCATGAAGGGACATATGAATCTTTAGCGCATCTGGCATGTAAATATCTTGCAACACAGGCTACAACTGTACCATAAGTACACCTAGTCTCACTTTCAAATGACATTGTAAATAAGAAGCAGGCAGCATTATCTCCTGCAAATGTAAACAAACTTGTTTGTCCCAGTGATTGGCTGAAAAAGAAGTAGGACTGAGTGGACTTGTAGGATCTAAAATTTTACATTGTTTGAGTGCAGTTTTTTTGTAATAATTCTACATTTGTAAGTTGCACTTTCATGATAAAGTTATTGCACTACAGTACTTGTATTAGGTTAATTGAAAAATATATTTTTTTACAGTGCAACTACTTTTAATAAAAAATAAATATCAAGTGAGCACTGTACACTTTGTATTATGTGTTGTAATTGAAATCAATGTATTTGAAAATGTAGAAGACATCCAAAAATAGTTATAGATGGTATTCTATGATTGTTTAACAGTGTGATTAATCATGAGACAGCCCTAAAAGTAAGTGTAATTGGGAGTTACTTCCAATTTTATGTTGCTCCCCTTGGTGTATTTTGAAAATTGATAAGTCTGTAGTAGCCAAACTTGGCAGATTTTGTGCCTTATCTCTGCTCAACAGTTTGAGTTTTTATATTTCAGTGATGTTACAAGTTAGCTGCATAGTTTTCACCAGATAATATACAGTAATAAAAAGGTGCCAGCCCATTAAGTCCACTAACAACCATACTAAATACACTAATTCAGATCTACATGAGCTAAATTGTAACTTTTGTCCCTGGGTAAACACTGCTGTTGCAGATCAAATAAGGTGGAGGCTGCACAGGCTAATGTGGACTAATGTGTTTCATGCCTACTGTGGGTCAAGTAAAAAAAAAAATAAAATGCTGTGTGGCAAGTACTGTACGTATTTTGGGTCTGGATTTTTCTGAGATATACTTGGTGTTGGGATTACTAATGAGCTCACAGCATGAACTCCTGTCACGTTTTTAGCTGTTCTTGAGATCCCAGTTACCTAGCTGAGGGTAGCCGTCAGGCATAGACCTTCGGTGAGATGGGGCCTTGTCTATCCCGAGCATGTGAAGACAGACTCCGGCGGATTGAGCAGATGAGACCTTTTGGAATAAGACCAACGGTCATGAAGGCGGTTTCTGCAAGCGATGTGGTACGCTAAGAGCACGGCAAGACGCGAAAGACGCCTTGGTCAACCACTGCGCCCAGCCCATCTCCAACCGTCTCAACTTTTGTCCTGCCATTGGAGCAAGATGGAATCTGGGAAGAGAGAGTGAGGCTGACTATGCGCACCTCTCCCTCACTTTAATCCAATTCACGCGCAAGTCTTGACATCCCTCCAATTCCCGTAAACTTTAAAGTCCTGTGGCGATGGGCGAGCGACGAAGCAGCAGGTGTGGATACACTGGGAGCTGTAGCCGCGGACCTGCACACAGGCAGCTCAGGTCTAATGGTCGTCTTCTTGCTGACCGAAGCAACAGCTGGATTCGGCGTCTACCTGAGTGACTGAGCAGCCCTCTTTAGGACTGCACTGCTCACCTCCGTAGTAAGAGAAAGGGGCTAGAAAAGGTGCCCTAAACATTGTTTGCTTCATAGAACCCTGGCCAGCTTACTGCGGCTGGAGGGGATCCCATCTTATGCGGTCGAATAACAAAATTTCAAACAACAAAACGCAAGGTGACACCACTCATTATTGGTACATGGAATGTACGCACGCTTCAAGACAACCCCTCAGCAGATTGACCAGAAAGAAGAACAGCTCTGGTCGCCAGAGAGCTTGCAAGATTTATCATCGATATTGCGGCCCTGTGTGAAACTCATCTAGCCAACGAAGGTCAGCTCACAGAAATAGGAGGTGGTTACACATTCTTCTGGTGTGGACGCAGCAGTGACGAACGTCGTGAATCTGGAGTTGGCTTTGTGGTTAAGAATCATCTTGTCCGCAAACTTGCCAGTCTTCCCAAGGGCGTGAACGATCGACTCATGACACTGCATCTTCCACTACCGAGAGGAAAGCGAGTTATACTAATCAGCGCTTACGCACCCACAGTGATGAATCCGGATGAAGTAAAGGACAAGTTTTATGAAGATCTCGATGCCCTACTTTCATCCGTGAAGCGCACCAACAGGCTGATTCTACTTGGTGATTTTAACGCGAGAGTAGGATCTGATCACTCTGCCTGGGATTGCGTCATTGGAAAAAATGGAATCGGCAAATGCAACAGCAATGGCCTACTACTATTGAAGACATGTGCGGCTTATGATCTGATCATCACCAATACCATCTTCCGCCTGCCCACTCGCAAAAAGACGTCCTGGATGCACCCACGTTCCAAGCACTGGCATCTCATTGATTATGTCATCGTGCGGAGGAAAGACGGACAGGATGTAAGGGTGACTAAGGCCATGCCGAGTGCTGACTGTTGGACTGATCGTAGACTTATCATCTCTAAATTAAGCCTTCACATCAAGCCAAAGAGACGTCTGCAGGGAAATAAAGCTGGGATGAAAAAGATCAACGTCAGTAAACTGAGGAACCCCAACACAGCAGCTTCACTAGTAGAAGATCTCGACAACCAACTCTCAGAGCTGCAATTAGAGGAAAACGTTGAGAGGAACTGGGAACGCTTCCGAAATATTGTGCACTTTTCTGCACTAAAGGTTCTTGGACCCTCACACAGGAAACAGCAGGACTGGTTTGATGAAAACGACGAAGAGATCAAGGCTTTACTTGCTGAAAAGCACCGCCTTCACCGTGCTCATCAGAATGACCCGTCGTCAACAGCTAAGAAAAATGCCTTCAACAACATTCGCAGGACCGTACAGAGCAAGCTTCGTAAGATGCAGGACTCCTGGTTGAGTGCCAAAGCAGATGAAATCCAGAAGTTTGCTGATAGAAACGATGCCAAACGGTTCTACGAAGCCCTTAGATCCTTGTACAGACCTCGGCCTTCAGGGAGTTCCCCTCTACTGGACTTAGATGGTGTAACTCTCATTACTGAGAAGACTCTGATTTTACAGAGTTGGGCTGAGCATTTCCAATCCGTACTGAACCGCCCATCTTCCATCAATAATGAGGCGATTGACAGAATGCCCCAGGCGGTTATTAATTACAGCCTGGACGTTCCACCATCAGAGACTGAAACCCTACAGGCCATCAGTCAGCTGTCTAGTGGCAAGGCCTCAGGATCTGATGCGATTCCAGCGGAAATCTATAAGGATGGTGGTGCAATGCTTGTTGACAAACTCACTCAGCTGTTCCAGTCCTTCTGGAATCAAGGGTCCATTCCTCAGGAATTGAAAGACGCGTCCATCGTACACCTCTACAAGAGGAAAGGAAATCGAAAAGTCTGTGATAATCATAGAGGAATATCACTGCTTTCTAGCGCAGGTAAGATCCTTGCACGAGTGTTGCTGAATCGCCTGATTGACCACCTGGAACAGGGTTTACTACCCAAGACACAGTGTGGCTTCCGCAAAGAGCGTGGCACTGTGGACATGATCTTCGCAGTTCGACAGCTCCAAGAGAAGTGTCAAGAGCAGAATCGTGAACTGTATACCATCTTCGTGGATCTTACCAAGGCTTTTGACACTGTCAGTCGCGAAGGTCTGTGGCGCATCATGTCGAAGTTTGGGTGCCCTGACAGATTCATCCTGATGGTACGTCAGTTCCACGACGGCATGACGGCTTGTGTTCTGGACGACGGAGAAGCTTCAGAGGCCTTTCCCGTCACAAACGGCGTCAAGCAAGGGTGTGTGTTGGCACCGACCCTGTTCAGCATAATGTTTTCAGCTTTGCTGTCAGACGCCTTTCAGAACAGTTCCTTGGGAATCAGCCTGAGATACAGGACTGATGGGAAACTGTTCAACCTGCGAAGACTCCAGGCTGTCTCCAAAATAAAGGAGACTGTGCTAAGAGACCTTCTTTTTGCTGACGACTGTGCCCTGAATGCTGGATCAGAGCAGGAAATGCAAGCTAGCATGGATAAATTCGCAGCAGCATGCGATAACTTCGGCTTCCTCATCAACATAAAGAAAACCGAAGTGATGCACCAGCCAGCTCCGAAAGCCCAACACCAAGAGCCCACCATCATAGTGAAGGGACAAAAGCTGCAAGCAGTGGACCAATTTACATAACTTGGCAGCACCCTTTCTCGCGCAGTGACAATTGACATCGAGGTCAACTGCAGAATTGCTAAGGCAAGTTCTGCATTTGGCGGACTGCTGACCAACGTGTGGGACCACCGTGGAATAAGCCTTGCTACAAAGCTTAAAGTCTACCGAGCAGTAGTGCTAACTACCCTGATGTATGCCAGTGAGACTTGGACTGTATACAGGAGGCATGCTAGGCAACTGAACCACTTCCACATGACTTGCCTCCGCAGACTTCTGAGGATCCGGTGGCAGGATAAGGTGCCAGATACAGAAGTCCTCTCCAGAGCAGGCCTGCCGTCAATTTATACTCTGCTTATGAAAGCCCAGACATGCTGGGCAGGCCATGTTGTAAGGATGCCAGACCACCGCATCCCCAAACAGCTCTTCTATGGTGAGTTGTCTCAAGGAAAGCGAATGCACGGGGGACAAAAGAAGCGATACAAAGACACGCTGAAAGCCTCTCTTAAGTCCCTGGATATTGACATCACCTCCTGGGAAACCCTGGCACAAGACCGATCGACATGGCGTACGCTGATCCATCAAGGCTGCCAGACGTCTGAAGCCAGAAGGATAACCCTAGCACAATAGAAGCGAGCACTCCGTAAAGCCAGAGCTGTAAATGTAGTAACAGTGGTGCCCACACATGTCTGCCTGACATGTGGCAGAACATTTTGTGCCCGTATTGGCCTTAACAGCCACCTGCAGACGCACTGTGGACAGCTCACAACCTGCTAGATGTCAAGGTCTTCTTCAGAAATGATGGACGAACATCATCATCACATCACCTAGCTAAAAGTGTCCTAAGAAATGCTCACTTCTTTGTTAAGTATTGAGTCATACTTATAGAAATTTCTTCATCTGTGAAGACTCTTTGTAATAATGTTTATGTGGGCTGTTTCCCCATTTTTTTTTATTTTTATTTTTAAACAGTCCTTCCCCAGCTCATCAGTGGGGAGGTGATGTAGCCTGGTGGATAGAGCACTGGACTGTGATGCAGGAGACCCTGCACTCCCCTCCAACTCTGCCACTGGCCTCATAGGTGAGCATGGGCAAGTCATGTCCCCTCTGCATGCCTCAGTTTACCCATCTATAAAAGAGGTTCAGGAATACTGACCACCTTTATAAAGCACTTTAATATCTACTGATAAAAAGCACTATGTAAGAGCTAGGTATTATTTATCACACCAGAACCTAGAGCTATAACAGCACAACAGCTGGTAATTACTAATATTCTGAGGTTCAATATAACAAACCAGGCCAGGACAAGACCCATCACCTTATTTTGAAGGGGTGTCCCCATCTAGAGGTGATTGACTAGATCAGGGCCAGTTTGTTTACCTGCTGCATCGGCAGGTTCGGCCGATCGTGGTTCCCACTGGCCGCGGTTCGCTGCTCCTGGCCAATGGGGGCTGCGGGAGGCTGCAGCCAGCAAATCCCTCGGCCCGTGCTGCTTCCCGTAGCCCCCATTGTCCTGGGACGGCGACCCGTGGCCAGTGGGAGCTGCAGTCAGCTGAACCTGCCGACGCGGCAGGTAAACAAACTGGCCTGGCCTGCCAGGGTGCTTACCCTGGCGAGCCACGTGCCAGAGGTTGCCGACCCCTGGACTAGATGAAAACCGGTGGTAATTGGGATTGTAAAATATCAGTGACCCTTTCAGGATGTTAATTCAGGTGACTTAGTAGCAGAGTCTTGTTCCAGTGGCACTTAAAAGGGTCTAATGTGTACCGTATACGTCGGCATTACCTTTATGGTGATTCTACTTGAAAAAGAAATGCAGCAATATTTGTCCTGGAGGATGGGAGTGGATAGATGGCAGCCACTGGAGACAAATCACTTTAAAGTTTTTTAGGTACTGTATTATCTTTTGATATGGTGACATGTGAACTGTGGGCATCATTAAGCTAATGTGGAGAGACCAAACAGGGACATGAGAATGAATAGTGAGGATTGGAGAGAAGAGTTCTAAAAGCCTGAAGGCTCATTCTGGAAGATTCGCTTCACCTCAGCCTCTTACAATGATGGTGACACAAGGAGGATCTCTTAAAGGAATTCCTTGCTCACTTGATGAGGAGATGAACAGCGCACTTAATTCCCGTGGCTAGCAAGCTTTAAAATATCATCTGCAGCTGGGTATTTCTCTGTGTCTAACAGATTCCTAATCAGAATCTGGGCTCATTCTGTTGTTGTCTTCCATTCTGTTCCCTTTCAGATGGGGCATCCTCTTCTCTCATCCCCGTGACTTCACTCCAGTCTGCACCACTGAGCTGGGTCGAGCAGCAAAGCTGGCCCCTGAGTTCAGAAAGCGAAATGTTAAAATGATAGCGCTCTCTATTGATGCAGTCAGTGACCATCTCGCCTGGAGTAAGGTATGCTGGGGGTGAAGAGGTGGCAGCAGGGAACTCTGTGAGGGAACCCTGACTAATTGCTTGTATTACTAGCATGCAGAAGAGTTGGTCTTGCTTTGTAACATAAGCACGCTAATGGAATAAAGCCATTGACTGGCAGACATATTCGCCAATACATCTGGTAGGTGTAGTATACACCACATTAATAGGTATGTGTATGGTATTAAAATATAAATAGATGTGTGTTGGAAAGTTATGTTAACTGAATGTACTCTGCTGCCCCTTCAATTCTGTTCACCCACGCCAAGTATCCCACAACACTGCAAAGCTGAAGGCAACTTTGTCATTAGTAAATAGGCTTCCTATCAAAGCCACAATACACGAATGGCATATGCTAGCGCAGGTTGTATCTACACCCAACTAGTTTGGGATGTAGTATTTAAAACAGAGCTAAGAAACAGAACAAGAAGTTAAGGAACTGGTACAAACTGGCGGGTTGGATTTTTAATTAAGTATAAAGAGTTTTGTAACTTGTAGAAATCACACTATAAATACTATTATCTGACATTCGTGTCTTTGAAGCACACCTTTTGCATAAGGTGAACATGCTGCAAGAATTTGCTTCCCAGAAGGAAGGTACGTGTGTCCCCTCTTCCTATTGTGCTGCTCTGTATTTATATAATAAATGTGGCTAAATTCTGTCTCTTGAACATTTTTAAGAACAAACTGTCAGTGTAGTTAAACAATTGGCCATGCTAAACCTTTTCATCACTACTCTACCTCCACCCCAGGTTCTGGGTCTCAGAAATCTTTGATGCTTGTAGGTGGTTTTTTTTTTTTTTGGTTTTGACTCTCTCCCACATCTGATCAGTGGGCTCAGTATTTTGATCAGAGTGCAGATATTTGTAATCTTATTAGAGGATATGACTCGGCTGGTTCAGCTCTGCCTTGTCTATCCCTCACCTTTTTCTTTTCGTTCTTCAAGTGGTTGATTGTCAAGCTTTGAAGCCAAGGCTCTGCCTCCATCATATGGAAATGAGCCTGGAGTACGGCTTTATATTAGTCACTTCCTTAATGCTGCCATAATCAGTCTTGGCGTAGTCCACTGTTCATGGCATCCTAATCATTCTTATGGCATAAAATTACTTCAAACTAGGAGTTAGACAGGAGGGAGTTTCCTAATGTATATGGGAACCAAATGATGCCCTCAGAGAACAGTCAGCAATCACTGAGACCTGCGGGATAGACTGAGAAAAGGGTCGTGGTTGATAACCACCTGAACGTGCACTCCCAATGTGGTGCCTGGTCAAGAGAGCTGACATTATCCTTATCTGTGTAAGTTGGAAAATGAGTGTGAGTAGGGATGTGGTGTTAAGTCTGTATAGGACTATAGTGAGACCGTTACTGGAATATTGTGCACAGTGCTAGTATAAACACTTCAAAAAAGATGTGGAAATATTGGACAGGGTTTAGAAAAGAGCCACAAGTGATTTCAGGTCTGGAAAATGTGCTTTTTAATAAGCTTTGAAGTTCAATCTACTTAGCTTATCAAATAGAAGACTAAAGGTGCTTTGATCATCTTCTGGAAGTCCCTACAGGAAGAGAAGGTTTATATAAGAGAGGACTCTAATCCACAAGACAAGGCAGAACAAGATTCTGTATCTGGAAGTGGGAAGCTAGAGAAGTTCAGACTAGAAATAAATTGCAAATGTTTGAGTGAGGCTAGTGACCTATTGGAACAACTTACTGAGGGATGTGGTAGCTTCTGTATCACTTGAAGTCATTAAGCAAGATTGGATGTCTCCTTTCTGAGAGATCTGTTCTAGTTCAATCAGAAGTTACATGCTTGAGGCAGGAATTACTATGTGAAAGTCTATGGCCTGTAATGCAGGAGGGTCAGACTAAGATCATAATCCTTGCCTTAAAATCTATGAATAACTTCTCCTCTGAGCTCTTGTGAATGCATTTCAGTCCTGACTTGCAATAACCCCAGCTCTTCCAGTCCTCTGTCCCCACAGAGTTCTACCAGTACAACTGAATATTGGTCTCCATGCTGTTCTATTCATGGGTGGCTCTAGCAAACATTGCCAGTTGTCATGATCTGGGAAATAATCTCACTGTTGAAGCACCCTATACAGGTACAGCATTATAGAAAACTTTGAAATGTCTGTTTAATGTGCACAAGTTTCAGGATACATTTCAGGGGGTGTAATAGACACAAGAATATTTACCTATATTTACCTATATCAAAACAGTAGAGATGGCTGTAGTGGAGTGTAATTTTGTTTTTCAGTTTTGATGGAGAGACTGTTGTGCTTTGTGGAATGATGCAGGATAATGCTGCATGCCTATGAATCCATCTAGCAGCTTTCTTTATTGGTTCACTACGTTAGTGGTGGGCTGCCCAGATCTAGAAACGGGTGAGACCTCTTTCCAGGCGAGCCGGGGCATTTATTGTCAAATGAGCCCTTGCTCTCTGACTGCCAAACACAGTGAAAGTTGTAATGCGGGAGGCTGCCCCTTCTAGACTGGACTGCAGCCACCAAATCATTTTCTTGAAGCTTTTTCTGGACTCCTGCCAAGTGCCTCGTAGACTTAGATGAAAGTCCAGAAAGCCACGTCTTTATCCACTAAACTGCTTACTGCACATGACACCAGGCTATGGAGTAAACTTGAATCTCGGGACTTTGCTGCTAAAAATAAACTGGAGAAACTGGCAGTTTACCCTCCAGACTTCCCATGGAGCCAGTTCACTTTTTTCATACAGAATTTCATGAGGTGCCTGGGGATTTACGATGGTTTAGAAAAGCACAATCCTTTAATTAAAAGAGAATAAGCCAGTCGTAAGTGACTGACAGCACACCACCAAACAGGGACTAGCACAGCCAGTACCTTCCTGATGACTCTCATGGTGAGTGGGTAGGAAAGAGTAAAGTTAGGACTTGGTTTAAGCACCCAGCCAGTCTCTAAATCCAGAGACTCTCTTGCTCTGGATTGAACAGTCTGTTCAGTGAGCTTTCTAGATCCCTTTATAGAGCAGCACTCTGATTAGACTCATAGACTTGAAGGTCAGACGGGATCATCATGATCATCTAGCCTGACCTCCTGCACATTGCAGGCCACAGCATCTCACCCACCCACTCCTGTAACAGACCCCTAACCTCTGGCTGAGTTATTGAAGTTCTCAGATCATGGTTTAAAGACTTCAAGTTTCAAAGAATCCACAATTTACTCTAGTTTAAACCTGCAAGTGACCTGTGCCCCATGCCGCAGAGGAAGGCGAAAAACCTTTACTTTTTGAAAGCCAGTTTATGTCCATCTGTTCTTGTGTCCACATTGGCGCTTAACTTAAATAACTCCTCTCCCTCCCTGGTATTTATCCCTCTGATGTATTTATACAGAGCAATACTCTCCCTTCAGTCTTTGTTTGGTTAGGCTAAACAAGCCAAGCTCTTTGAGTCTCCTCTCACAAGGTAGGTTTTCCATTCCTCAGATCAGGTTAGTTGTCCTTCTCTGTACCTGTTCCAGTTTGAATTCATCTTTCTTAAACATAGGAGACCAGAACTGCACACAGTATTCCAGATGAGGTCATAACAGTCCTTTGTATAATGATACTAACATTTCCCTGTCTCTAGTGGAAATAGCTCGCCTGATACATCCTAGGACTCCATTAGCCTTTTTTACAGCTGCATCACATTGTTGATCACAGGATGACTGTGAGCTGCCAAATACATCGAGGTCTGTTTACAAAGACTAACTTCTTCTAACACACTACAGCCCTTAGTGTGGATTCAGAGAGGCAGCATGTTGGCTGCTTTCGTCTTCTGAGCACTGACTTGCCAGAGATCATAAGGAACTCTTATGACCTGCTTATATCTTAATCCGTTGGAACCCCTGACAGGCAGGAACCTCATTGAAATGTCATGGATATAAATCACAAATGCCATTCAGTAGATGCACGCCCGTGATGGAGTTCAAAGAGCCAGCCATGGGCTGTGGCACATCACTGTGTCATTCCTCATGAGTTTATCTGAAAGGGTTTGGCTGGAGTTTAGCCCTGAGCAGAGACAGAGCGCTCATACTCCATGAAACTGGTGTTAGTGTAGCTCACCTACTTCACCAATAGATCTCAAGCTGTGGAGTGTTTGGCAAACATACCTAACTCACACCTGGGGAAACTGAAGCCCAGAGAGGTTAAGTGACTTGTGCGAGACCGGGGAATAGAGCCCAGGTCTCAGACTCCCAATCCTGTGCCTGCACCACCTCCTGAAGTCTCCAGAAAGGTGGTGTGGGCTCTTAGGTTGCACGCTCGCCTCCTGCCTGGCTATCAAAATGGATCTTGCATCCAACAAGCAAGTCAGCTGGGTTAGTCACCCTGGTGCTCCGATCATCTCCATCGATACGCAGCAGGACCTTTTAGGTAAGGACCACTGAACAGTTGTTGTGGGTGCAGTAAAACAGAAATGTGCTAGGAGTAGAGCTGGGTGAAATCCTTCAGACAAAAAACACAGATTCAGGTGGACAGAAACATTTCACAAATTGGTGTTTAATTTGCTGAGTTGTTTCTGTTGGAGGGAAACTTGTTTTTGTTTTTTAACTTTAGTTTATATTTAAAAATAAAAATCAAACAGAATACTGTGTGTGAAACAAAATGTTAGATTCTGGTCAAATTTGAATTTTTTTTTCACTTCAATTCATCCAAAAAGCAACTTGCATTTTGTTTTGGGTGAAACCAAAACAGTTCTCCACCTTGTTTGGCCACCAAACCAAAAAAACCCAAACCCAATTATTCTCACAGCTCTAGCAAGGAAGCTGCAGAGGAGATAAAGACTATTTCAGCCCCCAAAAGCTCACAGCTTAGATCTATACAAGATATAAATAGTAGTAACAAGACATCTGTCTAATCGTATAAAACAGGGATTGGCAACCTTTGGCACATGGCCCACCAGAGTAAGCACCTTGGCAGGCCAGGCCCGTTTGTTTACCTGCCACATCTGCAGGTTCGGCCGATCGTGGCTCCCACTGGCTGCGGTTCGCTGCTCCAAGCCAATGCGGGCGGCAGGAAGTGTTGACCAACACATCCCTTGGCCCTCGCTGCTTCCCGCAGTCCCCATTGGCCTGGAGCGGACGTGGCAGGTAAACAAACTGGCCCAGCCTGCTAGGTTTCCAATCTCTGGTTGCCATGCTATGGGATTTGTAGAAGTCTTAGAGAGTAGCATAAAGAGACTATACAGAGACTTTTCTTGACACATTAGGAGTTGAGTGGTAACAAACCAATTTAAAGTATCCTTGAGAAATTACCACCACATTAGGTTTATGGCTATAAAAAATTGGCTGTGACACACAAGCAAAGGATCAGCAGTCACATAGGGACCAGTGCACTGGCCACTGAAAAACAAATGCCTACTTCACTAGGAAAGCTTTGCCCAGCAGTCACTTCTATTAACAAGTGGCATCTCTGCCCTTCCTGTTCCTCCCAAGCCAGATTGTCCTGCCCTTAGTAAGTGGCGGGGCAGAAAGACTAAGGTATAAATGGCCCTCTACGCTGATGGCACATCATGATATTGTGTGGGAGACTCCTGTGTCAACGGGAGAAATAGTTCAGTGCTGGTAGCAAGAGAGCTGCTGTTCTGGGCAAACATGGTCTGTTTGCCTCAGACCTTTTGTAGTTCTGCAAACTCTGCTAATTGGCACAGTGGCTCTGCTCTTAATATGCTGTGCAAACACTAAGCAAGTCACCACAAACTATATAAATACATTTTTAAATTGGACTTGGAAAGGACTTGACAGACTAACAGTTTGGTCAGAACCAAATTCAAACCTTGAGAAAATGTTTCTGCTCAGAAAATAGACTCTTTAACTAGGCCAGGTTTGGATTAGGGTATGGAACCGGTTTGTCCTACATTAGTACTGGACAGTCATGGTGCAATCTCACCGATTCTAGTTGTAGATAATCTCTTCACTGTTCCAAAACCACAGCATATCAAATTGTGTGTTTCTCTGCCAGGGTGATGGGGTAGACCACTTGGTTAATGCTGGGTGGGGTGGTAACGGTGTAATTTTTCCCCAGAAAATGTGCATTGCATCTTCCATTTGAATCTGACTTAGTCTGCACTCTTTTGGTGGTTTTTACCCTAGCCAGCCAGTACTGAGGATAGTGAGGTAAATTGTTCTGGGCCTCATTGCTGGATCTAGGCCTTGGCTAGAGAGCAAAGTTCCACCCACTAAAGAACAGGGGCCGAACATAACTTTGATCTAAGTGGTACAACTGTTACTGATGTCGGCATGTGTTGTACCTGCTTACCACAGGTCTAATTTTGACTCTAGCTGTGTGTAATGGGATCTTTTTAATTATCAGAGGTGAGGCCAAGGGAATCACATGTACAGAATGATTCACATCCATCATCAGTGAGCCCTCTTTATCTGAGCTCCAATACAAAAACTTTGCCCCAAATATGGGCTCTTTCAGCACATATTGTAAGTGTGATTGATTAATATTGCATTGTACTACTTAAAACTAGGGCTGTCAAGCAATTAAAAAGATGAATTGTGCTGTTAAACAATAATAGAATACCATTTATTTTATAAAAAATTGGATGTTTACTACACTTTCAAATATATTAATTTCAGTTACAATACAAAGTGTATAGTGTTCACTTTATATTTAGTTTTGATTACAAATATTTGCACTGTAAAAAAACAAAAAATTTTAATTCATCTCCTTCAAGTACTGTAGTGCAATCTCTTTACTATGAAAGTTGAACTTACAAATGTAGAATTATGTACAAAAAAAACCCTGCATTCAAAAATAAAACAATGTAAAACTTTAGTGCCTACAAGTCCACTCAGTCCTACTTCTTATTCAGCCAATCACTCAGACAGACCAGGTTGGTTACAATTTGCAGGAGATAACGCTGCCCGCTTCTTGTTTACAATGTCACTTGAAAGTGAGAACAGGTATTTGAATGGCACTTTTATAGCTGGCATTGCAAGGCATTTACGTGCTACATATGCTAAATATTTGTGTGTCCCTTCATGTTTCAACCACCATTCCAGAGGACATGCGTCCATTCTGATGACATGTTCTGCTTGATAAGGATCCAAAGCAGTGCTGAGTGACACATGTTCATTTTCATCATCTGAGTCCGATGCTGGCAGCAGAAGGTTGATTTTCTTTTTTGGTGGTTTGGGTTCTGTAGTTTCCGCATCAGAGTGTTACTCTTTTAAGACTCCTAAAAGCACGCTCCACCCTCTCAGATTTTGGACGGTACTTCAGATTCTTAAGCCTTCGGTCGAGTGCTGTAGCTGTGTTTAGAAATCTCACATTGGTACCTTCTGTGTTTTGTCAAATCTGCTGTGAAAGTGTTCTTAAAACGAACATGTGCTGGGTCATCATTCAAGACTGCTATAACATGAAATACATGTAGAATGCAGTAAAACAAAGCAGGAGACATACAAGTCTCTTTCCCCCTTCCCCCCCAGGAGTACAGTCACAAATTTAATTGGCGCATTATTATTATTATTTTTTTAAATGAGCATCATCAGCATGGAAGCATGTCCTCTGGAATGATGGCTGACGCACAAAGTTTAGCATATGTGGCATATAAATGCCTTGCAATGCCAGCTACAACAGTGCCAGTCAAACACCTGTTCTCACTTTCAGGTGACATTGTAAACAAGAAGCAAGCAGCAGTATCTTCCATCAATGTAAACAAACTTGTTTGTCTTAGCGATTGACAGAATAAGAGGTAGGACTGAGTGGACTTGTAGGTGGTGGCGAGTGATGGGAGAGGGAGCAAATACCTGTAACGGTAAAAGTTAAGAGATGTTTTCTCTCTACACTGTAGCCCTGTTCCTCCACATATCTGTCCTCTGCTAACATCACTCCTAGTGGGTAACTACAGCAATGGGACTCGAATTCAAAATCTTGTTTAGAAAAGAATCCCCCACCCCAGAAATCTAAGGTAGCCTGAGCCAAGAATCCTCATTGCCTCTGCCCAGGCATAGCACGTTAATCCGTACATTGAAATCCTGAGGTTTTGCTAGGAAAATTGGACGGGATTTTTTTTTTTTTTTCCCCCTTCATCTGAGTCTTCAGAAAGCACTGAGCATGCCTGTGCTTCCTCTCCACTCCTGCTACAGGACATCAATGCTTACAACGGTGATGAGCCCACAGAGAAGCTCCCCTTTCCCATAATTGCCGATGCGAAGCGGGAACTTTCAATCCAGTTGGGCATGTTGGACCCAGACGAGCGGGACAAGGAGGGCATGCCGCTGACGGCGCGTGTGGTGAGTTCAGGCTGCATGTGGGGCACTAGTGTAAACCAGGTGTGGGCGTGAATAGGGTTGGACAACACTGTGCCTAAGGCCCCGGTGCCTTGTCTGTACTAGCACACTACCCCAGTGCAGCAGCCTAAATAACTGGCCCATTGCATACGAGTGACTAGAGTAACTGCCTGGCTGGAGAATGGGGCAGATCTTCGAAGCAGTTCAGTGCTGAGGTTTGCCAGTGGGGGTTTGGGTGGGTGATCCCGCTCCTAGCTCTAGCTACCCTCTGTTGGAGCCCAGCTGTGATGCTGGTCAGGAGCCAGAAGCATGTTAGTATGCTGATCCTGCACTGCTTTGTCCTGCTGAGAGCGTGGCCAGGTCGGTAACGCTCCTTGTCTGGAATCTCAAATGGGCAAGGAGTAGAACTAAACGGACAGAGGGCCTCCGTGGATGCCTACAGTCCATTTTGTGACATTCCTTCTCCCCTCCAGCACTAGCATGAAAAGACTGTTATTGTCCCCTTTCAAGGTAGGGACCCGCAGAGAGAGGCGGCAGTAATGCTCCACACAGTAAAATAAACCACACACCTGAAATATCAGATACTGCATAAGAGCACATGGCCACTTTTCCTTTGTATGTGGCTGCATCTTTCCTCTAAAAGAGATGAGACTGATGGCACTAGGTTTTATAATAAACAATGTAAATAGCCCTTGTTTTGTCCTAAATGCTTACAGTCTAAAATGGACAGGACTGCCTTTCAGAAGAGGGAGAGCATAGGGATTAGGGGTAGGAAGGATGGAGCAGGGATTGCTTTGAAGGAGGCAGTGGGGTTGTTGATGGATGAGGGAGACTATCAGTACTAGAATACCTGTCTCACGGAACTGTGGCTTACCTGACGCTGTTAAATGCTTGTAGCTGATGTAAATTCAGGTTACTGTTCTATTCAGATTCCCAGAGTGTCTCCTTATGTGTCTCTGCTGTTCAGGTGTTTATTTTCGGCCCAGATAAGAAGCTGAAACTGTCAATCCTCTACCCAGCAACCACGGGCAGAAACTTTGATGAGATCCTAAGAGTAGTGGATTCCCTGCAGCTGACTGCAAAGAACAAGGTTGCTACCCCAGTGGACTGGAAGGTAAATATCTATAGAGCTACAACCCAGTGCTGTAGGGCAGCTCCGGGTGTAGAGAAGGACAATTCCTAGAGCAGAGGTAGGCAAACGTCTGGCCCTCGGAACTGTCCTGCCCAGCCTCCGAGCTCCTGGCCTGGGAGGCTACCCCCGGCCCCTCCCCCGCTGCTCCCCCTTCTCCGCGGCTTCAGCTTGCTCCTCTACCTGCACAATGCTCTGGGTGGCACAGCTGTGACCTCCTGAGGCAGCGCAGCTGCAGAGCCCGGCTTGACCCGGTCTCTGAGCTGCGTGGTGGTGACGGCAGCATGGCTCGGCTCCAGCCGGGCAGCGTGGCTGTAGCGCCGCCAGCCATTGGCGCTCCAGGCAGCGCGGTAAGGGAGCGGAGAGCATGGGGGGGGTTGGCTAGAGGGCAGGGGAGTTCGGGGTGGTGGTCAGGGGGCGGGGGTGTGGATAGAGGTCAGGGGGGAACAGGGGTTTGAATGGGGGCAAGGGTCCCGGGGGGGGCAGTCAGGAAGGGTAGGGGTGGATGGAGCAGCAGGGGCTGTCAGGGGCAGGGGTTCTGGGGCAGCCAGGGGACCGGGAGATGGGGGGGGTGGATGGGACAGGGGTCCTGGGTGGGCTTTCAGGAATGAGAGGAGGGCTTGGATGGGGGGCGATCTGGGAGTGGTCAGGGGACAGGGAATGGGGGGGGGATGGGGCAGTGGTCCGGGTGGGGGGGGGGGGAGCTGTCAGGGAATGGGGGGTTGGATGGGGCAGGAGTCGGGGGGGGGGGCAGATAGGAGGTGGGGGCTGGGCCACGACCCCCTCCCCTAACCGGCCCTCCATACGATTTACAAAACCCGATGCTGCCCTCAGGCCAAAACATTTGCCCGCCCCTGTCCTAGAGCCTCTGTGCCCATTCTCAGGACAAGGTGAAGTTAGGTAGTTATCACACAGAGGAAGTGCTAAGAGACATGGATCGTGAGAATCCCTGCAATCCTGGGACATGCTAAGGGCACACATGAGGCTGAGAAGTAGAGCTGGCTGGGAGAATTCGGACGAGTGTTTCATCATTCAGAATTTGCTGATTTGGCAAAATCAGACTTTTGTTGCAACAGTCCAATTTAATCAACGTTGCAACAGAATCCAGGCCTGCAGACTGCCCCAGGGCTAGGACTCCATTCCCTGGGGTGGAAAATTTGAGTTTTAATTCCTAACCAGAGCAAACCAGATCTCAAAAGAGCGCAGTCCTCTATGAAACGGAATTATCTTTCTCCACACAGCTCTGCTGAGAGGTGTGGTAACAGTGGGAAAATAACAGTAACAACAGCACTGTCCGCATTGCGCTCGTTAACAGTCATACGTGGCTGGTTTCGAGATAACAGAGGGAGAGAAAGTAATTTATTATCAGTGTGGGCTCTGCAAGGCTAGGGCAGAGTGAGCTGGATTCTGCTCCTGCTTGTGCATGATAAGCAGAATTGTTCTGCCAGTTACAGAGCCCAGTGCTGCCCTGGTTTCAGAAAAACCTCTCTTGCAAACAAAGCATCTGGAATCCTCCAGAGCACATCACTGTGACACCCCACAAAGGAGTTTTGTCTTTCTTAATCTGAGGAGGGAGACCCATGGTGTCCTACAGAAGTTGACCATTTTGATGCTTGCATATGTTATCTGCATCAAAGAGAAGTCTCATTTGATCCATGGTATCTTATAGACCCATCTAGGTCTCTTTTCCTAATGGAAAAATCTTCATAGCTTTTCATGATTAAACTAAACAGCTCTCTCCTGATCTGCATAACACTGGGAAGACTCTGTTTTCGTCCTAATTATGAAGCACTCTCTTTAAAACCCAGCTGAGTACCACTATGGGTAACTGCTGCCTTATTAAAGTGAGATCTTCTGGTGCAGGTAAAATCCACCATCTGGCTGTGGGCATCCTTCTGACTTGTTACTGTCTTAATGAACTAGCTAGAGTTCATCACTGGCCTTGGACTTGGGACTGCTTAAGGATAACAGAGCTGTACTGCTCATGGAGTGTTGCTTTTAGCTTTAATAGAAGCTGACGTCTTAGAACTCTGATCCTCCCGCTTCATTCCTCACTGCTGCTGTGAAATGCCCTGTAGCTGGGAAGTGTGGTAAAAGTCTCAGACACTGGGTTTGTTACATGGTGTTACAGCATCAGCTACGCTTCCAAAAAGGACTCATGACTTTGACTGCGCTTCCACCTCCCGACTCTTTAGCTTCGCACTGGTGATGCAGGAATTCCCTGTGCATTCATGCAAAGCACATGTTTTTATACCGCTCCTGTTGCTGGGGTGTCCATAGAGGACCAACGAGAGAGGTTTTCTTTCCTGCTTCACAAAGCCACACACCTCAGGCCCAGAGAAAGTTTTATTTTGAGAGGGGAATTCACAAAAGCTGGAGGGCTTAATGGAAATTGTACTGTCTTTGGGGAGATTAGGTGATGTCTACACAAGCACTCACTGCAGTATAACTTATGTCACTTGGGTGTGAAAGTTACCCCCTTGAGTGACATAAGTGACATGGACCTAAGCACCCGTGTGGGCAACACGATGGCTGTGGGAGAGCTTCTCCCGCTAACCCAGCTACCACGCTCGCAGTGGTGGAGTAGTTAAGCCAACAGAGCTCCCTCCCATCGGCTTGGAATGGTTGCATTAGAGAGCTTACAGTGGCGCAACTGCATCAGTGCAGCTCCACTCTTCAACCCAGGGGTCAGCTTCCTCCTTGTGAGCAGATCAGTGGTGGTGACCAGGTGAGTTGTATTGTCGCATAGGAACTGATCAGCAAGCTGGTGTAACGTGTTCCCTGGTTGGAAGACAAGTGGCAGGCAAAGGCATAAAGATGAAGTCCCCCTATTTTCCCTTTACACCCGTCTGTAAGTTACTTATCTGGCTGCATCTCCCTCCTTTGCTGCTGCAGTGTTACTTGTCCTGTGCACCAGCTGACTGCCAAATTGGTCCAAGTTACAATACTGATGCCTGTCTCACACATAGCTCATCTCCATTCAAGTCACTGCTGAATATGTCCCAGAGGCTTCATGGCAGCTGGATGTCTTGCTGCACATCTGAATATGGCAGAGTGGGCTCAAGAGTATATTCATTTTCCACTTCTGCCTCGGTGGGGTAACACCTTTTGTAGCTGGTGAAGTTTAACACTTTGTGTTGAGGGTGGTATGTGCACATCAGTGTATACGGTGACTACGGTCTTAATATAAAAAAAAAGGGGGGGGGGTGGTTAAAGTCTCACTTCTTAGTGGAGGCACCTTGTAGAGTCCCTTGATTTCTCTGCTTCACTAAAATATTCCCTGTTTCTTACCAGCGTGGAGACAGTGTCATGGTTATTCCCAGCATGCCAGATGATGAGGCCAAAAAGCTGTTTCCTGAAGGAGTCTTCACCAAGGAACTCCCCTCGGGCAAGAAGTATCTCCGCTACACCCCGCAGCCTTAGAGCATGTCGCTGCCGCAGAGATACCAGACTGCCGATTATATGGTTTGAGCAGAGCCCTTTGCCTTGGGGTGACCTGTATGGGATGGGGAGCACAGACAGAGGCTGCTCCAGGGAGTAGTTGTCAGAGCAGTTAAACTGACAGCTGCTGTGCCTGATGTTAGCTTCTCAGGGATCCTTCCTGGGGCTGGCTCAGAGTTGATTAGCATCATGGCAGATGCTAGTTCTGATAAGCCGTGTGATCAGCAGCCTTGTATTGTCTGCTTGAAAGCAGTTGGGCTGCAGCAGTACAATATGAAATTCCTGATCATTCATCCACTTGGTACTCACCCCACCCACCTTTATAGCTAGAAAACTGAAATGTGTCTCCTCCGCTGGGAACTGCTAAACGTGGAAGAGGATGATGGATTTGTAATAGTGCTGAATGCTTGTTCTCTTGGGTCTCATATATAATATCGGTGCTGGGGCAGGGAGGAAACACTTCAGGCTTCAAAAGGAAGATCCCATCCTACAATGAGACACATGCCTGCAAGTAATGATTCACAATGTGACAAAGATTATCAAAGTAGCTACAGCTGGGCTTTGCGTATTGCTGAATAAGCAGCTAGAATTGGATGGGGTGGTAGCTCATGAATTGTCCAAGCTGCCATGTGCCTTTTGAGAATTAAAATTACTCTAACTTGTTAATCAAAAACTTACTTTGACAAGTTTGTTACCAAAGCTGATGCTGCATTAGAGGAGCTGTAGGCTCCGCTGTAGCTACATGGCTTTATTACAGATCTGTATTTTTCATGGGGGGGTTTGCCTGGATAGTTGCCTGATTTTTGCTTTCTTGGAGGGGGGGAATTCAACCAATAAAGCAGCATTTACCAGAAGTGTGCGTAGTGTCTTTAATCTCCCCCTTACCTCAGCATTCCAACATGCCCCATTAGGCTCAAAATACATTAATCACGTGGCCTTGCCTGGTGGAGTTTGCAATGGAGACTTACACAGGTAACCAGAGCTCTGGATTCATGCCAGCATGGTAGTATTTGCCATCCTAATCACTTAGTAAATGAAGCAATTATCTCAAAATACAGGAGACCCAACAAAAGCAACTAATAGGATTATCTTTACACTTTGTACCTTTACTTTCTGAATCTAGCTGAACCCACCCTCTTGTTTGCCCTCGAGAGGTGGTGTAATCATTTCATGGAGTATATGGGGCCCAAAGAGCCAAAGGTGTGAACATGACCCTGAAGCTGTCAAACATTAAACAAAAAGAACAGGAGTACTTGTGGCACCTTAGAGACTAACAAATTTATTTCAGCATAAGCATTAAACAGTTTTAAACAAAGAGGGGGCAGCGTTTGGAAACCAGAGACTTCAGCCTGTGTAATGGCAAACAATAAAAACAAATGCTAAAGCCTAGAGAGTCATTGATGGGGATACACAAGAGAAAAGGAGCTAAAACAAGTCATAAGGCACTTACCCGGGAAAGAGTCTGTAAAACAAAGTTAGGTTTTGGTTATCAAATTCCCATTTAAAGAGACATGATACCAGTTAGTCTTATTTAATCAGACATCCATTCTTGGGGGTAGGGAGAGGGGGGACGGGCTTGTTTTGCTGATCAGTTGCAAGATGTTAAGAATGGTCACCTTTCCTAATGGACGGAGAGGCAGGGTAGTAAAGATGGAGGAAATACAGCTTTGTTGATGTTCCCAGGACTTCAGGCAGCAGGTCAGCTACAGCCAGATGCTCTGGTCTGGCAGGTGAGTCATGACAGCAGTTACCCTGGCTCATCTGCTGGTCTGGGGTCTGGGACCCTCTCAAGCTGGGCAGAGCTGGATATGCTATCTCATGACATCATACTATGCTAATGTCAGGTGGTACAGATGACCTTAGGATCACATGGAAAGCAGAGAGAGGATAGGAGGGAAAACGGGGGCAGACAGGGACACACGAGGGCAGGGAAGACAGAGTTGGATCTTGGGTCTCCAGCAGGAGTTTACATTCATGTGGCCATGATGGTCAGGTAGCTCAGATCACAGTGCAGTTGCATCATGATGCAAGGACTCAGCATCCCTGGGCAAAGGACGAGAGTCCTGGTGAGGGAGCCCGATGGCCTTTCCGCTCCACATTCCCTGCAGCTGAGCTCACCATTAGGGTAGATTTGTGGCCCAATTGCTATAACAGCTGTTCCTTGCAAACCAGAAAGGTACAGCGCTTTTCATACCCAGGCCATGGGGACACAGGCTTTGACCCCATGACCTCTAGCCTCAGAAGCAGGAGCCCTACCCCCGGGGTCAAAGCTGAGCCAGTCAGGCCATACAGCTCTTCATACATTTAAAATGATGCATTTCATTTTTCATAACCAGTATGTGTGTGTCTGGAACAGAGTCCACAGCCTCCCCTACCCCCCGTCATGCCCGACGCCAGCAACTCAGCCTTACGTTTCTCACGGAAAGAAATTTGTGCATTGGTTACAAACAGCCTCTTACCTGGGGGTAAAAGTCCCCTGTCACTTTCACTGCCAGAGCATTTTTGGGATGGGAACTTGTGACCTTTGCTGTACTGACTCCAGCGCCTCGGCCTTGGAGCAAGGACTTTGTCAACTATGCATGAGGAGTTATCTTAGAAGTGGCCAGGTCCCAAACCTATCCCCACTACTGCAGGAACAAGTGGTTCAGCTGGCACCTCGAGCCTGCAAAGCCAGAACTGGCCCCGCTCATGAAGCATGCTGCCTTTTCCTGTTCTAGGAGAAGTCTGCCAACTGGTACAGGTATTTTCACCATGTGAGAGACAGAGTTTGCAACTGGCAATTCTTGCAACCCATGTAGACCACACCCTTGCCAGAAATACAAGACCTAACTGGCACATGGGGCTTGGGTTCGCTATATGCCAGGGAGGATTGCTGCACGCTACTCAGAACTTTCACCGGAGATGTTATTTTGCCATTTTTGTATTACACAAACATCCTGTATGCATGTCAGGAACAGCCTGTGACTGCCTGTGCCCCAGGCCACAACTAGGATACGTTTTAGCCAGCACGCACACTAGATCCTGCAGGCTCAAAACCTGCATCTAAAACAGTCTCTTCACTTCAGGGGTGTGAAGAAACCCTGCCTGTGCAGTGCTGACACTGCTTAGCCCCGTGTGGGCTGAGTCATGATTGTCTCCTGGGGATGGGGGTGGGGGGAGGTGTTGACTCTTAACTCTAATGACACTTTAAAGGGAAAATTTCCAGTAATTGTGCATGCCCAGAGGGCAGAAATAGCACTGGGCCTACATGTCCTGCCTCTGTCTTCACTGCAGGATGCTGAATGCAACTAACGTTACTAACCAGAAGTTGTGTCCTGTGTCGAGGCTGCAATCGCCCCTGCTCTTGGGGCAGAGCCCCTGCCAGCAGTGGGGAATGTGCCTTGGATGATGCGTAATCCTCTAACTTTGTCATCCTGGCCCCCACTAGAACGGTGCTTTGACTCTCCCCGGAGGGTAGGCTGGGGCTGTCAAATGCAGCCTGCTTCTCCAGGCCAGGCCACCTGCCCTCTAGAGCTCACCTGGAGGCGGACAGATCTAGTGTGTAGCTTAACAGCTCTTGAGCAAGTTTAGCAAGGCCTGGCTAGAAAGTGAGAAGGTGCATGAGGGGCTGTCTTATTACCTCACCCCTAGAGTGACCAGACAGCAAGTGTGAAAAATCGGGATGGGGGTGGGGGGGAACAGGCCCCTATATAAGAAAAAGACCCCAAAATCGGGACTGTCCCTCTAAACTCGAGACATCTGGTCACCCTACTCACCCCCCCTTGCCTGTCTCATATGGGACCAACACAGCTACAAAGCCACTGCCTGCTCCCAAGCGTCTAGAGCATCCCAGCAGTATTATGAGGGAGCTATTCCAAGAGCCGGTTGAAACTTTTTCAAGTTATTTCCCCCCCAAAATGAGATTTTTTTCCCCATAATTGTTGAGGTCAATTTTTGACACCTTTTCCGGTGTTTTAAAAAATTATCCATTTATTACTGATTGAAAATGGGGTTCCAGCCTGGCCTCTGCTTGCAAGGGGCTGTCAAACCAGCCAGGCTCACCAGGCCATGCAGCATGTTCTAGCTGTGCCCCTGTGTGAGAAGGGGTGGTACAGACCCAGGGAAGCCTGCCCCAGAGCATCTCCAGCTACCCTCTTCAGGCCCATGTAAGTCCCCCTTTGTGCCACCAGAGCAGCGTAAAGCTTTCATGCCAGGGTCTGGCCCCAGGTGTCCGACAAAAGGTGATACACACTCATTAAGCATTGTGGCCACCCCCTAAGCCTGGCTCCCTATCTGCCCTCCCATGGCAGTCCCAGCCCTCTCGTCCCAAGGACTGGTGTTTGGCCCTTGCTGACCAGGTTAGAGATGGGGCAGGTGGGGGAAGGCTCTTGCTGAGCTGTCTCTCACCTTTAAAGCTGGCCCAGAGCACGTCTATCTCCAGCTCATTGGGGGAAAACAAGAAAACTAAATTAGTTCACCTACAAGACAGAGCCTGAGCCTGCAACTCCCCTGAACTGCTGGGGGGGTAGCAAGGTTGGAGCCTCATTAGAGAATAAAGAGAATTGGCCCAAGCTAGATAATAATGATTTTATCGGGTTCTCTTCATCTCTGCCTTAAAAAGGAGGTGAGTGTTTCACTAGTGGGGAAACTGAGGCACGGAGCATGGAAGTGACTTGTCCAAAGTCACCCAGCAGACCAGGGGCAGAGCTGGAACTAAAACATATGGATTGTGAGGGTTCAGGGCTCTATCTGCTAGGCCACACTGCCTCCCTTAACCTTATATTGGATCAGCACCACCTAAACTTGAGGATGCCGGCCAGGCAATATTCTGGAAAGCATCGTTCTGGGGATCCTTGGGCCTTTCAGAGCTGTATCCCAGAGGCAGCTGCTGCTGTCCGGGCAGTACTTACCCATTTATCAGGGGAATAGCTTCAGGTCTCAAACTCCTGAAATGCAATCCCGGCAGTATCCAGGCGATGGCACCAGCGTAGCACAGATGCTGCCTAGGCCAGGTTTAGTTGGAAGGTGGGACTAGATGGCTTTTAAAAGTCCATTGCTTTTACCATGTAGCCCTACTTAGCTAAAAAGCATTTCAGAGTTCCTCCTTTTCCTCTTGCACATTGCTAGCATTTGCCTGTTACGATGTTCCACCTATTTTTAAATGGAGTTTGTATTACAAAAAATAATACAACAATAATGTATTGATGTTCGTCGGGGTTGGGCTATTTGTTAATCCAACTACAGTATCTAAACTTGAATTCTCTCTTTATATGTCCGTATGCTATGAGATGTAAATCCTTCAGATCTGGCTTTGGTAGATCCATTTTCCAGTTTACAGAGAAATAGCTGCACGACCCTGATCCTTGCGCCAGAGTAGAGAAAGATTTTTGGGGGAAGGGGAACTCAGACCTATTACCTAGGCTACATAGTTCAAAGCACTGGTCCATAAAGGGTGGACCATTTGAATCAGTTGATTGTCCTTTTTAGCCAAGCCCTTAATCTCCTTTGATTGTCCTTTTTAGCCAAGCCAAGCCAAGCCAAGCCAAGCCCTTACCGGGGGAGGGATAGCTCAGTGGTTTGAGCATTGTCCTGCTAAACCAGGGTTGTGAGTTCACCCCTTGAGGGGGCCATTTAGGGAACTGGGGTAAAAATCTGTCTGGGTATTAGTCCTGCTTTGAGCAGCAGATTAGACTAGATGACCTTCTGAGGTCCCTTCTAACACTGATATTTTATGATAACACACAGAGGTTCCTTCAATCCTTTTGGAAAGGCACCTTTGCAGTTTTAAGTTCCTTTCATGCCTTGCTGTGACATTTGCAGCAGAGTGAGGAAAACCAACTAACCGGAACATACAACAACCAGAATCATAGAACCAGAGGGTTAGAAGGGACCACAAGGGCCATCTAGTCTAACCCTCTGCCAAGATGCAGGATACGTACATGCTTCACTTGAAGCCCATGAGCAGTGAGTCCCATTGACTATGACTGAAAAACTCATGTACTTAAAGCTACTTGTATAAATCTGTTTCTGGACTCAAGTCTACAATTTTTACGGTGTAATTTCTTTTCTGGATCAAACTTGAGAGGCATCTTGCCCTTTGAAATCAAGAGACCTATGGCCAGGATTCAAAGCCGGTGTTAGCCACCATACCTTAATGGATTGCAAGGGAGCCCTGCCAATTTACAGCAGCTGAGGATCTGGCCTTTGATATCAGACTGATCTAGGTTTTCTAGGTGACTTTTTCAGTGCAATGCAAGCAAACAGAGACTATGTTAAAATTCCCCAGAATTCAGAGTTATCTGCCCACCGGAAAATTCCAGAGCCAGAGAACTGCTTCAAAACTAGGTGTAGAAGATTTCACATTTATTTTCAAGAGCACCTGCAGTCGGAGAGGATATGTATTAGTGGGCTGAAGCTGGGCTGGTTACAAATTTTTGCTTCTAGTCAATATGCAGTTAAATGGACTATATATGTGGCATAAAGGAGGGGAAAAGAGGAAAGATAAAGGAGAGTCATTTCTAGTGGCACAGGGGGTGAGGGAGGATCTTGCTGCTTGGTGTTAACTGGTTAGAGCAGGGGTGGCCAATCTGTGGCTCTGGAGCCACATGCAGCTCTTCAGAAGTTAATATGCGGCTCCTTGTATAGGCACCGACTCCGAGGCTGGAGCTACAGGCGCCAACTTTCCAATGTGCCTGAGGGGTGCTCACTTCTCAACCCCTGGCTCTGTCACAGGCCCTGCCCCCACTCCACCCCTTCCCCCCCTCCCCTGAGCCTGCCATGCCCTCACTCCTCCCCCTCCCCCCCCCAGCCTCCTGCATGCCACAAAACAGCTGATTGGGAGGTGTGGGGAGGGGAGGGGGAGGCGGTGATCAGCAGCCAGTGGGTGGGAGGCACTGAGAGCAGGTGCGGGAGCTGATGGGGAGCTGCTGACATATTACTGCGGCTCTTTGGCAATGTACATTGGTAAATTCTGGCTCCTTCTCAGGCTCAGGTTGTCCACCCCTGGGTTAGAGATTTGAAAGGCCACTAGAGAAATAGTGGCAAAGAAAAAACTAAATAAAAGCATAGTTAGTTGGAGAATTCTCATGGCTGAATGGTCTGTGGCAGGAATTGAGCCCAAGACCAGGCTAGAAGAACATGCAGGCCCTTTAGCTGGAGAAGTAAAGGGTCATCACTAGGGGCTGCCATGGGGGGAAATGGGGAATGCCGGTGGGTTAGGTGTGGGGGAGAGGGAAAAGGTCATTTATTTGTGGTAGGGGGCACTGAGTGTGTGCTGGGGGGTTCGTCACATGCCCTGATGTCCCCCTCCATATGAGACACAGACATTAAGTGTGTTCCCTAGCCACATCATTGCCAGCAGTGGGATCAGAACCCAAATACTGTATCCACAATCCTGGTTCTAAGGCACTGCTCCTCCTCCTGCACCCCTGCAGGTTCTCAGAGTTTCACTAGGGGGAGACAGAAACCCCTGGGTAGGTCCGGACGGGAGTCTGGCAGGCAGAGAATCAGTGTCAGGGGGTGACTGGGCCAAGCAAGTTCCAGGACAGGCCCTTTCTGCGGGCTGAGCTCCCAGTTCCATTCCTCCCCACAGTGGGAACACACCCGCACCATCACTTAAAGGCCCAGTACAGAATAGGTGCCCATTTGAAGTGCATTACTGGCCCCCTGAGAGCCCTTTCAGCTGGGAATAGGGCCTGGAAAGTCACCCCTTTGGGCCTAGCTTTGAAAGGGAATCTTTAGGGTAGCCCACAAGCTCAGGCAGTTAGCCTAGTCCTGACAGTAGGCATCACCTAGCACTTACTCAAGTCAAATTCCATCTCCCATCATGCTGCCCAGTCCCTGGCTGCAGAGTTTCTCGCACTCTGCTGGAATTGCACTCCCTGTTCTAAAACACTGATCCAATCCCATAAAAAGACCATGTTTAGATGGACGAAAGTTCAGAGAACACAGCAGTTACATAAAGGTAAAAAAATGACAGGAGTGCTGGAATGACCACAAAACCACAGCATTACAAACCCAGCACATTCAGAATGAAGATTACACCTAAAAGAAATCCAAACATGTTACAGTCCAGAAGTTAAAGTCGGGCAAGGAGCAGTTTCAGAATTTGAGATTTTTAAAAATTTACCCATCCCGAATTGGGCCATAAAGGCACAATCTCAAATTTTTGCAAACTGATAAGCCCAAACCAAATTTGGATGGGGGGTCAATTGGAACATTTTGTTCTGATAATTTTGAGATGTTTTGGCCTTTTGTGGGGAGGGGGAGTGTAGCAGGGTGGATCCTGCTCCTGCTGAGAAGGGGTTTTAAAAAGTGGCCTGATAGGGCTTGAGAGCAGTGGCTCTAAAAGCTGAGCTGATTAGGGAAGTGGCTGCAGCTGGGGGCCACGCCCCAAACAGAGCAACAGAGCCTTATAAGAAGGCAGGGAAGCCAGAAGCCAGACAGTCTCTCTCTGGCTATAGAGAGAGATGGGCCTGGCTGCTTAGGAGCTGAGAGTGGATACCTGAGTGCAGCAGGGCTGGGGAAGGCTGAGGAGCTGTGGAGCTCCAGCCTAGAAAGCCCCAGGCTGCGGCCTAGCAGTGGGCCAACGGGTACTGTGGGTTGCAGAGGGCAATCTAGGGGTAGGCCAAGGCAGCAGGTCCAAACCCAACTTTGCCTGTGATGAGTAGGCTGATACTGCAGTCTGCCCCAGAGTGTGGGGCTAGACAATGACTGGCAGTAGCCAAATACTGAGGCAAGGTAGGGATAGAGGGTAGGGGTTCCCTGAGACAGAAGGGGAGACCCAGAGAGAAAGGGGTTACTGCTAGGGGGCAGCACCCCATGTAAGAGGGCACCGGGTCCAGGGAGGGACACGGGGGGGGCTGAAGACAGGTGGATCACCAGCCTGCAGAGAGTGCTCAGGGCTGGACTGAGAGAGCAACCAGTAGGAGGCGCCGCAGGGGTGAGTCGACCCGTTTACAGGGAGGAATGATTAATTTACACTTAAAGTAACTAAAATGTCAAAATGTGAAAGTTTCATTTTTTGGTTTGAAAAGTGCTAAACTAGGATAATTTAACGTATCTAAGCTTCCACCCCCAATTATCAAATCAAGAGTGCCAATAAAACTGACCTGTTCCTGTGAACTGTTTTGGTTTTAAATAATATGCATTTTTCTGAAGAAGAAGTATTTTATCCCAACTAGCTCTACTGGAAATGAAGTTAGGACCCCAATAGCCTTAACTCTGCCCTGTAGTGACACCATGCACTAACCATACACTTTGGATTATGAAAATGACTTTGGTTTTGTCCCAGATTATTAGAGGAAAGATACAAGGGTGTCGTTCATATTCTTCCCACCCCCTCTCCATGTTGTCACCACAAGGCAGGTTTAAAAGTTATTTCAATGCCTGAACTGTTGACCTTTTCTCCCTCCTGGCCAGGGGTTTGTCAGTTAGACGTGGACAATTATCTCAGAACTGCAGCAATGCAAAAGCCGTCACAACCACTATCTAGAACTCTCGTGCCCAAATCCAGAAAATCAGGCCATTCACCTCAGGGCCATACTGCTTCTTCCCCTCCCCCCTCAGAAAGGAATTGTGAATCACACACTGGGTGTTATTTCAGAGTGTGCAAGAGCTTTGTTTTCACAAGCAACTGGAGTTCTGGGTGGGCACAGCAAGGCAGGAACTCAAATTCAAAGCATAACATATCATGAAACCAGCATGACATTTTGGGGTTTCGTGTGAGTAGCATTGAAAGGTACCTAGAAATCACAGAGGATGCAAATGGAATTTGAAAGACACCTTTCCTTTGTGCATCCAAACTGATGTTTGTCAGGAAAAAGCCAGCAAACGGCTAAAGCCCTCATCTACATACATCTCCCTGCATCAAAAGATCTGACGTTGAACACCCTTTGATTTCCCATGGAAAGTCATTTGTAAACAGCCATGAGGCATCCTCTCTGAAACTGAATGGCGGCCAAAGTGGCATACAGAGGTCACCCCCCACCCCCCAAAGCACAGTCAGCACAAGACGCATGTTCACTGCTCTCTCACTGAAGAGCGTTTGGGAAGCAGGCATGACATATTAACCAGGAAAGACATGTTTGTATTTGCACTGCAGACAAGTGCTTGGAAGAAATGACAAACACAGCAGATCCATCCATCATCATCGCAACTGAACCAAGCGCCAGGTTACCATCTCACCCACGAGACCAGCCTTCTTTACAGGATGAGCCTCCTCCAAATGAGAGGTTATGTCAAGCAGGGGTAGATCTAAAGGGCCAGAGAGAGACAGATATCTAAGATCTAAGGCCGAGTGGATGGACAAGTAGTTTGGGTTAGCTCTGGTAGAAAAACTAGGTGGGGTAATCCCAGCTGCTTCCTACTAGGAGCCATTCTCCCATTTGTACACAGCTCCTTGGGCTGTTTCAGCCTCTCGTGTATTTCATTGCCTTGCCTGGTTTATTGCAGGCTAACATTACACATCACTAGAAGTGAATCATTTCCTCCCTGCCTCTCCCTAGTCAGGCCAACTGCAGATCTCAGAGGCCAAAACAAGCTCTTTTCTGGGGAGGTCAAGGTATTGGTTCCAGGACTCAGTGAGCCACCTGCTGAAAGGAGAGTGGCCTGGATTCAGGGCCTGGAGCACAGCAGAGAACATGGGAGCAATAGTGCATGAGCAAAGGGCAGGCAAGGAAAACTGTGGGTTTGGCAGTTGACTCTGAAAGTGTGTGGTGGAGAGGCATTTGAAAAGCCAGACATCATGCATATTCATCCATATGCAAATCAGTACATTAATAGATTTGCATACACTTTCCAAATTGCTGGACCTTCTGCCATCACAGGCATGAGCTCTGACCCAGCAGGTCTTTTCCATCTCTCATTGCTAGGCTGCTGGGATGAGCTGTACAATATCCCAGTGGGCCCAGCGGGAGGCAGTGCACTTGCACCCCAAGCTGCTCTTTCCATCCCTGAGAACACTGTCTAGTTGGTATCTGTTCAGCCCCTCGCTCAGGCTCTGGTGACATCATGTCAGATATCACGTCACAGATGACTCCCTGGGCTTGCGCAGGAGACGTTTTATAATGAAGATGAAGCCTTTCCCCACGTAGGGCTCTTCTTGGGTTTGTTCACGTATGTTGCAAGACCCCCCCCTCGCTCGTGTGACTAACAGCTTAAGACCAGGGGAGATGTGACCCTGTCTCTGGTTGCAGAGGCTGCATTAGGAAAGTAGCAGGAGGGCCTGGGGACGGGAAAGCGTGGCCTGCAAGAGTAAGGCCTAAAACCCAGGGAGCTGTCCTAAGTCCTGGCAAGTCCAGGCCTCACTGAGGAGCTGTCTCCGGTGCTGATCTGACTCAAGGCTTCTTTGGGAGCTGGAGGAACTTCCCAGCAGATTCCTCTGGAAGTGGAAGCAGGTGGGGGGGAACAGGACTGAATGAAGCGTATCCCTTGTTGGAAAGCCTTGTAGAGGCCTTGCACATGTACATTATTTCTGGCACAGAGAAGATGCCCCGCTCAGGGGGGTTGCAAGACAGCCACAAAGCAGCTGACTTGAAGCTTCATTGGTTCTGGACAGTAAGCAGCTCTCTGCCAGTTCTACCCACAGGGCTGACATTGCTGAAGGAGGACGTTTTCCAGTCTGCTGAGCCAGCACACCTTGGCGGCCTTTTGCACTACAGGGAAAAGGCTGCAGGTTACCAGGCTGTCTCCTGCTGAAGAGTCCAAAGCTCTCAGAACTCCCAGCAAGCCCAGAGCCTGGGAGATGCTGCTCCTCCAGGACTGGTTGTCACTGCTCTGGGTCACGCTGCAGCCAAAGAGTGAAACTGTGGGTCAGACTCCCTCAAAATGAATGAGGGGAGGAAGGATGGGATGGAGCTAGGCACCCAAAATACATCAGCGCAGGGGAAATGTAATTGAAACCCATGTTACAACAGAGGTGTTTTATTTACCAATGCAACATCTGTGTGGGGCAGTGGGGCATAGCTAGACCACAGCTACCTTGTAGGAGGCCTCAGGGTGAAGGGGGCAGGTAAAAAAGGGGCAGGAATATCTGCTCACATGAGCACGCCTTCTAAAACTCCCATTCAGTGGGGAGCTCGTGTGAAGCTTTCAGCCTGAATTGAGGTCCCCTGGCTCTGGTTTGCCTCTGCAACTAGTCAACCCCCTTCCCTGGCCACATCCCCCACTCTCCCCTCTTCCAGTAGGTGCTGTTCTTTGTTCTAGTCATTGATACAACTTGCCCAGCTTCTCTGGCCAGGAGGAAGCATGCACCCACTCCCTGAGGCCCAGATCCTGCCTGTTATGATGCACAGAGACATCCCCAGGCCCACACTGACCCCTCATCGTGTGGCCAAATTTGAACTGAAGTAAATGCATTCTGGCCATTTTAAATTTTCCCTGGGATTCTTTCCACTGCCTGATTCACACCATTTAGTCTAGCTGGGTCCCACTCCAGAGGTGAGTGCATTTCAGTGGTGAGTAGAGGGATTATGTACATATGGCCTAATCCTGCCAGGATCTGGGCATCTCCTGGAAGGTGCTGAGTACCCTCAGCTCCCACTGAATCCCCCCAGGCCCATGCAGGATCTGGCCCCTGGTTTGTCAGCTGCCTTGGGATGAAAGCTGCTTTAGGCTGTGAATACAGGATGTTACAGTTCCTGCCCAACCCAGTTCCCCAGGGACAAGTGTCCCCATCCCAGTGGGGCTACATCACAAGACCCACACAGAATTCACTAGCTGCCTCTCACGATTTGAACTCAAGTGTCAGTGTCCCACAGCCCTAGGTTAGTCTCTTACCCCCCTCTGCCCAAAGAGGTCCGTGCTACTCTCTAAGCCCTTGCCCCTGCCTGTGCTTTTGGGTTCATTTATTTTTGAACAAGGCTATCTCAAGATTGACACGAACTTTCATGGTCAGCATATGGTTGTTCATGTGGTCCCCATTTCTGTACAGCCGGGGGTCCCAGCATATCCATTCCAACGAACACTCCCGGGAGGCCCTCCTGCTATCTGGCTGGGATCTAGTCAACCCCCACATGGCCCTATGGGAATGGCGGAGTGATCCCAACCCCAGCTTGAGAACACTGGCTGTAATGGCAGGGTGTGGATGAGCTGAACCCTTCTCTGCTCACCCCTAATCGAAGCGCTGGGCATTTGCAGGCAGCCCCTGTATTGACCTGTCTATTACCATCCTGGCATTTTTAGAATATGGGTGGGAAACAGGTGGCATCTTATTCTTTCATTATAACCCAGCCCATGCCTTGCACAGCCACTGAAGAGTTCCAGGGCCTGGCAGTGCTTCCCAGCTGCCACATTTAATGGCAGGTAAGCAGTGCTGTAGGATCCGCCCCCATCATGCTGCAGCTGGAATCAATACATTTCCAAGCCCCGGGCACTGCCAGTTCTAATCCACGGGAGTGAATGAGGCCTCATGATTTGCCTTTCAACCCCTTTCAGCTCCCTTTTTAACTGCTTTACACCATCCTGGAGGTGGTTGCTTCCACTGGTCAGATCCATTTCCCCAGTGGGGTTCTGGACACATCAGATCAGCTGCTCTGCATCACACACCTTGGTAGTATTTACAGTGCAACTTAATGATCACAAAATGAGTCTATATCCTATGCCAGCAGCCAGTTTAGCAGCATGGGCACAAAGGGTAGATCTGGCCTAGGGCGTGTTTATGTGTTGTGGGCAGGAGTTTTGCATCGGTGTGTGTGTGTAAATGCATGGCCTCCTCCCAGGTGCCCCCCCCATCCTGTGGCCTCAGGGTAGCCCTGGTAATGATCTCATGCCTCAGTTTCCCTCAATTCCTCAAGTAGACTCAATACAGCCTTTGGAGCATATAAATAGCCCTTTTGAGGGAAGCGGGTAATTTATTGTTATCATAAGTCCCATGACCATAATCCCCCCAGCACAGTCTAAACAGTTCATTCCTCTCAACAGTCCAACCCAAGTATGACTCCCATGTCTCCCCCCACATCCCATCCCAAGTACTTCTCTGGTGTCCCTCCCAAGGCCTCACCCCAGCCATGGCTCTGGAGTCTCCCCACACCTCACCCCAACCCCCAGGTACTTCTTCAACCTCTCTCCCCAGGCCTCACCCCACCCCTCTAGCTGGGGTGTTCCTGTTTCCTGTCTAGGTAGGGCTCCAGCTCCTGCCTGGAGACGTCAGCAGACTCCATTGGTCCCCAGCCTCCAGCCCACTCTGACCATGGTCTCTGTAGTGGGGAATCATAGAAGATTAGGGTTGGAAGGGACCTCAGGAGGTCATCTAGTCCCACCCCCTGCTCAAAGCAGGACCAACACCAACTAAATCAAGCAGGTAAGTGAGTCATGCTTTCACCAGGCCCATCTCACTCCACTGCTCAAGCCAAGCAGGCTGGCCCCTCCCTCCTTCCAAGCTATTCCCTCCCTGAAGCTCCCAGCCCAGCTCTGCTTCTCCTCAGAGCTCCCTTTATTCTCAGGACCCTCTCCAGCTATACATTGCCTCTGAGCCCTTGCTGTTCTCTCAGGAGTCCAGCTTCTGAGCTCCCCAGTCATTGGAGATATACCAACCTCCTAGAGCTGGAAGGGACCTTGAAAGGTCATCAAGTCCAGCCCCCTGCCTTCACTAGGCAGGACCAATTTTTTGCCTGAGATCCCTAAGTGGTCTCCTCAAGGATTGAACTCACAACCCTGGGTTTAGCAGGCCAATGCTCAAACCACTGAGCTATTCCTCCCTACCTCCCAGCCATACAGTCTCTGGTGGCTCTTACCTACCCCTGACTCCCCCCCAGGCAGCCCTGATTCACTAGCTCTCTCCCTGGTTCTGCTTCTCCCTGGTCTTTTAGAGCCCCCAGCTGCTGCTCTGCCTCTTAACTGGCCAAAAGGCAGCACCTGTCCCAGCACAGGACCTGCTTCATGCACAGGTGTGTCATGGGGGGGGGAGGAAGCAGGGAGCTGCCACGAGAAATCCCCAATTTAAGGCTGTCTTTAACTGGCGTGTAAGAGGCGGATGGCCTGAAAAACACTGGACTGACCCTGAGCACAAAGGACAATGTTCGTTTGCACAATGTGTGAAGAAGATTCCTGAGTGCATCTCCGAGGGCCTGTCAGTCACTGAGGAACCCAGCCAGTGGTAGCATGTGCAGTCTCCCTCAGACACTGTAGGGGGAAGGGGCCCCAGAAAGGAAGCGGTTGGTTTATTCCAAGCTTCAGTCCTGCTGGCTTACCCAGGGGGGTCAGTTTGGCTCCTGGGATGATTCAAAAGCTTTGACAATACCTGAAATGTTGGAAACCCTGGAAAGGTCGAGAGGGAGGGAGTGACTGCAGGGGGATGAGTTCTCTTCTCAGGACTGGACATACAGTCTCCCAAGCACGCTGCGTTCTGTGGTTTGGCCAGGCTATGCCTCAAGTGAGACCAGGAATTATGATGTGAGTTTGGGGCTCCCAACTCTGGATTGTCAAACCCATGTGGCTGGCACTATTGAAGTCACCTGGGCTCAGCTCCACACAGGTATTTCTGTGGGGGTTTGCGGCTCCCCTGAATCCCCACCTCAAGCTGCTTATAACATCCTGTGATAAATGAAAGGGGTGGGGGTTGCTCTCTTTTATGGACACCCAGTCAGCCAGCCAACTAGCTATAAAATCCCTGGTAGTAGCTGCTCTCTACTTGCTTTACCTGTAAAGGGTTAAAAAGTCAATAGGAGTGTGCACCTGACCAAAAGAGAAAATGGGAAAGCTAGAACTCTTTAAAATTGGGGAAAATGTCCTTTGTCTGTCTGTCTGTTGTTCTCCAGAGAGAGGGGACAGAGCAGAGACAGGGCTGGAGGTATGCTGTAAAAAGCTTTGGGCAAGGTATGAAAATCATCATATCATATCTAGAACCTACCCATTTGAAACCTCAGATATGAAAGTAGATCAGGAAATGTCTAGGAAGACGCGATTAGGTTTATCCCTTTTATTTATTTATGGCTTGTGGATTCCTCTGTGCTAACCCCAGGTGCGTTTTTTTGCTTGTAACCCTTAAGCTGGACCTCAAGAAGCTATCTTGATGCTTAATTCTTGTAATTGGTTTTTTTTAACCTAGCAAAAAGCCTAAATTGCCAGTGTGTTTTCTTTCTTTTTGTTTTTAATAAAAGTTACCTTTTTTAAGAACAGGATTGGATTTTTGTGTCCCTAAGTGGTTTGTGCAAATGTTGTTTAATTAGCGGGTGGCAACAGCTATTTTCCTTGTTTTCTTTGTCAGCTCTTCCCCGGAGGCAGGGGTGAAAGGGCTTGAAGGTACCCCACAGGAAGGAATTCCCAAGTGCACCTTCCTGGGTTCTCAGAGGGGTTTTTGCACTTGGGTGGTGGCAGCATCTACTCATCCAAGCTCAGAGAGAAGCTGTGACCTTGGGAGTTTAATACCAGCCTGGAGTGGCCAGTATTAATTTTTAAAATCCTTGTGAGCCCCACCTTCTGCACTCGAAGTGCCAGAGTGGGGAATCAGCCTTGACACATCCCCCCCCCCCCAGTTGTAGCATGCCAGGGGGTCTCCAAGTAAAGAAAGGTCTTTTCATCTCTCTCCCCTTTACAAGGGAGTGACAGAAAAGCAAGGCAAGAGTGGCCTGGCACTTGGGTGGTCTTTCTGGGCTCAGCTTTTAGGGGCTTGGCTTGTCAGCTGCTCTATTCTCTGTAATGAAGGCCTACCTCCAGCCCCTCCTCTTAGGGCATCCTCTTTACAGCTGATTCATGCAAGGACAGTGAGGCCTGCATCTCCCTCTGGACTGATCGGTCTCTGACAGGTAGCGTCTTCCTGTTCATCACCCCTTCTTGTGGCAGATTTTCCCTTTCCAAACCCCCATGGCAGAGCAAACCTTCCAGGAGCAGCTTGCTAGTGCTGAGCCAGCCAGAAGACCAGGCTAGTCTCCGCCCCACCAGAGAGCGGGCGTGCCCCTTCACACTTGCACTGAGATCAGTGGGAGCCAGGAGCCTCAATATATTCGGGGATCTGGGCCCTGATGTCTTCAGGCCAGATCCTTATAGTGGCCCTGACTTCAGTGTCCGCCAGATCACAGAAGCTTGATGGGGGGGTGAGCCCGGGGCCAGAGCCCACTGCTGCATGTCCAGAGGATGGAACCAGAGCTTGCCACTGCATGGCCGGGGGATGGTGCCGAAAGCCCCATGCCTCGGGGATGGGGCCCAAGGATGGAGCCCAAAGACAGACTCTGAAGCCCCATGACCCCAGGGCTGAAGCCCAACTCCACCGCTCCCAGGAAGGTGAGGAACTCACTGGCTCTCGACTTCTCCAGCGTTTGTGTCTCCAGAGGGGGCAGGGCCCAACCCCTGCTGGCAGCCCTGGGGGAGGGGCCCCTGCTTTGCCCCCCACCCATCACCGCCGAGGAGGCTGTGGCTGCAAGAAACACCTGCCCCCACTCGAGAAATGCTGAACTAGGGGATCATGAACTTCATTGCATCTGTCGGCCAAGCTGATTGCCTGCACCAGGTGCGCCTTGCATCCCTCCACCCCTTGCCAGGCTCCCTGGGGACTCCTCTGCCATCGGCTCTATTTCGGGGACCCCCTGCAACTCCCCCGTCTCCTCTTACCAGGCCTCTATGCCCCATCCGTGCCATGGCTCCCCCACTGCCCTGCTTACCAATGGCTCTTGTGGCTCTCCTTTTTCTCCCCCCTCCACAGTGGCTTTCTTACCCCACCCCTGCTGGGAAGGGAGGGGCAGACGGCTGGCACCCCCTCTATCTCTCACTCCCCCAAGGCACAGGCTTTGGGGAGACTGTGCACTGGGAGGGAGGGAGGAATGAAACCTCCTTTGCTCTCTCCTCCCACTGCCACCCCTCTCTGCTGGCTGAGTCTCTGCCCCACAGCTGTCAGGCGGAGCTTACCTGGGAGAACAGGGAGCAGTTTAAGGCATTTCTGGCTTTCCAGTTTTCACCAAAATCACTCAAGTTCTGCCCACTGATGCCTAAAACATTTCCCAAAATGGCAGACTGTATCGGCTGGGGTGTTACTGTCCCAGATCCCTGGTGCCTGGGGCACACCCCAGCTGTCAAACAGTCTCTTGGAGGATCCATCAGTGTGCCAGTCCCACATGTGGCCCCACTGTTCCTTAAGGGCAGGCCCCATGGTCTCAGCATCTCTGAGTTTAAGCCTTCGGGTTCCAGCCCCCCTGCTTCAGGCCGGGAGCTTGCCTCTGCCCAGCGAGTCCCACAGCCATAGACTCCTGGTGAGAGACTGCCATGCTCTGCAGAGACTAATGCACCACAGCAAGTGTTTGCAGGAACCCTCACGCCAGGCAGAGTCTGCAAAGCAGTCGGGTTCAAAGGGCAGCTGGAACCGAGCACGAGGAGTCCTGAGCTTAGCCTGGAGAAATGACGCTTAAACCATCCTCCAGCTGCCCAAGCCAGAGCAGGCCACAGCCAAGCGGGAGCGGCACCATCTTTAGGCTCTGACCCTCTCTGAGAGTCCCAGGTGGGAGCAGCCAGCCTCTCCAGACATTTACTCTTGCTGGAGTCTCTGTGCAGCTTCCCTGCTGAGAGGTGGCAGGGAGGGAAACCTCCTTCCTCCTGAGACAGGGGTCCCAGCCCAGCTCCTGCCAGACAGGGATCCCCATCTCAAAAGCTCCAACCCCACCTGTGCTAACCGGCCATCCTTGACAGCCTCAGCAGAGCGGCACAGTCAGGCCTTCCCCTCTCTGCCCAGAATGGGTCCCCCAGGGCAGGCTGGTGAGGGGCATTGGCAGAGGGTGAGGCGGGAGAAGTTTGATCTGCAGTCAGGTCCATCCCCTGGCAGTGCGTCCATCTGTGGGGCTGGTCACACAAACATCCCCCTCCCATCCCCCCACCCACGGCCTCTCCCTAGACTGCTATCCCAGGTCTTTTGACCTTGCAGAGTCTGAACAGAGCTCAGACACTGCAGTCCCTGGGCACACGCTTGGGGCACATAGCCTCTATTCAGCACCCCATCCTGCGAGCTCCGACCATGCAGCCCCTTGCCCAGCCCCTAGAACAGTGTCCCCAAACTTTTGATGGTCTGTAGTTGGGGGCAGGGCTGGAGCAGAGCTGGGGGTGAAGCAGGCCAGGGCTGGGTGGTGCTCCCTCCTGCCCCCCCAAGGGGCTTGCCTGGCCTGCTGAACCCCCCCCCAAACATTCCTCCATGCCCCCCTAGAAGGGTGCACTCCACAATTTGGGAACCTCTGCCCTAGAACCTGTGCTGACCCCTCAGGCTGCCCCAGAGCTTAAACACACCCTCGCCCAGGATCCCACTGAAGGTGTGAGCCTGCTGGGTGCCAGCTGACCTCTCTCAGGGGGCCCTGCAGGCAGGGGGAGCCCATAACACACATGCACTCGGCACAGGACTCAAACGCAGTACTGCTCCTTACTTACCAGCATGCAAAATACACCATTCTCTACCAAAATCCAAAATCTGGCTTGCATGTCCCCACTTGGTTCCCTCGGCCCTCCAGAGGGTGCGCTGGGCTGGGCTCAGGGTGGTCTGGGCTCCTCCAGCCTCCTTCTGCTGCAGGGTGTGGCTTGGGTTCTGAAACATGGATCCATCTCTCCTCCAGCTCACCCCCTAGGGTTGGCCCATCCCCTTCCCCTCTGCTGTCCAAACTCCCTGCATGTGCCTCTCTGACCTCCCCCAGGAGTCTATTTATAACCCCCAGCTTAGTCACCCCTCTCTCTTTGTCCTGCTTGGGGAATTTCCACTCCCCAAACCCCCAGCAGATCAACTTGGCCAGACAGGTTTCCCAATGTGGGCACCCTCCTTAGCGTAACTATTACGTGGTCACAGCACAGTCATTAGAGTTAAGAACTCCCCATTGCCCTTGGTCTGGTTTGGATCCTGCCCACAATGGCTGTCAAGTGATTAAAAAACATTTAAACAATAATAGAATACCATTTATTTAAATATTTTTATGTTTTCTACATTTTCAAATATTTTGATTTCAATTACAACACAAAATACAAAGTGTACAGTGATCACTTTATATTTATTTTTATTACGAATATTTGCACTTTAAAAAACAAAAGAAATAGTATTTTTCAATTCACCTCATACAAGTACTGTAATGCAATCTTTTTATCATGAAAGTTGAACTTACAAATGTAGAATTATGTACAAAAAATAACTGCATTCAAAAATAAAATAATGTAAAACTTTAGCACCTATAAGTCCACTCAGTCCTACTTCTTGTTCAGCCAATCCCTCAAAAAAGTTTGTTTACATTTACAGGAGATAATGCTGCCCAGTTCTTATTTACAATGTCACATGAAAGAGAGAACAGGCATTCACATGTCACTGTTGTAGCCAGGTATTTACGTGCCAGATGCGCTAAAGAGTCATATGTCCCTTCATGCTTCAACCACCATTCCAGAGGACATGCATCCATGCTGATAACAGGTTCTGCTTGATAATGATCCAAAGCGGTGCAGACCAATTGTCAAGGTTCCTTCCCCACTCTGAACTTTAGGGTACAGATGTGGGGACCTGCATGGACACTTCTAAGCTTAATTACCAGCTTAGATCTGGTATCGCTGCCACCATCCAGAATTTCTGATTATCTGGATCACTCTCTTTCCCCCCAAAAACCTTCCCCTCCCTGGGTAGCCTTGAGAGACTCCTCCACCAATTCCCTGGTGGACACTGATCCAAATCCCTTGGATCTTAAAACAAGGAGAATTTAACCAACCCTCCCCCATTTCCCTCCACCAATTCCTGGTGGATCCAGATCCAACCCCCTTGGATCTAAAAACAAGGAAAAATCAATCAGGTATTAAGAAAAAGGCTTTTAATTAAAGAAAAGAAAGGTAAAAGAAAACCCTCTGGGAGAGATTAGCATACCAGCTACTCTCACAGACAACAGATTCAAAACACAGAGGATGTTCCCCTGGGCACAAATTTAGTTACACAAAAAATACCCCAAATGATAATTCCCTTAATGATACCAAGACAAGTTACAAAGAAAATAAACATAAACCTATTTATCCCTTTCTAAACTTACTACTCCAATAAGAGGCTGGTTCCTTGATCTTTTTCACTCCAGCTGAAACTGAAACTCTAAACAAAGGAAAACTTCCCTCCTTCCTTTTGAAACATTTTGTTCCCCCATTGGTTCCTCTGGTCAGGTGTCAGCTAGGCTAGTTGAACTCCTTAACCCTTTACAGGTAAAAGAGGCATTAACCCTTACCTATCTGTTTATGACACCAATGCATGTTCATTTTCATCATCCAAGTCAGATGCCACCAGCAGAAGGTGGATTTTCTTTTCTGGTGGTTCGGGTTCTGTAGTTTCCACATCTGAGTGTTTCTCTTTTAAGACTTCTGAAAGTGTGCGCCACACCTCATCCCTCTCAGATTTTGGACAGCTCTTCAGATTCTTAAACCTTGGGTCAAGTGCTGTAGCTGTCTTTAGAAATCTCACATTGGTACCTCCCTTGCGTTTTGTCATATCTGCAGTGAAAGTGTTCTTAAAATGAACAACATGTTCTGGGTCATCATCTGAGACTGCTGTAACATGAAATATATGGCAGAATGTGGGTAAAACAGAGCAAGGGACATACAATTCTCCCCCCAAGGAGTTCAGTCACAAATTTAATTAATGCATTTTTTTTAACAAGCATCATCAGCATGGAAGCATGTCCTCTGGAATGGTGGCTGAAGCATGAAGGGGCATATGAATGTTTAGCATAACTGGCATGTAAATACCTTGCAATGCTGGCTACAAAAGTGCCATATGAATGCCTGTTCTCACTTTCAGGTAACATTGTTGTCACAGAATCACAAGGGTGATGCTCTGGAACTACTCTATATGAAGCCAGCCAGGACTCTGGGGGAGCATGCCTCCTTTCTCTGAGCAAACTGTCTCCAGGGCTAGAAGCTTACACATCTTTGACCTTCCTGGGTCTCACCTCGGAGCATTCAGCATCCCCTTCCACGCTGTGCGCTTCCTGCAGTGAGTCCGCCTGAGCGGGGCTCTGGGGAAGCCAGAGGGTCCTGCACCTCAACGCCACAGTCAGATCTGACTCTCAGCCAGTGTAAAACAGAGGTTTATTAGTCGACAGGAACATAGCATAGAACAGAACTTGTTAGCACAGAAATCAGTGACTTTCAGCCAAGTCCATCTTAGGACTCCTGGGCCAGGTGGCCTGGACTCCCCCTCTTCCAGTCCCCCCAAACACACTGTCAGCTTCCAGCGACCTGACCTCAGACACCACTTATCTTTCTCTTGCTTTCTGGGCAGTCATTTGGTCGTCACCTGGTTGCATCCCCACTCCTGGCTCTCAGGTTACGAAGGACATGGGTCATAGCATATGTGCAGGCAGTTGGAGCAGCTTCACCTGCCCCAGAGGTTTCAGCCAAAGTCACACACCCCTATTCCCACCACCGAGGTATTGGTGCAGCACACAGGGAAACTAAGGAACACACAGTATTCATGTAAAACTCACATAGGCTCAACAGTAAGACTCACATACAACATAACAAGGGAAAATCCCCACTTCTTCACATTGTAAATAAGCAGCAGGCAGCATTCTCTCCAGTTTGTCTTAGCAATTGGCTGAACAAGAGGTAGGACTGAGTGGACTTTTAATCTCTAAAATTTTACATTGTTTTGAGTGCAGTTATGTAACAAAAAAATCTACATTTGTAAATTGCACTTACACAATAAAGAGATTGCACTACAGTACTTGTATGAGGTGAACTGAAAAATACTATTTATTTTATTTGCCATTCTTACAGTGAAAATATTTGTAATAAAAAATAATAATATAAAGTTGTTGGGGCTGACCACAAGTTACCTTGGGCTGTGTTACAGCATGGTTTGGGGGGAGCTAGTAGTGAACTGGGTTTGGCCACCCCGGCTGGCTTGCAGCCGCTTGGCTGGATAAACAAGTGAAGAGATAAGCGAGGCCCAAGACTGTGAAGTGTGAGAATAGGAAGCAATAGTGTCTCCTGCCAGAGCCTGCTTGTGGGTGAATATGCCCTACCTTAGAAGGAGATGATGATAAAAGCAGCTATGTGAATTGCCTTAGACGAACAGTCTCACGTGAGGACCCTGGCCTTGTGGGTGCCCAGGAATTCCCCACGCTGGAGCAGCGTCTGCTGCGATACCTCAAGAACAAGGCAGGAGGGTCCAGGACTGTCCATAGCAAAAGGGGCCTAAGCATTGATTCTTGCTTGGTTGCTGGAAAGCAACTATTTAGTAATGTGTGAAGGCTGGGAGGCTTATTACACGTTGGCAATAAAACCTGTTATACTTATGCACCTGCCATGGCTTCACTGACTGTATCCAAGCCTCCCCTGCCCTGGGACCGACACCTGGAGTAGTCGGCAGGATACACTCGGTGACACCCCTGGGAGGTGTAGCCAGATGTGGGGCAAGCAAGGATGTGGGGCTGTGGCCACCGACAAGATACCCGACTGGGGTAGTACCTCCTGCTGGGCACTGGTGGCCAAATCGTTATGCCGGGTGGGACAGGAATGAAGTTCCCCTCACCCTGGCCAAATTTGCTGAGCAGATCGAGAACTCAATAGAGTTATATGGGCACAATAAACTCTATGAGGCTTGGGGGTGGGGATGGTTGTTCTTGACGGTGGTGGAAAAGCTGTCGCAGATAATAAGCAGCTAGAGAAGAATGTAAGCGTCCTGGCAGATGATAAGCAGGCTCTCATGGCTAAGAATAACATGCTAACAGAGGCTTTAGAAGCGGCTCAGCAGAGGGCCTGCAAGCAGCAGGAGATAGCTGAGATTATGGCAATCCACTATGCCCGGGACTGCCATCGCCGCCTCCTGCAGAACCCTCGTCCCACCATGTCCCAGTCCAAGATTAGGGCTCTTATGGCGTCGGACTGGGAGCCCGATTGAAATTGACCGCCTGACTGAGGGGCAGACTGTGGTTTTACAGCCCAAAATCCCCGTTATGGATTGGATTCTGGAGCCCAGACACTAGTAAGCTTCATGGATAGTTGGCGCATCCCCAGGTGGAGGGCAGGGTGGCTGCCCCTCCCCCCACTGCAGCCCAGCCCCCTCCCGAAGCCCCCATTGTGCAATGGGGTGCCTCATTTGACAGTTTGAGTGCCACCGAGCAGCCCTATGCCTGGTGGCTTGGCCAGGTACGTTTGTAATACACGGCGCTGGAGAGCTGTCACCTTAAATCCTGTTTGCCAGTTGCAAGAGACTGCTGGGGGACAGGGAGCCTCCAGCCACTATGCTGAGCTCTATGCTGTGCTGCTGGCAGTGAGGCGGGTGCTTGCCCTTGGGGACTCTGAGCTACGCCTGTACACTGACTCTTGGGATTGGGCCATCCATGGCAAGCCTGTGTGGGATGCCCCTATTTGGCAGGGATTGTATTCTGCTGCGCAGGACCCTTTGATTTATGTGTTTCATGTAGATGCCCACAAGAATCGTACCCAGGAGCATCACTGGAATGCTGCCGCGGACCAACTGGCCCACATAGCCGAGTGTACGGCGGCACCCACCGGTGAGGGGGAGGCTTTTTCCCTCTTGGCTTCCTGGATACACACGCACTCAGTGCACTTGGGCCTGGAGGGGGCGTACTGTTGGGCGCAGGCCTGAGGTATCCCCACTTCACATGAAGCCCTAAAAACAGCTAAAGCCGTTTGTAAGATTTGCCAGATTGTTAAGCCCTTACAGGTGGAAGCTGGCTCCCCTTGACTGGTGCCGCAGGGAGACCAGCCTGGTCAAATTTGGCAAGTTGATTATGTTGGCCCACTCCCTCGCAACCACCACAAGGCGTATATTCTCACTATGGTCGATACGGCCACCGGCTATGGAGAGGTCTGGCCGGCATCTCGTGCCTATCAGTGAAATACAATCACTAAATGATTCCTCCCACTGGTGTGGACAGGTGATGCTGCAAATCCAATCCTCTTATACGACTGCCCAACAAGAGTTGCTTAACTGCGCTGGGAATGATACCCGTTTTCTCGTAACCCGTGGGACTATGTGGAGCTTCACCAATAAGACTTACATAGAGAGGAGAGGCTATAGCGAGGCTATATGTACTTTCTGTTTTTGCCCCGCTGAATTAAAGCTAACCACATTTAGTGCTTTTGCCTGACTCGTGTAGCCCCGTAATTGTGGGGCCACAGATTGATGAAATTAATGTCAGTATTACTGTGAGTGCAGTCCATGTTGGGTTGCACAATGCGAGCTGCTGGCCCTGGACAGACGGTTTGTGGGAGCAATGGTGAGCCTCAGTTGGCCCACTGGCAGAGAAGGAGAGCAAAAAAGCAGGGCCTTATGGAGACAGTGCTAGGAGGGGTTGGGACTGGTATGGGGATATTAAATTCCTTTGATATAGAAGTACTGCAATATAAGCTTGCCACATTGGGCACCCTCAACTCAGGGGTGATCCAGTTGCAGTCGGACTGGCTCCCCCTGTTGTTGGGAGCGTCAATTCAAAATTGGAAGGACAATGGCAAATGTGGAAGGTATTAAACCATAGTAGTCGGGAAACAGCTCGTGTTGTTGCTAATATTGCATGGAATAGTAGTTTAATGGTGTCATGTGTAGTGGAGGAAGTTGTAGCTTTGATGCAAATAGAGATGTTGTGGTTAACTCTTGTGCAGGAAGAACCGGTTGGGTTACGAGTGCTTGCCCCCGTTTTTCGAGGAGTGCTGAGAGGCTGGGCTTGTGTCAGTGCCGGCCTGATTTTTATTAATGAGCACCTGCGTGTCCAATTTCAAACTGTGCACACATCCGGGACAAGTTCCCTCTATGTGGGGCGATTATGTGGCCTTGCCACGAATTATTGGCAACAGTATGTGGGCCCCTGAGTTCCACGGAGATAAGGTGATGCTCGGTAGTAATAGCACCTACTTGATCCATGAGTACTAACACTGGGAGACCGCTTGAGTGTGCCCTGAGATTCCCCCCACTCCCAAGCCCTGCTGCCTCCGGCACATCGCCCACTCCCTCCCCAGATGACAGCCCCTCCCGCCACCTTCCCAGCAAGGGGAGAAGGGTTAAGTTTGCTTTGGGCTGATGCAGGAGACATGAAGTGTGGGGGTCACCTTGCAGTCTCGGGCGCAATGGATGGGCCACTAAGGAGCTGGCTGGAACCTGTTGAAATGCATGTGGGGGGGACCAAAGCCCTTTCTTGTTCAAGCAGGTAAATGCCAGATCTCTGGAATGTTCTGGCACCATGCACCTCGCCAGTGCATCCAATGCTGGGTCTACAAAACCCCCTCGGTGGTTGACCAAAGGCTTTGTAACAAGGGAGCAGTATCCTTTCCAGCTGCCATATTCCTGTGTCTCTCATGCTAGGCAGACCATGGGAACAGGAGTGCCAGCAAAGGTCCCTACACCAGCGGTAGTCAATAGGTAGACCGTGTGCCAAATCTGGACCACCAGATGCTTTTGAACAGACCCTGAAATCCTTCTACTTATTTATTATCATATTTATTGTTATTATTTTTAAAAATTTTCCTCTGGAGTGTGGACCTTGACTATACCTTCACCAAGAACTTTGACTACCCCTGCCCTATACGGCTCGGGAAGGCCATCTGCTCAAAGCCAGACAGTATTTTGGGGCCCTTAGTAATTGTCACACCCCCCCCCCCGTGGGCAAATCACAGGAATAATCACCTCCCAAACTTCCATCACCACAATGCCGATGGTTGGCTTGTCACTACCCAAACTGACCAGCGACCGACCTGCAGCAGTCTGGGACGGTCAGCTTCCATATGGCAATGGCAACCCATTTCTGGACTGGTATGGCCTCCCTGTGTCCTGGGGCTCAAGGGTCGGGCAAGCTCCTCACATGGCTCCTGTTTCCTGACTTGGTGGGCTAACACTTCCACACCCAGGCTGAGGACAGACAAGTTCTCCCACAATACACTACGAAACAGTTCAGAGCGTGGCTTGGTTTAAAAATTGCCAGTTTATGGGGTATCTGCCACAACCATTGGCTGTTAAAAATGTGTGTCTTATTTTCAGTCTGAATTTGTCTGACTCCAAATTCCAAGGATTGGATCTTGCTAGAACTTTTGCCTGCTAGATTGAAGAGACCATTATAAAATTTCTCCTTCCAAGTAGGTACTTAGAAACTATGATCAAGTCAAACCTTCTCCTTGTAAGCTAAATAGACAGAGCTCCTTACGTCTCACTGTAAGGCAGGTTTTCCAATCCTTTCATCATTCTGGCAGCTCTTCTCTGAATCTCTCTAAAGTTTCTACATTCTCTTGAACTGTGGGCACCAGAACTGGACACAGGATTCCAGCAGCAGTCACACCAGTGCCAAACACAGAGGTAAAATAACCTCTCTGCTCCTCCTCAAGGTTCCCTTGTTTATACATTCAAAGATCACTTTAGCCCTTTTGGAACAGTGTCACACTGGCAGCTCACGTTCAGCTGATTGTGCAAGATGATCTCCAGGTCTTTTTCAGAGTCACTGCTTCCCAGGATAGAGCCCCCGCCCATCCTATAAGTGTGGCCTGCGATCTTTGTTCCTCAATATACATTTACATTTGGCCATATTAAAACACACATTGTTTGCTTGCCCCCCATTTACCAAGTGATCCAGACAGCTCTGTATCAGTGACCTGTCCTCTTTGTTATTTACCATCCCTCCAATGTCTGTATTGTCTGCAAACTTTATCAGTGATGATTTTTTGCCTTCTTCCAAGTCATCGATGAAAATGTTAAACAGTGTAGGGCCAAACTCCGATCCCTGTGGGACCCCACTGGAAACACACACATCAGTGAGGATTCCCTCTTTACAGCTACCTTTTGAGAATTATCAGCCAGCCAGTTTTTAATCCATTTAACAGGTGCCACCATGTTAATTTCGTACTGTTCTAGTTTCTTCATCAAAATGTTGTGTGTGTCAGTCAGATGCCTCACAAAATTCTGAGTATAGTACATCAACGCTATTACCTTTATCAACCAAACTTGTAATCACATAAAAAAAAAGATATCAAGTGAGTTTGAGAGGATCTATTTCCTATAAACCCATGCTATTGGCATTAATTATATTACCCTCTTGTAATTCTTTATTGATTGAGTTGGATATCTATCATTCCATTTTTTTGCCAGGGATCAATGCCAGTCTGACAGGCCTACAATTACTCAGGGTGTCCTATTTACCCTTTTAAAATACTGGCTCAACATTAGATTTCCTCAGGTCCTCTGGAATTTTCCCAGCGTACTAAGACTTATCGAAAATCAGCATTAATGGGGAGAAAGCTCCTCGGCCAGCTCTTTTAAAACTCCTAGATGCAAGTTATCTGGATCTGCTGCTTTAAAAGTAGCTACTGTTAACATCCTCCGTAGTCACTGTTGGAATAAAAAGTATTGCTCACCATCATATAACATGAATACATTATCTGGCATTTTCCCAAATGGAAAACAGAAATATTTATTGAATACTTTGGCCTTTTCTACGTTATTATCATCAGCGCTACCATTTCCACCTAGTAATGGAAAAATACCATTGTTAGATTTCCTTTTATTCTGAATATTCTTAAAATGGGGTTTTATTGTCCTTAACTCAGCTGGCCATAGATGATCTCTTTATGTCCTTTTGCTTCCCTTAGCAATTTTCTATAATTCCTAGTGTCTAATTTATATTTTCCTCCATATGTTACATATTGTATTTTTTATAGCTGCTTTCACTTCTCCTCTAAGCCTGGTGGTGGTTGTTTTTTTCACCCGTGTAGCCTTCTTTCTTGCTTGGCGGATTCTGGCTTTTTGGGCATCTAGTACAATGTTCTTATACAACTCCAAAATAAAATTCACAATTTTCAGATTAAATCCTTTCTCCCAACTCATTTGACTCATCTCTGTTTTCAGCTTTGTGAAACTGGCCCTTTTAAAGCAGAAACGCAGATATAATTATACTGGTTTGGACATTATTCTGTTAGCACATGACAAATGTAATCAAGTCCATGTTCACCGGCACCTAAGCAATGATCCCTGCAGCAGGTCTCAGATTGGGGGTGACCCGCTTCCGCCCCAGTTGCCAAGGATAGGGGTGAGCGAACCAGAGTCCCCTCCCCCCCAGCATGTTTCTGGCTGCCCTTGGCCCGGGGCCTGCTGCGGAGACAGGGGCCTACTGAGCTGGAGTCCCCTCTCCCCCACCCCCACCGCTGAGCCCACGCAGATGTGGCTCTGTCCTGCTGTCCCTCCCTGCCCCTGGCAGGCCAATCTGGGAGGAGGGCACTTGATCCCCCGTGCCACTCCCCATGCATCGCCTCCTCCCAGGAATTACCCTGTTCTTTAGCTACAGTCTAGGGGGCTTGTCTTGTTATTTATTAGAGTTGTTTATAGAACTCCAGTGGGGAGCACGGTAATTTCTAGCAGGGCCCAGGCTGCGTTGCTTGTCTGTACATTGGAGGGGGGATGGGAACTTTTGCAAAAATGTTTGACTTTAAAAAAAATAGGAAAAAATTTGGACAATTCAAAATTCAAGATGCTGTCACCATTTCAGAAATGGCTTGGCTGGTGATGGGCTCAGGGGCGTTTTTCCTACAGCCGGGGGGACTCATCCCAAAAACACAGCTGCTGTTTTCCCCTGACATTTTGGTTGTTTTCACAATTTGCAATTGAGTGGAGGGTTCAAAGAATCTCACCAACATTTCCCCCCGCTCCAGTCCCTGCCCTCAGCAGCTTCAATGGAGTCTGCCTGTGCCTCCTAAAACACAATTGAAGTTCCCTCTAATCATAGAATCATAGAAGATTAGGGTTGGAAGGGACCTCAGGAGGTCATCTAGTCCAACCCCTGCTCAAAGCAGGACCAAGACCAATTAAATCATCCCAGCCAGGGCTTTGTCAAGCTGGGCCTTAAAAACCTCCTAAGGATGGAGATTCCATCACCTCCCAAGTTAACCCATTCCAGTGCTTCACCCCCTTCCTAGTGAAATAGTGTTTCCTAATATCCAACCTAGACCACCCCCACTGAAACTTGAGACCATTGCTCCTTGTTCTGTCATCTGCCACCATTAAGAACAGTCTAGATCCATCGTCTTTGGAACCCCCTTTCAGGTAGTTGAAAGCAGTTATCAAATCCCCCGTCACTCTGCTTTTCTGCAGACTAAATAATCCCAGTTCCCTCAGCCTCTCCTCATAAATCATGTGCTCCAGCCCCCTAATCATTTTCGTTGCCCTCCGCTGGACTCTCTCCAATTTGTCCACATCCTTTCTGTAGCGGGGGGGACCAAAACTGGATGCAATACTCCAGATGTGGCCTCACCAGTGCTGAATAGAGGGGAATAATCACTTCCCTCAATCTGCTGGCAATGCTCCTACTAATACAGCCCAATATGCCATTGGTCTTCTTGGCAATGAGGGCACACTGCTGACTCATATCCAGCTTCTTGTCCACTGTAATCCCCAGGTCCTTTTCTGCAGAACTGCTGCTTAACCAGTCAGTCTCCAGCCTGTAGCTTCATAGGATTCTTCCCTCCTAAGTGAAAGACTCTGCACGTGTCCTTGTTGAACCTCATCAGATTTCTTTTGGCCCAATCTTCAAATTTGTCTAGGTCACTCTGGACCCTATCCCTGCCCTCCAGCATATCTACCTCCCCCTACACCCCCCGTTTAGTGTCATCTGCGAACTTGCTGAGGGTGCAATTCATCCCATCATCCAGATCTTTAATAAAGAAGTTGAACAAAACCAGCCCCAGGACTGACCCCCTGGGACACTCCCCTTGAGATCGGCTGCCAACTAGACATTGAGCCGTTGATCACTACCCATTGAGCCCGACAATCTAGCCAGCTTTCTATCCACCTTATAGTCCATTCATCCAATCAATACTTTTTTAAGTTGCTGGCAAGAATACTGTGGGAGACCGTACCAAAAGCTTTGCTAAAGTCAAGATATATCACATCCACCAATTTCTCCATATCCACAGAGCTAGTTATCTCATCATAAAAGGCAATCAGGTTAGTCAGGCATGACTTGCCCTTGGTGAATCCATGTTGACTGTTCCTGATCACCTTCCTCTCCTCCAAGTGCTTCAGAATAGATTCCTTGAGGACCTGCTCCATGATCTTGCTGGGGACTGAAGTAAGGCTGACTAGTCTGTAGTTCCCCAGGTTCTCTTTCTTCCCTTTTTAAAATATGGGCACTATATTTGCCTTTTTCCAATCGTCTGGGACCTCCTCCGATCACCATGAATTTTCAAAGATAATGGCCAATGGCTCTGCAATCACATCAACCAACTCCCTCAGCACCCTTGGGTGCATTAGATCTGGACCCATGGACTTGTGCACATCCAGCTTTTCTAAATAGTCCTTAACCTGTTATTTCACTACTGAGGGCTGCTCACCTCCTCCCATACTGTGTTGCCCAGTGCAGCAGTCTGGGAGCTGACCTTGTCTGTGAAGACTGAGGCAAAAAAAGCATTGAGTACTTCAGCTTTTTCCACATCCTCTGTCATTAGGTTGCCTCCCTCATTCAGTAAGGGGCCACACTTTCCCTGACCTTCTTGTTGCTAACATACCTGACTAGAAACCCTTCTTGTTACCCTTCACATCCCTTGCTAGCTACAACTCCAATTGTGCCTTGGCCTTCCTGATTACACCCCTGCATGCTTGAGCAATATTTTTATACTCCTTTCTAGTCATCTGTCCAAATTTCCACTTCTTGTAAGCTTCCTTTTTTAATTTAAGCTCACCGAAGATTTCACTGTTAAGCCAAGCTGGTCACCCACCATATTTGCTATTCTTTCTGCATATTGGGATGGTCTGTTCCCATGCCCTCAATAGGCTTCTTTAAAATACAGCCAGCTCTCCTGGACTCCTTTCCCCCTCATATTAGCCTCCCAGGGGATCCTGCCCATCAGTTCCCTAAGGGAGTCAAAGTCTGCTTTTCTGAAGTCCAGGGTGAGTATTTTGCTACTCTCCTTCTTTCCTTTTGTCAGGATCCTGAACTCGACCATCTCATGCAGGGGCGGCTCCAGGCCCCAGCACGCCAAGTGCGTGCTTGGGGCGGCATGCCGTGGGGGGCGCTCTGCTGGTCGCTGGGAGGGCGGCCTGGAAAGTGTTGGGGACAACTTCCTGGATTGTCTGTGCACTGCTGTATTGCTCTCCCAGAAGATGTTAGGGTGATTGAAGTTCCCCCATTAGAACCAGGGCTTGTGATCTCTCCAGTACCACGTTCTGCTGGTTCCTGCACACACTGTCCAGCATAAAATGGTGGAGAGAGATCTCATGAGGTTTCCTAGCAACTGGTGTGCCAACATGCCCCATGTCCCCTTGGCTAGAGTGCAGGAGCGAGGGTTGCACACTCGTGCCAGCATACTGCATGGATCTGACTGAGTCTGGCGATCCCTGTGTTCCTAGCACAGTAATGCTTGCTGTGACAGCATGACAGCTCCTTTAGAATGACCCCTGGGGTGCTGGGCCCGAGCCCAATGAATCAGATACCTCTTTAAGTGAGGGCTGCCCCAGCCCGTGGTCTGTGCCAGGTGGCAGGAGGAAGCTGAGATTGCACTAGGAAAGCTGAAGAAGCTGCAGCCATGGGCTAACACAGAAGAGGATAATTGAGACTTGGGCATCATGTGGCAAGATTAGCCTGTGGTGTCACTAACTACAATAGCGAGGTCAGCAGCTCATAAGCTGTGCACCACTGAGCTACTCCTGGCTCAGGGCTGAGGCGCTGACACAGTGCATTAATGGTATCCCCAGCCCGGATTCTCATAGGTGCTGCAGCAGCTTTTCCTGAGTAACCAAACCAACCCACCCCTAAGCACCCTGCACGGTGACCTCCATAGTATAAATGCATGTCAGCAAATTTGGGGGTGATGTCACAACCGGGGGAGTAATAATCACAGGCAGACAGAACTGAACTGCAGCCTGAGCTGAGGAGAGCAGTGCAGTGCTGGTAGATAGGACTTTAACAGGACTATACCTAGGCGGAGAAATAAAAAGTACAGATCCCAAAGAGGGGGATCAGAACCAAACAGTTGCAGCCATCACATTAGAGCAGGCTTGCATTCAGGGGCGGCTCTAGAAAATAGACTGCCCCAGGCAGCGCGGTGTGCTGCGCCGCCCTTCCTCGGTCCCGCGGCGGGTCCCCTCTTCCCGCGGCTCCGGTTGAGCTCCCGCGGCAGGTCCACCGGAGCCCCGGGACGAGCGGACCTGCCGCAGGCATGACTGCGGGAGCTCCACCGGAGCCGCGGGAACAGCGGACCTCCCGCGGGCACGGCTGCGGACGGTTCGCGGGTCCGGCGGCTCCGCTTGAGCTGCCGCAGTCATGCCTGCGGGAGGTCCAGCCGAGCCGCGGGACGAGCGCCCCCTCCGCAATCTTGCCTGCGGCAGGTCTGGTCGTCCGCGGCTCCGGTGGACCTCCCGCAGGCATGACTGCGGCAGGTCCACCGGCCCAGCCTGCCGCCCCCTAGATTTGGCCGCCCTAGGCACCAGCTTGGTTTGCTGGTGCCTAGAGCCGCCCCTGCTTGCATTAAGTGACTCCCTTCATTCCGGTGTGCAGCGTAGTTGTAGGTGTTGGTCCCAGGATGTTAGAGAGACAAGGTGGGGGAGGGAAGAACTTTCACCAATGGACGTTTGTCCAATAAGAGAGAGGAGTGTTCGAGCCACACAGGAATTCTGGGCCTGTGTTACTATGCAGTGGACACTGGCAAGCTCACCCCAAACTAAGTATCCAGCCCTCTGTCATAGGTGGGCACCATCCACTCAAGAGCTATGGGAGTGGCGGCTTTGTTGGTACCTGGACACGCAGGCGTGGGAGCTGGGCAGTGTTATCACAGCACCAGCGTATGATGCTTGGTGCCTGGGAGTGCAGCCAGCTCACTGGTATGCTGACTTCAAACAGTGCCTGGGACCTTTCCATGGGGGAGCAGCGCTCGCTGGCTCCCAGGCACCCTGGCAGGCTGCACTTTGCAGGTGCTTCTGGGTTGCACCCACACCCCATTATCTAGTGCAGACAATGGACCTAGCATAGGAGGCTCTCCTCAGCACTCCCCCCTACCCCCAGCTGCTCCAGCCCTGTGGTGACCTGCTTCTCTGGGAGGCTCAGCCCCCAGGCAGGCCACTTACAATTCTCCCTTTGGGGGTAACAGAGCCCAGTGGCTTCATACCCAGGCTTTGATCCAAGTCCTGCCACCCTAGACTCCAGGGTCTTGCCACCATCTGTCTCAGTGGGCCTGGAGGAGAACCCAGGCCCTTAGTTACAATGCAGGGACCATGTAGTCAGCAAGGTCGGGTGGGGAGGGGTTAAAGAGAGAGTCCCCCCAACAAATCCTAAATGCCTATATGAACACAAACCACTTCTGCATGGGGACGCTGCTTGCCCTGTAGGCCCTGGCCTGACTTGGCTGGGGAGGGAAAGAGACGATGCCCCTTCACTGCGTGGGCTGACCATACTGACCCCACCATGCCCTTAGCCCGTCTACTCAGGGCTTCCAACAGCGCAGCAAAGGGCCTTCCTTCTCCAAGCAGCACTGCCAACCCCTGCTCAGCTGAGGGCAGAGACAGGAGGTATAACCACAGAGAGGTGCCAGGGAGCTCACCATGCTAATGCGAGAATGTGCCATTGATGGCAAGGCAGACCCAGATAATAATATCCTGCCACCATCTGTGACCGAGTGGGAATTGTGGGAATATTTTTATTAGGCCTATGTGTGCCTCAGTTTCCCTCTGTGCTTTGTATTGCTATGCACAGAGAGCACCAGGGATCGCTGGTGGCTGGAGACCCAATTTCAGAGATGTAGAAGCTAAGGGCCTGCTCCTGTGGAACTGTATGGGTCCTTGGGGTCAAGCCCCCTAATGAGGTCACTTCCAAGGGACTGGTTACAGGCTAGGGCATAGACCAGACCCTATGGATGTGAGATACCATCCATAACACGTCCCCTATGGGTCCTCTTCCATGACTTCATCCTCATCCTTGCTTTGCTGATGATCTGCAGCACAGGAAAGACAATGGGATATGGCTACGGGGCTGGTGGCAGAAGCCCTGAGCAGAAATGACCAAAAGATTATAAGAAATCTTACATGATGTCTGGCCAGGCCACACAGGAGGGGCCCTGCTGCTCCATGCCAGGCACTTGGAAGGATGCACACACCTGGCTTTTGCTCTAGAAACCACACTTGAGCTTGACAGCTTGGCCAACTCTTGACCTTCTCCTAATCCTGAGATGGAGGAGAAAGTAATGGCAAGCCAGCTCCAGAAGGATGCACATGCCTCAGCTTGTCTCCACCTTGGTCAGCCTGGAAGTGGCTTTGGCTAGCAGTCGATGCCCTCCCGCTGGCCGTGGATACAGCGCGAGCGTCCCTGTCCTTAGATCTAGCAGAAGCTGCCTGGGATCATTACGCTTTGTGCCAGCTGAGTGGGGCTTTGCTCTCTGCTTGGGGCAGGGACTGTCCTTCACCCTGTGTATGTACAGCCCCTAAGAGCTCAATGACCAAAGGTAGGAGGGGAAAGGGACGGGACGGGATCGGGACAGGGTCACACACCGAACTGATAGGAAAGCCCAGTTCCCTGAGCCTCAGGCCAGTGTCTTGTGCACTGGCTTCCTATTGGCTTCTGGGTGAGGGTAAAGCTGTAGGTTGTGGTCTATAAGCCCTAAATGGCCAAGGAGCTGCTGATCTGAGAAACCATCTCTCCCCTCACATGGGCAGGGTTGCTTCAACCAAAGCCCCCTTGGTGTGGAAGAGAGGAGCGGCGGCTGGCTTGGTGTTCTCCAGGAGGTGCCCTTGAGTCTGGAATTCCCCCCCACCCAAAGTTTGGGGTTGAGTGTAGGTGTGGGGTTGGGTGCAGGGTCAGAGTCCTCTGGGAGCCAAAGAGGGGTCACTTCAGGCCTGCCGCCTGGCTCCTTTTGTGCTCTGAGAAGCTGTTGCTTTGTTCTGGCTCTTTATGCCATTGGCAGCTGGGGTTTAGCAATGTGTCTCTCAGGCTCTGGGCCTGCTTGGCAGATACCCTTTTGTGTTTATTCTGATTTCAGCTTAAGCCTGCCTCTCCTTGGCACACCGCGCCCAAGAAGCAGACCTAGCAAGGACAATGACCCACATGTCGATAAGTCTAAATGCACCAGGCGGGCTTGCTGGCTGGCTGGCTACCACAGACTCACCGTGCAGAACCAGTTAACCTAGACCCAGGGATGACTATCACCATAACGCTCTCCAGATACAGGCAAGCATCTTCCCTGCATAGTCTGGTCCAAAGAGCACAGTTCCTCCCTGCCATGAATATGTGAAGAAGGCACAAACTTGTTAAGTGATGTGGTAATATCATTCTAATCTGTTTATCAGGCCCGTGAAATACCCATTGAATAAATAATGTCTGCACTCCACTAACATACATCACTGCCTGGTACAATCAGGACTCTGAAATGAACATCGATTAAAAGGACCAACCCATCTAGGGAACAGATTTGCTGTACCGTAAGCAGAGAGGCTGGAATTAATAGGTTTCGGTTTCATTATAAATATGCAGCCTCTTGTTTGGGGAAAAACAAACCAAAAGGCCCCACTCCTAATACTGCACTCGGGGTCCCCAATAGGCTGAGCAAAGAGCCATGCTGAACACGAACACCCTGGCTCTGTTTCAATGAGTGGCTGAGAACCTACCCAATGCCTCCCGCTCAGCAGCCTCTGAAGGTTCCAAGGAGGGATCATAGCCACAGGGTGCTAGGTGCTGTACACACATATGACATAAAGAAGGTCCCTGTCTCATTCAGCATCCTTACAGCCTAAGGGCAAGACTAGAGACAATGTGGGGGGTCCAAGAAACTCCGTCACAGTGATGAAAGTGGAGGCGAGTGGCTGCAGGGAGGCAGCTGCTTGGTCTCGTAGATGCACGGACTAAGGCCAGGAGGGACCACCAGTTAGTCTGATCTCCTGAACGTTGCAAGCCACAGAACCTTACCCACCTGCTCCTGCTTGGTCCTCGGGGTTGGCCCAGGCCTGCTGGAAGATGGCACATGGTTTCCTAGCTTTGGAGGCAGCAGGATTGGGTCTGGCATGCTGGTTGGCTCAGTGCCACATTCCAGCAGGGCTCCAAGCCTTCAGACAGGTCTGGGAAGGATGATTAGAACCTGCATTTCTCAGCCCTTTGCCGGTGATAGAGAGAGCAACAGGCTTTGTGCCCTGGCAAGTGTGGGCAAAGCCTAATAGGGATGGAAGAATCCAATGATCAGTGTTGCTAGGCCAGAAAGATGTCTTTGTGGTGACCCTGCCCTGAGAATGTCAAAAGACACAGCCCCTCCCACCCCCCAGCACTGAGCCTTCCAGAACCAGTGCTGATGGAGACCCTGCCAGAATGTCTGCAGCACATGTAGACACACCTGAGCTAGCTGTGATCGTGCTAGGTCAAATAACAGCAGCAAAGCTGCAGCAGCATGGGTGGCTGCACAGGCTAGCCCTGCCTGCCCAGTACTCTGAATAGTGTCATATACTGAAAACTGTGCTGGGATTTTAGGCTGTCTCTTTAATTTGTAAGGGGTTTACTGATCCTGCTTGCAGGCTCAGGGGCGCTGTAGGAAAGTGTGTCATCGGAGTCAGTCTGCAAAGAGCCAGCCTACAGCAAGATGGGGTGAGTTGTGGCTCCATTGCCTTAGGGAGCAGCCTGCTTTGTCGCTCTCTGTTTTGGGGTTCTTCTGTGTTCTCATTCTGAACCCTAAGAAATAGAAATGGAATCCTCTTCTAGCAAGCGGATTTGATGTTTTTATCTAATCTCCGTATGTGCTGTGAAACATAATCGAGAAAACTGGTGATGAGAATAGGATTATTTCGGGGGACGGAGGGACAAAGCAGGCAGCTGCCTGCCACAACTCACCAACCTTGCTCTCGGCTGGCTCTGAATAAACTGACTTTGATCACATTCACACTTCCCTACAGACCTCCCTATTCTTCAAACAGGATCAGGAAACCCCTTACAAATTAAAGTGACAACCTACAATTCCAACATGTTTTTTCAATACAACACAGGTACGTACCTGAGTGGCTGCTGCAGTGTCACTGCTACTGTTACTCAAGCTAGTTTGGATCATGTTGCAATCACACCAGATTGCAGTGTAGACCCAATATCTCTCTGTTACTTCACATTGTTTATTCCCTTCTGCACCCTCAGGTGACACCATCCAGCCCCAGTGATTTCCTGCATTTGAGTTTCTCATGTTGCTCCATAAATTTCTCCTTTGACACTTTAGCATCTGCTACCCCACATCATGATTTTCTGTGGAACATGCCTGTGGAATTGATGATTTCCCGCAGCATCTTCTCCAGGTACAGCTAGGGAGCATGTGACAAATCCGCCTTCTTCACAAAGCTGGACCTGACCAGTAGGGGACCCGGATATTAGAGGCGCCGAGTGCAGGCCCCTCCTGCTATAAGGGATCAGCACCCAGGGAGCAGGGGATAGTAAAAGAGAAACAGCCTCTCCTGTGGATGCCTAAAACTGGATTCCCAAAAAATGAGGCCCTCCAAATTAGAGGCCAGTTGGACATTGAGGCTCATATGCCCAGCCACAGACTCAACTCTGATCCTCCACTAGGCCCAACATCTCACATGCTGCCCACCACATGCAGGTAAAGTCTCCTGCCCTCCTGCTGTATAGTTCAGAGATCGCAGCTGTTCACTTCCAGCACACAAAATCCAGAGAGCACATTCCCTCACTGGCCATTCGCATCCAAGCAGAACCTGCCCATCCTCCATGGACAGATCAGAATTTTTCATCTAAAAATCAGGGCTTCGTCAAAAACTAGATTTTGGGGTGAAAACATTTCTTTTTCACAGACTTTTTTTTTTTAAATTCAAATGAAACATTTCAGAAAAGAACCAGATTTTTTTTTTTGGCATATTTTATACTTTTCATTTTAAGATTCTGGTGAAATGCCCACCTTCTCTCAGGTTTTGGGTTTAACTTTCACTTTTTTTTTTTTTTTTTTTAATTTTTGTCCCAATTTTCCAGTGGGGAAAGAAAGGGGGGAAGTTTTACTTTCTCTCACATTTTAATTTTTTTTTTTTTTAGTTTCCCTTTCAAATATTTGAATAGGAGGAAAAAAGTTTAAAAAACAAAAACTTATTTCTGGGAGGCTCTCTTCCCCCCCCCCCCGCCAATTTTTCCAGTTGAAAAAAGGAGAAAATGGTTTTTACAAAATGGTGGTGGTAGAAGGGGGACAAAAGCTACATATTTTCCATTTTTCAAATGGAATTCAAAATCGAATTTCAATACCAAACTGTAGCATATGGGACTAAGATTTTTCAATAATCCGCAGGCCCTCTAGTGGAGCTCACTGTGTTCTACTGTGCAGAAGCCACCAGACCCCAGTCAGCAGACTTGGCAAGTCTGTGTATATTTAGTACACACTGTTATTTAGAACCCATGCAGTCTCTTCCTTTTGCTTTTGTTGTGTATGGAACAATAGACACAACTGAGATAAGAAAGACATTTTCACTTAACATTTTTTGTTGGAAAAAATGTTGAACGAATATGTTTTGTTCCAAATTTTTCATGGGAAAACCCCTGCTGATTTTCCAGCCAGCTCTCCTCTTGTTTGTATTCAACTTCTGTTATTCGCAAAGAGGCGCCAACCCTTCCTGTGCACACGGCCTGCGTGAGCAGGGAACCAGGCCGGCCGCCAGAATTTCAACAAAGAAATTCACACAATTTAAGACCAGAAGGAACCACCAGATCATCTAGTCTGACCTGTTCAGCACAGGCCACTAAACCCCACCCATTTACTCCTGCACAGAATCCAACAAATGGGATTAGATAGACGTATTCCAGCACCCTGGATGTTCGCTATTGCAGAGAATAGGAGGGACTGAGGCGTGCCAAAGCCTTTGTCCTCAGCAATGGCATGGCGCTGGTTTGGGGAGATATACCCAGATGCTCACACCAAACCTTCTGATGGGGCCATTCCCCAAACAGAATCTGGCCTCCTGTTTGTGTAATATTTGACCCTCATTCTGCAGCATTACTGTCTTGTTAAACCTTTCTCTCTCTCAGCTGCTCAGCTCTTGCTCCCTAAGCAATTTCAGCAAGTCAGCAGATTGACCTCCAGGCCCGGCTCTGAATCAGCTACATGTTCCCCTCCATAGTAGAGAAAACTCACCACACTTTGTATTTATTGTCAGTTATTTTGTAACAGCAGCACTCTGTCATTTACCAACTGGATTGCCACTCGGATCACTGCATCCTCTGGATATGGGCTCCCTGGGGCAAACTCATCCCTGGTACCAAACTCCATTGACATCAATGAATGCTGCACTCAGTGGAGTGTTAGAGAGCAGAAACAGGGGACCAAACCTTCCCTTCTAAGTTTCTGGCTCCCCTATTCCAGAGAGAATAGAGCTGACCTGCCCACTTAGGCCTGTTTGTTACAGAGCAGCATCTGGGGCAACAGGTTGGTTTTCTAGGTAAAGAGATGCATCGTTGCAGTAAGATGAGCAATCAGCTCCACGGAGACGCAGCATGGAGGCTGTGTTGTGAATTACCAGGCTAAGTGGTAGATCTATCAGGGATCGATTTATCGTGTCTAGTGTAGATGCGATAAAATCGATCCCCGATCGCTCTGCCATCGACTCTGGACCTCCACCGTGGCGAGAGGCAGAAGCAGAGTCAACAGGGGAGTGGCAGCAGTCAACTCACCACCGTCCTCACAGCCAGGTAAATCAACCTAAGATATGCCGACTTCAGCTACGTGAATAAGTTGCGTATCTTAGGTCGATTCCCCCCCCCCCCCAATGTAGACTTAGCCTCAGACACCTTCCAGGATTTGTTGGTCTCTCTTCTCAGAGGAATGCAATGGCATTACAATGGCGACCGCATTCCCAGCGGCCTATCTGTTTCCACGTAGCTAAAGGAACATTATTTTGATGCAGGCCACAACTCCAGCAAACATCTCAGAAGCAAAGATCAGAGCTGCTCTCACCTCAGTGGGGCCTGAAATCAAATCAGTTCATGTATTCACAGCTACCCCAGGGCCGCATGGCTTAATTTACTCCTCCTCCCCACAGCAGGTGCCTTTCCCATGGTTCCTTGCAGGATAACCGAGTCAGGCTGCAGTAATTAACGGGTTTCATTTCTGCAGCTCAGCAGGATGCATCCATCTGCTGCTTTTTTCTTCCCACCATTAGGAGATTCCTTCCACGTCAGACCAGGAAAATGGACCTGCCTTTCATTGTGTCTGGAGAGGAGTCAGGGCTATAAAATCTGCCCCATCCCACTGATCCATCATGGTGCCACACTCTGTTGGAATAGGAGAGGGGCATGCCCATTTCTCCTGATGCAGATCTTATGCCACTTCATTACTCACCTGGTAGGGGGCACCAGAGAGAGGCTGGGCTCATCTTCCCTGACTTTTTTGCTGTGATGCACTTGTGCAGAGAAACAGTGCTGTAGCAAAGGCACTAGATTTGGGATTGAAGAGATTGGGGTTCAATTCTTTGTTCTGCCATGGACTTCCTGTGTGACCTTCGGCAAGTCATTTAATTGCTCTGTTCCTTCTCTGTAAAACAGGGATAGTAGCACTTCCCTACCTCCCAGAGGTTGTGTGAGGCTCACAACATGGAGACCATGTACCTCTGCAGGCAGAGGACACTCTGTAAAGGGCCAGGGGACACCTGAGAATGCATTGGCATGACACTAGTTGAGTAATTTCAGCCCAAAAATTGGGGGCAGGGTTCAAGAATCTGGCTCCCCAGATGACCTGGCTTCCCACTGGCCCCAGGAACCCAGTGAGATTGCCCTTGGGGCTCCAGAACAGCTCCAGGTTTACCACAAGGGTCGACATTAATAGCATGATGGTGGCAACACATTGCACTTCTGGATTGTAATCCCAGTGGCCTGTTTGGCCCCCAGCTATGCAGGACCTAGACACCCATCCTCATTAACGGCACAGTGTCAGTCCAAGGAGAGTGGGACTCCACAACACGCATGTACCATTCCCTGCCATCACTGCTCCTGCAAGAGGAGGGGACCTCCCTACCCCCTGCAGAGAAGCGACAACCCCAGTGACAAATAAAAACGAGGTCCTGGGGGGCTGGCTTTGTACAGTGCCAGCAAGGGGATGGTGTATGCATGTCACTTGAGCCCTATTCTCCCTGGACTGAGGGCATCAATCACCTCTTCACCAACAGGCCCTCTGTTTGCAGATGGGCTCCAAAGCAATGGCTCTCCAAAGTCAGTAGAGGAGAACAGGAATGACAGAAGGTAAAGGATCCCCCTTGTCCTTCCGGGCCCTGCCTCCAATAGCCTATGGCAGGAGACTAGGAGCAGTGACTTCCCTCAGGAGGGGCAGAAAAGTATAAGGAGAGCTGTCCATCAGGGCCTGCAACTGAGACCCTCCCAGTCAATTCTGGTCTTTGAGATCTTTAGCACGATTCCACAACCATTTGCCCAGGAACAAGGTCTGAGGATTTGGGCCTGATTCAGCAAAGCACTTAAGTACGTGGCTAACGTTAAGCATGAGTAGTCACATTGTCAAAAAAAAACTTCCACCGTGCTTCAGTGTATGCATGTGTGTAGTCCCACTGCAGTCCAAGTGGGATCTACATTCATGAATCCCCTCCTTGAACTTGCAGCCACTTTGAGGACCTCAGCTCAAAGAGACTGTTCTTTCTAGTCACATTACAGAAAAACACGTAACTCAATAATCACCACCCTTAGTGCAACCGACGAGAGACAGGGACAGAGCCCCATATTAGCAATGAGAGATGGGCTAAAACCAGAACCTGGCATCTGAAGTCCTCTGGTACCTGAACTTTCAAGTTTTGGCTAAAACAGGAGCTGGATCCAAGTCATGTTTGGTTTTGAATTAGGTCTTGCAAGATCAAACTCCCCAAGAGAAAGCCTTGTAAACCAACCGCTGTTTAGACCAACAACAGTGTGCTGGGAGATGGGATAAAATGGAGACACCTGATGGTTGGGACAAGCAAAGCCAACCAAGGACATTTCACAAAGCTAAATGAGATGCACCCTTACTTTGGCTCCTTGCTGCTCACCACAATTCTCTCTTCTCAGACCACACGGGAGTTGATTTTAAGATGAATATTTTCCTTACATCTGCTGCCGTTGTATTGTTCAATCCCAGAGGCACGTGGTACCACATCTTTAAGAAAATCCACAAACACTCAAAGAAAACACTTGTTTGAAACACATACTGAACTGGTTTTTTTTTAATCCCAGAGAAGTGAAATGCAACATGTTTGAGTTTTTAACAACATCCAAAGACAGAAGAGTCAGAACCCCCTACTCGTTAAAGTCATTTTTGTTTAAGGCACTCTGCAAAACCAGCTTTCGTCTTTTCTTCCTTCTGATTTTCCCAACGCGGCAGCAGAATACCCAATTTTTTTTTCTTTTCTCCAAAGTAACACCCACACGCTCCTGCTCTTATCATCATCTCCGGAAATTGGCAACATCAAATACAGCATGAGTCAAAAAGAAAAAAGACAACAAAGGAAGATAAAGGCAATAAACAAATAAGAGGAGATGGGGGAAGGATCAGAGCAGCCAACTGCTCCTAGGTTTCTAGAAGAAGGGTCCTGGGGTTTTATTCTGCATTGGGGTTTGCCTGATTTTTTGGTCACCATGTTTTATCATGTTGTTGTACAGGAAAGATTGGGGCCAAGTGAAGTCAATGCTAAGGGTGTGGGAATTGGGTAACTCTCTGGGTGTGTCCGGATTGCTGTTGACTGCTGCCAAACACACATTTTCCCTAAAAGAAGGGATTTTTTTTTCAAATTCACACAAGGCCCAGAGGCTTTTCAATGGGCTGGTGATTTACAAAAGTAAAATGCAAATAAATAAATAAATAAATACATACATACATAAATACATACATAAAGTGGAAGCCGCTTACAGTTACACTGGAAAGTCCCAAATTGTTTCAAATGCAATACTGGCAAAAGGTTGGTTAGCTTTTCAGAAAGCAAGTGCATCCTTACATGAGGGTTTCGCTGTGTGAGACATACCCACAAATCTCTCTCCCAACATTACAGAACACACACGCGTGCACTGTTTATGAAAACTCCTCTAGAGCGTAAAGGCAATACCTTGTGCATAGTGTCGAAGGATTTAGGGTGCACAGCTGCCACAGCGTGACTCAAAGCGGTCTCATGCAGGCATGTTGCGTTTGGTTGGTGATGGCTGAATCAGATGCTTCTTCTAATCCCCCACCCTGGGTCGGCAAAATCTGCCTGGACATTTCATGAGAACAGATTCTCTTGTGAGGCTTATGGCTCCTCTTGCCTCTGGCTGGTGAGCCTGCTGCGAGAGCAGCCTTTGGTGGCATAACTGATGCAGCCAGTGGAACTCAGTGAAGCAGAGGCACGGCTGTGAACATGAAATGTCAGAGGGGAAGGAAGGTAACCCAACATCTGAGACCCTTCCGAAAGTCCCGGCATTCCAGTTTGGTTCTAGCAATGGGAGGAAATTTGCAGGTTCCTATTTCTGAGAACTGGATCTCCCCCATCCTTCCCTGAGATATGAGATGCTGGCTACAAGAATGGGCAGCAGAAAGGAAACCAAGAGTTTCCACCAGGAAATGCTCTGATCTGGTGATATCCTGGGGCTTTGCTGACTTCAGCCCATGCCTCTGTGCATGCTCACTGCTTAGGGCCTGATGTACATCCCACTGAAGTCAATGGAAAGACCCCCGCTGACTTCAACGGGCTCTGGATCAGGAACTTAGTAATTATCTACCTATACGTATCTCATGCCCATTCTGATCTGGCTCTTCAACTGTACTGTAATGAAGACCCACCTGAGACACCCCAGTGTGAATCCAGATCTTCTCTGCTGAGTGAAAAGAAAATTATCTTCCCCCAACGGGACTTCAAAGATATCTGAAGTAAAAGGCAGAGCTGTGCTAGCAGCCAGTCTAAAATGTCTGACCATGCACAAAGTGTGGAGAAGTGCTTTTCCTGATGGATGTGCAGAGCTCTGGAATACTCAGAGAGTTTCAAGTAAAAACAAAAGGTTCCAGGGATGGGGGTTGGTATTTCTCTTTAAGGGTCTCAGTAATTATAATTAAGGCTTCCGTGACTTTCCGGGACCTCCATGACTTCTGCAGCCAGCAGGTGCGACTGACCCCAGGGCCGCCCAAGCAGCTCAGGTGGCCCCAGGGCCAGCCGCACTGCCCCCCACCAACAGTGGCGGTCCTGGGCGGTCCCCCGCCAGCAGTAGTGCAGCAGTCACAGGCCCCCGCCAGGAGCAGCGGTGATGGTCCCGGACCACCCCCTGCCAGCAGTGGCTGACGCAGTCGTGGGCAGCCCCCTCCGCCCCCCTGAGCACCAGCCTCCCCTCAGTACCAGCAGGTGCCCCAGAGTCCCCCCTCCAGAGTAGCAGCTGCACCCCCGGAACCCTCCGGAACCCCAAAGATTTAGTCAGGGGTATAGTACAAGTCATGGAGAGGTCAGGGGGCCGTGATTTTTGTTTATTGCCCACGACCTGTCCGTGACTTTTACTAAAAATGCCCATGACTAAATCTTAGCCTTAATTATAATGTTTAATGGATGGCAAATGTGTCTACTCCTTAGCCCACTCTTTGAAGACTGGCTCCTTCCAAATTTTGCATAAATCTTCCTACTTAGCAGAGACCAAACAGAAGCCACCATGATACAGGGAGCTGCTGCACTAGACTCCCTCCCCTGGAGACCTGGTTTCAAATTAGTCTTTGGTCACAAGCAAAGCTATAGTGCTGGGCCTCAATTCTTGGTGCGCAATGGACGTTTGTCCACATCGTACCACATAATTGCTCATGACTGGAAACTGCTGCTTTGGAAAGGCCTATGTAGGGAGCAGGCAGGGGCCTGGCAGGTTAGAAAGCAGTAGTGGTGATACTGTAGGGGGGTGGTACCCATTATTGAGCCAGACGGGAGTGGTTCAGGTCAGGACTGAGGTACAGCTGTGGAACAGAGCACAGGGGACACTGACATTGTATCTGTATCTGGGCAATGCAGTTCTGATTTTCATAAACATTAAAATTAACCAAAAAAACCCAGCCATTTATTGACTCGCTGCCCTTTACATTTTGGGAAAGCAGAGCAAAATGACTCGGGGGTGGGAGGGGGAAGCCTGGGGAATGAGAATCACCACGGCGCAGATCCCCAGTTGGTATAAGTTAGTCAATGCCACTGATGTCAATGGACCTACACGGATCCCAACAACCCAGCAAATCAGAGGTTAAGTAGTTATGCTTCACTATGTAAATACACCCTGAGAATGTCTGATGGGGTCATCTATAAATCAAACCTAATAAAATAATAAAATCCATTAATCAAAAATGGGAAAGCAGCAGGTCTTTAGGAGGGGAAGGGAACTATACATAAAGTGGCAAAGTAAGCACCACAGTTTGCAGCTGTAACTCCTTGCAGAGTGGACACTGCAGCATTCACGCAGGCCTATGAACAGCAACGTCTGTTTCCAATTCCCCCAATGTGCTACAATGAGAGTGCAAAGTCCTCCAGATTCCTCCCTTGCTTGCAGAGAAGGAAATTGCAAAGGTGGCTTTTTGCCCTGCTCAAAGTACTGATACTTTTCCTACTGTATGGGGTTATGTCTCGTGGGACTTTAAAGCTAGACACACAATACTGGGAATCAGGGCTTGTCTACACTACACCATAAACTAAACCTATCTTAGGTCAACTTCCAGACACAATGGTAATTACTGTGGTTTTTCATGTCCACGCTACCCTGTCGGTGGTGAGCACTCTCACCAGGAGTGCATGCACCTACTTCAGAGGGACAGTGTGGCGGACTGAGAGCCCAGGCTCTCAGCTCCGCCTGGAGCTCCACACTGGGGATCTGGGAGCCCAGCTGGGGAATAGGGAGCGGAGAGCCCAGGCAGCAGCTGGGCTCACAGCTGGAGCCCTCCACCCACCCTGAGGTGACAGCCTGTGCTGTGAGCCTGGCACCGGGTTCACAGCAGGGAGCCTAACTGCCTTTCTTGTCAATTTCATGGCTGCCTCAGGCTCAGAGAAGCAGCAGGGATCACAGCTGAAGCTGTGAAATTGACAAGATAGGCTGGTAGGGGCCAAGCTGTGAAATTGAGTCCTGCAAGGGGCCCACAGCTGGGGCTCTCAACCAGAGTGCCCAGAGTGCAGGGCAGGCGCTCCACCTGTGAGCCCAGGAGCTGTGACATTGACAAGAATGACAGCCAACAGTCGATGTAAGTAACGCAGTGTCCACATGGACATTGTGTCACCCTAACTACACCAAATGTCCTGTGCCTCTCGTAGAGGTGGAGTTACTATGTCAGTGTAGTAGGGCACTTACATCGTCGGGAGCAAGGCTGTAGTGTCAACACTCACATAATTAGATTGACATAAGCTGCCTCACCTCAACCGAACTCTGCAGTGTAGACCTGGCCTCAGTCTCTCTCCTAGGTTCTACAGTCAAGACCCTGTGCAATTGTGCCCATTCCAACTGGAGCATGCTGTCCTTAATGTACATGTATACTAGAAGCTCAGGGAAAACCCACTCTAAAAAAAAAAGTAGCTGAATAAATAAGTTAATAGAATTGATCAGCATTCCCTTCCCCATCCAGGGCAAGATTTCTGCTCCCTTACACCATTCTTGTGGGACTAGGCTTAGCGGGGGACCTGTGATCATTAAAGTTTTACAGTGAAATCCTGGTTCCATTAAAGTCAACTGCCAAAACTCTCATGGAGTTCAATGGGGCCAGGGTTTATCCCTCTATGTTTTCAGTGTGGCAAGTGCTAAAGTGTCTTCAAACCCTAGGAGCAGCAGAGATCACAGCTGTAGACTGTATCTGGCCATGATCGTTCTCTGCAGCTACACGCTAAACAATAGCAGCTGACTCAGAAGAGGAGCGGAGGGCATAGCCATCGAGCCAATGGGGAGCCCAGCTACAAGAGGCTGCCTCTCCCAAACAGAGAATGCGCAGGAACCTCTCTCTTCACAAGGCCCCTTCCTAAAATGAGCTAAGAACCAAGCACCAATCACTAGCCATATTCCCCACAGGGCTTTTCCTAAGCTATCTGATAGCACCCAGATCTGCTCCACCAGGCAACCCTAAACAAGCCCAGGGACTGGCAGGAGCAGAGTAAATGAAGCACTAGGGCTGGGCAATGTAAACCAGATGCCAACCTCAAACTTAGCCATTCGACCACAAGTGCACAACTGGGCCCAAGTTTTCCAGACCAGTGCTTCCCAACCCTTTGGGGTTCATGATAGAGCCATGAATGTCTGGGGGAAAATGTAATTGCTAAGCCAATTTTTGTTTTTATAATTAAAAGACCATTAAGCTAGGCTTAAAAATCACCAGTTTTATTTATGGGTCTATGTCTCATGCTGCTGCTGGTGGCCTCTCTCTGTGCCCTCCACTCCGGCAGGGGGCCTTCAGCTGAGAGACTCCTTGCTGGGGAAGCAGGCAGCTGGAAGCCTCTCAGCTGAGAGGCCCTGCTGGTGCAGAGGACAGAGAGAGGCCTCCAGTGCTGGTAGCAGCAGAGGGGAAAGGGGTTGATAGAGAGACAGGTGCATCTTAAAACTGTCAAGTGATCACGCACTGAAGAACAAGTTTTCAAATCTAACAAGCCAGGAATCCTGAATTTTGGTTAAAGGAGAGTACGAAGAACTCAGTGCTGAAGCTCTAAAAGTGCTACTTCCACTCACTTCCAGGGATCTCAGAGCCAGGGCTGTCAGCAATGGCTCCTGTGAAACCCAAACAGAAATCATTTAAACTTCAAAAACAACTTACGTCTGGTGCTATCAGAGATTCAACCAAACAGTGCGCAGCTCTGCCATTCGAAACAGGCCTGCTCATCTCACAACAAGCTCAGACTGTGTCCCAACACACCCCAAAAGCTGTATTTTCCAGTTATAGTTTTAAACCCCCAGATTAAATCTGATTATATCATTAACAATTTGTATAAAACTGAATAAAGTCACAAAACCATCCTAACTCTGAGGTCCCCTTTGCATCTAGTGTCCTGAGTTGGGAAAAGCAACGGTCTTTGCTTGTGGGGTGCCACCAAGCCTTAACATATCTGTCAGGGAGCCACTATACTTAGATCATCCAGCAGCTCCTGTTAGGAACAGTGGAAAGTCCCCCACATGAAAACACAAACTGAGCACTACAGGAGCTGCGAGGGTACTCAGCTCTTGTGAAAACCTGCCTTTTAACAGGGGATTTTCCACAGAGGGCACAGGCTCAGTGGGGCCTACAGACCCTGAAGAACCTGTGGGCACTAATGCCCCTGCAGTGAAATTAACAGCATCTCTCTGAGCTAACTAATTTTTTTTCTTTCCTATCCAAAAAAGCTCCTGACAAATGTGGTATTTCAGCTGCTCCCATGGCTTTGATTAACCACCTTTTTCGCTCAGAGGTGCAGGTGCATTCACATCTTTGTGCACTGAGCATAGAGTCTGACATTGGTTTTTTTCTCATTTCAATAAGCCCATGCAGCCCCAGCAAGATCAAAATGCCTCACTGGCCCCTCTGCCTCTGACACTATTTCTGCTCTCATATATACTTGGCAAAGTCATTCCCACAAGTGACGGTTTTAACCAGCTTCACCTCACAGCTTTTGTGTTAGGGGTATTAGCTGGAGAACAACAGATTCTAAATCTCACAGCTGTCAGATTCCAGCTGTGCAACTACTGCTCTCCCAGAATTCCTCTGAAGGTTTGCATTTTAAATCCACGCCCACAACACTGATTTCATTAGTGATTGCATTCCTCAGGCCTTTTAGCAATTCTGAGAAGCTGGGTGGTATTGCGGGTTTCTCCTTAAGATGGAGAGCACTGGTTGCCCAAATTGTGGTTCCAGTCTCAATCTTCCAGACCAAAATGCAGGACGTGAAATTTAAAATGATTGGGCAGGAAGTCCAAAATGAGGGACAGAGCAAAATTCAGGGACGGGATCCAGCACCAAACAGATGTAGCTCCAATGACAAACACCTTTAGAACAGCTGAGACTCTGGCCCCAAACTTTATAACCTCAGGCCAAAGTTTTCCAAACTTGGACACTAGAACTGACTGAGAAATAGGAAATTTATTTTGTGAAAAATGCGGACGTTGTTTCCACTTCAGAGTTAGAAACACATCCTATTTCCATTTTTCTCAATATTTGAGTTTTGGGGTTTTTTTGTTTTTAACCAAAATTGGTTTGAAAATTTTCCATGTTCCAAAAACTACATTTTAAATGTCAACAATGATTTAAAAAAATATTTTGATAACCTTTCCAATTAACACGAAAATAAGACACAAAAAATGTCAAAAAATGGAAAATTCTGATCATGACAACAATTTTTCCATGTAAAGTTTCATCATAAAAAAAAAGGCAAATTTTCCCTGAAAAACTTTTGTATGAAAAATTTCAGCAAGCTCTTAGACAAGTAGGCTGATTTCAGATGCTGTAAACTAGGCCAGATGCTGTAAACAAATGCTGTAAACAGCTGAAAATGTTGGGTCTAAGTTTTGAAATTCAACATTCCTGGTGTCCAAAAGGATAAGAAATTAATAACAAATACTACTGAGAATAATAGAGAGACAAGAAGATGGGATTTTTGGTCTAGAGTGGTGTGAGGGGTAAGACCAGAGTCTACTAGCGGCATTTAATAGGTGTGGGGTAGAGCTTGGAAAACAACCTACTTCTCCATGCCAGTTTTAAGGGCATAGTGTCATGCACCCCAGCTGCCTGAAAGCCGCATCAGAGGGCTGAAGGTCTGGGGAAAATTCAGCACATCCATGCTCAGAAGTTTTGAAAGATCTGCCCTGAGCAGGCAGGCACAGGCATGGCCTCCGGGGGCCCATGAACTGGTGAGAGCATGGAATTCTCAAACTCACCCTGTGGAAGCCTAGCAGTCCTGTGCATCTGCAGGTGCTACCAAGGGATGGCAGAGAAAGGCTGCCGGTGCACCAGCCAGGAATGGGGATAGGCTGTAGGAGGTACACCAGAGCCACAGGGGTGCAGGGCAGCTGAGGCAAGCTGGTGACTCTGTGTGAATTAAGGCTGACTGGGATGGCATTAACGGATGCATGACATTGCAATGCTCTCTCTGCTGATTCTACCCAGAGCAGCTCTGCTGAAGGCCAAGGCGCCCAGGGCAGGGGGACATAGCACAGAGAGACCTTTCCTGGGGTGAAGGAGAAACCTCCCCAACAGATTTCAGCTCGCATTCGCTTCATCTCCTCTGTGGGTCCTCAGTACTTACTCTGTACCCTGGTCATAAGAATCAAATTCCAGAGAGGTTTGCTCAAAAGACACTGGCGTCATTGGGCAGGTACTGTTCCCAGTGATCTCGAAGGGGGCTTAGCCTGCACAGAGACCACAGAAGCCCTGAACGTACCAGACACCCAAGTGCACCTATGGAGGTCCTGTATGATCCCTGTGACGCAAAAAGCATGAGGCTCATAAGCAAAGTTGGAAAAATGCAGCAAAACATCAACTCCGTAAAAAGGATAGCGGAGCCCTGGATTTCAAAGCAGTGAAATCACCACTGAAATCGGCTTAAAAATCAAGCTCAGAAAAGCAGGGCTAATACTATAACAAGGGTTTTCTGCAAAACTGTCAGGAGAACCTACCACCAATGTACACTAACACAGACAGCACATGAATGGTGCTCAGTAGGATATTCTCTGAATGAAGGCAGGCATAATGGAGATCTTTGAACCGTGGAATTATGCTGAGTGGTTTCTTTGTTCAGAAGCCTAAATTCACGTAACAACAGAAACTTTATCTTTCTATTACTGAGAGATTAACTGCTTTTCAGAGCAATAATCCAAGGTTTCAAGAAGTCACTGGGCTCATGCCGGAAGGGCAGAAACTGCAGTTTCCATGCAGAATGAATCAGTATCATTTCACGCTATCTAGGACTCGCTAAGAGTTCCTCTGGATTGGAGTCAATACTAAGGGAGCCCCTGGACATCCCGCAGAGATATCCTTTAAATTAGCAGCTGGGTAAACATGCTATAGATCATCTCTTGGTCACATTGGGCTGAGTAGTTAGCAGTGCCTTAAAATGGTAACACACATTCTGTTTATAAACCACACATTTTCTGCATTTCTCTCTTTTTTTGTTTTTGTTTGTTTCCTGGTGACTAAGATGGGAAAACCAGGAGCTTTGCTCTTAAGACTTTACACCTTCTTCTCTACCTGACTTCCCTGCCCTCTGCATCTGTGCCCAGAAGGTGGTAGCACTGCTACTTCTGTTCCTTGCTGGAACACCTCCACCAACCAGGCAACCAGCTCCCCTACACTGGAGGGGCCAGATGAAAGAGCCAGTCAGTGTGAGTGGGGGAAAACAGGACAAATTATGACTATAATCTCTTGCACCATGAGCCATGGCCCTTCCCTGACAAGGCTCCTGGGGCAGCCTCCATGGAGGCAGCACTGCAGTCCAGGGGCCAGCAGAAATCCTTTTCCTTCTGCATATCCTCCAAGACAAGCTAACACGATGAACCTGCTGGGGGACATAGATAGGGAGAGGAGAAGCGCATCACACCCCCAGGGGAAGAACGAGTAGAAAATTCCATGAGTTTATGACCCACAGCATTTTTCCCCACTCTGGTCATGACATCACCATCACCTTCACAGCAACCAACTGTGGTGAGGGCCCTTAAAAAGCAAAGATCCTGTTACTCCCCAAAAACGTCCTCATCAGAGTGTGACACTCAGGCTTATTCCCAAAGAGAACAGCCCCTCGCATCCCCCAGATGGATTCAGCCATGCACTGGTGCCTGGCTAGAGGAGCATTTCACTCACAGACATGCATGTCTAACCATCCTTCTCAGAAGCTACTGTTTTGTTGCTGCAGGAGGTGAAACCTCAGAGGAGTTTTCATGAACAACTATCCCTTCCCCTTGAAGGTGGTGCAAAGGCTTCCCTTTGCCCAGCGAATGGGCACACAGGCAGTCCCCATGTCCTAGCGCCATGGCTCCAAAGGCAGGCCCTGGGGCCTGGAAGCACGCTGTGTGCAGACCTTTAGTTACGCTGCTCTGCAGGCGGTTAGGGATGTGGCTTTCCAAATGAACAGCTATTCATACGGAAAATGAGCAAGAACCCCAGCTTCTTGCAATGGACGTACATATTTGAAGGAAGTGTTTGAATCCTGGAGTACATCCAAGCCTTTTGGACATCATGCAAACACAGTCAACATCTCCCTGGTTCTCCCTTTGCTGGGTGAACAGACATTGCTCATAATTTGTCATTTTACTGAGAATTATTTTTGCTTCTTTAAAAGAAGGGCTTGGGGGAGAGGGGAATGGAGGGCTAGGAAAGATTAGTGCATCTTAGAACTAAATTACATCTAGATTTCCCTTGGATTTCACTCAACGGATGGAAAGAACTATGGCAGCTCCTAACATACACAACTACTCGAAACACACTGAGATGCATGCAAAATGTCCTAATTCAATCCATTTGAAGAAATTATTCTTGGGAAGAGGAAGGTAGTTCACATTGTACTTCAGTTCAGCACCTTGGACAGTTCCCTGTGGACTCAAAGCTTATTTGTAGCTAAGTGGAACAGATGGCATGGGTTGTTATTTCCCCCCTTTTGTAAACATTCTTTTAGTTCCAATGAGCAAGGTGATCATTTGATTATCAATCAAAACTGCATAGGTATAAAAATGTGGTAACACCCCGCCCCATTGGTCAGACAGTAGGATCAAACTGGAAGACCATGAACGTCTGGTGTGCATGGTCTCCATTTCTACATCTAATTGGTTGGGAAGCAGCATTTGCCACAGGCACTGTTTAATCATATTCTCATTCCTTGCATGTTATGGCAAGGGAATATGAGTTATTCAGGTAAGAAAGCCTCTTCCAGCCAAAATACCCTGGAAGTACAGAATCCCCCAAATATGTCATCGCAAGTCCACCAGCTGTGTGATTCCTCTTCTGTGACATAGCATTGGCCACTACCAGGTACCATATTCTTTCTGAATAAGGAGGAACTCTGTTTCCATTCACCAGAGGTCTGCTTTGGCTCAAAAATCCAGTTCATTTGCACCATACCAACAGCAATGATGCCCTCAAGCACGCACGCCCACACACCATCTACTTGGGAGGTATCACTATCAAAGGCTGGCCTCGTTTGGGTCTCCACATGAGGACTTGGGCATCATTGGCATTGGGTTTCACAAGTGCGTTTGGCGGGATGGGTTCCATTCGGCTCAGAATCCGGGGCTGCTCCTGATGAGTCCTTCCCACTAGTCGTGCTCGCTGCCCCAGGAGCTGCAAAGGATCCACTTCAATGTCAACGCGCATCCTCCACTTTATAGTCTGCAGGATGATCTTCTCCTTGGTGGTCATATTCATGGCTACTAGCCACGTGGTAAAGCTTTGATCCCTCTTAATCCTGGTCAGCAGTGGTACATTGCTGTCACTCACAGGGACAGCCCACGTCACGCTGGGGTAAAAATTGTCATTCATACTGACTGAGAACCGGGAGACCTTGTTAGTGGGCCCAACCAAGGTCACCGTTTCCGTGGTGTTCCCGTACCAGGGGTAGCTCACACCATCAGAGTCACTGATGGCTTTTACTCTCCCTTCTCGCAAGTCAGGAAGTTCCCAGCTGGACCTAGGGAATGAAAACGAAAGAACCAGATTATAAACGAAGCTGCAGCAACAACTACTGGGTAGTTCCTGTAGTCTACAGCAGGGTGGGCTGATTTAAATCAAAGCGCTTTAAAATCACTGATTTTAATCATGATTTAAATCAGCAAGCAGGAAACCTTGATTTTCCTCCATTTTAATTGTGTTTTGCATTTGTACTTTTTAGTTATTTTCCTAAAAAAAAGGTTGATTCTCACTGGTTGACAACGATTAAAACACATTGAATTGCAACTAAATATACCCTTTACACAAAATTTAGTGCTTCTTTTTATGAACCAAGAAGATACATGATGTCTATACACATTTATTTAAGCAATTATACAGCTTAAATTACATTTATACAGATTCTTATTTTTTACATTTTCATGATGTTAGAAAATGGTGGCTAATGCATTTCTTATTTACCAGATGATTAATTTTTTTTTACTTGTGCTTCGTGTCAAATTCTGTTTAGATGGGAATTTGAATGCAATTAAAAATGCAAAAACCCCATAGCATTTACATTTTTTAATTAGTTAAATAAAACTACATTAAATGTTCTGGATATACAAGAAGAAAAGTTTATCAAAACAAGATTTGCATTTAGAACTGATTTATTAATGCAAGGAAGTATTATTTGTAGTTAGTAAATGAAACTGATTGTTTCCTATCACTGTGTCCTTCAAGATATCAGATCCCGACAGATCTCATCCTCTCAGACCTAGTTTTTATTAATAGATTGGAAGAGGAAAACAAGCTTTCCTGCTTTTTCATCTTCCTACTAGTTTTTAACTCTGAATGAACTAATCATTGAACTAAACTAGTTAAATACACTGAAATGAAGAAAACATTCTCTCTGCACCTGCAGAATACGCTATTTTTCTGGTTGCAGGTGCTTCGCCCGTGATTTCTATCAGTTCAGTGATTTGACTTTCTTGAAAACTTTGGCAGTAAACATATACTGCTTATGTTTTTAAATGTAATTTATATGATTTTAATCGATTAAATTTAGACCTTAATATATGCTGTCATTTTTAGAAATCTAAATACAAGTTAATTTCACATAAATTGAAATGAAAAAATCCATTTTTAAAAAGCCATTAGTTTTTATCCACCCTGATCTACAGGGCATTATTAAAGACAAGAAGCTCCGCGCCAACACTCACAGGATGAAATGTTTGGCTGAAGAGAGAAGAAAATGGATAAGAGGATAACAATTTCGTACTTGCAATCCTGCTGAATGAGTCATTGCTGCATCATCAATATTGCTCGGCACAGTCTAGATAACAGAGGACAAGCTGAACAACCCAGTCAGATCTCAACTAGTACTTATCCAGCATCTTGATCACGAAATCCCACCCTGCTTTTCAAATGAGTGACCAATTCCTCACAGTACACTGGTGACAGAGACGGTCAGGCTCAGGTTTTCAAGGCCGACTAGTGAGATTTAGCCACACAAATACTCATGTTCGTAACAGATTTAAAGGCCAGAAGGAGCCATCAGCTCACCTAGTCCAGTGGTTCTCAACCTGCGGCCCAATCAGCACACAGCAGTGGCCCGTGTGACAGCCTCAGGGCCATACAGGTCATATATATACATTGTGTGGATGCAGCCCACATAACACAGATAGCTTCATATGCGACCCACAATGGTAAATAGGTTGAGAACCACAGACCTAGTCTGACCTCCAGCATATCACAGGCCATGCATTCCCACCCAGCACCTCACGGTAAACCCAACCACCAAAATGAGACCGAAGTATTACAGCCCACAGGAGATTGGAGTATTATGTGCAACAGGCATAGAACAGGAGGGACTGAGGTACATCAGGACCTGAGGCTCCCGCAAAAGCAGGGAAATGAGGAAGTGAGATAGACCCAAATAATCCTGGCAGGTGACCCACATGCTGCAGAGGAAGGTGAAACACCCCAAGGTTGCTGACAATCTGACCTAGGGGGAAATTCCTTCCCAACCCCACACTTGGTGATCAGTTAGACCCTGAACATGTGAGAAAGAAACATACAGCCAAGCACCTGAGACAGAGTATGTTCAGAGCCACCTCAGAGCCCTGCCCCCCCCCAGTGTCCCATCTCTGGCCATGGTAGCCCTGATGGTTCAGAGGAAGATGATAAACAAAAAAATCCCACCCCTGAATACACTGGGGGGGGGGGAGAAACCCTCCCTAACCCCTGCAGGTAGGCAGCTGAAACCCTGAAGCATGCGCTTCAGAAATACGAGACACATACTGGAAATGAGCCCCAGGGCTTCTGAGCCTTGCCCCCTACCACCACAACCAACCCTGTCATACAATCACAATAAAAAATCTGTTCCACTATCTCCTAAAACTAATTAAGTGCTTTGCCCCACAACTCTGACTGGGAGGCTGCTCTAGAACCTCACCTCTCTGGTGGTTAGACACCTTTTCATTTCCAGTCTGAATTCGTTCATGGCCAGTTTATATCCATTTGTAGTTGTGCCAATATTGTCCTTTAGCTTAAATAGCTCTTCACCCTCCCTGGTATTTACCCCTGATGTATTTACATAGAGCAGTGAGATCCCCTCTCAGCCTTCTGTTCGCTAGACTGAACAAGCCAGGCTCTTCCCGTTCCTCCCATAAGACAGGCTCTCCATTCCCCTGATCATCTTAGTAGCTCTTCTCGGCACCTGTTCCAGTCTGAATTCATCTTTCTAGAACACGTGTGATCACAACTGTACAAGGTACTTCAAATGAGGTCCTACCAATGCTTTGTTCAATGGCATGAACACCTCTCTATCTCTACTGGAAATGCTTCGCCTGATACAGCCTAAGATGTCACTGGCCTTTTTCACAGCCACATCATATTGGTGGCTAATAGCCCAGTGATTGACCCACACACCCAGGTCTCTCTCCTCTGTTGCTTCCAACTGATGAGCCCCAGCTTGTAGCAGAAATTCTTATTATTAGGTCTTCAGTGCATGACCTTGCACTTTGAACTACTGAATTTTCATCCCATTCTGTCACTCCAGTCTTCGAGATCAGCCAGATTTTCCTGTACAATACTACTCTGTATTGACAAGGCCTCCCAATTGTATACCATCAGCAAATTTCATTAACACACTCTTACTTTTTCTGGCAAACTTCACTAGTAACCTCCCTCCAGTCGGATAATTCACCCATCAGCACAACCCATTGTCTTCTCCCCTTTAGCCAGTTCCTTAGCCACTTAACAATTCTGTACTGATCCCATCCTCCCTAACTTAACTAGTAATTTCCAGTGTGGTAAAGTGGCAAATGCTTTACTGAAGTCCACGTATACTGGATCTACTGCACTTCCCCTATCTAAAAAAAGAGTTATTTTTCAAAGAAGCAAATCAGGTTAGTCTGGCATGATCTATTTTTGGTAAACCCCTATTGCATTACATCCCCCTTACCATTTATTTGCATTAATTTAATGGTAATAGGAACTGTGTGGCTAAATCCCCTAGCAGGCTTTGAAAACCTCAACCTAAGTGATCGTGACCCAAGTGATAAGATAAGTGACCCAAGGCCACACAACAAGTCAACAGCAAAGCTATTTCCTGGAGTCCAGTTTTTTGCCTTAGCCACAAGAACCTCCTTCCCTATTGTAACAAAGTGGCCTTTGGCAGGACACTACTGAGAGTATTAATTTAGGACAAGTAGGGCAGTCACAGCCCAAGGCTGGGGGTCCTTCACTACTAATGCACACCAAACCAGACAGACAGAGAGGACTTTGGTTTTACCCCACTGGCTAACCAGAAGTCACACAAGCAATTCCCTCAGACACTCCAGTTTCCCAGTATCACCACCAGGGGATAAATGATTATGAAAACCAATACCCAGGTGGAAAAAAAAATGTTTCTCCCAATCCCAAAGGACCAAGCCCCAGACCCAGGTCAATATACCAGTCACATCTTACCCACAAATCATGCTGTTGCCAATCCTTTAGAATGTAAAATCTAAAGGCTTATTCATAAAAAGAAAGAGATATAGATGAGAGTTAAAACTGATTAAATGGAATCAAATACATACAACAATTGCAAGGTTCTTAGTTCAGGCTTGTTTCAGGCTTGACGGGATTACTGACGATTTAAACCAATCTAGTCTCTGGGGTACAAACATCCCAGCTTGGATGGGTCGTTCAGAGCTTCAGTTTCAAGTACAGTTCCTCCAGAGGTCAGAATCAGGATGACAAAATGGAGGGGTTTCCAGGGCCTTTTATATCCTCTGCCACGTGGAAGGAAACCCCTTTGTTCTTACTGTGGAAAATCACAGTAGCAAGATGGAGTTTGGAGTCACATTGGCAAGTTACATGTCCATGCATGACTCAGTTTTCAGGCGGCAGCCATTGCTTACATGAGATCTTGAATGTTCCCAGGAAAGCTCCTCAGATGTGGATTGGAGTCTTCCAGGGTCCATTGTCAGTCAAGTGTTTCTTGATTGGGCACTTACTCAGAATAGTTCTTTCTCAAGAAGCTGACCAAATGCTTCACTGGTGCTACTTAGAATCAAACACATTGAGATACAAGTACATAGCCATATTCATAACTTCAACTACTAAAATCAGACACATATACAGACAGCATAACCATAACCAGCAAATTACAACCTTTCCACAGACCCCTTACTCGACCTCCTTTGTACAAGATTTGGTGCAACTAGAGGTCCTTGGTTGCAACAATGATCTATATGGTCACAGTTCACATCAATAATGTCACACCTATACACTAACATGAGCGCAAAGAGAAGAAAGGTCATTCAGCTCGGGAGCCATTTCCCCACCGCAGGGAGCAATCAAGTGCCTCCTCCAAGAACAAGTTCAAATACTTGGTTTCTTTGCAGATTCAAAATAATTGTGGACGGAGGCCTTTGCTTTGCCAACACAACTGTAAATTAATTTGACTGCAGTCTAATTGGTTGGGGCAAATTTCACTTCTGAGTCCATTAGGTCATGCTCTCCCTCATCAGCTCTCTTCTGGGGAAAGTGGCCCTTTCTACCTGCCAGAGTTGCCGCTCATCTACTCCATTGACAGCATGATCCAGGAAGCAGTTGCCAGAGTTCTGGGGCTAGGTAGTGAATATTTTTATTGTACTACTGTACTTTAATAGTCATGAGAACCAAATCCCTGCAAAGCATCCTGGGAGAACAGTCCAGATCAGATCTTGCTGGAGTTATGGCAGCAGAACTCTGTGGGGTATCCAGAAGAAGAGAATTATTCTATGCCTATTTGGCGATCCAGGACAGTTTAGATTTTGCAAAATGCCCTATAACAAGACCAAGAACCGGATCTCTCATCCTCCTTCTGAAGTTGCCAGAAATAGAAAAATGTTTCCTCTTTTTAGTTTACTGAATTCATTTATTCTGACTTTTAAAAGCTGTGCCCTGCACCAGACAATCAAACACAGTTATCCATCATTTTGTTCCTGCCCTGTCTTAGATCAGGTAAGCATGCTGGACACTGAAGGATCTTTGCTCTGAAAGGTTAGCAGGGTACCAAGAAAGGGGAAGGAGGTCAGAAAAGGATAAAAATACAAGTACACTTGGCTTTAGTTGAAGTCTCTTGTTAATTCGGAGCTCTTGCCTGTAACAGCTGTGAGGCCAACAGCTGCCTACAACTGCATCTCCTGGCAAGTAACAGCTGGGTTACATTTTCCTGAGACGTGGATAAAATCAATTCTCTCTGACATTCCCAAACACTCACAAGTCAGTGCAAAAAATACTCTGACCTGCTAATTGAATGCAAGGATTTGGGTCACGCATTCACTCCCTAAGGCAGCAGCAGACAGGCAGCATTTCAGAGACACAAAGCTGCTCTTCTCTTTCCTCTTGAGTTGTGCTTTTTCCTCGCACTGCTCAACGGCACAGAGCCCACCATGCCACATCCAAATGTGGTGCCACTGAACAACCCAGGATCCAAGCCTGCAGAGCGCACCAGGCAGGCACATCCTCCAACTGCTGAGCCAGAATTCAAGAGTATACTTTTACATCTTGCTTCTTTTCTGGCATTTTAGACAAAGGTGACTTTTTACAAAATTTGGCATTTTTAAAACAACAAACAAAAACTTTGAAAGGTACCAGATTACACAATGTATTTTCCTCGGGGCAGGCACTCCAGACCCTCCAAGGTTTTATTTCCATCCATTCAAATTGCAGAGATGCACAGAATTTCAGGCCAGGAGGAACCACTATGATCATCTCGTCTGACCTCCTGCATAGCACAGACCACAGAACGTTAACCAGCAGTCCCTTCAGTAAGTAACCTGTAAGCGGTGCCCTACTAAGCTAATAACTTAGGGCTGAACTAGAACTCATTGTTTAGAATGGCATCCAAATTCAATGTAAAGTCTCCAAGTGGTGACCAATTTCCCACCTCCCTTGGTAAGCTGTTCCAGACATGCTGAACATAAATTTTGAATTTTTCCTAACATCAGATTCCAGACACTGCATTGTTACAAGTTGGCCTCTTCCTATGTAGGTCTAACCTTAATCAAGTCACCTCTTCACCTTCTTTTTGATAGTCCTCTGTTGCAATAAGTGGGCCTACAAAATTATCCTAAGTGTGAGCTCAACTGTAAAAAGTAAGTGAAAGTTCATCAAATGTCACAACAACAAATGCTGATGGGAAAAGGTGCAAAAAAGACAGAATGAATCAGCCCAAACGGAAAGGCCTACTGATCTAACTCAAGGGCTGTGCTAAGATCACACTTTGTAAACAAGAAAAGTGCAGAACCAGAAATCAGTGAACCAAAGTTTATATGTTGGAAACTAGGCCTAATTAGTGGACAAAATAATGAGAGGACAGGCTATTGCACCCATCACTGCCCTTTGGGGATCCTCAAAAAAGAGACTTGGCGGGAGGGGCTGTCCCTGCAACACTGGCTAGAAGCTGAAAAAAAGGGACAGAATGAGATTCATTATCATGGTTGCCACCTTCTCCTGGGACCCTGGACCTTCTTCATGTTAATCCTGAAAGGTGCCCTGACCAGACCAGGCCAGAGAGAAGGGAGCCAGATGACATTGCCACCTCCACTGGCTCTGCTAAATCCTGAATATCACTCCCTACTCCCCAAGTGTGTCCTTTTCCTTCGCCACATCCTCTCTCCTTCCCTATCTTTCTAACTTTGAATGTCTTTCTAATGTCTAATAAGAATCTGGCTTAGCTAGTCAAGAATGTATATTGTGCAGCCCTGCTGTGAGCCTGGGATCAGAAAGAGCAGCTAAATGCAATGTCTAAACAGCCCGATGCTGGTACGAGTTTGCCAGGTCTCGGCGTTGCTGATCAGACCATGTGCTGGGCCTGGATTTCTCCAGCAGTGAGGTTGCAAGTGAAAGTTAACACCAGAGGCAGCAGCTGCATTTTCTATCTTTGCTGTTCTTTCCTCTCCCCCTTTGTGTGCGTTTGTCTTTGTTTTGTCTTCATGCTAATCCCCAAAGCCAAATGCAAGTGCCCCGGCTCCTGCCCCACTGAAAAAGCAGCACCTGCTTCCGTAGGCGCCTCCTCTCCACCACATGGAATTTCTTGTAGTGGCAGTGCAGGCTTTGGTCCTTCCTGCAAAGGAGGGGAATAGAAAGAGGGAGCCAGTCTGTTCTAGCCTGTGAGATAACAAGAGAGGCTGCTCTCCACAGGCAAGCCATCAATTAAGCCAGAGCTCACTGTCAGTATCACACCCAGAGCTGCTGCTAATGGCAGTCTGAGAAACCATCCCTGGAGTCACCGCTCCCATGGGGCAGTTTGCATGTTTGCTCGAAAGACAGATCAGCAAAGGAAGCACCTCTTCACAGATGGCTTTTATTTAGGGTTATCCTAGATCTCACAAAACAAAGAGACCAGCTCCCCGTCCCTACTCCCATGACGCACACTCTACCCAGTCATCTTAGTCCTGTATTATAATGCCACTTCCCACACAAGACCCCTGTGCACACAGTTTCAACTGCACCTTGAGTTTGGATCTGAACCCACATCTCCAGAGGTGACAAGGAGCAGTCCATACACTGCGGCGCACGTGCACACTCACTCACGCACACTCACACTTGTCACTCACCAGATCACACTATCATTAACTAACTCCCTAGTCACCATTGATCTCACACCCTGATCAGAAATCAATGTATTTCGGGAAGTGCCATCAAACTGCACATGAGGTGCATGCTGCAAGAATCAAATCTGAATCAAGTCGTCACTGCAAAGAAATCAACGCCAATCCCTGCCTGTTTCACAGTGTCCGACGAATGGGTTTTTAGCTCTTTACAGACCTTGGGGGGAGGAGGGAAATGTTTTCAGAAAGGACTGATGACCTCATTGTATGGCAGAGAAATCCCCCTACCAGCACAGGGTAAGTTCAGCACATTTCCCAGTTGCAGAGCAATTGTTTAAACATGGCCAGAGCAATTACTCAGCAGGACAGGATTCATTCCAGTGCATTGCAGCAACTGTGTCTGCACCAGCAGCTCCTACTCCCCAAAGGAGGGTGGGGAGTGGGACAGGGAGAGACAGCACCCTTTACATGCCACTTACAAGGGGGCATTCACCGCAAAACTGCAAAATGAAAGTGTAGGCACTGTCTATATCCACCTCCATTGACAAATCTTTTCTTGTCAAGAGAAAGGATAGTCTTGTGGTCAAAGCACTCGACTAGGACCTTGGGCAAATTGCTCTGGCCCCAATCCCTCAAATCAAGGTTGCCCAGACAAGCTTAATTCAGCCCCCTTGTGCGTATGCATTAAGATACAGTCATTAATTACATGAAGACATGCACGTGTTTCCACAGGACCCCTGCCTCATTCAGTTCACAGGATGGATACCCTCTTGGGAGGAACAGGGTGGTGTAGTGAATAAAGCTGTTGTTTGCAGGACCCCGGCCTCATTTGCTGCAGAACCTAGAAAGCGAGAGGCAGGTAAGTACAGGAAGAGAACGGATGGTTATGGCAATTAACTGTCACCCGGGGAAGCTGGGTTCTATCCCTGCCTCTGCCACAAATTTCCTATGGGATGCTGGGCAAGTCACTTAGACCAAAATTTTCAACAATGGTCACTACTTGAATTAACCTGTTGCTCATTTTCTGAGCACTAAACTCAAGCCTGATTTTCAGAAGTGCTGAGGGTGGACAAATGGAATTCAAGTCAATGGGGCAGATCCTCAGCTCATGTAAACGGTCCTGGCTCTATGGAGCTCAGCTAATGCAGGCTGTCCTACCCCCATGAAGCTAAGATATTCACAGCAATGGAGGGTCGGCCCCAATAGAAGTTGCAAGTGCTCAGCACTTCCAAAAACTCAGGCCTTAGCTAGCCACCTTGGGCACCTGGTCTAAATGCAGTGGAAGCTTCTGCAAATTTTGTCCCACATCTCTTTGTACCTCAGTTCCCAATTTGTAAGCTGGAGTTAATACTCTGCTATGTTGTGAAGATACATTCAGTTCTGTTTGTGAGGCTCCGATACTACAGCACTACAGAAAAGGCTACGAGGAAATTAATAATTCTGTATTCAGAGCAGTTTGGACAGTGTGCAGTAAGGAAGGCTTGGAGCCTCACACTGAATAATGAGGATAAAAAGAAATATTGAACAGCCGCCTCATTCCCTAAGCACCGTCCATCTGTGCACTGAATGAGCCAGGGTCCTATGGGGAAAAACAGCATGTGAGCATGTAATTAGAGACTCATAATGCATATGCACAAGGGGCGAATTAAGGTGGCACAGGCACTTCCTAACGTCTGAGTGCTGGACTTTGTAACTTCAAGAACTGTTCTCTTAACATACGGTGAGGTTGTAAAACAGGATTTTATTCACACCTAAGTGCTGGAAGGTGGTACAGAGATTCGAGCTCTACTAGCCCACCTGAGCTGGATTCAAACCAGTGGCCAAGAAGGGAAATAAAGGCAAAGCGTTGATAATGCAAGACCGAGCCTAGATCACCGCTCTCTCCTGAGGCCTGGACAGACATGGGAGGGTGGGGAGTCTCCTGCCAAGCCTGTTCTAGTCAGATTCCTACACAAACACTTCCCTTCTGCTGATGGCCAGCATTTCCTGCTGGGTTGTTATAAAATCTGAAATCCCCCAATGGCTCCCAAATGCCCCTGCCTGGTTGGGGTGGGAAAAGGGGAATCTTAAATAGTGAAGGCAGGGGAACAGCCCCCTAACCTGTGGCACAGCTTACCCACAGGGAAACATTCCTCATTTTCGCATATGCCGATATCCGAAAGACAGCTGGTTAATAACAGGGGTGAATCTGAGGACAAACCTAGCCGTGTTGGGCACTGATCTGCAGTCGCTGTCTCTCTCATGTATATATAATCAGAGGCAGCTCTCATGACTAGAGCTGGTTACAGGGTGAGGTGCTGCTAGCATTTCCTCCTGGGATTACCATCTGTTCCACTCTGGAGAGGCCTCGGAGGCAGCTTTAATGGGAAGGAGAGGGCACCTGGCACTTTTAAAGTCTGCTTGCAAGATTCCTCTGGCTTCATTTGGTGATTCCCTGTGTGTTTGTTTAGTGCATTTTGTGGGAAATTTGTGTGGGGGCAGCAAATCAGGTATGCTTGCAAGCCCAGCATTATGCATCTCGCACACCTCCTGACAGGAGTATCACTGGGATCAACTGTCCTTTCTATTGGCTCAGTCAGGGACTTCTCTCTCTCCTGCAGGAATTCAGTGGTGACCTGAGCATTACCGGGGAATACAGCACAAGGGCATATGGAAGACATGGCAATGCATAACTCAGCTGCATTCTCATGACCACAAAAGACAGAACTTGTCTCTCCGAAGCCAGCACTGGCCCTGCACCATGCTACATATTCCGTGTCAGTGATATTCCGTGTCAGTGAGGTCACGAATACTAAAACCTGGTGACCTTGCTGCTTGGTTTCTACGCCCCTCCTCCCCACACACAGAACCACACATCACCCACAGAATTTACCAAAGGCCAGGAGAGGTCAGCCAGGGTCAAAGCCAAGGCAGCATTACTTTTAAAGGGGCTAAATAACATCAGGCCCATGACATCTGCAGCTCTGTAAGCAGAGGAAGAGACAATTACTCAGTAATCAGGTATTTTATAACTGCCAAGAGTTTGTTGCGGACACATTGCCAGCCCACTTAGAGTGTTCAGTGCACCCCTATGGTGCTGTCCTCACACGGAGCTGGAAGGACTTCTACTGACTTCAGTGGGCTTCAAATCAGGTCCCTAGGAAGGACATATGAGACAAGGCACAAGCTTAACGTGACATGGCATTGCCAGAGAAGTGCAGTGAGTCAATGACCCTGTCTAGTCAGTGCAAGACCCCGCTGGGGGAACTCAGAGAGGAAGGGATGGCCGTCAGAAGCAGAGAGAGGAGGAGAATGAGGGCCAGATGGGCACAGGGGGAAAGGCAGAACTCAGTTGCTCTCTGATCAACTCTGCTATTCAGCATCAAAGCATGGAACCAGAAAGCTGAGCACTTTAGGGTCCCATGAACCATATGTCTGCGATTTCTAAAACAAGGTCACCTTGTGCCCTGCCTGCCACCTTCTCCCCCTTAGCCAGGAAGGGTCTAGTGGGGGATGCTCACTGGAGTACTGCCACCCCCGCGGGGCACTGAGCTCCAGCAGCAGCATAGGTAGATCACAGGACACTGCACACACAGGAAGCTGGATCCTGGGGGATGCCAGCTGAAATACATCTCACAGCAGATTCCCTGTCAGTCAGACCTGGCTCCCATCTCACACTTGTCACCACCTAAACCAAACTCCTGTTTTCCCCGCACAGGCCCTTTGCACTGCTTTCCTTCTGCTCCACCCTGGAGAACACCTCCAGTCAGCATCCAGCCCCACAGCTGCAGGGGGACTGTTCTCTGCTCCCACACGCACGATGGAACCACATCCTGCCTCCAATGTCTTCCCACCACCCTCAAATTCAACCTCTCCTCTCCACCCCAGTGCCAAATCATTCATCTCTGCCCTGGTGCTCTCCCGCCTTCACCAGTGCAGCCTGTTCCTCTCGCATCTTCGTGCCAGTGACCTCGTCCCTCACAGCCCTGTACAAAACCCTGCTGCCAAGCCAGCTTCCTTCCCCACCACTGGCTCCCCTTTCCGCTGCCCATCAACTCTGGACAACTCCTCACCTTCAAGCCCCTGCACAGCGCAGCCCTTGCCCACACGTCTGGCCTGGTCTCTCTCTCTGGCAGGGTGACCAGACAGCAAGTATGAAAAATCAGGACAGAGTGTGGGGGGTAATACGTGCCCATATAAGAAAAATCCCCAAATATCGGGACTGTCCCGCTAAAATCGAGACATCTGGCCACCCTACTCCCTGGCCTCCTAAGAACACCAGATTCCAGACCCCACTGGCCTCCATGCTGTCCCTTTGCTTTGGGTGACCTTCTGTGCACTAGTCATCACACCCTAACTCATTCTAATTGCTCCTAAAACCTGCCTTTGGAGCATCGCCTACTGCGGAAAAAGGGCTGGACTTACATCAAAACCAAATAGCACTGGAGTTATCAATCCTTGTGCCCTTAATCCCCTGACCACCTGGTTTTCCTCCTGAGACCCATCCCCCTTCCCTGCCTTTTTCACTGTAAACTCTTTGTGGCAGGGACAGTGTCTGCAGAAGCAGCTTGCACACATGTATCACAGCAAGCCAGAAAAGGAAAGGATCACCTGACCATCCCCCAAGGACCATGGCAGCCGTGCCGCCTACAATACTACAGCCATCACGACCGCAAGAGTTAAGGTCACAAAATGGTTTCCTTTCTAGCCTGACCCTCATCTCCCCGTTTTCACATGCTCACAGCCCCCTGTGGAGCCACCCCTGTTCTAGGCTGGGCCCCTGCTCCGAGGCGAGGGGTTTTCCCAGTGTGACAGAATGCAGTCTGGCGTTTTTTTGTTACAGAGGCGTGGAACTAATTCCCCTCTGCCCATGCTTTTAAGGCAGGGCCACAGCACAAAGAGGCTAGGCCAAGTCATAGCCTGAGCTTGGCCTGGTCTGACTTCATTTAACAAGCATGTGCTACTACACACTGGCACTGCACAAGAGAGCGTCCCCTTCAGTCTACAGGGGCACACGTGGGCCTGACCCAGCTCCTGGCAAAGGTAACGGGCTCCTTTCCATTGACTCCCCTGGGGGCTGGATCAGGCCCTGAGACACGCTGCACGGCCAGCAGAGCGCACGCTGGTCAGCCTGAGGCAGTCCCAACTCCAGCAGCAAAGCTCTTAAATCAGCAACAGATTTTCTGTTTGCCCGTCAACTAAATCTAGGAAATTAAACGTAAAACAGGCTGCAAAGCTGCACTGTTAATCGGGAGCAGTGCTTAGGGTGCCTGCAGTGCTTAATCTATAATGAAAGAGGTGCCGGGGCTCAAGCAACTAGGCACCAGGGCTCAGCCCAGGCACAAATTAAGCCCGGGGCATCCACCTGAGACTCTGCAGCCCTGGTTTCAACTACCTGCTCTGCCGCAGACTTCCCAGGTGTCACCTGACCACTCTGTTCATCAGTTGCCCAGCTGTACAGTGGGGTAACAGCACAGCTGTACCGCACAGGGGTGCTGTCAGAAAGGCTCAGATACATGGTAATGGCGGCCTGTGACAGGGGGTCGAGTACCTTGAGAGGCTGGCCCAGGGGGTTTCCTGGGTTGTTTTATTTCTGTTTAGCATCTAAGCCACATCCCACCCTGGCACCATACAACAAAGATGCTAAATGGGTGGGTTGGCTTATAACCCTGGGGCTGCAGGCAGATAAAGATGAAAGGTTTTTTTGTTTTTTTTTACTGATCCTGCCCTTTCCCAACCTGGGAGAAAAGGGCCAAACCAAGCAACCAACACACATCCCAGGGTTTGGCAGCATTAGCACATGGACTGTCCCAGTCCCAGGAAATACCTACTGACACCCCTGTTCTCCTCATTATACAATTCCCCATTGACTTAATAGTCTAACCTGTTACAGCCATTAGTGGCCCTTGATAGCAATATCTGGTTCCCAGGTGTGTTTATGGGCTATAATCACCCAACCCATAAACTAAACCCTGAGGGAAGAGAAGAAAAAGAAAGCATCCAAAAAGCATGAAAAAACCCCAGAAAGCCCCTCAGAATACTTGATCAGCCTGTCACAGGGCCATCTGTCTATCTAGGTTCTCACCTCACGACCACACTACCTGAGAGCCTCACCATCATGAATGGATTTTATCCTCACAACACCCCGGTCAGTCAGGTAGAGAAAGATCAGCCCCATTTCACAGCTGAGGAACTGACTCTCAGAGAAATTCAGTGACTTGCCCAAGGTTCACACAGGGAGTCTGCAGCTGAGCTAGGAATTGAGCCAATGCCCAATCCACCAGGCCATTCTTCCTTCTCCGAGCACCTAAGATAGATCCACTGATCAATCCGGAAATGCAGAGTTCAGTTTCCCCCAGCAGTGTCATTGCAGCTGGGTTACACACATGGGCTAGCTCCTAGTTCTGGTTCCTGTGTTAAGTTTGCAGCTCAATATCTTTTTGTTTTGTCACGGCCCTGCGTGCTATGAAACACAGGACATGGAACAGGGCTGAGAACACCCTGCTGCTGGAACACTGGCATTTCCTGACTTTAGCCTAGGACAAGTGCCTCCACGCTGCTTCGTCCAAGCACACGGATGGGGAGTGGACTGAAACAGCGGGGAATAGGCAGCGTCTCTGCTCCATCCCCAGCACAGATGAGTCATTGCACCAGGACAAGTACCTGCACTTGGCGCAGCCACCTTGTCATCCCAGAGCAGGGGGAAAACTAGGAAGCAAAATATGACTGAGGTGCTCCAAGGGCCAATTCCAAATGAGAATGAGACTCCAGAGAGGAGAGACAGGTTGGCCCAGGGGTTAGAAGCTGGCTTGGGACTCATTTTCTCTGTGTTTCAGCTCCCCATCTGTAAAACGGGATAATAGTACCTCGCTGAGATGTCATGAAGGGATTTCCCCTCCCCCACAACAGTACTGTGGACATAAATACTTTAAAGACTGTTTGATTTTTAAAGTAAGCTAATAAAATCTAAAAACAAAACAAACAAAAAACCCTAAGCAGTGTTTTTACCCTTAACAGGGAGCAGAGCCAGAGACTCCAAGGGCTTGTCTAGATGGATAGTTAGCGTGCGGTGAGCTGGAGTGTAAATGTATAGCGCACTAACTGTCTGTGTGGATTCTACTAGCGTGCACCAAAAGTTCACTAGTGCACTTTAACTCTGCCACGGTTAGCAACAGTGCGGATGCCAAGCCTGGATAAGAGAGGAGGGTTCTGCAGTTGGGTTTGTGACTCACTTGGGTAAAATCTTACTGCACCAGAAATAGTTAAGTTAAACCAAAACCTGAGGACGGTAGGTGCAGCTGGAACTCAAAACCCAAGTACGACAGAACTCGGTGGCAGTTGAAAGGAAGCTGAGAGCTTGAGACATTGAATCCTAACAACGAAATCTGTAACAAGAGCAGGAGCATGGAATGTACATACTTTGTCAGTATGGGAAAACTGGCACAGGTTACGTGAAACTTGAAAAAATATCATCTCAATGTACTTGGCCTCAGTGAGACAAGTTGGGCAAGGAATGGCAAGCTGGTGTCAGACGGTGCTACAATCTTACATGAGGAAGGCCAAAGAAGAACTGGCAGAGGACAGTGAGAGAGGTTACTGAATGTGGTGGCATCACCTGGGCAGAAATACCACAACTAGCGAGTGACCATAATCAGGGGGGAACTGGACTGCCTGGTGTGTCAGCGGCACAGGGGGGACAAAGGTCTAAGGTAAGTGCACTTTGATCTACCTCACTCTGAAACACGAGTAGATCGCTTAGTGTGCAGTAGCAGGGCCCACACAGCCAGTTACTGCACAGCTAGTGCATGGCAGATTTACGCCCCAGCTTACCATGCGCAAACTCTCTGTTCATTCAAGCCCCCAAAAGTCCCCTAGGGACTTGGCTTTTGCTATGGATTATACATAGAAGATTCTCAAATACTATGGTGATGGGCAACAACAGAAAACCTTTAGGACTTGTCTACACAGGAAAACTTATCAGTATAATTATACTGCTATAGCTTCCCATATGGATTCTCTTATGTGGAATAACAGATTTTCAGTTTTGCTTATGTTGCATAATAAGCAACATGCTAGTAAATTTCCCCTTGTAGACAAGACCTCAGACAGATGCTCTGTCACTTGCTCTGTTTCACTTTGCAATAAGGAGGACTCAGACTAGGTATCAAGAATTAAACTTACACAGGATTTTTTTCCCCCTTATAACTCCCATTTGCAAATAGAATTACAGTATACTTCTGCATTTGTATCTTTCGGGGTACGCCTCCTTCAAAAACAAAACAAAGCTGTATTTTATAAAAGGGGGACTTAGAACCCTGAAAGAGTTGTGAAACTCTTAGCATCAAAAAACAGAACAAACGTAAAAGAAAACAAGGGAATTCAAAACACAAAACACTATATTTAAAATAATGTTGTTATGACCCAAGTGGAGAAAAGGAAGGAATTACTCCAGATGATAATACCTAGCTCTTTTCCTCCATAGACCCTACAACACTTCACAATCTGCATTCAAGTGTCACAATATCCCTTTTACAGGGTACAGAGAGGGGAGTGACTTGTGCATGGTCACAGAGCAGAGCAGTGGCAGACAGCCCAGGTTTCCTAAGTGCAGTGCCCTATCCACTAGAGAACATTGCCTCCCATTAGGTACACAAACAATGGATAGAACATAGTCAGATGCTTCCCTCTTCACCCCAACACATACACTTTGTTTTTAATACAGCTACACATTGAAGTGAGCCAAAGATAGCAGGTGCCCTTATATTTGAACCTCCAGCATTCTGGTTTACGCCCAAACTCAGGCCTGGTCTACACCACAAATTGACATAAGCCACCTCACGTCAACCTAGTTGTGTATGTGTCTACGTTTGTGTGTGACTCCCACCAATGCGAGTGCCCCATTATGGCGACGCAGTAACACGGCCATGTACTGATGCTGACGCAGTGCAAATGTAGACACTGCGTGACCTGCGTCAACCTTAAAAGTCCTCCGGCAGCTGTCCCACAATGCTTGATAATGACCGCTCTGGTCATGATTGTGAGCTCCACTGCCCAGTAGTCATGAAGACCAGAGACCACCCTCCCTTGTTTAAAAACCTCATGAATTTTTGCAATGCCTTTCCTGGATTGCCCAGCTTGGCGAGTACACCCAGCTCCAGCCTGGAGCAGACAGGAGGTATTGGATCTCCTGGGCCTGTGGGGAGAAGAGGCTGTGTAGGCACAGCTACAGAACAGCCAAGAAACATGGACCTCTATGAGCAGATTGCACATGGGATGCAGGCAAAGGGGAACAACAGGGACTGGCAGCAGTGACCATAAGAACAGCCATACTAGGTCAGACTGATTGACTGTGGCCAGTAACAGAGGCTCCCAAGGGAACGAACCAAACAGGCAATTTCAAGTGATCCATCCCATCATGCAGTCCCAGCTTCAGGCAAAGCAAAGGAAACACATCAGGCATACCACAAGGCAACAGTCAGTCCGAGGCCAAACCACAAACATGCCACTTTTACAACAAGCTACATGCATGGCAGAGACCCACCACCACCAGCCCGCAGACCAGACCTGACACCACCAAGGACCCCGAGACGCACACCCCTGCCGTGAACAGCAAGGACAAGGAGGTGGAAGGTAGACATTTGACTGAGGGAGGGGGCAGCTATGGTGCAATCCAGGACCCATTTGAGTCTCCACTGCAGTCGAGCATGGACGGGCCTGATGCAAGGGAAGGAGCCTCGAGAAAGTGAGTGAATACATTTCCCATTACTGATGGTGCCCAGCCCCAGCGGAGCAGGACACAGTTAAGGACTTTTTATTAATTTACTCGTATCAGTAAGAAGTAGCAATACGACCTGTAGACATGGGGCAGAGGGGTGAGGGTGGGGGGTAGAGAAGAGGCTGTGCAGAGCAGTTTGTTTATGTACAGAGGGAAGTCCCTTGACTCCTCCTGAGAGATCCTGATGAAACCTTCATGGCGGTCCTCTGCAATCCTCTCCCAAAACTTTCTTGGGACAGCAGCCTAGTTTCTTCCTTGGCAGTAGGACGCTTTCCCACGCCACACCACAATAAATTCTGCAGACACCACTCTAGTAAACAGCCTAGCGGTCAGGATGCCAGCAGAAGCTATGCTCTGTGCCTTGGGCCTGGTCTACACTGTGTGTGGGGGGTGGGGGGGAAGGATCAATCTAAGTTACGCAACTTCAGCTACGTGAATAATGTAGCTGAAGTCAATGTACTTAGATCGACTTACCGTGGTGTCTTCCCCCGTCGACTCTGCCTGCGCCTCTTGCGGTGCTGGAGTACAGGAGTCGAGGGGAGAGCTCTCGGGGATCGATTTATCGCGTCTAGACTAGACACAATAAATCGACCCCTGCTCGATTGATTGCTGCCTGCCGATCTGGTGGGCAGTGTAGACATACCAGGGCTGGTGGAAAACAGTGCCAGTGCCCTATATTCGTAGTTTCATGAAACCAAACAATTCCCTCCTTATTCCACCCCCACCCCAGCGGGCCATGCTCACTGTGGCTGGAGCTGCGAGAGGGGCCGTGCACAAGCCCCCTGAAGCAGAAGTGTCAATAAACATGTCTGGTTTAAAACTTTAGGGGAGCAAGGGAAGGAAGTTCTGAAATTGACCTTGCGTTTCCATTGTGACTCTATGGGCAATGGTACCTGTGTGTGTTTTATATGCAGCTGCTGACATTGCAGCACCCATGGAACACCTGAGCCAGATGAGGAGGAGATAGAAGAGGACTTGGGATGACATGTTCAGTGAGATCTTGCAAGCCAGGGCTGCATCAGACCATCAGCTAAGGGCCTGGAGGATGAACATTGCAGACAGCCTGGAGAAGGAAGGATCAGACAGGAAAAAGGCCCAGGAGTCCCAGCAGGAAAAGGAGAGGGCATGGGCGGAGCCCCTGTTTGGGGAGGCTAATCCCCAGCTCCATCCCTTCTGCCTGCATGCTCCCTCCCTCCCCACAACTGGAGCCCCGAGACACCCCTCCTCCCCCATGGCCAGAGGAGCCCCAGAGCCAGCTGGAGCCCTGAGCCCCCTCCCGCCGCCAGAGCACTGAGTCCCCCCCCCACCCCGCACTGTGGCCAGAGGAGCCCCAAGCCCGCTGGAGCCTCCCCAGCCGTGTCGCACCTTCCCACACCCCAAGCTGCCCCATGGGAAAAGCTCTGGTTTCTTCTCTTCTGGGAGAAGAACCCAAGCTTTTGATATGCTCTGGGGAGATTACTAATGAACCCAGGATGCTGAATAGCAAATACCGTCTCCTCAGCCACCCCTGCATGGGGCATAGTAATAAGCAAAAACTTCCCCCACCAAACCCGCAACCGGTGACCAGCAGCCACAGCTGTGCCAGGGCAGGCTCAGCCTTCCCTGACCTATTATACCAGCCACCCATGGGAGAGGGAGATGCATCAGGACATAATGGGGAAGTACCACAAGTAGCACAGATGCTGCAGACTCCAGTGGACCTACAGGTTCAACAATCACAGTCTCGCCTCCCTTTGCAGTCAGCGGAGAACTCCATTGCATCACTTCCCTACAGCCTCCATCAACATTTCACAGGGCATCAAGGGTGGCATCCCCACCCCTACCACTCTGCACCAGGGGACAGTAAGGACAACCCAGCTTCACATGCATTGACCAGTGAGAGTCATTGTTCCTGTATGTGTAGCCGAAATGGACTGAAATGAACATGAATGTTCTTTCACCTTGTTTGGTTCTTTTCCTTTATTTCCAAAGTCTTTATTGTATTTCTTCTTTAATTGTATATAGTGTCTATGCACTGGTTTTGGTACACAATAAAAATCTATTTTTGAGAATTTAATTCGTGTTTATTTCACAATCTATGATACCGAATGCCTAGTATTACTGAAAGTGCCCAGCTATTTGGTATTGTATAGAACTCATGGGATCAGTGACAAACAGTGCAATAATTATAAAAGTACACCATGCACCACAACATTAACAGGTACATTAGCAAACAGCATTATAATCCCAAATTTTCACCAAGCACCAGTAGCTGAATCTTTGCTTGGTGCTGTTGAGGCGGTCAATGTACGGCTTCACAAGCCAGAGGAGCAAGGGGGAGGCTGGGTCCTCCAGGTTCACTACTGGCATTTCAGCATTGCCAGTGATAAATCTGCCAGTCAGGAAAGTCAGTCCCCGCTTGTAGCTTTCCAAACAGTCCTGTGTTCTTAAAGATACAAGCATCATGCACCTTCCCAGACCAACCAACTTTGAAGTCAGTGAAGCGTCTCCAGCAATCCACCAATACTTGCATAACCACAGAAAGTAGCCCTTTCTGTTGGTGTACTCTGTGCCAAAGTGGACTGGTGCCAAAATAGATATGTGTGCGCTATCGCCCCACTGCAGTTCAATAACCACACTGCGGTGAATCCCGCACATTGCTGACAGTCACAGTCCTGCATAGCAGGAGACGATTAATGGCCCTGCGCACTTGCATAACAATGGCCCCCAGAGTGGATTTTCCAACTCCAAACTGAATTCCTAACTGTGCAAGCTTCCACAGTGTGATCACCTCTTGCTTCTCAACTGTCAGCGCAGCCCGGCTTGACAAAGCCCTGGCTGGGATGATTTAGTTGGTGTAGGTCCTGCTTTGAGCAGGGGGTTGGACTAGAGGATCTCCTGAGGTCTCTTCCAACCCTGAGATTCTATGATTCAATGATTCATTCTGGTGTCCCTGCGCTGGAGGACTGGGGTGAGCTGGACACACAGATCCAGGAATGTGACGTTCCGCACCCAAAAGTCCTGCAGCCTCTGCTCGTCCTCTCAAACCTACAATGTGACGTGATCTCACCAGTCAGTGATCAGTTGTCAGGCCCAAAAGGAGCTCTCCACATCTGCAGCTGCTCTATGAACACCATCATCAGTCTTAAATTGGTTTTTGCTATATCCCACAGCAATCATCATTTCCCCTCTGCTGCAGTCCTTCTTGTGGCTCTGCAGATTCCAGAGGAACATGCGTCCCATATTTAAAACACTCATGACAATAGTGCAGAGCTGTACAGGCTCCATGCTTCTGTCAGTGCATGTTTGTAGGATTTTTAAAATTGTGGGATAGGAATAGCACAATGGAGAAAGTTGCATGATGGGAACTGACCCCTCACTCCTAGTCACTGCTGTGTGTCTCATTTTTGCCTCACCATGCAGTGCCAAAATTTCCCAAAAGAGAGTGTGCCAGAAAATGACAAGTTGCACACTGGTATACCTAACCATGGTGCACTGCACTGTGCACTGACACAAGCATTCCTATTGAGTACACACAGCACTGAGGCAAAGAGGCAAGTATGTACGCGTAAAAGCTAAATACCAACAGTGGTGGCTTTATGCTGACATAACTTACATCAACCAAAGTTTGCAGTGTAGACATGGCCTCAGGTACTACAGCAGTGCACATTATAGAAAACCCCAAAATACAGAGAACTTCAGATTGGGAGGGAGGGGGAGGTTATTGGTCCCTTAATAAAACATGTTTCAAGGAGTAGCTTGATTTTTCTGTACATTTTCCTTGTGTAGGAAGCACTCGGAACAGCCTTTATGATGTAGAGCTACACACAGAAAGCCTGATTCTCTATTGCCCTACATATTGTGTCCTCATTTCACTTCGGGCAAAGCAAGCATAAAACCCTACCACTTCTTTACTGGGAAGCATTTTACAGCCATTTTGTGCAGGAGTAAGCAGCAGCATGAGGTACACAGCATAAGACAACAAGGTTCCTAATAATGAAGCATACAATGTTCAGATAGGCACAACGTCTACCCAGCAACACAGTCCACAGTCACTCAATTGCATACTCAGCAATCATAAATTCATATCCGTTTTTCACATGCAATGCACCCAGGTGCCAGTGCAGGGAGTATACTGCAAGTCCATAAAATACACGTTGCCTTTTTTAGGCTGTGGAAAACAAGACTCCAACACAACAAACTAAGCACATGGCTTCATTTTTCAGCTCTCTTCCAAGTTATCAGCACACACTTATTAGCCTGGAAAAATTAAGTTTTTAATGACGGTTACACACAGAACACAAATACAAATATTTCTTTTTTTAAAAAAAGATACAATTCATCTACTATAATAAGCCTCCTTTACGTTCCCACAATCCAGCTGTATCTAGAGAAGGACGCACTCGCCAGTGGATGGCCAGAGCAGAGTCATCAACCAATAATAACAAGAAACTGGAGCCTCTTATAAGTGCCAACAATTCCTGATAAAACACTAAGTCCACCTCTGGTTTTAAAAAGCACTTAGATGGTGCAGCCTTTCCATAGCCTTTGACTCCAATTCCTGAAGCATGACTAGTATTACATTTAAGCACTCAGCAGACTAGAACCAAAACCTACAAGGCACCTTGGCTTCATTTTAATTGGTTACCTTTTGGATTGATTCAAGATAGCTATCAGGGAGTTGGATATGGGTTTGGATCCGGAATCACTGGGTGAAGTTCTCTGCCTGTGTTATGCAAGAGATGATCATAACAGCCCTGTTTGGCTTTAACATCTATTAATCCAGAGAGCCCTTACAAGCTCACTACATAGACGTTTTAAGACAAACCTTGCAAGCCACATCCCACGTTCAAAAAGGAATTGTTCCTCAGCAGCTGTGAACTGCACCGAGACGGTTTGTATTCAAACAACTAAAACTAACAAAACACCTTTAACACCTGATCCACTTCCTGCCCTAAAATGAAATTCAGAGGATAAAACCATAGGCAATCTCAGCTGCTGTTGACTATACCTAGCAGTCAAGACCACATCTTTTTCTTGGTGTTGCATAGGTAACAGGCTGCTCATTAAGAAGGGTGAGGATCTGTGCACTGTAATAGCGCCATAAAGCAGCACATACTTGTGATTAGGAAGTCCTGAAGATTTCAAGGTATTGCTGACACCAGTACAGGGCTCTTCATTCTCTGTAAGAGAATGCCCCCAAGCCTTTTCAGTAGGGTTTTATGCAATGTGCCCAATTTAGTAACATTACACTAGCATTACAGTCGTTCCCCATGATAACTGGGTGTCAGCATAATGATTAGGTGGGTATTAGCGGAGCCTGCCAGCTCCCAGTCAGGACACGCACACAATGACACAATTCCACAAAGCACTCAAAGGAATGTGAGGATCTTTCCGCTCTCTCTGGTTCCACAGGGTGACATTTGTCAATGAACACTACAAGCAAAACAGAATGGGACACCCGGATACTCTGCATTCGCGGGGAGGCTGGAAATCCCAGCATTAACAGGAAGACTTCCTGCACCACTCCCTTCCACGCAAGCAGGCAGAAGAGAATCCGAACCCGCCTTAGGATTCCCAGGCAACAGGCAGGGAAGCAGTTTTGCTCACCCCTATTCTACCAAGCTGAGCTGCAAAACACACACACACAGAGACACACACAGCAATAAATGGCTGGCGGGATTCCCACTGTCCATGCAATGTTCATAGGTTAGCGATTTCTCTCCTTCCATGCTCTTCCAGAACCCTTCCCTTCTAGTGCTGGGGTGCAGAGTCGGAAATGGGGTGATGTAAGATGGGCTGTCGGTGTCGGGATTGGGGGCGGGGAATGGGGAGGGTGGTGTTGGAAGGGCAAAGGAATGTGGAGGGGGTGGGGTAACTGCAGTCCTTTACATGCCCAGGTTACTGTAGGTGTTGTAGGGGGTGGGATGGAGATGGGGGGGACAGGACTTTACACAACCAAGTTGCTCTAGGTGTTACAGGTTGGGGGTTGAGGCATGCAGATGTGGAGTGCAGAGTAGGATGTGGGGGTGCAGAGGGATGCCAGGGTCCCTTACATGCCCAGGTCGCTGCAGGTGTTGCAGAACTCCATGTGGTTGCAGGGGGGTGCAGGGCGGGATGTGGGGGTGCACGAGAGGATAAGGGGGTACCAGGGGTCCCTTACATGCCCAGGTCGCTGTAGGTGTTGCAGAACTCCATGTGGTTGCAGGGGGGTGCAGGGCGGGATGTGGGGGTGCAGGAGAGGATAAGGGGGTACCGGGGGTCCCTTACATGCCCAGGTCGCTGTAGGTGTTGCAGAACTCCATGTGGTTGCAGGGGTGCAGGGCGGGATGTGGGGTGCAGGAGAGGATAAGGGGGTACCAGGGGTCCCTTACATGCCCAGGTCGCTGTAGGTGTTGTAGAACTCCATGTGGTTGCAGGGGTGCAGGGTGGGATGTGGGGTGCAGGAGAGGATAAGGGGTACCGGGGTCCCTTACATGCCCAGGTCGCTGTAGGTGTTGCAGAACTCCATGTGGTTGCAGGGGGGTGCAGGGCGGGATGTGGGGGTGCAGGAGAGGATAAGGGGGTACCGGGGGGTCCCTTACATGCCCAGGTCGCTGTAGGTGTTGTAGAACTCCATGTGGTTGCAGGGGGGTGCAGGGCGGGATGTGGGGGTGCAGGAGAGGATAAGGGGGTACCGGGGGGGTCCCTTACATGCCCAGGTCGCTGTAGGTGTTGCAGAACTCCATGTGGTTGCAGGGGGTGCAGGGCGGGATGTGGGGGTGCAGGAGAGGATAAGGGGGTACGGGGGGTCCCTTTCATGCCCAGGTCGCTGTAGGTGTTGTAGAACTCCATGGGGGTGCCGGGGGGTGCAGGGCGGGATGTGGGGTGCAGGAGAGGATAAGGGGTACCAGGGTCCCTTACATGCCCAGGTCGCTGTAGGTGTTGTAGAACTCCATGTGGTTGCAGGGGGGTGCAGGGCGGGATGTGGGGGTGCAGGAGAGGATAAGGGGGTACCGGGGGTCCCTTACATGCCCAGGTCGCTGTAGGTGTTGTAGAACTCCATGTGGTTGCAGGGGGTGCAGGGCGGGATGTGGGGGTGCAGGAGAGGATAAGGGGGTACCGGGGGGTCCCTTACATGCCCAGGTCGCTGTAGGTGTTGTAGAACTCCATGTGGTTGCAGGCCTGCACCCAGCCCACCACCCAGGTGTGGCGGCGCGGGATGGGCGGCATGGTGCCCCGGGCGGCGGCGCGGAAGTAGGGCGTGCGGTAGCGCAGCACGACGGGCGAGCTCTCCTCGATGGCGGTGGCGCCCGGCTCGATGGTGGCGGACACGTCGCTCAGGACGATGTTGTCGCGCCGCACGCGCGCCTTGCACGCGACGCTCTGCAGGCAGCCCATGGCCTCAGGCGGGCCCCGGCCCGGCTCCCCGCGGCCGCTGCTCCGGGCGGGGCGGGGCGCAGCGCTGCCGCCGGCCGCCCCCGCCCGGCCGCGCACCGCAGCCTGGCCCGCCCGCTCACCTGCGCCGCCGCCGCCGGGGATGCTCGGCGGAGCGGGCGCGGTTCGCAGCGCCGCGCGCGTCCCTCGCCGGCTGCCGTCCGCCCCCCCCGCCCCCAGCCGCACGCGGCGCCGGCTCGGCCGGGGGCGGGGAACCGCGGGGAGACATGGAGGGGTTCAGGTGGGCGATAGGGGCTTGCATGGGGCAGGGACATAGGGGCTCACTTGGGGGCAGGGGCATGGAGGGTGCACATGGGGGCAGGGGCATGGAGGGCTGCACATGGGGGCAGGGGTACAGAGGGGTTTGAGTGGGGGCGGAGGGATAGAGCTGCTCAGGGGAAGAGACAGGGGCTCACATGGGGGCAGGAGTACAGGGGTTTGAGTGGGGCGGAGGGCTAGAGCTGCTCAGGGGAAGAGGCAGGGGCTCACATGGGGCAGGGGTACAGAGGGGTTCTGAGTGGGGCGGAGGGATAGAGCTGCTCAGGGAAGAGACAGGGGCTCACATGGGGCAGGGGTACAGGGGTTTGAGTGGGGCGGAGGGATAGAGCTGCTCAGGGAAGAGGCAGGCGCTCACATGGGGCAGGGGTACAGAGGGGTTTGAGTGGGGCGGAGGGATAGAGCTGCTCAGGGAAGAGGCAGGGGCTCACATGGGGGCAGGAGTACAGAGGGGTTGAGTGGGGCGGAGGGATAGAGCTGCTCAGGGGAAGAGACAGGGGCTCACATGGGGCAGGGGTACAGAGGGGTTTGAGTGGGGGCGGAGGGATAGAGCTGCTCAGGGGAAGAGGCAGGGGCTCACATGGGGCAGGGGTACAGAGGGGTTTGAGTGGGGGCGGAGGGATAGAGCTGCTCAGGGAAGAGACCGGGGCTCACGTGGCGGGCCGGGGTACAGAGGGGTTTGCGTGGGGTGGAGGGATAGAGCTGCTCAGGGAAGAGACAGGGGCTCACATGGGGCAGGGGTACAGGGGTTTGAGTGGGGCGGAGGGATAGAGCTGCTCAGGGGAAGAGGCAGAGGCTCACATGGGGGCAGGGGTACAGGGGGTTGAGTGGGGCGGAGGGATAGAGCTGCTCAGGGAAGAGGCAGGGGCTCACGTGGGGGCAGGGGTACAGAGGGGTTTGAGTGGGGCGGAGGGATAGAGCTGCTCAGGGAAGAGGCAGGGGCTCACATGGGGCAGGGGACAGAGGGGTTGGAGGGGGGGGGGTGGGATAGAGGTGCTCAGGGGAAGAGGCAGGGGCTCACATGGGGCAGGGGTACAGAGGGGTTTGAGTGGGGGCGGAGGGATAGAGCTGCTCAGGGGAAGAGGCAGGGGCTCTAGAGGGGGGCAGGAGTACAGGGGGCGTTGAGATGGTGCGGAGGGATATAGCTGCTCAGGGGCAGAGGCAGGGGCTCACATGGGGCAGGGGACAGGGGGGGTTGAGTGGGGGCGGAGGGATAGAGCTGCTCAGGGGAAGAGGCAGGGGCTCACATGGGGGGCAGGAGTACAGGGGGGTTTGAGTGGGGGCGGAGGGATAGAGCTGCTCAGGGGAAGAGGCAGGGGCTCACATGGGGCACGGGTACAGGGGGTTTGAGTGGGGCAGAGGGATAGAGCTGCTCAGGGGAAGAGGCAGGCGCTCACATGGGGCGCGGGGGAACAGAGGGGTTTGAGTGGGGCGGAGGGATAGAGCTGCTCTGGGGAAGAGGCTGGGGCTCAAATGGGGCAGGGGTACAGGGGTTTGAGTGGGGCGGAGGGATAGAGCTGCTCAGGGAAGAGGCAGGGGCTCACTTGGGGCTGGGGTGTAGTGGGGTTTGTGTGGGGGCGGAGGGATAGAGCTGCTCAGGGAAGAGACAGGGGCTCACATGGGGGCTGGGGGCAGGGGTTGAGTGGGGCGGAGGGATAGAACTGCTCAGGGAAGAGGCAGGGGGCTCACATGGGGGCTGGGGGTAGGGGTTGAGTGGGGCGGAGGGATAGAGCTGCTCTGGGAAGAGACAGGGGCTCACATGGGGCAGGGGTACAGAGGGGGTTGAGTGGGGGCGGAGGGATAGAGCTGCTCAGGGGAAGAGGCAGGGGCTCACATGGGGCACGGGTCCAGGGGGGGGTGAGTGGGGGCGCCGGGATAGAGCTGCGCAGGGAAGAAGCAGGGGCTCACATGGGGCAGGGGTACAGGGGGGTTTGAGTGGGGGCGGAGGGATAGAGCTGCTCAGGGAAGATACAGGGGCTCACATGGGGCAGGGGTACAGGGGGGCTTGAGTGGGGGCGGAGGGATAGAGCTGCTCAGGGGAAGAGGCAGGGGCTCACATGGGGGGCAGGGGGGTAGAGGGGTTTGAGTGGGGCGGAGGGATAGAGCTGCTCAGGGGAAGAGGCAGGGGCTCACATGGGGCAGGGGTACAGAGGGGTTTGAGTGGGGGCGGAGGGATAGAGCTGCTCAGGGGAAGAGGCAGGGGCTCACATGGGGGGCAGGGGGACAGAGGGGTTTGAGTGGGGGCGGAGGGATAGAGCTGCTCAGGGGAAGAGGCAGGGGCTCACATGGGGGGCAGGGGTGTAGAGGGGTTCAAATTAGGCACAGAGGTATAGAGGGGCTCATGGGAGTAGGAGGTGTAGAGGGGCTCATATGGGCAGCAGGGGTCTAGAATGGCTCATGTGGGGAGCGAGGTCTGGGGTGTAGAGGCGTTGATGTGGAAGTCCCAGGCAGCGACAGAAGTAGAGGAGGGCATGCAGGCAGGCAGGGATTTGCGTGGTAGTGGGGCCACGGCGAGGGTGAGGCAGAGTTCGCGGGGTGCAGGGATTCACAGGACAAGGTGGGGCTTTGGCCAAGGGATAGCTTAGGGCACATGCACAGTGTTCACAGAGGGGGCTGGGCCAGTGTGTATTGCATGGCTCCCGTGTGGCGCCTCATGCGGCGGGGGGAGCAGTTCATATGTGGTGTGTCAGGTGGAGGTGGGGCAAGGGGTGTCACAGGGCACATGTGCGGTGCCTCACATTTAGGGTGTGGGTGAGTTGGTTACTCCAGGGGGTGTCTATGACCAAATGCATCCCTGCTGTATTCACACCCTACCTAATAATGTAACACTCTTTGTGCAAACTATGCCGTGTGAGGTATCATTTGAAAACTAACTCCTCACTGGACCATAATATCATGATGAAACAGGTGCAGTAACAGTAAAGCTATGAACATTATCTGAAATCATAGCTAAATTGTGTTTACCAGACAAGTCTGGGGAGGGCATAAACCATTCTTTAGCAAGGAAGACAGGTTGATCTGCATCTTAGCAAACAACAACATGGGACCTCTTTCACCAGGAGACTTTAACTCAGGGGTCGGCAACCTACAGCAGGCGTGCCAAAGGTAGCACACAAGCCGATTTTTGATGGCACTCGGCTCAGCCTGCCGCCACTCTCGGGTTTCTGCTGCCAGCTCCTGCCAGTCGGGGTCCCGCCACCGGCCCTACTCAGCGCCTGTTGCTGGCTTGGGTGAAGGAACCCCAGGCTGGCAGCAGGCTGAGACCCCCGGCTGGCAGGAGCCTGTGGCCGGAACCCCAGAGCGGTGGCAGGCTGAGCTGCTCAGTCGCTGCTCTGGGGTTCCGGCTGCTGGCCCCTTGCCAGCCGGGGTCCCCGCCGCAGCCCCACTCACCTTGCTTCCTGTTGGAGTTCCAGCGCAGGCCCCCTTCCAGACGGGATCCAGGCCTCCGGCCCTGCTCAGCCCTGCCAGCTCCACTCACCTCAGCTGCCGGTCCAGCCGCTGATCTCCTGCCAGCCAGGGTCTGGATCTCCAGCCTTGCTCAGCCTGCTTTCCGGCCTGGAGTCCCAGCAGGCCACACTGGGCTCTGCTCCTGGCCTTGGATCAGTGCTCTGCAGCCTCCCCGCTGTGGCCCACTGTCCCCAGCTGGGACAGTGAGGGTTGCACACGAGGCAAGAGGGGGTGCAGCTCAGCACCCCCATCTTAAAATTGCTTATATAAGACCACGCTGCATTTGACCTTGTGCCTGCCTTCTATCACCATTTTTTTTTCCCACTGAGAGTTTAAGGGAACATTTGATAAAATGGCAGCTCCTAAGAATGCGAAGCTAGATGTCCGATCATTTCAGCCTACTTGGACAGACGCATTTGGATTTATTGAAAAGAAGGACCGTGCTATTTGTGCTTTCTGTTATGAAAGTGTTTGTCGCACATCAAGTGTTCAATGACATTTTGAAACGAAGCACGAGAAAACCTTTCTTGATGAAGCAGACAAGACAATCAATCAAAAAGGCAGTAGCAGCCTATGAGAAGCAGAGCAGTGTTTTTAAAAGCTTAAGTGTAAGTATAAATCAAGCTACAGAAGGAAGTTACAAGATTGCACAGTACATTGCAAAAAATGGAAAGCCGTTTACAGATGTGGAATATATAAAATAAGTTTTTCTCAGCAGTTCGGAGATTTTGTTCAATGATTTGCCAAATAAAGATACAATCATATCTAGAATAAAAGAAGTGCCCATCTCTGCCAGAACAGTTGAGAGATGCATAAGTGAAATGGCAGAAAACATTAAGGAAAAGCAGACGACTGCGTTGAAAGACACAGCAGTGTTTAGTGTTGCAGTTGATGAGAGCATGGCTATAAACAACGTTCCATGTTTGGCCGTTGTTGCAAGATATTGTGCTTCCGATGAAATTCAAGAGGAACTTTGTTGCCAAAAACCCCTGCATGGCACAACAAAGGGGGAAGATATACTGTAAAGTTTTGTAAACTATTTTGAAGAACGAGGAGTTAACATCAGAAAAATATTTTGTGTGACAACAGATGGTGCTCCTGCCATGGTCGGAAAACAGAAGGGATTTGTAAAGTTACTTGAAGATCAAATTGGCCGTCTGACAGTCAAATTTCACTGTATCATCCATCAAGAAAACCTGTGTGCTAAAATTTCTAATTGAGTTTAATAATGTGATAAATACAGTGGTGTGAATTGTGAATTTCCTTGTTGCTCGATCTGCTTTGACTCACAGACAATTTCAAGCACTGCTAGAAGAGATGGACAGTGCTTATAATGACATCCCACTTCACAGCAACATTTGGTGGCTAAGTTGTGGCAAGGTTTTGGTGCGCTTTGTAAACTGTTTTGATGCAATCAAGGCCTTTTTGTCAGAAAAAGAACAAAATTACCCCAAACTGGATGATGACAAATGGCTGTGTAAGCCCATGTTTCTAACTCAGGGGTCAGCAACCTTTCAGAAGTGGTGTGCCGAGTCTTCACTTATTCACTCTAATTTAAGGTTTTGCGTGCCAGTAATACATTTTAATTTTTTAGAAGGTCTCTTTCTATAAGTCTATAATATATAACTAAACTATTGTTGTATGTAAAGTAAATAAGGTTTTTAAAATGTTTAAGAAGCTTTGTTTAAAATTAAATTAAAATGCAGAGCCCCCCAGACCGGTGGCCATGACCTGGGCAGTGTGAGTGCCACTGAAAATCAGCTCACGTGCCGCCTTTGGCACACGTGCCATAGTTTGCCTACCCCTGTTCTAACTGATGTCATCACTCACCTAAACAAACTGAATCTTTGTCTCCAGGGTGCAGGGCAAACAGTTCTGGATCTTTATGAAGCCTGGAAAGCATTTGTTGTGAAACTAGCAGTTTTGACAGGGATATTCAAACTTCTACTTTCCACTATTTCCAACTGATAAAAGAGCTATCGACACGTTGCACTGTCAATGTCGATGAGATTGGAATGTACATGCAAGAACTGGAATCAGAATTTTCTGACACGTTTCAAGATTTCCAGCGATTTGGTCCAATGCTTTCTTTTCTAATTAAACCTGAAAAGTTCAACGAAAGCGACTTGGATTTGTCTGTATTTCAGTGGATGGGTGTTGAAGATTTCGAAATGCAACTCATTCAGTTAAAAAGCTCAGAATTGTGGACATCAAAGTTTGTGAATCTGTGGCGCGCACTTGAAGCTACTGAAAGAGATCATGGGGCCTCTATTCTGACCTGCTGGATGTCCCTGCCAGTGAAATTTAACTGTTTGAAGAAAATTGCGTTTGCAATGCTTTCAGCATTTGGAGCCACGTACCTATGTGAACAGGTATTTTCACACATGAAATCTGTCCTCTGTCCCTCTTGGAGCCGGTTAACAACTGATCACTCAGAAGCCTGTGTGCAGCTTAAAGAATCCAAATACGTGCCAGACATTGGAAAACTCAGCAAGGAAAAGCAAGGGTAAGGATCACACTAAACTGATATGATCTGCATTTTAATTTAATTTTAAAGCTTCTGAAACATTTTGAAAACCTTGTTTACTTTACATACAACAGTAGGTTGGTTATATAATATATAGACTTATAGAGAGACCTTCTAAAAAATGTTAAACTGTATTACTGGCACACAAAGCCTTAAATTAGAGTGTATAAATGAAGACTCGGCACACCGCTTCTGAAAGGTTGCCGACCCCTGCTCTAACTCCAACCTCACAGCAGGAAGGAATTTTATCTAAGGGTAACCCTCAGGAAAATGCATTTCAGAGACAGACTGGACTATTGGACATTAGGAAAAACTTTTTCACTAGTAGGGTAGTGAAGAACTGGAATGGGTTACCTAGGGAGGTAGTGGAATCTCCTTCCTTAGAGGTTTTTAAGGTCAGGCTTGACAAAGCCCTGGCTGGGATGATTTAGTTGGGTTTGGTCCTGCTTTGAGCAGGGGGTTGGACTAGATGACCTCCTGAGGTCCCTTCCAACCCTGAGATTCTATGATTCTATGATAAAAGTGAAGGTCGGAAAAAAAAATCCCAAGCTCTCTTTCCCTAGCTATCTCTCTTTCACCTGAAGACAAAAGAAACAGCCTATGGACTTTAGGAGCAGATCCTGACCTGAAACTTGGAGAGACCTGTTTCTGGAAGCTACAACAGCAAAGCATTTTGAGACACCCGAAGTTGCAGGGCAGGTGGTGACACAACCCCCCACTGGTCTAGACTGCACTCTGGAATGTCATAGTATCACAGGGCATGTTTGGGATGGCTCATGTATTGGATGAGGGTTAGACTGGGACTATTATAGGGCCCTTATGGGCCCTCCCACAGTGGTGTGGGGTAGGTGATATGGCAGAGTATGCTTGACACATGCAACAGGGAGTACAAGACATGGCAGGCCAGATGCAGTGGAAATGAATGAAATCCTGCTCTTGGTCTCACACCCTTTGGAGCAGTTACACACCAAATAAAAGGGTTTAATACCTTCTGAAATCTTTCCAATACTGACACTAACCAGGGTGGGAAGCATTCCTGCAGGTGATCCAGCCAAGGTCACACAGGGAGTCAATGGCAGAACCAAGGAGAGAGCTCAGCTCTTTACCCCTGTGCTATGCTTGAAGCACAAGACCATTCTTCCCCTTGCAAGAGAACAGGCCAGGTCAGAAGATAAAAAGAAGAAGGGTGGGAGGTAGGGGGTTTGACAGAGGTACAAAGGAAACCCCATTGTGTTCCATGCAATAGAAAGGACGGCTCAAAAGAAATAAGGACAAGTCACAACAGAACTGCCTTCCAAGGTCCTTACTATGACAGGGTATACAGGAACCTGGAGGTCCCGTGGTCCTACCACACCCTGGCCCAGGAATGGAGCAGTGAAGATGGGTCCTTCAGCCTGCCTAGAAAGGCTGCAGGGAGGCAGCCAATCAGAGCCTCGCAAGCTCAGATAAAATGAGCTGTAGGGTCTGAGCAGGTCAGTTCCTGGCTGGGACCAGAGCGGGGAGGAAGGGCTGGAAGTTGGTGAAACTCCAGGCAAAGAGGTGGGGAGGAGGGGGAGAGAATAGAGACCCTGCTTGGCAGGGATAGGACAGAACCCAAGGACCTTTACCCTATGGCAAAGGCAGAAGGTGATGGGACCGAGTGGGAAGCAGCCCAGGGAAACCATAGCATCTAATTCAGGGGTGGGCAAACTACAGCCTGTGGCCCCTGGGTGTGTGTGGGAGAGGGGGGCGGAGGGCTCCGTGTGTTGCCCATGCCGCCAGGCAGCGCCCCCCACAGTTCCCATTGGCCGGGAACAGGGAACTGCGGCAAATGGGAGCTTCGGGGGAGGTACCTGGCAGCGCGGCAAGGGCAGCGCATGCAGAACCCTCCCCTCTCCCTCCCCCTTCCCCAGGGGCTGCAGCACATCCTGGAGTGGCATGAAGCTGGGGACAGGGCAGGCATGCAGGGAGCCTGCCCTGGCCCCGGTGTGTGCTGCTGCCACTCCAGAGCCGGTTTAGGTAAGCATCACTGGTCTGGAGTCTGAACCCTGCCTGCATCCTGCCCTCCAACTCCCTGCCCTAAGCCCCCTGCCTGCACCTCACACCCCTCCTGCACCGCAACTCCATCCACTATGACCTGCACATTTCCCAGAGTCATTACCTTTGGTAGCAGCAGCTCAGTGATTGCTTTGGCTACTTGTATCACAGCCCCCTTGTACACCCTGCACCCCAACCCCCTGCCCTGAGCTCCTTCCTGTACCCCAACTCCCATCCATCTCCTGGGGAACAAGGCACTCGCTCCACAGGGACAGCCCCACACCCACCCTGTAAAGGGAGAACCTTGAGTCCGGGGTATCCAGCCCTCCAGAGGAGCTGGCCTGGGGCCCTCCCCAGTCCTGAGCAGTTGATAAGCCACCAGCCCCCCTTGCCTGGGAAGCCGACCCCTCATCTGGCTAGGTCCCTACCCAGTTAACCCTGTGTGGGCTCGGTCTGCTCAGTCTGTTATTGAGCTTGGGGCACTGGGTCCGTATGTGGCCTCTCTGACCATAGTAATAGCAGCCCATGTCCCGTTGGTCCCCTCAAGCCGATTGGTTAGTTCTGACACCGGATGTTCCCCTTGGGAGGGGGTTCTCCATGTTTCCCCTATGGGAGGTCCCAGGCAGGGCCGGCTCCAGACCCCAGTGCGCCAAGCGCACGCTTGGGGCGGCGTCCCGCGGGAGGGCGGCAGGCAGCTCCGGCAGACCTCCCACAGGCATGCCTGCAGAGGGTCCGCTGGTCCCGCAGCTCCAGTGAACTTCCCGCAGACGTGCCTGCAGAGGGTCCGCTGGTCCCGCGGCTCCGGTGGAGCATCCGCAGGTGTGCCTGCGGGAGGTTCACCAGAGCCATGGGACCAGCGGACCCTCCGCAGGCACGTCTGCGGGAGGTCCACCGGAGCCGCGGGACCGGCGACCGCCAGAGCGCCCCCCGCGGCGTGCGCCCTGCTTGGGGCGGCGCAAATCCTAGAGCCGCCCCTGGTCCCAGGGTGACTCTCTCTCTGCATCATGGCGGGCCTGTTCCTTTGGGATGCCTCCCTACCACCCCCTGACCGGCTCTTCACAAACTCATCAGCCAGCCGCCCTGCGTGTTGCGGGTTCTCTGGCTTTTTGTCCACCAACCATAGCCTCAGGTCAGATGGGCACCGCTCATACAGTTGCTCATGTACGATCAGTTTAACCAGATCTTCCTTCGTCTGGGCCCTATCTGCTCACTTGCTGGCATATCCTTCCATGTGGACGGCTAGTTGCAGATATGAGGCCTCAGGGAGTTTATATTGACTCCGGAACCTTTCCCAGTACATCTCAGGAGTCAGCCCAAACTCGCATAGCAGGGCCTTTTTGGATAATTCATAGTCCCCTTTCTCCACCCCTTCCAGTCGGCGGTACAATGCTACGGTTTTGGAGTCCAATAAGGGGGAGGGATAGCTCAGTGGTTTGAGCATTGGATTGCTAAACCCAGGGTTGTAAGTTCAATTCTTGAGGGGGCCATTTACGGAACTGGGGTAAAAATCTGTCTGGGGATTGGTCCTGCTTTGAGCAGGGGGTTGGACTAGATGACCTTCTGAGGTCCCTTCCAACTCTAATCTTCTATGATTCTAAGGGGGTGAGAAATCGGAGCCTGTCAGCAGGATCCACCTGATGCAGCTCGCAGGCCGTCTCAAAGGCATCCAGGAAGTCATTCATGTCCTCCCCCACCTTACGCTGGGCCAAGATGCATCTATCAAAGCTCCGTGCAGTCCTGGGTCCAACCCCCTGCAGCTCAGGTTATAGGCTCTGGTATCCTCACTCAAGTGGAGTCATCCCCTGCTCTCCCATCCCCCATGCAGACAGTCCCAGCAGAACTAGACAACATTCCCAGGTCAATCTGCGCCACTCCCTACTGCATCACAGTGACCCCTTAGATCAGTGGTCCCCAATGCGGGCACCACGGCGCCTGCCGGGGCATTTATGTGCTCCCGCCTAGTGCCCAGCAGGGAAGAGAAGCTGCAGCCCTGCGCCTGCTGGGGACAGAGAACTCAGGCTGTGGGCGCAGTGTTCTCTGTTCCCGGCAGGCGCAGGACCCGCCTAGTGCCCAGCAGGGGAGAGAATCCGGGCCCCTGTGCCTGCTGGGGACAGAGTACTCCAGGGCTGCGGGCACCGGTGTTCTCTGTCCTCGCGGCTTCTCTCCAGCTTCTCTCTGGATTCATCTATTATGTAATATTAACTATGATTTTATTGTATTATTTAATGTACAAATACAAAATAAGCCTTGAAAAATTGTTGGCGCCCGCCACACTCTTCTGAAAACATGAATGTGCTACTGGTCACAAAAAGTTTGGGGACCACTGCCTTAGATTTTTCCAGTGTTTGCATTTTTTTTCTGTTTAAAATTGAATGGTCTAAGCTTTCTAGCTTCAAAGGAAACTTTCTAAGGCCTTAATGCTCATGAGGAAGGCATCATGGCCCTGGTAGGGAGAGGGGCATGGAGAAGGGAGAGGAAAATGCCACAAGAGGGCCAGAGCAGCAGCTGGAGTAAACTGGCAATGGGCCAGACCCCCAGCTGATGTAAATCAGCAGAGCTCCATTGAAACCAATGGTATTTCATTGACTTGCACCATTTGGGAATTTGGCCCACAGGATCTCACCAGTGACTTGCGAAGAGTGCCGTTTATTTATCTTCGGTCTGGGCTACAGAGCAGGTCTGAAAAGGGACTAGTTCCTTTAAAGGTTTTTCACAGTAACACAGCAGGGGTTTTCCCAATCGGTCATTGAAGCTATACAAGGCTTTGCTTTACCTTCACTGCCACTGTGGTGGTGGCCTTAACTTGCCCCAGTGGGGCTGGTTTAGTCACAGAAAATCATGTTCAGAAGGAAATCTTCTGGCCCTTCTCTTGAAACTTTTCAGCCCTTCCTCTGGATGCTTTATAGACCTTCCCAGCTGTATCCAGGTGACTCCCTGAAAGCTATCGCTAACTACTGAATCCCTAGGCTTCTTACAGACTGTAGCCATGTAGGTCATGATGACTCCTGAGCTCTGTCCCATCATCTGGACTAAACCAGGCATAGGGAAGGCTGTGCCCAGTACCCCTAAGGGCCAGCCTTTGAACAACAGGTGTTTTGGCCTATGGATACACCCTCGGACCAGTGCACCATTGCAGTCAGAAATTCAGGCATGGTCTCCCATGTTTTCCCTGCTAGATTCTATGGCCAAACTGCAGAGTTAGTAAGACTGTAGCATCACAGATATCCAGCAAGAGAACTTGGTTCTTTCAGTGGAGGAGTGACTCTTATGAATGAGAGGAAAGCAGTGGGGATGAAGGAAACAAATTAGGAAGAGAAAGGGGGAAACCCAGTGGAAGAGAAAACAGCTAGGGAAGGAGAGAAAATGCCAGAAATAAATGGGAATTGATGAAGAAAAGCTGCACAGCATGCGAGGTTTGAGATGAGCATATTTAATGTATTCAGCTATATTATTGTATTAAAGGGTTTCTATAAAGCAACTCATAACTTGGTAATATGCAAGTTCTTTAGGTCATATTTCTGCTTTGTGCAGTTGCTAGCACCAAACAGGGCCCTGATCCATGACTGAAGTCCTTGGGTGCTACTACAATGCAAACTAATAACTAATGTAAATGTACGAGCAAATGAGCTGTGGCCTTTGGGCCCCTAGCAACCAGGGGTCAAATGGGAGTGACTTGTGATGGCTTAGCAAGCTGGTGCCTTCTTCTGCCATCTTGTGCTCTAGGACAGCACAAACTCTTCTTTAAAAAATAAGGATCTCTCCACCCCTTACGGCCATGAATAAAACCATGTGTGATTTCCAAAGCAGCCTTGTGATTAGCTATGGAATCTTAGTACTTGGCAAATCTCGTCCTCAAAGCTTGTGCTAGGGAGTGAAAACTTGCCTTCACTGCCGGTCTCTGTGATAGTGCCCACCTGTCATGAGAGGTGCCTGACAAAGGCAAAAGCCCCTCACCGTAGTGTCAGAGCGGCTCTGGTGTTAGACTGGCTCAGCATGGTCCCTAGTAGACTCCATGGAGTCCATGGCTCTGCTCTTTGTCCAAGTTGTGGGATGTTCTGCTTGTGGGGAGGGGTGTGGTGGGGGTTGTATATATCATTCTGGTCATGGTGGGAAGGTTTTCTCAAACAAGGAGGTCATGCAGCATGAGCTGAAGGGTGTCAGGCTCTTTGGAAGCATGTTCCACACTAGATAGTAGATAGCCTCACTTTATCACCCCTTGCTGGTTTAGATGGGGAAGGGATTCATCCCCTGCGAAAGGAGTCAAGCAGAAGCTCCGCCCTGTCTCATCCTGAAGAACCAGGTGTGTTGATCATATGCCTGAATTTATGGTTATATGCAAATTATGAGCCAATATGAAATGCTTTGCATTAAATAAATTGCATCAAATGTCACATGTGAAGTGGCACAAAACTTGGCAGCTGTGAGGAGGGAAGCTTGAGGCCTGGGCATGCCTGGCATCAGCAAAGCAAGCCCTTTATGTTCCTGCTATTTTGCACTTTGTCCCAGGTTTCATGACCTGCACTGGCCCAGAAGAGCCTCTGGCACCTCATTGGCAGCTTGGAGATGGCTTCCAATGGACAAATCTCAGAATGTAAAATGAAGCTATTCTGCTGTAGGCCTGTAGTGGCTGTACCATCCTTGTGCCTGTTGGAGAGGCACTGTCATCCCTCTAGGCCCTCTTTGTCCTCTGTCACTCCTTTTTGTGAGCACTCGCTCCCATTGTTCTGCATTGAGCTCTAAGTGGACCAAGGTTTGCAAGCACATTAGCTCCTACAAAAGCATTTCTCCTCTGCTCCAAGTGTTTCCCTCTTAAGATCTGAGCAGATAGAAAAAAAGAGAGTGGGAAAATGGCAAAGTGCATGGCACTAAATTTGTTTGTCTGGTACATTTTCCTGCTTTGCAAAACTGACGAGAGACTTGAGATGATTCCTTTCCTAATGCAAGTCTTCCCAAGTGCTTTGCTATTTTCCCTTCCCGCAATTCGGATACACCTCAACTCTGACCTGCAGCAACATCTGCTACTCCAGTCCTGAATCCAAAAGCCCCCTTTATAACTTCAAAGAAGTCACATTAGCTAACTGGTTCTCTCAGCCTCTGTGAGGCAGATAATTACTGTCTCTGGTTTAGAGATGGTAAATTTGAGGTGGTTTGGAGTGAGTTTGCCAGAGGTCACATCATGAGTCCATTGCGGAGCTTGGGTTGGAACACGGGAGTCACCAGGGCCTAGATCGTTACATGCATTTAGGTGCCTAAGCCCCATTGACTTCAGTAGGAGTCAGGCACCTAAACACCTTTGAGATCTGGTCCGGAATGCTAGTCTGCAGGACCACACTGCCTCTGTGCAATGAAACTATGATGAAACCTTGTCTAAAGGGACTGGTTCAGGTTAAAAATCTTAATGTCCAAATGTTCTTACCTGGGTTACTAGTAACACCAGTAATGATGTTTGAAATGCTCAAAGCAGAAATAAATCTTGATCTAAGGTGCTTCTTATGCTGTTTGGCTCTGCTTTTGTACATTTTTCTTTGCTTGAACAGTCTATTTTAATCTGTCACTTTCACTTTCGGATCCATTAACAATGGTAAAGGGAGTGGCTGACACCAGAGAGCAGCTTTTGTTTTTAAGAAAAAGGAGGTGGGTGAGGAAACTGCTTCCACTGGAATTGTGTGTGTTTTTTAAAGGAAACATTTCTGTTGGTCTCGCTTTGTGTAAAATTTTGCATTTACTACGTTTTGGCCTAAATTCAACACAATCATGTTTTTAATTTGATCCCAGAGCTCTTAGTTACACCCCACACACTCCAGGACACAATTCCTCTCTGTGTGTGCTGCTAGCTAGACTCAGTTCTCATGTCTTCCCAGAGGCATGTTTTGACCAGACCATTTGTTTTCTTCTCTTAATCTCTACTCTTCCCCCCCCCCAAAAAAAACCCCGCAATGTCTACATCCCCCTAATCAATGCTGTGCTTGTGGTGAGGTGACAGATTCTAGGGTCACTTGGGCTTGTCTGGGCCATCCCAGTACCAGGCACTTAAATCCTGGCAATAGAGGCAGAGGTATCTTTGCTGAGCCACACTGAGGCTAGATCAGGTATGTCTAGTTCTAGTTACAAGCACAAGGAGGGGTTGGAGTGACTCTCAGAAGGAGGGCAGGAGCAGAGACAGAGTGGTCCCGCAGGGAGAGAGCACCAAGTTTGTGGAGAAATCTTGGGCTGCTTACGTCTTGTTCACAATACAAGGGAAAAGGAAAGACTTTCTGAACTGCCTCCCAGTACACCTTTCTGATACCGAGGTGCCCAGAATGGAATATGCTGTCTTCCCTAGAGCCCCACTCCCAACCTTTCTCTTTCCACAGAAATACTTGGTCTTTTAAATTGCTCAGATCTACTGCAGAAAATTGGTGCCACCATCCAGTGTCTGTACAACCCAGACAAATAGCCAATGAGGCACATGCCTTCATGTAACATCCAACAAGAGGAGCCTACGTATTGCTCACCAGGTCTCCTTTCTGCATGGTGAACATTACCCTTCCTTCTCTTTGTTAGACAAGCCAGACCTAGGCTTTCAGCCATGTTTTGATTTCGCATCTTGCTCTCTCACTCTCTGAGCCACAGAACCTTTTCTTTCTGCTTGCTGTGACAGGCCAATATACACAATGAAGCTATCCTCTGTTCTGATGTCGATGCTGATGCTGCTGACAAAGCCAAATGGCAGCTTATTACATGAATTCCTCATCATTTAAATGCTTATGGTGGAGATTTGCAAGTGACTAATATTTGAAAACCATTATGTCTTTGATCTTGCCTTAGGATCCTTGTACAGTTTGATTTATTTATTTATTGCTTTGCAAGCTCTTTTGAGCTGGGGACACGCTTTTCCAGTAGAAGAAACTTCTTATTCAATTAGTTGTGAATAATCCTTTCTCTCCTGAATTTTGGTTGCAGTTCACACAGCTCTCCATAACCCACCCTTTGTCGGGGAAGCGTCCTAGAGCTGTGGCGTTGCCTGATGATGCTCAAGGCTGGAATAAGCCAGTTCAGGTACCCAGGCATGCTCTGGGAAGGGGAACATGGGGCTGCTCATGCCCTCCATCTGCTGAGCTGCAGGGGCCCTGCCTATACTCCTCTTTGAGCGGACTGGGCCTCTTGCTCCCCAGATCACCACTGCCCTTCTGAGGGCAGGCAGCTGCCTGTTCTGGAGGAGGAAGGACCCAGCACCAGCCCAACTGAGCAGTGCCATGACCCATGGGTCTCAAACCCAGGCCTGCAAAGTTCATGGGAGTAGCCACGCTCCAACCCTCCACCTGGCAGCCTGCTGACAATGGCTTTCCTGGGACCCATGAAACCCCACCCCAGTGTTCATGCTCCACCCCAAGATCTGATTGACAGAATCCCAGAGTAGCTGATTGGCCTGCTGGCCTTACTTAAGCCAGCAGCAGTAACAGGAAGCTGTCTGAACAACTGGGATCCACCCTGCTCTAGAGCGTGTCTGTCATGTGCTTTCTGCTCCTTGGGCTCCTGGCATCCCGACCCAGTGTGGGTCCTAGCTTCCTTTGTCTCCTGCTTCTGACCTCCCAGTATCCTGGCCAGCTGACTCCTGTCTCATGACTAGGTCCAGCTGCTTGTGACCCAGCCATGACACAGAGTACTCTGCGTGGGGGGCCCGTTGACATCATCCTAACAGAGCCATGATAGGCTAGCAGCAATGAGGAGAACTCTCACATACAGCATCCTGTGCAAGGGTGGTGTTGGTTGGGGCACTCCAGAGCAGCAGGTTTCAGGGTTGAGGAACATAAGGCAGTTCACACCACCCACAGCTAGTGTTTCAGGCTCATTGCAGATTTGGGCAGATGCTGCTGCATTGTTTATGCTTGATTCATGGTTTCGAGCTCTTTTTTCTGCAGCCCTGAGGGTTGGAACCATGGACATTAAAATAGAAATTCTGATCTATCAAGAGCTGGGACCCTGGATGTTTTTATTTTGTAACTATATGGATATATTTTCTTATTAACTCGGCACTAGGAGTTAAGTGACTTGTCTTATTGCCCAATAACACATAATGGGTTAAGCTTGTAACTGATCATTTGAAGTTGCCAAAATGGATGTGATTTTTTTTCCCTATTGACCCAGCTCTAGCAATCACCAGCAGCAAGTCAGCATTTGCTAGCAACTAGCGCACAGTGGTATCCAAGCCATCCCACAGTTACTACGGCCATTTCCTGTACTAACTACAGGGGGACACGGTGGTGTTTGCTGGAAAATGCTGAATCTTTACTTGGGACCATTGCAGATTGCCACAGAAGGGGTTCCCCAGGCACAGTAATCAAACCAGGGCATGTCTGCTTGATGCCTTGGCCTGTAGATTTGGGGTCCATACGCTTGATATGGGCTTAGTTTAGAATGCATTGGCCAGGGCCGGCTCTAGGCACCAGCAAACCCAGCACATGCTTGGGGCAGCACAGTTTCAAGGGCGGCATTCCGGACATCTTTTTTTTTTTGCTTCGGGCAGCAAAAGCCTGGAGCCGGCCCTGGCAGCAGCAGCGGGCCATGTGCAGGGGGGCACCCTGGGGCCGCTGCGGTTCGCGCCGTGGGGAAGCAGTGCCCGCACCTTGTGGCTGGGCCGGGCAGGCTCCAAGCGGGGGACACTAATGCTGGGGGCCACCCTGCGGGGCACAGGGAGCTGCCTGCAGGTGCCGCAGGGCGGCCACCACCCCAGCGCCGCAGCCAGGGTTGGGCGAAGTGGCCTGAGCCACCCAGGGACTGTGGCAGGGCATCCAGAAGCAGCAGCAGCAGGGCCATACAGGGCAGGGCGCTGCCGTGTGGGGCCCGCATCCCGCTCTCCAGGGCTCTGCTCCCTCTGGGGCTACCCTGCCCCGGCTCCTCAGCCCCCTGCCGGGGCAGTCCCCGCAGCTCTGCCCTCCCGGGTCCCGGCCGGTCCTGGAGGTGGGAGCCCTGGCTGGAGAGACCTTGGGCTGAGGTGCAGCCTGGGAGCCCCGCTGCTTACCCCGACTGTGCCAGCGCTGGACCGGCTGGAGGCGAGGGGGGAGGAGGTGGAATCAGCACTGGTGGGGGGAGCTCAGGGCTAGGGTGGTAGCGGGTGTGGGTGTGGTGGGAGGGGAGATCCTACGGCTGGGCAGCAGGGGGTGCAGGTCAGGGGGAGAGAGAGCCCAGGGCTGGGGGAGGGCACTGGTGGGGGGGTGAGAGCCCAGGGCTGGGATTGGGGGCAGCCAAAAATTTTTTTGCTTGGGGCGGCAAAAAAACTAGAGCCGGCCCTGGCGTTGGCTAACTCCAGATCCCAGACTGAGACATAAATTCCCCTGGTGCACACAGAAAACGGTGCTCTGACACATGTCCCTGTACCAGACCTGGACTGGGCCCAGGGCTTGCTTAGCCACACCAAATGTGTTCATCATAAGACCCATTAATACTCTGCCAGTGTGGCTGAGGTTACCTTAAATAAGGTCTCTTTCACACAGTGCCACCTAGTGGCTGATCGTATAATACAGATTGGCATTCTGTTACTCTGGCTGTCTACTCCTCAGAGATCTGCAGAAACATAATAATTAAAATGCCTTTTCTGTTTCCTTTGCAGCAAACTGCCTAATTACCACCCTGCCTCTGCTTCCTTCAAAGTTTTGCTCGAGCTGCAAAACAGCTTTAGAGTGCTGGATGCAAACATAGTGTTTGGACAGGCTGTCAGTGCTGTTATACCAGCACCAAGGACTCTGTTGCCTTAGCGATTATCTTCCCTAGCAGTGATAATTTCCTAGTAGGCTGGGCAGCTCTTGGATCTTGGAAAAAGACACTTTTTCGAAGGCTCTGCACTTTTATTTTTGGTGAGCGCATGATTCAGCTCCTCTCCTATCTCACCATTGATCATAAGAACATAATGGCCGTATAAGGTCAGACCAAAGACCTATCCAGACCAGTATCCTGTCTTCTGACAGTGGCCAATGCCAGGTGTCCCAGAGGGAATGAACAGAACAGTACTTATCAAGTGATTCATCCCCTGTCGACTATTCCCAGCTTCTGACAAACAGAGGCTAGGGACACCATCTTGGCCCATGCTGGCTAATAGCGATTGATGGACCTATTCTCCATGACTTTATTTAGTTCTTTTTTGAACCCTGATATAGTCTTGGCCTTCACAACATCCTCTGGCAAGGAGTTCCACAGGTTGGCCATGTATTGTGTGAAGAAATACTTCCTTTTGTTTGTTTTAAACTTGCTGCCTATTAATTTCATTTGTTGACCCCTAGTCACCCACCCACTCCCACGGCTGCTATCTTTTTAATAGCTTCTTATTAATTTAGATTTATAGAAATTGGAGGCACCCATGACACAACTCCAAAATATATCTGAGCATGGCAGTACAACTTAACATAACCCAGAGCCACTGGGCCAGACATCTTAAAAACTCCAAATCCCTCCACCCGTTTCCTACTATCTTAGACCTAGACAAGTGGCTCCTTCAACACTTCTCAAGCTGCCAGTTAAAAATACCTTGCTTATCCCTAGTGCATTGTGGGATGGATATTAGGGAAACAAAAGTGCCATCCAGCATCAAGTTCTTGTGCCAAAGCCAATGAGATAGTGTTTGTTGGAAACTAGCCCGGGGGAATATCGGGCACAGTGCCCTTCCTGTCTTCCAGCTGACCCCTCTGTTTCCCCCATCAGACTAAATGTAACACACTAATGGAAATGACAGTGCCCCTGACAGCTGAAGCGAAAGAGTCAGCATGGCTATAAGGGTGTACTCCTCTAGTCCCCATGGCTGCCAGTGATCTGCTGGATGCCGACACCAACTACGGAATCAAATTGAGCTGATTGCAATGGGGCTTTGGTGACATGAACCGACCTGTGCAAGTTAGGGCTCATTCCACCAGAGTCCAGGCAGCCTCTGCTGCATCTCTTGAGGCATCCCAATTAAAAAATGTTTTAAAATTGCTACTTGGATTTCCACTCACACCCTCACCCTGCACCATTTCCTGTTGGAGGGCTCGAGATCAGACGCTTGTGTCAGTAGATCTGTCTTGCAGTCATTATTCTAGTAGACTGTGAGCACCACATGCAGGACACAGGTTACTGCTTGTGAGTCTCCAGAAGTGGAATCTGTGTGGACAATCACTCAAAGAAAGAATGATTACTTAACCTACAGCAATTGTGCAGGCCCTCAGAGGTCCAGAGAGGCCTGGCCCACTTCCAGCTTTTGAGGCCCCTAGCCAAAATAAAAAAAAAATGATGACACATGAAAACAAAATAAGGCACCAAAAAAAGAGTGAGATATGATTTGAATTTTTTTTTATTTAACAAATGCCTTTCTAGCCTTTTTCTGTGCAAATGCACTAATTGAGAAAAAAATCTAGCTTTCGTGCAGTGTCACAGTTGATATTAAACATGGTAAGCCCATTCAAATGCTCTTGTCCTATAGTTGAACGGTGATAGTTCTTTACCTGCTTCAACACATTGAAGGTGCATTTACCTGAAGCCACTGGTGCAGGCAAACTGACAAAAATATGCAATGCAATTGTGATATTAGGAAACACTCCAGAGAGTCCAAGTTTGAGTATTTCTTGAAGCAATTCCTTTGGCTTGCAATCCATTTTAAAGTTTGTAGCATATATTCGTTTGAGGAAGATGACCTCGTCACTGAGATCTTTTGACATTTCTTTATTCTACTGTTGCTGAAATTGTTCAGCAGCAGAAAGTAGATCTTCATTACTCAGTCTGTTGAACTGCCAAAGAAACCCCAGAAGGGTACAAATTAGTCACAGTGACTCAAATCGACCTGTAAGCCCTGACTGAATAGAGTAAATGACGACAAGGAAGACATTGACCCTATAATGCTGCTCAGCATTGGATTCAGTAGGTAAATTGCAACTGGAGAACTCAGATGAAATGCCAATATTCTGTGCTACTAATTTGGACTCAGTCAGGATCACATCCCATTGTTCACAAATCTGTTGAATGTCATTGATAAGACTTTCAGTGTTATTCCTCTCAACATCAAGTGTAGCATGGTGTGCTTCAATTACCAGATTAGTTTGGTGGATCATTGTAAGTAGCTTCATCCATAAAGATGACATCAGAATGCATTCAAATTTGGACATGTGCTTCTGAATAGACTGAAGTTCAGTTCGAGCCTGTGCAGTGAGATTGAGAGATTCAAGTTCATTTAAAGACTTTCTCATTGAATTCAAATGCTGCGCAACTGGTTGAACACAATCAATCCATTCAGACCGTCTAGTTTTGGATATTGCTTCAGAATTTCCCACCTTTGTGGACTGCTACTGAAGAGATTGTACAGTTCCAAAGTAAGTAATTACCTCCTTGAATGATTCAGCACAGTCAACACCTACAAGGTTTAGTGTGTGGTTTCCACAGCTGGAGAAAATTCAGTTTGAATTATGCTCAAGCAGAACTGCTTGTATACCTCTGTACTTCCCAGCCATATTAGGTCCATTGTCATAGGCTTGACCAATGCAGACTTGAAAATCTAACTTAAAACCTTCTACAATTGCTAGTACTCGAGCAGCAATTTCTTTTCCAGTTTTTCTCGCGAAATTATCAAACAAAATAAAACTGTCTACAATCTTAACATATCGAATAACCATAGTAGTCTGTTCCTTGTGAGAACAATCTGGAGTGGCATCAACAATGTTTGAAAAATACTTGGCATTTCAAATCTCATCATGAATTGTTTGTATGAATGACCCACATAGCTCAATAAACTTGTTTTGGATGCGTGTGGAGAGAGAATGGATTTGCATAAGCTTTTGACTCTCTTGCGATTCTCTAATATGTTTAACATGCTCTGATTAAAGTGGGTCATATTAGCTGAGGAGCTCAACTATCCCTAGAAAGTTTCCATTTGCACAATCATTGACTGGAACCAAAGAAAAAGGATGACATTCAGGATGCGCTCAAGAAGTTTTTTCCAGTTACTAGTTTCTGTAGAGAGTTCAGTCAAGAGTAACTCAACTGAACTTTCAGCTGATGCTGTCCTACTGGCTGATTTCCATGCAACATAGTTTTCTTTGTGTGACATTGAACTCTCATGTGATGGTATTAGGTCTTTCAACTTCCTCCAACCTCTGTTGATGCTTCATCCTGATTGATCAGAGAGAACTAATGCATTTGCAGCACTTTTGTTCAAAATGAAACAGGGTGCACCGTACAGAGATTGTTTTTCAGTACTCCAGGATAACCAGTCTCTTGTGCAGGTCTCATCATTTGGAAGAGTTTTTGTCAGCAGACAAGTAGGGAAAGCATGATTATTAGCATCTCATGGAATCTTACATGGAATTTCAAAACAACTAATTTGAAGAAAAGGTTGCATTTGGGCAGCATTGCTCTTATTAATAATTCCAGTGTCAGTCACAGTCAAACCTGTAATACTCATGAATTGCTCTTGCTGCGTAAGATCTACATCTTCCTTTTGCTGTTGAGTTTCTTGATCATAGGCCTGGTCTACACTAGGCGTTTAAATCGGTTTTAGGAGCGTAAAACCGATTTAACGCCACAACCATCCACACTAGGAGGCACCTTATATCGATTTTAATGGCTCTTTAAATCGGTTTCTGTACTCCTGCCCGATGAGAGGAGTAGCGCTAATATCGGTATTAACATATCGGAATAGGGTTAGTGTGGCCGCAATCGACGGTATTGGCCTCCGGGAGCTATCCCACAGTGCACCACTGACCGCTCTGGACAGCATTCTCAACTCGGATGCACTGGCCAGGTAGACAGGAAAAGCCCCGCGAACTTTTGAAAGTCATTTCCTGCTTCGACAGCGTGGAGAGCTCATCATCACAGGTGACCACGCACAGCTCATCAGCACAGTTAACAATGCTGTCTCCTGAGAATCGAAAAAGAGCCCCAGCATGGACCGCTTGGGAGGTAATGGATCTGATCGCTATATGGGGAGATGATTCAGTGCTAACAGAACTGCGTTCCAAAAGACGAAATGAAAAAGTATTTGAAAGAATTTCTAAGGCGATGACGGATAAAGGCCACAGCAGGGACTCCGTGCAGTGCAGAGTGAAAGTTAAGGAGCTCAGACAAGCCTACCAGAAAACCAAAGAAGCAAACGGAAGGTCCGGGGCAGGTCGAAAAACATGCCGTTTCTATGCTGAGCTGCACGCAGTTTTAGGGGCTGCGCCACAAGTACCCCACCCTGACCGTGGATTCCGAGGTGGGGTTGTAATCTCTGCCATGTCTGAGGATTATGCAGACGGGAAGATGAAGAGGAAGAAGAAGAGGAAGACCTCGCAGAGAGCACACAGCACTCCGTGAACCCCAGCAGCCAGGAGCTTTTATCACCCTGACGGAATTACCCTGCTCCCAGCCCTCACAAGCAACTATTCCAGAGAATGACGCCCTGGAAGGGAGCTCTGGTGAGTGTACCTTTGCAAATAGCAAACAGTGTTTTTTAAGCAAGCCTTTTTTAATGATTGATTTGCCCAGAGGACTTGGGATGCATTCGCAGACAGTATAGTTACTTAGAAAAGTTTGTTAACATGTCCGGGGATTGAGAGGAAATCCTCCAGGGACATCTCGATGAAGCGCTCCTGTAGGTACTCCAGAAGCCTTTGCAGAAGGTTTCTGGGCAAGGCATCCTTGTTCCGCCCACCATGGTAGGACACTTTACCATGCCATGCATGTAGCAAGTAATCAGGTATCATTGCGTGGCAAAGCATCGCAGCGTATGGTCCCGGGACTGCTGGCATTCAAGAAGCATCCGCTCTTTATCTTGTTCTGTTATCCTCAGCAAAGTGATATCGTTCAGGATAACCTGGTTAAAAATCAGGAATTTAAGTAAGGGGGGTGGCCATTTTTCTACTGGTTTCGTGGAATGCAGCAGCTTAAAAAAGACACTTTCCTGCACGTAGCGAAGCGGGGGGAGGGGAGGAGTGAAATGCCGATGATCTTTTCTGTTTGGTCACCGGTGGGTGGGGAGGGGAAGGTTGTTGATTAGCAGGAGCTAGCGTGGTATTAGCCATGCGTTGGGGAGGCGTAAATCACTGAGACAGTGGCTTACCATGGCCGCATGCAAGCTGAATTCTGATGCCTGGACCTGATGTGTCTGTGAGATCTGTAAACCCAGAGCTGCAAGCGGTCACTATTAAGATGAAAATGCGACCTTGTAGGGAAATCACATGTGCTAGGTGAATAGTGATGTTCACTGTGAAACAGTATAACCATTGTTCTGTAAAATGTATCTTTCTAAATATTTATCTCCCTCATGCAGCTGCAAATTTTTCAACCATCCCTCCTCCATCCCAAAGGCTAGCACAGATAAGGCGGAGGAAAAAGAAGACGCGAGATGAGATGTTCTCGGATATTATGGAAGTTACACGCAATGAAAGAGCTCATCTGAATGAATGGAAGGACGTGGTTTCAAATTACAGGAAAGAGGCCAGTGAACGTGAGGACAGGAGGGACAACCGAGATGAGAGGTGGCGACAGGAAGACCGGCAGGAAAATCAGCGGTGGCGGCAGGAAGATCAGCGGTGGCGGGATGCAACTCTGGGGCTGCTGCGTGATCAAACTGACATGCTACGGCGTCTTGTGGAGCTTCAGGAACGGCAGCAGGATCACAGAGTGCCGCTGCAGCCCCTGTATAACCACCCTCCCCCCTCACCATGTTCCTTAGCCTCCTCACCCAGACGTGTAAGAACGCGTGGGGGGAGGCTCCGTGCACCCGCCCACTCCACCCCCGTGGACAGCCCAACCAGAAGGATGCCGTTACTCTGAATTTTTTTTAATGGCCTTCTCCATCCCTCCTTTCCTCCTCCCAAAGCACACCCTTACTTCTCTCCCTCTTTTTATAATGAATCAATAAAGAATTCATGCTTTTTAAATATAAGTGACTTTATTTGCATAAGTAAGCTGTACTCGAAGGGGGAGGGGGAGTTGCTTACAGGGACTGAGTCAATCAAGGGGGTTGGGTGTTCATCAACAAACACAGCAGTCACACTGTACCCTGGCCATTGATGAAGCTCGTTTTCAAAGCTTCTCTGATGTGCACCGCTTCCTGGTGTGCTCTTCTAATCTCCCTGGTGTCTGGCTGCGCGTAATCAGCGGCCAGGTGATTTGCCTCAGCCTCCCACCCCGCCAAAAAGGTCTCACCCTAACTCTCACAGAGATTATGGAGAATACAGCAAGCAGCAATAACATAGGGGACATTGGTTTGGCTGAGGTCTGAGCGAGTCAGTAATGTGCGCCAGCGAGCCTTTAAACGGCCAAATGCACATTCCACCACCATTCTGCACTTGCTCAGCCTGTAATTGAACAGATCCTGACCACTGTCCAGGCTGCCTGTGTATGGCTTCATGAGCCATGGCATCAAGGGGTAGGCTGGGTCCCCAGGATAACGACAGGCATTTCAACATCCCCAACTGTTATTTTCTGGTCTGGGAAGTAAGTCCCTTGCTGCAGCCGTTTAAACAGAGTAGTGCTTCTGAATACGCGCGTCATGAACCCTCCTGGCCATCCCACGTGGATGTTTGTGAAACGTCCTTGTGATCCACCAGTGCTTGCAGCACCATTGAAAAGTACCCCTTCCGGTTTACGTACTGGGTGCCCTGGTGCTGCGGTGCCAAGATAGGGATATGGGTTCCATCTATCGCCCCACAGTTAGGGAATCCCATTGCAGCAAAGCCATCCACTATGGCCTGCACGTTTCCCAGAGTCACAACCTTTGTAGCAGCAGCTTAGTGATTGCTTTGGCTACTTGCATCACAGCAGCCCCACAGTAGATTTTCCAACTCCAAATTGATTCCCGACTGACCGGTAGCTGTCTGGCGTTGCAAGCTTCCACAGGGCTATCGCCACTCGCTTCTCTACTGTGAGGGCTGCTCTCATCTTGGTATTATGGCGTTTCAGGGCAGGGGCAAGCAAGTCACAAAGTTCCATGAAAGTGCCCTTACGCATGCGAAAGTTTCGCAGCCACTGGGAATCGTCCCACACCTGCAACACAATGCGGTCCCACCAGTCAGTGCTTGTTTTCCGGGCCCAAAATCGGCGTTCAATGGATAGAATCTGCCCCATTACCATCAGGATCTCCAAAGCGCAGGGGCCCGCGGTTTGAGAGAATTCTGTGTCCACGTCCTCATCACTGTCATCGCCGCGCTGCCGTATCCGCCTCTTACTCGCCTCGGTTCGAAGGTCCTGGTTCAGCATATACTGCACGAGAGTGCGCGAGGTGTTTAAAACATCCACGATTGCGGTATGGAGCTGAGCAGGGTCCATGCTTGCTGTGCTATGGCGTCTGCACGGTTCACCAAGCAAAGCAAAAAAGGCGCGAAACGGTTGTCTGCCGCTGTCTGGGTGGGTGGTGGGGGTGAGGCTGTACCCAGAACCATGATTTTTGCCCCATCAGGCACTGGGATCTCAACCCGGAAATGCCAAGGGGCGGGGGAGGCTGCGGGAACTATGGGATAGCTACGGGATAGCTACCCACAGTGCAACGCTCCAGAAATCGACGCTAGCCTCGGACCATGGACGCACACCACCGATTTAATGTGTTTAGTGTGGCCGCGCGCACTCGATTTTATAAAATCTGTTTTACAAAACCGGTTTATGCAAATTCGGAATAGTCCCGTAGTGTAGACGTACCCATACACAGGATCTTCTGCTGCATCTGTTACTGTTGGCACATCTCCTTCTTGACTACTATCCTCATGTTCAGGTATTGGCACTGAAATATCACCTGTTGCAGTTGCAGAGTTTTCATTATCTGTAGCATTGTTTGTTGGGTAAAGTGTGTTTTCCAGTGGTTTGAGAAATGAAGTTATTGGCTTTGAGCTCTTAGCTGCTGCTTCACTCAGTTTTCTCCGTCTCTTGCTTGCACCACTTTCAAATCTCCTCTTCTGTTACCTGCCCACATTAGGGCACCCCACCTTTTCCCAGTCCGTAGGGCTCCAGGCGTAACCTGGTTAATTTAGGCACCCCCACCTTTTCCAAATTTGTAGGGCTCCAGGCAAAAAGCACCTACCCTTTCCCAATCCCTAGGGTTCAGGGCCACCCGTAACCAATTTGTAGGGCTCAGGGTGTAACTAACCTGCTTGATTTAAGTACCCACACCCTTTCCCAATACATAGGGCTCCGGGTGTATACTACTTCTGCAGGTATGCAGGACCTTTTACCAGTGAAAGAGCCTTACACAGTAATATCCTCATTCTCTATTTATTAACAATTACCAAAACCAGACTGCACACGTTACATATACAGTGCTCACCACTCCCAATAATACAGATGAACTTTTCTTGATGGCCAGTCAGGATCAGATCCATCTGGGGGACTCCAGTTTCTTCACAGTGTCATTGGCAGAGTGTTGAGGTCTGGCAGCTCTGATCTTTTGGGCTATGTCCTGGAGTTGGATCCCCAAGAACTTTACTTTTGGACCCCAGTTTATATAGTGAAATTGGAGTCCTTTTTAGCTGTACCTTAACCAATTATTATACTAAAATTTTACTAACCAATCCTAACGTAATGTAACAAAATTCTTTAACCAATCCTACCCCACCACCTGAATTAATTTACACCTAGCAAAATTAATTATGTAACAGACAGAAACAATTAAAGAACCAGACAGAGACCATACAGATAAACAATAGGGAAGTGAGGACCATAATGACAAAACAATAAAGAAATAAGGATTTCACAACCACAACTATTGATAAGTGACTTCTTGCCAGACAGGATGCTATTAAACTAAGTTTTCTTTAACCATCTTAAGATCTGTTTCTTTATCTGGTGATAGTGGGTGCCATTAGGACGGTGTCTCTTTCTTAACAGCCTATTACATTGTTTGAATGTAATTTAGATGGAATGTGAGGATGTGACTTCCTGCTTCTCAGCTAGTGGCTGCTGCTCGGCTGCTCTTTAATCTGGCTGCAGACAAAGGCCTTGGGTTTATACTTCATAGTGATCTACCTGTTCAATACCTGTTGATCTAGCCTATCCACACTTGAAATATTCTGCTGGACACAAATGCTGAATGGTACCCACATGCTGAAAGACTTAAAATGAAGGAATACTAATTAAGACCACAAAATGAAACAGTCAGACAGGTTATTATCCTCATCAATGAATCAAAACTCAAGGTATAACAGAACAGGCTGAGCTGAAGACAAAGACATTTTATATATATATACTTTAATATAAATAGTATAAATTTACTATTTACATATATATAGTAAATGCAGACCCAGATGAAGATACGAATACAGACAGAGAGATAATGTCCAAAAATTTAAAACGTGTCTTCACGAAACTCACTGTACAAGATTATCCTCATGAATTTTCACCTTGAATCTGGGCCTATAGACTACTAAAGATCATGATGATGGCCAAGCTAGGACTCAACCAACCAACCAGTCACCTCTTTTATCTACCATATGAAGATAATAATGAGGAATTCTCACACATAAATAATTCCTTAGTCAACTAGACGTAAAACTATAAAGACACTAAAATGTAACAATTCTCTACCTTTCAACACGCACTTGATCCAGCACCAGCCCCTAGTTGTGGTTTGTTTATATAATCAGCTGATCTGAGAGGACACATTCATCACTGTCTAATCTTGTGCCATCAGAACCAATATATTTTTATTAATATTTATGAACATTAACTCTTTAATATGACAAAAATCTGTATTAGTTAACAACAAAATTATGTCTTTTACCAAATCACATCTCTTACTTGCATAAATTTGCAGCTCTAAACTGAGAGAGAGTATCACATTTTGATCCAATAGGGATGCGCATAAAAACAAGTTGTGAAACTTAGCAAATGCCAAAAAATTAACAAATGTCTAAATTTGAGGCCCTCTGAGCTTGAGGCCCAGGCCAAATGTCCCTCTGTCCTGGCTCCCCCTCTGATTGGCCCCAATGAATACTTATTTGCTAGGAACTGGAGTGAGACTAGCATATGGCCAAAGAATCAGGTGACCACTTGAGGGGTTCAACAGCATAAAGAACATCAGAGTGTCTGCACCACATGCAATGCAGTGGGGATTCTTGGAAACGACGCTGGTAAAGCTGTTTCCTCCTTGGCAGTGGGATTTCTGGGAGGGAAGCCCAGTGTATGAAATGCCACAAGGGTAATTTAACAAACCCCATAGCTATCCTCTACTTCCACACCTAGAGCAATCAGCAGCTGCCAGGGCTGCGCTAAGGAGAGGCAGGGAGCAGCCAATCTGCTCTGCAAGGCACAGGAGCTTTGATTTTAATCCTGAGGCAAGCAAAGCTAATCCTGGGAATTCCCTGTCCCCACCCCTGGCTGAGAGCAGTGCAGCTCTGACTGAAACATACACATGCTTGGGAATGACTTCAATGGGACTGACATGGCAGGGACAGGACTGGGAACCGGCAGCTCAGAAGTAGATATTTAATGCTCCATAGTGCAAGGAAGCACAGAGACTATTCAGCGCGGTTAATGCTGCGGCGAGACCACAGTCCAGTCATGGTGTGAGACATGGATACCTACACTGAGACTATAGTAATCACAGTGCTCTGACCTACCAGATTGTGCTTAGTTCATCCAGTGTGTGTGTGTGTGTGTGTGTGTGTGTGTATGTGTGTGTGTGTGTGTGTGTGTGACAAAAAGGCCCTGACCCCGGATTGGGACCTCCCAGTGTCAAAAGACCTGTCCACTGGCTTCACTTGTTACTAGTAACAGTTATTTATGTGAGTAGCAGAGACAAGGCACTATAATTGTTTACCTCAATATAGCTAGGTGAGGTCAGCCCCAGATGGGTGAGTGTAGGGTTGATCTCCATGAGCTACGTCAAGGTAAAAGCTACCTGTGCCTCATCTCATCTCATCTCCACATTGAGAGGACTAACTCATGTTATCGCTTGTGCTGTAACAATACCCTTATTTGGGCAGTGAAGACATAGCCAGAGAGGAGAAAGGGAATCTGAAATCTTGCTGATAGCAATCTGAACTACTGAACTTTGCACAGTCTGTAAACCAGGGTGGATCTGGCACTGATCATGTGTGGTTGTTTCCTGACCGTTAACCAGCTGGCTATTCTGAGAGGCAGGAAGAAGAGAAAAATCTTTCCCATCAGTCCCCAAGCTTCCTCTCTTCTGCTGCATGAAGAGGGTGTAGCCCTGAGGATTAATCTGTTGGTCTGTATAAAATGTCTTTTGATAAAAGTGTGTAGGCTGCATAGATTAATAGAATTTGCAATAAGCTGTAATGCAAGATACCTAGAAGCTTCTAGGCCAGACATCCTGGCCTATTTCCTCTGTGATGCTGAAAGCAACCTTTAAGACCCTTACTCAGAAAAAGTAATAATAGGAGACAAACCTACGCAAATTGTCTAGGGACTTTTGAATATCTGCTAACCTTTCACCTAGTTAGGTGCAAAGTGGGGGTTTTTTGCCCACAAATTTCACACATATACCCGCAGATGCGTCATTTAATACATACACAAAGGTCAGCCTATGAAAACAGGTACCCTCACCTTTCCATGGGGGAAAGACAAATTTGGGCATAGGAGGAAGGATTTCTCCCTATAAAAAGGGTGGTAATCCTCCATTAGGGCAGACGATACATCCAGCTATTTCCCATCGTCTCACCCCGTCTCCCCTTTGAAGGCTGTCAACTATTGATGGTATTTCTTTTCACAGCTGTAAGTATGAACTTATTTCTGTTTTGCTCTAAAGCATCTATACTAAGAAGGGTTTAACTCATAGCCAGTTTCTTTGTAACTTCCTCTAGCAAAGGTGTGAAATTCACTCTAGTACTACTGTTGCAAAGTGCATTAAGAACTGTGATATTTTGTAACTTTGTAATCTCATACTGCTTTTAACATTTTACATTTACTTCTTGTTTCATTGATTTTAAATAAAAGGTCTTGTTTGACTAAGTCTGTCTCAGTATAGTTTTTCTGTCACATTCCCTAATCTCCTTGTATAAATTCTGTGAAGCCTGATTTAAGACGAACTTTATCTTCTGATCATACATATTGGCGAGCCATATCCATATTATTAATATTTATCAATTATTATTAACATTCTTAATTAATTAGAAAATTAATTATTAAATAAAACTAAATTAAGTGGATAAATTCCACTGTCCCTACTAACCCTCCCCAAATCAGGCTACAAGGGGGAGGAGAGCAAACACACACAAATACGTGTCATGGAAGAAGAGCGGAGCCAATGTGGCCTCACTCTCCCATGCTGGAAGAAGCCCCTAAAAGACCAGTGCACAGCTGAGGCTGCAGGGAAGTGCATGCAACCAGAAAGGGGCAAAGCCAGGGGCAGCAGCACTAGACAGCAGCTTTCCCTGGAAGTTTGTATAAGTCTCACTGCAAAACCCCATGAGGAGGTCTTCTAGCATAAAATCATGATCCAGAGTTTTTATTACAGTTAGAGGGAGGGATATAGATGTGGAAGAGGATGTCAGCAATAGCACAGCATAGCAACTAGGGCAGGGACTGCTAAGACATCATGTGGAAGAGTTGCTTCTCCACTTGGATGAACTGGAATCTGCAGGGAGGGGCTGAGATTCCTCCTAGGATTCCAAGACCCTGAATTTTTGGGATAATAGAATCTCTGTCCCACTGGTCCTTAGCACCTAGTGCCACTAATCTCTCCCCCCCGAGGGGAGAATGTTTGGGGAAATCAGCATTGCAGTGATGGGGCAATCTCTCAGAGTAACTGTTCCACTAGAATGGGCTGTTTTTTGGCTGGGAGATAAAGAGGAGAAAGGGGGAACATTAGCCAACTCAGCAGGAACATTAGCCAACTCAACTGGACAAGTCAGAGCAGTCAGCTGGCCTTTATCTGTGTCATGGGATCACTTGATCCTCAGGTTCAACTCAGTTTGTATTGTCATTGATACCATTTAATGATTAAACCCTGATAATATGGCTCCCTTTACCAACACAAGAGCCATGTGGTTAGATAGAGCCCAGCTGTTTTTATTTCTTCACCTGCACTAGTCGTGGGCTTAGTGCAGAACGCCACCAGCATCATCAAGAGGCTGAGGTACCTTAATTGCACATTCGACATGGACAAATAAGGGTGATGTTATCTGAGAAGCGGGCCAGAGCATCATCAAAAGTCTTCTCTTTGAAATTCTAATGTTTAGATTGACACATGCAAAAAAAAGTATTCATTGATTGCATAGAAAATCTGCTCTGTGGGTAGCTGGCTATTTGGGGGCACCTCTGGCTGTTTGTTCAAGAGATGCAGATCTAAAAATTCATGTGAACAAGAGAATGGGAGGCTCAGGCATGTGGACGGGAAAGGGTTGGCAGCCAGCACACTGCGTGAAACCTTGTTATGGGTCATGTTAAAATCTCGTTCCGACTGATGCGTGAACATACCCTTCCTTTCAGGTAGTTGTAAGAGTCAATTAAGGGGCCACACCTAAAACAAGACCTAATAGAATCTTCCCAGAAACTAGCACCATGTGGGTGAGGAGGTTCCACAGGGTGTTGTGACCAGGTGTGTGAGAACACATGGAAATGAAGAACTGCCAAGAACAGAGTGGCAGAGGCAAAACAGCCAGAAAGCCAAGCAGGAACTGGGGAGCACAGCATGACCCTGGGGAAAGCGAGATAGTACTTTTGAGTCTGTTGGCTGATGAGGCCTGGGACTGCAAGCTAAGACACTGCTCCTTTTGTTGTTCCTCCTGTGTTCAGAGAAGCAGGACTTCATCCATTCCTCATAGATTAAGGAGATTGCACCAAAGAAAATGCCAGACTCCATCAATTTCTACTTTCAACAGAAATATCCCCAGCACCCCAAGGTTGGACTAGCTGCTCAGGTCGAAAAGGGGCAATAATACAATAAGGAGGGGTTTCTCTGAGCCATCCCTTTTCATGCTATTGGGAGCTGCAGTGCTAAAGCCCTAGGTGAAGACACCTCCAGGCTCCTCAACACTTGAGTGACAACCAGGATTTTGAAACTAACAAAGGGAATGGATCCTGTAACTAGTTACATCGAACAGGGTCTGCTTTATATCCCCACCCTCACCCCCAGCAGCTTAGCTGCTGCCCCATTCATGTTTAGCGTCCACTTCTAACAGTGTATTTTGGGCAGCTGTCACACAGCGCCTGTGATAGCTGTCCGTCATTAGTGGGATTAGTGGATACTGACTCCTGGTATTATCCTTTGCATCTCTGACCCTAGTCAGGAGACTGGGGTCAGGAGACTTGGAGTTTTATCTCCTGTCTCAGTTTATTAGTACTCTCTACTCCTGATCCGATTGCTACATTGCATGAAGCCTGCTGATATTTACACCTCAAGTAAAGATGCTTGTGAGGATATTGTCTTGTGTAGAAACTGGGGGACCAGACATCAGAGGTCTTTTAAAGGACATTCCACTGCTCTCTCTTCGCCTGCTAGAGGAGACCTTGATCTGTTAGAGATTTTTCTTGGTCTGTAAATATTATTTGGTTCGGGTTCTTTTGCATCTTAGGTGAGTAACAATTTAAACATTTGCATTTGGCAGAATTGACTCAATACAGTTCTGTCATCGACTACATTTAAACTGTGTTTGTGTGTTGGCTGTGTTCATTGGTCGAGAGAAGCAAGACGCTTCTCTCAGCTTCATGTGTGACATAAAGACAGAGAAATAATGTTGGAACATATAATCTAATTGTGAAACTTTGGGGGTCACCCGAGGTGGTTTTTTTGAAGGTTTCCTTTGTGGACAAGTATTGACATCCAATAGAGAGTGATTTTTCAATACAGAAAAAAACGACCCACTAACTGCACACCCTTTCTTGTCCCCTACCACCCGAGACTGGTACCAACCCTGCACTGGCAAGGCGAGGGTTAACAAACTGCTTTGGGCTGAAAGGCCCTCTCCTGGCCTTCAAACAACCCCCCAACCTCGCCAAGCTCCTCATCAGAAGCAAGTGTCCCACAGACCAGGACCCACCAACTCAAAGCAGCACCAGACCCTACCAGAACAAGAGATGCAAAACCCGCAGACATAGCTCCACACCCTGCTATGATAATCAACACCCGCCACAACGCACCTTGCAAGATTCGTGGGTTCTACACATGCCTATCACAACATGTGGTGTACCTCATCCCATGCACTAAATGGAAGTGAGTGAAACCAGACATTCACTACACTCTCAGATGAACTCGCACAGAAAAATGATAAAAGACAAAAACACCCTATCACTTGTGGGTGAGCACTTTTCACAAAGTGATCTTCCAAATCAGATCTTTCAATACTTATCCTCACAGGAAACCTGCATGACACCTTCAAACAGTGAGCTTTGGAAGTGAAATTAATAACTCTCTTAGACACCAGAAACCATGGCTTAATAGGAACACTGGTTTTTTGACTCATTACAACAATTTGTAACACACCACACTAACTTCTACCCTTAATTACCCACTTCAAACTCTTTATGCATAACAATCTAGACCCCAGCTACCCACTTCATTTCAAGCGACCTCCTCCAACATGCCTTATCGCTTCTGTTTAACAATCTGTCCCTATTTGTAGTTAGCTCAGACATTCTGCTTTCTCCCCAAGACCTGAAGAAGAGCTCTGTGTCCTCTCTCTCAGCTGAATGAACTGTGCAGTGCTAACAGGAGTGAGGTGGAGCAAACTCTTACTTCAGTAGTTATAATTAAACAGATTAGACTTGGGATCCGAATGCTGAGAAGACTCATGAAATATTTGTACATATCTTAGGGCTTGTCTTCATTACCGTGCTAAATCGGCACTGCTGCGATCAATGCAGTGGTGTCGATTTAACGGGTCTGGTGAATATGCACTATGTTAACTGAATATTAACTGAAAGTATGATGAAGTGTGTTTCCCAGACAAGTCCAGGGGCCCTGTTCCTCAAAGACAAATGACACCTCTAGCCAGGTGTCATCAAAGCTGATTGGCCATCACTGCTCACATGGCCATTATTTGGCAATGAAGCAGGGCAGGAACAGATTGATCTGCATTTTAGCAGGCAACAACGTGGAACTTCTTTCACTATGAGACCCCATGTCTCTAGCCTCACAATGGCAAGGAACTTTATCTAGTCCAGGGGTCTCCAACCTTTTTAAGCACAAGATGACTTTTTGAATTTAAGTGCAACCCAGGATCTACCCCATCCCTTCCCGGAGGCCTTGCCCCGCTCACTCCATTCCCCCTCCCTCCATCGCTTGCTCTCCACCACCCTCACTCACTTTCACTGGGCTGGGGCAAGGGTGCAAGCTCTGGGCTGTCACTGTGGACAAGGGGTTCAGAGTGTGGGAGGGGGCTCCAGGCTGAGCCTGGGGCAGGAGGTTGGGTGCAGGAGGGAGTGCAGGGTGTGGGCCCTGGGAGGGAATTTGGGTACAGGAGGGGGCTCAGGGCTGGGGCAAGGGGTTGGGGTGCAGGAGGGGGTGAGGGGTGCAAGCTCTGGGAGGGATTTTGGGTGCAGGAGAGGCTTCCAGGCTGGGGCAGGGGGTTGGGGTGCAGGAGGGGGTGAGGGGTGCAAGCTCTTGGAGGGAGTTTGGGTGCAGAAGGGGACTCAGGGATGGGGCAGGGGGTTGTGGTGCAGTAGGGTACATGGTGCTGGCTCCAGGAAGGAGCTCAGGCCTGAGGCTGATGTCTGGGGGCGTGCATGGGAGAAGATGAGAGATACGGGCTTACCTTGAGTGGCTCCTCCTGGTCATTGGCACAATGGGGCTAAGGAAGGCTTCCCAGAAGTGTCCAGCACAGCCCTGCAGCCTTGGGGGGCGGGGGGACACGTGGATCTGCGCGCTGCCCCTCCTTGCAAACACTGCCCTGGCCGCTCCCATTGGCCACAGTTCCCCTCAGCAGCCCCCTTTAGCTGGGAACAGGGAACTGAGGCCAATGGGAGCTGCCAGGGCTGTGTCTGTAAGGAGGCACAGTGCGCGGAGCCACATGCCCCCTCTCCAGGGGCAACAGGGACATGCCAGCTGCTTCCAGGAGTGACGCATGGCCAGGGCAGGCAGGAAGCCTCTCTTATCCCACCCTGTGCCACCCTACTTTTAGGGGCTGGAGATCGCAATTGACTCTCAGAGGCTCCAGGATCGACCGGTTGATCGTAATCTACCGGTTGGTGACCACTGGTTTAGAATATGTAGCAGCCTTGCATGGCTATTTTATATACTACTGCTATATAACCTGCTGCCCCACTAACCAGCTCAGCTGTGAAAAATGACTTTTAAGTGATAAAAAGTGTTTTTAAAAATATTGTGACAAATAACAGATGGGGAAACTGAGGCACAGAGAAGTGACATGATTTGCCCAAGGTCACCTAGGAATCCAGTGTGACAGCCAGGAATAGAACCAAGGCCTGAGTCCCAGTCCAGTGCTTCCCATCATAAATCAATGTATTTAGTATTCAGAGGCATGTTGCATTTATATAGAGTGAGAGTTTTTTTAAACTCAATTTTACTGTACTGTTGTACCTAGACATACATTTCCATTTAAATAGAGGAAAGAAATTCCACTTTTCCGGTGTAGGGATTCATGTGCATATCTTTATTTTTCTTATTTTCCTTTGCTCCCTAACGAAAGACTTCATGGAGACTGAAGAAAGTCGGTGGCAGACCTTTGATTTCTCCAGCTCATCACATATTTATATAACCAAATTGAAATCTGTTTTCTGTTAGAAGAGAGTGGAGGGCAGGGTAAGGATATTTTTTTGAATGTTAACCTAGCCAAATTTTGTGTGGAAGCTGTGCTGAAAGAATAGCATAAAAAGAATGCATCTGGAAGTCATTAAAGAAACTTGCAGTGGACAACGATTAAAGCAGGATGGAATTTCTGCTTTATGTTTTTTTACAGTATCTAAATCAATCAAATGCTGCTTTTCTAAACTGGAGTTGGTCTTATGAAAATGCAAGCAAGAAAATAATTCCACCCCTTTCCTCCAAGGCAATTCCAACAATCTCTTTTGAAATATAATCTTTAGCCTAGTGGCTAGGGTACTCAGCTGGGATGGGGGAGACCTTAGTTCATCCCATGCTTTGCTGCACATTGGGCTACCCACATTTTCAGAGTCACAGATGTCTCACCAGATACTCTCATAAAGGTTGTGGAACACACAGCAAGCAATTATCATAAGAGCCAGATATTTCTCATCAGCTTCCAGCCAAAACAGAAGACATCTCCATCTACCTTTCAGTCTCCCAAGTACACATTTCACTGTCATTCTGCAACTACCAAGATGACAATCTAACAGCTCCTTTCTGACATCCAAGTGTCCTGTAAAAGGATTCATCAACCAGGAGAAGCAGCTGGGTCTCCAAGAATGACTAGAGGAATAGCAATGCCAGCAATGTTCATAGAGATCATAGGGTTCATAATGTGTGTTCAAAGGCCAGATGATCCACAGTGAAACATTTTGATTGTGGACAGCAGATACTTTAACACAAAGCAACTCAGGCTACCAGCAAGGAAGCTGAAATGTAGACAAGCCTTGGTCTCTTCGGCCCACATCCTAAGAGGAATTTAGGTTTCTAACTTCCATTGATTTCAATGGCCATTAGGAGCTTAAATACCTTTGAGGGTCTGGGCCTTTGTATTTCAATTCTCCAACGGTATGATGGGGATAGCAGCAGTGCCCTACCTCACTGATGGGCTGTAAAGATAGTGATGGTGAGGTGCTCAGGTACAACAGTGAGTGAGGAGCCCAGATAAATCCCAGAGACAGATACAGGGGCAGCTGCCATTTTGTGAGGCAGAGTGCACAAAACCGATGGCAGGCAAGCCCACTTCACTCCCTCAAGAAGATGTTACTGTCTTGGTTTGCTGCTTTTCCTTTATTCTGACTCTGTTTAGCCATCTCCTTTTTAGGCTTTCTGCTGCCTTCCTGTTTGAAATGATCAGCACAGCCCCAATTTCAACTACACTGCCATCTACAATCCACCCTGATAGTCTCGAGGCATGTGCTCTTCAGCCTTTGCAGCCTCCGGTCCAAACGTTATTTCATGCAGGTCATGGAGGACACAGTCAGTGTTTTAGGGCAGATCCTCTGCCCTGTTCTGCTCACTTTGCACTGTGCCAGCTGCACAAAGGGAGCAAACCCACCCACAAGTCCCATGCAGAAGGTGTAGAAGCAGCGTAGCTCCCACACCCAGGGCCGGTGCAACCACTAGGCGAACTAGGCGGTCGCCTAGGGTGCCAAGTGGTTGGGGGTGCCAAAAAGCAGTGCCCTGGCTCAGCAGGGAGGAGCCGCCTTCCCGAGAGAGCCAGAGCCTCCCGCTTGCGACGGTGGTGAGCTCCAGCCATGGAGGAGCCAGCGTGGTGCAGGGGCTGCCGGGGCGTGGGGCCCTGAGCCTGCTCCAGGAGAGGCAGTGGTGGCTCACACGCCCAGGAGCCACAGAACCCAAGCACGGTGAGGGGGGAGCCGGGGGGCACGCCTGCCTGGGCTGTGGCCCAGCGTCCCCCCGGGTGCTCCTGCAGCAAATGCATGTGGGCAGTGGCCCTGTGCACCCCCTGCTCCCCCCTCGCCGTGCTCGGGCTCTGCGGCTCCCAGAAGCGTAAGCCGCTGCTGCCCCTCCTGGAGCAGGATCAGGGCCCTGTGCCCCAGTGGCGGTGAAGGCTCACATGCCCGGGAGCCGCAGAGCCCGAGTGTAGCAGGGAGGGACCAGGGGGGCGCATGGGGGCCAGTTCCCACATGCATCTGCTGCAGCCTGCAGGAGGCCCAGGGGAGGGGAGGAGGGGCACAGCCTGGGCAAGAGGGGCGGGGGGCGTGGCTGCTCCCCTCTAGCAGCGGCGCCACCTTTGCAGAGCTGCTTTCCCCCTATGCCATGCTGGCTCCTCCATGGCTGGGGCTCGCCGCCGCTGCAAGCGGGAAGCTCTGGCTCTCTGGTGCCTCCGGAAGGCGGCTCCTCCCTGCCGAGCTGCTGCAGCATCTCAAGCCCAGCAAAGCCACAGAGCAGACTCGGGGCGGGGGCCGCTGGGGTGGGGTGGGGTGGGGTGGGGAGGGGAGGGCTCACGGGGGGGCTGTGCACCCTCCAGGGGAGTTCTAGGGGTGGGGAGGGGGGAACCTGATCAGGGGAGCAGCCCCTGAGCATGGCTGGCCCTGGGCAGGCTGGCCCCTGGGATCTATAAAGGCTTGTTGGGATTTGCCCCTCAATGAACCAATGTGTGTGGGGGGGGCTGGGGGAGGGGTGCAAGGTGGAAGTTTCGCCTAGGGCGCAAAATATCCTTGCACAGGCCCTGCCCACACCTCCTCTCCTCATAATCTCTGGCACAGAGGTGATGTTGGAGGTGAAGGGGAGAGTGGCTGGGGTAGGATGTTCTCTACTATCCCAGCTAATAATGAGTCCTTAGGGGCACATTGTCAGATGGTTCAGTTAGAGTTGCCTTCAGACTCTTCTAATCTGGGCTGGGGCAAAGGATCAGGGAGCCATGACTGGCTGTTGGTTCTCAGCTTCTCCTTTCTCCCCCTTTCCTGAGCTGCTCTGGATGGCAGTATGCATAGGAGCTCCCCTAGAGTCAGCCAAGCTTCCATCCTACTCTCCTTGCAGCTCCCACACCCAAGCAGGGAATGCAATGGAGACAGGGCTGGCTCTAGCTGCTGCCGAAGTGCCGCCGAAGACTGCATGCCGCCGAAGAGAAGAGAGGGACTGAAGGACCTGCCGCTGAATTGCCGCCGCAGACCCGGATGTGCCGCCCCAATAACGGATGGAGTGCTGCCACTTTCTATTGGCTGCCCCAGGCACCTGCTTCCTTTGCTGGTGCCTGGAGCCGGCTCTGAATGGAGAAGCCAGAGCTGCTCTCCTCCCTCCTGTGATGCTGCTGGCAGAAAGCAGGGGAGCTGCTTTGCAGCTGCACCAGGTAAGACCCAGTGAACTCTCAGGGGGCTCCCAGCAGAGCTGCTGTAGGGGAAGCCATGGGGAGGCAGACAGGGAGGCCAGGCACAGCACCAAACCTGATTCAGATACTTCAGTTCCCACATAGAGGGGCTGGCCCAGAGAGCACAACCACATTGCCAATTTGTAACCAAATCCCCACAATCTTCTTAACACTGTTGCCTTTGAAGGCCTCAGTTCAGAGACTTGAGGGCAACTAGTGGCCCCTGGGCTATGATTGGACAACATTGCTCTGCAAAATGGTTAAAAAAAGCCCCAAAACATTAACATCAGCTCCTTCAGCACAAAATAAGCAAACAAGGGAAACAGATAATCCTTACTGGGGCAATGAAATATGGGTGGGCAGTTTGCACAGTATGCAGGAGGAAGAGTGGGATGCAACACAGTCAGCCACCAACCCAACACAAATGCACACATACGTCATCAGTAAGGCTATGTTTTAGTCATGAGTGTTTTTAGTAAAAGTCATGGTCAGGTCATGGGCACTAAACAAAAATTCACGGCCCGTGACCTGTCCATGACTTGTACTATATACCCCTAACAAAAACTTAGGCTGGGTGCCACAGGTGCTGGGGGGCAGACCAGGGGGCACCGCACGTGCGGGGGTGGGGTTTCCTGGGACTCCTGCTGGTGCTGGGAGTGGGCAGGTGGTAGCACGTGGCCTGGGACTCCCACTGGTGCTCAGAGGGAGGGTTTCCAGGTCTGGCAGGCTCCTCCCCCAGCTCCGCGCAGTTCCCCAGAAGCAGCTGGTGCATCCCTGCAGCTCCTAGGGAGAGGAAAGGCCAAGGGAGCACTACGCGCTGCCCCTGCCACAAGTACAGCCTCCACAGCTCTCATTGGCCGAGAACCGCAGCCAGTGGGAGCTGCAGGGGTGCTGCCTGCAAGCAGGGGCAGAGTGCAGAGCTCCCTGGCCCCTCTGCCTAGGACCTGCAGGGACATGCTGGCTGCATCCAGGGAGCCCCCCCCCCCCGCCCCCACATCAGCACCACTCTGCACTCCAACCCCCTACCCCAACCCTGAGCCCCCTCCCACACTGAAACTACTGCTGCTGCTAGTGGGAGGGGTGCGCAGTGGCCTGAGATTGCCCCAGCAGTAGCGAGTGTGGCTGGCCCAGGATCTGCCCGAGCTGCTTGGGCAGCCCTGGAGCCAGCCGCACCAGCCGCTGCAGAAGTCACAGAGGTCACGGAATGTCACGGAATCCTTGACTTCTGTGACCTCTGTGACAGACACACAGCCTTTAATCATCAGCCACTTCTCAAAAGACACAATGTGTCACAGTCAGGCCACCACCAGCGGGTGTTCAGGATGCAGTTGGCATATGTTGCTGGATTGCAGAACTGTGTTTGTAGCACTGGACACGTGTATTACGAGATGCGTGCATTATGGTTCAAATTTCTGCTGGGAGATTGTTTGCTGTTGTCCTGATCAGGGGCGGCTCTAGCGATTTCGCCGCCCCAAGCACGGCGGCATGCCGCGGGGGGCGCTCTGCCGGTCGCCGATTCCACGGCTCCGGTGGACCTCCCGCAGACGTGTCTGCGGAGGGTCTGCTGGTCCCGCGGCTCCGGTGGACCTCCCACAGGCACGCCTGGGGATGCTCCACCGTAGCCTGCGGGAGGTCCACTGGAGCCGCCTGCCGCCCTCCCGGCGACCGGCAGAGCGCCCCCCGCGGCATGCCACCCCAAGCACGCGCTTGGCTTGCTGGGGTCTGGAGCCGGCCCTGGTCCTGATTTCTAGTATTGCCAACCCCAAACATTCAAAGGTAGCAAATCATGCCCCAAAAGATCAGGGGGGAGGTAACAAAGAGGACTGCAGTGGTTTGAGCATTGGCCTGCTAAACCCAGGGCTGTGAGTTCAAGCCTTGAGGGGTCCGTTTAAAGATCTAGGGAATAAATCTGTTTGGGGATTGGTCCTGCTTTGAGCAGGGGGTTGGACTAGATGACCTTCTGAGATCTCTTCCAACCCTCACATTCTATGATGAGATTGGCTTAAAATCATGAGATTACAAAAAAACAATATATTTGAGGTTCTCTTTGTCTTCTGGTTTCTGATACTTCTAGCTTTCCTCTACAACACCCTGCCCCACCCGAGGGTAGGACCCCCATCCATCCTGCCCTGCAGCATGAGAGTCCCCCGCAGCGTGACCAGACAACAAATGTGAAAGATTGGGATGGGGGTGTAATAAGAGCCTATATTAGACAAAGATCCCCAAATCAGGACTGTCCCTATAAAATCGGGACATCCGGTCACCCTAGTTCCCTGGGCCCATCCACTCTCACTCCACCCTGCTCTGCCTTAGTGGGTAGGACGGACCCGCCCTGCAATGCCACCCCATGGGGAAGGACTAGACGGAGTCCCCGCGGCCCGCCCATTCCGCACCGCAGGTCCGGGCCCCCTCCCGGTTTCCATGGTGACCGGAGGAGGACGCGCGGAGTCACGTGAGGCAGGCGGAAGCGGAAGCAGGAGCAGGCGGCCGGGCTGGCGCCGCCGGGCGGGCGCTGAGGAGAAGAGAACGGGTCGGTGCCCGGCCGCCATGCCCAGCCCCCGGAGCAGCCCGTCCCGCCGCGCGGCGCCCGTCCCCAGCCCGTCCGCCGCGCGGCGCCCGTCCCCAGCCCGTCCTGCGCGGCCGTGGCGTTCCGCTCCCTGCTGGCCGCCGACCTGCGCTTCTCCCGGCAGCTGGGCGTGTGCGCCGGGGAGCGCTCGGCCTGGGGCAGCGCCAGGCCCCTCCTGCGGCTCCTCGAGGTGTCCGGCCACGGCGTGCCCTGGCTGGCGGGCACCCTGTATGGGCTGGGCCGCAGCGAGAGCCCGGCGGGCCGCGAGGTGCTGCTCAACCTGCTCTTCGGTGAGGGGCTGGGGGCGCCTCTCCCCTCTCGTCGCGGCTGGCTCGGGGCCCAGGCTCATCAGAGCAGCGGGCAGGGGAGAGGCTTAGTCACACACCCTTGTCCCCTGCCCTGAGAGCTGCTCTCCGAGAGCCCAGGCTGGGCCAGCACTGCCAAGCTTGGGCAAGTCACCCAGCAGGGCATATACCAGCCAGCGCTGATGTGTGTTGGTATCCCAGCCGTGCCAGTCTTCTGCCAGCTTCCCAGAGCCCTGCCTCCCTGTGCTCCAGCGCAGGAGCTGTGCTCAGCTCTGCGCAACCAGTGTGCTGTGCAACCCCGGCCCCACAGGGATCTGCCAAAGCTGCTGCCACAGGGACAGCTTCAGCAAGCTGGCTGCCAGCTCTTCCTGCATCTACACGGTTCCCTCGCCATGGCAGAGTCCTAACCGAGGGGCCAGGCTAGGGATTCTGACTCATGATCAATTCAGACAAATGTCCCTTCAGTCATCTTAGGGACACAGCACTTTTGGAGTGATCTCGGACATGCTTGGGATGAGATGTCAGTTTTCTGCAGAGGTGGCACATGCTTTCTTCTGTTTCTATGAAACAGCTGTTCTTCCATATCTGGGCAGGTCCTGATCATCTAGATTTATATGGCCATAGTGCTATGAGCTAAGGTACACCTGAATCCCCCAGCTGGAAATCCTAACCTTCAGTGGGGAGTCCAGCTTACAGGGTTTCTGGAAGTGGCTTAAGTGGATGAATTTAGTATTTATGAAAGTAATTGAAGCACTAATAGTGCAGCTGCCTACAGCTCAGCATGTAATCATAGTCTTGGTTGAGCCACTCAATTGTGTCAATGCACCCGAATCCTAACCTTCAGCATGCCCTGGTATTACAGCTTCCAGACCCTCCCAGTTGGAGACTGCCTTTCATCCCAAACTATGTGGTGTTTTTGCAATGCCTGCAAACCACTTTCATCATCACTTTATTGCCAATTTCGTTTTCAATAGCAGCAGCCCAGGAGCTGATGCCAGCTGCCTATTGCTCAGCATGTAATCACAGTTAAGGGAAGGCTATGTTTTAGTCACGGATATTTTTAGTAAAAGTCATGGAGAGGCAGTAAACAAAAATTCACGGCCCATGACCTGTCCATGACTTGTACTGTATACCCCTAACTAAAACTTGGGCCGGTGGAGTTCTGGGTGGGGGCAGGCTGTGGGTGCTGGGGTGGTTGTCTGGGACCTCCACTATTAGTGGGGGGAGACAGGTGGCAGCAAAGGGCATGGTACTGCAGCAAGCCCCAGGTGGCACTAGGATGGCTGTAGGTACACACAGATACACAGCCAAGAAACCTATGCTATATTCTGCCCACATATATATTTTCATCATGCAGATGGAGTTGGTCCTCATCCTAAATATTTTGTTTGCTTATTACTTTGACTCTGGGTTTCAATAGCAGCATTATTTATCCCTGGGTTCTTTTTGGTTAACTTCTGTGACACATGACATGGAAAATGACCCCTTTGTATTTGTCTCCTAGCTTTGGTGCTGGATTTAGTCCTGGTGGCGATGGTGAAAGGGCTCGTGAGGAGAAGACGTCCAACTCACAACAAGATGGACATGTTTGTCACTATCTCAGTGGACAAATATTCCTTCCCATCAGGCCATGCTACCAGAGCTGCCATGGTGTGCAGATTTGTCCTGCACCACCTGGTGCTTGCCATTCCTCTGCGGGTCCTGGTGGTTCTATGGGCCATCATTGTGGGCATCTCCAGAGTCATGCTGGGTAGACACAACGTGACAGACGTGGCCTTTGGCTTCATCATGGGCTACATGCAATACAATGTGGTGAAATACTTCTGGCTGTCGCCCCTTAGTGCACCTGCTCTCTTTGCAGCGTGGAATCAGTGATGGCCACCATGAAAAGGAAGAGGCACACCTTGCAGTGTCTTATGCTTCATAGAGAGCGTGAACCGGGACTGGATGAAAGAATCATCATAAGCCTCATCTGACAAGCAAGATTGACGATATCAGCAACATCATGCTTCATTCTGCGGGATATGTGGACTCAGGTTGGGACAAAACGAGATCTGTTGGAAAGCTATTCTTGGTACCATCTTGCTCTCAATCTGCTGCTGGGCCAAAGCATGTGCCAGCCCCTACGGTTGCACTGACCATCCCAGGATACAATCACTCCACATCTCCTGGTGCTGTAGAAGTTGACGGAGATCGGCACACTAGCCAAGCAGCTAATTCTTATTTTCTTGGTATTTAAGAACATGCATCAGTAAGATTTGTGGTTAGTAGAAATACTGTAAATCAGCACACAGCAGAGGATGCCTGTAGTATAACTGGCTTACTGTCTCATATAGCATAAATAGTAGATGTAACTTCTTACAAATATTGTTAGAAAGGAACAGTTTTCAGCAAGTAACTATGTGCTGTAAATATACTGATTGGTGCTGTTGTGGCTGAGCCCCCTAGTGGCTTTAGTACATTATTCTGACTCGTAGGGTGGATACACTTCCTCTGCTGCCTCTTCTATAATGTTGAGATTACCAAGGTTTTGTAAATCAATTCTTTCTCCTTCTGAAGCAGCCTGCCCCTCGCTTGCCAGCCACATTCCAGTTACAGAGCTTCACTTTGTCAAGTGGGTGGCTTGTTGGAAAGGTGAAGGCATCTGGTTTTGAATATCTTGGGAATTGGCAGTTTTGGGAGTGGAAATGCACAGATAGGGTTTTAATAAAGCGTGGAATTAATACCCTGAGCTCTGGGGTGTCTGTACCAGCTCTCCTTTAGGCAGGGTGTGGTTTGTCACTGCTCTCCTAGCAGTTGGGTAAGCAAAGCTCCCTTTCATGTATTCTTCTGTCATCAGAGGAGGGCATTCAAGCAGTTACTCCCCTTTACCTCTCAGTTGAAAGGCAGACAACATGCAAACAGTTAATGCTATATGAGGACATGTGGTGTAGACTTTTTAGGTCTTTAAAAATAAATAAGCTACATGGAGATCCTGATCTGAGGTATGTAGGCCCCAACTCAGCAAGAGGCTTCAACATGTGAGCCTGTGACTAGTCCCATTGATTTCCATGGGATTATTCAACAATCAAAATTACAGTAGAAATGACGTGCGCCAAACTATATTTTGTTATTTTTCTCCATTGTATGAAGCTGAATGTAGCTAAGCAAAATCAGTTCTACACTTGGTGAGACAAATAGGAAAGAACATAAATGTTGTCATGTAGAATGGCGATGAAAAGGAAATCAACAAAGTAGCCAAAGAGTCAGAAAATAAATTCTTTAGCTAGAGCACTGGGTGGAAGTCCCTCTGGGTCTGATAGGCTTCCAACAAGGAAAAGCTATGCAAATAGTTTCTTTGCATAGCCCGTGAGGAGGAAATACCCTCTAGATATTTAGTCTTTTGGGGTTGTGGAAGGAAGGCACAGTGTCTGAATTGAAAAGAGGAATTGCAGAACTACTTGAGAAATTAAATTCCTAAGGGCATATTGTATTCATGCAAGAGGTCTGGTGGAAAGAAAAACTAAGGTCATTTAAAAAAAAAATCCATGCAGTGTAATGTATCCTTAAAACCAATTACTGCACCAGGAGTACTAATAATCTATTCCAGTATGGCAATTCCTGTTTTCCTAAGCAGCTGAGAGATCTACAGATGAAGGGTGGTGTGGGGAGGAATATTAAAGTAAGAATAACAAATCTGTGATTTAGCTCTCCATTCTTCCAGTACATCAAAGATGTACATGTGTAGGAATGTGTGGAGAACTGTCTTGTCCTTATAAATCTAATCTAAAGGATATGTGTCCACAAAGGTCTATTATCCCATAGAGTTACCTCAAGAGAGGAGCCAGTAAAGCATTCTAATATCCCAGAATGCATCATATGGTAAACATATTTTGGAATAGAAACAAGACTTCTGAGCTTTGGGAGTTAGTATCTAGCTTGATGACTTCGTGGTGCTAGGTTGTGTAAAAAGTCTGCAGGTTGAAGGTGAGCAGCAGTGCTCTTGCCTAAAAGGTAAAGACTGTGACAGAGGAGAGGATATAGATGCTATTGCCCTTGTTCAAAAAGGATGAATTCAGACTGGAGTAGGCGCACAGAAGGGCTACTAGGATAATTGGGAATGGAGAGCCTGTCTTACATGAGGAGACTAATGGCACATCTTCACTACGGACCTAAATCAGCGCTGCTGCAATCGACACAGTGGCATCAATTTAGCGGGTCTGATGAAGACATGCTAAATCAATGGGAGAGTGCTCTTCCATTGATTTCTGTGCTTCATCTCCCCAAGAAGCATAAGGTAAGTTGGCGGGAGAGCATCTCCTGTTGACACAGCGTGGTGTAGACACTGCGGTATGTGGACCTAGCTACGTCAACTTCAGTTTTGTTATTCACATAACTGAAGTAGCATAGCTTAGATTGATTTACCACAGTAGTGCAGACCAAGCCTAAAAGAGCCTGGCTTGTTTAGCCTAGCAAAAGGCATGCTGAGAGGGGATCTAATTGCTCTCTATAAACACTTTAGGGGTAAACACCAGGGAGAGAGAAAAGCTATTTAAGCTAAAGGACAGTGTTGACACAGGAAAAAATGGGGATGAACTGGCCATGAATCAGTTTAGGCTGGAAATTAGAAGAAAGTTTCCTACCATTAGAGGAGGGAGGTTCTGGAGCAGCCTCACAATAGCAGCAATGGGGAAAACAACCTAACTACTTTTAAGATGGAGCTTGATAAGGTTATAAACAAGATTATCTCATGGGGTTGCTTGTGATAGCAGGGGACTGGACTCACTGACTCAGGAGGTCCCTTCCAGTCCCATGTTGTTACAGATGTAATTAGCTCTCCAATTTTAAGGCAATTGGGCAATAACTGACCTCGCTGAGAAGATACAGAGATATTAGAGCAGCTGATTTCCTGTCAATGGTCACATCCCAACCTCCATACAAAGAGGTTGAAAGCATTTCATTCCTAACTCTGGTTTTGATGCTATAATAACTGAGGCTTTACATTGCTGTGTTTCAGCTCAGCCGAAAGTGAATTCACTTGGAAAGCTTCAACAAAGTGATTTTAAGTGAGCCTTGGAGTGTGCATGTGTCCCTTTTAGACAAATACTAGATGCTGTTTTCATTCTTATGACTGTGCAGGCCCATTTTTCTTAAAATGTTTTTTGCTCCCCCAGTTGTCATGTGAAAGGATCCTGCAGGGATCCAAAACAAGTCAACAGAACCTTGTGGGCCAGGTTACACAATGCTACTTATGATGTAAAAATCAGTGTGGACACCTTACCCTTTTCCATCACTAGTGCGAACACAGATATGAACACAGCCTCCATCCCCTGCCCAGATTGGAAAGCAGAGGAGTGGGGTCAGAAAATCCGTAGAATTCAGATCTAGTTGGACTTGTCCTCATTTCCATCTTCTAAAAAGAAAGGAAGTACTAGCAGTGACAGTAATTGCCATAGCTGGTAGCTAATATCTAGAGATGGTTTACTGAGCAGGTTTATACTCTCAGCTTGTTCAGATCTGCCCTTCAACCCCTCTAAAAGGAAGACAGCTGTAAAGGAGATTGTCAGAGTGTAATCTAGTCAGGGTGAAAAAATGAACTGAAGGTAGCTTTGGGTGGCATTCCTGCCAATCTTTATGACTTTATGACTTTCAAATCAGTTTTCTATATCTTAAAATGCTGTGCTTTGCTCGCTCCCCCTCCCCCGTTGTGTGAAAGAGCCACACAAACTGAAGGGAAATGGACTCTATGCAAAGTGCTGGTATGTGCTCAGAATGCAGGTAGAGTAAACAAACAGACAAATATTTGTCTCTGATGCATCAGTGGCAGTAATCTTAGCTATTCCAGAGAGAGGTGAATTTTTGTTTTAACTTGAAGGTGTCCCTTTAGCAATCCCTGTCAATAACTTGTCTGATATTCACTGCAGGGTATCATTTCTCCTTCAGTCATTCTGTAAAAAGTATGGTATGAACTTTACAAGTTCTCCCCGTGCCTTCACCAGCTGGGTGACTCTTAGGGCAGGTCTACACTAAGGGCGGGGGTCGAACTAGGGTACGCAAGTTCAGCTACGTGAATAGCGTAGCTGAATTCGAAGTACCCTAGTTCGAACTACTCACCTGTCCAGATGCTGCGGAATCGAAGTCCGCGGCTCCAAGGTCGACTCCGCCACCGCCTTTTGCAGTGGTGGAGTACCGGAGTCGACCGCGGCGCTTCCGGAGTTCGAACTATCGCGTCCAGATTAGACGCGATAGTTCGAACTCCGAGAAGTCGAACTCACCGCGTCGACCCGGCTGGTAAGTGTAGACTAGCCCTTAGAGGTGCAGCATCAGGAGTGAGACAGTAACTATCTTGTCAGAAGATACGGGACAGAATAGGAACTGATTCTCCATCCTACTAAGGCCCCTTTACAACACTCTGGTGGCATAAAAGGGGAAGAATCAGACACTGGGAAGTAATTCCCTCCATAAGGGGGTTTCCCCACTATTGCAGCCCTACACCTCTCTGCTCCAACAGGCTGTAGACATGTGGGACTGTGTCAACTCCAGAATATGGGGAGTGCAAAGCTGGCTAAAGCTACTTTCTCCCCCTGCCTCCCTCCCTGTTCCTGCGCTCAGCTGTGGGGAATGAGGGACTTAGTGCATTCGCATTTCTAGATATACTGGAGTAGAATGTGGCCTAAATGGTTGAAGAATTCTAAGATGTTTACATTAAATTCCTTTGAGTGGTTTTTTAAAGTACGTATTAACTCTAGAAGCCTAAAGGCCAATATCACACACTATCTTACATTTTTATACTTCTCATCATTTGTAATATTGTCAGAGCTTAAAAATAAAATGTCACAGCCAAGGCTAACACTGCTAGCTTAGCAAATTAAGCGCTTCTCTTTTATTGGAGCTTGAAATGCACCTAGTGTTCTTATTTACTTTGTGGACTGTGTGTTGTACAATGTGTGACGGCTACAGCTCTGGGAGTGGGGTTTGTAAACCTCAAGCCCCCTCTGCTAGGTACATTTCTGTTTACTTCCTATATAAGCAATGTCCATTTCCCCAGCTGAATGTTAATGTTTTTAGTGTGTTGTATGTCAGCATTCTCCACCTTGTGGCCACCAGTTTTCAATATGGTCAGACTTCAGGGCTGAGAGTGGTCAAAACCACTTTGAACCATACTGAAATCTTTGAGAAATGTAACTATTCACAAAGGCCTTGGCCTGGAAATGGCCTCCCAGAGGATTCAGGGGGCCTGGGCCCCACGCCGCCGAATTGCCGCCGAAGACCCGGCACTTCAGCGGCAGGTCCCGGGGCAGAAGGACCCCCCGCTGCGGGTCTTCAGGGCACTTTGGTGGCGGGTCCCGGGGCAGAAGGACCCCCCGCCGCCGAATTGCCGCCAAAGACCCAGAGCAGAAGAAGCTCCGGGGGCCCGGGCTCCGCAAGAGTTTTCCAGGACCCCCGGAGCGAGTGAAGGACCCCGCTCCAGGGGCCCCGAAAAACTCTCATGGGGGGCCCCTGCGGGGCCTGGGGCAAATTGCGCCACTTGCGCCCCTCCCACCCCCCCGGCTGGGTGGCCCTGCCTGGAAACGGCATGACCCTTCATATCTTAGTTCCTCTCTGCTTATCCACTGGCTCATCCCCCTGCATTATGAGTCACCCACCCCCTTCACTCTGGCAACAATGGCAGCTTCTTTCACCCACTTCTCCCACAAGGCCATTCACACCTCTTCCTTTCTGCCCCTGGTGTGTAGAATGCTCAACCCAAATCAATTCACAGCCACTACCAGCTCCTGCTCATCCCTGCATAAGCGATCCCTGTTCTGTCGCACCTAGGGTAACCTGCCTACGGCTGGACACTTGGAAATCTCCAGATGGTACACTTAGAACTACAGGCAGCTCTGTGTGTTCCTGTTACTGTCATCCTTGCCTTCCTCTCCTTCCCCTGATGTGTTCTACACCCCTTGCTGTATCTCGTCCCTCTCTAGACTGTAAGTTCCTTGGAGCAGAGACTGTTTTTAATTGTACGTCTGTACAGTGCCTAGCACAATGAGACCCTGCCTGGATTGAGGTCTGGGTCTTACTGAACTACATAAATAATGATGCATGCAGCCCATTTGCCAGCTGATGTCCCAAATTGCATAACTCAGCAAAACTGTCGTCTTCATCCAAAATGCCACTAGATTTCTGTGCTAGAACAGAATTTGAAATGTTCTCATTTGAAATGCATTGTCGCAGCTCACCTAACTGCAAGAGTTATTTTCTGTCAGACCATCCGGGCAAGGAACTAGTTACCCAAGTGTTTAAATAAAGTAGATTATTTACTGTGCTGTGTAGCTCTTGTGTATATTATTGTGCACTTATTTTGAGAGTGGAGAGCTCTCATCCCCTCTCCAGGCCTGCAGAGAAATGTAGGCAGCACTTAGCCATCAGCATAGTGATTTATAGCAATGTAGTCAATCTGAATGTAGTGACCTCAGGTTGGGTTTTTCAGCTCTTCTCTGGTTTTAAGTCTTCCAGTGAGTTCTAATAAGGTGAGAATGTGTATTCATGCATATCTGTGACTTATATTTTTCAATGAGAGTCTGCTGAATTGGAATTAATTTGCAAAATGGACACCATTAAATTAGGCTTGAATAAAGACTGGGAGTGGATGGGTCATTACACAAAGTAAAACTATTTCTCCATGTTTATTCCCCCCCCCCCATACTTTTCCTCACACCTTCTTGTTAACTCCTGCAAATGAACCATTTTGATTACCACTACAAAAAGTTTTTTTCTCTCCACTTGTTAGAGTGTCTATGGTAACACCCATTGTTTCATGTTCTCTGGCTGTATATATATATCATCCTACTGTATTTTCCACTGCATGCATCCGATGAAGTGGGCTGTAGCCCACGAAAGCGTATGCTCAAATAAATTTGTTAGTCTCTAAGGTGCCACAAGTACTCCTGTTCTTTTTAGTGGAATCTAAGATGCCTTGTTTAGATTAAAGGATCTATCATTCCAACTCACCGTGGCTCATGTGAGCTGATGTTTCACGTTCCTCTTTCCTGGTTTGCACAGCTGCCACTTATAAAACAAGGTGTAAATGGGTTGTCAGTCCCCTCATGCACATCATGCTTTAAAGCAGTCACTCCCAATGTTTCCACTTCCCAATGATCCCTGTCCCCATGCGCCTTCCCTACCGCCTCACACTCCCTCTCTCCTTCCCAGTCTCATGCAGGAAGGGAGAGTTGGCACCAGACCTGGAGCCTGTTGTCAAGGTGGCCGTCTCCTCTTTGGTGCCTGGGGTCCTCTCACCCAGGCCAGAGAGGGGACTGCTGGAGTGGGTTGCTCAGGCCGCCGGGGTCCAGCTCCTCTGTGGGTGGCCAGAGGGGAGAAGGAGCAGCTGATTTTTTGCACTGGTGTGGAGCAGCCTTGTAGACATGGAGCAAGCAAGTGGTGGCAGCATTTATTACACATCTGCTCTTGTCCCCAGATACCCCTGCAAGAGGGGCCCTGCTCTACCCTGTGGTGGTGTGTGGAAAATGTCTCCCTCCCCAGAGCATCAAACATTCCCAAACCTAACCCTCTCCTGAGATTCAAAATATTCCCAGCGGAAGCCAGGAAAGCCCAGCCATTCTTCCACACACCTGCCTTGCTTTCAATCCCATGTCCTTGTCCAGCGTGGGCTTCTCTCCTCTCCCCTCTTCTCAGGGCAGCGCAGCCAGGCCAGCCCTCCGTTCATACCTCACTGTGGGCTGGGTTCCCCCAGGAACTGGATCCAGAAGCTGTTTGGCTGTATCCAACTGTGTGGCCTTTTAAAGGATGTGTGGGAACCATTAGACTATCCCATAGGGAATCTGGGGGAATGGGACCATCAGGCTATGCCCTGGAGATGTTGGGGCAGATTAGCAAGCTGCTGCTTCTCCCAAGGGATGTTACCACAGTACAGTAGGTAGAGGGTATGAGGGAGGAGGGTCCATAGGGATGGCTAGATGGCTGTGGGGACGAATAAAGATCAAGGGTGGGAGAGTCATATGTTTGGTTAATTCAGCAAAGCTTTCTAACCACCCCTGCCCCTTTGGATGCTTAGATGGATGCTGAGCCTGTGCAGCATGGCTAGCTGTGCTCATTAGCTGCCCTGTGCCCCCAGGGGAGCAGGCCAAGTCATCTGTAAGCAACAGAGTGGACGAGTCTGGCCTCTGTTTGCATATTGCCTTCAAACTTGCCAGCATTGCTCAGATCCATTGCTTCAAAACTATTTGCTGAATAACATCTGCAAATCATTCTTTGCCTGCCTTAAATGAGTGAAACATTAACTGCTTGCTGCCCTGGCTGGATTTGTCAGAAGAGCTGGGTTCTGTTCCCAGCTGAGCCCCAACCTGCTGGGTGACTGGCACAAGGTCATATCCCCTCTCTGTGCCTCAGTTTCCTCTCACACTCTTTGTCAGTTTTGAGTGTAGACTTTCCCTGTTGTGTTTGTGTAGCACCCAGCGCAATGGAGCCGTGAGCTGCAGTCTGCTAATACAGGTAATACTATCAACCCCCATCTGACAGAGGAGAGATGGATGAGCCAGAGAGGCACTTTCTACCCCAGCTAGAGAGACTTTCTCAAACAACCAGGAATCAGAAAAGGCATCTGATCAAAAAGGTCAAAGGAAAAACTGTGCCCAGGAGAAAGGAGAGAGAGAAGCAGGGATCAGTGACACATGCTACTGTTTTCTTAGTGTGATTTGTGTATTTACAGAGCATGTTGCAAGGCTGGCTGCAGCTGCACCTCTGTCCCTCCCTGATCTCTCTGAGTGCACCCCTAAGGTACCAGGCCTTGTGCCTTTACCTCTCCTGGGGTGGGATTTTGCAGGTCTCCCATGCTTAGACCAGGACCTGGGCTACCGCCCCCTGTGTACCAACTGTGCTCACCCCATAGGTCCAAGTGCAGTTCCTCCCATAGGGAGTCTGTGTCCAAAGTGGAACAGAGCAACCTCCTACTTGGTCAGAAATGGACACAGGATCAAACAGCGGGCACGGTGAGTTGCTAATGGTGAACAGATCTTACTTGAGGGGTTGGTCTCTTTCTTATACTTTGACAACACATAGCATAGCTTGTCTCACCAGTAAAGTCCCAATTAAGGTTGCTGACGGAGCGAGACGTTAAAAAATATCATCAAAGAAAGAAGACTCAGGTCCTTCATCTGGTGCCCACCAGACGAAAAGGTTGGGGACCACTGATCTAGTCCAACCCCCTGCTCAAAGCAGGACCAATCCCCAAATCCCTAAATGGCCCCCTCAAGGATTGAACTCACAACCATGGGTATTATCTTTCAAAACCACATGAAAAACCCATTGGGCACAAAAGACAGACTCAGCCATTTGATGCTTTGGTGTCAAATCATCTGTAGCATTGATGGGGAGGCTGAGACACTTCCCTAGGGTGGTTAGTCTTAGAGTTAGTCTCCTGCAGAGTATGCAGCTCTCCAGGTCCCATCCAGATGCATCCACAGGCAGCTGGGGAGAGAGGTAGTGGTATGGTTGATCCCTGCCTGCTCCTGAGGTCTGGTCCTTTAAGGCATTTGCTCAGGGCAGTCTGATTTTTGTCAGAGGAAATCGATTTGTATCATGTCCCCTTTGCCAAATGGCGACAGATTTGGGGGCTTGGCGGGTCAACTTCCTGTTTGAAGCTGGACAAGCACAAGTCCATGTGGCTGGACGCACTGCATCTGAGGGTGCTAAAGAAGTTGGCAGATGTGCTTGAAGAGCCATTGGCCATTATCTTTGAAAACTCATGGCAATTGGGGGAGGTCCTGGATGACTGGAAAAAGGCTAATGTAGTGCCCATCTTTAAAAAAGGGAGGAAGGAGGATGATCCAGGAAACTACAGGCCAGTCAGCCTCACCTTAGTCCCTGGAAAAATCATGGAGCAGGTCCTCAAGGAATCCATTCTGAAGCACTTGGAGAAGAGGAAGGTGATCAGGAACAGTCAGCATGGATTCACCAAGGGCAAGTCATGCCTGACTAACCTAATTGCCTTCTATGATGAGATAACTGGCTCTGTGGATGGGGGAAAGCAGTGGACGTGTTATTCCCTGACTTTAGCAAAGCTTTTCATATGGTCTCCCACATTATTCTTGCCAGCAAGTTAAAGAAATATGGGCTGGATGAATGGACTATAAGGTGGATAGAAATCTGGCTAGATCATCAGGCTCAACAGGCAGGGCCGGTGCAAGGAAGTTTCGCGCCCTAGGCAAAACTTCCACCTTGCACCCCCCACCCAGCTAACCCCGCCCCCCACGGCAGCTAACTCAGCCCCCCACCCGGGGAAACCCCCCCGCAGCTACCCCCACCACGACAGCTAACCCCTCTCCCCCGTCCCCACGGCAACTAATCCCACCCAGGAGACTCCCCTGTCCCCACGGCAGCTAACTCTACCTGGGAGACTTCCCCTTTCCCGCCACGGCAGCTAACCCTGCCTGGGGAGACCTCCCCCCGCGGAAGCTAACCCTGCCTGGGTAGCCCGCCCCAGCTCACCTTGGCTCCACCTCCTCCACTGAGCACGCCTGCGCTGCTCTAATTCTCCTCCCTGCCCAGGCTTGCGGCGCTGATTGGTGGAGACTTTGAGCTGGGCTGTGTGCTCAGCAGAAGAGGCAGAGTGGAGGTGAGCTGGGGCTGCTGTTCCCCTGTGCGCCCCCTCCCCCGGTACTGCGGGCGGCCCTCCCAGCCCCCACCCAGCTCACCTCCACTCCACCTCCTCGCCTGAGGAGATATTTAGGCGCCCCCCAACCACTAGGTGCCCTAGGCAGCCGCCTAGTTTGCCTAAATGGTTGCACTGGCCCTGTCAACAGGTAGTGATCAATGGTTCCATGTCTAGTTGGCAGCCGGTATCAAGTGGAGTGCCCCAAGGGTCGGTCCTGGGGCTGGTTTTGTTCAATATCTTCATTAATGATCTGGAGGATGGTGTGGACTGCACCCTTAGCAAGTTTGCGGATGACACTAAACTGGCAGGAGTGGTAGATAGGCTGGAGGGTAGGAATAGGATACAGAGGGAGGGACCAGGGCCGTCCTTAGGATTTATGGTGCCCTAGGCGGGATTATCAAACTGGTGCCCCTGTGCCTGTCTTGTTCTTAGCAACACAAACATAAGCTTACACTATTGGAAAACTTGCCACATGCATGTTATTGAAACCAGTTTAACTTAATTAAGCACATTGTAATGCTGATGGACTAGCACTAAAGAGGTAGCACTATAGAAAAAATTCTGATTTGACAGAATTATGCAAATAATATAATTTTTTTAATTTGTTAACATTTTATTGGAAATTTATATGAAGAGGTATTGAAACAAGGATTTGTTTTTAATTAAAAGCAATCTTTCTGGCTTTTTTGGCAGCAAAATCAGTAATAATGTCATCTATGACAAAGACAAAGTGATGTCTTGTTTGATTGCAAGAATAGCAAGACCAGTCAAGTGTTCCTGAGTCCTTGTAGAGTGGAGATAGTTTTTAATGAGCTTTAGTTTTGAGAAACTCCGTTCTCCTGATGCTACTGTTACAGGAATTGTCAGTAGAATACGAGTGGCAATATACACATTAGGATATATGTCAACAAGTTTGTTGGTATGAGTAAACTGTACAATGTCCATCATCGATTTTTCCATGTGGCAACACTGATGACAGTGTACTCAATTCTTCATACAGTTCAAGTCCATTTAAATCAAAATGATCGCCGTGCTTCAGGAGGCTCTCTAGGTCAGGGGTCCCCAACGCGGTGCCCAAGGGTGCCATGGCGCCCACAGGGGCCTCTCAGTGCACCTGTGTACTAGCTGGCAGATAAGCATCCACCAAAATGCCACTGAAATTCAGCAGCATTTCGGCAGCGACGCCTCTGGATGACACTGCTTACCGCCGATAAGCAGCGTCATCCAGAGGTGTCGCTGCTGAAATGCCGCCGAATTTTGGCGGATGCTCGTTCACTGCCATGGTCCTTTGTCTGGTGACAGCCAGACGAAAAAGGTTGGGGACCACTGCTCTAGGTTCTTGCATTTTGTCATTAGTTGCTGTTGTTTTCCTATTTCGTTTAATTTAGTCCTGCTCAGCCCACCTACCAGCTGAGTGAATGGAACCCCAGGCCGACAGCGGGCTGAATGGCTCAGCCAGGGTATCAGCCGCCGGTCTGCTCAGCCCGCTGCCGGCCTGGGGTTCCTTGGGGGTCCCCAGGCCAGCAGTGGGTGCTGAGTGGGGCTGGTGGCTGGGACCCCGGGTGGCAATGGGGCAGCAGCCAGAACCCCAGAGCAGCGGCGGGCTGAGCAGCTCAGCCCACCCCGCCGCATGCCATCAAAAATCAGCTCGCATGCCACCTTTGGCACATGTGCCGTAGGTTGCCGACCCCTGCTCTATACACTAGTAAGGAGATGAGCATATTACAGTTGTTGGAGGGCTCTATTTAGCAGTAACAGGCTATAGGAAAGCCAGTCAACATTTTTGTTTCTCTGATGAAAACTGTCCCATTCCCTTCCCCATACCAAACTTGTCACAAATAATTGTCAACAACTTAATTTTCTGTTTTTGGCTAAGATACTGATTTTTAAAAAAAAATATTGAAATTGAATTCAGGATTGTTAGCAAGCATTTTTGGCAAACAAATTTATTAAATGACAATCTAAATGGCAACTCAGTACTGCTTTCATGCTTGGCTCACCCCCCAGCCTGCTGGTCCAACAGCTGCAGTAGAGGAGGAGATAGGTGGAAAACTGCAGGACCCCAAAATCCACCTCTTGGGGTGCAGAGTGGCAACAGCAGCAGCAAACCCACAGGTCTGATCACATGGCAATGGGCACCACCACCAGCCCACCAGACCATGGTGAAGTTAGCACAGCATCTGATCTCAGGGACGGGGCACCCATGGAGTCATAACAGCTCATCCTGCCCTGTGCAGCTCCCCCTGGATGAGATGGATCACTGCCAGCCCAGGGGAGACGCGCTCCCCAGCTAGGGTGACCAGATCCAGATGTCCTAATTTTATAGGGCCAGTACCGATATTTGGGGCTTTATCTTATATAGGCACCAATTACCCCCACCTAGGGTGACCAGACAGCAAATGTGAAAAATCGGGACGGGGGTGGGGGGAGGAATAGGAGCCTATATAAGAAAAAGACCCAAAAATCGGGACTGTCCCTATAAAATCTGGACATCTGGTCACCCTACAGGCGAGATCCTTCCCCCACCCCTTCCCAGAGACCCCAGCAGCCAATCCCCTCCCTCAGACTGTGCTGCATTTGGCTCTCTCTAGGACCCAGCAGCCCTGCTCTCACATGCTTCACTGCTTCCCATCTGTCCAGGCTTCCAGCAGAGTGATGCCCCCAGACCTAGTGGTGCCCTAGGCGGCTGCCTGTTCTGCCTATGGCTAAGGACGGCCCTGAGAGGGACCTAGACAAATTAGAGGATTGGGCCAAAAGAAATCTGATGAGGTTCAACAAGGACAAGTGCAGAGTCCTGCACTTAGGATGGAAGAATCCCATGCACTGCTGCAGGTTGGGGACGACTGGCTAAGGAGTAGTTCTGCAGAAAAGGACCTAGGGGTTAAAGTGGACAAGAAGCTGGATATGAGTCAACAGTGTGCCCTTGTTGCCAAGAAGGCTAACAGCATTTTGGGTTGTATAAGTAGGGGCATTGCCAGCAGATCGAGGGATGTGACCATTCCCCTCTATTCAGCATTGGTGAGGCCTCATCTGTAGTATTGTGTCCAGTTTTGGGCCCCACGCTACAAGAAGGATGTGGAAAAATTGGAAAATAGAAACCTCTCAGAGATAGCACTACACAATGGGAACTGCTTGACCCCGGTCACAGCAAAAGAGCTTTCCAGCAAGTGGGAAGAAGATATAAAAGGGGAAATGACATCATGACCTCACTCTCCCTACAATACCACACCTGGAAACACCAGAGGAACACAGACTGAACTGGGGGAAGTGATGGTCCCAGGCTAAAGGGATTTCTAGCCTGTGTATGAAAACCTGGGAAACCCAAGCTGCAAAGCAAAGGCAGTTTGTGCCTTAAGAATCTGCCAGCCCATTTATCACTGAGGGTGAGAATTTGCTAATTCATATGCTGCCTATCTAGTGTGTTAAGATCAATTTGCAGTTTTGTGTATATTTCCTCAATACATACTATGCTGAGATATACTCTGTGTATACTGATATATGCAGTACTGTGGAAACAAAGATTGTAGCAGAGCATTCAAAATAACATAAATCCTCCTGTGGGTTTCCCCACGTATCTTGTTTTGTCATATCCATTTCATAGACTGCACATTCTCCAAGCCAAGACCTATATCACATTACATTACACAGCTGCACATCATAAAAATAACATAACTAATGAGGGTGATTTCATCTACGGTCCTTGACTAGCCAGGTCTTAACACTAGCACTGTGCAGACTAACAAGCAAGTGAATACATGGAGTCAGAAGTGAGTTATTGACTGACCTTTCTTCCAAGGTGTTTTTTTTTTTAAATTATTATTCTGCATTCGCTGGCCAGAGAAACAGGCTGTTTAGTTAAGGACACTAAACCTTAGTTTATCTATCCGGTTCCTAGTGTGTCTTAGCCAATGAGAGAGGAGTGAACCACGGGGCGGTGTCACTACATCTGAGAAACCTTAGATAAACAAATATGCAAAGCCATAGTGAGCAGATTCAGCGTGTGAGAAGCAAAGAGACAGATGCAGCCCTTCCAGAGGGTCTAAAAGAGCATATGCCTTTGAGTCATTGCCTGGGCATTTAGTCGTTCTCATTGCAGTTGCAGGTTTGTTGCATGTTTCAGTGATTTTAAACATAGTTTGGTGTTGAATAACCTTGCACATGATAATGTTTCTAGCTGTACCTGGTGAATGGAGGGTCACCTTTCCATGGGCAAAGCCAAGGCTTTGAGAACAGGGCTGCTTGCTGAAAATCTACAGGTGGGGATTCTTGACAATGGATGCAGCTGGCCAGGGAGGAGTAGAGGAAGTGAAAGGCCAGTGGATATGGGCTGAATTAGAAAGACACATCCCTCACCAGCAGCCATAGAGTGGCATCAGCAGCACAGGTAGCTCGGGGAGCTAGAAGGACCAGCTGATGCTGGTATTTAAAGCATTCAAACATTAATTACTATGTAAAAACAAAACCTGATTGCTTTTGAAAGGAGCGGGACTGATTCTCAGCTGATGTAAATCAGCGGAGCCCCATTGACTTCACTGGAGCTCTGCCCATTCACACCAGATGGGGATCTGGCCCAGCATACATAAATGACTTAAAAACCAATTTCCCCCCTTCAAATTAACTTTTTGTTTTTTACATAAATCAAAATCATTATTTTATGCCCAAGCAAAAGCACCCAGCTGGGTGTTTGTCCATCAGTCAATGGAAGCACCTCACTTGGGATGGGTGCACCACACAGCCAGTTGTGGTGATGAGTGTGGGGAATGCACTGAGCACCCCTCTATGGCATACAGACTTTTCACACCTGCCATGCTCATGGACACTGAGTGTAGCAGAAAAAAAACAGGAGTACTTGTGGCACCTTAAAGACTAACAAATTTATTTAAGCATGAGCTTTTGTGAGCTACAGCTCACTTCTTCGGATGCATAGAATGGAACACACAGACAGGGGATATTTATACATACAGAGAACATGAAAAGGTGGAAGTATGCATACCAACAGGCAGAGTAGCTGGTAACGGGCATTCAGAGTGCAGAGAGTAGAAGTTCTACACTCAGCTGAGATGATTTGTGAATCAAGGTTTCCACCAACCCATCAATTCTTTCGCCAGGAATGTGAATCCTGAGTAACTTGCATGCAATTCTTTTAAACATCCTGAAAGAAAGTGGCACTTTTAAGATTCGTGTTTGACCAGCTGCTGGGAGAGGCAGCTGAAGAAGCAAGAGACCCTGATACCCTTTTTTATGGAAAACACAGAAACTCTCCAGATTATGGCCTGTTTGCTTGTAACTGTTTCAGTTGGGCACTCAGATATAGATGAGGCTGGGTATGAGGTGGCAGGTGAACCAGATTTGGCACAGAACAGTTTAGACTAAAGTCAGCATGAAAGGGGTGAATCCAGGGTTAAATTCAGCCAGAGCTGTCCAGAGCAAAGCTCTGGTAAATATTTTCAAACCCCCTGGAGCCTCGGCGCCTCCTGCGGGGCTGAAGCCCTGAGCCTCAGTACCTCTCACAGGGCTGAAGGTTCTGGAATCTACATATTGGAGATTTTAAAGAGCAAGTTAGATAAATACTTGTCAGGGATGGTCTAGACAATACTTAGTCCTGCCCTGAGTTCAGGAGACTGGACTAGATGACCTCTCAAGGTCCCTTTCAGTCCTGTGATTCTAAGGGAGTGATGTGTTAAAGGGACATTCGTTCATTGGACTTTCCCACCACAATGTGGGAAACCGAGGCAAAGGACATTGTGTAGGGTGAGGGTTGCTTACCGTCACATGCTTTTGAATGTAGAGCTGTTGTGTTTTCCCAGAAGAGTGCTGGGTTCCCTTTCCCTTTTAATAAAACTTCTCTTTTGTTATACTCAGACTCAGTGCTTGGAAGAGGGGAAGTATTGCCTCTTAGAGACACCCAGAGGTGTGTTAAGTTTTCCCAACTTACTGGGTGGGGGCTCGAGTCAGTTCTGTTTTGTATTGTTAAGAGGAACTTCTGCAGTGCCATATTCTGAAGTTAACCCAGGCCTATAGAGATTTCAGTTCTTAGTGATTTCACTGGGTAGCAGGGAATCTCACAGTCAGTCCAGCCTTGAATTGTCTTTCATTTCACCACCGTCCCTCCGCCAGGTCTAAGGCCCTTGGGCCAGCTTATCAGGGATTCTGCTCTGGCAATCACTGAAGAGAAACAATAACTTCCAGTTTCTGCAAATAACACAGAGTACCAGGTACCATCTGAACACATGAGCCTGCATAAATGGACTGAATTGTTTACACAGGCCATCTTTCAGTGTGAATGTGAGAGGAGAAAATAGAATGAGAAGTATATTAGACAGTTAGTAAATCTGGCTTTTCAGTCTTTCTGCCTCTCTGTCAGAAAAGAATCCAGCTATTGCAGAGTCTGGGAACATGCACATGGCCAGATATAATGGACTTGGAACAAAAGATTGATAATGTCCCAGTATTGACTGGGCTTTGTCACCATTTACTTAAGTCAGGTGCTGAAAGCGTGCTCTGTGCTGTATACAACATTACAGTGCCCCAAAGAGCTGACACCAGTGCGTGTGAGTGTCCGGGGTGATCGGACTGGTTTGGGGCAAATGGGGCAGAGATCAGGAGCAGCCCCAAAATCTAGCCAACACACACACTGCAAACATGCTGCTGCAGGTAGAGCCACTTCCCGCTTTGCTCCCACTTCAGCGCCTTCTGTCACTGGCCACAGGAACAGCACAGTGCACACATACAAGGTAACAGCCTTGTTGCCCAAGCATCTCTTCTGTGCTCCTGTGGTACCCAGCTCAGCTGTAGGTAGCACCAATGGGTGCTGTCCACTCTTGGAGGCATGTAGCCTTCTGGTGAGGAGGACAAGAGGCAAGAGTTTCACGGGGGGAGAACAGTCAGCAAAAATCAAACACAGAGCAGAGCAAAAAGAATGAGCAAGAAAGAAAAAGGGGGGAAATACAAAAAAAAAAGAGGAAAAGGTGGCAAGAAGGAGTTAAAAAGACAAACTGGAAAGCAGCCATGGCAGAGCCTGTTTGTGGAGATATGGGCTGGGATGTTCCCTTCCACCGATCTCTCCCAAAGCATGTGTGTACTGGGTGGGTTCCATGCACTGGGAGAATCAGAAAGGAGCATCCACATCTCAACCCGAGAATGTTCCTACATCGCTCCCCCTGTAACCTGACCTACTCCTGCTTATAAATGTTAGCTTATCTAATCAGGGAAGAGGAGCATACCAGGTGACTGAGGCAACTGCTTGCACAATCTGAATAGCCAATCTTTGCAGGAGGCCTCGCTATGGACAAACAGCCCTCCCATCCCTCCCAGATGGAATGAGTTCATAAAGAGTGTTTCTCAACCAATGACAGTGTTAGCACATTGGAGGGTTCTTTCCAGATGATCCTGGACTTGGGGGAAATGGGCCAAATGCAAAGAAACAATTGTCTGCAACAAATGATTGGAGCAGCTTTAATCACAGCTGTGGTGACGTAGGCTGCAGCTGGAGAATGCAATACTGCATGTTTGTATCGTGAAACGTCTTGTGTGTTTTGGAAGGACAAATTCATCCCTGGTTTAACTGCACTGACTTCCGACGAAGAGGGCATTCACCCACGAAAGCTCATGCTGCAAAACGTCTGTTAGTCTATAAGGTGCCACAGGATTCTTTGCTGCTTGCACTGACTTCATCAGAGGAGAGAAGCCAGGGGGCTTATGATGTGTATTTTTGGAACACCTAAGGAGTCCTTAATGTAGTTTCAACATTTGGGAAATATTCTATCACATTGGATTCAGTGAGAACTCGGTACATCCAAATAGATTTGCTTTTGTTATCTTTTCTCTAGATATCTGAGAGTGATGTGAATTCAACAAATTGAAGAAATTCTTTAGTAAAATCTACTGGGAGATCATCTGAGTACCTCTGACACAGATGTTTGATACCTTCATTGATTTCAGACCTTGAAATGGTAGGCGAAAAAACTGTCAGGATACTAAAGGTTTTGTCAATATTTTCATAAGCCTTGATCCAATGTTCTAATGAACTCTTCAGTTTGTCAGTGATTGCAATGAAGGTATTTCCTCTGAAGGTCTCCTTATCACTGAATGAGTGGGCAGTTGCATCATTGCATGTCTTCTGTCTTTTGTGGCATTTGGCTGTCTTATACTCATGGTTAGTAGTCCTTGCAGCCCCCCGAATTTCATACTCATCCAAACTATCCAGCATTTGTTGAAGAACAGTTCCAAGACTCCTCATTAGGTTTACAGCAGTGGAAAGTTCAATTTGAGCACTTTGCAAGCTTAGACTGCACCCGCTGAATGACTGAAGTATATCATTCCAGACTTCACACAAAATACAATTTTCCAAAATGCGCATTGCATCACTCAGGATCGTTGCATCTTTTCTTGTTGCTGATTTTTGCTCTCTAGCACTTCAAGGATGTTGGGGTATCCCAGAACAACTGCATTCACAGCTTCAGCATTGGCACTCCACTGTGTCCCTGAGAGTGACTTGGGCACTAAGCATCCCTTTGATAGTGAATCGCTAATAATCATCCAACCACTTGTTGATGCAGAGAAAAAAGTATACAATGTTTGGACATATCCAAAAAAATAAACTGCTTCAACACAACAATCCATGGCAGACTGGCCAACAAGGTTGAGTGAACCCCGGCTTTCCCCCAGCCATGGAGTCTCCCCCACTCTTGCGCACACAGCGCATGAGCCAGGGCCGCCAGGAGTCAGGTTGTCGGCAGACTGCCCTGCGTGCCACTGTACAGGAACAAACTCCCCATGCACCAGTCACAACCACCATTTGCCCTTCCCCCTCAGTGTGTTTGTCTGGATTTAGTAAGCCTGGTTCTCTGGGACACAGCTGTGCCTGGGCAGGGGGAGGGGGAGCGTGTATCTCTTCCTATTGCTTCTGTTGTGCAAGAAGCACAAGATGCAATGTGGCTCTGTAAGAGGAACTGAGCTGTGGACATGGGAGGAGCCTGTGGATGAGCTCAGGGAGGTCAGACCATGTCTGAGGGTTGCAGGATAGAAGGTGCAAAGGGGATTGTGAAGGATCCACAGATGTGCGGACAGGGGCATTGGTGGGGACAAGGCAACGCAAAGCTTGACAAGGGATGGTAAGTCAGGAGCAGCAGTTTTACTGAGCCTTGGAGGTGGTAACAGGAAGTGTAAATGTGATACGATACTGGATGGGAAACCAGTAGGGAGATTCCTAAAGAGGAGTTACGTGATCATGCAGCTGGGCAGGGCCAGTGCGCTTTGCAGCAGTGGCTTGTGCGGACAATGGGCCACAGCATGTCAGGGCTTGGTCCCATGAGCAGGCGCAGGGAGCTGCAGGAGTGGAAGCGGGGATCAGGTCTGCAGGGTACCGAGCATTCTGCATCGCTATGTGGGCACGGCGCACGCCACTGGAGAGGGCAAAGGGAATTTTAATGTCTCTCTCTTGGAGGGGCTCAGCAGCCGAGCCACCACAAAGGCATGGGAAGTGTGGTGCCTCCCTCTGTGGGCTGGCATAGTCCATAAAGACTGTTCCTCAATCTGTGACAGCGTTAGCATGTTGGAGGATGTGCTGGAGCACAGAAAAAATGGGCCAACTGCAGTGAAACAATTGTCTGCAACAAATGATTGGAGCAGCTCTAACCGCAGCTGTGCTGACATGGGCTGCAGCCAGGGGAATGGAATGTGGCATGTTTGTATCATGAAACATCTTGTGTGTATTGGAAGAGCTGGGCCAAAAGTGGGCCACTGTGTGTGTCCCTAGGGTAAGTGGGCAGATGTCACCCAGTGTCCCTGTGCCCTGTTTCAGTTCTCCCTCCAGTTGTGGTTCGTCTGTGACCTAACCCTGCCCTGGGGTAATCACTGAGGTGTTGGATGCCTGTAAGTGTTGCTAGTGGCCTTACTGGTGTTGGATCAGGAATCGTTTTGGTCCCTGTGATGCGCACGCCACGGGAATGCTGGCTGTACCCCCTAGGCGCAAGGGGATGGGAAATCCACAGCCAAGGCAGAGGCACAGGTTGCTGGATCATACTTAAGCACAGCCAGGCAAGCCATTGCCCCACTGTGCCCACAACCCTGTCTGCTCTTCCCCCTTGGCACGTTTGCACATGGGACCAACAGAGCCATTCTCTTGGTTAGCACAGCGTGGGATGCTCCCCACACTATGGAAGTGCTGTATGGGGCCCCCACCACGGTCTTCTGGCATATAGGTACCATGGGAACGCTAGCTTGAAGCAGAGTCCTTCCAGCTGTTCTGGGGAAGACAGGCTTCTGGCCAGTTTAGTCCCTGTTCCAGACTCATGGACCAGCTGCCATGAGAGCTCCATCTCCAACACTCCGTGGTCTCACCCATGTGGGTGGCAATGGACAGTGAAATGTAGCAGTCATGGAGACTGAGCTAGGCCATTATGTAGCTTGGGCCACTTTCATGGAGGGCATTGAACATCAGGGCAGCAGTCTCAAACTGGACTCAGTATTCAACCGGAACCCTGCACAGGGAATGAAGCATTGCGGTCATGCGATTTCAGCAGCCTGGGCGGCTAACTAAGTGGGCTGCTGCATTTGGAGCAGTTTCACCCCTTGGGATGCTGCATTGCAATAATTAAACCAGGAGCTCAAAATTCTGTAAATCCCCAGGACCAAGTCCCAGAGGAAGAGGTTATATTGCCTGGCCAGACCAGCCTTTCCCATGCTGTAGCTGTCTGGCAGCAGAGTCCAGGGGGACCCCAACGTTGCAGACCAATTTGATAATCTGAAGGCAGACACCCTGCACAGAGAGCATTGTCCTGGGGACTGGAAGTTCTAGAAGTTCACTGTCCCCTCCAACTTCACCTCAGTCTTGACTGGGATTAGCTGCTGATCACACAGGTGCTGATGCCTCCCATGTAGTTGGTTGTCTGGGAGTGAGTGGTAGAGTGGTATATACAGGAGGCAACATTTTCCAAAGCACTTAAGTGCCTTAGGAGCCGAAGTCTTGTTCTCAAGTGATGAGGCACATGGGATGTGCGGCGAGATTGACTTGCAGCGAGATTTGGCCCCTAGATGGCTAGATAACTCTTGGTAAATGGGACTTGGGCTCCTAAAGTCACTAAGGCACTCTTGAAAAAGTTACTGAGGGGAGGCAAGTCTTTAGAGGAACTCGTTATCCAAGACGATGCATTTGAATGAAAGACAAATGAACCTCTATGATGAACCAAAAATACAGAAACTCTGGCAACCTGACAGGAAGAGTCCTGCTCCCGAAAACTCCATTCTGTTCACTATAGGTTCCTATAGCACCATAGTGTCTGAGCACTGTCCCAGTGTGCATTAAGTGATGTGACTAACGTGTGGGTTTGTTCTCTCTCCCACTGAGGGTAACTGTCTGTGCACTGGAGTATTTGGGTTTGATAGGGATTTTTTCACTGTTGTGTGGAGCCAGCAGGTCTCTGCTGCTGCTGTTGTATCCCTACTCAGGGGGAGAAGGGAGGTGTTTCCTTCTAGGCCAGGGGTCGGCAACCTTTCAGAGGCAGTGTGCCGAGTCTTCATTTATTCACTCTAATTTAAGGTTTCGCGCGCCAGTAATACATTTTAATGTTTTTAGAAGGTCTCTCTCTACAAGTCTATATATTATATAACTAAACTACTGTTGTATTGTAAAATAAACGAGGTTTTCAAAATGTTTAAGAAGCTTAATTTAAAATAAATGTTGAACTTACGCCACCAGCCCGCTCAGCCCGCTGCTGGTCTGGGGTTCTGTTCTCCTAGGTCGGCAGTGGGCTGAGTGGGGCCTGCGGTCCGGCAGCCAGAACCCCAGACCGGCAGCGGGCTGTGCGGGGCCGGCAGCCGGGACCCCAGACCGGCAGTGGGCTGAGTGGCTCAGCCCACTGCTGCTCACGGCTTCCATCCGCCGGCTCTTGCCAGCCGCGATCCCGGCTGCCGGCCCCGCTCAGCCTGCTGCCGGTCTGGGGTTCCGGCCCTGCCCGCATACAGTGGGTACCTACCTTCTCCCTGGTTCTGGCCCATTCTCTTCCTCTCTCTGCATTGAGCTGAGGGTGGGAGTAGACCAAGCACAGGGCTGGGGGTGAAGGGTCTGGCCAGGAGCTAGAATGAGGGAGGGGGCTCAGGGTTGGGGCAGGAGGTTTTGGGTGTGGGGCACTTACCTGGGCAGCTCCCATTTGGTGTGAGGGGTGCAGGTGGGAATGTGAGTTGGGTGCAGGAGCTCCCATTTGGTGCTCAGGGTGGGGGTGGGGCTGTGCGGGGTGCATGGGATGTTGGGGGGTTGGGGATGTGGGGGGGTGCAAGAGTCAGGGCAGAGGGCTGGAGGCATGTGAGGGGGGTGCAGGTGTCAGGGTAGGGGGGCTGGGTATGTGTAGGGGTGACAGAGTCAGGCCTGGGGTCATGGGGTGTGTGTGAAGGAGTCAACAGAGGGCTGGGTGGTACAGGGCTCAGGGCTGGGGCCTGGGGTGTGTGGGGGGGGTGCAGGGCTCAGGGCAGAGGGCTGTGGGGGGAGGTCAGGGCTCAGGGCAGAGGGCTGGGTGACTGCCCCCCCCAGAACCTCCAACCCCCCCCCCACTCCTTGTCCCGACTACCCCTTCCTGGGACCCCACCCCCTATCTAAGCCTCCCTGCCCCTTGTCCCCTGACTGCCCTGCTAGGACCCTACCTGTCCCCTGACTGCCCCAACCCTTATCCACACCCCCGCACCCAGACAGAACGCCCTGGACTCTCATGCCTATCCAACCGCTCCCCGTCCCCTGACAGGACCCCCAGAACTCTGGATCCATACAACCCCCTCCTGCTCCCTGCCTGCCCCAACCCCTCTCCACACCCCTGCCTCCTGATAGCCCCCCCCCAGAACTCCCGACTCATCCAACCCCCCCAGCTCCTTGTCTCCTGACCACCCCCTCCAGAGACCCCCCCCACCCTACCTGCCCCCCCAGGACCCTCCTTGCTCCTTGTCCCCTGACTGCCGTGACCCCTATCCACCCCCCACCCCCTAACAGATCCCGGGACTCCCATGCCCCATCCAACCGCCCCTGCTCCTGACTGCCCCTCCAGAGACCCCTGCCCCTCACCACCCCCAGGATCCCACCCACCCTGCTCCCTGTCCCTTGACTGCCCCCACCCCTTACCCAACTCCTCCCGGCCCCAGACCCCTTACTATGAGGCTCCCCACTCATCCGGAGCCCTGCTGCCGCACGCGCACCGGCAGGGCTCCAGATGAGCGGGGAGCATCTTTCCCTCCCCACAGAGCCAAACGCTGCCCCACGGGAGCACGCAGCCCCGGCCCCCAGAGCGCTGTGCGCGCGGCGGCAAGGCTCCAGGGGAAGGGGTGGAAGGCAGAGGAGGGGCCGGCGGCTTGCTGCGCTCGGCCAGACACTCTGGCCCGGGACCGCGGACCCTGTGGCTTGCCGCAACAGCAGGATTTTTAATGTCACTCGGAGTCCCAGAAGGCAGCCGCATGCCATTAAAAAACGGCATGCGTGCCATCTTTGGCATGCGTGCCATAAGTTGCTGACCCCTGTTCTAGGCCATGCCACGTGCATGAAAAGGGCAGAGATTTCCTTCATTCCCTCCCACAAGAGGAAGCGATGATCTCGACATCACCATTTCTGGGGAACTCTGACTCCTTGTTTGATTCCTTTTTGCATGGTTTGTTGGTCATTTTTCCATGAATATTTGTGCAACCAGGTTTGATTAGCACAAATGCTTGGGGAGAAACTTTGACTCATATGCTAGTGCATATTCATACACAAGGACACCTGTTCTTTAACCAGGTCTGTGATTGATAGTAGTCATTGCACGTTCCAGCATAACAGTACACGCATGGGAATGAAAAATGAATCCATCTGTCACTACACACCTCCTGCTCCTCCACACAGAGGCACACCCTTGCCACGGCCACACTGTCTACACCACAAGCAGCACCTCACAGCTGACTCACTAAATGTCTAGCATCTCCTTCCCCAAATGCCCCCATAGTTTGCGCTGAGTAAAATCATCCGACACCTATGTTCATTTACCATGAGTTAGTGAAACATTTGATTTAGTCTGACAAGTGTCTGGTGTTTGCAAGATAGGAAATTATTTTTTAACTCATGGAGGTAAATCTTGGCTTAGCAATTAACAGATGCCAAGTTAATGTGTTACGTATACAGTTCCAAGAGTACAGCTCTTTCCTATAACAGGGTGAACAAAGGATAGAAGGCAGAAATTGACTGTGTGGACTCTGGCAGCACTGCTGACCCAGCAGCTACTCGGGAGAGCAGGTACATGGTAGTGTCTGTGCTGGACTGACTTACCTAGATGCTATTTCTGTAGTAGGTGCAGTGTCATGTGGAATAGCACAGATGTGTCGAATTATGGGTTTGGCCGGGAGTTTTGAGGAACTGTGCAGAGGGATTGTAGAATCCTAGCATCTGTGGGTCTTCAATGTCTGTTGGGATAGTGGGTGCTTTACAGTATGGCCAAGAGTTTTAGACGTGACTATTCATTTTGGGATCCTGACAAGAGACACCTTAAAGGGGCTGGATTTCAGAGGGTGGGTGCACAACACTCTCTCAACATGTCCTTTTAAGGTGACTCCAGCTCGTCCTCCCAAATCACTGGTCTCCTCTGAAAATCTTGGCCCGTGCCTCTTGCCTGTCAGAGGTGACATTAGCCCTTGTTTGCACACCAACAGACAGCTTTGGGACCGGACCCTGCCATCCATCTTACTGGGGCAAAATGAGCTTTCTAAACAAATCCTGCCTTGGACGGGAGGAGAGAGGCACTCACTGAGACATTGGCAAGGTGCCAATTAGGCAAGGTGCCGCAATCATTGCATCCTGCACAGTTATGGACCCCACTGCCTGTCACCAGCCCACACCCAACATTGCCTGTGGAATCCTCCCCTTAGGCACGGAGAAGATGCACCTACCAGGGTTTCTGCTGTCCTTCTTGGTGCTAGGTTGAAGCCAGTGGGAGATTTATGGCAAGGTGTATCCTGCCAAATGTGTCTATGTTGCCTCTGTTGCTGGCACTCATTCTGTTCAGAGTGAGCACTGATCAGCAGCCTTTTCCTGCACAATAATCTTCCTTTACAATGACAGAAATAAGACCCAGGAGGTCAGCTTGCGCAGACTCCCATGCTCTCCTCTGACCAGAGTCAGATTTTTTTCCTATGGTGCTTTTTTAAAAGTGCATTTTCCAGCCCAGTTTTAAATGGGCTCTGTGGTTTTGTAGTTCTCACTGCCAGAAAGCTTATATTTAACCTTATTTGTCTTTTCCTCAGCTTCTGCCCATTTTACCCACTTGGATTCCACTAAATAAATCTTCTCCATCACTGTGTCTGTCTCTACTGCAATCAGGGGTGTGACTGCAGCATGTGCAGACATATTAGGGCTAGCTTTACTCTAGCTAGCTCAGGTACCGGAGCAGTGAAACTGTGGCCTGCCTGGTAGCCTGGGTAAAACCCTATCTGCAATCACACCTTATGACTGCAATATAGATGCCCCCTTTGTGCTTAATCTTGTATTATCTTATTCCTCACCCTGGCCTTACTTAATCCACATTTAGCTGTTTTAATCTTTCTTTAGCAAGATTCCAAAGAGGACTGGACATTTTGTATGGAGACTTGCATTAGTTGGGATTTAAAAGAGCTGCATAGAGAGAGATTCTATTTTCTGTTACGTGACTCTGTGTTAGCTTTCATTTGTTGCCATCTTGCACTGAAAACCATAGACACCAACCTGTGACATATTTTGCCAAGGGCAGTTCTCCTAATAAACTGAGTGTCTGTTTGCACAAGGGGATGAAGTTTAGGTTACTTTGTTCTTAGACCTGTGCAATAGCACCGAGGGACCCCAGACACAACCAGGACATCCCCCTTCCATCCCGCTGTGCTAGGTGCTGTACAAACATCAGAGACAGTCCCTGCTAGGAACAGTTTACAGTCTGCCATGACCATTCCAGATCAAAGAGCCTTAGGACTGTCTGCACAAGAAAACTGACCAGAATAGGTGTCCCGGAATAATTATCCCACTATAACTCTTCCGGAATGACTCCCCATGGGGACACACTTATTCCGAGATACAATTGTCCACACAGAGCATTACTGCGGAATAGCTATAGCCCTTTATAGTCACCCCAACCTTATTCCGGAATAACTGCCCCATGGAGACAAGCGCTTACTGCGGTTTAGTATCTCTGGCTGATCCAGTGCCTAGGGGTTAGAGAATACAAAGAACAAAGCCGTTTCTGGGAAGGATTCCTTTGCTGGTCTGCTTGGCTCATGCAGAAGCTGTAGGGATTCTTCCTCAGGTAAAGCTGTAAGTCATGTGAAAAGAAGAGGCACGTTTTCCCTTCCCAGGATCCCTCCACAACTCTTGGCGCCTCCTCCTGAGACAGATGGCCATGGCCAAGAAGAGGATTGCAGTCATCGGTGGTGGATCCAGTGGACTGTGCACCATTAAATGCTGTTTGGATGATGGGCTGGAGCCCACCTGCTTCGAGAGAAGTGAAGATATCGGGGGTCTCTGGAGGTTCAAGGTAGGTTTGAGTTCATCATGAGTTTGGGTGCTTTTCTGAATGCTGGCTATTATTTATTATTTGTATTGCAACAGCGCCAAGCAGCCACTATCAAGCATCAGGACCCTCTTGTGCCAGGTGCTGTACAAACCCAGAACAAAAGGACAGTCCCTGCTCCAAAGAGACTGCAATCTAAGTATCAAATCGTATTATTATTTCTACCAGATGAAAGCCCATATTGTCACACAGGTGTTATTCCTAAAGTCCCCATGTGTGGGGACAAAAAGACAAAAATGGCTGAGAAATGTAAAAGCAGCACAGTAACAGACTGTCAGTCGCAGCGATGTCTGAACCTGGTGATAGTGTGAACAAGAAGAGCTCTCTGCCATGCTTGTAGCTGTTCCCATCACTTCACACTGACACAGCAGACATTCTAGGGTTCACAGTGACAATCCTGGAATCTTATTATATGCAGAGTCCCCTGGGTGTGTGCCGGTATTAACAAGGTCTGCGCCCAGAGGAGGCTTCAGGGTAACATAGTTGCTGGCGAGGGTCTTTTCCACCCATCTGGAGCATGCAGTCACCTCACCCAGAGTGCAATTATGGCTCTGGTTTAGGGCCTGATCCAAGGTGCATTGAAGTCAGTGGAAAGACTCCCATTGATTTCAATGGGCTTTGGATCAGGCCCTTGCTTCTGACGATTGGGTTGCTAGGAGGCTGGAGGGGAAGGGCCAGCACAGAGGGGCTTCAGCTCATAGCAAATCCTTTAGGTTGTAGAAAAACAAACCAGACTTATCCAGAAATGGGACAATGTTCCTTTCACAGGTGAGTGAAGGCTTCTCCCCACTGAGCTGGTGCCAGAATCTGCAGGCTCTCTTCAGACAGAGGGCCCCGTCCTGCTCCCACTGAATTCAGTGGCAAAACATTGACTGATGTCCAACGGGGCACAAGCAGGCGGGAGTCCACAACAGTGACAGGCTTCCTCTCCAGCTTTCTCTGCCCCAGTGAACTTCTGCTGCGTGGCTCACTCTCACCAGGCCATCGCAAGGCTGCCTGCCTGCACGTGCTGATTGCAACTCTCTCTCCCTGCCACACCCTTGGTGTGGATCAAGGGGAGACAGGGACTTCCTGGCAAATGCCACCAGAAGTGGTGGTCCAGAAGGTGTGGTGTCAACACAGGGCATGGAGGGTGTTTGTGTGTGGCCAAGAGGTGAGAATGGGGTGATGGGGGCTGGGGCTGTGCATGCGATGGGGATGGGGTAAAGGGAAAGGCATGTCATGTGTGTTGGCAGGATGAAGGAAAATGTATAGGATGCTCAAGGTGTATTTCTGCAGAGTAGGGAGGCTGCCATGGCAACATCTGTATTAGGGGAGATCACACCACCTGTGGCTTGATGCCGCCTTCATTGCTACAGCTTTACTTTCCAGAGTCAATATTCAAAAGTAATGTCCATGTTCTCTCACTCCTGCAGGAGAATCCCGAAGAGGGCAGAGCCAGCATCTACAAATCTGTCATCATCAACACCTCCAAGGAGATGATGTGCTTCAGTGATTTCCCCATCCCGGATGATTTCCCCAACTACATGCACAACTCCAAAATCATGAAGTATTTCCGCATGTATGCCGACCACTTCGACCTTCTGAAATACATTCGCTTCAAGGTGAGGAGAGCTGGCCCAGCGAGCAGGGGTAGGATTCTGTGTGTGTGTGTGTGTGTGTGTGTTAGTGTGTGAGTGTGCACGTGCACGCATGGGTGTGCAAGACCTGAGTGAAAGAATCTCCCCCGATGAGGAAACATCTCACACTCATGGAACAGGGAGAGCTGGAGGGGCTGTTCTGGGGGCTGCCTGGATGAAGTTACAGCCCAGGTCCCAGGAGCTGCTGCAGCCCCATTCCCTGTGGGAGCCAGTGAATCCGCAGAGGCCATGAGGCAAAACCCAGCAGAGTCCAACTGGCCTCCTGCTGCTGGTCCCAGCTGTGCGCTGGCCTTGTGCTTCCTGGCTGGGTTGCTGACTCAAGTATGGGAGGAGGTTAGTGTCAAGGATGAAATTCCCTGATGCCAGCTCTGTGAGTGCCCTTTTCCTTCCAGACCACTGTGGTCAGTGTGACAAAGCGCCTGGATTTCTCCTCCACGGGCCAATGGAACATTGTCATGGAGTCTGAGGGGAAGCAGGAGTCGGCCGTCTTCGATGGGGTCATGGTGTGCAGCGGCCATCACACCAATGCCCATCTGCCACTGGACTCCTTCCCAGGTACATCGCAGAGCGGGAAGGGAAAGGGCCTTAGCTGAGCAGTGACTTTCCAAAGGGATAAACAGAGGGAAAGCAATGAGCACGTGCTCCTGGGCAGGTCCTGGGACACACATTAGTCCTGGGCTGCACTCATGGGCCTCTAGCAGTCCCTTCCAGCCCTACAATCCTAGGGTTCTATGATTATCCACTGTAACCACGGAACTGCTGCCAAGCGTGTCAGCCACCGCCTGGTGCTTCTCCCATTTCAGGAGTATGCCAGTGCATGACAGCAGCAAAGGAGCTGCACCAGATGGCAGCCCAACAGCCCCCCGAGACACTGAAAGGTGCAATTCAGAGCACACAAAGCCCAAATGGTTACGTAGCTTCCAACGCCACAGGCAGCACAGCAGATACAGAGAGCCACTCAGGAACATGCCAGCGGGGGGAGAAGAGCAGATACAGCAGTCACGTAGCTCTATGGCAGTGGTTCTCAAACTTTTGTATTGGTGACCCTATGCCCCTTCCCATCTGCCACTCCAGCTATTCAGAACCTCTGGTGTTACAGTCACAGGCCAATTTGTGCTGTGTGAAATTTAATACTGCAAAGTGCAAGGTCATGCACTTAGGGACTAACAACAAGAATTTTTGCTATCAGTTGGAAGAGATAGGAGGCGGAGAAAGATCTAATATTGGTTGATCATGGGATGACTGAGCTGCCAATGTGATGTGGTTGTGAAAAAGGCTAATGCAGTCCTAGGATGTATGCAAGATACTTCCAGTAGAGACCAGGGAATGTTAGTGCCATTATACAAGGCACTGGTGAAACCTCATCTGGAATACTGTGTGCAATTCTGGTCTCCAATCTTTAAGGAAGATGTATTCAGACAGGAAAGCGGGGGCGGGGGAAGGCTACTAGGATGATCAGGAATCTTATGAAAGAAGATTCAAAGAGCTTGGCTTTTTTAGCTGAACCAAAAGAAGGCTGAGAGGACATACAATTGCTTTCTATAAATACATCAGAAGGATAAATACTAGGGCGGGAGAAGAGGAGTTATTTAAGTTATGTGCCAATGAGGACACGAACAAATGCATACAAACTGTCCATCAGCAAGTTTAGGCTTGAAATTAGACAAAGGTTTGTAACCCTCCGAGGACTGAACTTCTGCAAGAGCCTACCAAGAGGAGCAGTGGGGGCAAAAAACCTAATTGACCTCAGGACAGCGCTTGATAAGTTTATAGAGGAGTTGGTATGATGAGATTGCCTACAATGGCATATAGCTGCTACATGACTGCTAGCAGCAAACATCTCCAGCGGCTGGTGATGGGACACTAGATGGGAGAAGTTACTGATAGAGAATTATTTCCCAGTTGTCTAGCTGGTAGGTCTTGCCCACATGCTCAGGGTTTAACTGATCACCATATTTGGGGTTGGAAAGGAATTTCCCTGCAGATCAGATTGGCAGAGACCCTGGCAGTTTTTTCACCTTCCTGTGCAGCACAGGCCATGTGTCACTTGCAGGTTTAAACTAGTGTAAATGGTGGATTCTTTGTAACTTAAGCCTTTAAATCATGATTTGAGGACTTCAGTAACTCAGCCAGAGGTTATGGGTCTATTACAGGAGCTGTTGGGTGAGGTTATGTGGCCTTCAGTGTGCAGGAGGTCAGATTATATGATCATCATGGTCCCTTCTGGCCTTAAAGTCTATGAATCTATGTTGGGGGAGGAGGGAAGACTTCCCTGAAAGCTTGACTGCTACAGCAGAGTCTCTCGTATTCATTTTACCCCTTCCCTACTTTGCTCCTCGTCCCCACAGCCTCTCACTCCCTTATTACTCTGAGGCAAGGCTCCAACCCACACACGAGCTCCTTTACACCGGGTACATGGCCAGAGCAGTGTAGAGTGCTCCAAAAGGCCCAGTCCCAGCTGGGGGACAGTTCCCCTGGTGCAGGCACTGCAGAAGATGGCTATAAGCTGCCCTCTAACCAAGAGGCCTGTACAATCCCTGGCTTGGGGGGTAGAAGGTGAGGCATGCCAAGGGACAGGCTGACAGTGGGGTTAGCTCAGGGTGGAGATGTAGCATGCAGCACTGTGGCTAATAGGGGCACTTGGGGAACTGCCATGACTTGGATACATTGAGGCATCTCCAGCCCCACAGAGCAGCTCAGGGTTAGGAAGGTGGAAGAGTGACTTCAACCTATCTTCGCTCCACTCTTCCTCTGGACTGATGGGTCTGTGGTGCACCTCTTAGAGGTGCAGCCCAGAATGCCATTCTGGTCCCCACCCACACGGTCTCCCATAAACAGAGTATTCCCCCTCACTGTTTGTGTTGAGCTCCAGAACCACAATGTTCAAGTGGGCAAAGACACAGGCCAAACACACTAGCTCACCTCTAGCACCCAGAGCCTGAGCTGCTCCACTCTCTCCTGGCAGGGATTGAAAAGTTCAAAGGCCGCTACTTCCACAGCCGGGATTACAAGAACCCTCAGGAGTTCTCGGGGAAGAGAGTCATTGTGATCGGCATTGGCAATTCGGGAGGGGACCTGGCCGTGGAGCTCAGCCATGAAGCTGATCAGGTTTGGCTTTAGATGCACGGCTCTACGTTCATGGCACAGTGCAGCACCCCACACCTCACTGGGCTAATGGCAGCGGCCCCAGGCAATACACTGCACCACCACACAAACCCCAGGAACTCCCAAACTAAATACCTGACCCAGCCTCTGCTGGAGTCAATGGAAAGACTCCCATTTGAAGCAGCCCCTAACTGCAGAGAGGCGATACGAAGGTTTATACGGTTCATCAGAGTTGGTATCAAAGCGTCATCGTGGGCAATCTGCACTTACCGAGTGGATGGAATGGACATAGGGAATTGCCTACAGCTGTTAGTTGTATGGCAGCTGCCGTCTTGCCCTAGAGCAGGGATGGAACTGGGCCCTTCTAGATCTACACTCCACCAGGAGCTAGAGAGACTCATGCTACAGCTAGGGACTGTAGCACAATCCTAGCCACTGTAGATTGGGTACAGGGTGGGACACGATGCACACTGACCAGCACGTTATCCACAATGCTGTGCCCTGCCCTCAGAGTACCATGTCCCACTTCCTCATTAGCTCATCTGCCCCTGCCTACCTGTACCTTGCATAGAGTCATGGGGAGGCGCATGCAGCGACATTCCTACCAGCCGTGCAGGGGACCAGAGATGGCAGGAAATCAGATGTGGCCAGGGAATAGCTGGTATTGTGTTGAAAGTTGTCAGGAGCCTCCATGGTTTGAAGACTGGAGCAGTTGCTTCAACACAAGAGGGTTTGGGCACAAGTTGCAGGGAAAATAAATGCAGAGGAAGGAAACAGAACTATGGGCTGAGGAAGAAAAAGGTGGCAAGGTTTAACGAGGAGAACAGGGTCTCCAGTACCCAGAGCCATTTCATAGCCGGCCCAGCCACCTGCCCACTAGCAGCCCAGCGTTCCCCAGGGCATCCCAGAGGATCAGTGTGTCTAGCAGTGACAGGATGCACAGCAAAGGTGGAGGGTCAGGGAAGGTCCTGTAATGAGACATGTCGCCCCCTATGAGAACGTACAAGTGTGTCTGTGTAACCCTTCTGCCAGGCCGAAACGATAGCAGCAAGGGCCAGGTTCAATACATAGGGGTCCCTTCCCCACAACATAATGCAAAACCAGCTCGAGCCCCCACCCAGTGACCTGGGAAAATCTTACACTCACCCCTGGGCACCTCGAAGAGGCAATACTCCCCCTCTCGCAAGCACAGAGTCTTGGTGTAGCAGAAAAGGTTTAATTACATGACAAACAACAAGCATTAAACTGGGAAAATACCTCAGCTAGAGTTCATAGGTCAAACCGTGAGCAAAGACCCACTCCAGCAAATTGGGCCATGTCCTTCTCTCGGGGCCCTTGAGTCCAGCAACCCCCCAAATCACCCACAGTCCCAAAAGTCCCACAATCCAAAAGTCTCTGTCCCGGGTCAGTGCAGCCCCAGAGCTCAAGAGTCTCTCTGCAGAGGTCCCCCTCCCCAGCCTGGGTAGAAAAGGGCACCTTACGTGGGTTCAGGGCCAACTGCCCTGCCTCTTTGTGGGGTTCTGCTTCCACCAGCCGTCCCTGCAAACAGCTCAGCTCCGCTTGCTCTGTGGGCTGCTCCGCTCTGCCAGCTGCTCTGGTCCACCAGCTGTCCTGTGAGCCACTCCAGCCGTCCTCACGAGCTGCTTGGCGCCACTCACCCAGTGGCTGCACAAACTGCTCCACTCTGCTCTGCCAGCTGCTCTGCTCCACAGTATGGCTTCAGGCTCCCCCACTCATTAGCACAGTACTCAGTGCTCTCAGCTCAGCAAGTCCAGCTCTTCAGTGATTTCAGCTCTTAGTGATTCCAGCTCTTAGTAGGGGAGCCCCAGTACCAGTGAATTCAGCTCAGTAACCTGCATTTAGATTCTTAAGGGAATCAAAAATTAATTCTGACATTCCACAGTGGAGAGAGGCACAGGTGGAACTGGTGCTTCTGGCTCATACAAAGAGCCTGCACCACCAAGTACAGATCTCTGTCCCAGCCTCTCTCCTCTCAATGGGTTTTGGAACCCATGTGCCCCATCTAGCAAGCGCTATCCAGCTGACAATGAAACCCCCCATCACAAGACAATTTTGTAGTTCCCCATTTACCCAATCAGGGTGACAACATTTCATTCCTCCTGCCCCAATAACAACGAAATTGGGGCTCCCACAGCTGTGAAAATAACCATCCCATGCTGCTTTGCGGTATGCTAAGTGGGTTGGGAGTGCCCATGCAAATAACCGAAATACCAATGCAACACTTTCCGCACTCCCCATAATTTACCACCAAATGTCAGGGTGGGGCTCATCCTGACTCTGCTTACATCCGGGATAAGGGTACTGACATGGAAGCATCTGCCAGTCCTTTCCAAAGCTGTCCCAGGCCCTGGACTAAAGATGGCTACTCCCTTCTCTGGGTGCGTGGTAGATGTCCAGCAATGGGGTAGCATAGGCAGTGACACCACGAGCCCACAGATAGCAGTGCGGTGTCGACCCTGAGAACTGGCTGCACCCTGCCGGGCAGGGAGCAGACAACTGCTATGGGCAGCCTGCTCTGTTACACAGCCAGGGACCGAGGTCACAGCTCAGTGAGGTTCCTCACAGTCCCAGCCAGGCTCCTCTCTCTGAGATCCCCAAAACGGTAAACCTCCAGTGAGACTAAAGCTGGGAGTCGGAGGCAGGGAGATGTCAGTGGAGATCGTGCATGGGGGGATGCCAGTGGGAACCAGGGCCGAGTGGGCAGGGATAAAGATTGAAATTGTCAGCTCTTTGGGGCAGGAACGTCCCTCACAATGTGGCTGTACAAGTGTCCAGCACACTGGAGCTCTGATCTCAGCTGGGGCCTGTATTACTCACCCTATTGCAGATAATAACTTATGACAGTAACAATCCCTGCCAGTGCCATGAAGTGCCAAGTAGCACAACTCAGGACAGTATGTGTCAATGTCCAAGAGAGCTGTCTTTCTCCACTGTCTAGGTCTTCCTCAGCACCAGGCGTGGGGCGTGGGTGCTGAATCGTGTTGCGGAGCAAGGGTACCCTGTGGACATAGTGCTCTCCACCAGGTTTAAAGCCTTTTTCAAGCGGATGTTGACTACATCCATGGTTAACCAATGGGCAGAGAACAGAGTAAATGCAAGATTCAACCACGCACACTACGGTCTAAGGCCTCAGCACAGGTGCTTTCAAACACATGGAATATTCCCCTCAGCCTGCTGGGGCAGGATGGCAAATCGTAGGAGTTAGATATAAAAGACCTAGGTCCTGACTTTTACCTTCCACCATCACTGGACTTGGGGAAGGTGTGGGAGGGTGATTTTGTGTTTCCTGTGTTCTGGCACCATGCAGGGCCCGACCCAGCTGTCAGTTATGTTAGAGCACCCTCAGAGCTTTTGCCTTCCTTCCTGTGACCATTGGGAAGAATGGCTGTAGTGTGGCGCCTCCTGCCTGGGGATAATCTCAGGGGGCTGTTTCTACCCCCTTTAAGGGCCTGTTATGCTACTGGAGCCATAACAGACACCAAGCAACTTCAAACAGCCTTTTGCACTCATGCTGCTAGTAACATGGCTGTGCTGTCTGGGCCAAATTCTAGTAACAGAGGAGAGGAGACCTGACCATCACACCGATCCTGCCCCGCTCTCAGAGGTATGCCATTTGTCCAAACAGATCTTGACATACCTTCTCTTTGCCATGCAGGATTATGAGCCAGCACCCAACCATCAACGACGACCTGCCAAACCGCATCATCTCTGGCAAAGTGCTGGTGAAACCGAACATCAGGGAGTTCACTGAAACTGGTGCCATCTTCGAAGATGGCACCAGAGAGGAGGACATTGATGCAGTTTTCTTCGCTACAGGATACAGCTTCTCTTTCCCCTTCCTCCAGGACTGTGTCAAAGTGGTCGAAAACCAGGTCTCCCTGTATAAATTCATCTTCCCTCCTCACCTAGAGAAGCCAACTCTGGCTTTCATTGGTCTCATCCAGCCACTGGGAGCCATCATGCCCCTTGCAGAACTCCAGAGTCGCTTGGCCACACAAGTGTTCAAGGGTATGTGAACCAAAATGCAGGAAATAGCCTGGGGCCTCTGGGTAATAGAGCTCTCTGAAATCCTAAGCCTGTGTTAGTAGAGGGCCTTTCTGGATTGGCATGGTACTAGCCGAGTTCAGCAGAGCTGTGCAGTCCCTGGGCTGGGGTTGGGTGGCAGACAATAGCCGCATGAGTGCCATGATGATGAGCCAGCCCATATCCCTCTCCACCATAGTGCTGTTTCAATCCCAAGTATTCCAGGATGGCTGCTCTCCAAGTGGTTGGGCCTTCACTCGTTCTGTTTTGGAAGCATGGAAATGTTGTGATCCCAGGAAATGGGGGACAGGAGTCATAGGAAGTACTGAAGCTGTGGAGAAGGAATCTCAACTCTAGATCCAGGCAGGTCCTGACAAAGATAGACAGGCTTGTTGACAGCAATTCCAGGCCCCAGGACAGAACAGTCAATGGGCCCACAGGCCTGGCATGGTGTCGCCACATGGGTGCAGAGCTGGACCACGTGCGGCGGCTGGTGCACACACGCACAAGCCATGCCCATGTGGACACGGTCCACCTGATATTTGGACTGTGCTGCGCCTCTGCTGGCTGGTGCCCAGCGAGCTGCTGCCGGCTGTGCTGCTGGTGCCCCTAGGAAGTTGCTCCCTTTGCACTCTCCCCTGTCAGCAGGCCTAAAGATAGACTGTCTAACTACCACATCTCTCACAGAATCAGGCTGCCCACTGGGCTCCAGAAGCTCCAAGCTCTGGAACTTTGGGGACACAAAGTCATCACGGCGTTCCCAGCCCAGGGTGCAGTGCTTCCTGTAGGAAACAACAACTTTCCCCATCCCGCACACACAGAGCTCTCTCTGGACATGGCTGATCCCCTCCTGAAGGAGCCAGACACATCTCTGCTCATACTCTGGCTTTTCTCTTCTAGGGCTGATCAGGTTGCCCACAGAAAGCGACATGATGGCCGATATTACACAGAAGAAAGACGAAATGTCAAAACGGTAGGAACCTTTATGTGAAGTATTACTGGGCATGTTTGGAAAGAGTCTTTCTGTAAGGATGTCTTAAGTTTCTATCATTCTCTAAAATACCTCCAATGTGTCACTAATTTGTTGTAAAGAGTCTGGTATTTCCAGTCTTAGCTCTCTTCGTTAAAATTTATCTGGAAACATTTACTTGATCTGGAATTGTTCTCCCATCTCTATCTTCCTTCTACACATAAACATGACATAAAAGAACAAGATTAAATAATAAAATTATAACTGTAGAAAACTAAGCAATTTGATCCTCATCCTTATCCCCCAGATCGTGGCTGAATCCAGCAGCGAATAGGTGAGAAAATCCTGTTTCAGCCAAAAGAAAGAGATAAGGACTCACCCTCTCTATAGATATCCCCCACCTGGAGATAAACCTGTCAGATCTTCTGGCATTCGAGCCCCATGTTAGGCACCACTTTTAAAACCAACATATATGGGACTGACAGTGGAGTTTGAAGACGGGGCTTTCAGTGCTACATGCACATAGCTTACCAATTGAGCAAACTCCATTAGCAGCCTTATAAATCTCTTCTGATGACCTGCCATTAGAAGGGGACAAAGACACTTATACCCACCTGGCATGGGTTACGACTGCACATGGAATCGTGACCCAGCTTTTCCTGTAATTCCAGTTATAGTGGGAATTAATTCCAGAGGAGGAGATTCTTCAAATTTGGTGCCCCTCAGGAATGTCATGTTCTGGTCAGTGCAGTCTCCATTTTATCACGCTACAAAGGCACCCACACATCTCTCTCTTATTTCAGGTATGTGAAAAGCCCGCGCCACACTATCCAAGTGGATTATGTTGAATACATGGATGAACTTGCCTGCCTGGCAGGAGTCAAGCCCAACCTGCTGTCTCTCTTCCTCACGGATCCAAAGCTCGCCATAGAGGTTTTCTTTGGCCCCTGCACGCCATACCAGTACCGCCTGAGAGGGCCAGGGAAATGGGATGGAGCCAGGAAAGCCATCCTGACTCAGAGAGAACGGATCATTAAACCTCTGAAAACCAGGGCAGTAGGAGATTACACCCAGCACACCTCAATGCCCTATTTATTTAAGATAGTTGGTGCCGTTGCTCTCTTTGCTATAATTTTCGCTTACTTTTAAATGCTTGTTCTCTACACAGGAAAATGGGATTATGTAAAATGTAATTATATGGTTTCTGTTGGTTTCTAATTTTCTCCCTGCAAGTTTATCACACATCCAGTGTAACCGTCCGTTACCACTCGTGCGTGGAGAATTTCCCCCCTCTCAACTATGGCTGCTGATTATTTTGTCTGCTGTCACTGTCTGCTGTTGTGTTAGAGATCTTTGGTTCCATTAAATATTCCTTAGGCTGCTAGCTGTTATGATTATAAAGGCCACAGACAGGCACCGGTGGCAATAGCTCAGAAGTTTAAGTGGGGCCATTGTGACATGAGACATAACCAGTCACCACCCTTCCTCTATAGCTAATCTGCGTGCAATAATTCCACTGGTTGTAACGTCTCACCGGCAGGAGGGAGACTGGACATATATGGCAAGAGTTCTCTGTGGTAGGCTACTGGCCAAACTCTCACTGCTCTTTTACTAGTTGCTTGGCCCCTTGCTAGTTTGGGCACCAGTGCCTGAAATGGCACTTCTGCCTTGGATCTACTGCACACTGAGATGGTGCTGCCGGGGGAATTGAGGCAGGAGCACAGGGAAAGCCCTTAAACTGCAGAGACACTGGGATTGAGGGACTGGACACAGCCTTATGAATGGGTGTAAATGTAACGGAGTGTGGGGTTCAATCCAGAACAGTCAGGGGTTGTTCCACCACTTGCCCTGTAGCCCTGGGTACCTCACAATGCTTTGTTGTTGTAGCTCACAGCCTGGGATGCTCACTGCCACCCGACAAGCATGCAGGTCTCATCCTTTGTCTCTTGTGCTAGACAACCCTGGTTCAGCAGCTCTGACCCCAGAAGCCTGTCTACAGTCCCTCTCCGGCTTCCACCAGCCTTCATTACAACCAGCAAGGTGGACACACTCCCAGTCCTGAATTTCCCAAGCGGAAGGGGTGCTGGACAGTAGGGAATCTGTGGGTGGAGGAGCTGGGCAAGGGGTATGGTGTACAGGGTGCTGTGCGGTTGTGGTGGGAGGTCAGTGGGAGGGGTCTCTAGGCATGGGGTGCTGGGCATAGGGATCTGTGGGAGAAGTCTCTGGGTGAGGGGGTGCTGGCATAAGGGCAGGGCACTGGGCAGGGGGGCAGTGTGGAAGGGGCACGCTGGCAGTGCAGGGCTGGTTGGTCATTCTGCCCCGGGATGAAGGCAAGGGGGGCAGGCAGCCAATCAGAGGGGGATTCCCCTGCATCATGGCCAAACAGCTCCAGCCCTAGCCAATCCTAGCAGCATGGGGAGGTCCAGGGAGAGCCCTGCTGAGTGCAGTCACTGTAGGAGGCAAGTGGCAGGCACCAGCTGCTGCCAGTGATGCTGGGGCAACCCTCCACACCTGGCCCTGCCAGGAGGGCATCTGTGCTGCTCCCTGCCTGTCTCATGCAAGGGGAGGCTCCCAACAAGTGCACACCCGGGGTGACATCTCTACTAGGGTGACCAGATCGCAAGCGTGAAATATCAGGATACATTGGGCGAGCGGGGGAAGGGGGGGAGGGGGCGAGGGGAGAGACGACGACGACACGGGTGCACAGAGCCATGAGAGGGGGCCCTAGCAAGCTGTGAGAGGGGTTGTACGGCCCCTGCTGCAGCCCGGCCCACAAGCCACAGGGCAAGGACTCATGGCCCCAGCTCCAGCCCCCAGTAGAAGCCACAGGGCCAGGGGCACAGGGCTCCAGCTCCAGCCCCCAGCTGAAGCTACAGGACAGGGGCGCAGGATTCTGGTTGCAAAGTCAGATCCAGTTGCAGGGCAGGGGAGTGAATTTCCCGGTTCTAACTCTGGCTCCAGCCCAGTCCTGCCTTTAGCCCCAGCTTCAGCCACTGACAGCTGAAGCAAACTACATCACAGAGGTCTGGAATCAGTGAGTCTAAATTATAGACTTAGTCATAATACATATTTAAACATACAGATTTATTTGTACACTAAACAAACAACTGGGGATAAAGGGCCGGGTTTTTTATTCAGTCAATAAATCAACTTCCCAATTTGCATATCTCTCAGATATTCCAGAAGTCTAGTACTTTTTGGCTGACTTTGCCATAGCCATAACTTGCTTCTGGGCAATCACAAAGCTGTAGAAGTCCTTGCAACTCAACTGGAAATTCATTTTGACAAGGGTTTCACTCTGCACCAAGTCTATGCCGTTTCGATTCCAGACATCAGTCCATGCACCTTTCATGACTGAAAATACACGTTCTGAGTATGCATTGCTTACGGGTATACTGACCATGTATGACACCAGCTTTGCCATGTTCAGGAATTCAGTGCTACTGTCCTTGTTTCTCAGCACTTGAGACCAGAGTTCCCCAACTGAATAGTTTCCAGGCTCCCCAACTTGGAGTTGATGTCTTTGATGATACAGTACTCATCATACAGCTGATCAGGACTGACTGTTTTCAGAAGGTCTACAGCTGTCATGGCTGCAGACAGATCCTTGAATTTGAATACCCTATTAACTTTGATGTTCAAGCACTGGGTATTGAACAAGTAGCCAGCTGTTAAAAAATCAAACCATTTCTCCAAATATAGGATCGACACATCGTAAAATTTAATGAAGTCTTTCTGGAGACATGCAGCAGTGACAGGCAGCATCTCAGTTAATGCACTTTCAACTTTGGCGCCGAAGAATATGTCATTTTTCCATTGCTGAAGTTTAATTCTCAGAGTATTCATTATGGCACACACTTCACATGCTGTCATACTCTCATTTTCCAAACAGAGCACAGTATCATTGAAGATTTTCAGGACATTCTGGAGGAAAAACAGATGAACCTCAACTTTGCTAGGCCCCTCACCTTGTTCACCGTTTTCCCTGTCCAAGAACAGCATCCATAGAAATTTTGGACACTTCTCACTGCCCAGAGAAACAAAGTAGCACTTAACAGCCTGCCACATATTTACAAGCCTGTTTACAGCTGGGAAAAGACTCAACCAGCGCATCAGAACATGATGCAGTAAAGTGGCATGCTCCATATCCACAAAGTCAAACATATCCTTCAATGCTGCTACTCTCTTAGCAGAACAGCTGAAATGACTGAACATCTTAACCACCAGAGTCTCTATGTCAACTTGTAGGGTATTGCTACCATGTTTCACGGCGTTGTGCACAACAAGGGAAGGGCAGTTTGCTGGTAAGATATTTTTATTTTGTTTTTTTAAATTCTGGTACACTGATTGTCGCTTTCCATAATTCACGTTTGCATTATCAGCACAGTAGGAAGACACTTTGTTTAGGTCTAGTTTGTGTGTCGCAAGTTTTTCAAGTAATGTGTTGCTTATTGCCTCTGCGGTCTCTTCACTTTGCTCATAGAAGTCTAATAATTTATCTTGGACCCCATGTTCAGGTGTCCAGTATCTCAGTGATAAGGGGAAAGTTTTCACATTGCCCTTGTTAGATGCATCTGTGGCAACTGAGAAATAGGGACCATCTGGCTTGCTGAGGTCTTTTAAAAAGAGTGGTGACAGCACATTTTTGATCAATGCCTCCGCTTTAGTCTGGCCACAGCTGACGTGCTTTGCAATCGTTGAATCTGAATACAAGGTAGGTGCCAGTTTAAGTTCACAGTCACATGAGCAATAGGAGTGTTGATGGACTACTGTGTGGTAAACTTGAGTTAGCTCAGTAGCGATAACCTTGTTATTGAAGGATTAATTTGGCTTGCTGAAAAAAATGTGAGACCAGGGTGTTGCTCTTGTGAGTCTGGGTATTTTGTCCATGATTTTTTGATTCAGCATGATGCTTAACATCAGACTCACCGCCATGGCAAATGGTAAATTCCTTCCTGCATGCTTTACAAAAGGCTTTTGAATCACACTCATAGGATTTCTGAATCCAGGTGTAAGTGGCTTCCCATTCTGTCTTATATCTGCACTGTCTTTTTTGTATTTTGGTAGTTGGCTCCTCCCTTGCCGTTGCCATTTCAGGTGGGGTTTTCAGCTGAAAACCATTAGCTAGATAGCTAGCCACTGAAAGTCTCTGTGCTTCTTATGTGTTATTACGTGCCCACTGTAGTTTGTCCTACAGTAAGCACTGTGGTTCAGAACTGTAAACTACCGTAAATTTGCATTACACCAGAAAACAATCTGAAAAAACAAAAATGCCAGTAGATAACCGATCACAGTCGGGTTTAATGGGACATTCCCAATCAACTAATTTTCTATTTCACTACCAAATGCAAATTTTTACCTGAATATCGGGACAATGGTGTCCTGATTGTACATTAAGCAGATGTATGCTGCCAGGTGCAATCCCTGCTTACTAATGTGGGTAAGTGAACTGGGCAGCAGCCTAGCAGTGCTCAGCCCCAGCCTGCCCTGTGTAGAATCAGCATGTGCAGAGGCAAGTGCCTCCTTTCTTTGGCTCTGCCATGAGCAAGGTGGACCGGTCTGCATACACTCTGCTGGGGAGGAGGATGCAGCCTCTGACACTTAACTCAGGGACCTGCCAGCTGCTTCCTGGGAGCCACCTCAAGTAAGCACTGCCGGGAGTGGTGCTACAGCTACATAGCTGCAGCTCTGCTGCTGCAGCACCATAGTGTAGACACTTTCTACATCGATGGAAGGGGGCTTTCAATCACTCTAGTAAACCACCTCCCAGTGTGGTGACAGCTAGGTTACTGGAAGAATTCTTCTGTCGACCTAGCTGTGTCTACACCAGGGTCTAGGTTGGCTTAATTACAGCGCTATGTGGTGTGAAAAATTCACACCTCTAAGAGATCTAAGTCGAGCTAATATTTTTATTTGCCTTCTGGTTTTGGAGCCTTTAGGGATTAGATCTTAAAGGTTTTGTTTGTTTGTTTCTTGTTTTTCATCCAACAAACATAAAGGCTGGAAACTTCCTTTTTTAAAAGAATGCAAACTAAGATTATCCTGTAGTCCAAGGAGGACCCTCAACAAATCAGAATTTAAGCAAAATGCCAAATATCACAAGACTTATGATAAAACTGCATCTCCTGTGCTATTCGGACAACTTAAACCAGTGAGATTTGACTATTTCTAATGTAAATTTTAATACTAGGATCTTCATATTCTGATTCCTGCATTCGGTTTCAAACTTGAGAAATGGTTCATTTTGTTTTCACAAGCGCTAAGTGAAAGCATAAGGCAAACCCTCACCCCCAATAGTGGCTGTTGTGGTTAGAAAAGGGAAATTTGAATCAGGGCTCCTCAAATCCATTTCTGGCTCTGCCATTGATTTATTATGTGGTCTTGGAGAAAGTACTTTACCTTTCCCCATCTGTATATGTAATTATGATTTATTCTTTGTAATACAGCAGTAATACAGAGCCTCTAACTAGCCCCTTTGTGTTTGGGATACTGGATCTAATAATGCTTAGCTACTTCTCAGGTGTATTGTGAGGATATAAACCTTGTAAAATGTTTTGAGATTCTTTGAAGAAAAATGCTATACATGTTTAAAGATATAGTGATGAGTGTGATGTAACTGTCTGGACATATAGTGGTGCAAACCATTATTACTGTTCCAATACATAAGGGAAATGTTTTGGAAATTAAGGTTTAATCAAAGAGCACTGGGTGAGGGATTTTATTCTCTCTCTTATAATCCAAGTGTTTTTAAATATATTTATAAAGCTAACTATGTATGTGAAGGGAGATTCTCAACCTAGGAAAGCCAAAATGGTAAGTATTGCACTAAGACGGTTAGGTGATCTTAAAAATACTTACTCAAATACAATTTGATGAATTTTATGCCACTTAACTTTTTATAAATATTTTAAAAAATATCTATGTGAAATCTTTTACAAAACGTTTACTGTAAAAATCTGATGTATTTTTGTACTTTATTTCTGAGGTGAAACAAAAATATTGCTAGAATCCAGAGACTGCATCAACATACTACTACTTGGGTGACTTTTTTGGCCATGGGGTATTTGAGAGGATTCCTGAAACCTGGAAGAATCCACCTAGCCACAAAGTGATCAACATTTTGCATTCAGAATTCTTCAAAACCAGTCAGGAAGAAAAGTTTTATTCAATCTTTTTAGGTGTCATTAATATCAGCGCTATAAAGCCGAGGAAAGAATGGTAGTTATTTCTGAAGAAAAGTAATTTTGATATATTCTTGTCTAATAAATATTTATACAGCTATCCAAGGTGTTGGAACTAATCACTCTAGTTTTCCTTTAAAAGGGCAAATTTATTGTGGTTTTATTTCAAGCTCAGAAATGTAGCATACACAGTAGTGCGATAGTTCAGTTCAAGAGACAGATTCAAATAGATATTTTCATAAGGTCACAGTAAAACTTCGTAGCATAGTACTACTCCAAGAAGTGATGATATAAAATTGTTCATGTTCTTACTCAGGAGTTGTGCTCCCTGCAGATTGAGTTGGAGTGTGACTCGCCCCTTAATATAAAGATAAAGCCAAATCTGTTGCAGACGGAGAAAGGCAAGTGGCTTGGTGCGCTGGTCTCATCTCCCCGAGCCCGCCCCGCTCCCTTCTCCGCAGCTTCGCCCCAAGCCCTCCCCCCCGGGAGTCTCCCCTTTTAGCCGCCAGGTTTCACCCCTGCTTGGCCAGGAGCCCCCCCAGAGGGACCTGCCAGAGGGGGCCAGGTGAGTCCCAGCAGTGCTTACCTGAAGCAGCTCCCAGGAAGCATCCAGCAGGCAGGTCCCTCTGGCTCCATGGGCGCCGACTTATATGGGCTCCTGGGGCTTTAGCCCCAGGAATATTCACAGACAGGGGCTCTGCTCCAGCAATATTTGGAGCTAGGTTTCTCCCCTGCTGTGCGCTGCCGGCAGCCCAGAGCCTTTTAAATCCCAGCCGCGGCAGGGAATCAGAGGGCTCTGGGCTGCCTGCCGCGGCGGGGAGCCCAGAGCCCTCTGATTCCCGGCCGCGGCTGGGATTTAAAAGACTCTGGGATGCCCGCCGCAGCGGGAAGCCCAGAGCCCTCTGATTCCCGGCTGCAGCTGGGATTTAAAAGGCTCTGGGCTCCCCGCGGTTGCAGGCAGCCCAGAGCCCTCTGATTCCCGGCCGCAGCTGGGATTTAAAAGGCTCTGGGCTCCCCGCGGTTGCAGGCAGCCCAGAGTCCTTAAATCCCAGCCGCGGCTGAGATTTAAAGGGCTCTGGGCTCCCGCCACAGCAGGAAGCCCAGAGCCCTCTGATTCCCGGCCGCGGCTGGGATTTAAAGGGCTCTGGGCTGCCCGCGGTGGCAGCCCAGAGTCCTCTGAATCCCAGCCGCGGCTGGGATTTAAAAGGCTCTGGGCTCCCCGCAGTTGCAGGCAGCCCAGAGCCCTCTGATTCCCGGCCGCGGCTGGGATTTAAAGGGCTCTGGGCTCCCCGCGGTTGCAAGCAGCCCAGAGACCTCTGACTCCCCGCCGCGGCTGTGATTTAAAGGGCTCTGGGCTCCCCGCCTCTGCATGCAGCCCAGAGCCCTCTGATTCCCTGCCTCTGTCCGCTGATTGCCCCCTCCCCAGACCCCTGCCCCAACTGCCCCCAGAACCTCCACCCCTATCTAAGCCCCACTGGTCCTTGTTCCCGATTACCCCTCCCAAGACCCCTGTCCCTAACTGCCCCTTGGGACCTCAGCCCCTATCTAAGCCTCCCTTCTCCTTGTCCCCAACTGCCCCCTCCTGAGACCCCACCCAACTTCCCCCAGGACCGCACCCCTACCTGTCCCCTGATAAACCTCTTAGACTCCCATGCCTATCCAATTGCTGCCTGTCCCCTGACTGCCCCGTCGAACCTCTGCCCCATCCAACTCCCCTTGCTCCTTGTCCCTTGACTGCCCCCTGGAACTCCCTACCTCTTCTCCAACCCCAAACCGCTTACTGTGCCACTCAGACCAGCGTATCTGGCTCCATGCAGCTCCAGACAGTTGCTGCCATGCTCCCCATGGAGCCCACAGCCCTCTCCCACCCCAGCACCTGCCTTCCAGCTTTGAACACCTCCAAATTCAGGAGTGGTCAAGATAGGTTTGGGCAGCTTGTACTTCATTTCTCCCAAATCAGTTTCCCCTGCAAGGTGCCAACTGAAGGTGTTGGAGAACAGAGAGATCAGGTGGCCTCCTAATGCCTGGAAAAGAGACAAAGGCCGGAGGAGGGAGTGTCAGTGCCTGTGCGGACTTCTGGGAAGTGCACGGTGGAAGGGAATGCTGTGATGCTTTGGAACATCTCCATACAAAGCCAGTCAGGACTCTGGGGAGCCTCCTCTCGGAGCAGACTGTCTCCAGGGCAAGAAGCTTACACCTTCCTGGGTCTGACCTCAGAGCATTCAGCATGCCCTTCCACGTCATGCACTTTCCAAAGTGAGTCTGCCCAGGCTGGTCCTGGGGCAACCAGAGGTCGCTGCACCCCAACTCCGCAGTCAGATGTGACTCTCAGCCAGACAGTAAAACAGAAGGTTTATTAGATGACGGGAACACAGTTTAAACAGAGCTTGTTGGTACAGAAAACAGAACCCCTCTGTCAGGTCCATCTTGGGGGGTGGGGAGCCCAGAACCAAGTTCTGGGTCTCTCCCAATTTCCCCAGCCAGCTCCAAACTGACACTCCCTCCTCTGGCCTCTGTGTCTCTTCTGGACAAGGAGGCCACCTGATCTCTTTGTCCCCAACACCTTCAGTTGGCATCTTGCAGGGGAAACTGAGGCACCCACACAGTATTCAGAGAAAATATTAAGAACATTCCCACTTCATCACAACAGATGCAACAAAATATAATACTGTATATTGAAGTAGGCAAGTGCTGCTTCTGACTTTCCACTTTTAATTGACCCTTGTAATCTTGTGGCACTGACGCGTTGTAGCTTCATTTTATATCGGCTTACAGGGCAGGAGCGGGGGGGCCCCACCATTTTGGGCCCCACCAAAAATTATACAAACCTGCCGCCTATGTCTGGCTCCTAGGGTTGCACGGGTCGGGTCAGGTTGAGGAGGGGGCAGGGGCAGGTGCACGGGGGGCTCTATCCCCCCCAGCGCCCACTACCCGTGTCTACAAGCCCCGCCCCGCTGTAGCACGCAGCGGAGCAGAGACCTCCTGCTGCCTGTGTGTGCCTGGAGTAGGGCTGCACTCTGCAAGCTCCTGCCGGCCGGCGGGCTGGTGCCGCCGCGCCGGGAGCTCAGCTGCGCTGCCCCACAGCCCCCCAGGAGGAGAGGTGAGTGGCGCCGATGGCGCCGGCTTGCCACAGTCCCCCCGATTCGGGACAAAGTGCGTCCCGACCAATGTAAGGTCAGGACGTGGGACGAGTCCCCTAAAATCGGGACTGTTGGGATGTCTGGTCACCCTAATCTCTACATAAGAACATAAAAATGGCCAGGCTGACAGTGGCCCATGCCAGGTGCTTCAGAGGGAATGAACAGAACAGACAATCATCAAGTGATCCGTCCCCTGTCACCCATTCCCAGCTTCTGGCAAACAGAGGCTAGAGACACCATCCCTGCCCACCCTGGCTAATAGTCCTCCATCCTCTACAGAGCAGTCCAGAGCTGAGCTGCACATCCTGTAGTGCTTCCCAGCAGGAGACCCCCTCTGATTGGCTGCTTTGCCCACTGCCCCGCCTCCTGGGGAATAGCAGCCAATCAGAGCTGCTGCAGGAGGCAGACAGAGCTCTCACACCTCCCCTTAGGAGCCCACACTGCATTCACAGGGGGGAGGAGGAGCAGAGGGACGCAGCGGCTGTGCCCCCTACTCCCCATCCTGTGAGCAATAGGGCTAGGACAGTGTCTCTGTACCCCACCCCTCCCCACTTCAGCACCTGGCCTGGGCAGGCGGGGTAAAGAGCCCCCGGAGCAGCAAGCAGAGCGGAGGTGTGGCTGGGGAGCAGAATTGAGTGGGACACACTTAATTGCAGGCTGGGGGCACAATTGATGGGGGGGTCAGAGAGGCGGAACAGATGTGGGGGCAGAATTGATGGGGGACCTAGAGGAGACAGGATTTATTTGGGGAATGGATGAAGCATTAATTGCAGGGTGAGAGGATGAGTAAATGGGGTGGCGGTGACAGAGCCCCCATTTTTTTTCAGAATATTTTAAGCATGGTTAGATCGGGGAAATGAGCCCTTCCTGGGGAGGGTGCGCAGGGGCTGACGTGTGGCAGGGTGGCTGCAGGAGCCCTGTGAATCCTGTCTGCTAGTGTAGCAATTACTTTATTATGCAACTGAGCCAAGCTGCATTTCCAGCAAGAGAGAAGCCCAGAAGTGGTCCCACCCCTGCTCTGATCCTCCCTTTCCAGGAATTCAGTGCCTCAGACAGCCCGATCAGATTGCAGCCCTGACTCAAGCTGCTCCTTCATTCGGAGTCGGCAAGTGATTGCAATTCCTCCAGCTCTGAACTGCACCAGCGGGGATACGGCCGAGGTTTCCCCTCTCCCAGGGGCTGGTAAAGCACTCTGAGGCCAGACAGCATGGCACAGAAGAGGGTTGCAGTTATTGGAGCTGGCGTTTGTGGACTGAGCTCCATTAAATGCTGCTTGGACGAGGGGCTGGAGCCCACCTGCTTCGAGAGAAGCGGCGACATTGGAGGGCTCTGGAGATTTGAGGTGGGTCCGAGTTTCTCTCAGTCCTGACTCGCTTGGTGGGGTGGAAATGAAAGTGTTTCCAGCCTTTCCCCCGGGGGAACGTTCTCTAGGAGCGTTTCTCTGCATGCTCCAACCTCTGCTTAGGAGCAAAACAATGCAGGGCCAGTAGCCATGTGTCAGACTCCACCACAGCCTTACCATGCTAGGGAGCTGTACAAACATCCCCAGCGCTGCTAACACCAGTTCAGCTGTGCTGCACTTAGCCCCCACAGGAGCTCCAGCACTGAAAAAGGCTGTTGCAGCCAGAGCTCCACCTGCACCAGGTGCTGCTGAGCTGGTTCTAGCCATGGGGGAAGAGTTTGTATAAACACTGTCATAGAGACCAGGCTTCAGGTTCCCTTAGGCCTGTGTGCACCTGCTACGGGCCTGACCCAGAGGCCAATGAAGTCAACGGGAATCTTTCCACTGACCCTAGGGGCTTTGGATCAGGCCCTTACCAATGTGTGAGGGATCCTGCAGAGGTGTAACTAATGTGCACCAGACCTGGAAGAATGTGCGAGTTGAAAGAGACGCCCTCTGGCTTTAACATACACAGTCTACCATGCTTCTGCTGCCCCCCTTCCTGCTCAGAGAAGTTTACTTCAGCTTAGACTCTCTGATGCCCAGTTTCCTCTGAGCTTTGCCCACAATGATGTTTATGGTGAGTTTTCCCTACTAGCAAATAACCTAATGGAGTCTTAGTTCAGGCAGTGTCCCCAGGGTTCTAACCCTCCAGGATTGTCCTGGAGTCTCCAGGAATTAAAGATTATGTCTTGTGATGAAACCTGCAGGTGGCAACCCTGCATGTTCCTGTTGGGGGTAGTGTCCCTGTTTACCTTGCCCCAACCAGCTTTACACTTCACCAAGTTAGGCCTTGTCTTCACTGCTGGAAAAAGAGTTACTCTGAGGTAAACAGCACAAACTTGAGGTAATAAAACAGTGAAGACCAGGAACTTCAGTTTTCTTAGGAGTTAAACAGCTCTCTGCCCCCTCCAGGGATTGAGTTAAACTCATGGCCAAAATAACATGCCTGGTCTTCACTAGGCATTTACCTAGAGAAAAAATTCAGGTACATTAGTCTCCATGAGGTAAAAAATTCACCTTTGATTCTTTCTACAGTCTCTTGGTCTTGCATGTGATTTAGGCACCTGGCATAAAAGTCAAATAGTTAAGAAAATATAAGTCACGTTGAGGAAGATGTAGTTTATCTCAAGAAGGACTATAAACCAGTGCCAGTAATTCTATATGTTAGAAATGACTCCAGCCAGCCATCTATTTTCTATTATCCCTTCCTAAATTCACTGTGATTTAGGTTTTCCTAGGATTCTTGCAAGTTCAAGGTGATCATATGATCTCCTTTTTCCTGCCGGTTTTATTTGTCATCCCCAGAGGGGATTTAAAGAACATTTAAAGAAATGCCACTGCACCCCAGGCTAACATCACATGACAAGACACACTCGAAAGATGATTGTCACCTCAGCTGCTGCAGATGGAGTCAGTAATTCTGGCTATTTAACTTGTAGAACTTTAGTTCTTTGGGAGTTCACATGGTTAATGTTACAACTCATAATGTTCTCCTGCTCCCTGCAGGAGAATCCCGAAGAGGGCAGGGCCAGCATCTACAAATCTGTCATTATCAACACCTCCAAGGAGATGATGTGCTTCAGTGACTTCCCCATCCCAGCCGATTTCCCCAACTACATGCACAACTCCAAAATCATGGAGTATTTCCGTATGTACGCCGACCACTTCGACCTTCTGAAATACATTCGCTTCAAGGTGAGGAGAGCTGGCACAGTGTGCAGGGGAAGGGGGGAGAGAGAGAGAGAGTGCATGCACAGGTGTGCAAGGTCTAGTGAAAGAATTCCCCCCCCCACCTCCCCCATGAGGAAACATCTCACACTCATGAAACAGGGAGAACCAGAAGAGCTGTTCTGGGACCTCGTTTCATCTGGGGGCTGCCTGGCGGAAGTTACAGCCCAGCTCCGAGGAGCCGCTGCAGCCCCATTCCCTGTGGGAGCCAGTGAGCCCACAGAGGCCATGAGGCAAAACCCAGCAGAGCCCAGTTGGCCTCCTCCTGCTGATCCCAGCTGTGCGCTGGCCTTGTGCTTCCTGGCCGGGTTGCTGACTCAGGCATGGGGAGGAAGTTAGTGTCAAGGTCTCCATTCTGAGGGAATGGATGAAATTCCCTGGTGCCAGCTTTGAGTGCCCTTTTCCTTCCAGACCATCGTGGTCAGTGTGACAAAACGCCCAGATTTCTCCACCACGGGCCAGTGGGACATTGTCACAGAGACGGCAGGGAAGCAGGAGTCAGCCATCTTTGATGGGGTCATGGTTTGCACTGGCCATCACACCAACGCTCATCTGCCACTGGACTCCTTCCCAGGTAGGACGCGGAGTGCAACGTTAATTGGAATTAATTTGCAAACTGGACACCATAAGATTAGGCCTGAATAAAGACTTGGAGTGGTTGGGTCATTACAAAACCTAAGCCTGATTTCCCCAATACTAATTTCCACCTCACACACCTTCTTGTCAACTGTCTGAAATGGGCCACGCTCATTAGCACTTCAAAAGTTATTTTTCCTCCCTTAGTATCCTGCTGTTCATTGATTTTTCTCATTAGAATGACCTCACGCTTGATAAGGCAACGCCCGTCCTTTCATGTATTTATACTTGCTCCTGTATTTTCCACTCCATGCATATGATGAAGTGGGCTCTAGCCTACCAAACTTTATGCCCAAATAAACATGTTAGTCTCTAAGGTGCCACAAGGACTCCTTGTTGTTTTTGCTGATACCAACTAACACGGCTACCCCTCTGAAACTAAACCCTTTAAGTCTCTCTGCATCTCCATATGTTATGTTCTAGTTCCAGTCCCTCCATCCCCTCATGTGGCCTGGGACCAGAGGGGTTTCCTGATGGAGACAGTGGCAGTTCTGCAGAGGCTCCTAGTGGATGCCCTGTTCTGTCCTGGAGGCAGCATTAGAGCTGGTCAAAACTCAGAATTTCCATTTCACAGGAGATTTTGAAAATTAATAGTTTCACATTTCAATTATGACACAAACCAAAGGCCCTATGATCAAGGAAATAAAGTATTTCAATCATTACTAAATAGTACCTGCCCTTACCAATTTTAAAAATAACAGATTAAATGAAAATGGAATATTTTAACCGTGATGTCCTATTATGCAATATTACTATTGGGAATTTATGAAGTAAGGTAAAAATAATAAAATGAATAAATGAAAAATAAGTTAAAAATTTAAAATGAAATTTCCAAATTCTCAAACAAAAGTTCCTTGGTCCATGTGGTCACAAGGGTTAAAATGAAGATGGCGCTTGAAGAGGTTATGAGCAAAGAAAAGCAAATCCAGAACCAAATCCAGCTGCATATTAGACCTCCGGAGGAATGTCATCCACAGCCCAGTTTCCTTGTGCAATCCAGCTTTAAAGGTGACCTACAAAGTGGGAGGGGGAAACTCTTGGCTTCTGCCCTCATTTGCTTCATTTCATTAAAAGTCCTGGAAGAGTTTTTAAAGATTTTTTTTTCCTGCTTGTCACTTGCATTGGAAATCAAGGGGTCCCTGTCTATTCCTGGGGCACTCTGTGCTTGGCTGGAGAACAAGCAGGATGATGACATCACATGTACCAAGGAGGCATTTTGACTCAGTTTTACACACTCATAGGCCTGGTCTACACTACGCGTTTAAACCGATTTTAGCAGCGTTAAACCGATTTAACGCCGCACCCGTCCACACTACGAGGCCCTTTATATCGATATAAAGGGCTCTTTAAATCGGTTTCTGTACTCCTCCCCAACGAGAGGAGTAGCGCTAAAATCGGTATTACCATATCAGATTAGGGTTAGTGTGGCCGCAAATCGACGGTATTGGCCTCCGGGCGGTATCCCACAGTGCACCACTGTGACCGCTCTGGACAGCAATCTGAACTCGGATGCACTGTCCAGGTAGACAGGAAAAGCCCCGCGAACTTTTGAATTTCATTTCCTGTTTGCCCAGCGTGGAGCTCTGATCAGCACGGGTGGCGATCAAGTCCCAAATCCAAAAAGAGCTCCAGCATGGACCGTATGGGAGGTACTGGATCTGATCGCTGTATGGGGAGACAAATCTGTTCTATCACAGCTCTGTTACAGAAGACGAAATGCCCAAGCATTTGAAAAAAATCTCCAGGCGACACAGTGCTGCGTGACAAACGTAACGGAAAGCCAAAGAATCAAATGGATGCTCATGGAGGGAGGGAGGGGGTACTGAGGACTCCAGCTATCCCACAGTCCACAGCAGTCTCCGAAAAGTATTTGCATTCTTGGCTGAGCTCCCAATGCCTGTAGGTTCAAACACATAGTCTGGCGTGGTTCAGGGTATAGCTCGTCAATTTACTCCCTCCCCCGCACATGTGAAAGAAAAGGGAAAAAAAATCGTTTCTTGACTTTTTTCAATGTCACCCTATGTGTACTGAATGCTGCTGGTAGACGCGATGCTGCAGCAGTGAAGAGCAGTATCTGCTCCCCTCCCCTTCCCAGTGGCAAATGGTACAATATGACTGCTATCCGTCATCATCATCAGCCTGTGAGTGCTCCTGGCTGGCCTCAGGTGAAGCTGGCCGGGGGCGCCTGGGTAAAAATTGGAATGATTCCTGGTCATTCCCAGTAGATGGTACAGAATGGCTGGTAACTGTCCTCATCATAGCAACTGGGGGCTGAGTTCCATCAGCCCCCTTCCTTTCATGTGTAAAGAAAAGATTCTGTATTGCCTGGACTATCATAGCAGCGGAATGCTGGGCTCCTCTCCCCCACACCGCTTAATGTCCTGCCTGGACTATCATAGCAGCTGGAGGCTGCATCACCCTCATTTTATCTCACTAACAAGTCACTGTTTCTTATTCCTGCATTTTTTATTACTTCATGACACAAATGGCGGGGATACTGCCACGGTAGCCCAGGAAGGTTGGGGGAGGAGGGAAGCAACAGGTGGGGTTGTTGCAGGGGCACCCCCCGTGAATGGCATGCAGCTCATCATTTCTGCAGGATCTGACACAGAGTGGCTGTGCTTTCTGGTTCTCTGATACACTGGTTCTCTAGTACACTTGCCCCATACTCTAGGCAGGACTGACTCTATTTTTAGATACCATAAAGGAGGGATTGACTCGGGGAGTCATTCCCATTTTTGTCTTTGCGCCCCCGGCCGACCTCAGCCAGGGGCACCCGTGACAGCCACAGACAGTACAGAATGACTGATAACCGTCATCTCATTGCCAATTTACAATGGCAGCAGACGGTACAGAACAACTGATAACCGTCTCTGCTATCATGCAAAAGCAAATGAATGCTGCTGTGTAGCGCTGCAGTATCGCCTCTGTCAGCGGCATCCAGTACACATACAGTGACAGTGTCAAAAGGCAAAACAGGCTCCAAGGTTGCATGCTATGGCGTCTGCCAGGGCAATCCAGGGAAAAAGGGCGCGAAATGATTGTCTGCTGTTGCTTTCCCGGAGGAAGGAATGAGTGACGACATTTACCCAGAACCACCCGCGACAATGATTTTTGCCTCATCAGGCACTGGGATCTCAACCCAGAATTCCAAGGGGCAGGGGAGACTGCGGGAACTATGGGATAGCTATGGAATAGCTACCCACAGTGCAACGCTCCGGAAATCAATACTAGCCTCGGACCATGGACGCACACCACCGAATTAATGTGCTTAATGTGGCCGCATGCACTCGACTTTATCCAATCTGTTTTACAAAACCAGTTTATGTAAAATCGGAATAATCCTGTAGTGTAGACGTACCCATAGATTGTCTAACTGTTGTGTGTCACTCCTGCCCAAGGCACAAGGAATGCTGCAGACCCTTGCAGTCCTACTATTTCCTGGAATCTCAGACCCCCAGAACAATGCAGGAGGCATGGGGCACACCCACAAATGCTCCGCTTCTTCTTTGCAGGGATCGAAAAGTTCAAAGGCCGCTACTTCCACAGCCGGGATTACAAGAAGCCCCAGGAGTTCTCGGGGAAGAGAGTCATTGTGATCGGCATTGGCAATTCGGGAACAGACCTGGCAGTGGAGCTCAGCCACACCGCAGATCAGGTTTGGTTTAGAGAATTATTTTACACCACTGAATGGTCAGAATGTTGTGGCTGATCACTGTATGACTTCTGCTGACTCAGCAGCTGAGTGCTGTTCCCCACCATGGCTATACTTCCCCTCCAGAGTGCAGCCATACTCAGGGCCCCATTCCCCTCTCCAATCCACACTGGGGGAATCTTCCACTTCCTGCGTTTGACCCCCATGTGGAATTCCCATTGATTTCAATGGTGTGCCAGGAGACTGGGCAATAGAGAGGGCAGTGAGGAATGGGGAGCAGATCTGGAAGGCCCACCCATGCAGACTTGCTCAATTTGCTATGCATCAAAGTTCGTCCCCATTCTGCTTTGCCTAGGGACCCTGCCAGAGACATCAGGCCTACAGCCCACCCTGGGGGAATGCTGAATTGAGAACCCACACCTGCTGTGTTACAGGGGTTACCATCTGCTAAAACACCCCGCAACCTGAGTGAGCAAGGCCAGCAAGCCTCTGAGTCAATGTTGATCCCAACAAAATGACCATTGAATTCCAGTTCTATTGGGGATGGAACGTGTGCCCCGGACACAGTTCATAACACCCACCCTCTTTGTGATCTGCAGGCACTTAATGGCAACTAGGGAGAAGGCATAGGCATTTCACTACAGATATAGGCATTTGCTCACAAGTACATGCTTATGCTTATGACATGGTTTGTCAGGGCAAATGCCTGCCTCTAAGGTTATACCTGCCCTGCAATCAGAGGTGTGACTGCAGCACAGTAGACATACCTCAGCTACCTTTGATCTAGCTAGAATAACTATAGCAATGGAGCCGCAGCAGCACAGTTGTCTAGCTGCATGAATACACAACCGGGGTCCTAGATGGACTTGTACAACCTCTTAGATGCAAGTTACCTGGACCTGCTGATTTAAAAATGTCTAACTTTCATGGCTTTTGTTTAACATTGTCCAGATATACTAGTGCAGGGGTCAGCAACCTTTCAGAAGTGCTGTGCCGAGTCTTCATTTATTCACTCTAATTTAAGGTTTCACGTGCCAGTTATACATTTTAATGTTTTTAGAAGGTCTCTTTCTATATGTCTATAATATATAACTAAACTATTGTTGTATGTAAAGTAAATAAGGTTTTTAAAATGTTTAAGAAGCTTCATTTAAAATTAAATTAAAATGCAGAGCCCCCAGACTGGTGGCCAGGACCCAGCAGTGTGAGTGCCACTGAAAATGAGCTCACGTGCCGCCTTTGGCACGCATGCCATAGGTTGCCTACCCCGTACTAGTGGAATGTAAATAATGTTATAATCACTATATAATGAGACTATATCATCTGAAGAAGAAGTTCTATTCTTAAGTACAGTAATGGAAGAGGCTGAAAACTCAAAAGATTGCCATTTGTGCACATTTTAGTTAGCCACTTATATGTAAGACTGCAAGTTTGTCATGGAGGTCACAGATTCTGTGACTTTCTGGGACCTCCATGATTTCGGCAGCGGTTGGTGCGGCTGGCCCAGGGGTCGTCTGAGCAGCTCAGGCAACCCCTGGGTCAGTTGCACTAGCTGCTGCTGAGGCAGTCTCAGGCCACTGCACCCCTCTCCCCCAGCAGCAGCAGGAGTTGGGTGTAGGAGGGGGCTCAGGGTTGGGGTGTGGGAGGCAGGGGCGGCTCTACAAATCACGCTGCCCCAAGCAGCGCGGAGCGCTGCGCCGCCCTTCCCCGGTCCCGCGGCGGGTCCCGTCTTCCCGCGGCTCCGGTTGAGCTCCCGCCGGCATGGCGGCGGCAAGTCCACCGGAGCCCGGGACCAGCGGACCTGCCGCAGTCATGCCTGCGGGAGCTCAACCGGAGCCGCGGGAAGACGGGACCCGCCGCAGTCATGCCTGCGGCAGGTCCGCTCGTTCCGGGCTCCGGTGGACCTGCCGCAGGCATGCCGGCGGGAGCTCAACCGGAGCCAAATGCCACCCCCCCAGGAAACGGCCGCCCCAAGCGCCTGCTTGGTGCGCTGGGGTCTAGAGCCGCCCCTGGTGGGAGGGGGTAAGGGTTCTGGATGTCACTTACCTGGAGGGGGGTTCCCCGGAAGCAGTAACATCCCCCCTCCCTCAGCTCTTAGGCGGAGGCGCCAGGCAGCTCTGTGCACTGCTTCCGGCCTGTAGGCACTGTCCCTGCAGAGCCGGCACTCGGGGCAGAGGCAATGTACAGAGCTGCCTGGCCACACCTCTGCCTAGGACCTGAGGGAGGGGGATGTCGCTGCCTCTGGGGAGGCACAGAGCCAGGTAGGGAGCCTGCCAGCCCTGCCAACTCCCCCACTCCCCGGCACCTGTGGTGTCCCCGGGCCATCCCCCTCCCCAGCACCCACGGCACCCCGGGCCACTCCCCCCTCCCCACCAAGATTTAGTTAGGGGTATATAATACAAGTGAGAAACAGGTCACGGGTCGTGAACTTTTGGTTACTGCACGCAACTTATCCATGACTTTTACTAAAAATACCCATGACTAAAATATAGCCTTACTTATAGGACATACAGGATAGATACTGGGGCATAAGTAAATGTAGTAACAGAAACTGAAATAGAAAGACGTAAGCAGACCATAAAAGTGGAAGAGTCAAAAGTGTCTCTGAAAAACTATAATGGAGGAACAATTCCAGTGTTGGGAGAGTGCATGCTGACACTTAATAGAAAGGGAAGATGATAAAACAAGAGTTTGTGGTGGTACATAGAGGCAAGCAACCATCTTCGGCCTACACATGTGTAAAGGGCTTGGTCTCATTATGAGGATGTATGCCACAGAGAGACAGAAAGGCAATAAGGACCAGATATGAAAGTATTAATAGCATCATATAACGATGTATCCACAGGAAATGGGTGTCTCACACTAACATACAAGATAAGGTTAAGAGAAGATACAGAGACAGTGGCAACATGAAAAGTTCCACAATTTTAAGAAAGATACTAGAAGAAGAGATCATAGACTTTAAGGCCAGAAGGGACTATCATGATCTAGTTGGACCTCTTGCACATTCCAGGCCAGAGAACCTCACCCACCCACTCCTGTAATAGACCCCTAACCTCTGGCTGAGTTACTGAAATTCTCAAATAAGGATTTAAAGACTTCAAGTCATAGAGAATCCACCATTTGCTCTAGTTCAAACCAGCAAGTGACCTGTGCCCCATGCTCCAGAGGAATGTGAAAGACCCTCAGGATCTCTGCCAATCTGACCTGGGGGGAAATTCCTTCCCTACCCCAAATATGGTGATCAGTTAGATCCTGAGCATGTTGATGAGACCCACCAGCCAGACACCTGGGAAAGAATTCTCTGTAGTAACTCAGAGCCCTCCACATCTAGTGTCCCATCTCCAGCCATTGGGGATTTTTGCTACTAGCAGTTGCTGATTGGTTACCTGCCATTATAGGCAGTCCCATCATACAATCCCCTTCATAAACTTATCAGGCTCAGTATTTTTTTTTTTACCCTCCTTCTCCCCCTCACCGCTCCCCTTGAGAGGCTGTTCCAGAACTTCACTCCTCTGATGTCATCTAATTTTAAGCCTAAACTTGTTGATGGGCAGTTTATATCCATTTGTTCTTGTGTCAGCACTGGCACTGAACTTAAATAATTCCTCTCCCTCCCTGGTGTTTATCCCTCTGTTGTATTTTTAGACCGCAAACCTATCCCCCATCAACCTTCGTTTGGTTAGGCTAAACAAGCCAAACTCCTTGAGTCTCCTATCATAAGGCAGGTTTTCCATTCCTCGGATCATCCTAGCAGCCCTTTTCTGCATCTCTGCATCTCATGGCAGATGGTATTATTTGGAGAACAGAAGACCATCAGATTGGGATGAGTCCTTAGAAATCATAGAGAAAAAGGGAGAGGGACCACAGCTGTGCATGGACCTTAAGCAACTGAACAAAAACATAAAGAGAACATTTCTACTTGCCCACAAGAAGTAAAATATTGTCTGAGATGGCAGGAGCCAAATTCTTCAGAAAATTAGATGCATCATCAGGATTTTGGCAGATCCCCTTGGACACTGAGAGCTCCAAGATCATAGAATATTAGGGTTGGAAGAGACCTCAGGAGGTCATCTAGTCCAACCCCCTGCTGAAAGCAGGACCAACACCAACTAAATCATCCCAGCCAAGGCTTTGTCAAGCCGGGCCTTAAAAACCTCTAAGGATGGAGATTCCACCACCTCCCCAGGTAACCCATTCCAGTGCTTCACCACCCTCCTAGTGAAATAGTGTTTCCTAAGATCCAATCTAGACCTCCCGCCCTGGAACTTGAGACCATTGCTTTTTGTTCTGTCATCTGCCACCACAGAGAACAGCTGAGCTCCATCCTCTTTGGAACCCCCCTTCAGGTAGTTGAAGGTTGCTATCAAATCACCCCTACTCTTCTCTTCTGCAGACTAAATAACCCCAGTTCCCTCAGCCTCTCCTCGTAAGTCATGTGCCACAGCCCCCTAATCATTTTCGTTGCCCTCTGCTGGACTCTCTCCAATTTGTCCACATCCCTTCTGAAGTGGGGGGACCAAAACTGGACACAATATTCTAGGTGTGGCCTCACCAGTGCTGAATAAAGGGGAATAATCACTTCCCTCGATCTGCTGTCAATGCTCCTACTAATACATCCCAATATGCCGTTAGCCTTCTTGGCAACAAGGGCACACTGCTGACTCATTCAGCTTCTCATCCAGTGTAATCCTCAGATCCTTTTCTGCAGAACTGCTGCTTAGCGAGTCAGTCCCCAGCCTGTAGCGGTGAATGGGATTCTTCCGTCCTAAGTGCAGGAGTCTGCATGTGTCCTTGCTGAATCTCATCAGATTTCTTTTGGCCCAATCCTCCAATTTGTCTAGGTCACTCTGGACCCTATCCCTACTCTCCAATGTATCTACCTCTCCCCCCAGCTTAGTGTCATCTGCGAACTTACTGACTTATACTTTCAACACACCATTTGGTAGATACTGCTTCCTAAGATTTCCTTTCAGAATATGTTTGCCTGCAGAACATGAGCCAGATGTGAGAGGCCCTAGCAGGCGTGAAAGTGTAGCCTGAGGGCACACTAATTTGGGCAGCACTGCTGTTGAATATCAGGAACAAGTGAAGAGAGTATTGGAAATTGTGAGAGCAAATAACCTTAAACTTAATTAAGGCAAATGTCAATTTCAAATCTTGGCGATAACGTACCTGGGAGGACAGACTGACCTCAATGGGAGTGTTGCCCAATGAAACAAAGATTTGGACAATACTGAACATGTCAAGACCTGAAGATAAAAAGGGGAATTCAAAGGCTGCTAGGAACTATGCCAAGAAGTTCATGCCTAATTATGTAGCTTCCACAACTCATCTAAGACACCTCCGCCAAAAGGTCACTGAATGAGCATGGATGCCAAAACACGAAAGCCCATTCTGATATCAGCTCCAGTGCTGCAGTTTTTTGATCTATTGACAGTATCAGACTCTCCACAGATGCTTTGAAAAGAGGGTGGGAGCAGTACTATTACAGTGTCATAGAACTAACTGGTTGTGTCTCCTGTGCCTCAAGGAATATGACAGCTGCAGTGATTTTCTCAATGCTTCAAAGCAGAAACTGATCATAAACATGGCTACCCCTCTGAAACTACTGATTGCGATTCACAAAAAGGAACTTTGCGAAGAACCACTGAGACAGGCTGCTTTCGAAAATACAGAATTATCATGTGTACCATCCTGCACTTCTGGGCAGTAAGGGTTTGCCTCAGAGGTTTGCTGTGACCCTCAATGTAGCCTCTCTCCTCTCATAGAGACAAGAGTTACAGCTTACTGAGTCACCTTCATCATTGGCCAGTCAGCGGGTTTGGTGTAAGAACCCTCTTTAGTCCCTGTCTTCATTCTCAGGGAGCATTTGTGTGTGTGGGGGGGGGGAACCCAGGTCTGCCCTCTTCTCCAGGTTCCAGCTTAGGGACCCTAATTGGCAGTGGAAACAGGTAGTTTTCCTTCTACCAGAGCTATAGCCCTTCCCTGAGCTACTTCCCCAAATGACCCCTCCTAGCACTTCCTTGGTACCTGACCACGCTTGTTCTGCCAGGTCTTTCACTGCGTACCTTCTTTCTCCCAGTCTTCCCACAACACACCTTCTTACTCCCAGCTACTACCAGCAAGCCTTGCTGAAGGGGCTTCTTTTTAAACTAGTCCCAGCTGGTTCTAAATGGGCTTCAAGTGATCTGATTAGCCTGTTTCCTTTGATTGCTTCTCATCAGTTCTTAATTGGTTCCAGGTGTCTTATGGAGTCTGCCTGACATAATTGCTTCTAGCACCTTCCTGACTGCTCTGGGGTAGCCCCTGCCCTGGTCACTCAGGAAACAGAAAACTATTCATCCAGTGTGTTTTCCTTCTACCAGACTCCTGCACCCACGCTTCAAGCCATCTGGTGGAGCGCGGGTCCGCTGCTCTATCTCGCCATTTACCTTTCTGCCACGCATCCATCTCCGCCGGAGAACTGGCACGGGTTAGAGGGAAGGGTGACAGAGCAGTTCCGGAAATGGACAGGACTCCTCCGGTGCCTCTCCCTCCGAGGGAGGGCACTGGTGCTCAATCAGCTAGTCCTGTCCATGCTCTGGTACCAGCTCAACACCCTGGTCCAGGCCCCGGGCTTCCTGGCCAACTTCTGGACGGTGATTCTGGAGTTCTTTTGGCCAGGAACGCACTGGGTCTCTGCAGGGGTCCTCCACCTGCCCCTCAGGAGGGAGAGCAGGGCCGGGCCTGAAGTGCCTACGCACTCAGGTCCATGTCTTCCGCCTCCAGGCCCTGCAGAAGCTCCTTTATGGTGCAGGTAGTCCGGCATGGAGAGTGCTGGCGCACGCCTTCCTGCACCACCTCCAAGGGCTCCAATACGACTGGCAGCTCCTTTATCTCTATTGGAGCGGTCTTCTGCGAGACCTCTCCGGGCTGCCAGCCTTCTACCAGGACCTCCTCCGGACCTGGAAACTGGTTTCGGCCACCAGGTCCATGGCGGCTGCCAAGGGGGTGGATCTCCTCGTAGAGCTCCTGCTACACAACCCCCAGCTCCGTGTGCAGGTGGCGGAGTCCCCCGCGGTGCACCAGAGGTTGGCCCTGGCAGAAGTCACCAGAGTTGGAGACCTCCTGGACTACGACCGGGGAGACTAGCTGGACCCCCTGACACTCACTCGGCGCATGGGGATCCCCAGACCTCGTACTCCCCAGCGCGTACTTCAGGAGGTGAGGGCTGCTTTACTGCCCACTGCTCGGGTCTTCTTCAACCGGGTCCTACGAGAGGACATGCCCCACCCACCCTCCACCCCAGGCCCCCCGGATCTTTTCATTGGGCCCCTGCCTCATGGCCCCACCCAGCCATCCCACCCCTTCACCGTGAGCCGGCTGAATGAACTGCAGCCAGCTCATTTCCAGACCACGCCAAGGAAACATCTGTATACGCTTGTGCTCCACACCCTTCATGTCCTCACCCTCATGTCCCATCCCATCATGAAGTGGTGGGACCTTCTGCCACCTCTGGAGGGTAAGGAACCCCGGTGGGCCAGCCTATATTCCACCCTGGTCCCGAAGCCCGCTGGGGATATTAGTTGGGGGCTCCTTCACGGAGCCGTGAGCACGGGCGTCTTCTTGGCGCAGTTCACCCATGCCAGAGACCTGCCCCTTCTGCAGCATGTGGGAGACCCTGGCGCATGTGTATCTGGAGTGCGCCAGGTTGCAGCCCCTATTCTGGCTCCTCTTAAACATCCTGTTACATTTTTGGCTGCACTTTTCCCCTCACCTCCTTATCTATGCACTCCCCATCTGTGGCCCCACCAAGTCCCAGGACCTCCTTGTCAGCCTCCTCCTAGCACTGGCCAAAATGGCCATCTACAAGACCAGAGAGAGGAGGTTGGCTGACAGGGTTTCCTGCGACTTCAGGGCCTATTTCTGATCCTCCCTCTGTTCACGCATCCAGGTGGAGTTCTTCTGGGTGGTGTCCGCTGGCTCCCTTGACACTTTCGAGGAGCAGTGGGCGCTGTCCGGGGTTCTCTGCTCAGTGTCCCCATCAGGTTCCCTTCAGATAAGGGGGGAGGGATAGCTCAGTGGTTTGAGCATTGGCCTGCTAAACCCATGGTTGTGAGTTCAATCCTTGAGGGGGCCATTTAGGGAACTGGGGTAAAAATCTGTCTGGGGATTGGTCCTGCTTTGAGCAGAGGGTTGGACTAGATGATCTCCTGAGGTCCCTTCCAACCTGATATTCTATGATTTAGCCCTAGAACCTGTTCTATCTTTAGTTGTCCCCTGTAATTAATTGAGATCCTGGACTTTGTGGATTCTCCCCTTAGGCTGGGGAAAGTCCTTTAGCAGTGGGCTTCCACCTGCAAATGCTCCATCTGTCAGTTCACAGGCTGATGATCTGGAACAAGGAATAAACATTGATGTGAATTCAGCTAAAGACTAAATGCTGCAAACAGTGATACAAGAAGTAAAGGAGGAAAAAAATCAGCACTGCACACTTGTATATTTCCACTAAAGGAATGAATTGTCAGCGCTCTCAGGAGCATGCTGAAAGGGGACACAGGTCATGGTTCCCACAGTGATGGGAAGGAGAATATTGAATCCAATACACGAAAGGCACCTGGGAATGACCAAATCAAAAAGGAGAGCTAGAGAAGTTGTATTCTGGTCACAAATGAGCAGTGACATTGAAGAGATGATGAGCAGGCGTGGAACATATCAGAAGTACAGAGATTCCCAGCAGAAAGAACCAATGATACTACAAGAACAACTCGCAGTTCCACAGGACAAAGTCAGAATTGACACATTCACCCTGAAGACATGATCATCTGGTTATAATGGACTACTTTCCCAGAAGTAGTCAGACGCGAAGATACCACCCTTGCAACAGTTTCCAGACTCATCATAGTATTCCATAACTAATCATAACTGACTGTTACTAGTGCTGTGGAGTGTTGTTAAGGCTGCTAATGCAGCTGTTCTTGGAGCCCCCATGTTAGCTGCATTAGCAGGGAGTGCAGTCTGCTGATTCAGCAGACCTCGATGTCAGAGGCGGATTATGGTTTGGTGGGGCCCTGGGCCAGAGCAAGTGGGGGCCCCTTCCCACCCCTTCCACCTGCAGTCCCCACTCCCAACCCTTCTGCGCTCCTGCCAGGGAAATGGGGTTGGGGCACGGGGGCTTGCCCTGCTCGGATCGGCAGGAGTGCTGGGTGGAGCGGGGCAAGCCCCCACGCCCCGACCACACTCCCTGGCAGAAGCACCGGGCAGGCAGAGTGGGTCAGTGCACAGGGGCACCCATTTTTCCAGGGCCCCCCAATTGGCAGGGGGCCCTGGGCATGGGCCCCGTTTGCCCAGTAGCTAATCCGTCACTGCTTGATGTTATTCATAAGAAAGACCACAGGCTCAGTTTGGTGGCGAAGCTGCTTGGCCACATTTATTGTCCACAATCCCACAGTACTAGTGCCCCATAGGAGCTACAGATACACTAACATGTGCCTGTGACAATGGTACCAGTTCAATCAGCACACCAGGATGCTGCTCCTAGGACAGCACAAAGATGTCCCTCCTATGAGTTCTCCTTTTATACAGTGATACAAACAAGTTATGTATTACACTCCAGGCAGGGCCGGTGCAACCATTTAGGCGACCTAGGCAGCTGCCTAGGGCGCTAGGATTTGGGGGGTGGCATTTTCTTCAGCAGCGACCGCGGCGGCCAGATCTTCGGCTGCCCCGGTCATCGCCGGCATTTAGGCGGAGAGAGCTAGGGCAGGGGAGCGCGGGGAGGGCCACCTGCAGCAAATAACGGGGGGGCAGCACGCAGGGGAACTCCCCGCCCCAGCTCATCCCTGCACCGCCTTCTCCCCGAGCACGCCGTGATTGGCGCCGCAAGCCTGGGAGGCGGGAGAAGTGAAGCAACGACGGTGTGCTCGGGGAGGAGGCGGAGCAGGGGTGAGCTGGGGCGGGGGGGTGCCTCAGGGTGGAGGGTGGGGAGCTGCCGCAGGGACGGCGCCTCAGGGCGGGAGCTCAGGGATGGGCGCAATGTGGAAGTTTCGCCTAGGGCGCAAAACATCCTTGCACCGGCCCTGACTCCAGGTGTTGTTAGTTTCCATCCTTATCCTTGTACCTGCTAGTTCAAACAAAACATCCTCATCCATTATCCTATCGTCCCCTCCTTATCTTTACAAAGATGTGTTCTTGTACCATATATTAAAAATGTGTTTATATCAGTGGTTCTCAACCTATTTATCATTGTGGGCCGCGTGTGCAGCCCACAAAGTGTTACGTGGGCCGCAGGTTGAGAACCACAGTGCCCCCCATCTAACTCCCCCCACAAACCCCTATGCCCAGTGCTCTCCACCCAGAGACCTCTCCACAGAGTGGGGCCAGGAGCAGAGTGCCGGGTGCGAGGTGGGTGGCAGGGACCCCAACCCCGAGCCCCACTGCGTGGGGACCCTGACCCTGCTGCATCTGTCATCTATTTGCATAAATCCAAAGTAAAAAGCAGCTGTCCTTCAAGGACTGTATTTAGGAGTACTTTGCAGGCGAAGAGTACTAATTTAACAAATAAGTGCAAAAAACATAATGGGTTTTATGTTTTTAATGGGTACCTAGCTACCAGTTCTCTAAGTTTGTTAAAAGTCTGCTTTTCTGAAGTTCATTGTCCTTATTCCGCTGTTCTCACTCCTTCCTTTCCTTAGAACCATGAAATATATCACTTCATGATCACTTTCACCCAAATTGCCTTTCACCTTCAGATTCTCAACCAATTCCTCCCTGTTGGTCTGAATCAACTCTAAAATAGCTCCCCCCCCCCAATTACTTCCTCCACTTTCTGAAACAAAAAGGTGTCCCCAACCAGGGGCGGCTCCAGACCCCAGCACGCCAAGCGCGTGCTTGGGGTGGCATGCTGCGGGGGGTGCTCTGCCGGGCGGCAGGTAGCTCCGGTGGACCTCCTGCAGGCGTGCCTGCGGAGGGTCCGCTGGTCCCGCGGCTCCGGTGGAGCATCCGCAGGCATGCCTGTGGGAGGTCCACCGGAGCCGCGGGAGCAGTGGACCCTCCGCATGCACGTCCGCGGGACCGGCGACCAACAGAGCGCCCCCCGCGGCGTGCCGCCGTGCTTGGGGCGGCGAAATGGTTAGAGCCGCCCCTGTCCCCAACAATGTTCTCTCTAATTTTTTTCATCCATGTGTGGAATGAATTTTGTTATGTGCATCAATATTGAGATGATGTGAGCCACCAGTAGAAACAAAAAGCCTAGATATAATATATATTTTAAAAAAGTTACCATAGGGATAATTACTGCAGCCAGGACATATTAGGCATTTTAGAACTCACTACTCAAAGAACTGAATTTAAACATGAGAGAAATAAAATTCTGAAATGCACAGACCAGTCAAAAACTAAAATAACAGCACTTTGAAAGAATAAAATTATAGAGAATATATGTGCATTGCAGGAAGTACCCAGAAGTAACAACAGCAACACAAGTATGTGTTGGGAGGTGAGTGTGAAAGAGACAGAGAGTATGTGTGTCAGACTGAGACTGTGTGTGTGTGAGAGAGAGAGAGAGAGAGAGAGAAACACAGAGACAGTGTGTGTGTGCGGGAGACACAGACTGAGTGTGTGTGTGATGGTGGGTATGAGACACAGACAGTGTGTATGTGTGCTGGCTGCTGGGAAAGTATATGAGAGACCATGCGCTGTCTCTTTAAGGACACAGGCACTCACCGGCAGGCTTGTTCAGACCGCAGCAGCTACCACCAGCTCCCTTCCACTCCTGAGCCCTGTCCCCCAACCCTGCTCTTCAGAGATGAGGTACTTGGGTGAGGAAGGGGGACACCCTGACATCAGTGCCCCCTGGTTCCTCCTCCACTCTGCATAGCAAGCAGGAAGGTCCCGGGAGCTGCTGGCCAGGGGCTCCAAGGCAGAGGGCAGGAGCAATGTAGCTGCAGAGCAGCAGGGGCAGGGGCACCTGAACACACATTGCTGGATGTACAGGGCTCTGCTAATCAAGTGCACGGCACTTGATTGGCTCTTGGGCGGCCGCACAGCTTAGAGGGAACATAGGTCCCCAGTAAGTTATTGGATGCTTTGTGTTTTGCCATATTACTTTTCCAACAGATTTCTGGGAAGTTAAAGTCCCCCATTACTACCAGGTCTTGCGTTTTGGATATTTCTGCTATTTGTTCTAGAAATGCCTCATTCACCTCCCCTTCCTAATTTGGTGGTCTGGAGTAGACCCCTACCATGATGTCATCCCTATTTTTTCCCCTTTTATCTTTGCCCAGATACTTTCAAATGATCTGCCTCCCACGTCTTTCTGGATCTCAAACAAACTTCCTCCTTTTTTTCCCCTGCCTATCCTTCCTGAACAACTATCCTCCTCTATACCAACATTGCAGTCATGAGATTTATCCCACCAAGTTTCTGTGAATCCAATTGTCAAAACTTAGTTTATGTGCTAATACTTCCAGTTCTTCCTGTTTATTCCCCATACCCCTTGTATATAGACATCTAAGATGTTGAGTAGATTCACCCACTGATTTTCCTCTTGTTGTTTGTATGACCCTATGGTAACTTTCCATGTCCCTCCCCCAACATCTAGCTCTCTGTTAAGGTCACCTTCTTTTATGTGTACCTGTGCTTTTGTCACCTGGCCTCTTTGAACCTACTTTAAAGCCTTCCTCACTAGGTTGTGTGAGTTGGTGTGTGAAGATGCTCTTCCCCTTCTTAATCAGGTGGACTCCATCTCTTCCCAGCAGACCTTCTTCCCAGAGCAGCCTTCCATCACTGAGGAAGCCAAAGCTCTCCCAACAATGCCATCTGGGCAGCCAAGCATTCATCTCCAATGATCAACCGCTGTGCTCGTCAGTAAGATAGTTCAAATGGTTAGGCAGCCAGTGTGCTGAGACCACCTCCCAGCAGGTTGACTAGCATTGTCTCATCATTTCTTTCTGCTCCCCTGTCTGTCAGCCTGTCTCCACCTGTTGTTCCATTGGGGCAGGGAACATCTTTTTGTTTAAAATAATTAATATGCTTAAATACCTCATTTCTAATAATAGTAAGTTACTACTGAAGCTTGTGACATGGTATAGAAACCCTGCACTAGCATGGAAGGGGTTAAGGAGCTGCTTTGGGCTGCCCCACCGCAACTGCAAATTGGGTCAGGAGTTAAAAGGAAGGAACTCCACTTAGATGGAGGGCAACCCTGGGAAGGGAACTGGCTGAGCTGCTTTGGCCCTGGAGAGGAGGCTGATAGCCTGCAGAGCCCCTGCCCTCGCAGAATGAGGGTGCAGATCCCTGAGCTAAAAGGGGGGAAAGACTGAGACTTGCACTGGAACCCAGTGACCTCTGACATGGACAGTGACATTTCAGGGGGTTCTGAAGTCAGAGGCCCATACCCTGGAGGAAGCTGCTTACAGACTTTCCTTTCCCTTTCTTGTGTTGAACCTAGTTTGATGACTGCTGACGGAGTTGTTTCGCCTGAGAGGGGAAGAAACAACCAAAAGACCTCAGCCAGAGGGTTAAGTACTGGCCCGCTAGAAAGACATACCCTGCAGCACCCGCTAGGGTAGGAATATTGGATTTGTGTGTGTGCACTCCCCATATAGCCCCGAAAGGGGGTGCTGCACCATGGACAGATGTGTGACAAAGCTCTTATTAGGAAATCATAAAGAAACACAACTAGATGTAAACCATTCACTCTCATGAGAATGGCTCTGAGCCAAAGAGGCTCTTGGCAAGTCACTCAAAGGCCTGTGGTTTCCAACAGCTCCTGTTTCTCTCCCTTTCAGGTTTTCCTTAGCACCAGGCGAGGTGCATGGATACTTGGTCGGATTGGAGAAGAAGGGTACCCCATGGACACAATTTATATCACTCGCTATGTGGAATTCCTCAGGCGCATTGTGCCTCTATCCCTGCTTAACTACTTTGCAGAGAAGAAACTGAATGCAAAATTCAACCATGCAATCTATGGTCTGCAGCCTGCGCACAGGTGAGCTGGGGAGATCAGGAGACTTTCTCCGGGCTGTGGAGCCAGGAGGGGAAGGGTCATGTTCATTCCGCTCCCCCTCCCACCACCGCAGGAGAGTGGAGAGCTGAGGCCTGTCAAGCACTGGAGAGAGGGGCAGAGCTTCAGGCCCCATGACAGAATGTAAGATCTCAGGCAAACCTGCAGCTCAAGTCTCTAGGGCCTGGGTTCAGTCCCTTGCTGTGCCAGATTCCCCCCAGTCAATCTCTGTCCATCACCTGGGGCCCAGCTCTCGCTGCTGCTGCTATGCCAAATCGGTCAGCATTTGCCTCACCTGGGGCCCAACTCTTATTCCCACTGCTGCCCTCTAAAACATGCCTATCCCTCAGGTTAAAAATATCCTTGAGGGATGTAAATGCCAAGGAAGAGGAAGAGTTATTTTGTGTGATATGTGGGAGTAAACAGAATGGTACTAGATGACATCATTAAGGCATGTTTACACTTACAAGCTTACATTGGCACAGATGTACCGCTACAGCTGTGCCGCTGTAAGATCACTCATGTAGCCACATTATGCCGATGGGAGCGAGCTCTCCCATTGATATAGTAAAACGAGCTCAACGAGCAGCCATCACTAGGTTGGCAGGAGATGCTTTCCTGCCAACATAGCGCTGTGCACATGAGCGCTTATGCTGGCAAGACTTACATTGCTGGGGGTGTTTTTTCACACCCCTGAGTGACAAAAGTTTTGCTGACATAGGTGTTAGTGTAGACAGGGCATAAAAAAGAGATAATTTAAGCTGAGTACCTGAAAGAACTTGCAAATGGCAAGCTGTTAGGCCAGGGAACTGTTTGTTGTTATTTATTCATTGATTTGTGGTGGCACCAAGGAGGCCTACTCAAGGACCAGGATCCCATGGTGCAAGATGCTGGACAAACACAGAACAAAAACAGTTTATCAGAGGAAGTGGTGGATGCATAGACTGGACAAAGCAATAGAATTCCTTACATGGAGTGATCCTGCATGTGCAGCAGAACAGACTGAATAACCTGATGTGTCCTTCCCATGGCTTCCAGTTGCAATGCTAGCACATTGTGTGGGAGGAAATAGTTCTCTTTTCTCCTGGCAGCCTCCTGCCCTGAGGAAGGTCACCTCCTGCCCAAAGAGATCTTCACATTTCTTGTATTTCCTTTCTGCCATTCAGGCTTTTCAGCCAGCACCCAACCATCAACGACGACCTGCCAAACTGCATCATCTCGGGCAAGGTGCTGGTAAAACCAAACATCAGGGCGTTCACCGAAACCAGCGCCATCTTTGAAGATGGCACCAGAGAGGAGGACATTGATGTGGTTGTCTTCGCTATGGGATACAGCTTCTCTTTCCCCTTCCTTGGGGATTTTGCCAAAGTGATCAAAAACCAGGTCTCCCTGTATAAATTTGTCTTCCCTCCTCAGCTGGAGAAGCCAACTCTGGCTTTCATTGGCCTCATCCAGCCACTGGGGGCCATCATGCCCATTGCCGAACTCCAGGGTCGCTGGGCGACACGTGTGTTCAAGGGTACGTGAACCAAAATGCAGGAAATAGTCTAGTGCCTGCTGGGCAGTGAAAGCGCAGACATTTCCAAGGAAATCCGAAAGCCAGTGCTGTTCAGGTGGACAACCTGCCATCTTGCAACATTTCCGCTGCTCTCTGTCTTTCATCTGCTGTCTTCCTACTGAAAGGTGACCTGGTTATGTTCTTTGCTTCTTTGTGACACATAGAGGCCTGCTTTTTTTATTTTGGAAGCTTTCTGTGAAAATTGTCACTTCCCCAAAAAAGATCATTTCCAGCTCTGCTCTCTGTGTACTCCTGCACCCTCCCTCTTTGTTGGTGCTGGAGTCTGGCTAGCTTTCTCTTACCCTTTGGCTGCAGTTAGTTTGCACTTTTGCTCACGCCCTCTCCTTTGCTCACCCACTCCCAGCCTTTCGAATTCCAGCGCCGCCCCTGAATGTTCAGCCTTCCTGGGGGCAGGAGGTGTTGCTGAGAGTTCAAGAGCTGTTACTCTCTAGGGGGCAGAGGAAGAGAGAGGAGGCACAAACAATGCTCTTTTCCTTTTCTTTGTTCCTCTTATTGCCCAGGAGCTGTTGCCTCTGTGTCTGCGAGCACCTCATGGATCTCCCTTCTGACTTTTGGGCTTCTCTTTCCTAGGGCTGAGCGGATTGCCTTCAGCAAGCAACATGATGGCCGATATTGCACAGAAGAGAGAGGAAATGGCAAAACGGTAGGAACTATTATGTGAATCAGTAACCACTGGGCATGCTGGGAAGGCAGCAGGGCAATCAGCTCCCCCCACCACCACCACTTCTGCCTATTTCCCTGCTTCACTTTTTGCCTCCCTTTATCCCCATGGGGACCTTTAGCCAACAAACTTTGCATTTCATGCACGCATCCTCTAGGTCTCCCAGGGAAGTGTGTGTTAATACAAAGCGTGTAAGAAGCAGGGTCCTACTGAACCCCAAACAAGGGGAAATGATCCGTGTGAGTAGGTTTATCCATCTGCCCCATATATTCTTCCCTTTTTCTTGTTACAGAATTCTATCCCTCACATTCCGCCTTGCTGCCACCACTTATTCCTCTCTCTCTCCCTCCTGCATCCCACATTCCCCTGTCTCCCTATAGCTTTCTTGTCTATTTGCTGCCCTTTCAGCACAGAGGCAGCTGCCTTCACTGGGAGTGGGATTAGACATGCTGAACCTCTTTACTGGGAGCAGCCTGTACCACTTGAGAAATCTGGAAGGGGAACAATGGCTGTAGAGGAGTCGAACTCACCCCTGCAGCACCTCCTGCTGGTGACTTCTGGGAATTAGCTCAATTTCCAGCCTGGAGCGCCCTCTGCAGGCCAGTGATCCGCCTGTCTTCATGTTCCTCCCACGACCCCGGTGCCTCTTTCAACTGGGTCTCCCCCTCCCAGGGGAACCCCCACCCCACTATCCCCACTTTGCCTCAGTATTGGCTACTGCCCAGTCTCCATCTAGCCCCCGTTCACTGGGGCAGACTGCAGTATCAGCCACTCATCATAGGCAAAGGTGTTTGGACCTGCTGCCTTTGCCTGCCCCTGGGTTGCCCCCTGCAACCCCCAGTACCTCTTGGCCTAATGCTAGGTGGCAGCCTGGGGCTTTCCAGGCAGGATCTCCCCCAGGTCCTCTGCCTTTCCCTAGCCCTGCTCCATTCAAGGTACCTTGTCTAGCTCCCTACAGCCAGGCCCTTTTCCCTCTACAGCCAGAGAGAGACTGACTGGACTCCTGGTTCACTGCCTCTTATAGGGGCCAGCTGGGCCTGATTGGGACCTGGCCACAGCTGGGCCTGCTTTCTCCCAATCAGCCCAGGCTTCTTGCCCCAGCTACAGCCCTCTCCTGGGCTGTTTTAAGCCCCGAAGGGCAGGAGCAGGGGACCACCCTGCTACAGTGGCCATCTTGACTGAGGGCATTCTTTGGCTTCAGTCACACTGAAAATAATGGAAGAAGGCAGATATATTGAATAATAGCAAAAATTGCTCACATCAAACTCTCAATCATGAGGTCATAAAAAGCTTTAAACCCCAAATCCTAAGAATATCACACAACTCATGCTAAATTTACAAGTATTGACAACTCTGGATGGCTGGGTGTTAATTTCCAGCCCTTTTACTTCGCTGTTAAGCACTCCTCAGTATTGTGTAGCAACTTAACTTTCAGGAGTGTTGGCCCTTCAATTCTACTTAAATACAGAGGATTGAATAATTTGGGGAAGCTCTAGATAAAGATTTTAAGTAGAAGACAGAGTAAGGTCTGAGGCCAAAGTTGCTTTAGAGAATGTATCCAGCTCTTCTAAGGAGAATGAAGTGAAACTCATCCCCATCCCACACACAAGATCAACGTGCCAGTTGTGTCCCAATTATGGCTCAAGGGAAGTCTGTGCAGGGGTGAATTTCTCACAGTCAGTGAACAGAAAGCAGCTCTAATCTTTGTAATGAGTGGGAGTAATCCAGCCTCCAAAGGTGCAAGAGTACATCAGCATCTCCTTCTCCTCACATTTCAGAGAGGGATAGAAGCTCCTTATCCCTCAGGAATGTCATTTCCTGGTCAGTGCAGTCTCCATTTGACCACACTCCAGAGACATCTGCACTTCTTTCTCGTTTCAGGTATGTGAAAAGCCAGCGCTATACCATCCAGGTGGATTACATCCCATACATGGATGAAGTGGCCTGCCAGGCAGGAGTCAAGCCCAAACTCCTGTCTCTCTTCCTCATGGATCCAAAGCTCGCCGTGGAGGTTTTCTCTGGCCCCTGCACGCCATACCAGTACCGCCTGAGAGGGCCAGGGAAATGGGATGGAGCCAGGAAAGCCATCCTGACCCAGAGAGAACGGATCATTAAACCTCTGAAAACTAGAGTCCTAGATGATTATACAGGTGCCTTGGTGCCTTACTACCTTCAGATTTTTCTCATTGTTGCTTTAATTGCTGTAACTTTTGCTTATTTTCCTTAGTCCTTTTTCCCCCTCTGACAAGTGTCATTTTTCAAGCTGTGAGTCCAATTCATGGTTTCCCTTCTTTCCTTTGCATTCATATGGGCTGACTGGACTATGGTGGGCACCTCTGTTGTCAGCTATCTCAACAAGGCGAGAGCCTGTCTTCTATGTAGAGTAAACTTGCTCTAATGCAGATGCAAAATCTGCAGTAAGGGTACACAAGGCCTGTTAAGTCCCATTCAAGCCCTGTTTTTGAACCTCACAACAAGTGATATAATAAGAGAAATCCCCAACCATTTCCAAAGTCTCCACTGGCCCGGTTCAGGCAGTGTGACTGGAGATTGAGAGGCAGTCTGGCATCAATGTTGGCAGCTTCATAGTTAGCTGGTTGGTGTCCCTGGTGAATCGAGCCATTGCCATTGCTGATCCCCAGCCTCAAGTGCAGAAGGGGCTTGTGGGCTCTGTTGTCTTCTAACTCTTATGCTTGCCGCAGCTTCTGGGTGCTTAAGTGTCCTGGATCAGAGCAGGGCTCCAAGTCAATTTCAAACCTCCGACTGAGAGAGCCAGAAAATGGCTTCCTCTCCATGTAGCTGAGAAAAACAGCTTCCCCTCAGGTGCTCTCTTGGGTCCCATGGTCCCTCCACCGAGCAACCCAGGGCCCAGTCTGTCCGTCACTGTTGTGTGTGCACTCTCCAGCAGGCAGGCAGGCTCAGTCGCTATGCTGTGCTTCTCCCTAGGGGAGGTGCATCTACAGTCCCACGCTGGCAGGGGCTACAAGTCACTTTAGGGTGGAATTAGGGACAAGGGTGTCATGGAAGGCAGCAGCCCTCGGGCCCTGGGGGAGCAGGGGAAGCTCTTGGAGCCTGGCCTGAGTTAGGGCTGGGTAAGGACTCGGCGCCTCTCACACGGAAGAGATGGAGCCCTGAGTAGAGGGAAGGGTCTGAGCTCTATAGACCACAGAATCCCTGTCTAGGAAGGACTTTGGCTCAGAGTAGGTTTGTCTCAGCAGCACACAGCGATTCAAGCAAAGCTAAAGCAAAAGTCTCACTGCTATTGTTATCTGGATCTGTTAATTGTGTTTAATTTGGTTGGTCTGCTTTTCTGAATGCACTCCCATTACTTCAGCCTGACCAAGTAAACCTCTCTGTTAATGTGTGATCCTTGCATGTGTCCTTCCCAGGGAACCCCATAAAGTGTCGGTCTCTAATAGTTGGTGTGCCTACAATGCTTGTCATGTGGTGCTCACAGCTACCAACCATATACTTTGTGTGTGATGGCTCATGCCCACCCTCGTTCACGCCTATCTGTGACAAAGGAGGGATGATAAGAGTCTGAGATTTTTTGAGGAAACAAAGTGGCTCATTGACATCATAAAACATGCTTAGTCTACTAAGGACCATTGCCAGCCAGAGTGATCTCAGTAGATGGTGTCATACCAGGTGTTGTGAGGTTCCCAGCTCAGGCACAATCCTGTCAATTGCTGGGGCTGCCCCAGGGGCGGCATCAGTTAGAGGCAGGGCATGCATCCCTTGGCACAGCAATGGAGAGCAAGGGAAGCTTTTGTCCATCCTGGCAGCATGATACACGCAATGCTGCTTTTGAATATAATGAAAAGACATCTTTGTGAGATTGTGCCATTTCCCACAAAGTCAAACCACTTTATGCTCAGGCTGAGGCTCAAATAAGAACACCCGTGTTTTTTGACCTTTTTGATAAATGATCTTCACAAAGACACCTTGAAACCCACTCAGAAGCGCAAGCCCTTGAAGTTCTCGGTTTCATTCCTCTTCAACTATCTTGCCCCAGATTGATACAAAGTACAAGTGTGGGAATTGTGGGAATATTCTTATGAACAATAGGTGTGACTCAACTTACCCAATCATTTTGCATTGCTTCCCCCTGAGTATGAAGGGGTTAATTTCTCCCTGGGGACAAGGGAGTGAGTTGGTTGTAGATCACATAAGCCTGCCTAGAACTGATTGGAATCAACACAGGTGAATGGAGGTCTCTGGAGAGTCAACAGAAGCCCCAACAACTGAACATTAACTTTCAATGGCTGGCTGCCAAGGAAGCTGAACATATGACCACAGCACAGCTGCTTCTGGAGCCACAAGGGCCAGGTATTAACTTAAGACACACTCTATTTGCTGCTGCCCAGGACAGACACACATGACAGAGAGAGGCTGAAAGGAGGCCCTGGAACAGTAGGGCAATTGCTTTGGCCAATACATACTTGGACTTAAACTTTGCTTTACCATTCTAATGTGGACTCTTTATTGATGTTCTCCAGTTGACTAATAAATGCTTTCTTGGTTTTGGTAAAAGGCGGCCCTGCAGATACTTACTAGCTATATTGCTGCCTGAAGGTGTAACATCTGTAACAAGTGTCTGAACTCTTTGGACTCACTAGAGAGCCAGAGTGAGAAACAAGAATGCTGTAGCCTAAAGTCTCAGGCTGGGATTGTCCTTGTAAAAAGCTGTGGCTAGGGCCTAGTGAATAATAGGGATACTCCTACAGAGACTGTATAACAGCTGAGACATCGAATCCCCTGTAAACCCATGACTATAAATTTGGCCAGGCCTCAAGGGTGAGGTGACATCCCTGTCAGAGACCTGATAAAAAAAAAATCTGCCAGGAAGGGTCTTAAGCCAGGTCTACAGTGAAAAGTATACATCGGCATAGCTATATCTCTTAGGGTGTGAAAAATCCACCCCCCTGAGCAATGCAGCTATGCTGCTCTAAACCCTGATGTAGACACCACCTGTCAGGGAGATGGACTAACCACAGTGATGGACGAACCACTCCCAATGCTGTGGTGAGTGGCTACACTGAAGTGCTATAGCAGCCCAGCTATAACTATGCCACTGTAGCGGTTAAGTGTAAACAGCCTGAGTCAGAAAAGAATTCAGGACCATGTGATAGAAAGTGTGTGTGCATGTCTGAGTGGGGAGTGCATGTCTGTAAGATGCCATGTTGAACCAGCTATTGTTGATGTTCCAGTTCTGTATCTCCTTTTCCTCAGAATTGGATGGCTAGTTAATCAGCTTTGTCAGTGCCCATAGGCGCCAACTTTCTCCAGCACTGGTGGGTGCCCGCGCTGCCCCCCACCCCTTTCCCTGCACCGACTCCACCCTTTCCCCACCCCCATTGTCCCTGCCCTAACTCCACCCCCTCCCTGTCCCTATTGGATCCCTTCACCAAATCCCCGCCCTGACCCCGCCTCTTCTCCCAGTGTGCCGCGTTCCCCCTCCCTCCCTGCCCCGCAAATCAGCTGTTTCGTGGTACAATCTCGGGGAGGGAGGAGGGAGAAGCAGGATGTGGTGATGCACTTGTGGAGGAGGTGGAGGTAAGCTGGAGCAGGTGGGGCAGGGAGCTGTTGGATGCTGAGCACCCACCAATTTTTTTCCATGGGTGCTCCAGCGCTGGAGCACCCACGGAGTCGGTGCCTATGTCAGTGCCCATCTGTGGTAAGCACTATCTGGCAGGCAGAGGCTTGATCCAGATCCAAGAGTTTAATGTGGGTAGGCCATGGGGAAACAACAAGAGATGCCAGAATGAGTGACCTTCCCTATATTGTTACACAGGTTCATGCTTTGAGGGTCTTACTGGATCCTCAGCTCCATCTAGATACACACATAGCAGCAGTGGCCAAGAGCACTCTTCTATCTGTGACTGTCCTGGAGGTTGAGACCATAAGTCTTATATGCAAACCTTGCCACACACTTCTTCCTCCAGAACTGGTTACTGCCATGAAGTTTTCTTGGGGATTGCACTTGAAGACCACTCATACTTCACCTCTTCCAGAAGGGTCCATTTAGTAGAACTTCTCACAGGCCGCAGATTATGGTTGATTTCCAAGTGCACATCAAGGTGTTCACAGCTCAAAACAGAGCTCCTCTTTGGGCGGCTGGCTGCCTCGGCGTGTGAGTCTGAGGACCTGGGGCTGATGGGGTGCCGTTCTCAGGCAGGTTTCCCCTGTGTTAGAACACAAGGCTCCCTGCTGGGGGTGGCAGAGGGTGACACTGTTGACCTACAGGGCACACTACCAAACCTATTTTCTCACGCTCTTCCCAGTGGGGACCGGGGGTGGAAGAGAGAGGAAGGCTCAGCCGAGGGGACGATGCCCTGAAGTGCTCAGTGGTGCTGGGGACTGTGAGCTGTAGCAGCGCACAGCGTCTAGGGCCCAGAGGGATTACGGCCACCATCTAGTCTGACCTGTACGGCACAGGCCAGAGAGCGTCCCCAAGGCAATGGCTCGCACCAATCGGCCAGAGAAACACTGTACTGAGAGCCGGGCGGGTGATTCCAGGGCAGCCCTGAGGGAGCGGGTCAGTGCGGGTGTGGACCGGGGCTCTGTCCTTCACACCTGGCCCGCAGCGCCCTGACCTCAATGCTGAGACTCTTCCCGTAACCATCCGAAGAAGTGGGTATTCACCCACGAAAGCTCATGCTGCAAAACGTCTGTTAGTCTATAAGGTGCCACAGGATTCTTTGCTGCCATTGCCCGTTAGTCACCTCACCCATTATTTTCAATGGGGATGAAGCCAAGTTGCCCTCGGTTAAGATGGCCGCCCTTTCCCGCGAGCGCCTCCAAAGTACAGGGCGGCCACCCCGGCCCTAGTAAAGTTGGCTGCCATCTGCCAGGATTTGCAATGTGGCTGAAGACTCCAAGGAGATGGCGGTTGCCCCGAGGGGCGGACTACGAAAGTCTTTCCCCTCCAGCGCCGCCCTCATAGAGCCATAGAGACGCCCCGCCCGCGCAGATAGAGCGTCCGTTCCAAGAAGCGGCGCGGGCGGGGGGCCAAGGTTACCGGCGCAAAGCCAAGCCGCGCTTCCTCCCTGGCCATAGAGGAGCCGGCGGAGTCGGACAGAGCGTCTCCCAGCCCGGCCATAGAGTGGCTGCCGGCCGTCGCCGGCTGGGGGGCATTTCGCCATTTTAGAGGAGAGCGGGCGGAGGCCGAGCCGAGGCCAGGTACTGGGGGAACCGGGGCCCTGGGGCTGTCTCCGGCGCCCCGTTGGCGTTAGCGGGCGGCTGTGAAGCTGCTGTGCCCGGGGGTAGGTGGAAGCCCCCGCGCTCCCCATGTTGGTGGGGTGGGAACAGGCCCCCGGGGTGTCACATTGCAGACAGGAGCATTAGCTCCTTAGGCGCAGAGCGCGGAGCCGCCCCTCACCTCCCTGGTGGCCAGGCCTGGAGGAGGGAGGTTGGCTTGAGATAAGAATCAATTCCCTGCTCTACTACAGACTGGGTGTATGATCTGGGGCGTCCTTCAGTCTCTCTGGGCCTCCATGCCCCACCTGGAATTGCCTTTCCTCACCTCACAGGGGGATAAGCTCAATAATAACAATCCTTAGCCTTTATGTAGCGTTCTTCATCATCTCAAAGCACTTTACAAAAGTGGTCAGTAGCTTTTACAGATGGGGAAACTGAGGCAGAGAGTGGGGAAGCGACTTGCCCGAGGTCACCCAGCAGGCCTTTGGCAGAACTGGGACTTGAACCCAGGGCTCCTGAGTGCTTGTGCTGCTTAGATACCAGTGTGATGGGGGTCATATAAGCAGGTAAATGGAAGGAAGCTCCTCCATCTGTAGAGGGTAAAGGGGCAGGTAAGTGTGTGAATGGGGCGGGACAGTGCTGCAACCACCTCCTGCTACTTTTGGTTGCTCAGCCTGAGATACCTTGAGCCTGACTTTCAGAAGTGCTGCACTTGCACAAATGCTTCTGGGAGCTGCAGGCACTCAGTATCTGAGAATCCAGCCATGTTTCAAATTAGGAACCCAAACGTAGGCCTTCAAAGTTTTGTTGGCATAGCTGTGTCAGTCAGGGGTGTGGTGGTTTTGGTTTGTTTTGCTGATATAGTTAGGCTGGCAAAAGTCTTGAGTAGATGCCGTTATACAGACCAAAAAGTCCTTTTGAAAGTATAATATGTTTCATTTGAGGAATCACTATAAGCTATAGCAACAAAAGAACTCCTCCTAGGGCAGCTTATCCTAGCAAGACTGGCCAGTATAACTGTACCTGTATAGTTATACTAGCAAACCCTTTCTAGTCTAGACAAGGCCACAGTTGATATGTCTGGAAATGTTGGCCTTAAGCTTTCTGAGTCATCCCTTTCTGGTAATTGTGAGTCATGGTAGTGAACCTTTATATTTAACACAGCAACTGGTGCTCTATAAAAGATTCATTTATCTACTTCTGGGCACTATTGTGAGTCCTAAGTAAATAGTGTTTGTAAAGTGGTACATAAGGGTAAATAGTGTTAGGACTAGTCAGGGGAAGAGGTGGAAATAGAATTCAGGACATACACCTCTACCTCAATATAACGCTGTCCTCGGGAGCCGAAAAATCTTACCGCCTTATAAGTGAAACCGCGTTATATCGAACTTGATTTGACCACGTTGTATCTGAATTTGTGTTATAACGGGGTAGAGGTTTACTTAGGAACTCTGCACAGGCTTGTCCTCTGTTTGAGCTTTATAAAGTACAAGTCAGGGCTACGTGTGCTTCCTAGATCCCTGAAGTTGGTATGTGTTCAGAACACCAAGAAATATCCTTATACTGTAAATACCTGAAAACAGCACTTGAGAACTAAATAGTCCTCACCAAAACAGGCTGGAGGCAGTTGTTGTAGAGACTATTAATAACAAAGAAGGGTTGGACAGACTGTTGGAACAAATGTGGCCTTACTAATCTGAATGGTTTTATTTTTTTTTTGACTCTGCATAACTCCAAAACATTTCCATCCTGGACCCTGTATCTCCTGAAAAATTCTGCCTTCCTATAAATTAATTCCTGTGCAATTTCCAGTAGATTAGATAGATTTGGCAAAGTTACTGTCAAAATCTAGTTTGGTGAAAGTCTTGCTTCAGTCTTAATCCTGGAGAGACTAGAATTTCTCCCTAAACTGCAATTAATTGATTGGCTTTTTGGTTTGTCCCCCCCCCCCCTTTAAAAGCTTTGTAATGAGAGTTAATGTCTGAGCGGCATGCTACTAGGATGCTGGAACATGGCCAGTGCATATTGTTTCTGTGTACAATATCCTATTGCAGTTGCTTGTCCCTGAATTGTCTTGACCTGTGTTTGACTACAGTTCTTTGTTCTCTCACTGCTGCTTGTTTATAAGTTATTGTTTGTTACGTCAAATCATGTAATTGTTGTTTACCAGCTATGTAGGTAACAAAATTCACATGCTCTGTACAGTGACTCAGCTAAGTCTCTTAAAGATGACGATAATATCAGTGTTTGTGTGTAACTTGTCGATAACACTACATAGTAAATAGGCTGGGAGTTTTTTCCTTTGTAAAGAAATTAAAAGATTTAAAAAAAAAAAAAGATACATGTAGCCTCTCTTCAAACTCCAGTGTCAGTGTGTAACTTTGTCTTTTATGCAAAGCTCTCTCCAAATAGTGAAGTTTTTAATTTTGGTGGGAAAGCAGCTATTCACTAGAGTAACACCAATAATACCGGTAATATTCCTTGCTTGCTGTCCCCATGACTTATTCTGCAGGTCTATGATTGTCAGCATAGTAGTATTCAAGGCATGTGAATGGCACTGTAAAATTAACTAGGTAAAACAAAAATTCTGTAGTAATTAGCTGTTGGGAATCTGTGTGATAAATGTGAGAGAACAGAAGAGATCGGTGCAACTTGCTGAGCTTGCCGTGCTTCTTACAAGAAGATGTGTGAGACATTCCCATGGTGTTATCTGGACTGGTGATCTGCTAAGTCACTCCAATCCTCGATTCAGGGTGCCAGCCTTAACCTGCTCTGCTGTGAGAACCCCCACTCCCAGGCTGTTCGTGCACAGCCTCTAGCATGTAAGCTGCTCCAGCTACATGAGTGAGCACTTTTGGCCAGCTGCTGCTTGGATTGTGCAACCGAATGACACTAGCCAAAATCTCCGGTTTCAGACACAACCCTAGGAACCTCCATCTTGCAGTGTCCAGTTATGTCTGCTGAACGCTGCAAGCTTATATGAGTTGATCAATTTAACAAAGGCTAGTTATCCCAAGGGGCATCTCTGACCTGCTTCAACCCAAACGCACTGCTTCAGGTAGAATAAACAAACAAATTTATCAACTACTGTCAAGGCTGATTCCCCACTCTGGCACTTCGAGTTCAGAAGGTGGAGTCCCACAAGGATTCTAAAATTTAATACTGGCCACTCCAGGCTTGTATTAAACTCCTAAGGTTACAGCTTCTCTCTGACCTTGGATTGGTAAATGCTGCCACCACCCAAGGGCAGAACCCCTTTGAAATCCCAGGAAGGCGCACATGGGAATTCCTTCCTGTGGGGTACCCTCAAGCCAGGCTGTCCCCTTTGGTAAGCGTTTCAGTTGCTTGGTGGTTGTGTCTGTAGATGGAGGTGGAAGAGAGCGAGCACGACAAGCATCTCTCCCTTTTATCATGTTCTTTCTTTCCCCTCTTGACTTTGCGCCCGCGCGCCCCCCCCCCTTTCAGGGTCAGGTGAGCATTACTTAATCATAGTTCCAAACTGACCAAGGGAAGGAGGGTGACTCACTCTTTGTTGCCTAGGCCAGTGTCCTTTGTTCCTGTGAGGCTGGGCTGGGTTTGTCTCATAAGTGCTTTTGAGGTGTGAACTGCCCCTCTGCTCCTGGAGAGTTTTGCCTGGGCTTGTTTTAAGCCCTGAGGACACATTTTCAGCCTCACAACTACATACATGAAATTACAACCTATAAGATTACTATAACAACAGTGCTCAGTGCATCATGAGCCTTCCAAAGACATCCAACATGACAAACTTTGCATTGGATACCAGGCCATCATATTATAAGGATGAACATGGGGGTGCAGTGTTCCTCTGAGGTACAGAGCGTCACAATGTGGGTTTTTTTTTGTTTGGTACAATATAGCCAGTCCTTTCTATTTTATTTCTTCTAAGTAGGTGTCTCACATTTGAATTAACTTACCTCAGTGAATAACGCAGGCCAATATCCACCTGCAGAAGAGGCTGTTGCAGCCAGAATCAGGTTTCCCACTTTAACAGATTGTATCTAGATGGCTAGCTAGAGACTTCTGACCATTCAGTGCTTCAGCTACATTTATTATGACCAGGGCAAACAGCCTTTTGCTGTGGTTCAGCTGCTGTCCTGAAACTGACGTTGGTGTGACTGGTAAATGATTAGTAAATGCCCATGCTGTAGCAGCATCCCCATCCTTTTATAGTAAAGCTTCTCATAGGAACCACAGTGTTCACTCCAGTGCCCTGGCCAAATTCCATCCTGGGTAGTTCCATTCTGTCTCCTGAAAGTCTCCCTGTCATTTCAATTAGGCACAGGATTCTTCTTCCCTGCATAACAGTTTATAATGAGAAGTGTTGCTAGGGGCTCTCAAACAGCTGCCACCTTCACTCTGGGTGGCTGTGTTTTCTTGCTGGGTGTAGGGTTTCTTGCATGCTCTGCAAAGCCCTTTGGAATCCTTCAGGGTGAAAGATGCTCTAAAAATACATCTCTGTTGGGTGTGGTGAATAATTATTTTCAATTAATGCAAAACTATTCTAGCATGCTGGCTGGAAATTCCACTAATCATCATGCAAATAATTAATTAGGCAGAGGTGTCTTGTTGCTTGGAAAACATAAATGATGGATTGAAATCAATCTACGCTGACATGGTGGGGTTGGAAAACCAAGAGCTCTCCCTTCCCACCTGTGGGTGTGTAGTGGGCACTGGGGCATTGTGTTTTCTTCCCTCTCCTTCAGTCAGGTGCAGAGCTGCCATGGGAAACACCACCAGCGATCGATTGTCTGGGGAACGTCATGGCTCCAAATCTCACCGCTCTGATGGAGCCAGTAGCACCCATTCCACGAAGGATCATCCCCACAAGATCATGGTGGGCAGCACTGATGACCCCAATGTTTTCAGCACCCTTGACTCCAAGGTATGGGCTGGCCTCTCTGTCCCATTCCCCATCCTTACAGAATCATAACCAATGATGCAGGTCACTATATTGGCAGCTCTGCTGAGCTCACTTTCTAGCAGATCTGAGTCAGACATTTGTGGGGTTTGTTTGTTTTTATTTGGAAGTGCCTAATTGCCCTATGGTGTGTACAATAAACCTCACTACAGTCAATGCCTAGGGGTGATACAGTGTGTACAGAACGTCCCTAGTCAAAGGGTATCAGGAAAAGGGGCCCATTTAGAAGAAAGTCCAGAGAATGGAGTGAGAAGAGGACACAGCACAAAGGCTGTCATTTGGCTTGGATAGAGAAGCCAGGAAATGACTTGGGCACGTCCTCAGCTGGATTAAATTCTCTTAGCTCCGTTGTCTGAAGTGGAGCAATAATAATGTAATGCCAGCTGCAGTTCTGCGTCTTAGACTTCAGAGTCTAGGGGAAAAGGGAGTCATCCTCGTATTGAAGGTAGTGCATAGATCAAGGAAGGTGAGACTAGAGGCATTTGGATACTACAACAAGGAGAGCTGTGTAATTGCCTAGCTCCATGATGTTGCAAAAGGGGTTTTGTGACTTGGACACAGACATTGTTGGTGATGGCAATGGAGAGGAGGAGTGAAGCAGAGAGGAAGTCAAAGCACTGGAGTAGTAGATACCAAGTGGAGGGGAGTGGGTGGACAACAATTGGGTAATCTGTGATGCATTGTGGAGCTAGAAAATCCATGCTGCTCCTGCTCTGATGTGTGCTGAAGAGCTATGGGAGAACAATGTGACTGGAGAGCCAGCCCTGATCCCTGCTGTATCTGCACGTTGGCTAGGCGGTAGGATGGCTCTTGTTTTCTTCATGCAGCTTGCTGGGGAGAAGGAGTTTATGTCATGGCAGCATGATCTGGAAGAGTCAGTAAAGCCTTCACAGCAGGCTCGTCCCACTGTCATTCGCTGGGCTGATGGAGGCAAGGAGGTCTTCATCTCTGGGTCCTTCAACAACTGGAGTGCCAAGATCCCACTCATCAAAAGGTATTTCCTCTCTCTGGGAAGCCTTTGCATATGCAAGTCACAATAACTTGAGGAAGAGGAGTGATATAAAACACATTGGTTAAATAATTTATTTAACCACTTCCCTCTACTAGATTTCTCACTGTTCTTTGGTTCCGTGTTCCTTAGCTGAAGTACTGACTCGCGAATTATTATGGTTTTATTAGCCAAAATAGCTTTGAAAAACAACAAAATTACAGCAAGTGAAATAAAGTTGGTAATAACGTCTACAGTGTCAAAAACTGAACTCCTTTTGAGATGTTGCTGTCTTCAAGAAGTAATAAATCAGTTCAGTTAATTCAAGGGCTTAGTCTTGGTAACAAAAACGTGCTAACTTTCCCAGTTCTATACTAATCTGGGCAGGTGATTTTGGTGTCAACATGGAACTACAGATCCTTAAATATCCAAGCAAATTCCAAGCATATCTGCCAGTGGAATTATGAGACTGCTTGTGGCAGTCCAGTGTGTGATGTTGATTCAGGTTGTGTGTGAATGTACAGGGATAGCATGGGACAGATGTGGGTGGGTGTGAGTGGGATAGGACTGGTCTGTGATGTGTTGAGATGTCTCTCGATGCAGAGTGTCTCTTAGCTTAGCACAGTGGTTCTCAACCAGGGGTACACGTATCCCTGAGGGTATGCAGAGGTCTTCCAGGGGGTACATCAACTCATGTAGATATTTGTCTAGTTGCACAACAGGCTACATAAAAAGCACTAGTGAAGTCAGTGCAAACTAAAATTTCATACGGACAATGACTTGTTTCTACTGCTATATACTGTACACAGAAATGTAAGTACAATATTTATATTCCAATTAATTTATTTTATAATTGTATGTAAAACTGAGAATGTAAGCAATTTTTCGGTAACAGTGTGCTGTGACACTTGTATTTTTATGTCTGAATTTTGTAAGCAAGTCATTTTTGTGAGGTGAAACTTGGGGGTACTCAAGGAAAATCGGACTCCTGAAAGGGGTACAGTAGTCTGGGAAGGTTAATTCTGTCTGCAGGAATTCTGTCTGTGCTCTCCAAAGCAGTACTGTGTGAGATGAACTCAGGCACTAGACTCAGGCTCGAACTATCTAGGACTGGTGCTGTGTCCGGTGACCCTGTGGAAGAGCAACCTCTGTGATGCTGTTTCTGTAACAACACTGTGTCCTGTTCTCCTCTCTCTCCTTTCAGCCACAATGACTTTGTTGCTATTCTGGACCTGCCCGAGGGCGAGCACCAATACAAGTTTTTTGTGGATGGCCAGTGGGTTCATGACCCTTCCGAGGTAACTCTCATCTGTTTTCTCTCCCCAGAGACTCAGTGAGTGCTCCTCTTAGGCTCAGTACGCTGCCTCAGCACTGCGGATATGCAGTGTGCACCCCATGCCCTAGGCTGGTTCAGCCTCTCCTCCCTGCTTCCCTTGTAACATTTTCTCCCCTTGGCTAGGATTGTACAGCACCAGCAGCCCTCCCCCTGCTTTGATTGGTGCGGCACTGATTGCCCCTCCCTATAATCTGGTAACATGTTGAGGCTGTTTCACCCCATAAGCATTTCTGTGCATGTAGCTAATGGAATAGCTCTGTGAGCCTCTCTGCCTCCATCGCTTGATTCCATGTCCCAGGCCCTTGCTTCCCAGGACTAGCATTACAGCTGATTCCTCTCTATGGCCTTGACTCCCTCATGCAGTGGTCTAGGTTTGAAATGAAAATTAAGGCATTTTTTTCTTTAACACTGTCTGGGTGAAGATGCAGAGATCAGGAAGGGATTGGTGGGCATTGTGGGGTGAGGAGAGGGGTAGGGATGGGAAATAAGATACCAGTTCCACTGACTTATCCCTCCCGGGGCCTAGCTCTATGCTCAAACAGACCATGTAATCCTACTTAGAACATCATCTGGTGACCCTCAACAGTGTTAAAAGGGGCGGCTGGGGACCAGAATTCCTTTAAGCCAATTTCAGTATAACCAGCCAGACTAGGGCATCTGGTTCCCTTAATCTCCTCGCTCAGATGTGATGCCTGCAGCTGATAAAGGGGCAACCTGACAAGCATAGTAATCTAGTTTCCTGCAGGTAGGAGGATGGGCCTACAGAAGAGGATTATTAAAGCAGAGTGTGGGGGTGGAGTTGCATAGATTGCCCAAAATTGAGAGTCATTGGAAACGAATGGGTGTGAACAGTGAGAAAATACTAATGAGGCGTGCCTGTGAGCCTGTGTTCAGATAAGAGTCTGAAACTTCTGTATCCCGGAGTCTAGCAGGGCATTCTTCAACATAGTGTCTCTTGAGCCTTGGGCAGCTCTTGTGGTTTATCTGCTCTACCTCTGCCTCTTGGTTTGACACGGATGGGTGGCGTATGTGCTACTGTAGCAGGGGGATAGAAGAATGGAGATGTGTGATTGTCCATGTGCAGGTGCGGGAGAGAAGGCTGGGAAAAGTGTGGGCTTGGCCACGCTTGCGGATGTAGAGTGCTGGTAGTTAAACCAGTCTTCGGAAAACGCTGCCATGTGTTTACACTGTCAGCTGCAAGCGCACTGGCGTGGCCACATTAGCAGCTCTTGCAATGCCACAAAGAGCAGTGCATTGTGGTAGCTATCCAGGGTGCAAGTGGCTGCAACATGCTTTTTAAATGCGGGAGGGTGAAGTGTGACAGGGAGTGTGTTGTGTATATGTGTGGGGAGAGACAGTGTGTTTTGGGGGGCAGAGAGCGTGTCAGCATGCTATCTTGTAAATTCAGACAGCAGCAGACCTTCCCCCTCTTCCTCTCCCCCCTCCTCCCACAACAGCAGCATTCCACTTAATGGTTTGCTTTGTCCCAGAGCAGATAAGCATGCAGGCTGTCAGAAACAGAGCTTTGAAAGGGGATATCTGCATGCCTGCAGCCGATTTCAAAACAATGAGAAGAGTGGCCACTTGACTTCAGGGGATTATGGGACATTTCTGGAGACCAGTCACAGTGCAGTAATGCAACACCTCATCCACACTGATGCCTGGGCGTTTCAGCTAGGGCGCAGCAAGTTTTATGCTTCTCGTGGAGGTGGATTACCAGGAGCGCTCCAGCTGCAGTGTTCAGGTGCTCTACGTGCCTTGCCAGTGTGGACACCTCAGGAGTTAGGGCGCCTGGGACTGCTTTAATGTGCTCTAACTTGCAAGTGTAGCCAAGCCCTGTGAGTGTGATTGTGTCAGTGGGAAGAGGATGTAGGTAGGTCACTGTCTTCACTTTTCATTTCAGCCTGTGGTCACCAGCCAAATGGGCACCATTAACAATCTGATTCACGTCAAGAAGTCTGACTTCGAGGTATTTGATGCATTAAAGGTGGATTCTCTGGAGAGCTCAGAGACTTCGTGTCGAGGTACATTTCTCATGGCTCTCAGTGCGTGCTGACATTGACTGTGACACGTGCCCCTTTCCTCCTTCGAGACTTGCTCAAAGCTCCTATGACACTGATTGCACTGAAGGGGATTGAGCCCCTTGAGTTGGAACTCCAGCTGACAGCTGGGTGGGTGCCTGACACACAGCTGTGAGGAGTAGTGTTTGTTGTTATATTGCACCATTGCCCAAGGACCCAGTGCTGTGCAATGCACACACTAATGTCCCCTCTCTGAAGAGCTTGCTGTCTGAGTGCCTTGTAAGTGTGAGTGATTTAGTTGTCTGATCTGAGCCTTGTAAGTGTGAATGGGGGTCAGTTGTGTGAAGGCGCTGAAGTGCCAGAGTTTTTTAAAACTGAAATCTAACATGCTAGATTTGCCAATTTTAAGCGTTCTAGCCAGTGTTGGAATGGAATTTAATTAGGATAACCCCTATTTAGTGAGTCCAGGGAGCACTGGTTTACTACTTTTATCACTTTTACCTTGGACAGTTTACTAATTCACCCAGAACCACATAAATGGACAATCAATAGTTTATTGACAAACTGTAGGTACAAGCAATAATTTAGGCATGTACTGAACACAAAATACGCATGCAGTCATGTAATTAACATAAACCAGGGCGAGAGCCTGTAGCTATACCAAGGAACAATACAAATCACCAAGATTTCTTACATTTACTGACAATCATCAGTTATCAATTCTTTAGTCCCTGTAATACATGATCATGCTTCTGGGACTTCTCCAAGGAGTACGGGTGCGCTAGTCCTAGGGCACACCGTGGTCACGGCTATTGGAATTGTTTGGTATGAGGGGTACTAGTTTAAAATATCAAGAACAATTGCCTGAAGTTGTTTTAAGTCTCTTGGGCCAATTTGTGGAGTTGACAAAGGAGAATATACATAAAACATTAGTTAGTTAAATGCCAAAATATAGTTACTTGAGGTCTCACTAAAAAGAATGTGGCCCCAACAAGGTAACTCTGTTATTTATGCTAATGAGCAGAAAGAAATACAGTCCCTGAAATACAACCTCATGACTTCTTAGTCCATAATCCTGGGATCAGGGGGAGACTTTTTCATGCTGCTGGTCTGTGTCCGTAGCGCTTCTGGATTCTGCAGCTTCTTTGTGGGTTTAGTCAACTGCTTTGCTTTGTCCTGTAACCCTGGAGAGGGGCGTGGGGGAAACTGTCTACAGGGTACAGTGAGCTTTGGGTACTATGACTGGGATCCTAGTGGGGGCCAGCTATTGTCACTCAATTAGGGTGAACTGCAAAAAATGGGGCAGCCAAACCCCAAAAAGCTGGCGGATATTCCAATACTTAGATTCACCAAGCCAGCATAGAACAGCTTCTTTATTACCTTACTGGTTACTCCGAAGTGCAAACAACACAGTTCCCTTAAAGTGACCCAGCCTGAGGCCTCCATCCAGGTTCCCACGTCAGATATGATGAAAATTTCTGTAAATCTTATTTCATCATATAAAAGAAAAGGTTTTACCAATCCCAAAGGATTGGACACATTACCTCCCAGGTTAATGAATGTTTCAGATCTTACCCAAATACACACTACAGCCAATTCTTATTAACTAAACTAAAATTGATTAAAAAACGAGAGTATGGTTAAAAGAGCAACATACATACAGACATGACTTCAATTCATTGAGGTGCAGATTCATAGCAGAGATGGTGAGCTTCATAGTTGCAAAGAGTTCTTTTAGAATAGTTCATAGGTTATAGTTTAATGTCCAAATCTCATATTCAGAGCATACCAGTATAACTGGGACCTCAGTCTTGCGACTGGAACTTCTCCTGATGAAACCTAAGCAGATCTGAGATGACAGAATCAGGACCCAAGGATCTTTTATACAATTTCATGGCCTCTTTGACAAATTGGGATTTCCTTGGGGAACAAAAGGTAATTAGAATGGTTTCAGAGTAGCAGCGTTGTTAGTCTGTATCCGCAAAAAGAACAGGAGTACTTGTGGCACCTTAGAGACTAACAAATTTATTTCAGCATAAGCTTTCGTGGCCTACATCCGAAGAAGTGGGCTGTAGCCCACGAAAGCTTATGCTGAAATAAATTTGTTAGTCTCTAAGGTGCCACAAGTACTCCTGTTCTTTTTTGGTAATTAGAATGACTTTGAAGGAGGTCCATCACCGGTACTTAGCTATACGGGCCAGTCTTTGTGCTCAGATTTCAGCTCTTGGTTTCTCTGCCTCTGTTGGTATCCAGTAGGTGGTGTCTGTGCATAACAAATATCTTCAATCTCTTTCTTGTCGGAGGCTCTTTGTTTGATTCATTTCAAATAGTGCATTTCTGTACTAACCCAGACTATTAAATGGAATCTCTCCTTCTTTAAGCTATTTCATTTAATATTCCAAAGTTACACCTTGGTGAGTTGTTATCTACTTTTTTGGTCACAAGCTTCCTAGCTGATTTCAATTTGTGTTCTACACTCATCTCCGGTTCTTAATTTCCAATTAGATGGGAGTTCTCACCACATGCAAATCATGAGAATTTCATGTCTAGGAACTCTCTTTTCCTGGGAATTGTGCAATTCAACCTTTAGTTTGATTGAAGCTCCCAACAAGATGTCCCCCTGTGGTGATGTGCATATTGATTCCCATGCTCTATTGCTCCATGAGGAGGCTCCAGTTTGGGATGTGCATAGGGGTGCATGGTGGTAATCCTGGTCGCTGTGGAGACGAGGGAGAAAAGGGTGATTGCTTCCTAGTTAGGCAAGCAGAGAGAGGGCTGTAATAACCTATTATCAATATATATTCAAGGCATGTTTGACATCTATACATCTTACAACCTGCTGGGACCAGAAGCTTCCATTGTGCAAGCAACTGGCTAGTTTAGTATCAGAGTTAATTGTTCTAGTAGTAAGCTGTGTAGAAAACCTTCCACTTTCTTTCTGCTCACGTTGCAGCAAAGATGACTAGGTTACCTCCCCAGATGCCAGCTGTGGTAGGTTGACCTGGAATCGCTGACTGGTAATTCAGTCATGCATCAGGGAGTCCTGTAGCAGCGAACCATGTCGATCATTTGAGAAGCCCCTCTGCTGCTGCTGATACATCTTATACAGCAGTGGTTTTCAAACTTTTTTTTCTGGGGATTCAGTTGAAGAAAACTGTTGATGCCTGTGACCCAATGGGGTTTGGGATGTAGGAGGGGCTCAGGGCTCTGGACTGGGGGTGCAGGCTCTGGCGTGGGGCCAGAGATGAAGGGCTTGGGGTGCAGGAAGGGGTTCCGGGTTTGGGGGGCTCAGGGCTGGGGCAGGGAGTTGAGGTGTGGGAGGGGGGGTCAGGGCTCTGGGCTGGGGCAGGTGGTTGAGGTGCAGGGAGGGCTCTGGATTTGGGAGGGCTCAGGGCTGGGGCAGGGAATTGAGGCGCAGCGTTGGGGTGCAGACTTGCCGCTGGCGGGTCCCACTCAGTGACGCAGTGGAAGGCTAAGGCAGGCTTCCTGCCTGTCCTGGCACCATGGACTGCGCTGCACCCTGGAAGCAACCAGCAGCAGGTCTGGTTCCTAGGTGGAAGTGCGACTCTCGCCCACAGGCACCGCCCCTCCGCCACATCCCCCGGCCAATGGGAGTGCTGAGCCCCATAGCCCCCCTGCCTAGAAGCCGGACCCACTGCTGGCTGCTTCCGGGGCACAGCACAATGTCAGAACAGCTAGGGACTAGCCTGCCTCAGCTGGGCAGCACTGCCGACGGGACTTTTAATGTCCCGGTTGGTGGTGCTGACCCAGAGCAAGTCAACCCAGTGCCTTGTGTGCCGCGACCCACAATTTGAAAAACACCGTTATATACAGAGGCTTGTGCTAGAGTGGGAAATAAGACAGTGCAGTGTGACTCTCAAATAACCCCTTAGTGTGGTCTTGGCACCTAGATGTATTGCCTTTGGAAGCCACTGCTTGCAGAAGGTGTTGCCAAGGCTATGGAGCTGAGATATTCTGTTGCACACATCTGCTCTCTTGGACTTGCAGCCCAGTGCCAATCTAGGGTTAATTAAAGAAGCCAGTGCTGGAAAGACCCTGCTGGGTCGCTCTAGTTGACACTTTCCTTCACATCTTCTTGGTATTTTGTAGACCTGTCTAGCTCCCCGCCAGGACTCTATGGTCAGGAAATGTATGTGTATCGACCGGAGGAGCGCTTCAAATCTCCACCCATCCTCCCTCCTCACCTCCTCCAAGTCATTCTCAACAAGGACACCAACATCTCTGTGAGTAGCCGCCTCTCCCGCTGAGTGAGCACGTAGCTGGGTGTGGAGCAAGCAGGGGAGTTTGGGCTGAGTGCTAACAGGCTCTGCAGTAAGAGCGAAGGTGGCCAGAGGGTGCCCCCCAGAGTTCTACATCATGTCCTGCTGCACTCCTACCTGTATGGCCTGAGAGCATCATGGATCTCAGCATGCAGTACTCCAGGGGTTCTCAGACTTCATTGCACCGCAACCACCTTCTGACAACAAAAATTACTACACGACCCCCAGGATGGGGGACCGAAGCCTAAGCCTGCCTGAGCCCAGCTACCCCGGGCTGGGGGGGTAAAGCCCAAGGGCTTTAACCCCAGGTGGGGAGCCCGTAAACTGAGCCCCGCAACCTAGGGTGGTGGGGCTTGGGCTTGGGCCCCAGCAAGTCTAATGCCAGCCCTGGTGACCCCATTAAAATGGGGTTGCGACCCACTTTGGGGTCCTGACCCACCGTTTGAGAACCGCTGCAATACTCCCATCTCGATCCAAGCACACAGCCCTCGCTGTGTGCTGGTCAAAGCAGGCTGTACCTCTGCTCTCTGTTGGCTCCTTGCTCTCTCTGGTGCAAAGCCTGGGCTCCATCCTTGCTCTAGTCAGTAGAACATGGCTAAAATCCAGAGCGTAAGTCTAACGTCCACTGAAATGACTGATCCGCGCACACCCTAGAATGGCCTGGGGTGGTATTTGTGAGTTGTTTCCGCCTGGAGAGCCTGTCTGTGGCTGCTGCTCCCAGGTCCCATTTGCCTCTGTAGACTGACCCTTCTCCTTGTTCCAGTGTGACCCAGCTCTTCTACCGGAGCCCAACCATGTCATGCTCAACCACCTCTATGCACTCTCCATTAAGGTAAGTGATGGTCACACGGTGAGTTACCTGCTTCACCTCTGAGGGCCTAAGAGAGGCTACTGCCTTTATGATCTTCCCTTGCTGCTACGGGGTGTTGTGATGTGTGGCCTGGAAGTCTATGCAGCAATGAAACAGATGCGCAGCTTGAGCCAGCTACAACGGGAAACCCTGGAAGGCCCTGACTGCTCCCTGCTGGCCTTGGGGAATGTTTTCACTAATGTCTCTGAGAACAGCGCTTCTCTGGGGCAAGAGCAGCACCTTCAAACACTGCTCTGCCTGCCTGCCCAGCTCAGACTCACATGGGCTCTGCTGTCTTCCTGAACTCCCCAGCCCCTCCCACTGGTCCCAGTTGCCCGTTGGCCCCTGCTCATTGCAGCCTGCAGGTGCTGTGCTTCGCTCTCACTTCCATTGATACCTGTAGTCCCCACCGCAAAGTGCAGGATGTGCTGAACAGAGCCAGTCAGAAAAGGTATTTCCAGAGACTCCATTTGGGATGAACCGATACAGAATGTTTTGGGCAGCTCTCGGGAGGGTCTTGTCTGTCCCACCCTCACCGGAGCTTGCAGGGGAGGCAGAGCAGCCTGGCGCTCTGCCTTTGCACCCCCTATGGGGAGGTAGGGAGACCTGCCTGTGTTTAGTTAAATCGGTAACAGATTCAGCCAGACTCGCTGTGCTAATCGGCATTTTCCCAGAACGTGGAGTTTTTGTTGGAAAACTTCAGACAGCTCTAGTGCCAGATGCTGCTGCTGCCTTCCATCTTGCCCAGAGCACTGCTACCAGGCCCTCCTGTCATCCACAGCTTCCTTGCATGGCCGTCAGGATCTAGCTTGGAATTTACCTCCGGGGACTTGTCTCTGCTTGTCTTTCTGTGCTGCTCTCGGATTCCTCTGCTCTTCTAGCACTGACCTTTCTCTCTGCCTTCCCGCAGTCCAGCCTGCACAAGAGCAGTCTCTGCAGCTGCTGGTGCTAGCAACAGCTCCCTGTTCTCTGTCTCAGTGACTCTCCTCATCTCAGATCTTGGCTAGGAGCTCTCTCTCCCTCCCTTCCCCTTACTACATCAGTGTAACTGTGCCGGCACTGTGAAGTATCCTGGGGCCGTGGTGCATCTATGATCCGCACCACTAACACTCTGCTGTGTTCTCTTGCAGGACGGCGTGATGGTGCTCAGTGCCACTCATCGCTACAAGAAGAAGTATGTCACCACTCTGCTGTACAAGCCCATCTGATCGTGTGTCTCACCGCGTAGCACACGAGGAATGCCATGTTGTCTGCACGCACTAGGCGACAGGCCTACAAAGAAGTGGTGGTTGGCTCTAGCTGAACGTGGCAGGGGTGGAAGGGGATGAGCCCAGCCCTGCTGGGTGTCTGAGCTATTCCCTCTGTATTCTGTTGGTGAGATTTGATTTGACCCTTTCATAGCCTCCCTCTTTGGGGGCCTCTGGCTTTGCTGAGTTCCCTGGCTTGGTCTATTGCCTGCCAGCCTGGCTCCCCATGGGGGAGTCACAGCAGGGAAGCTCTTCCCCAGCCCCTCTGCTTGTAAGGGCTTTGGCCAGTGCCTGTGGTGGGGCAGAGCCATGTCACTCTCCCTGTGTACCCCACGCCAAGGCTCTCTAGAATGGCCTGCTTCAGGGCAGAGTGCAGGGGGTGGCTGCACCTGAGCTCTGCAGGCCTGGGCTGGCTTCCTACCCCCTGCGCTCAGCTGACAGGACTGGAATGTGCACATGGCTCCCCTGAGCAGAGACCAGGGTTAGTCGTTTCCCCCACCACCACCCACACTCACTGCATTGGAGGGTTGGTCCCAACCAACACTCTCACTCACACTCTCTATCCTGCCCGCCTCAGGCATCGACACCCCCAGCATTCAGCTTGAGCTGTGGGCCTAGGCTCCAGCATGCTGAGCCTGGACTTCTGTGGGGCCAAGAGGTGAGAATTTCCCAGGTTTAGGCCACAGCAAAATGGCTCCGTGCTGCCCTCCCCTGGCCAGTGCAGCATAGAAACTGCTGCTGTGATGGAGCAATTAGCGCCCCTACTGTCTGAGAGGAAGAGCCTGAGCTGCTGAGATGTCTGTCACTTAGAGGCTGGGTGCTCTCTCTCTCCTGCTGTGGGCCTGCTCCAGCGCCTGTGCGGGGCAAGGGAAAGGCTCCTGCCGTGTCACTGGCCTTTGCACCAGCTCTCACCAGTCTGGGTATTTTGTGGGAAGAACTGCAGTGCTAGTGCCTGGTCTCCCAGCTTGCCCAGCAGCTGCCAGGGCTGCTCTGTCTGGGCAGGGGGCTCTCACATGCACTGGGGTTCTTGGCCTGGTAGCTGATCTCACTGTTGAGATGACAAAGTCTCCTGCCCCAGTGCACTGAAGTGGCTGGTTCTGTCTTGGCTAAGAGCTTTCTCAGGGTCTCAGTGCAAGGTTCTGCCATTGTCTCAGGCTGGGCTCCGCAGCACTCACTGGCTCTGCAGCCCTTCTCTGTGGGGGGAGCACTAGTGGCTGAGCTCAGCCTTCCTGGGTCACTTGTCCTGAGGAATGTTTAGTGAGTGCCACTGTCGCAAGCCCTTTGGGCTAAGCCTCTGCCAGGTTCAGCTCTTAGCTTGCGGGTGGGGAGGGGGCATTGCCATTGTATGCAATTGCACTTTACCAGGCACAAGGAGAGCACTGGCTCCCCCTCCTGCCGGAGTGCCTGCGGGGGCAGGGGTTGCGCTGTGCAATGGCGAGATGAACACGGCTGTGCATGCTCCGCTGGACCCTGGAAGGGCTGCAGATGCCTGGAGCTGAGCAGCCGGCTGCCTGGGTGGGAGGCCAAACTGGACAAGCAGCAGCAGCTTCTGCCCAGCCCAGTGAAACCAGCATGACCATGGTGCTCACTGACCAAGAGGGAAACTTCTGCTCGGAGGTGAAAAGGAGGCAGGGCCAAGCCCGTCCTTCTGGGGCAGCTGCCTCTTCCCTGGTGGTGTGGGGAGGACTCGGCCCTGAGGGCTTGCTGACAGGTCAGCCTGGCACTGCTCCAGCGCTGGGAAGGGCGGGCACTGGCTCTAGGCTGTGGATTAGTTACTGCTCTCTGTGCTGCGGGGCCCGGCTAGAGCTGTTAGCATGACTCGCACAGCAGAGGCTCCTGCCATTGTTAGGGCTGGTGCCTCTAGCATGTAGGAGAGGTGCCGGGTGCCTCAGACCATGCCAAGAGCCAGAGGGTCAGCTTGCTCCCTGCTAACCGCCCCTGTGAGGAGCAGAGGGCCAAGCTGAGGCAATGCTGCCACGCCCTATGGGACTGCTGCCTCTAAGGTGGAAAGCCCAGAGTCTGGGTGCTGTGGCCGCTTGCCTGCCTGCCTGGTGAGCGTGGCTCTGCGGCCAGGCATTGGGGCTCAGCTAAAGGAAAGGGCTTGGACCAGGACATGCTGGGCACTGGCTCCCATTGCCAGCCCCTCACAGTCCCCAGTCCTGGAGGCAGGGGGGTGAAGAGGGGCAGGTCTCCTGGTGCTTGGGTCACACACTCAGGAGAGGTCAGCCTGCTGTGAGGGGGAAGCAGCTGAGCCCCTTGTCCTGGCCCAGGGCTGGAGCCCAGCAAAGGAAGGCAGTGAGTGGATCACACCGTGCTGCACAGCTGGGGGCTGCACTTCAGTTCCCTGCATCCTGTGCAGGGATGGTGGAATCCCCAGCATCAAGCTGAAGGCACCCACTGGCCCCTGTCCTGCCCTGCAGAAGCAGCAGGTGCAAAAGCCCCAGGAAGCCCTGCTGGTTCTGCTGTGGGTGCCTGTGCTGTAGCTCACGGCTGTGCTCTCCCATGGGAGCTGCAGCAGATGCACAGGGCTAGTAATGCTGGAGGGGGTGAGGGTAGCCTCAGCCAGCCCTTTCGGATAACAGCCTGCACAGCTGTTTACTGCTGAACACAACGGCTGTGGTGAGGGGGTTCTTGGACCTGGGGGCTCTTGTGCCCTGGGATGGGGCTACAGGCCTGGATTTGGGGGTAGGAAGGGCACCACAGGTGCCAGGCTCCCTTGCTGATTTGATGTAACTCATAAAGCCAGGCTAAGGCTTTGGCCAAAGCAATGTGACTAATAAAGTTTGTTACCGAGGCAGTGGGACCTCATCTGTGTTTGGCCGTGTCTGCATGCCAAGGAAGGGGCTGCACTGAGGACCCAGGCCAGCCATTTGTGTGGTTTGAGATGGCTGGCCCTGGGTGTGTCCAGTATCCAGGCTGGGGCTGCCCCTGTGACGCACGTGCCCCCCTCCGAGCATGGCCTTACTGAGGTGCTGCAGGGAGGCCAGGCTCATGGGAGGGCAGGTCACTGCAGGGGAAAGCCAGCCAGCCAGCTCTTCCCACTGGTGTCCTTGTTACAGTGAGGGTAGTGCACCCCCTCCCCATGGGAATGGCTTGGTGAGGCTGCCTGCCTCTCAGCAGCCTGCACTGTCAGAGCTGTGGGAGCAGCCTGGGTCCTAGTGGAAGGGAAGCTGGGATGCGGGGAGGCCAGCAGTGCTGACCTGCCACTATTAAGGTCCTTGGAGGCAAAGGACTACAGTAGCCAATAGGCAAAAAAAGTTTATTGGGGACCCCCTCCAGGAGGGAGTCCTGCATTTCTTACAACTTCATTTCTTCCCAACGTTAGAGCCACGTTGGCCCCATGGGAGGCCTGCCTTAGTCCAGGGCCCCACCACTCCCCCCTGGGTTACACTCAGTCACTATATACATAGCCTACAGCAGAGCCTCACCCCCGTCAAGGCTGGCCAAGCTGAGGGCCTTTCCAATGCCACTTTACAAATGACAGGTTTCAGAGTAGCAGCCGTGTTAGTCTGTATCCGCAAAAACACAGGAGTACAAATGGTTTCCCCCCAAAGCAGGCCTAAGCTGAGTGTGTCTCCCATCAGTGCCCCTAGGGGGCAGCAACAGTTCAGCTCTGGCTTACAGGGATTTGACACTTTGGTCATGTTGCCTCAGAAATTGCTTATCACCAAACAAATGGGTGAAGGTCCCAGCAGAGAAGGGTGAAAGTTGCCTGACCTCCCTGCAATGCACTGGTTCCAGCATGAAGGACTTGCAGGCAAAGCCATGCTGTATTGGCAAGCAGCAGAAACAAGTGCTGCTCTCCAGGGCTCGTTTTTCCCAGAGCAGGGTGCATAGAGCCTACCACCCCTACGTTACAGCTGCATTAATAACCCTGTGCGGGAGGAAACCAGCTCACAAGCAAGATGCTGCAGGCCACTGCACAGTCTGCCGCTTGCATGGACTCAGCAGCTGGCTGGAGGCCACCTGCCCTATCTCCCTGGCACGGGCGGTGGCAGAGTACCGGTCTAACGCACATGCATGGCTGTAAGGTTCCACAGCAGAGAGCGTGGCAGCAGGATGATGGGCCATGCTAGGGGATGGTGAGATCACTGGGAAAGCAGCTTCACCAGTTACCCTGGCTACAGTTCCTAGCAGTTTAAGGGTGATTAATCAAACGAGCATGGCTCCCTGGCAGTGTAGTACCAGAGAAGGCTGGTGCTAGCCCAGGGGCCAAGCCTAATGCAGTCTACGGCTAGCTTCCATGCAGAGGGGTTCAGCGCCAGAGCCACGCACCCAGCACAGGCTCGCTGTGGGGGCACAGCAGTTCTTGCTGAGCCCTGCCCAGGAGCTGTTTCAGCCAGGCTTGGTGCTCAGGAGCTGGGAAAGTGGACAAAGCAGGGCCAGCTCTGGTCCTGCCATTTTAGGGTGTCTGGGCGGCTCCTCTTCCTTCTGTGCTCCTGCTGGGCCGGGATCACATGGCTCGGGTGCTGGGACAAGCCCACTGAGATTTCCCCTGGAAAGAAAGCACAAGCCAAGCTGAGGATGAGGAGCAGTCACTAACCCCCCTCCCCCACCCTCATGCCACTGGGGACTGGGAGCCCAGAAAGGCTGGCATGGCAAACCAGCACCACTGTAGCAGCTGGCAGCACTGGGCCTGCTGCAGCATCATAGGCACAAGAGGAAGGGGCACCAGACTGGATGGAGGGCAGGGACAAGGGGACCCTCCAGAGCAGTACCTGGGACACTCCTGCAGGCTGACTGTGCTTCCCCAAGCAGCCCCCAGCCGTTAATGCCCTGCCAGCTCTCCCCTTCATCCAGCCACTCACCCTGCTGCAGCCAGCACTCCCCACAGCCTTGCAAGTGCTGCCATTTTGGGACAGCGGGCAGCTCTGCACCTGGCGGCCACAGAGGAGCAGCAGCACCAGCATCAGGCTGAGCTGCCTCCAATTCCCTGGCCAGCCACCCAGCTATTTGCCCAGCAGGCAGAAGCCCCTCCCCCCCAGTTCCCTGCAGGAACATGGATGCATATATGAGGCAGGGGTGCCCACCCCCAGACACAGCCCGCACACAAGAGGGGCAGGACCCTTCCCACTAGGAGCTCCACAATCAGAGGCTTGCGGTGGGCAGTAGGGGCTCCGTGCGTCATGCCAAGCCAGGCCACACACATCCCTGTCAGTGATGGCAGTATAGCATTCAGGCCTGTATATGTGCCTGAGAAGGAATTTTGGGTTCTTTTTGACTGTTACTCTTATATCCTTACTAACATATGTGAACAAAGCCACTGTGTGTTGCCTCTGCCCACAGCCAGATGGCGTTTATAGCATAATGAGCAAAGATAAGGACTAGAAGTAAAGTGTTGGTGAGAGTTTAATATAGGAGCGTACAACTGAAGGCAGCCTGCTCCTCTCCCAAGCTAAGGTCAACCAACCCGTCGGGAGGAGGGGGTGGGGTAGGAAGGTGTAAGAAACACTAGACCCCAAAGAAATGGTGACCCTGGCCAGAGCACCACCTCACTCCCTACCCAAGAGGCGGTACTGAAGCCCCCAGACTCAACTCTCCAAAATGGAACATGATGATATATTGTAAGGGGGGGGGGGGGGAAACAGGGGTGCGCACTACAGGTATAATTAAGCCTGCTATGGGAGGGGGCACAAGGAAAAAGCCTTACGGGTGTACACAGCTGTGGGTATGCTTGCTGGGTAACCCCAATAAACATCACATTGCCTGCACTTTGGACTCTGGCCTTCTGCTTTCTGTCTGCATGAGAAGAACCAACGGAGGGCGAGGGGAAGCCCTAACAGCCCCTGCCCACTTGTCACCTCAATCCAGCCCCTCCCCAGCCCAAAGAGACATCTCCACCAGCGGGGGCTGCCAGGAGAACAGGGCTTCCTCTAGAGCTTCCAGCAGCTGCTAGGCTCTGGGCCCTGCCCATGGCAGAGCTGGCCTGGGGCTGCAGGCATCCCCGCCCTTGGAGCTGGGCAAGGACAGAGGCTCTGCCAGTTCCCTCCCCCCAGTTTTGTGAACTAGTTACATGCAGTGTTGCCAATTTAGTGATTGTTTGGACATTTGAATTGAAACATTAATACTTTAAAAGCATATACAGTGTATGATAAAATACGTGTATCTGAAAAAGAATAGATTTGAGAAGTATGAACATAGACTACAGCTGTTGTTTTTATGACAGTGTCAGTGCATTCATTTCGGTGATGTTGGCCAACCTAATAATTTCAAATTATGATTTGTAAGCAAAGTCTAAATGAGCTCTCCCTGATGTGATGAGCTAGTGATGAGCTGGGGGCTGGGGGAAAGGCTTCAGGACAAGAATGGTTTTACATTCATACCTACTCTACCTAGGTAGCCAGCAAACAGAGCTGTGTTGCCCATGTGATAGATTTTGGCTGGGGTGGGTTACAAATCACTTGAATGCGGAAGGGGGTGGTAATGAAATGTTATTTTTATTGTATGAGTAAAGGGCAGTAGGACTGTACTTAGCCTGTGCTGATTGAGGGCATCGAGAGAGGGTGGGGACAGGTGTTTTGCTTGATGGTCTGCCTGAGTCACATGTAGTATTTGACCTCCCCCTCTCCCCTGTTTAAAGATAGAGGTTCCATAGAGAGTCTTTTGGTTTGTTAAGTGACCACTAGAGCTGAAATCACTGATAAGCAGATCTAATTGCTTAGACCTGCTGTAGGACAGTGTTTCTGTGGAAAAGACAGCCCAGCCTGCACTAGCAGCGAGGTTCCCCCACTGAGAGCTGGGTGGAACCTCAAGAGAGCAACAAGCAGAGGTCACAGTGGCAGGTGGCAGCAGAAGGTGACGATGCAGGGCCATTGGCAACAGAGTGATAGAGTGAACGGTGGCATAACGAGCAACAGTGGCCAGAGCAAATAGTGAGCAGCTGGAGGAACGAGCAAGGTGCCTTCTTGCCCCCAACCTGGGAGGTGAACTCATGTGAAAGCACCTCTGAACTCTGAGTCTCCACTGACCAAGGACAACACCAGTGAGTGTTAATGAGGCTGTTAAGAATGCTGGAGACACAACACAGTTCATGCGAACAAACATGGCTGTGGCATCATACTTTCTATTTAAGCAAGAGATACCACACACTACAAACTGGAGTCCAATGTTAAGTGCATTGTCACTTGTTCATCCTGAAGTTGAACACTGGTTCTAAACAAGACCAGCAAATACTCACTATCTTTCTGCAAGAAACTGAACTGACTGGCTAGAAGCATGTGGTGCAACTGTGAAAGACTCAACAGTTGAAAAAGTGAAGAACTCCTCTCTCACCACATTCCAAAAAATTGCATACATGGCTGATGATGCAAATGGGCATCAAGTATTAAGTCATTGTGTACGTCATCTTGATATCAGTGGTAGGCCAGTAGATGCATTTCTAGATGTTCAAGTTTTAGAAGACCCATCGGCTGCATCTGTGACAACCCACATCTTAGAAGAGTTAAATGCTTGTCAATTGGACTCCAAACAGATGGCTGCTTGCAGCTCCATCAGATGCACAAACTTCTCTGGAAGACATTGTGGAGTACAAGCTTTGCTCAGAGAAAAGTTTAACCCTAATCTCTCCTATACACACTGCAGAGGCCATCTACTCCAACTAGCGTGAGTACAAGCTCCAGACTCTTCAAAAGACATTAAAAAAAAGCTTTACATTGAATGTCTTCATTATATTCTTTTTTCAGCAAGAGTCCAAAAAGTCTGAATATCTTGGAAAATATAGAAGATACACTGGGACTGAAGTTCAAATTAGACCCTCTGGCTTTCTCATGAGCGATCCTTGGCTGTTGTCTTAAAATTACTCCAGCTGTTATTACTGGCTTTGGAAAGTATCTACCAAAATGGGATGGATCTAAGTAGTGAGGCTGGTGGATTACTTTTGCTACTACGTTCAGAGAAGACTATTGCCAGTCTCTTTCTTGTAAGTCTACTGTTGAAACCACTTGGGTCATTAAACAATGCCATCCAGGCATCTGCTACAACAGTAATAGATCTTTGTCCAGCAATAGAAGCTACATTTGGACCAATCAGAGAGCTATCAACTGAAAAAGTACTAGTAGAAGCAAAGACTTCAGTCCAGAAGTTAACTAATGAAGACATTTATATTTAATCCTTAAGTGAAGAGGACAAGAAGTGTTTGTTAAGACAACTGAAAAAGTACAGACTTGATTCTTAAAAATCTACAACAGTGACTTCTAGATTCTACTCACCCTCTACGTAGCTTTTACAGATCCCTGTCCTATAAAACACCGACAGTTGAGTGGAGTGAGGCACTATCAGCAATTGGGCTGCCATGTGCTCAGGGACAGAATAGAGAATTTGAACACAGAGTGGAATATCATACAAAGAATGAATGAAGATTTGACTTCAACTTCTTTTTTGTCATAACTAGTAACTCGACCTGATCTTTATGCTATATTTCCTGGGATGAAAGAACTAGGAATTCATCTCTTGCTACTACCAGTTACAACAGCTACAGTTGAGGGTTCTTTTTCATCATTGAATAGAATTTTGTGTTCTGAAAGAAAGTCGTCTTCTGCAACTGTTCATGTGAATGAATTAATGAACATATCAGTTGAAGGAATGGAAGTACCGGACACATGAGAAGCCACCAAAGATGAATGCGTTGCATTCAAGAAGTTCGTTAACAGAGTTGTGCAAAATTATAACAAGAAACCAAGAAGGATGTAGATATTGTGCTTCATAGAAGGCTTGAGTAGCCAACTTTAATTTGTGTGATGATTTAAAAAACATGAGTTTAATAAAATGGTCATAAAACATTTTTCAGTTTTTACTATGGTGCCATACAGCCCACCTTCGCCCTCATGGTCTCACCCATCATCGGCCCTGAAACACCTCCCCGCCCCATAAATTCAAACACCCCCCCACACACACACACAAAATTTCAATTCCTGCGGAAAACACTGGGCTCTGCCCAGCCAGGGCAGTTCAGCACTGCGCTGACAGTGCTTCTCGCTCCACAGCCTCAGCCCTGCCCACCCCACAGCCCTGGATGGCACCTGCCAGACCCTGCTCCCTGCCCGCGTGCCATGCAAGGGGGACAGGCCCCTGTGGCACTCTGCAGAGCAGCCCTGTTGCTCACAGGGGCACTAGCCTGGGCAATTACCTGCGCCGATGGAGGGAGGAGATTTGACAGAGGAGCCCTGGGGCTTGCTCTTCTGGAGAGACTCAGGAGAAAGAGAGAAATGGAGTGAGAGACCCCCCGAGGGATGGGATGAGACACCCCGCCCAAGGGACAGGGCAAGAGAGCGAACCCACCTGGAGATGGGGTAGGGGGAAGGACCCACTGCATGGGTAGGGGGAAAGGATGGTACAGAAAGGCAGAGCCCCTGCACCCCCCTCAGGCTCCACCCCTTTGGTCTACACCCCACCCCGACTCTCCATCCCCACCAGAGAGAGAGCTCTCATTCCCCCCCATTGGTTCTGCTCCCTTCTCCCTCCCTCCTCCCCCTCAGCCTGAGCTCAGCCCTATTGCCCTCCCCAGAGTCAGCTCAGAGCTAGGACCCTTCCCCCACAGTCAGGAACCCCCCTGCCAGCCTCAGCCTCCCTCTGCCTTGCCTTGGTGTTGCTCCTCCCGTGAGGAGCGGGGGGGCTCCCTGCCGAGTCCTGGTCCTAACTCACCTCCAGGTTTGTCCTTGCTTTCCTCAGCACGGCATGAGTTTGGGTCACTGCAACAGAGGCGGGGGAGGGGATCAGAGTGGGCACAGCTCCCTCCTGACCCCAGGGAGGGGGTATCAGAATTGGTGTCACTCCCCACAAACCAAACTGCAGGGGGTGGGGGCAGGGTCATTGCAGGATCCCCCAGAGCAGCAAACTCCAGCTGGCTCCAGCTACGTGAGCAGAGAGCAGCATAGCCAGGCCCGGCCCATGCTAGGCCTGTCTACTTACTGTGCCCCCCTACTCCAGCCTTATGGCCAGGGATCCAGCACAGACAGGACCCCAGCAATGCCAGGCCTTGCCCTGCTCAGAGCTGGCCAGTGGGCATAGCCCTCGAAGCTGGCTATGCCTGATGATGATCAGAGCAGGCGGGGGGGGGGGGGGAGAGGGAGGATGGGGGCAGCTGGCTACCAGGCACTGGTGGGGCCACTCTGCAGGGCCTGTTCATTATATTTGGATGGCAGTGGAGCCATGGCCCCTGCCACAGCATGGGGATGCCAGCCTGGTATGACTGACCTATGCCAGACAGCTGGGTGAAGGCAGGATGTTCCCAGCCCCCCAGTCGCAGACTCCATGGGGAGCCAAGTTCTGAGCCCTATCGGTAGCAGGTGCTGCTGTGTAATGATGGGTGGCAAGGGGAGTGGGGACACACTCTGTGCCCACCATTGCCATGGCTATGCTGTGATGTTATTGATATATTCTGGGACCATATAGAACATGGTTGCAACCAAGGTCCTGTAGTGGCACCAAATCTTTTGTAAAAGGGGGTCATATAAGGTGTCTAAGACCAGGTTATGGGTTGCTGGTTATGATTATGCTGTCTATATGTATGTATCATTTTGTAGTTGAAGTTATGAGTATTGGCTCTATACTGTCTGTATTTCAAAGTTGTGCTGTGCTTCTGGGAAACACCACAGACAAGTTGGTGTTAGCTCTGCCTAGCCTGCTTGATGGCCCATTAAGGACCATCAGCTACACAATTGACCCATTGAGAGAAGGCAGATACGCCTTGTAGCTCAGCAAAGTATGTAGGAACTTGCCCATGTGACTCCAGACTCCATTTTGCTGTAATTTTCCACAGTAAGAACAAAGAGGTGTTCTTACACCTGGAAAATACTATAAAAGGCTGATGCCTCATCTCCATCTTGTCTTCAGTCCTGCTTCTTACCTCTGGAGGGACTTTGCTACAAACTGAAGCTCTGAACAAGGACTGAGGACCCATCCCAGTGGGGGATGTACTCCAGAGACTTGATTTGAACCTGCAGTTTACTCCATCACTGCTACAAGCCTGAACTAAGAACTTTGCCATTACTGTATGTGATTGATTCCATATAACCAATTCTAGCTCTCATCTCTTTTTCCCTTTATGAATAAACCTTTAGATTTTAGATTCTAAAGGATTGGCAACAGTGTGATTTGTGGGTAAGATCTGATTTGTATATTGACCTGGGTCTGGGGCTTGATTCTTTGGAATCGAGAGAACCGTTTTCTTTTATTGGAGTGTTGGTTTTCATAACCATTCATCCCCAGGACAAGTGGCACTGGTGAGGATACTGGGAGAGTCTAAGGAAATTGCTTGTGTGACTTGTGGTTAGCCAGTGGGGTGAAACCAAAGTCCTCTTTGTCTGGCTGGTTTGGTTTTCCTCAGAGGTGGAAAACCCCCAGCCTTGGGCTGTAACTGCCCTGTTTAAGCAATTGGTCCTGAATTGGCACTCTCAGTTGGGTCCTGCCAGAACCGCATCGTCACATATGCCCACCTCCCGCCACACTGGGGCACTTACAGTGGCTGACGATGAAGTGCTCCATGTTGTCCTTCAGGCGGCAGGTGTCCTGCAGACGCTCAGCTGCCCTTTGGAGCAGATTCTCCTGCTCAGCTAACCTGGCCCTGAGTGCCAGGAGCTCGTCCTTCATTGCCTGCTCCTGAACAAGGTGGGTTACTGTGAACTACCGCAGCCTCTGCTGGAGGACAGACCCCACTGTAGGGGCCATGCGTAGGGAGCGGGGGCTAGCACCTTGCTCCCGCACACCCACAATGCGCAAGCCTCCCGTACTGCATGGATGGAGCAGTCCCCTAGCTGCTGGCAGCAGCAGGCCCTACGCCCTGTCTGATGTGTGATTGGGATGGTACCACCTGGGCGAGGAGAAACACCGTCCAGCCTTCCCACAGGAGCACCCAGCGGAGGGCTCCCTGCACCCAGGACTGCCCCGTCACCCAGACAGGCTCTTAATCCCCATCGGCTCACAAGATGCCTGGATGAGCCCTGCCCTCCCGTCCGTGGGAGCCCCTGACTCTTGGGGGCTGCCTGGGCGACCATGGGAGCGACATTGGCATGATCTGTGAGGAGTGCCGGGAGGGTGCCACTCACCGCAGTCTGGTGCTGGGCTGGGCTGGGGGCCGCTGGCAGGGCTCCTCTCCAGAAGGTGGTGAGCAGGGAGGCGCACTGCTCCAGGAGCTGATGCAGGGCACTCGCGGCGCTCAGGAGCTGCTGGATGCTGCCCCAGTCCAGGGCCTGGCAGAGAAGAGAAGACTTGTTGCAGATGCTGCCCTTCGGCTCAGTGGTCACAGCAAACTCAGAGCTCCAACGCGCCTGGCTTTCACGGGAGGGCACTGCCCAGCACAATGGCCCAGGTTCCTGATAGCCCGTTGCCAGGCTGGCCCCCCTCTGCAGCCAAAATAGCTCTGAAATCAGTCCTAGAAGTGATGGAGACAGGTCCTTCCCCGGGGCTGGCACCTCCACTGCCCTCGTGCTCTGGCCAGCCTAACAGTAAGCGCCCCGTCTCAGGGCACCCAGCTGAGTCCATCGGGCAGGGGATGGTCTCCCATGCACCCAGGTCTGGACAGACCCCCATGATCCTTTCCAGGGCCCCCCAGAGCCAGCGTTCCCAAGGAGAGCTGGAGGGGCCAGCCTGAAATGCTAGCTCTCTGGCTAGGACCATGAGAGTGGCGTTATGCAGGGCTCTGCCCGTTTCTCCCCTGATCCTTCCCTTCTCGACAGAGGGCTCAGAGCAGCCTGACCCTTCCTGATGTCCAGGGAGAATTACCTCGGTGCCACGGGGCTCCAGGCTGGGCATGGCTAGAGCTGGCCGCAGGAGAGAGGCCATCTGGTGGACCAGCGTTTTGCCCTCCAGGATCTGCTGCTTCAGGGTATAATAGTCATCCACGTGGCCAATGACCTGGCACCCGCCTTTGCTGGCAGATGAACTGCTTGGGGCATCTCCCGCTGGCGCAGGGGCACTCCTCCTCACCAGGGGGTCGTCCATGGGTGGCTCTGGAGCAAAGAGGGATCAGCACTGCTGGTGTCCCTGAGAGCCCATCAGGGCTGCATTAGCCCAGTGCCAGGCCCAGTGCCGGGGGGGGGGGTTAGCGCCAGCGTGTACATGCCCTGGCCTGGCACTTCCCGAGCCCCTCACTCCCCATGTGCCCCCAAGCAGCTTGTTCTGTTTGTGCAGACTGTCCTAGGAGCAGCAGGCCGCAATTTCCAGACATCACGAGGGAGGCTGGGCACCCCCAGTTTTGGAAGCCCCTGAGTCACCTTAGGTGGGCTGATTTCAGGTAGTGCTGGGCCCCTGCCCTGCCAAACCCAGGCCCCTCAACGTGGCTCAGGCTGGACTCCTGCAGTCACTAGCCATCTCTGAAGCTCTCGGCCATGACCTTTCCCTAACATGCAACCTGCAGCTCTACATTGCCCCAGCCCTCACATCGCTACTTCTCCAGGCGGCACAGGGCCAGCTCTCCTAGCCTCCACACTTCGCATTGTCCTCCTCTGAGCTCAGCACCCCCGCTCCGATCCTGCTGCACGCCCGGCTCTGATGGGCCACCAGAACGCCATGCTGTATGGCTCCCACCGAGAACCTGCCACCTGCAGACCCAGCCTCTCTGGGGGAGGGGTGCCCGCTGTGGCTTTGCACTCCTCTGGTTCCCTGCTGGCATCCCAGCAAAAGGGCACAGCTTGAGATGCCCCACAAGACATGGACAAAATGCAGCATTCACCCAGAGCAAGAGACGAAGGGAAATGCTCTCGTGCCTTGGCCTCGTGACAAGGGGAGTGTGAAACCCAGACCCAGGGAATGCGGGGCTGGGATGCCCCTTGCAAAATGGGACCCACATGCTCTTCAAATCCAAGGCTCCCAGAACCATCTCCCCAGAAGGTGCTGGCCTCTCTCTGCTCCCTGTGAAGTCTCTGCCTCAGGCCTGGAGGGTCTCTCTAGCTCGGTGGGTTTCAACCTGTGGCCCACAGACCCCTGAGGGCTGCAGACTATGGCTAAGATTTCCAAAGAGGTCTGTATCGCCATTAAAAACATTTTAGGAGTCCACAAAGGGTGAAAACCCCTGGGCTAGCTCAAGCAGGAATTCCTGGGGAAGGGTCTCCGGCCCATGCTATGCAGGAGATGGTCCCTCCCAGCCTTAACACTTAGTGTGTGAGCAACTGACTCCCTCTTTTGGGCTCCCAGCCCCGGAGCGCTCTGAGCGTCCCACCCTCGCTGCCCATAGGGCCTGGCTTGTGCCGCCCGCACTCCAGGACCCTCCACAGCAGTGGCCCCGCTCTTCCATGGGGGACGGGGCGCATCCATTACCTTTCATCCGGTGGGCGAGTGGGGCTGGACCGCTGAGCAGGGCGGGTGGGGAGAGGGGAGCTGGGGAGCTCATGCCAACATCCCGAACTGGAGGAGAAGGGCTGGAGTCTGCAAAGGTGAGACAACAAAGGGTCCATTTACCAGGTTAATGGCACTTCTGCCAGGCATCAGGGTGCCCAAGGGGCCAGCAGGGTCCACACAGTGCCCTGGGGCTGGTGCAGCCTCTCTTACCTTGGAAGGGCTGCCAGTCGGGCATAGCCTGGTGGGCGGCGAAGAGGGGGGCAGCGCTTCCCTCTGGCTGCTGCCGTGCCAGCTGCTGCCTCAGAGCGCTGTTCACCTGGATGCCGCGTAGCAGCTGCCTGCGTAGAGTTCGCACCTCTGCCAGGAGGGCACCCAGCTCGCTGCTGGAAGGTGGTCTGCGATGCGCATCTCCGTTGCAGGCTGCCAACACACACAGCTGCTCTGTCGCCAGCCGCGCCTTCCACCCCCTGCACGCTGGTGTGCTGCCCCCCACTGCACCTGCAGCCCCATGGATCCTCCCATCCCCAGCCACCATGGGCAGTGAAGGGCAGCCCTCAACCAGCCCCGGCTTAGCATGGTGACACGCTGGGGCACGAAAAGGCTGCTTGGTGTGCTTGGTGCCCGGCCACATCAGTGTGGGGTTGAGGAGCAGGGTGCGGAGCGCCAAGGCGGTGAGAAACATGCAGGGATGGGGTCACCAGCCCAACCCAGCCCAGCCACTGGCGGGGTCACAGGGACAGAAATCTCAATACACTGCGGTCTGGAGATGCACAGCCAGGCCCCCAAAGGGCCTGAGCTCTGCCCAGCAGCTCCCACGGGACCCGGCTTGCATCTCAAGGGTTCAAGGTGTTAATGACCATCCCCCCAACCACAAAGTTCCCAGCAGAAACCTCAGCTCTGTCCTGTAGTGACACCACACAGGGGCGGGGCACAAAACCCCACGGGTCTGGAAATCAGCTGTGGGCCATGAGCCTGGCCCTGGCAAGGTCCCCAGTGTAGGGCCTGTGCTGGGACCCCTCATGGGCTTGGGGACACCGACACCAGCCAGCAAGTGAGTGACATCAGCTATTGGGACACTCAACCTCAGCTCCATTGTAGCTGTCTGGGCATCAACCCACAGGCCAGCAGCTGCTGTAACGGCTGGTAGGCGCAGGGGCTGTTTGCCCTGGTGGGAGAGGTAGCACGGATCCTGGACAGGTTGGGGGATGGGAGGGGAGGGCAGGGCAGATCTTGGACTAGGTAGGATGGGGAGGGTGGGGAGTCCCTGGCTCACAGGTGATCTGGGTGGGAGGCGTGGGGCAGGGGGAAACCTGGGGGGGGGGGCGGTGGCTGAGCTCAGGCCCAGGCAATGCAGGAAGCTGCTTCCTTCCCCACATCTGAGTCTGGTATGGGGCTGTCAAACATACAGCTATGGGTAGCACAAAATCCCTCCTTTACCTGTAAAGGGTTAAGAAGCTCAAATAACCTGGTTGGCACCTGGCCAAAAGGACCAATAAGGGGAGAAGATACTTTCAAATCTGTGGGGGAAGGTTTTTTGTTTTGTTCTCTTTGTTGTTCTCTCCGGGTCAGCGAGGAACCAGGGCAGGGAAAATACATCTCCCAAAGCCATATCTGAATTAAGCATCTAAGATTACAAATTGTAAGTAATAGAAAGGAAATGCGTTAGATTATCTTTTGTTTGTGAATTTTCCCTAGGTTAAGAGGGAGGTTTATTCCTGGTTTTTTTGGTAACTTTAAAGTTTTGCTTAGAGGGGAATCCTCTGTGTTTTGAATCTGACTACCCTGTAAAATTATCTTCCATCCTGATTTTACAGAGGTGCTTCTTTGACTTTTTCTTTATAATAAAGTTCTGCTTTTAAGAACCTGACTGGGTTTTGGCTGGTCTGTGCCCATCTTGTTAACCTATTTGGCTGGTATATTATTCTCAAGCCTCCCCAGGAAAGGGGGTGAAGGGGCATGGAGGATATTTTGGGGAAACAGGAACTCCATGTGGTTCTTTTCCTAAATCTTTGTCTAACTCACTTGGTGGTGGCAGCGATACCGTTCCAAGGACAAGGAAGAATTTGTGCCTTGGGGAAGTTTTTAATCTAAGCTGGTAGAGATAAGCTTAGGGGGTCTTTCATGCGGATCCCCACATCTGTACCCTAGAGTTCAGAGTGGGGAGGGAATCCTGACAGGGGCATTCTGCACCCAACCTGGGGGACCATCTCTGGGGGGCTCCCCACTGCAGGCAGGTGGGACCTCACCACGGGGGTGGACACAGCATGGGGCTCTAGGGAGCTCAGGGGACAGGGCTGGAGCTGGCTACACCCACCATGGCCTGACCCCATCCCAGGTCTCTGTCCCTGCCCAGAGCCCAGCAGCTGGCTGGCATGGGGGGTGGTGCCCCCACCTGGAACCCGGCACCTGAGGAGGGCAGCCAGGACACCCACCCCAGCACCAAACACGGTGCTTCCCCAAGGGGACAGCGGGCAGGACAGACAGACTCATGGACAGAGCTGGTTATAAATCCATGGGGTTGCTCTGATGGCCAGACACAGCAGAGGCCTGGGTGGACAGGCCTGTGGATTCCCAAGACAGGCCAGCCCTGCAGCGCCACCAGGCGTGCCACCCTGCTGCTGGGGCAAGGCTGGGTGTGTGCCCCCTGCCATCAGCGCCACAGGGTGGGTCTGAGATGGCACCGTTGGGCTTGTTTGGGAGTAAGACAGTTGGTCAATTCAAGCACACTGAGACACGGGGCCACGCTCTAACCAGTAGAAGGCACTGCCCCCGCTCCAGAGTCAAGGGCTGCATTGAGCTTCTCCAGATGGGCTCCCCAGGTCAGAGGGGGGCCTGGGCGGCAAGGGGGACAGCAGGGCCTCCAGAACCAGGGCGCTGGGGCACATGAGAGGGCACAGCTGGCCCCAGCACGGCAGACCGGGCAGGACTGGCTGGCACGTACCTGAGGGAGCCGCCTGGGAGGAGCTGGAAAGGGTCTCATGGATGCGCAGCTCAGCACAGAGGGCCTGGCAGAGCCGCTGGTTCTCCTCGCACTGCTGCTGAAGGAGCGGCACCGTGCGCTCCAGCCTGCAGAGACAGAGCAGCCGGGGTCAGAGGGGCACGCTGCCCTCCCAACGCCCCTCTCCTGCTGACCACCCCCCCATGATGTTACAGAGAAAGGCAGTGACGTCACAGCCCCTCGGCAGTGGTGCCATGACACACCCAAGTGGGCTGGGACCCTGTGCCCCTGGGACGCTGCTCAGCTGGCCAGAGGGCCAGCCTGCACGCTGTGTGATTGTGGCCACACCCCACCCAGTGCCACGCCTCAGGGCTCTGAGACACACACCCGTCCCCCATGCCTGGCACCCCAACCCCCACCTGTGGTTGTTCTCCTGGAGAGCCAGCCGCTCCTCCCGCAGCTGACGGCCGCTCTGCCGCTGCTCTGCCAGCTCCTGTGCCAGCATCCGGTTCTCCGCCTCGGCCTTCTGCAGCCTACAGCGCGTGGCCTCACGCAGCCGCTCCAGCTCTGGGGGGAGAGCCCCATTACCTGACGCCACAGAGGGGAGGGGAGAGCCCTGTTACCCGCCACCCCGGGGGAGGGGAGAGCCCCGTTACCTGATGCCCCAGGTGGGGAGGGGAGAGCCCCGTTAGCTGCCACCCCGGGGGAGGGGAGAACCCTGTTACCACCAAGCCCCGTTACCTGCCGCCCGTTACCCAGGGAAGGTGGAGGAGGGGAGAGCCCCGTTACCTGGCAGCGGGGGGTGGGGGTGGGGAGCAAAGCCCAACAGTAATGGCCAAGGTGGTGAATGGGGCTACGGCAGGGGAGGGGCCATGTGCCTGGAGTGGGCAGGGCCCAGTGCCACATGGCAGCGCCAGTAGGACGCTTGATGCCCACAGAGGTAGGACTGTGCCCAAGGGGATAGCACCTTCTCATGCACCAGCCCTGTTCTCCAATCCGCATCCACAGAGCAGGGAGCTGTAGGAGCCGCAGCCACCAACACGCCCTGTTGGGGGGCGGATCGGGGTGGCCCCTAACAAAGGAGCGAGGCCCAGCTGGGTCTGGTGGGTCTCCTGCAATTAGGGTGACCAGATGTCCCGATTTTATAGGGACAGTTCCGATTTTTGGGTCTTTTTCTAATATAGGCTCCTATTATCCCCCACCCCGTCCCGATTTTTCACACTTGCTGTCTGGTCACCCTAGCTGTGATTCTGGGCCCCCAGGAGCGGGGTCTGCCTCACACATAGAGAGAGCCCAGATCTAGAGCCGGTGCTGGCTGGCACTCAGCGGCTGCCCTTGGGCTGCACCCCCTGCAGAGGGGCTTGTGCCAGGCAGTGTGTGGCTGGCCGCCCCATGCCCCTACCTCTGGAGAGGTGAGCAAACTGGAGCTGCAGGCTCTGGTTCTCCTCCCGCAGGGCTTGGGTCTCGCTGCTCAGTGAGGATGCAGACTCCAACCCCTGGATGTAGATGTTGGTGGGATACCCTGGAACAGAAGCAGCCGTGACGTCCAGGGCAAAGCTGCCAACGCTCCCTGCAGGAGCCCCTGGGCCTCTCCCAGAGTCTGCGCCAACTGCCCACTGCTGTGCCCGAAGGAAGCCCTGGGCACTCCACCTCCAGGCTGGCCACCCACCCGCGCTGAGCCCACACTGATAGGAGGAGAGAGGACGGGACGGCTGTGGAAAAGAAACGGCTCAGCCCCATAAGGAGTCCCCCACCAGGATCAGGCCCTGGGAAATGGGGGCAGGGAGCGGGGTGCAGAGAGCTGAGCCCCAGCCATACCCCTCCCTCCCAGGGAAGGAGATGTGCCCACCCACCTCAGGAGCTTCACTCTAGGGACTTGAGCAGACAACAGCAACCCCTCTCTGAGCCCCCCGTGCACCTCTCTGCCCCACTCCCTTTGGGTATTGAGATTGCCGGGTACCCCGCCCAGATCCACACCCTGTGATTTTTGGGCAGGGCTTCTTGGGTACCTCCTCCCTCCCCCACCCCGGATCCCTACCCCAAACTCTCTGGGCCCATGGGGTGCTGGGTTTCCCTCACCCTGAATCCCTGCCCCATACTCTCTGGGCACAGGGGGTTCCACCCCTCCCCCCGCTCACTCTCCCACACCTTCTGGGCACAGGGGGTTCTGGGCTCCCCCCAGTCACTCCCCCACACCCTCTGGGCACAGAGTGTGCTGTGCCCTGTGTGCTGGGGCCATGGAGCACCCTGAAGCCCCGTCCCGTACCATTGCCCTTGGCGGTGGTGGCGAGGCGTTTCTCCAGCTGCTCCCGCAGCCGGTCGTTGATGCAGATGGATTCCTCCAGGCGCTGGCGCAGGCTGCGGATCTCTGCCAGGTGTCCTTCCAGCAAGTCAGCACCTGCACCCGCCGGGTGAACAGAGAGCTGAGTGGGACACCAGGGCTCAGCCGGGAGTAGGCCAGGAGGGCACGATGCTTCCTGAGCACCACGGCCACTTCCCTGCATGGGCTGGCCCCTGTCCCCTGCGGCCCATGGAGCAGGACGAAAGCAAAGGGAGCTGGTTACAGACAGGCTGGGGGTGCTACAGGACAGAGGGCACACGGCCCCTTTCACACCTCCCCCAGGACACCCACCAGACCGCTCTCCCTACAACGACACAGTTCTGCCCTCCCACAGCCCACGGCTCCTCCCATCCCCGTGGCGCGGCTCTTACCCGTCAGAGCCGGATGGCTGGCCGGATACCCAGAGGGTAAGTGCCCATAGAGGGCCCCCATGGGAGGCTGGGCCCAGAGGGGGTTGCTCTCCAGGAAGGCAGCCCCTGCTTTCCTGTCCAGCTGGGCGGAGCTCTGCAGCGGGCAAGACTGTGGGGTGAGATGGGGAACGTGGAGACAGCGGGAGGTGCTGGCTTCCCCGAAGTCGCTGGTCAGTGGCAATGGTTTGACTGGTGGTGCGGCAAGAGGTCCCCCTAGATAGACGTGGACAGAAGTGGGTCTGGGGCCCACAGGAGGGCAGGGCTGGGTGCCACCCTGGGGATGAAGGCAGGACCTGTCCCAGAGAGACTGCCCAGAGAAGGTGCCTGGACAGGAAGGCCCTAAGTGCACGTGCCCAGCTCAGAGCCACTCGCGGCTCTGCTGAGAGCCACCCAGGGACACCTTCCCCACTTGCCCTGGGGCCCTGGCTCACCCTGGCAGCCCAAAACACTCCCAACAAGACACCCCAGGAAGTCCCCCAGTGCTCACAGCCTCCCCACTGACGCAAGGCCCCAGGCAGAAAAGTGTGGGTCAGAGCAGTGCATCCATTGCCCCTATGCTGCCAGATGGGGCCTGGACTCTCAGGTTGGGGGAGGGGTCTTGCTCCTCTTGCAGGCTCTTTGTTGGCCCACTGGCCATAATCCCAGAGGCAACCTCAGCAGCCCAGACGGTCAGTGCCTCTGCCCAGAGGCCTGTCTGCAGACCAGGGCACACTCACAGATACAATTGCGACTGTCCATTCTGCCCTGCTCCATAGCCAGGCCAGAGAGCCCCCGCGCCGCTCCTCCATCCAGCCCAGAACCCGTAGGAGTGCTGTGCCCGCTACGCCCCATTCCCAGTACAGCCCACTGGCACCCGAGGGCAGCTCCCACGTCACACCAGGTGAGGCAGCCGATGTCCCCGCTGCGAAGCACAATGCCCCGTGACACACATCGCAAAGCACTGCAAGCTGGACCACGCCGTGGCACCGACCCACTGGCAGGTACCAAGCTGAGCCAACACGCTGCCATGCATTGGCGAGGGCTGGGGGCAAGCAGCAAGAGACAGAGGCCGGGGTATCAGGCCAACAAGCCAAGAGCAGGTGGGGAGCCCAGCGCCTTCCCAGCCAGCCAGCCCAGCACCAGCCTGCGTTGGGCCGGCACCAAACGCATCAGCAATGGGGCTGGGCAGCTCAGAGGAATTGGGGAAAGGGAGACACCCACGGTCAGTCCAATCCAGCCCCACTCAGCTGGGATATGCCCCTCCAGTGCCTGTGAGGTGAAATGAGTCAGGGGGTCTCAGCACAGATCCTAGTGACCCCAGACAGCCGCCCCACCTCAGCCAGCCCCATCTAGCCCCACCACTGGCTATCTTGGCAGAGGAGCCAGACGCTGAGTTGAGCCCTGCCAGAGCCAGGCTGGGCACATGGGCTGGGGCTCCTTGGCAGACGCCAGGCATACCTGGGCTCTAGCATCAGGAGGGTTTCTCAGGTCCTGCCACTCTGTAGCCTGAAACCCACTCTGCTCAGCCACGTTGGGGCCTGGCATGATCCCTCCACACACTATGGGGCTGGAGGATCCCTCTCTCAGCGCCTACCCCGCCCCCAGTCTCTACACTATGGATATGCAAGGGGGGGAGGTCCCTCTCTCAGCTCCTATCCCCCCCAGTCTCCACAGTAGGCAGGAGGGATCCCCCCCTCCAAGTTCCCAGCCCTGCTCCCCCAGTCCGTCTGCATAAGCAGCTTCTCCCCACCTGTCCTGAAGCTGGGAATGACTATTTCTCCAGTCTCCTCCCCGTGCCGTGCCCACCCCCCAGCCACCTGCCCCCTCCCACCTCAGCCTTGCTGGTGCTTGTGGGCCCAGGCCAGCTGATGCCTCTCTCCTGCCTCCCCACTTGGGAATGGGGCTGCAGCAGGAGCAGCTGGTTGGGTGAGGACAGCGTGTGCCCAGGACAGACAGACAGAGCAGGCATGGGGGGCTGCGAAAGCCATGCAGAGCCACGTGCCAGGGGGAGGCAGAAGAATCAAGCCAGAGGCGCTCACTTTCTCCCAGCTGCTTCTGCAGCATGTGCAGTTCCTGCTGCACCTCAGCCAAGGAGAAGACAGGCGTCCCGCAGCAGCCCAGGAGAGCAGGGCGGGCGGGAGGAGGAGGGCCGAAAGGCAGGAAGGCAGATGGCCCAGGGGCAGGCGTCAGAGGGACGCTCAGTGGCTTGGACAAGGAGTCAAAATGCAACCCTGGAGATGGGAGAGAGAGCAGAGATGGGGAGAGAGATTAGCTGGGCTCGGGGTGCAGCTGGCACTGGGGCAGCCCGGAAAATCCCCCCTGGGGCAGCCCGGAAAAGGCAGCACTGCACCTCCCACAGCCATACCAGCCCCCTGACAACTGGGGCCAGGCTGCACTGCACCCCCAGGACAGTACCGGCCCCCCGGCAATGGGGGCCAGGCTGCACTGCGTCCTGCAGGTCCATACCAGCCCCCCAACAACCAGAGCCAGGCCCACCACGCCCACCACGGCCCTACCGGCCCAACAACAACTGGGGCCAGGCCTAGGGTTGCCAACTTTCTAATCGCACAAAACCGAACACCCTAACCTCGCCTCTTCCCCAAGGCCCCACCCCCTTCCCCGCCCACTCGCTACATTCCCCCTCCCTCGGTGGCTCACTCTCCCCGACCCTCACTCACTTTCACTGGGCTGGGGCAAGGGGTTGGGATGCAGGAGGGAGTGAGGGCTCTGGGGTGGGACCAGAAATGAGGGATTCAGGGCATGGAAGAGGGTGAGGGCTCCGGCTGGGGGTGCAGGCTCTGAGGTGAGGCTGGGGGTGAGGTGTTTGGGGTACAGGAAGGGGCTCCATAGCAGCCTGGTCAGTGGTGCTGACTGGAGCTGCCAGGGTCCCTTTTCGACTGGGTGTTGAAAACCAGACACCTGGTCACCCTAGCCAGGCAGCACTGCACCCCCCAGGGCCCTACCAGCCCCCCGACAACTGGGGCCAGGCTGCACTGCACCCCCCAGGGCCCTACCAGCCCCCCGACAACTGGGGCCAGGCTGCACTGCACCCCCCAGGGCCCTATCAGCCCCCTGACAACTGAAGCCAGGCAGCACTGCACCCCCCAGGGCCCTACCAGCCCCCCGACAACTGGGGCCAGGCTGCACTGCACCCCCCAGGGCCCTACCGGCCCCCCGACAACTGGGGCCAGGCTGCACTGTGTCCCCCAGGGCCCTACCGGCCCCCCGACAACTGGGGCCAGGCCACACCATGCCCACCAGGGCCGTACCAGCACCCTGACGACTGAGTGATGCCACACCCATCCCCAGAGCCATACTGGTGCCCGACAACTGGGACCAGGCTGCACTGCACCCCCCAGGGCCGTACCAGCACCCTGATGATTAGGGCCAGGCCACACCATGCTCATCGGGGCCATACCGCTCCCCTGACGACAGGGGTGATGCCGCACCATACCCACCAGGGCCTATTGGCCCCCCGACAGCTGGGGCCAGATCACACCACGTCCCCAAAGGCCCTACTTGCCCCCTGATGACTGGGGCCAGGCTGCACCCTGCCCACCACAGCCGGCCCAGCCCTCCAACAACTAGGGCCAGGCCACACTGTGTCCACTGCAGTCGGACTGGCCCCCCGACTACAGGAGCTGGCCACACTGTGCCTCTTAGGGCTGTACTGGCCCCTGACACCTGAGGAAAGGCCATGCCATGCCCCCCTGGCCATACCGGCCTCGACTATTGGGGCTGGCCACACCATGCCTCTCAGGGCAACAACTGGGGCCAGGCCATGCCATTCACCCCACAGCCATACCAGGCCCCTGACAACTGGGGTGAGGCCGCATCGTGCTTCTTGTGGCCATCCTGACAACCGAGGGGAGACCATGCCATGCATCCCATGGTCATTACAGCCCTCCAACAGGGCAAGAACACTCCACACATCCCATGGCCATCTCAGTGCCCCTCCCGCCCCGCAACCAGGGGAGGCCACACCACCCCATGCTGCATCTCCCATGACCTCCTCAACCCTGTGACAACCAGGGGACAGCTGCACTGCACCTCCAGCAGTTGTCCCTGCCCCTACGGCCTGCAGCCATCAGGGCTGGCCCCGCCACAGGGGTGAATCTGAGGAAATGGAGTTCCCCACGACTGACATATGCCAGGGGCCTGGCCTGGCCCACTGGCTGTGACTCCTGCCTCAGAGGGAACACGGCCCTGAGCTAAACCGAAGCCGTCCCTTATCGCATATCCCCCATTGGCCCCACGCTGCCTCCCGCACTCCAGCAGGTGCACACCTTGGCACGGACGCCAGCTCCGACAGAGCCTTGCAGCGCTCACACACTCTGCGCCCACCTAACAATCCCCTAGTGCCTTTCTTCAGCAACAGGCCAGGCCCAGTCGATCCAGGGTGGGGACGCTGCTTCCGAACAGCCGCACAGAAATCCCGGAGACACAAACTCCTGCTTGTCCAGCCGAGGTGGAAACCCCAGCCAGTATCTGCTCCTGCTGCAGACAGCAGCCTGCTAGCGAACAGACCACCAAGCGCCACCTGCGCCAGGCTCCAGGCAGAGCCCCGCCAAGGCACCCGTTAGAGCCAGACTGGGATAGAGGCATGATCACCCCCTCAGGGTGACCAGCCCCCAGCCACGCTGTCCATGCCCCTAACCATCGTTCTCCCCCCCAACCCCACCCCAACACTCCCACATCCTGGCTCTCCCCCCACCCGCCATGTCTTCCAGCGCTGTTACACCCCAGCCCTGGGAAGGACACGGCAGTGGGAGAACAAGGTAAAATTCTCCATGCATGGCGGGCCAAGCCCTGCTCGAAGGAAGCCAAGGAGCCAGCCACGGTGGAGTCAGCTTCCACCCCTCTGCAAACGAGGGAGGGTTGGAGGGGGGCAGCTGTGGAGCAGCTTCCACCCCTGGGGACAGCCCCTCCAGGACTGGCCTCTGAGCTCTGCTAACCCCGCCTGCAAAGCCACTGTCTCTGCTGCAGCCCGGAGGCGGCCTGTACCTGTGCGTGTCTGGCCGCTGTCCATGGGAGGGTGCTGTGAAGATGGCCCAGTGGGGTAGCCTCTGATGGACTCTGCCGGAGCCTGGTGGGGTGCAGCGGTGGGGGATGGGTTGGATGCCAGAGCAGCAGGGTGAGTGACGTCTAGAGACCCACAGGCGAGAGAGAAAGGGTCACGTCAGAGAGCCGATGACAGTGCGGGCTCACGCACCAGCACCCAGCTGCATCCCTGGTGACTGGGGCAATAGCCACTGCAGCCCAGGCAGGTGTAGCGCCTCGATGGGACCCTCGCCCTGGGGAGGAAGTGAGTGACCCGAGCTCTCTAAAGCAGATGCAGACAGAGGAGACCAGCGTCTTGGCATTCTCCATAGAACAGCCCCTTGCTGACCTGAATCTGAATGGGCTAGGGAAGTGGGGTGTTTCCCCAAATTCCTACAGCACCCCGGCACAGACGGGAGATGCACACACATGGCCAGAGCCTGCCTCACAGACACCCGCTTGCTGGTCACATTGGGAAGCCTGGGCACCGCACCGAAAGAGGTTCTGCGTGGAACCCTGCAGTGGCTTCCTGGTGACACTGGGCAAGCTTCTTGGAATCTCTGGGCTGGATCCTGATCCCAGTTACACAAGTGTAAACCTACAGCAATCCCCCTAGCTCCAGCAGAGCCACTTCGGAGTCACACCAGAATCCAAATCAGGCCCGCCGTGCCTCAGTTTCATAATATGCAAAAAGGAAGCTACACAGCAGTACACCTCTCTGCAGTGTGTATCTTTGATCTATGGGGCTTCCCTAGCTATGGGACAGGGGCCGAGCCTGGCTATGGGACAGGGGCCGGTGTTTCAGCTATGAAACCCCCACAGCTGGCCCCCATCAATCGACTCAGGCTGCGGGGCTCTAACTAGGGTGACCAGATGTCTCGATTTTATAGGGACAGTCCCGATTTTTGGGTCTTTTTCTTATATAGGCTCCTATTACCCCCCACCTCTTATCCCAATTTTTCACACTTGCTGTCTGGTCACCCTAGCTCTAACACTGCGGTGTAGATGTCTGAGTGTGGGCCCCAGGTCCCTCCCCACTTGCGGGGTTTCAAAACAGCCCCCTAGCCTGAGCCCCATGGGCCAGCTGCGTGTGTCTGCAGCCTGGACATCCTCACTAGTATGCAGAGCGAAGCCCAAGGGGGCCCTGAGACACTGCTGTAATAGCCCGCATGGTCCCTTTTGGGGGGGTGGGGGGGAAGGAATGAAGAGGGCTCAGCTATGCCCAATGGGGTGTGGCTGTGACATCATCCAAGAGGCCCAGGCAATTGGGAGGCAGCTGTGGGTAATCAGTGTCCCAGCAGATCCTGCCAGGGGATTGGCCTGTCTAGGGGCTACCAGTCAAGTGTGCCAGCGGGGTGTGGCTTGTGAAGCCCTCTAGCTGTCCTGCATAGCCCCTGCTGGTGCGCTCCAAAAGTTGCCTAGTGCGAGTTAAAGGGGTCTCTGGCTGCGTGCACTAGGCACCTTTTGGAGCACACCAGCAGGGTCTAGGCAGGGCAGTCAGAGTGCAAAACACCTTTTAAAAGTCACATCCCTCTGGGCTGCTTTGCCATACCATGTAGACAAGCCCCAAGAACCCCTCCATGCCCCTTGCTGGCTTTGCAACCGCTGACAGCCCACCCCGTCCAGCATGCTCCCTCTCCTAGCGATAAAGTAACCCCTGAAATTCTGAGACCCAGACAAAACTAGCAGGGAGAGAGCCAGCTCTCTGTCCACTCTGTGTGCTGCCGCACGATGGAGGCCAGGCTGGGCTCTCAGAGCAGGAGCGCACTGGCAATCAGTTCACTAAAGATATTTAGCACAGTTGTAAAGGCTACTGGGGTTCCTCCTACAGCTCTAGCCAGCCTGCAAAGTTTGGTGGCTCCCTCAAGGTGTTAAGTACCTCGGGTTAATTGGCAGTCAATTAATCATTGCCAGGTCCAGAAGCCACCGAAGACAAGTGCCACCTCCCATCCCTTCCAACCAGCTTCCCTGGTGTTTGGGGGCTCTTCACACAACCACCCAGGGGAGAAAAATAATATTATTTTATAAGATAACATGCTTGAGTGGCAGGGGACTCTGGGGCAGGAGGCTGCCAGGGAACAGCTTCACACAGTCTCGATTCCAAGCCAGCAGCATCCTGAGAATTCACAGATGTCTGACAGCACCTTAAGGTACTTCAGTGGGAGGAGCTGGAAGGATCATTATGAGTGAGGAAGGTGCCCCCCTGATTCAGAAGGCAGGTCTACACGCCACACACTGCATCGGTGCAGCTGTCGTGCTTACATGAGAGAGCGCTCTCCCGTCGACGTAGCTAATCCACCTCCCCGAGAGGCAGTAGCTGTGTCAGCGGGAAACACTGTGCTGTCTACACGGGAGGCTACAGTCAGTATAACAACATTGCTCAGAGGCATGAAAGAATCCATGTATTTATACCAACAGTGTCTGTAGCGTAGACCTGGCCTGAGCCAAGCATCAGCCCTGCCCAGAAGCACGGAAACCCCCTAGAGGGAACATCTGAGAGCGTAAGTAACAGAGAACCCAGAGAACAACGTGCAGGGATTGGGGCAGAGTGAGGGGAAACCCCCAGTAAGTGCCATCAGCACTCAAGGGCCACGCACCTGCACGTGGCTCCCTTGGGCTGGCAGCAAGACAATGCCCATGCACTCTTGCTACGTATATACAGCCTCAGGAAGGGATCTAGTTCCTTTCCCAGGACCAGTCCCTTTCGGGGGGGAGAAGTGAAGAGGGCTCAGCTGTGTCCAATGGGGCATGGCTGTGACATTATCCAAGAGGCCCAGCCAATTAGGAGGCAGCTGTGGGGTACTCCAGGTACCCCCGATGCTCTTAGTGGCCCTGCACATGCCTGAATCCTTTGGGACCCACTGGCCGTGGTGGGGGAGGGCTAATTGTGCTGCTGAGTGTTATTTTGCAGAGGCCAGTGGCAGACGGACTGGCTGGGATGGAAGTATCATGGGGCTGCCAGAGTCAAAGACTCATCACCTGTGGGCTGGAGGTGAGCCCTGAGACACTGTGGGGAAAGGGCCAGGCTCGGGACACTAGAGACCAGTTCCTGCTGCGTGCCCTGGTCAGCCCTGAGAGCGCACAGAGGGCTCAGGGTGCCTCCCCATTCTGCCAGCCCCTGCCTGGGCACAGTCCATGGGACACAGAAGCGCCCAGCTTTACCTGTGAGGCGCCGGGAGGGCTGCTCGCTGCGATCCCCCTGGAGCTGGCTGTACTCACTGGTGGCATCCCCGTCGGAGCAGGCCTCCAGGCCATCAGACAGGAAGGAGGCGCTGCTGTTGGAGCGGGGTGACTCGGAGAGCGCACGGCTGCTGGATGGGGTCTCACAGCGCTCCTGGAGCTTGGCCTGAAGGGTCTCGATCATCCTCTCCTTCTCCCGGAGCTCCTTACTCAGCCTGGGAGGGAGCATGTGTCAGCCCCATATCTACACATGCACACAGTGCACATGTCCTATGGTAGGGGTGGCCTCACATGGTGCACTGAGACCATGCGTTCCCCTGCCCCCTCTCCCTGATGGCCTCGCATGGTGCACTGATCCATGCATTTCCCTGCCCCCTCTCTACAGGGTCTGATGGCCTTGTCTTCGGCACACCCAGCTTCCCACTCACTTTCAAGTATCCAGGCCATCTGCCCACATGGGCCCCTTCCTGCTCTCATGCAGGTGTTCCTCACTACAGAGACCCCCGCACGCTGATATGAAAGTCTTCAGATGCCCTGTTCCAGGCTCCTGGGCATGGCCAGGCCTCCACATGCAGGGGCACAAAGGAGACAGCTTTGCAGGTATTAGCCTACGTGTCACTAGCCAATGTCTCCCTTGGGCTGGGAACGGGCTCCGCTGGCCTCTTTGCTCAGTCTTATGGGGCTAGTAGAAGAGGGGCAGCCTAGCGCAGCTGGAAAGCCCCGTAAGGCCCTCGGACTCCCCTTTGCCAGCAGCTGGTCAGCGAAGAAGAGGCCAGTGCTCTTTGCTCTGCAAGGCAGCCTGAGACCCGTGCAGTATGGCAGGCACCCTGCCAGAGCAGACATCCCGGACTCCCTGGAATCACCCGTGTGGTTACCTGAGCGCCACGAATTCGTGTCCGGTTTTATCTTCCATGTCAGAGCGATCCCCTGAAAGCAAAGCCAGAGGGGTCTTGTCAGGGGTGCAGGGCGGCACAGCACCAGCTCCCCTTGGGCCCCCATGTCAGAGCACAGCACCCTCCCTTCTGTGACACCAAGAGACCATGCCCCCCTCCCCCATCGCCCCCCGTTGTCGAGAAACAGCCTTCCCCTCTCACCAAGAGACCACAGGGCCCCCAACCCCCCATCACCAAGAGACCATGCCCCCCCTCCCCTCACCAAGAGACCACTGAGAGCACAGGTCCCCTGTCACCAAGAGACCACTGACAGACCCCAGGTCCCCTCCCCTGCACAGTACCCCCAGACTAAATTGCCCCTGCTCCAGCCCCAGTCCCCAAGCTGTTCCCACCTACTCCGGAGGTGGCAGCCATCCTGGGAGGAGTAGCCATGCAGCTACGCTAGGCCAGGGCAGCGCTCGCCATGCCTGGGGGTAACCTCTCTCTCTGTGGGACCCAGGCCCCCAGCCAGCTCTCGGCGCAAGGTGGAGCCGTCTCAGGGCCTCACCCTCCAGCTCTGCCCAGCAACACCCTGATACGTGTGGGGCGCTGGAGAGAAACAAAAAGACCGTCCCTAGCATGTGCAGGGAAATACTGTTGTCAGCCAACCAGCGAAGACAGCAATTGCCGGAGGATGGCAGATGGGGCTAGTGCAGTCTCTGACCATGGGACACACTAGCTGCTGCAGTGGGCAATTATGAGATAACTGGCCCTTGAGGGACTTTCCTTCCAACCACGGTCATTCCCCAAGGTAGGCAAGCCTATGTCCCCTCTCATGTAGTATTAAGATTAGCCCTGTAGCTGCAGCTGCTCTCTCTCCATATAAACATTCATCCTTTGGGGAATCCTCCTAAGCCCCTGGCCTCAATGAGATCTAGTGGCGGTGAGCTCCGTCAGCCACTGGTGCCCCCAGATCGGCATGTTACTCAGCCACGCACTGCTGCTCAGCTTGCTGCTCAGCCTCTCGGCCAGCTGGCCACCCTGGGCCAGGTGCTCCCGAAAGCTCTGGCCCATGTAGTAGTCGATGTCGGTGCCTCGGAGAAGCTCCTCGAAGGATTTGACAGTGTCCCGAAGGTGCTGAGTGAGCAGGTGGCACACGCTGCGCCCTTCCCGCATCTTCTGGCGCAGGTGAGAGAGCTCCCGTGCTTGGGCCTGGATCAGCGAGTCATATTTCCTGCCAGGGCAGAGGGCAGGAGGGTTAGCCAGCCAGAGGGGGAAGTTAGCTGGGCAAGGAGGGCGGGAGGAGGGGCGGCACCCCGGCCTGGCTGCTCTCAGACCATCCATCCCAGGGAGGGTGAGTGAGCTGCCAGAAGAGGCACCAGCTTCACCTCCAGAGAGCTGGAGCCTCCACAGCCTCTGGCCTGTGCAGCGAAGGCAGGCAAAGCGAGGCCGAGCCCAGTGGCCTGCCCGCGCAGACCCTTGGCCTCCTGCTGGCAAAGGGCCAGGCCCTGAGGTCCCCAACCCTGAGACACAGGCCCAGTGGGACGGGGGGGGAGGTTCTGAAGGATCCCTCAGCAGCTGCCGGAGGGCGCTTGCTCTGGGCATTGGGGCTTGTGTGGCTCTGGAGAGCAGAGCCCATTGCCTGGAGACGCTCTCACCGCCCCAATGGTTCTAGCTATGCCAAGTCCGTGCCGGGTTATGCCTCCACTTTCTGGGCCTTTCACCTGCTGCCTGCTTGAGGGGAGGATGCCAGAGTTATTGGCACCTGCCTTGGGTGCATGGCCCACATGGCCAGAGACTCAGCTGCTGTAACTCAGCATCGCTGCCTGGAAGCCACGGCCAGCTCCCTCCAGCTGAGGGTCTGGCCCAGCAGGCCTGTCCCTACCTGCTCCTTACCCTGGCCAAACAGCAGAGCGCAGTTCCTCAGGCAGCATCCCTCCTGCCCAGGGCCCAGGCAGCTGGGCCTCCAGCAGGGACACCCTGTGGACGAGCCACTCGAGGTCTCTGCTGGCCTGGAGCGCAGGGGGGCAGAAGGCCCCAACGCCATCAGACTGCCAGCCCTCGTCCTCATCAGTGGCGCTGGGCACCGGCTTGTGGAGCCACTCGGCGCCTGAGGCATAGTCACTGGTGCTGGAGAAGGAGCGGGTGCGGCGCTGCAGCCTCTGGAGAGCCTTGTTCGAGTTCTGCAGCTGCAACTGGAGCTCCCGCACATGCTGTTGCAGAACAGCAACGTCTTCTGACTGGCCCCAGCACAGGCCCCCCCGTGGCCCCGGCCGGCTCAGCTCCTCCATCAGGCCGGCCTTGCTGAACACATCTGGCTCCTCGCACTCTGGAGAGGGAAAGGAAGGCCTGAGGTCTTGGGGTGCCCAGCCCCTGCTGCTGGGGGTCTAAGCCCCATGGGGAGATGGGCAGGAGGGATTGGGGGGAGCAGCTTTGGTTGTGGGGCTCCCAGTCAGCTCCACACACAGGCCTCTGATGGGGCTGGGCCTAGGGCTGGGTAGCGTCACTGCCACTGCAGAGCACCCGGGAGAAACCCAGAGAGATTTTCTGTAGCAGATAAGCAGCTTGTTTTAAAGCAAACTGCCGGTAACCAGTGGGCTTCTGGGCATGGGACGGCACCGGGGGAAGAGCTCCAGGGGCTGGGCCCAAAGGCTGCCATCTCCCACCAGCCCTGCTCCCTCCCCACTTGCACCTTACCAGGGCTGGGGGTCTCCTCCCGGTCAGCCTCATTTTCACTCCTCCCGCACGTCTCGTATCCCAGATCCTGGAGGTCCACTTGCACCTGCTTGTTCTCCTGCTGCACCAAGGGCTCGCCTGCCGGGGCAAAGAGCCAACATGGCAGCCTGGGCCTCTGGCGTGTGGGCCCCATGGGCCTGGGACCCCAGAGGGGCTCTGCTGTCTGCTGGGAACCTGGGGCAGGGGCTGCATCTGTTTGGTGCACCGGGCTCCAGCGCAGGGACAGATAACTATAGCGGAGTCCCACAGACCAAGGGCCCCACTTGTTCTCCCTTGGCCCCAGACAGGCGTCTGCAGCTCCGCACAGAATGGCTCCATTCCAGACTCTGTCTGTGATTCTGGATTCTCTCACCCGCCTGGCCTCAGCCCAGCTCCCTGGGACGCGGGAGGGACAGGACCCTGGCAGTCTCCGTTTCCCAGTGCAGAGGGAGAGGGAACCTCAGTGCAGCTCTCCCCCCACCCCCACCCCCACCAGCACCAGGCGCGAGGCCGACTCACTGAGCAGGGTCCTGTACTGCTCCAGCTGCTCCGCCTGAGCCCGCACTGTGGCCTCTGACACGGCCAGCTTGTCCTGCAGCTCTTGGTTGCGCTGCCGGCACTGAACCAGCTGCCCTGACGGCCCTACCCTGGGCTCCACCAACTTCTGCCAGCTGCCCGCAGGGCTGGCCTCCATCTGCTGGGAAGGAAGGAAGCAAGCAGTGACACAGCCGCTAGCCAGCCCCCTCAGCTGATGCAGCTGGAACAATGAGTGTGTGAGTCACCTAACTAACCCCCCCCCCCCCCGCCTTTCCCTCCTTCGCCTGCCTGCCCCACCCTCTCCCTCAGGCTGCAATGGGGTGGGGGGGCAGCCCCAAACACAGTGCAGGCACCTAGGCCCATTGCCTCCTGCCCGGGAGGGTGGCTCTTTGCCAGCCACAGGGCACCAGCACCAACAGCAAGGGGGAGAAATGTCAGGGGCAGGGTGAGACCTTGGGGTCAAGAGCCAAAGCTGGGGACAGAGTCACTGACAATGACAGAGGAACAGTGTGCACAGACAGACAGGAGACGGGACACAGAGGCGGCAGATAGACACACGGACAGGGGATAGGGTACAGAGGCAGCAGACAGACACATGGACAGGGGAAGGGGCAGAGAGGCGGCAGACAGACAGGAGACAGGGCACAGAGGTGGCAGACAGACACACGGACAGGGGAAGGGGCACAGAGGAAGCACACAGACACACAGACGGGACATGGCACAGAGGCGGCAGACAGGGGACAGGGCATAGAAGTGGCAGACACACACAGACAGACAGGGAAAGGGCACAGTAGTGGCAGACAGACAGATAGAAGGGGCACCAAGGCGATAGACAGACACACAGACAGGGGATGGGGCACAGAGGCAGCAGACGGACAGACAGACAGGACAGGGAAGGGCACAGAGGCGGCCCACGGGGCAGCCCCTCCTGAAAAGCCGGCTGCCCTGGTAGATGCAGACAGGGAGCAGGCTCTGTGGCAGGCCTGAGCTCTGCGAGCCAGGGGGAGTGTAGGCAGCTCTGCTGCGTCATTCTGATCACTGGGAAGGAGCCCGGGTTGCCCCAAGTGCCCGTATTACCCTCCCTTTCCCCCAGCTTGGCTGGCCAGGGAAGGTGGCATCACGTTCCCATCTACTGCAATGGTTTCTAGTTCAGGGGCACCCGGGGCTGGCTCCATCCCTCTCCTGGCATGGTAAGCCAACAGGCAACCAGGGAAGGCTGCCCCCTGCTGGCCAGGGCGGGCTCCTTGCTGAGGGCTGAACCTCTCCCAGTCCCCTAAGCCAAGGGAGTTACCTGGCTTGTGCCCCTGGGAGCTTGGGCTGGTCCCAGCTCCACTGCCTGGGACCCAGGGCAGGGCCTCTTTGCTGGGTCCTCCTGGAGCTGCCCCTCCAGGGCCGGGCGCTTCCCAGATGCCACCCCCATCTCTGCCCGGAGCCGGTCGATCTCCGTGGCCATGCCGGCGACGAGCTGGGGCGGGAACTTGCTCTCGCCCTCCGGGCAGTTCAGCACCAGCTGCTCCTTGAGGAGGGTGACGACCGTCTCCGAGCTCTGCAGCTTCCTGCTCTGGGTGCGCAGGGCACCCCCGGCCTCTGCCTTATCCTCCCAACCCTCTGACAACGGGCATCCCCCTAGCCGCTCCTTCAGCTCGGCAGTCTCCAGGCACAGGCTCAAAAGGACTTTCCTGCAGGGGACAAAGGGGCTACCGTCAGCGTGGGGAGCCTGAAACGACCCAACCCCAGAACAGCTCCCCACCTCTACTCCCCATCCCCACAGATTCCCCCAGCCCAGAGAGGGCTGGAGAGTTCCTCTTGCCCTGTTCTCCCTAGGCCATTGATCGCCCTCCATGCTGCCTTGGGAGGGGCCCTGGGCAGCTGCATGCCAGGCCAAGCGGCTGGCAGGACTCCTGGCCATTCCCAATGCCCCGCAATGATCATTGCCTGGCCTGGCACCTGACTGCATCCCCTCTCTCTTTAGGGTGACCAGATGTCCCGATTTTATAGGGACAGTCCTGATTTTTGGGTCTTTTTCTTATATAGGCTCCTATTACTCCCCACCCTGTCCTGATTTTTCACATTTGTTGTCTGGTCACCCTATCTCTCTTTGCATTTCTCCGTTGGCTCCCACATCTCCATCACACACAAACCATGGTCCTCTCTTTCGCAGCTACCCCATCATCCCAGTCAGCAGCGAACAGTTGCCTCCCAGCTCTGCTGTGCCTGGGACGTGCGGTCCCTCGCCTGGGAGACGCTCCCCGCCTGACCATCTGCAAAATCCTCCCCAGCCTCTTTCAAACCCTGCCTCAGGCTCCGCAGTGCCGTGACCCCTGCGAAGAGCCGACCAGCCAGGTCAGTGATGAGTGGAGTCCACTGCCCAGTTTTGTCTCGCTGGCTCCTGGTTCTCCCCAATCTGTGTCCAGCTCTTGTCTCCTGTCTGATACGTAGCTTGGGGCGGGCACTGACTCTGTCTGGACAGCGCCTAGGGGGCCTGGGCCACCACTGAGCTCCCAGATGCTAGCACAATACAGATAGTAACGTGGGGCACCACGTGGTGCCCAATAGGGAGCAGCTGGAATCCCTTCCCTGGATGCCCCCCAGGCACAGACTCTGGCCCCTCTGCACTCCACTGAGGGCCCACCCTCCTCCAAGCAGCACAGCTGGCTCCTGGATGCAGACCAGCCCCTCCCCCAGCCAGCCCACCCTCTGCCCCCACGTGCCATTTGCCATGGGATGTGCTAGGCAGGAGAGTGAGGCTGCCATGCAGAGGGGTGGCACAGTGCATGGAACCACTTCCCTTCCCCACTAGCAGCCCAGGGTGGAGCATAACCAGGCTGGAGCCAGGACAGAGGCCGGCGCCCTCTGGGAACTTCTCCAGGATCAGGAGGCTGTAATGCAACCTATGGCCCAGGCCCGCAGGCAACGGAAGAGAGATGCATTGTGCAGACATCCACATCACCCTCTTCTCTGCAGCCACTGCCCACTGCCCTGGGCTGTAGCCCATATTGCCCTGCCCACACCCTGTGTCTCCCCTGCCCCCAGGCCCTCCTGTTTAATTGGGATTCATCCCCACCTCCCTCCCCAGCTGGCCAGGGCTCTACAGCTGTCAGCTGGACATTGCCAGGCCCCAGGGGTCCTGTGACCCAGGACGCCTTCTGCCAGGCCCCCAGGAGTTCTGTGACCCAGGACACCCCCTGCCAGGTCCCTGGGGGTTCTGTGACCCAGGACACCCCCTGCCAGGCCCCTGGGGGGTTCTGTGACCCAGGACGCCCTCTGCCCGGCCCCTGGGGGGTTCTGTGACCCAGGACACCCCCTGCCCGGCCCCCTGGGGGTTCTGTGATCCAGGACACCCCCTGCCAGGCCCCCAGGGGGTTCTGTGATCCAGGACACCCCCTGCCAGGCCCCCAGGGGGTTCTGTGATCCAGGACACCCCCTGCCAGGCCCCCAGGGGGTTCTGTGATCCAGGACACCCCTGCCAGGCCCCAGGGGTTCTGTGATCCAGGACACCCCTGCCAGGCCCCCAGGGGGTTCTGTGACCCAGGACACCCCCTGCCAGGCCCCCAGGGGGTTCTGTGATCCAGGACACCCCCTGCCAGGCCCCCAGGGGGTTCTGTGATCCAGGACACCCTCTGCCAGGCCCTCGGGGGTTCTGTGATCCAGGACACCCTCTGCCAGGCCCTCGGGGGTTCTGTGACCCAGGACACCCTCTGCCAGGCCCTCGGGGGTTCTGTGATCCAGGACACCCTCTGCCAGGCCCTCCAGGGTGGCGGGGGGGGAGGGGGAAGATTGTGACACAGGACACCCTCTGCCAGGCCCCCAGGGGTTCTGTGATCCAGGCCATGCCATGTTTGGAAAAGTTTATCCCATAGCTAAGTCGGGGGAGGTTTCGCTGACATAGGGGAAGTCTACACACTGCAGTCAGACAACCCACGACTGGCCCATGCCCACTGACTCAGGCTAAGGGGCAGTTTAATTGCAGTGTAGACGCTAGTTCAGGGTTTCTCAGACCTCTGAGTGTGACCCCCTCCCTTATACATTAAAAACACTTTTTTATATATTTAACAGCATTATAAATTCTGGAGGCCAAGTAGGGTTTGGGGTGGAGGCTGATAGCTCGCGACCCTCTGAGGGGTCCTGACCCCCAGTTTGAGAACTGCTGCCCTAGTTAAAGCAGTGAAACCCCTCTAACATGGGCGCAGTTATCCAAGGATAAGAGGCTGTTCAGCTTATTTCACTGTGTGAGCACGGGATAACTGCGGCCATGCTGGACAAGAAGAGGGAATTACAACATCTTCCCTGATTACTACAAGGGGCAGTACAGTAAAGGCCCAGTGAAAGTATAGCTGCCCTAACACTATCTCAGTGTGAAGTACTGAAGGTTATTGGATTTGCCTGGCAGCCAGGAGGGGTGGTATGACATTATTAATATGAACTGGAACCATACAGTTCATTGTTGCAACCAAGGTCCTGTAGTGGCACCAGATCTTGTAGAAAGGGGATCAAATAAGGTGTCTAAGCCAAGGTTATGGTTGGCTGGTTATAATTATGCTATCTGGATGCATGTATCATTTTTGTATTTAAAGTTATAAGTATTGGCTCTATACTGTCTGTATTTCAAACTTGTGCTATGCTTCTGAGTGACACCCCAGACAAGTTGGTGTCAGCTCTGCCTAGCCTGCTTGATGGCCCATTAAGGACCATCAGCTACACAATTGACCCCTTGAGAGAAGACAGATACACCTTGTGACTCAGCAGGGTATGCAGGAACATGCCTATGGACAGAACTCTACGGGGTTGTTTTTTCTTGCCATGTGTCCGAATGCTTGTCTTTGGAACAAAGAAAGAGAGGCCATGTGACAAGAGACTATAAAAGACTGCTGCAGCTCCTCCATCTTGTCTTCAGTCCTGCTTCATATCTCTGGAGGGACTTGGCTACAAACGGATGCTTGACACAAAGGACTGAATGACCCATCCCAGCGGGGGATGTACTCCAGAGACTTGATTTGAACCTGCAGCTTATTCCATCACTGCTACAAGCCTGAACCAAGAACCTTGCCATTACTGTATGTAATTGATTCCATTTAACCAATTCTTGCTCTAAAGGTTTGGCAACAGCATGATTTGTGGGTAAGATCTGACTTGTATACTGACCTGGGTCTGGGGCTTGGTCCTTTGAGAGAACCTTTTTTCTTTTACTAGGGTATTGGTTTTCATAACCATTTGTCCCCATAAGGAGTGGCACTGGTGGTGATACTGGGAGACTGGAGTGTCTAAGGGAATTGTTTGTGTGACCTGTGGTTAGCCAGCGGGGTAAAACCAAAGTCCTCTCTGGCTGGCTGGTTTGGTTTGCCTTAAGGGTGGAAAAACCCCAGCCTTGGGCTGTAACTGCCTTGTTTTAAGCAATTTGTCCTGAATTGGCACTCTCAGTTGGGTCCCATTGGAACCAGCATCATTACAGGTGGGAAGCCTAAAGAAAAGGTATCTAAGGGTTGTGTTGGAAACTGCTTTGGGTGGAACTGGATTAGGAGTTGGAATACTGGATGCTACTAACAAAGAGGTATTGGCAAACAAACTGAGTTATGTTACAGCTGAAATACAAGAATTTAGAAATCCCATCAGCACATCCTTATCAAAATGAGGAATGGGGCAACAATTATTTTCTAAAGTATGGCCAGTACGGCAACAGCAAGGTGAAAAGGGTTTATTACTTTTAGCAGGGGCTATGGGAACTGTGATAAATGAAGGTGGAGGGAAGGGTAGGTCTCTTTTATGGACACCAATCCAGCCAGTAGCTATAAAATCCCTCTTAGTAGCTGTTCTCTACTTGTTCTACCTATAAAGGGTTAAAAAGTTTCACTACTATGCATGGGTAAAAGGAAATGAGTGGGCACCTAGCCAAAAGAGCCAATGGGAAGCCCGGTACTTTTTAAAATTGAAACAAGACTCTCCTTTTGTCTGTCTGTTGTTGTTCTTGGAGAGAGGCAGACAGGTAGCAGTTATGTTGTGAGAAACTTGGGCCAGGTATGAAAAATCATCAGTATCATACCTAGAAACTATTCATCTAAAGCCCCAGATATGTAAGTAGATCCGGAAATGACTAGGAAGATGCGATTAGGTTTTATGGCTTGTGGATTCCTCTGTGCTAACCCCAGGTGCTTTTGTTTTGCTTGTAACCCTTAAGCTGGACCTCAAGAAGCTATCTTGATGCTTAATCCTTGTAATTGGGTTTTTTTTAAACCTAGCAAAAAGCCTAAGTTACAGATGTATTTTCTTTCTTTTTGTTTTTAATAAAATTTACCTTTTTTAAGAACAGGATTGGATTTTTGTGTCCCTAAGAGGTTTGTGCAAATGTTGTTTAATTAGCTGGTGGCAACAGCTGATTTCCTTTGTTTTCTTTCTCGGCTCTTCCCCGGAAGGGGGGTGGGGTGAAAGGGCTTGAAGGTACCCCACAGGAAGGAATTCCCAAGTGCGCCTTCTCAGAGAGGTTTTGCACTTGGGTGATGGCAGCATCTACCAATCCAAGGTCAGAGAAAAGCTGTAACCTTGGGAGTTTAATACAAGCCTAGACTGACCAGTATTAATTTTTCGAATCATTGCGGGCCCCCACCTTCTGCACTCGAAGTGCCAGAGTGGGGAATCAGCCTTGACAGGAACAATTCAAGAAAATATGTCGTTAGCATTAGCCTGTACACAGGCCCAAGAAATAAGTCAGCAATTGGTTGTCCAAATGATTCGGGAAGGCATGCAAGGAAATTTGCTTTTGGAAATAAAAAAGTTGTTGCTGGAAAAATGTTACAGGATGGGAGAGACAATTAATGGCACGGTGCATATTGGTAAACTTTACACTGAATAAAGACGAAATGGTTCTACAAGCATATGCAGTAAAAGAACACCCCGGTCTAACTATTGATACATATCCAGTGGTACCTCTGAGAATCCAGCTAACAAAAAAATTTGGTTATGTATTCCGCTGATCATCGTTCCTGGGCATATAAAGAACACCAACAATGGAAAACCACTGGCATGTTTCAGTGTGTGGCCCATGAAAATTTGGGGTGTGCGTGTGTGTGTGCGGATCAAAATTTACAAAAAAAGAGATAAATGTTTTTATGCTCAGACCTAAGGGACTCAAAGATGTATGTTTGATATATTCACTGAACTAAAGTCAGCTGTTATATATATGCAGGAAGGGGATGTGTTTGTGTTAGGAATCACTGTCCAATGGTGGCAGTATACTATAAGGAATTGTATTTTATGAATAGATGTTTTTGCAATATTACAAAAATTATAAATTGCGATTTTGAATACTATGTGCCCTTGTGGACTGTAAACTACTTAAAGTTTAAACCACAGTTGTATCACAATGCAACGCCTGTAACCTTAGGCATGAATAAGACCATGATAAGGAAATTGTTGGCCCATCCTATGTTATATGCACATTTACAATATGTTGCGCAGACAGGAAAGCAAATACACTGAAGTACCACACGATAATACAAAAATCATTCAAGTGCTGAAAACTATTGCAAATGCAGGAGATCACTCTTGGTGGGAAACACTATTAGGGTGGTCGCCTTCTGCAACTGGTATGCTAAATATAATGGTTCACCACCTTGTGGTGATCACTGGAATCCAACTGGCTCTAATAGTGAGCATAGTAGCTTTGGCTTGCTGCATGAAGAGAACTGTTCAGAGAATACAGGACGCTGGCATACCAAGTCAAATAAGGAACTTGTTAATTATACCCAGGAGGCAAGTCCAAGCTCAGCAGGTCTGAGTATTGGACTCCTGTAACAGTAATGACGGCTTTGGTAAAAGCGTCATTAAGAGGATTGTAAGGTCTGAGGCCTTTTTCTACAGTAAGCAGCAGCAGCCACATTAGGAAAGCAGCAGCCATAAGCTAAGAAGCAGAGTCACATCCTCACATTCCATCTAAATTACATAAAAACAATGTAAAGGGCTGTTAAGGAGGCTCCTGTCCTACCAACCATCACCAGATAAAGAAACAGATCTTAAGAAAACTTTCTTTGACGCATTCTGTCTGGCAAGGAATCACGTATCAACAGCCGTGATTGTGAAATCTCTATTTCTTTATTGTTTGCCTTTACAGTCCCCACTTCTCTATCGTTTATCTGTAGAGTCTCTGCCTGGTTCTTTGATTGTTTCTGTCCATTGCAGAACTAATTTTGCAAGATATAAATCAACTAAGGTGGTGGAATCTGACTGGGTAAAGAACTGTTTTGTAATGGGCTAGGAACACTGTTTTGTAGGACTTTAGTTTAAAACGATTGGTTAAGGAAGAGCTAAGCAGGACTCAAATGTAACTATATAAACTGGGGTCCAAACAGAAGTTCCCTGGAACCTAACCCCAGGACACAGCCCAAGATCAGAGCTGCCAGACTCCAATCCTGCCAATCACACCGTGCAGAAGCTGGAGTCCCCGGATGATCTGATCCTGACTGGCCACCAGGAGTCTGCCTTATTAGGAGTGGTGAGCACTGTATGCTTAGCGTGTGCAGTCTGTTTTGGTGACTGTTAATAAATAGAGGTTAAGGCTATTACTGTGTAAGGCTCTTTCACTGGCAAAAGGCCCCACAAACCCACAGAAGATTAGGCCCTGAGCCCTAGGAACTGGTTATAGGCAGGTGCCTTTTGCCCGGAGCTGTAGGAACTGGGTAAGGGTGGGGGTGCCAACATTAACCGGGTTATGCCTTGAGCCCACGGAAGGGTAATGGTGAAGGGCCCTAAAGAATCTGTGCTCCCTCCTTGCCCTGCAGCCTGATGCCCTCACACACTCTCATGACCCCAGGCTCTCATGCCCGAATTGCGTCGGCCTGTCCTACCTGATGGAAGAGAGAGACGAGAAGCCGGCTTCCTCCATCAGAGTCTTCAGTTCCCACAGCTCCCCTTCCACCTTCGCCTTCTGCTCCAGGAGCTGCTGGTTCTTGGCTCTGACGTGGAGCAGCTCTGCCTGCAGGCTGCTGTCCCTCTCCAGGGGAGCCAGGGTGAGGAGATCAGGCTGTGCTGCCTTGGCCTCCGGGCTGTTCGCACGGAGCCCTTGGCTGGTCTGGAGGGGGAAGTGTGTGTTGAGATGAGTTCCTGTCTGCATCCTGTAAAACTTGCCCATACCGGTATTGCCCTGGCCTCTTCTTTTGTCATTCAGTGTTGAACGCATTCTAAAACAATATGCATTTCCTCACCTTTTGGGGGCGGAGCCAGACTTTAAGGCACCTGCTCCCCTACTTGGTGTAAACTTTGCTTGTGCCAATCAGAAACGAACACAAACAGGTTTTGGGCCCCGTCCCCTATGATGCTTCTATGATGTCATAGTTGGTACTTTATAGGCCTGCCTGCCATGTGCAGGCAGGGAGAGGAGAAAGAAAAACGAATCCTGTGTATACCCGTAACCGAGCCTGATCACCTCGAAGCCTCTCTCTCAGCTCACGTGTATCAAACAGAGTTTCTACGTTTGCCGGTCGTTATGCGTTGGTTTGTATTTGTAAGTATCGGTTATTACTAAATGCTGCATCTTTGTTTATAAATATTGTTAGTAGATATTTTAGTCATTGTGTGTTTTAAGTTTCATTAACTCTATTAGCTAATCATACGCTGCTCCCTTACCCCTTGTAATTATCCCCAATAAAACTTTAAATTGATTAATTTTAGTTGTGTGTGTGTGTCTGCAGTTTGCATCGTGACCCATACTCTCCTTGCATCCCTTACCAATATAGTCTATTGCCACATGCAGCCTGGTAAATAACAGGCCTGCATTTTCTTTCGCCCCTGTGTGTACATGGCAATTTACAGTGTGGTGCCATAGCAGAGGTTATTGCGAAGGGCTAATGCAATGGTCACTGAGCTGCCTGGGGCAGGGCTGGATGGTGCCCAGGAAGGCTTTTAAAGCTCCAACCCTGCAAGCTGCACTCAAAGGCCTTTGGTTCCTGCTGGATTTCTTCACCAGGCACCAGGCCCCGGTTCTCAGCTGGTCAAAGCAGCCAGCCTGACTCCCAGCTGTTTAGCAATGAGCAAGTCTCAGGTCAGCTGCACAGCTCCAAGGCAATCTGCCCTGGGTCCTTCTAGGAGCTCCCCTGGCCGCCCTACTCTGGCCGAGCTCCGGCAGCACCTCAGCAGAGCAGTGCAGCGCTTGGACTCACCTGCTGGTTCGTGGGGCGGGGCGGTGCCTCCCCCTCGATGCTGTCAGCGCTGCCGTCCGCGGCATCGTCCCGTCCAGGCTGACCTAGCAGAGACACCAGGCCATGAAGCATTCAGAGCGAGAACAACCCAGGCTCTTCCAGTCTCATCAGAGTTCCCACTAGCCCAGCCACTCTGCAGGCACCCAGTGTGGGGAATGCCGCCAAGGCCTCACAGTGGCTAGAAACAGAGGACTGAGCCAGGCCAGCTGCTCCCGCCCTGGGACATGGCCCCACTCCCTCCCTGCGCCAGGCACCCCCATACGGCTCTGGAGGCCACTGGGAAAGCCCTCCCAGCCGGAGCTGCACACGCTGCAGGGAAGTCTACCTGCACTCCCCAGCAACCTGCGCCCCATGGTGCCCTCTGAAACAGCCAGTCACCAGCAAGCTAGGTCCAATTCCTGGCTTCCCAGAGACTCAGGGCCATGGGTCTTTCTGCAGAAGATGCCCTGTGCACACTCCTGCCCTTTCCAAGCAAGCAAAAGCTGCAAGCACCCCCCCGCCCCGCCCACACACAATGCCATGTACGAGGCACATTCCCGCCCAGCTCCCTGCAGTTCCCCCCATGCCTGGATGGCTTCTCCTTGCTGCAGGAAGCCTGAGAGGGAAAGCATGCAGCTCCCAAGCTGGGTTCCCTGTAAGCTGCGTGGCCACGACACCACACAGCAGCCTATTTTGCGTCATGCAGGCACTCGGGGAACCTGCCCAGGGACCCGCTGTGGCTGGGGGAGGGGCGCCCCTCCCCTGGCCCCAACCTAGCCCGACCCCCAACTTGCCATGGCCGGGGCAGCTCTCCAGCCCCAACTATGCCACGGCCTGGACCTGCCACAGCCGGTGGCCTCCTACCCTGGACCAAACGCAGCTGGGGCAGCACGGCCCAGATCCATCCACGACTGGGGCAGTGTGTTGCAGCCCGGATCCCACTGCAGCTGGGGCAGCACAGTGCGAACCTAGGTGGCCATGCCCAGATCCAGCCACGATGGCCCAGAGCGGACCTGTCGCAGGGCGCCCCTCCCTGAACCTAGCCCCGGCTGGACCTGCGGGGATTGGGGGAGGGGCGCCTATTCTGCAGCCCCAGTCCTAAAGCTGCCGCAGCGGGGAGAGGTGCCTCCCCTCCCCCGCCTCCCCCCAACCCAGGTGCTGTTGCGGGGAGACAGGGCTAGGGGGAGTCCTCTCTCCCTGCTGTAGCCCCAGAGCACCCTCCTGCACCTCAAACTCCTCATCCCCAGCCCCACTCCAGAGCCCATACCCCCAGCTGGAGCCCTCACACCCCAGCACCCCACCCTCTGCCCCAGCCCTGACCCCTCCCACACTCCGAATCCCTCGGCCTCACCCCCACCACATGAATTCTGTTATGGAGTCGCACATCACCTCCATATTGGTGCACATAACAAAATTCGTTCTGCACATGGGTGGGAAAAATTAGAGGGAACCCTGCTCCCAAGGCCCTGGGGAGGGTGCTAGACAGGCAAGGACTCCAGTGTAGCATGTGCTGCAGACCCAGGGACACTGCACGGCCTTGTTACTGTGCAACGACAAGCAGAATAAAACTGCAGGTTCCACCGATCGGCCAAGAGGGGTCTGGTCCAAAAGGGAGAGGGGAAGTGATGAATAGGGGACCCAATGGGAACCCAACCAAACGACCTTTGCAATAACCCTCTGGGTCAGGACTGGAACTGTCAGGTGCTACTGCAGTACTGATGGATTATAATAATTGTGTTACAAGCTCTCGCTCCCTGATGCCCTCACCCCTAACAGCTCACCGCACAGCCAAGGGCTTCTCTCAGCCTCTGGGCACTCTTCTGCCCAACAGCGCCAAGCCTCACAACCACCAAGGCTCCGGCAGACTCTGCTCTGCCTGTCAATTGTGGTTCCTGACACCAGCTGCCCAGAGCTTGGCAAGACCCATCAGGACAGGAAGGAAAAAGCCAGGAACTGACAAGTCACCGGCTGATTCCAGGGCTGCAAGGAGCCCAGCAATAGGCCATTGCTGGGAGTGAACGTCTTAGGGAGGTTTGGAGTCAGCCACAGGAAACAGCAGCGCTGGGCCTGATCCTCAACCGGTGCAGATCAGCACGACTCCACTGCCTTTGACAGATCAACACCGACTCCCATGTGCCGTGGACCTGGCTCCGCCTGCTCCAATATCAGCAGCAAAGAGGGAGAGTGAACCTCACAGGAAGCCATCCTCAAACACCGGCCATGGCTGGCTAGCGATCCCAGCAGATACCCAACCACCTGAGCATCAGCACTGCACGCTGTCCGTCGCCCCCAGGCTGGATCGCCCATGTTTAGTGCCAACAGCGCTGAGGGCAGAGCGCTGGAGGGGAGGGCTGTCCTTGCCATGCGGTGGCAGGGCTCTCCTCCCTCCACAGGCTGGCAGAGCGAAGTGCTGGCAGCAGAGCATGGTATGGTTGCTCTGCTTTAGTCCTGTTGGCTCAGCCAGAGCCAGGATGCCTCTGGCCTATCCCAGGGTCACAGCAGCCCCAGTTTCTCATGGGGTATCACTGCCAGCGGGGCAGGATCCTCAGTCTCCCCCAGTCCCTGACTGTTTCTCAAGTTACAAGGTGGGGAGCCCCAGTTTCTTATATCAGACTCTCACTCAGCAGGGGTCACTCCCGGCTGCTCCTGGGGTCCTTGCTTTTGGAGAGGGGGGTGCAGCTGCTCCAAGGTTGGCTGGAGACAGTTGTGCCCCTCACTCACCTGCCCTTCTTAGCCCCTCCTGCCCACCCAGCAGAGTCCCCAGCTTCTCAGGGGGTCACACACAAGAGCTGGTCCAGGGGCTGAACACACAGGGTAGTCCCCAGGCTCTGACCCCCCTGGCTCTCGGCATGGGTGCAGGGAGGTGGCCCCAGATTCTCCTATGGATTGTGAGGAGAGGGCAACAGCTGCTTCCACCTCCAGAACCGGGAGGTCAGACATGGGGCAGTGCTCAGCCCCGCACCAGAGAGGGTGCTGGGGGAAAACCCCTGGTCTGTCCCACAAGGGGGGGGGACCAGGGCTTTATCTGAGCCTAGTTGGGGGATATGTTAATGGGAGAGGAGACCCTGTGGTCTGGGCGAAGGTTGACTGCCCTGCCCTCTGCGCGTGAAGCACTGCGGCTATGGGGAGTAGCCTGTTGGGCAGCAGGGTAGAGCCACCCCCAGTTGCTGGAGCAGGGTGGGACGCAGTTATGTCTGCTGACCACGGCATGCCAAGCGCTCTCCAGCCCTTCCCACTCCCACAGGACCAGAGCTGGCCAGTGGGCTGCCAAGTCTGGGATCCACCCTCTGCCATTAAAGCAATACCAGGGATTCAGGGGAAGGCAACGCCTCTCACACAGCACCTGGCTAATTGTCAGTGCCACACACGGTGAGAACTGCTGCCTGGCCTCGGCAGAAAAACTGATGCCTTGAAGCATGAGATTTGATTACATTTATTTTAGCTCCTTGTCCATAAACTCAGATTCTAGACTCTGACCTACAGGCAGTGAATTCAGAAACTGTGTGAACAGAGCTTTTCTTTGCTCTGAATTTAACGCCACTTAAGCAGGAAAACTCCCTGGTTCTTGCAATGTGAGTCAGAATGAGCAGAGGGACCAGTCAAGCTTCTAAACTTCCCTTCACGAGGTTCAGTATCTCAATCGAGTCTCCTCCAACATAGGCAGCAGGTTTGTATAATTTTTGGTGGGGCCCAAAATGGTGGTGCCCCCCGCTCCCGCCTTGTAAGCCGATATAAAATGAAGCTACAACGCGTCAGCGCCACAAGATTACAAGGGTCAATTAAAAGTGGAAAGTCAGAAGCAGCACTTGCCTACTTCAATATACAGTATTATATTTTGTTGCACCTGTTGTGATGAAGTGGGAATGTTCTTAATATTTTCTCTGAATACTGTGTGGGTGCCTCAGTTTCCCCTTCAAGATGCCAACTGAAGGTGTTGGGGACAAAGAGATCAGGTGGCCTCCTTGTCCAGAAGAGACACAGAGGCCAGAGGAGGGAGTGTCAGTTTGGAGCTGGCTGGGGAAATGGGGAGAGACCCAGAACTTGGTTCTGGGCTCCCCACCCCCCAAGATGGACCTGACCGAGGGGTTCTGTTTTCTGTACCAACAAGTTCTGTTTAAACTGTGTTCCCGTCATCTAATAAACCACCTGTTTTGCTGTCTGGCTGAGAGTCACATCTGACTGCGGAGTTGGGGTGCAGGGACCTCTGGTTGCCCCAGGACCCGCCTGGGCAGACTCGCTGTGGAAAGTGCATGGTGTGGAAGGGCTGAATGCTCTGAGGTCAGACCCAGGAAGGTGTAAGCTTCTTTCCCTGGAGACAGTATGCTCCAAGAGAGGAGGCTCCCCCAGAGTCCTGACTGGCTTTGTATGGAGTTGTTCCAAAGCATCACAGCATCCCCTTCCACACCATGCACTTCCCAGAAGTCTGCACAGGCACTGACACTCCCTCCTCCGGCCTTTGTGTCTTTTCCAGGCATTAGGAGGCCACCCGATCTCTCTGTTCTCCAACACCTTCAGTTGGCACCTTGCAGGAGAGTGGCCCAGGCCATCAGTTACCAGGAGACAGGGTTTCAGCCATTCTCTGTGCAGACAGCTCACACTGTCCCTCTAGGGCTCTACAACAATCACACCCCCTTATCCCACCATCTAGATCCTTGAGAAATGCAAAGAGGAAACTGAGGCACCCACACAGTATTCAGAGAAAACATTAAGAACATTCCCACTTTGTAACACCTGTATACGACTAGTTATATACTTTAAAGGGGTGTAAAATAGTCAAGTATCGTGCTAAACAAAATGATACTCCAAACTGACCACCAAATTTAAGTTGCACGTTTTTCCCCTCAGGTGAGGGTTCTGGGGTGGGGCTGGGGATGAGGGGTTCACAGTGCAGGTCGTGCTCGGTGCTGGGGGTGCAGGCTTTGGGGTGGGGCAGGGCTGAGGATGAGGAACTTGGGGTGCAGACAGGCTGCCCCAGGGCTAGGGCCAGAGAGGACTCCCCATCACCACCACTGGCAGCAGCAAGCTCCAGGGGAGGGACCCCTCCGCTCCTCCCTGCCCCCCACAGCACACTCACTCTGCACCACAGTCACTGCACATGCTCCTAGGGCCCCTCTCAGGTCCAGAAAGCTCACTCACCTCCTCTACGATGGGTACTAGGGGTGTTGCCATCACAGGTGGCCTTCCATGTTGCTGCCCCTCACCATAACTTCACTGTGGATGGGGCTGCCCCTTGCCCAGCATGGGGCAGAAGTGGGGTCTGCACGGTGATGGCTATGGGGCGGGGGAGCAGGGACGGGTGTCATAAAATTCACCCAAGCCCCAGCTGCTCAGGTAGGTCTATGAACCCCCTCCCCCATCTGCCCTGTGGTGGGTGGGTGCTGGAGGGGAGGGGCACTGCCTTCACATATGGCTTCCTGCCTCCCTGACCCCTGCTGCAGGCTACAGCCTGCTGCCCCTCACCGTAGCTTCACTGGGGGACGGTGGGAGGGGATGGCATGGGGCTGCCCCTTCCCCAGCGTTGGGCAGGAGTGGGGGTGGGGGCTGGGGCTGGGGGGGAATCATAGGGTCAAACACTCACAGAAGCCCCAGCAGCTGCTAAGGTGAGTGATGTCCGTCTCCTGGGCGGAAGTCCCCTTGCGTCTCCTCCAGGTAGGGGCAGGGGAGGGGAGGGGAGGAGGAGAGGGCTGCCGAGCACGGCAGGGCCCCCTCCACTCCCCTCCCTCTCCCCCTCCGAGGTGCTACAGCAACAGCAGCTTGCACTGCTGTTATGCTGTAGCCCTTAGGCACAGCAGCAGCAGCGGCAAGGGAGAGAGACACGTTTCCTGCGTTCAGGCAGGGAAGCTCCGGGGCGGGGAAGGGGGAAGCTCCAGCCCTGGCGGCGGCGGCAGCGCTCCAAGCAGGGGAGAAACCAACCTAGCTCCAAACATTGGTGGAGCAGAGCCCCTGCTTGGGAATATTCCTGGGGCTAAAGCCCCAGGAGCCCATATAAGTCGGCGCCCATGTCCTCCAAGCCTCCCTTTTCTCCCCATCGAGCCTTCTTTGCAGCCCATCTTGGGATGGGCACCATTTCAGTTAATTTTTGCTTACAAGTCTATCAAAGCTGAGCCCAGTTCTGTCCCTCTTTCAAGGTCCTCATGCATCCTAGCTAACTATACACTGGCCAGGTGCTCTCTGGAGCCACCTCCAACAGCTTCTCCATCGCTATCCTCAGAGGATCCCACCAATTCAGAGACTATCAATAGAGCTGAAAAATCCAGTCTATTGTTGCTAATGTGCCTTGCCAGGCACTTCCCTTCTGCCTTCTAGTGTCATTAGCGAACTCCCCGAACTTAACTGCTCTGCTGCCTTCTCCAATCAGTCTATTTCAACGGCTTGCACTCCTTTGCTCCTACTAGAGTTACGGTTGCAAAAGTTTCCACAGATCTTCCTATTTTCACATGCCCAGAACTTTCTGCATCAGCCATTCTCCATGCTGATGGAGAAATCCTGGCTCTGCTGAACTCAAAACTTACTTCAACAGCATCAAGATTGCATTGCACCATTGGTCTCGGCACTGGGCTATCCTCTCCCCCATTTTTTAATGTGGGCAGAGCCCCTTAGGGAGTTTTTCCATATATGAGTGTAAGTAAAATACACTTTTTGGACTTCAAGGCAAACGTAAGAACAGACGTAGCGGTTCAGACCACATGTCCATCTAGCCCAGTATCCTGTCTTCCAATGCTGCCCAGTGCCAGATGCTACTGAGGGAGTGAACAGAACAGGGCAATTTATCAAGTGATCCATGCCCAGTCATCCAGTCCCAGTTTCTGGTAGGCAGGTTTAGGGATTATTTAGGGAAAATTCAGATGGCTCTTGTTTGAAGCAGAGCTTCAGCAGCCAGTGCTGAGCACTGTCCAGTTGAGGATGGACTTGCCATGTATTCTGGATAGGCCAAATATTTCACAGACAGCCTAATTTAGAAATGCTAGAGAGGCTTTATTACAAAATACTCAATGCTATTTTTATCCTTCCATGCTAAGGTGCTTGACTCAGGCCTGCTGCCCTCTGCACTAACCAGCCTTCTTGTTTGGAGGGGCCCATACACAGCAGGACAGACACCCAGGAAGGGGCATATGGGTGCCAGTGCGTTTAAGGTGTCTCCCCCCAGCTCTGACTTATGCAGTCTCTCTCAGCTGGCTGTGGGCTGCTGTGCAGATCAAACTTGTCTGAGCTCAGAGCATTCTGACCACCACACCCCCTCTAGCTCCTCGCACACCACTAGGCTAGGGGATGAGAGGGGACAGCAAAGATCCATATGCTGGCCCTGCACTGGGGGAATCCCCTGGGGGCTCCCCCCCCACACACACCTTCAGATGCCCATGTCCCACTGGAGTGGCACACAGGAGCTGTAGCAGCCAGGGCCCTGAACCTGTCCCAGGATTCCTGCTGCTGTCTAAGTGGAGCCATGAGGGACCATCTCCTTTCTGTTCCATCACAGTCATATAGGCAGTGCCTATTCTCACTGGTGCTTTTCAGCCATTTCAGATACAAACCTGTCTGTCTGCCCACTCGAGTCCCCCTCTCTTTTCTGGCATTACACTTTCCCCATGGCTCACTCCCATGAAATAGGCAAGTCTCTGGTTAGTTTGCCCAAGATGCATTAGAGTTGCATTTTCCAGATCAAGTCTTTGTTTAAAATGGTCTGTGTGCCATTCTAACAGCTCTAAGAGCAGCTGATTTGCACATGGCCTGCCAGTAAAGTACCACTGCAAATTTCAAGGTCATTTCCTGCTAGTCCAGCTCATTCATAAAACCAGCCCTAACACTGATCCCTGCAGCACCCTACTAGGAACCAGGGGCGGCTCCAGGCCCCAGCGCGCCAAGCGCATGCTTGGGGCGGCATGCCGCGGGGGGCACTCTGCCGGTCACCGGGAGGGCGGCAGGCGGCTCCGGTGGACCTCCCTCAGGCATGCCTGCGGAGGGTCCGCTGCTCCCGCTGCTCCGGTGGTCCACCAAAGCCGTGGGACCAGCGGACCCCGGGAGCCGCCTGCCGCCCTCCCGGCGACCAGCAGAGCGCCCCCAGTGGCATGCCGCCCTGCTTGGGGCAGTGAAATGTCTAGAGCCGCCCCTGCTAGGAACCACCTCCCAGCCCCAGCTGCTGCCGTTTCTACCTTTTGGTTCTCTCGGTGCTAGGGTCCAACTCATGCCAGCTACTCCAGTTTAGAGGTGGTTGTTACCAGCAGGACTCTGCTGCAGTTTCTTTGAGCAGTGAGAACTCTCTCTCTCCCTCTCATACCCATACAAGTACAGCCTGCTGCAGTCTACCTGGGGTATTGGACATCTCGAAACAAAGCGCTATACTGGCATTCTGAGGATTCATTGCTTGAAATCCCCTCTGCTGCTTATTGCTCTTGGTTCCAATATCCCTTCCATCTTTACAGATCTTTTTCCTCTTAATATTTGGTCCAACATTTTGCTAAGGAAAGAAGTTGCACTTACCAGCTGGTAATTGGCAGGGCTGCTCTCCTTTCCTGACTTGAAGATTGGACCCATACTGGTTTTTCTCCCATGCTTGTTCAAAGAGTTAGCCATGATTCAGTAAATTTGTTAATTTGCCTATTAGTCTAGGATACAGGTGACTTGGACTCACTGGCATATTCTGCAAAGCATTCCCTCTCTGCTCTGCAGCGATCACTAATTATCAGAAGGGTTTCCTTTAACACCTAACGGGCCAAACAAGTTTACATAGTGAGATTTTAAAAAGCAGTTTCCTAGCCCCAACATTTTCCTACCCTTTCTCAATACTTACTCTAATTTATTTGCCCCACTAGTGTATTAGCAAAGCCCTCTTTTGGCTAGCCTGGCATTGCTCTGCCCCTCTGCAAGCCGTGAACAAGCCCCACCCAGAGTCTCTTGGAACTTCACATCCTGGAGCAGCCCTTTGCAAAGCTGGGGCGGCACGTCGTGTTCCTTGCACTCTCCTGCATGGGGTAGAGCATCGTTTGCACTCGGTGCGAGATCTGCCAGGTTCCCCTTCAGCACAGGTTAAGTTATGACTCCTGCCATTGTGCTGGGCTTGCTGGATGCTGCTGTTTCTCCATGTTTGCTCCCCTGCCCGGCCGCACTCAGGGAGCCTGATCCTCCCCAGGGCCCTCCTCCAGCCAAACCTGCGAGAAAGAGCCTCTCACCGTTCCCCTCCCATTGCTCCATCAGGTGGCGGGGCTCCCGCTATGGGAGGAGCCAGCTGGGCATGTCTCCCACCTCGGCAGATCCCAGATGATCCACTGGGAGCCCTGTTCCCAGCTCCCAGTCCCTAGGTGAATGGCTCTGAGGCAGCTGCATTATCAGGGTCTCCCCAATAATTTGCTCTGGGACCCCCCCAGCAGGTGGGGAGCATACAAGGCCCTCAGTGTATTCTCCCTGGCTCCTGGGCCTTAGGAAAAGGTGAAAGCTCTCCGCACCTCAGCACATTTCAGGATCAAGCCTCACTGTGAATATTCATATCTTCACACATCATTCCCTTCTGCCCCTCAGCCAATACCAGCCAGCCCTGATGATTTACTGCACCCAAGCTTCCCCTGGCTGCTCCAGAAACTCCTCTTTAGAGGCTTCAGTCTTTGGCAAGGCCACACTGGGATGATTTTCACCATCATTGTCTGAAGAGTCATGCCAATAAATCCATCTAATTGCGATGTTTCCCCTATTTCCACAGCCCTTGGGAACATGGGGTCCCGCACCCAGGCAGCCTGCTGGCTTCCTACTACTAGGACAGCTGTTTCTGGAGAAGAGCAAAGGGGCAGTATCCTGCTGCTTGGGCTAGCGAGGTGCTAGTTTGGCCACACTCTTAGAGCAACCTCAATGCTCTCCTAAGCTGCTCCCCACTGTCCAGATCCTCCAGGGGCCACTCAGTAGCCAGGAATAGCTGGAGGGGAGGGATAGCTCAGTGGTTTGAGCATTGACCTGCTAAACCCAGGGTTGTGAGCTCAATCCTTGAGGGGGCTATTTAGAGATCTGGGGCAAAAATCTGTCTGGGGATTGGTCCTGCTTTGAGCAGGGGGTTGGACTAGATGACCTCCTGAGGTCCCTTCCAGCCCTGATATTCTATGAATGTGCTGCTTTGGTCACACCCCCTTTAGCATGTCACATGGGAGGGGGGCTGCAAGAGGGCACCTGACTGAGCTGCTACATGGGTTCTCTGCACATTGGGTTTTCCTCCTGCACAAAAGGGAATGCCCAGGTAGACAACTAAACCAGCTTTATGAGGCTACAGCAGGGAGTCAGGCCCATCGCTTTTACTGGCTTTCCTGTGCTTCCGCAAACTCCTGCACCTCTGCTACAGTGTCTTAGCTAGCCTCCCCACAGAGCTCACCACCTATCTGGCAGGCACCAATACGGGGGTCTAAAAAGCAGGCAGACAGGGTATCAAATTGCTTTGCAAAACCTTGCCCCGCTGAGACTGCACTTGTAGCACCTAACAGAAGAGGACTTAGAGCGGTAGCAGCAAAAGGCCTGTTCTGCTCCCATCAGTGTCAAAGGCAGCAGGAGCAGGCCCAGTTTTGTGATTTCCCTCATCTCTTAACATATTCGGACCCTTGGAGCAGTTTCAGCTGGTGCACAGCAACGCAGCTCCCCTGAGAGCAATGGGGCTGCACGGGGGCACACCAGCCAAGCTGGCCCCTTGTTGCTACCGCACCTGGGAAGCCTGCAGTGCACCAGTTGTGTCCTTCTGAAATGAATAGTCAGCAGGTTTAAAACAAACAATAGGAAGTATTTTTTCCCACACAACACACAGTCAACCTGTGGACCTTTGCCAGAGGATGCTGTGAAGGCCAAGACTATAACAGGGTTCAAAAAAGAACTAGATAAGTTAATGGAGGGTAGGTCCATCAATGGCTATTAGCCAGGATGGGCAGGGATGGTGTCTCTAGCCTCTGTTTGCCAGAGGCTGGGAATGGGCAACAGGGGATGGATCACCTGATGATTGTCTGTTCTGTTCATTCCCTCTGGGGCACCTGGCATTGGCCACTGGTGGAAGACAGGATACTGGGCTAGATGGACCTTTGGTCTGATGCAATATGGCTGTTCTTATGTTCTGGCCCCTGGGATTTTTAAAGCAATAGAATCCAGTCCTTGGTCATCTCCAGTATGGAGTGATCTTTCCATACCATGTACGGCTCCTTTTTATACAGCACAGCTTGTCCTCTCCAGCAGCCTAATCTAGCTCTCTCACACAGCCAGGAGACAGGGTCACCCAACAGCATGAGATGCTCACAACACTGACCTCCTCTTACCAAGCCACGTATTTCAGCTGGTTCAGTTGAAGTTTTAAGCTTCCAGCATTAACATAAAGACACTTCCTACCGAATATTGCCACCACCTTAGTCTGAGCCCCACTGAGTTGCAACCCTCCTTTTGGGGGAGGGGATGGCTGGGGACACCAATGCTTGTCTCAGAACATCCTTCAGATTCACACTCTCTGACACACACACGCTGAGACCCACACATACTCTAGGGAGTGCTGCTTGGTTGGGACCCTGCTCTTATTTAGCTCATCCATGAATGATGAGGGAAGAGCAAACAGAGTTGTGATAGACCGCCCCCAGATGACAGCGACGAGCAGGGATGTGGCCTACGCTCCAGAGGAAACAGAAATCACTCAAAAGCTCCCTTCCAAGGTTAGAAACATGGTCAGGCAATAACACAAGGAGAGTCAGCTCTGAAAAATGAAAAACAAAAGACAGCTGGAAGGGAGAAAAGTATCCAATGGGAACACAAGGCTGAGACAGGATGAGTGTGCAATGGGATGGGGCTGCAAAGGAAAACCCAATGGGATTAGGAGCTGCATGTGCAGAGCAGGGAGGTATGGGACCCTGGTGTGTGTGAAACTAGCCTATTGTGTTTGACAGAAAGTGGTGAGTCATTAACAGGCAATCATCGGACAGAGCTACTGAGAAGTGGAGCAAGGAGAAAAGGAATGCAGCTGAGCAGGGTGCTGGGGATGTCACTGCAGCTGGGACTGCCCAGGGCCGCCCAGAGGGGGGGGCAGAGGGGGCAATTTGCCCCGGGCCCCGGGCGGGCCCCCAAGAGAACAGCGGGGGCTCCCGCCTCCGCCCCTCTCCTGGAGCCTCAGCACATCAAGCGCCGAGTCTCCGCCGGGGCCCCTGAGCCCCGCCCTGCTCCGAGCCGCGTGGTGAGGGGGCGGGGCTGGGAGCTCCGGGCTGAGCTCAGCTCCCTCTGCTGGGCCCGGAGCTCCCAGCCCCGCCCCCTCACCACGCGGCTCTGAGCGGGGCAGAGCTCAGGCCCCGCTGGCCACACGCTGCGGCTGAGCTCAGCTCCCTCTGCTGGGCCCGGAGCTCCCAGCCCCGCCCCCTCACCACACGGCTCTGAGCGGGGCAGAGCTCAGGCCCCGCCGGCCACACACTGCGGCTGTTCCGGCGAGGCACTGAGACTCCGGGTGAGGAGGGAGCCGGGGGTAAGAGGCTGGGGGCGGGGCGGGGAGGAAGTGGGACCCGCCGCCGAAGTGCAGCCCGGTCTTCGGCGGTAATTCAGCAGCGGGGGGCCCCTTCCGTTCCGGAACCCGCCGCCGAAGTGCCCCTATGACCCGCGGTGGGGGCCCCCCGCCGCCGAATTACCGCCGAAGACCGGGCTGCACTTCAGCGGCGGGTCCCGCTTCGGCGGTAATTCGGCGGCGGGGGACCCCGCCGCGGGTCTTCGGGGCACTTCGGCGGCGGGTCCCGGAACGGAAGGGCCCCCCGCCGCCGAAGACCGGGCCCCCGGAATCCTCTGGGCGGCCCTGGGACTGCCTAATGCCCAGCATAACTGGGCCTGAGCCTGCCATAAAGGATTCTTTGTAGCAGAAGAGCCCAATATGCACCGCTTCTCTTTAGGTGACAAAAAAAGAGGGAACTTGGTAGGAGTCTACCAACACCTGAAGGGTGCAAACAGCCTGCAGAAAGGGGAATTATCCAGGCCAGGGAAGGGGAAGGAGCAACAGTTTTTAAAAAAAGGAAAATTGAAACAATCGGGAAGACAGGCCTGCCAGGGCAATCTGTCCTTAGACCATGGAATAGACTTACTGGGGCAGCAGCTCCATCACTGTTGGGATTTATACTGGCCTGGCCAAAGCAGTGATGCTACATCACAGGAAAACTCCAGAGAGAAGGTGGAAGTGGATGGGCTAAAAATAACCTACCAGGTAACTGTTAGGTCACATTATTTGGACCCTTCTGGCCTTGGAATCTATGAATTTCTCCATATCTGGGCCTAATTCCCTCTGCCTTGCACCAGTGTAGCAAGTGTAAACGCTGCTATTCTGAGTGGAAAGCGTAGTACCCCCACTTTGGCTGGCACAAGAGACTCTAAGATCAGTCTGTACTGCTAGTGGTGGCTACAGGTAACACACACAGACTCTCTTTTAACAAGGAGATCTCTCTCGGCCTGTGGGTCAGCTAGTCAATGGACTGGCCATTTATTTGCAGCTACAAAGGAATGTTTAGACTCCACCGTCTATCTTTGCAATGGCTTTTGGGATAACCTGGGAACCAGGCCTGGCACAAGCATTGCCCCTCGGCACAGCTAGAGGCCTGCATACTCTGCTCCCCGCTGCCCTCAGGAGGTCACTGTTGGTGGCCGACAATTCAATTTTTGATCCAAAAAAATGGGGAAGGATCAGAAGATTGGAGAAAAGCAAACACTCCACCATGTGCCCCCAAGGAAAGAAAAGGGATCTGGCCATTCTCCTTCCGTACCCTGACAGTAAAATAATGGAGCATGGGGGAAACCATTACACATCTCACAGCTATCGGAATCATGAGCAAACAGGAACCAAGATTTTGCCACGCAAAGCTGAGTGCTTTTTTCACTTGGCTCAGTGGCTGAAGGGGATGCAGCAGATGCGCTATATTTGGACTTTATAAAGCATGCAATACTATCTCACATCACCATACTCTTACAACTGAAGTCAGCTTTGGTATAAATACTAGTATGTGGACAGAAAGTGCTCAGAAGGGCCAGCCAGAAAGGCTAATGACACAGGTTATGCTAACCCACATAATAGCAGTCAGTGCAGGACGGAGGGTGCAATGGGGTGCTGCAGGGACTAGTCTTAGCTACAGCCTATCTTTATTGATGCTGGGAATGGGGGCACACAAATGAAATTCAGATGAAACTAAAATGGGGGCGGGTCAGGAGGGAAACGTACTCCAGGCAGAAAATACAAGGTTCAGAGGATTGATGACCTAGTGGCTAGGGGACTAGCCCAGACGGAGAAAACCCTAGTCCAGTCCCCTGCTCTGCATCAGACTTCCTGCATAACCTTGGGCAAGTCACTTAATCACTGTCAGTTCCCCAGCTGCAGAATAGGGCTAAGAGCACTGCCCGAGCTCCAAGGGAGTTATGAGGACAACTGCTAAAAGGGTTTGTAAAAAATCATTTACATAGAGCTTGGAAAGAACTAAGCTAACATCTGGGGGAAACAGTCCAAACCCCAGCTCCAGGGTGTGCTGGTAGGCCAGGATGCTGAAGGAAGCAAATCAGACACAAGGCTGCAGCATGACAAAACTGGAAAAAGAAAACAATGCAGTGACGGCTCAGGGCTGCATATGTAAAAGCATCATCACATCACCTGTCCATTAGGCCATGCCAATATGACTTCACTCTGTTCTAGGCAAGTTACCAGATATTGATGAAGTGGCGAGAGAGTCAGTTCAGAGAAGGGTGACAGAGTTAGCAGGGTAATGGACTGATGAAGAAAGATTAAAAGAGCTAAATCTGCCTGGGATGGCTAAGGGGGAATACAACATTAACATCCGCAGGGTGTAAGCAGCACAGAGAGAGCGTGTGTGATACACAGATGTAACTAGGAGTGGTGGGATAAAATTAAGAAAGGGGAAATCTAGATTAAATATTAAGAGAAACTTCCTTGCAATGAAATGTATTAGGCTGCAAAAGCAGCCCCCAGAGTAGTAGTGGAATGGCTATCAATCAGCACATTCAAACAGTAGCAAACACGCATTGGAAAAGTCCTGAATTGGCCAGGGGGAGATGGCCTGGACACACCTAGCCAGGGCTTTTCCATCCTTGCCTAGGACTCAAGGGTGGAAAGCACACAGGCGGGAAGAGGGTTAAAACACATGAATGGTTTGGTCTCCTCCTGACAGAAGCGTGAGAACTGCTCTATCCCTTCTACGTGGCAGTGTGCAGGGAACGAGGACACCGAAGGGAACTGCAGCTCCTCAGCCCAGGTTGCTCTGCCATCCCAGCTTGAGGCCTCATGTTATTGCCCACTGTTGAGAGGATGGTCCACATAAGCACATGTAAGAGACGCAGTGGGTGGCTAAGTGATGTACTGGATCTAGTCCCACCCATGCTCACAGAGAATGTAAGAAGTGGTAGATTTCCCCTCTGCCACTGAAAGGATGGCTGCTGAAAAGCTGGTGCAGGAAATCCCTGCTGGGTTGGCTCGCCTGGTTTACGGCAGTGGGAATACCGTTATGAAAGAGAAACGGCGGGCCTGGAATAGACATTGCACTCATGAATGGAAATGCCCACTTGCAAAACAGCATAGAGCCACATATGCCCAGAGAGGTCCTGCAGCCTGACCTCAAGTGTTCAAAGCAGCACAAGGAACGAGGGTCTACTCGTCACGGACTGGAGGGGCATGCACAAGCTGAGAACACGAAACAGACTCATCATGGCCCATGCCCTGAGAGGAACACGCCCTGCCAGGTCAGACTGGACTTTGTCACCTCAAACGGCTCTTAGCCTCAGCCTTTTGTCCTGAGAGGTTGGAAACTCTTTCCTTTTGAAAAAAAAAAAACAGGAGTACTTGTGGCACCTTAAAGACTAACAAATTTATTTTAGCATGAGCTTTCGTGAGCTGCAGAAGTGAGCTGCAGCTCACGAAAGCTCATGCTAAAATAAATTTGTTAGTCTTTAAGGTGCCACAAGTACTCCTGTTTTTTTTGCGGATACAGACTAACACGGCTGCTACTCTGAAACCTGTCTTTCCTTTTGCTGCACAGAGGAGCTTGCTGATGATTACAACCCATCGGGACAAAGCTTAGCCCAGGAGGAACGAGTCATGTTCCAAGGCTGGCAGAGAGACTGCCTCAACCACAGAAACGGAAGAGATTCCAGTCAAGGCTTCCACAGGAGCTGGAGCTGGCTGTAACCTAAAATGGGTCGTTTCTTTGTTAGGCCAAGAATCAACAACAGTGATACAGCGACTACCAAAAGCGGCCCTCCTCTCTGGCTGCCACTGTCTTTGTCAAAGGGCCTAGCTCCGTCTGCAAGGGAGAACTTGCTTCTCCCCAGACACTTTGCTCTCTCTTTACTCTGTCATGTGGTTGCGGAGGCAGCCGTTGTCCTAGGAGCAGCCCTTAACTGACCGGGAAAGATTTGGAGGAAAATAAAAATACACACCCATGCATTTGTGAGATGGCACAGAACATTTAAAATCGCTTTCACAGAGAGGGAATCTTTATTTGGCCCATTGGGAGAGGAACGAAGGGAGGAGTAGGAGAAAGATGGAGGTGGATCAACTAAAATGGAATGACTCAAATGTGCAAATACATTTCATAACCTCCCCTGAAGGGCCTGAGACAGGTACATACACGAGACACACATGGGTTGCACGGATCGCCATTTCCAGGGCAGCTCTAAATGCACCACTCCTATCATATCATTAGTAACAAGTCAACCCTCCCAGAGTCAGTTAGCCAGGCTTGCTCGGTTAGTGACCAGTTTCCATCCAGGGCAGGTGGCAGGGTGAAGGCCAGAGCTCAGAAGGCATGCTGGGGTAGGACTCTCACACTCTGCTGTTCCCCACCTCCAAAGGCGCCCAGGGTCTCCAGCCTGCGCAAATGCTCCATGCTTCTGCCAAGAGCCTCTTCCAGTCGTCCACGGAGCGCCTGGGCCCCCTCCAGCTCCACCTGCAGAGTCTGGCCTCTCTCAGGGCTAGTTAGACACGTCATACAGAAAGGGAAGAGGGTTAGACAGGCTTCACAGAATGTCCACACAGTGGTGCCAGCTCACGTCTAACCACTACTTACTCAGAGCACTGCTCATCAGTGCTCCAAAGGTAGATCCAGCATCGGCCCCTTCCACTTCTCTTCTAACTTTGACCAGAACCAGCTGCAGGCACCAAGCCCCAGCACCCACCCCCCACATGGGTCAGGCACAGACTCGTACACCCACAGAGCAGTTCCTCCAGACTCACCCCCAATCCCCTGGGAAGTCAAGGCAGGGACAGTGGCTTCCTGGCTGTCGCTATTTATCACCACTGAACCAAGTACCAAGAGAAACTTCATGTGCGCATGGCTCCTTCAGCCCCGCAGACTGCTCAGCTCCCCGCCACCACCAGGGTTCGCGTGGCAGAGGGTAGCAACATCAGTCACGCTGTCGTGGAGGAGAATGACCTGGACAAACCACTAGAAGCCCCAAGCAATTTTCAGATCAATGATGTAACAAAGGGACATGCAGCCTCTCTGAGATGTCAGGAGGCAAGGGAGGGGAAGCCAAGGGGGCAGGGAGAAATCAAGGGGAGAGGAGAGAGAATTTGAAAGGAGCATTAGAGCTCTGTGGTGTGATTAACTCCTGCTGTCTTGCCTGACTCATGTGATCTCCTCTGCCATGGGAAGGATGCTGCCTTTAATCAGCCACTCTCCAGCAGCAGCCCACTGAACAATTCCCTGCTCATCACAGGCTCACAGACACGCTAGTGCTTCAGCTTTTCCCTTTTAACAAGTCCCCCGAGGGAGTGCAGCTCCTCCACCTCGCAGGACCACACGGCAGCGACAGCACGAGGGCCCCCTACCTGTCTGGGTGAGCGTGGAACTTCACCAGACTGCTGTACAGCTGCCTTTCTGCTTGCAGAGCTTCGTTCAGGCGACTCTTCTCCACCACCAGCCCTTCCAGCATCAGCAACAGCTGCGGAGAGCGGAGGCAAAAAGCAACAGGCAGAGGTAGGAGCTGAGCAAGGCCTTCACCTCCACCTAGATACACATGAGAGACAGAGTCCAGCCAAGAGACTGGAGTTGGTCATGTCAGAGACATGGAGACGAGGGGCTGACCTCCGCCTGTGAGGGGGATCCAAACCACCTCTCTGTGCCATAAAGAGGGTCTGAGCCCCTCTTACACCTGCACGTACACTGGCACACTCCCTCCCAGGCAATAGCATTACAGTGCAGAACTGGCAATAGAGAACTAACTAACTGCAGGAACTGGAAACGGGCCTGAGCCTGCAGCCCATGAGATATCGCCTCTGCAGGAGATTTCATCAGAGCATGCGCTACCTGTTGCTGTCTGTTCCCTGTAGCCTCCTGTCCTCGTGACTCTGCTGTGGCTACTTTCTCCCGAAGCACCAGGACTTCTTGGGTCAGTCGTTCCACAGCTGGGATTTCTTCGGGGTCAACCAGCTGCATCTGCAGGTCCTGAAAGCCAAGGAGAGCAGAGTTGGCTGGAGATCAGCAACAGGAGACACCCCTTGAACTTCATACAAATCAATGCGAGCTGGAATTACAACGGTCCCTAGAGACATCGCAGATTAGGGTCACTAACAAGGGGAACTCCTATCCCTTCCAAGGGCGAGCCAGACAATTCAGAAGAAAACCACACTCAGGGATGTGCAGCACCAACATCCCAGAGCAAGCCCTACTGTTGCTTTGTGCTAACGGGAGCCTGGCTCAAGACTCCAGACAGGATGCAAGGCACCCTGCACGCTCCAGAATTCCCAAACAAGGTCCAGGATGCACAGCAAGGGCACTCCAGGAATAACGAGATCCCCAAATGAGCATCTGAGCAGGATGATGGGAGACTCCTACATAATGAGATGTCAGATGGAGCCCTGGGTTTTACAGGAACCATGGAGTGAGGACCAGGATGCCAAGCCTGAGATGTTACAAGATCCATGCATGAGACCTCGAACACAGCTCAGGAGTCTCCTCATGCATCCACCTCGTTGCTGATCTCCATGGAAACCTGGCTTCCTGGTTCTGACATTTTACAGAACGCTGGAAGCCAGCTAGAGGCCGCGAGGTGGGGGGAACTGGAGGTTCTTCACTAGCATCCCTGGGCAGAGATGATCAGACAGTATGTCAGGAGAACTGTAGAGATCCCACCTTTATAAGGTCCTCCTTGCTCTGGATGTTCCTGGTCAGGGACTCAATATCTGAGGCCTGCACCTGCAGCTCCTCCTCCTGTGCCGTCACCACAGACTGAAGAGAAGAGAGCTCCAACTACAGAGCAGAGACCACGGGGTCAGTGAAAGCTCCGCAACCCAGACACATGCCATAAACCCTCCATGCCATTGCCTCAATCATCCCACCCCCATGCCCCTAAGCTGTGGTGCTGGCCAAAGTCGTGAGGGGCCTCCTTCACTCAGTGGAACACTACTACACACTGTATGATGCCTATCTGAAGCTAAAGACAACATTTCTGAGAAAGGGGGAGGAGAGCCAAACTGGGCCCAGGAAGGAAACTTTCCTTCATTCTCATCAAGTCAGCACTGCAACCCGATAACCAAACCCTTTGTTCACCCCTCCACCAAGAGAGGTGCCTGTGGAGTTGATGGTCCTATTGCCATGGAGCTAAAGGACCCACATCAATCTGTCAGCTTCATGACTATGACACCACGTGGGGACAATCCCTAGTCCAGTGGTCCTCAACCTATTTATCATTGTGGGCTGTGCTGGGCTGCAGGTTGAGATCCACATCATGCCTCCCCCTCAAACCTCCCCCCACAGATCTCTATGCCCAGCGCCTCCTGCCCAGAGACCCCTTCACAGAGTGGGGCCAGGAGTGAAGCCCTGGGCATGACGACAGTGACCCCGGACCCCACTGTGCAGGATCGGGGAGCCGTCCGACTCCGGACTCAGCCGTGCAGGGCCAGGTTGTAGGGCGGCAGCCCGGACCCCAACACTGTGGGGCTGGTCGGCAGCTCCAACACCAACCCCAGCCCTCCCCGGGCCAACCGGCAGCCCCGGGCCCCACCAGGCCAGCTGGACCATCTGGACCCCACAGTGCTGGGTGGCCAGGCAGCCAGGAACCTGGATCCCATGTGGCCCAGCGGCCTGCGGGTTGAGAATCGCTGCCCTAGTCAGTAGCGAGCACAAAGGTCGCTATACCGGAAACCAGAGTGTCCCCGGGATAAAGTATAGGCCAGCTACTCACAAATGTAATGATCTAGATGGTTTCCATTTAGGAAATAAGCTACCTCTGGGGTGGAACACAGCAGCAATTTAACAGTGCACTGCTCGTGACAGGATGTGAAAAAGAAACTATTCCTCTTGCATTTTTTGTTGGATACAGAGAGGCTGAATGTAATCGCCAGAGCTGAAAATCTGACCAGGACACCAGGGCTAGCACCTTCCATTCCCATGCAGGGTCCTTACCAGAAACCAAATAATAATTAACACTCAGTGCTTCCAAGCTCCATCGTGCTGGGCACTATACAAACACCGAGCAAGAGACAGACCATTCCCCACAGGGTGGGGGTATGAACACAGCATGGCTGTTTGAAGGCAGGCCAGGCAGGATTTGGTCTCGAGCGAAACAAGCCTCAGACTGCCGACACTCAGGGTCTCTCCACAAACTCACCCTGCTTTCTCTTTCCTTTCTTGCCATTAGCTCCAGTTCCTCTCTGGCATTAATAAGCTCCTTCTTCAGCTCAGCAGCCGTCTCCAACAGGCCTGGCGAGGAAACCACAGCCCAAAGAGTTACACTAAGACAGGACTTGAATCATCTACCACACACACCCTGGTTTTTTAACTGTAAGCATCAGAAACAGAATCTTTTCTAAATTAGAGCTCAAATCCTCAACAAGTTGATGGCATTTGTACCCCTACCACGGAGGTGAATTTTCAAGGCCTTTTCTAATGCTCCTGCTCCCATAGTGATCCTCAACTACCAGCCGCCCCAACTAGAGTCCATTCCCATTCCCAATGCCCTCCCCTCCAGAGTCCAGCGGCCCCAGCCCTAAGAAGAGTTCCAAGTATCCCCGCCTGCCCTCCCAGATTAACCGCACTCCTCCCAGTCAAGGAGGGAAGGACAGTCTGATTAGCCCAGCCACAGTGATCAGCAAACACCAGCTCCTCCTCCCATACCAACTTCCTCCACTCAGCACTGGAGTCCAGAACCTGTCAGTGATTCCCAAGCACCAGTCTCCCAACCCAAATCCAAGCCACAGTCATTGAGTGCCCCAAGTTTTATCCCCAGCCTCACAACCCTGGGGAAGGATGACTCCAGTCAATACTCCTGGTTAAAGTTCTTTGGTGTCTTTGCAGGCTGTTTGTCACATGAGACAGTTCTCCCCAGGGCAAAAGCCTTGGGTCACCTTCGTACCAACTGGAGAGAAGCTGCCGCTGTACTGACCTTTCTCCATCCTGTATTTGCTGTCCTCTACCTTGGAGATTCCGGTGGCAGTAGCGTTCCCACAACCTCCTGGCAGTAATTCCTGAAAACACAAAGTTATCCCTGGTTTTTCCCCCCTTAGAGATCATCCTGTGCACCCTGCACAGTTTAGATCCCTCTGCACACCTCCAGGCCTCACTGCCCAGCACTGAGACCAAACACAACACATGCTCCTGTACTGGTGGCACACAGACCATTGGCCAAATGGGGTTTTCAGTTATGGGGGAGCTGACCAGAGGACTGCAAGTTTTTGGGGATCTCAGAACCCAAAGGAATGGAGGGAGACAAGCGCACATGGGCCGAGAGCTTAAATCTGGTGTGAAAAACAAGCTTGGGAAGTCAGGAAAGGGACTCCAAAGAGCGAGGCGTCCAGAGCAGGAAAAAGAAAAGAGGTTCTTGGACACTGTGTTTGGGTTGCACCAAGTGGGACTAAGTAGCAGGGACACCAGAGAAGAGGCTGCAGCAACAGTGCAAGAGATGATCAGAGAATGGTCTAGGGCTTTAATAGCTAGAAAGAAGAGGAAAGGACGAACCGAAGCTGCTATCACGAAAAAGCGGCAGGATTTAGCAAGATTGGTCTGGATGCAGGAGGCACACAGAAGAATCAAATATGCTGTGATACAGCATGGCCAGAGGGCAGCAGGAGAGCGTTAGAAGGGAGCCTTATTCCCTGAAGAGGGAAGAAAGTTTGCTATAGATTAACTAGAGCACCTGAAGCAAATTAGAGCACCTGCAGTCAGTCACATGATAAAAACCCCTGCTTCAATCAGACAGTGTGGGAGTTGGAGCAGAGAACAGTTTGAAGGGAAGCAGAGGACAGTTTGGAGAAGTGCTGCAGTGGGCTAAGAAGTCCAAGACCCTAGGTAAGGGGCACCTGGCTTGTGCAGAGGGAGGGCAGGAAGCCCCCCCCACAAGCTAAAGGGCAGGAGAGGGAAGTAGCCCAGGGGAAGGAACCGTCAGTTCAAGTGGTTCACCACTATCCTCAGGGCCCCTGGGCTGGGACCTGGAGTGTCCTCTAGGACACTAGTGGGGCAATTAATATTCCAATTCAGGGGCAAGAAATGGCGCCCTGAAACCCCCCCCCCCAAAGAAGAGAAAGCGCGAGACCCATCATAATAGTGCTGGCAATTTGCCACAATGCCCACAGGCTGTATGCATGGACGACAGCGCCAGGCCAGGGGATTTTCCATGATGGGTACCAATCTTCCATCAGAGCCTTGCCTTCTTCCAGACACCTGCTAAATCGGACACCCTGGGGGTGCTGGCAGTGAGCACGACAGTAAAGGTTACAAAGCCACTCCCACGTTAGCCCTGTTTACACTCCCTCAGAGCCCTCTGAAGAACTTTTCTGGGCTGAGCCATACCAGCTAGCTACGTAGCAGAGATATTTCTCTGTGCAACTCAGCATCAAGAATTCAGAGGTTAACAGTGGAGCTCAGCCCAAATGTACGATTTTGGAAAGGTTAAGGAAAGTCTCTCCAGCTCATTGTGAGATACTGGGGAGTGGGGAGACACCACCGATGGCCTATTAGCTCCTTCCAGCCTAAACTCCATGATTCTAAACCCTATGACATGTTTTACAACTTTAAACAAAAATTAGACATTTGTTCACCAACACACCATTGAAATGGTTCCAACAAAAGCAGCCTGGCTTATGCTCAGTGACAAAGGGCGTGATATTGCACTCCATAATGTTTTATGGAAATATGCTTATAAGTGTAAATATGATGTAACTGGAATATGCTTTATGTAAAAAGTTTCTTGTAAGGTATCATTACAAAGGTTATAATCTACTAAGTATGTTCATCCTATTTGTTTGCATGTATTATTTCTATGTCTGGAGTTAGGAGAATACGATATAAACTTGTACTACTAATGTAAACACATTTAGTGGAAGCCTTTAAAGGGTGCTTTAGAATCAATGACCTGTGAATGGGTTTGTTTACTTGCAAGCCTTACTTGCAAGCGTTGGTTCGTATAAATCAGCCCAGGAAGAATGGTAGAATCCATCTTAAACCTGATGCTTTTCCATTTAGAAGGAGGGATGGGGATCCAGAGAGACAAGAGATTCCCGCTTTGTGCCAAAGCTATAAAAGGGGGTGGAAGAGAACAAAGGAGGCAGCGAGTCATGAAAAGCCTCTAGTTACCCCTGAGCTGGAACTAATAAGGACTGTACCAGGGGAAAGGATTGGGCCCAGACTAGGAACGCATCTAGTGTGTGAAAGAAGCTTATCTGAGGGCGAGATTTTACCTGTAAACAGTTTCTTAATGTATTAGTCTTAGACTTGCGTGTTTTTGCTTTATTTTGTTTGGTGACTTACTTTGTTCTGTCTGTTATCACTTGAAACCACTTAAATCCTACTTTTAATACTTAATTAATAAAACAAAAGTGATTTTATTAACCGAGAGTAAGTGATTAATATCTGGGGGAGCAAACAGCTGTGCATCTCTCTCTCTCTGTGTTATAGAGGGTGAACAATTTAGGCATTTACCCTGTATAAGCTTTATACAGAGTAAAACTGATTTATTTGGGGTTTGGATCCCATTGGGAGCTGGGTGTCTAGGTGCTGGAGGCAGGTGACCTGCTGAGCAGTTTTTGGTTAAACCCTGCAGCTCTGGGGGCGTGGACCAGACCTGGGTCTGTGCTGCAGCAGGCTAGCATGTCTGGCTCAACAAGGCAGGGTTCTGGAGTCCCAAGCTGGAGGGGAAAACAGGCTCAGAGGTAACTTCAGCACATCAGGTGACAGTCCCAAAGGGGTGTCTGCGAGAGAACCCATCACAAAGGGGTTCCTAGTAAAGCTGATTTTAAAACACTTGACAATTGAGGATGAATACTCCAATACTGTCCACACAAGCAGCTTCTGCTCTCAGCTGATCTGTGGGGGAAGAAGCTTCTGAGTGACTGAGAAAAAGCCGTGGGGTTCAGATCAGGATGTTCTGATCTCACCTGGACTCCCATTAGCAGGGAGGGTCTTTTTGGTTTGTGCCTAGCACAACAGTGTCCAGATCTATGAGTGGGCTCCTAGGCACCATAGCAATACAAATACAGTAGTAAATATTAACAGCTGCCAAGGGCCTCCATGTGAGCACTCAGTGCTCAATCACTCCTCCCCCGCAGTACGTCTCATCATCCCCCTTCTGTTATATCTCTGCATTTGCTTTCTTCCCACAGGCCTCTCTCCCCTCTGCTGCTACAGCAATCACTTCTCTTCTCGGTCCTGAGGCAGCATGCAAAGGACAGAACAATCCAGTGCACAATTCCTACTTGAAAGGGCTGCTTGTCTTTCTGGAGGAGAAGCCTGCCATCAGCCGCTGGGTTCTTCCCTGGCTCATTCCTCACCAGCCGCTGGCGCAGGAATTGTACTTCACCACTCTTTTCTGCCAGAGCCTGCACCATCTTCTCGGCAGCCACCTGACACAGCGGGAAAGCACAGCGAGAGGAGAGAAGCAGAGGTGACAGAGTTGGGTCTCAGTTGGCTACTGGCACAACTCCTTGCTCTGGCAACATAAGGACAGATTTACCGATCACTTGCTGCTGGAGCAGAGATCAGGAGCTTTCCTTTCCAACCCTAACCAGGGACTTAACTATGGGCTTTGTGGCAGCATACACAACAGTCAATGCTACAGCACTGCCATCACAGCCCCCTGCTTTCACTTACCCAGCCTTTACTGAGTAACTCTTCAGCAATGCTACCAAACCTTTGACTGGGATGGTGAAAACTCGCCCATGGCATGGGGGCTGCAGAGTGCAGCAATATGGGAGGAGGCCTGGAAGGACAGAGGGGATGAGGATAGAGGACAGGAGCTGGAGGAGAGAAGGAGGCAAATGCTGTGAGGAGATAGCTGGGAGCTTGGCTTTTTAATCTTGTTGTTAAAAAGGAAAATTCAATGCAAAACTCCAGTGATATTTAAAACTGACTAAATTTCAATGCACAGAATGCAGGCAATTCTGAGGGCAGGACTCTTGTGGAAATATTAATATATGGAGATATACCTATCTCATAGAACTGGAAGGGATGCTGAAAGGTCGTCGAGTCCAGCCCCCTGCCTTCACTAGCAGGACCAAGTACTGATTTTTGCCCCAGATCCGTAAGTGGCCCTATCAAGGGCTGAACTCACAACTCTGGGTTTAGCAGGCCAATGCTCAAACCACTGAGCTATCCCTCCTCCTGGTAGTGCACACAATAGTCCCGAGTACTAGTTTGACTGTTAAATACAGCTAACATACAATGGACAAAGCTCCCCCGATGCTGTCCCTCCACCCTTCTGATTCTATGCAGGGGAGATGACTCCACCAGGCTATGGGGCTTCCCTCTGGTCACCTGATGCCACCGCTGTGGGGGAAGGGCTCCAGGGTTCACCATTCCCATGACTGCTGGCCAGGCAGTGGTGGTACATGTGCACAGAATGCCCCGTGAATGGGCACAAGCCGAGAGCTGCACACCTTCCTCTCCCCAACCCCACAATACGCACATGCAAACCCCGCTCTGGGTGCACAAGCAGTGGGTTTCACAACGTAGGCACGTGGACAAGCGAACGGCAGGCTCAGAATTATTACCATAGAATTTCCCACAGATGACAAGTTGATATTTGTAACCTTACTCTGCATTAACATGGGCGAGGGGGGTATTCTCACTGTTATGTGGTTCTGAAACATGAGACACTTCCTGCAGTTCCCCCCACAGCATCAGAGACTGGAGACCAGTTTCCACACAGCAGACCCCTCGGAGCCACGCTGGTCAGCGGCTGCTCTGAGCGCAACTCACTCGGCTTTGCTGCTCCCGGACGCTCACGGCTTGAAGCAACTCCCGAAGTTCAGTCTCATGTTCTCCAGCCTGTCTGTTCCTGTCACTCAGAAGATCCTGCAGCATCCTCTCCTTCTGCTGGAGACGCAAGCACAGCTCCTCTGCAATCTCACTCTGCCCTGGGCCCAGCTTGCAGAGCAAGGTTGCTGTGAGCTTCTAGGGGAAAAAGGAGGGAGAAACGGGTTAAGACATTTCATCTGTATGCTGAGAGAAGCCTGGCACTTTGGGATGAATGGCTGTGCAGCCTGGGAGCACCTCTCTGATCACATGCAGTCACCAGCAGAGAATCAACGCACAGCAAGCATTTATGCCAACACAGCATTCGAGGGCCTGCCAGGATTCCAGGGAGCAGCTTTCCTGGCAGCACATATGGAAGGGGCTGGACCATGCATGTCACTCAGAGGCGGACGTGCCTCTGTGCTTCCATTCTGTAGGGAGAGCCTTTGCTTCCACAGAGCCGGCAATTGTTGGTGCTCTCGAATTGAGGACTATGCTAGTTTAGATATTTTTACATTGCCTCTGATGTGCTCCCTCCTCTGCACTGCGACCAAGAGCACAGAGATTTTAAAAGGTGAAACACTGGGGGGATCACCAAGAGGAGCAGGGTTATGAGTTTGCCCCCCGCCCTTCCCCCCATACACTCCACCAAATCAGGGTAATGCATCTGACACCCCCTCCAAGGGGAGCAGGATGTCGCAGTGGCACTGAGTGAGTGGCCCAGGGGCCTGGCAGTAGTGCTCAGGGATTCCATCCAAGAGAGAATAGCTGGAGGCATTGCAGCAAGGAGCATGGGCCTTACTTCCACTTCCTTGTTCCTGTCGTGCAGAGAGGTCTGCAGTTGCTGTATTATCCCCTCCTGCTCCTTCTGCCAACAGCTGGATTTCGCCTCGACTTCCTCTTTCAGCCACTGGAGGTTCTGGCAGGTTGCTGTCACCTGCTCTAGTTCCAGCGTCTTGGCTTTCAGTAGGCTCTCCATGCTCTAGGGACCACAGAGAAAACCAGGAACACACTGAGGCCCAAGTAGTTTCTTGTGCACTTAAGTAAACAGGATTGAAACTATTCAGTCTCTTCTACCCTTTTGTGCAGCCTCAAACAGTCATTACATTCACTCCCCAAGGAAAGCTTCCACCTCAGCATCCAGCTGAGAAATGGCACATGGAACTATTAGTTTAACCTCTTCCTTCCCCAGGTGCAGGAGGCCATCAGAAAACTGCCTGGTGAGGAGGGATGAGGATGTATGCAGGTAGTATGCTAAGCAAGCACTCACCAGAGAAGAGCCACAAGAATGAATAAAGGATTGGCAAACATGCCTTATAGTGACAGACCCAAGGAGATCTATTTAGTTTAACAAAGAGAAGGTTAAGGGGTGACTTGACCACAGTCTATAAGTATCTACATGGGGAACAAATATTTAATAATGGGCCCTTCAACCTAGCCGAGAAAGGTCTAACACTATCCAATGGCTGAAAACTGAAGCTAAACAAATTCAGCCTGGAAATAAGGTGGACATCTTTAAGTGAAGCTAATTAACCATTGGAACGATTTCCCGAAGGTCGTGGTAGATTCTCCATCATTGACCATTTTAAATCAAGATCTTTTCTAAAATTATTGTGGGGCAGGTCTCTGGCCTGTTTTATGCAGATCAGACTAGATGATCACAGAGATCTCGTCTGGCCATGGAATCGATGAGGCAGCCAAAGCACCAACGTAAGGGCTGGCCACACCAATGGAATGAATGCTGTGCCAAGCTGAGCCGGGAGCTCTGGTGATCACCTACACATAGGTGCACTGCACCGGGGACAATATGCCAGGGAGGGGCTCACACTTACATGAATGGTGGCCTCATTGCTGGACAGGACGCTGCGCAGTCTCTCCAGGTCGTGCTCCCGCTCTCTCACAGAGAGATGGAGCTGTCGCAGCTCTTGCTCCTTCTCTTCCACGGCACAAAATTTCTCATCTATTGCTCGCTACAGGGAGAGAAAAGGTGATGTAGAGATCATAGAGAAAGAATCCCTCGTGCGGGGACAGCATCCTGAATTCTCTTGCCATGCAACCTACTTCACACTACGTGGGAGAACTCAGCTTACTCCATGGGGATGGGAAAGTGGGGACAGCCCCAGGGAAAGGGAGAGCAGGGGATACCAGACCTGGGCAAGGGAGAGCAAAGCACAAGGGATGCTGTGCCTATCCACCCCGCCAGGAGTCCAGGGACTGAGCTCAGGGAAAGGATGGGGGAGACTGTGCTGGAATGTCCTGTGCTTACCTCCAGAGCAGCATCTCGGTCTTTGATTCGCTGCTGCAACTTCTCCAGCATAGCATCAGTCACCGCAGGGTTCTTCTCCAAGCTCTGCCGACGTTGCAGAAGTTCCTGGGATTCCTGAAGGTGCCCCATAAGCACACATCAGCACAGACACCGATGTTACTGAGCCAGTGCAGGGAGTTGTGAGGTCAGAGCACCTCTCTCTGAGCTCGCTCTCCTCTCCCCACACTCAAAGAATGGCAGAGTCCACAGGTCAGGTCAATATTATTCTGTCTGATTCCCTCCCCAGTCAGGGATCACCTCGGGCTGAGTCGTACTGGCATCAGCCACAGCTACAGATCCCTCCCTGTGGCTGTAGCCAGAGGGTTCTCCTCAGACTCCAATCTCTCTGAGGGCAGGCCCTGGAAAGCTGCACATGGTCATGTGGTTGCTGGCACCCAAATATCAAGATGAGGCTAATCCTTAATTCACATCATTTCACCTCACCTGCAGAAGCTGTTCTTTGTGAGCCAGCCTCTTGCTCAAACGCTGAACACGCTGCTCCTGGGCCCGGATCTCACAGCATCTCTCCCACTCCAGGGCCCGCAGCTCCTGAACCTTGCCCTGCAGCTCTGCTTGTACCTGCTGCACAACACTACGCAGCTCCTGAAAGGAAAAACACTTCTCACTTCTTTGCTATAAGATGCCCACTTAACAGGAAGCCCTGTTAGTCAGTCACACCAGAGACAGACACACCTTCAGGAGCCGCTGTTATCCTGTTAAAAACAATGAGGAGTCCGGTGGCAACTTAGAGACTAACAAATTTATTTGGGCATAAGCTTTTGTGAGTAAAAAACCTACTTCTTCAGATGCATGCTATCCTGTTGAATCTCACAAGGTAAAGGGCAGGCTGGGCTGCAGGAGAGGACAACAGGGATTCAGATGCTATAGGCTGCTGTCTTTCAGATCAGAAAACTGAGAGCCTGACCTCCTTCTGCAGGAGAAGGGGATGCTAACCCTTCAGCAAGCATATGGATGGAGCACAGATGAAGAATATCTCCACGTGGTTCAGCTTATGGAAGCTAGGTTCAGTACATGTGTAGCACACATGTAGATGGAGGTAGGGTTTTCACAGCTGCACGGACAGATGTCAGTGTGGACCATGGCTGAGTATGTCTCAAGTGGGAAGTTCCTATTCCCTATCTCCATTGCTATGGAGTTTAATACATCTCCACATATCTGATTACTTACCTACATGGTGAGTAGGAGTTTTGTACAGCACAGCCACCAAAGCAAAACTTTCAAACATTTATTACTTTTTCTTTGAAATTACACAGAGACATTTAGTGATTTTTAAACTCTAAATCCACCCATCTCACCAAAGTGACCACTTGACACGGAATACCAGCCACGTGCCTCTTTCTTTAGTTCTATGTATTATTTTGTGCCCAGCGCAAGAACAGCACAACTAACTCTTAACTTCTTCAGAAAGTCACTGTCAGAGTAGGTCCAATCACATGAAGTTTGGTAGTGAAACTGACAAGCAACTGGAATTAGGGTTAGAAAAAAAAAATCATAAAATATCAGGGTTGGACGGGACCTCAGGTCATCTAGTCCAACCCCCTGCTCAAAGCAGGACCAATCCCCAGACAGATTTTTGCCCCAGATCCCTAAATGGCCCCCGCAAGGATTGAACTCACAATCCTGGGTTTAGCAGGCCAATGCTCAAACCACTGAGCTATCCCTCCCCCTGTTCTGCACTCAATTCCCTAACTGCACTTCAGCAAAGTGAAAATTTGTTGGTGACTGTACAACTTTAAAACTGATACAATTTTTCCTGTGTATGTAGGAACCTTTTTTTAAATCCCCTCTTCTAGCCAGAGGTGAAGTTTAAAGTTTTCAAGTCCACCCCGGCTAATCCACTGGGGAAATAGGAGTATAGCATCACAAAAAGAAACAGGACATTTGCACCAGTTAACGCATACCAGTAAGTGACACTACTGATCCACTGTATTCAGTCTCTGCACTGACGGTGTGCACGTACTGCTGAATGTAAGCTAACAGGAAAGAGACAAAGAAAATGCACAGCACAGTACCCACTTAAGGCATTCAGCTAATATAAGCATTATGAAGGCCAGTGGTTTGATTTCTTCATATGCAAAAACACTTTACTGTCATCTGCATGTGGCATCAGGCCATGCCCAAAGGCTGAAGCATGCCGTACCTGATTGTGTTTCCACGACACCTCTTTCAGCTGCTGTTCCTCCTGCACAGCAGCCTCTAGAAGCTGGGTAGTTCTCCTGGCTTCAGCCAGTTGGTGTTCTTTCTGCCACTGAGCCCTCTTCAGCTTCTGCATCTCCAGCTGGGTGCAGAAGAGCGTGTTCTGCAGATCTAGCAGTGCCATATGCTGCTGCTGCTGCTGGGAAGGGGATGGATCCTCTGAGGTCTGACAAGAGAGGAGAACAGAAATGTGAGAGTGTTTAAGCATGAGCTCACAAGAGCTGTTCAGAACAATGAAGGAGCCCGTGACAGTGAAATACCCAAGGCCTTTCAATTTTCTTTTAAAGGCAAAGGCCCCTCACTTCTGGGGGATGGAGGGGCCCACAGGGACATACCTGCAAGTGTCCAAGTTGGCTTCTATGTAAAATGTCTCGTAGTTTGGCCATTGTCTCACTCTGCCCTTCAATCACATGGTACAGCTCCTCTGTCTGCAAGATAGGAGACAGGACACCCAACCATTAGCAAGCCCCACACCCCCAGGAGTCTTGGACACAGATTGCCTCTGCCTGTTGTAAGTGCTTTGACAGAAACAAGTCACAGGAGAAATGAGGAAGGTTCAAGGATGGCTGAAGGGTTCCCTCTGAATTGCTGCTAGAAGAGCATGCTTCCCTGCATCCACATTTCCTATACAAGGGCACAGCACCAGACCTCCTCAACAGTGCTAGTTACCTCACTTTCTTTGCTCTTCAGGGCCTCGTTCAGACTCTGGATTGTACGATCTTGTCTCTGGGATGCTTCCTGGACAGATTTTAATTCAAAATTCATCTCATTTAGCTTTTCCTGCAGCAACTGAACACAGGGAACACAACAGTTTAGTTACCAAGCCCAAAACTTCATCGAATTGTCCCTAAGAATCCCTCCACACCATACTGGGTCCACAGCACCCAGAGGTTCCTCTTTATTTCCCCAGATCAAAACCAATGTTGCTCCCTCTGAAGTCTGGCTCTGCAGCTCTTGAGCTGGGTGGAGAGAGTAGCATTGTCTTGTCGCAAGGCCTTTCCTTCTTTCACAGGGGCTAAGGCCAACTTCCAGCCATAGGCACAGACTCTGTGGGTGCTCTGGGGCTGGAGCACCCATAAGGAAAAAATGGTGGGTCCTGAGCTCCCACTAGCAGCCCCCCCATCAGCTCATTCCCACCACCCCAGCGTCTCCCGACCACTGGTGGGTCCTGTGGATCAGTGTCTCCCCCTCTCTCCATGCACCTCCCGCCTGCCGCAATCAGCTGTTTTAGAGCATGCAAGAGGCTGGGAGAGAGGGGGGAGAAGCGAGGACGTGGCGTGCTTGCGGGAGGGGACAGAACTGAGCAGGAAGAGGCGGGGCAGGGTGGAGCAGGGGTGGGAAGAGGCAGGGTGGGGGCGGAGCCTTTGGGGAAGGGTGGAGTCGGGGCGGGGCCTGGGGCAGAGCTGGGGGTCGAGCACCCCCCCGGCACTTTGGAAAGTCGGCACCTGTGCTTCCAGTCCCCAGTGATCCAGTCTGAGGGAGGGGCTGGAATCCTGGCCTCCGACCCCATGCATCACAACACTTTGCGCATTCACCAGGAGAACCCTGCTTACTCTGTCCGACACTGTCTCCGACACTCAGCTGCCTAATGCCATTCCCAGTTTCTATTACTCATTTCCCCAACCCCTTCAAAAGAGGAGGAGAGGCTCCAGCCCATGGTATTCCTGGAGATCTGGAACCTCCAAACAGAACCCACATATCCCAGAGACCACTTCCTTTCCCTCCAACTCACCCACTACAGCTAGAGCATTACAGTTACATATTTACACTCTTCCTCCAGGTAGCACTATCCAGCCAGCCACTCACTCTTGCAGTAACTGCCTGGATTTAGTTAACACCATACTCGAGCAAATGCATGGTCCATCCAGCCCAGTGTCCTGGCTTCAACACAGTGAAAACCACATAACGGAATGTAACAGGGTGTTCACCGCACCCCGCTGTGTTCAGCCTCCTGGGCCCGCTCCCCAATGAGTCGGGACCACTTCAAGCTGGTACAAACAACCATGCCCTTATTCTTGTGTCCGGACCCACCGCCTCAGTGGCAACAGGGTAGCAGGCTCCTGGCTCCTTCTGAGCCTACTTTCCCCTCCTGGTCTCTGCCCCACCCTCCGGACTCACTGCCTCCCAAGCGTTTAGCCTTTGTTAACAAGGCTGGGGCCAGTCCTAGCTAGTTGCCCAGCCCCAACCCATTTCCCTGATAGGGGCTGGAGTGGCACGTGCTGATTAGGGCTTCCCCTGCCACACAGAAGTTTTGCAACATCATGACTGGAGGGGAAGGCTGGTTTATGGCCTGAAACATGAGTGCCAAAGCACCTCCTACGTTTTCATCTTCACTAGTGTAATAGAAGATAAATCTTTTCTCAATCCTGCTGAGCAATTGCTTCCATAATGGCATGTGGAAGTGACTTCCACAGATTAAGTTGCTTAATAAAAGTGTTTATTTTAATCAGTTTTAAATGTCGCCTTTTAAATATCTTCTTTTATTATGAGAAGGTAAATATCTATAATGACCTTGATACCACAGTGGTCCTCAAATACTCCCAAATGACCTTCTCTATACTGCTCATTAATTTATATATCGGGCACGTTACCTCTTATTTGGCTTCTTTTGAAAATAAATTGCCCTTGTCATTTTAATCCCACACCCCTAATCATTTTCATTGCTGCTCTCTGGACCTTTTCTATTTCGGAGTTATCCTTCCGGAGCGTGGCTTGCCAAACTGAACTCAAGTGTTCCAGCTATGGACAACAACTGATGTATATGAGGGCACTGTAACAGACTAGGTTTTACCATCCCTTTCTTAATACTGCTAAATTCTCTTTGCAATTTTGCCTGTTGCTGCACGCTGAGCAGAAGTTTGCATGGAACTGTTCACAACAACCTCTGTGGAGTTTTCCTGATCGGTTACAGTTAATTTACAGCACCACAATGGGCATATATAAAACCAGCTATGCCTTCCCATGTGTATTCATTTAACTTGCCACTAGGCTGGCCATCTTCTTGTTCAGCTAATTTTTAATTCATGCCCTTTAAAAGCATGCCAGGGCGGGCCCCTGTGCAGGCTGACCTCCTTCACCCCACACCAAAAGGAGGCCGGCTGCCTCCATGGCAGCTTCCCTCTCTGCCTGCAGAAGGCTCACCATAGAGCAGGGGTGGCCAACCTGTGGCTCCGGAGCCACATGCGGCTCTTCAGAGGTTAATATGCGGCTCCTTGCATAGGCGCCAACTCCGGTGCTGGACTGACAGGTGCCAACTTTCCAGTGTGCTACAGGGTGCTCACTGCTCAACCCCTGGCCCCGGCCCCACTCCACTTCTTCCCCCAAGGCCTTTCCACTCCTTCCCCTGAGTCTGCCATGCCCTTGCTTCCCCCCCCCCCCCCAAAGCCTCCTGCACACTACAAAACAGCTGATCGCGGCAAGCAGGAGGCGCAGTGATGGAGGGTTAGGTGCTGATCAGTGGTGCTGCTGGCAGATGGGAGACACTGGCGGCAGGAGAACTGAGGGGGGGCTGCTGACATGTTACTGTGGCTCTTTGGCAATGCACATTGGTAAATTCTGGCTCCTTCTCAGGCTCAGGTTGGCCACCCCTGCCATAGAGAAGCAGCAGCCAAGAAGCCAGAGTGGGAGGGGCAGGCAGTGGGTGGAGCTAGGGGATGTAGGCATCTTTCCTCCAATGGCTCTATGGAGGCCCCCTGGCACAGGGGAAGGTCTTTCAAACACTGCTTTAGAACTGGCATAAAGAAGGAAGCTGCATAGCGTAGCTATAGGAAAGGAAGCAATTCCTAGCATGGTTGAAGGCCAATAGCACCATCTCAGTTTGGGCAACTTCCAGTGCCTGCAATGATACTTCATGGCTATTGCTAATTAAGGTAAACGAGAATCCTCAAGGAGCTGAACGTGCAGCCAGTGAACAAATACCTTGTTGGTGGCATCATACTGCTGGATTTTGTCCTGCAGCTCAGCAGCATGCGATTCAGACACACAACCACTCGCCACAGGGTCACACTGAGTCAGCTGCTGATGGTCCTCAGGCAGATTCTGGAGAGAGAAAAGAGAAGTGGGTGGCCTGAGTCCTTGCTTGGTTTCTATTCAGAGTGGTGGTGGCCCTCCTAACATGGATTTCAAAACATCTGCTCCTTATAGCTGCCTTCTCAACATCCTGCCACGTGCACCTCCACCCTCTCTTGCTACATGTCTGGCTGATCCTTCAGGGACCTTCTGGCAGTTCCTCCTCCCCTCCCAAAGGTCTGTTCTTGGTCCACTGTTTTCCTTTTACACCCTCTCACTGGGTGATCTCATCTGTTCATACAGCTTCAACTACCATCTCCAGCCAGCGACTCACCAATCTACTTCCCCCACTCCAATCCTGTCCCTCTCGTGTGCCTTGCGGTCAGCTTAACATGGCCAGAGCTGAACTTAGCTTCCTTCTGAAACTCCATTCACTTTAGACCAGCATCAGTTCCTCTGTCCATAACGCAGGATAATCATTGCCTCCTCCCTTGCCGTCACACCCAGCCAGTCCTGACACTTCATCATCAGGATCTGACCTTTTCTGTCCAACCTGACAGCAAACACTCTTGTTCAGGTCCTTACCTCCTGTCCCTATTATTGTAACCTCCTTCTGAGGTGCCTCCCTGGCACCCACATCACCCCCTTCAGTCCATCCAAAATGCTTCTGCTGCTAAGATCACCTTCCTCACCACAGGACTGGAACCTACTTCTCACCCTCTTTGAATCACTCAACTGGCTCCCATCTACACAATGTCCAGCCCAAGATCAGGACCGGCTCCAGGGTTTTTGCCGCCACAAGCGGCAGGGAGGAAAAAAAAAAAGCCACGATTGCGATCGGTGGCAGCTCCACCGCACCACTTTCTTCTTAGGCGGCAAGATCCTTCCCTCCGAGAGGGACTGAGGGATCCACCGCTGAATTGCCGCCAAAGAGCCCGATGTGCCGCCCCTTCCCCTTGGCCGCCCCAAGCACCTGCTTACTGAGCTGGTGCCTGGAGCCAGCCCTGCCCAAGAGTCTTGTAATCACTCTTCACAGTTCTCCATAACTTAGCTGACCTCCTTCTGCACTGCCCCTTCCACTCCCAGTGATGCCAACCTCAATGCCCTACTTTATCCACAAATATTGTTGCCTGCTCCCGCAACATGCATGGAATGCCCTTTCTCAGATGATTTGTGAGGCCAACGCTTCTCGTTCAGGTCCCCCCCCACTTGCTCCTGCCACTAGGCCTGAAAAAGTTAGCCAAGACAGACATCGATTTACTTGGAAAGCAAAGAAAAAGAATCACACCTTCCTTAGCGCAGCATGCTGTGTGCCAGCAATCGCTGGGTAATCACATAATAATTTGATTGACGCATCTGTTATCAGCCCTCCTTACTGTCTCGCTCCTTCACATCTAATTAGGCCTGTAAGCTCTTTGGGGCTGAGTTCAGACCCACTCTGTCTGGAAGGTGAGAAGCACTTTTTCAGATAGCAGCAGCAGTAGTAGACAATGGTTATCGGGGAAAATGCAGCTGCCGCCCAAATTCACTATTGCTTTCCTGCTGAGGACACACTAAAGAAGATTTGAGAATGCCTCGGCCAGACTTTCTTGATACAACAAAGCCAGCTCCAGGCATCCCTACGCACAGCTCACATGGCAGCTCACTTTGACTAGCTCTATCTCACTGAGTTTTCCTCTCCGATGATCATAGGAAATGGGTCCCTCAAAGGAACAGAGAGCCTGTACAGTTGGAGACATTGAGTATTCGGGGAAATAATATTTGATACTTCATTCTGCCAGCCAGTTTGCCTCTGGATACCTTGCTAGTGGATGTTGAACCAAAAGTCAAATCCAAGAAAAGGGACGCAGTTGCAGGAAGAGGCCGTGGCAGGGGTCGGGGCAGAGGCCGAGGAAGAGGGGGACCTAGGCGATAACTTCTCTCACACCACAGGTACATGTTACAAAATTCTAAGCAGTCTGATATTTTTTGTACAGGTTTTGTTTACAATGTCGATTTTTAATAAACAGCAAGCAGAGAGAAACCCTGAATGCCTGAGGGCAGCACACTGCTCTTCAGCCTTTGAATGCTGGGTATTGTTCTCTCTCTGCTGACTGATTTTTGGTTCCAACCTGCTCCTGCTCCTCCCCACCCCCGTTCGTTCTCACCTTCCTGGTCCCATCTGATATTCTTCTTCATCTTCCTCCTTTATTCCCCACTCCCCGCCTCATCTTCTCGCCCTCCCCCTCAATGACCCTCTTCCCCTTCTTTCATCCCCCCTTCCACTTTTCTGCTCCTGTTTCCTCATCCCCTCCTCTCATTTGCTCTCCCTCCATTCCTCTATAAGCTAAAGGGGACAAAAACTGAACCAACAAGCCTATGACCAGCACCACCGACCACTTTGCTTGGACGTGATATTCCTTCCCCTCCCAAGCCTTTAATTTTTTCAGTTTCAGATGCAAGCTCTTCAGGGCTGGGAGGCCAGACCATGTTTGTACAGCAAACAGCACGGTGGGACAACGATCCTGATACACGGCAATATAAATAAACCAATCGCAAGAGCTGCAGAGGCAGTGCTGCATTCTGTCTCTGGGTTACAGTGAGATACTAAGCACCAACATCTCTGGTAGGTTGATGAGAGTGCACATGGCCTCTGAAAGATGGAACAGCAAGGGCTGTGGGCTGAAGAGGAGAAAAAGGGGGAAGGAACCTTAAGGCAGCTCGGACAGCCAGAAACGACCCATATTCTACAAGGAGGCTGTTAACAAGAGTCAGGCTGCTGGGAAAGCAATACAAGGAGCCCTCTGCATCTGAACAATAAAAACCTAAAAGTGGCCCAAAGCACTGACTGCAGTCATAGCTAGATGAGATCAGCTAGCTGCTGTGTCACAGCTACAGTTAGTGGTTAGAAAATCAAGAACTACTGGCCACTTGTTCTTCAGTCCTTCTGCCTTTGTAATTTTTAAGAGCCTAGCATGCTGCCCCAAATAAAAGAGCCGAAACATTTAAAACAGATCATTTTGGCTGAGCTTTGAAATTTTGTCTAGATCTAGTTCTCAGCAGGGACAAGAGCCTTTGCTTGGTTGACAGCATATTTAATGCTGTAAGTGACGGGGCGAGCAATCACTTCTGAACAAGTGCCGTGGACAGCGAGTAAGGTTTTAATAAAGCTCTGCACACTGACATCCCTGCACATTGTTCTACCTGGCCTGACTAGGGGCCCTTGAGCATAGAGGCTGCTGCTAGCACATCTTACAGGAGGCAGACTGTAACTCTTTAGTTAGGCAGCTGAAAAGGCACAAGGAAAAGCATAAATTCTCCCTCTTCCCCAATTACATTGTTTTAAAAAATGGAAATATTTGAATAATTGACACACACTAGAAAATTAAAAGAGAGCCATGACCAACTTAGAAGAGCCAAGTCCTGGCACTCAGGATCTATCATCCTTAATTCTTCATTACTGGAACACTACTGTACCAAAAATAGAATCTTTGCACCCCAGAATTTTTTCTACATTGGCATTTTCTAAGTTCTCCCCACCAGTGCCCCTGCAGCAGCAATAGCAGCATTAGCATAGACTGCCCATCTGTCTTTCATAACCACCATGTTGTCTAACCCTGCCAAGAGCAGGTTTGCACAGAATAGTGGTGAAAACACTGGCAGCCAGTTTATGCTAGCATTCTTGCTACTGCCTCTGGAGCTGCAAGGCTGAAAGCAGTTTTGATGTTTTGCAGAAAATGCCAGTGCCAACCAGGCCTAAGAAGTCATCTGCCTATCAGATCATAATGCTCTGAGACATCGTAATTGTGATGAATGAACCTAAAATTCCAAGCAAGGAACAAAGACAAGAAGCATATCAGCTTCTTAGAGAAACGCAGCGCCTATGATTGGCGGATTTTCACGTTAATGGAATGAGCGCAATATTTGGCTCTTGAAGAATCGTTTTCCTACTGGGGAAAAGAAGGAAAAAAACATTTATACAAAAACTATTTGCTGGCAACTGCCGGACTTTCCATTTCTAGCATTAAAGCCATCTAGAGGGTGAGTAAGAGCTTTCTCCTTCTGCCAGATCCAGCACTGGAATCTGTGGAGTGCTGGTGATAACATTTTGTTGCCATGGTAAGAAATGGGAAGTTGCAAATTCAACATGATGAATCACTGCAGAAACAGACATGTGACAAAGGCTGGAGTTTAGAAAACCCTTTGTAAGTAACTCTGAGATATAACAAAGATAGTAAGACATGAGAGAAAGCCAAGCCATTTAAATCCATATACAAATTAATGTTTGTTCCACTCTTGAAAGATGTTCATTAAGAAAAAAAAATCTTATTCTTAATACTGTACATATGTCCCCAGTAATGAAAAATGAGCAGTCAGGGATATAGAGACTGTAGGACAGGGCAGAAGCTGCAGCATTGTCCCTTACTAGAAGGTTTTTCAGGTGGTGTCAGCAGATCTTCAATTTGTTGCTTTTGTCAGTTTGTGTTCCTCCATAGCACAATTTCTAGCCTGTCAATAAAGCCACGTCATAGCTGATGCGGAAGAGTACAGGTCTCTGGAAAATGCCAGACTAGGAAAAGAATCAGCCACTGTATAGGAAATGTATCCACTGGCTACAGTTGCCATAGTAATAAACAAGCATCTTTCTAGTCCCTAAGGCGAGCAGGCACATTAGACAGCAAGACTGCTAATGTGAATGCAATTAGACTGACATGGATATTCCTTAATTGAAGCTGACTGGGGCTTTCTATTCATTAACAAAAGAGGTAAAGTAGTTACAGGTATAGTTTTCTGGCCACATGCTAATCAGGATTTTAAAGCCTAGCAAAACAGAAAATCCAGGGCTATAAGTGGACTGGAATCTACACAGTGGGCAAGACACCTGGAATTCCTCTCAGAGCAGAGTCTTCAACACACAGACACTTTGGTGGCATCTGCCACCAATCACTTGAACTTTTTAAAGGATCAGGAGACAAAGCAAGTATCTAGAAGCTAGCCCTAAAATCATGCACTGAAGCAAATCCATCTCAAAGATGATGGTCTCTGAAGGTAACATACCAGTGTACCCCTGTGTGCTGTGTACGTTTAAGGACAGATCCTTAGAAGGAGGATTATAGTTTAGGACTCTGTCTGAGAGAAGGAAAATTCCTGTCAGAACAAAGCAGTTATAAAGGCCAAAAGAAATCAGCACTTAGAAGAGGTCTCTGGCAGATTACAATATTTCCTTTAGGGGAACTTATAAATTTAAACCAAGTTATAGAGAGTAGCAAGGAAAAATAAAATAGCAGTATTTGCTTGGTAGGAAACTAGAGGCAAACTAAAACGCAAACCCACACTAGTATACCGTCTTAGGAAGGAGCAGCAGAGAGAGAGACAGCGGTGAAGGAACCAAGCCCCAGAAGGCTCACTTCTTCAAAACACAGCAGGAAGACAATACCTGATAATGGAAAACGAACTGATTGCATAGAAGGGGTACAGTTAAAATAGTTAAAAAGGCAGCTACCTATTCCTAGTCTGAGTTTGGCTACATTTAGCTATCCATTTGATCTCAGCACATCTGAATCCACAGTGGTCTCAGGGTCAGTATTTTTTTAAACTAATGTTGCACATTGACCTCTACCTGTACCCGAAGTGGCATATAATCTTCACCAAGATCGTCCCACAGCTCCTGCAGGTCAGAAAGCTCCAAGGGAAAGGGTTTTGTGGCTGCATTGAGGAAACCAGAACCAGCATTCACTGAGCCAAGAAGAGCACTTCCATCCACCAGGTCACGGCTAGGCTTGGAACATGGCAGGATGGATTTCACTGGAATAGGTAATCTGCTCCCTCTGGGACTCTGAACGGGCTTGTAGTCAAAAGCTTTGATCAGGCTAAGGGCTAGCTCCAACCTATTCCCACAGGATGACGAGTTTGGAGTAGTATGGGCATCCAAGCAATCATCACACTTCTCACTCCCTTTCGCACCTTTGTCTGCTTCCTCATCCTTCTGTCGTGGAGGGCTGACCTTAACCGTTGTGTCCAACGATTCAACAGAGGACCCAGGAGTCCCCTCCTCCATGCTTTCTTCTTCCACAGGCACCTTGGCACTTGCCGAGTCAGCAGTTATAGGTTCACATTCCTCATTGCATACACTAGCTGGCCACCTGGCGGAAGGACCACAAGAGATACTCCTGGCCACCTTTCGTGGGACTCTGCAAATTGCTTCGTAGTCAGCATCTGCAACACGTAATGTAGCACAGCCATGGCATCGCCTTGGGCGGTTACCCATGCTTTCCGAAGCGTGGCAGCTGTGCAGTTCTGGGATATGTTCCTCATGCTCTGTCCAGCATTCAAATCCAGAATAGGCAAAGTCCTCCTGAAGAAGGGCCGTGTATCTGACATCGGGCAGGCCAGAAATGTCAACAGTCCCATCCCCAACAACTTTGTCATCAATACCAGAGTCTTCATTATTCCTCCTATACATACTGGCAATGCAAAACTTGAGACGATCCTTCTCCAGCAGCAACTTCTGCAAACGCTCGATGGAGAGGGCTTCGATGCGAGCGATGACCGTGTCAAACCTGTAGATGCGGTCCAGCATGAACGCACACTTGCTACAAGCAAATTCAGCTTTGCCATCTCGGCAGAGCTCCTTGCCCAGGACGTGGGAGAGAAGCACCTGCAAGTTGAGCTTGGCAGCTGTGTGGAATATCCAGCGTCTCTGGTTGCCACAGAGCTCCCGGGCACAAATCCGGCAGATCTCCCTCATTTTCCTCTCTAGCACCCAGGCCCACACCCAGGTGTGCTGGGGGACTCCTCCCTGCTCACTCAGTATATCTCCTGGGGTCGTTCACTGGGACCTCCTCACCTCACAGGCTCCCCCCCCCTTGAGGATCCCCCTTACCTCACAGGCTGCCCCCCATCCTGGGGACCCCCAATCTCACAAACTGCCACCACCAGGGATCCCTGACCCCACCTTAGGATCCCCCTGACCGCACAGGCTGACCCCCTTGGGGAACACCCCTGACCCCTCAGTCTGTCCCAGGGACCCCTCAAGCTTCCCCCAGAGTCCCCCTGACCCCACAGCTCCTCCCTTGGTGACCCCTGACCCACCCCACCGGCTCCCCGCTTGGGGCCCCGCCCGGGCTGCGCGCGGCCCGAGAAGGGAAGGGCAGAGCGCGACCGGCCGTGAGGCGGCAGCAACCCGCCACGACACGTCCCGCCGCCCGCGAGCCGCCTCCTGCCACTGGGGCTCTTTGATTACGGCTCAGATTTCAAGATGGCTCCGCCGCTCATGCGCGCCCGGCCGGGATTTCTGGGAGTTGTAGTTTCCATCCTCCGCCCACAGCCTACTAGCGCGTGCGCAGAGGGAGGCGCTACAAAGCGGGCCAAAGGACGGTACAGTCTCCCCCTCCCCTCCAGTCCCAGTTCTCATGGGAGATTCAGCACAAAACCCAGCAGCCAAAGAGGATCCTCAGTGCCACACAAAGCCCACCCTCCCCGTGCTCCCCCTGCCCAGGCAATGCCCTCTGCAAACAGTGACCCTACTGCACCCCCTGCCCTACCTCCCTGCAGCCAGTATAGACAGCGCTTTATCGCCAGGAGCAAAGCTACCACTGCTCGTTCAGGGCGGGTTTTTTTTAATCGCTGGGAGAGCCCTAAGTGTGCTGGTTTGACACTAGTGGAAACAGGAGCAATCCTCTGCGGTGAAAGCTTTCCTCAGTCCAACTCCCAACACTGTGCCCCAGTTCCAAACTGGAGAGACCACACTCAGCTAGGTGTGAAAGGAGTTGCTCAATAGTCCATTCAGCCTTCCAAATGAGCTTACTGCCAACAAGACAGCCAATTAACACCAGTTGTATTATCATTGATTATTTGCATTATGGATGCACCTAGAGGTCAGGGCCCCATTGTGCTAGGTGCTGCACAAATGTACAACAAAGAGACAGTCCTGCCCCAAGACTCTTACAATCTAAGGCCCTGTTTACACTGGCATGTTTCTGTGCAGTAAAGCAGCTTTCTGAGCTGTAACTCCCGAGGTGTACACACTGCCAAGCCGCTTAGTGTACAGAAACTGCACAGTTGTAGTGCTTTAAAAAAAAAAAACACCCTAATGAGAGGCGTAGAGCTTTCTGCACTGGGGCCAATTACAGTGCTACGATTAGCCTCCGGGAAGTGTTCCACAATGCCTGTTGTCACCTCTCTGGCCATCGGTTTGAACTCTACTGCCCTGCCTTCAGGTGACCAACCATCATCCCCACTCCGTAAATTCCTTTGGAATTTTGAAAGTCCCCTTTCTGTTTGCTCCGTGATGCATGCAGTGGTCTCAGCACATCTTTCCAGGTGGCCATGCCTGCTCCACACACCAGGCAATTCCCTGCTTGGAGCAATACCGAGCTGCTGGACCTCATCAGCATTTGTGGAGAGGAGGCTGTCCAGTCCCAACTGCGCTCCAGCCATAGGAATTATGATACCTACAGACTGATTTCACGATGCATCACAGAAAGGGGCCATGACCGAGACACATTGCAGTGCACAATCAAAGTGAAGGAGCTGCGGAACGCCTACCATAAGGTGTGGGAGGCAAACCGCTGCTCCAGTGCTGCGCCCACGAGCTGCCGGTTCTACGAAGAGCTGGATGCAATACTCAGAGGCCACCCCACATCCACTGCGAAGGGCATTGTGGATACTTTGGTGGCTTGTGTGCCAGTCGAGAGTGGACTGAGCCAGGAGGAAGAAATCTTGGATGAGGATGTGGACAGGGAGGAGGACTTGGAGAACAGAGAGGCATGCAGCCAGGAGCTCTTTTCTACCCCAGAAGAGGCTAACCAGTTACAGCTGTCAGATCTTGGCGAAGCGCAAACAGGAGAGGAGGCCCCTGGTAAGTGGATTTGATTTTGAATCACTGAAGCAAGTTGTTGGAGGAAGGAGGGTTGCAGAAAGCAAGTTTGTCACCCACCGCATGCCTAGTCTGAGCGGCGGAACAGGCTGTTGATTGACTCCCCCACTTAATGGGAATCTCCCTCAGAGGATTGCCCAGGAAACTCTTATGGAGATACTGAGCAATCCACTGCCACAGGTCCTTCAGCAGAGCTGCTTTGTTTCTTGCTCCATTAACGGTAACTTTCCTGCACCACTGTGCCGTCACGGGGGCGAGGAAGGGGCTGGGGGGGGGGGGGGGAAACCACTGCTGCACACAGGCAAGCCGCATAGGGGCCAGGGCGGAGGCCGCAGTCTTGGAGAAGACCCTCCCTTGATTCCCTGCTGAACCTCAGCAGCGAGACATCTTCCATAATGATCACATCCTGTGGAAAGTGTGGGGATAGGAATGATTATCAGGCCCCCACTACAGTGCTGGCTCTCCCCAAGAGCCACATGCCCAGTGTACAGCAGGGTCCAGGAAGACTGATTTACTCTGCCTCTGTGGCTACTCACCATTTTGGGGATCTTGTGGACCATATGTGCTTGCCTGGGGTCAGCCAGTTAGTGACATTGGTGAATCCTGCGAGGGGCCAGTGGATCAGAGGCTGGACATTCCAGGGAGATGCTCGGGAGTTGGAGTGTGCCCACCGCTAACCCGGAGAGAGAGAGCAGGGCCTGTGTAGGCCTAGAGGGCATTACCTGTGTTGCTGTGGCAGGTGGAGTTGGGGAGCTGGACTATGGCCTCCTCACGCTAATGGTAGGTGGTGGCCAGGTATCTCAAAGCCCTGGATACTCCTGGGGAAGCATGATAGGGAGCACAAGGAAACAGGGAGACAATACTGGTCAGCATGTGATACAAAGATCTCAGCACACTGGCTGCCTAACCCGTGTTGAGTTTCTCGGAGGCCATGGCAGAGTGGAGTTTGATGGAGGGGTTTGGAGGACGGTAAGTGGGATGCTCCTTCCAACCGGAAGGGTCACAGAGGAGCCTGTTGAAAATGTTTGAAATGGGCAATGAAGATGGGCCCTGCTCCTGGCACAAAGGCTGGGAATTGGTCTCTCAGTTCTGTGTAAGATGGGGGTGTTGCGATGTGGACCCTGGATTTGCACTTCCAGACTCACACTGAGAAGGCCACCGCAGAGCACACACTGGCTGATGCAGGCAGGATTCGGGTTGAACAAATTAATAAAAAATAGAAAAAAAAGTTTGATAAAAAACAATTAACGGCAGAGTAACAAATCAGCAACCCAACAAACCCTAGTACGCAGCCATGGAGGAGACAGGAATCCAAATGGGGGCCCAGTGCCTCCAGCCCTTTGTGTACAGAGAGGAGGAGGAGGAGAGGTAATGGATTGCCTCATCTGCTGAAGGAGAAGGCAAGCACAGGGACCCTGATTGGTTGCCCTTCCACAGGAGGTGGGGTAATGGACCACTTAGGTGGAGAGTCCCCTTGAGGCAGGCAGGATTTCCCCTGGGGACCCATGAATGGGTTAGAGAACTTGTAATCTACAGGGAAGACCCATGGAGTTGGCAGATCGGTGTGCCAGCTGCCAAGGCACAACCTGTGGCCTGGGGCACCAAGCTACTCCCACACTGTATGACCTGGCAGAGTGGGTGGCACCTCACTGCAGAGCATGGAAGCGGAGCTACAAAAGGGAGGCTTTTTCATGCGGTGTTTTTAGCAGGCAGAGGCGTTGGCTGACTGGGGGTTGGCAGAGGAGGTGCAGCCTGCTTCCTGCTGTAGCGCTTCAGCTCATGACTGTGCTCCAGGCTCAAAGCTTTCATAGCCCTTTTGTTTGCAAAGAAACACTCCACATGTAAACACAGCAAAGCGGAGCTGCTGAACTGAGCCAGGTTTAGCCACACAGCAGGAGCCCACAGCTCGGGGAGCTGAGCTTTCAGGCCTGTAGATGGTGTCAGGTCCTGGGCCAACTGGAACCAAAGCTCTCAATGCAAGAAAGGCCTTGAGGCATGGACTCCTACCTATCTATAGTGTTTTCTACAGCACCCAACACCATCCTAGTGAGCGCACCACCACCAGCACCAAACACCCACAGGCTCAGCTTAGAAACTGGAAGTGCCAGAGGATTAGTGAAGAACAATTTTGTTAATAAGAGATAAGAAGAAACTACATGGTTCAAGCTGAGCCCAGTATCCCTGGGGCCAGTGGTAGCCAATACAGAGATCCTGGGGAAGCAATTTCCCTGACAAGGACAGGCTGCTGGAGCAACAGGGGGCACCAATGTTCCACAGCAAGAACTGGTGTGAGACCCCCCCAGCTGCCAATCACCCCCACCCCGCCCTAGAACCAGTGTGGGGGACCTGCACCAGCAATGTGCAAGAGCCTAGGCCCAAGAGCAAGGATCTGTTGCAATTAGGATCTCTAAAGAATATGTCCCTTTCTTTAAAAGCAGCATTTCAACTGCCATTATTAAAGGGCTGCGCCTCCTGGTATTTTGACATCAGCAGGAATACCTCAAATTGAAGAACCACAGGTGAGTTAATTCCTAATATCAGAGTCTTGCATTTGTGCATTTGCCAAAAGATTTCTGAGTACCACTGTCAAACCCTTTCCAGGAACACAGGCCAATCAGGATGGAGAATGTGCAGCCCTCCCAGGTGTTTCATATGTCCAAGGTTGTTAAATCTAAGTTCAGCTCCAAGACTGATATAAAATATAAACACATCCCTTTCCCCCAGGCACCACCAACAGAAATCAACATCACTGATCAGTAACACTTCAGTGCATATGCCACATCCACAAACCCAGGTTCATCTTCCCTCTCCATCCTTGCAGCTTTGGTGTCTGTATCCTTCAGAGAGCCTGGGCCCTCTACATTGCTGTTGGGGCTCATTCTCTATTGCCCTTCCCACAGCCTCTGTACCTGAGGATGCAGGCAGTGAAGCTTGTCTAGGCATAACTGCCCAGCATAAGCCTCCAAGAATGTGACTTTGAGGAGGCAATATATTCAGAGAACTCCACCAGCTGCTAGTTAGTAATCTAGTTTGATCCCTTCATGGCACTGAAAGCCTTACTGATGCTTGGAGCTAGCTTTTCAGAGGGTATTTTAAGACCGCAGTTTAAAACTGCACATGCAGGCAATAATTAGGAAGAGCAAGAAACATTACATGATTAGACCCTATATATTATGGCCTAATTCTATAATTTTTCTCTTTTGCTTTTCATAATTGTAAACAAGCCACTAGGCAGCAAGAGAAGCTCAGATGTACCAGGGATTGGAAAATGCAAAGTTATTATAGGCTCATTAGCAGTTTCCTGGCTAAAGTTATTATCAAGGTCTTCTGATTGAAGCTCAGCAGTTTAAAGACTGAATTCTGCCCTCAGTGACACCTGAGCAATGTTAGACTGAGGGTACCCGAGGACAGAAGGCACAGCTGGCCTCAGACCAAATTCCCATCTTTTAGGGAAAGGCACCATTCGCTGCCAAGCAGGGGAATCTAAAGATTTCCTTTGAGGGGGTCAGGAGGCAGCTTCCAAACCAGACTATTACATGCATTTCACTTCAGCACTGGAGAGATGAGGGTTGGTTGGGTGTGACATATTTATCAAATTGTCTTGTTTTTCCTTCCACTTGTCAGTTTCGACAGGGTTGTTTTTTGGGTGGGTGAGTCATTTGTTGCCTAAATATGCCAGAGAAGGATTAAACCCCACCCCCAGAAAGCAGGTGTCCTTATAAACTGGGTCCAGCCTTCCCACCAGGAAGTCTCAGAGTGTTGCTACCCTAGAACTTGCACCAGGTCTGCCTAAGGTGCAGCTATAGGTGAGTCACCCGTGTGGCCTTTGCTACCGCTGGCTCCAGGCAGCAAGAATTACAGCTTGGAGTGTTTGGTCATCAAAATGCAAGGCAGGAACTGCAAGCCCCAGGCTCCATCTAGTTCAGCCCCTGACAGTAGCCAGGAGCAGATGCTTCAGCAGAAGGTGCAGAGAACCATGGGGTGGAGAATTATGGACTCACTCACCAAAGGGGAAGTTCCTAGCTGTGTCAATTAGAGGCTGGTTTATGTTCTGAAGCAGGAGGGTTTGTATCCTTCGTACAGTGCATTTCAAGAGAGGCCTGGATGCTGAGATGAGCTGCAAGAACCTCCCCAGTGGGATGTTGTTTAATCACACTCAGCTCTTGGCCTCAGTGAGATCTTGTGGCAGTGAGTTGCACAGGTTAACTGTGCAGTCTGTAAAACAGTGTGTCCTCAGGTAAGTTTAATTTGCTGCTTTTGTTTCCCTGAATGCCCTTCAGCCTTGTATTGCAAGAGGTAAATAGGCGTGCCACTTACCTTCCCTGAGAGCCTGGGTTTCTCTCCTTCCCCTGCACTCATCACTTCCAGCCATACACCCTCCCACTTCCCAGTATGCACTGCTGCAGAGGCCCACAATTTCCCTTGTGATTCCCAGCATTCCCCCAGCAATGAGGAAAGCAGGGAGCTTCACTCCCAAGTTCCCATCGCAGACCCTGAACAAAGGCAGCCGGTTGGGTTGGCTTCCAGCTGCCATCCCATGACCTCATCCTCCACATGCTAATCTGGGAGGTGCTAGTGCTAGCTCCAAAGGTTTCCCACACTAGTTTTAAAGGGCCAGTACACCCTATTGCAATGCCCGACTCCAATCTGAGCCCCTACCCTAGGAGGCAAGGCAAGTCCCTCCAGCAAAATCCCATTGTCCTAGCTGCACAGGACACAAGGCCTTGCCTAACGTACTTGGAGACGTATAAAGAAATGAATGAGTGCTAGGCATTAAATCACCACAGAATCCTGCCCCAGGCAAATCCATTGTAAGAGAGTTAGAAAACAATTCTACCCCGCTGCCTGGTCCACACTTACCAAACAAACCGTGCCAGTTCACTTCTGGTGCCACTCCACTGAGGTGAGAGAGGGACACCTGGCCCAGTGCCTCCACCCAGCTCAGCAAGAACTGGTTTTAAAGCTTGTGGACAGGGAGGGACTGGGAGAAAAGGCCCCTAAATCATGGCTGCTCTCCCCCCGCTCACCCCCCCCCCCCCAGATGCACACACAGAGCCTTATGAGTTAAACCCAACCTACTGAGTGATTTGCTAATTGGTGCATGAAGTGTGACCAGGGGCCCCAGTGCCAGGTTTCCACTCACAGAAGATAGATTTGGCTCAGATGGGCTGAGAATAACAATAAAGAATACAGTGCCACGCGGCTCTTATCAATCCAAGATTGCAAAGCCCTTTACAAAGGAGGTCAACACAATTACCGCCATTTTATCGATGGGGAACCTAAGGTACAGGGCAGGGAAATGACTTGCCTCAGGTAACCCAGCAGGCCAGTGGCAGAGCTGGGACTAGATCCCAGGAAATGGCCCAGCTACATGTGAAGGAGGGACACGTTGGGATGCCTCAGACTATCCCCTGCACAGCTCCCATCTCACCTGCACCTCCATTTCTCTGGGCTCCTCCAGACGCTGCAGCAGGTTCTGCTTCTCTGTGGCCAGCAGCTCAATGAGCTCCTCTCTGGCACTTAGCTCCTGGATCAGCTCTTCAATGCGTCTGCCAAGGAGAAAATGGCTTAGTTACCTTGGGAAGAAGAGGACGATCTCCGCTAAAGGGCTCTGTGTTCAGCGCAGGACCCAAGGCAGCTTCACATCACATTTGCAGAACTGATTTTGGGGCCAGCCAAGGTATGGGTCAGTCCCCAGAGTAAATTAGAGCATCCTTAGGGTTTACGACTGACAGCTCCTAGCCCAAGAGGCTGTTTCTGGAACAGTCCAGAGGGTAGCAACCTGCTGGCCACACACCTCCCCCCACCCATGCCCCTGTGCTGGAGGTGCTGCGAGGAGCCGGGGAGTGCACAATCACTATGTTCTCTGTACAGCACCCAGGGAGTCCTCTTATGTGGCTTAACCCATCCCAGCCAGCCAGTACCACCTGGATCAGCCAGACACTGCCCCTTAGCAGGATCCCCCACAAGGGCTCACTGAGCCCTGGCTCTGCTGGATGCCAACCTCCACCCCATCCTGCAACCCTGCTCACCCAGGCAGTGACTGGTCCTGCTGTCATGAGGCCCAGTGTGGCGCAGCAAGCTCCACTCTGGGGTCTCCGAGACAAGGATCCCTCTTCTGAACAACCCAGCTGGGCTACCTGCTCTGTAGGCAAGGGGCCACCAGCCAGGAAGCAGCAGAGGCAAGTCACTGGAGTGACCACGGCTACCTACTTGTCCTTCTGGGCCAGTGCAGCGCAGTGATCATCACGCAGAACCTGGGCTCCTCTCTTCTCCTCCTCCTTGGTGAGCTCCTTCAGCTTTTTGGTTAGCTCCAGGCATCGTCCCTTCTCAGCCTCCGCCAGGGCTGCCGTCCTCTCCGCCTCGCTCTTTGCTAATCTGGCCTCCTGGGGATGGAATGTGACATGAGCCAGACTACTCATGCCACCCAGGCAGAGAGCCACAACCCCGCTGGCTTGTGAGTGGAAGGAGAAGCAGCAATACCAGTGGGCAACTGCTGCATCCAGCAAGACCAGACATGCTCCCTCCTGTAGGCTGCAGGGTTTGGGCAGAGGATGAAGGGCTGGGCCTACTGACCTGAGCTGCTGCAAGTGATGACTGAATTAGGGCCACGCTACAATCACTAGCAAGTGATGCATCAGTGCTAACATTTGTGGGACCTGCCACTGACATTCGAGTTCAAGTCCCACCAGGAGCTGCACTACAGCCCGTCCTCTTCAAACTCGCTTCAGCCTGTCTCTGCTGAATTGGGACTAAAACCCAACAGCTGCGTGCCCTGGAAAGCTCACTTGGAGCAAGCTCACTGAGCATCTGCTAGGGCTCCGGGACTCTGCAACTCGCTCCCCACCTCCCCTCTGAGCAGCCTGAATTAGATGACATGCTGCAAATGACACCTCTTAGAGAGGACGTGAGCTCAGGGCTGGGGTACGAGTGCTTCCCACAACGATGGAGGGCTTTCTGGAGGTGGCTGTAATGCTGCTGGGATACAACTGTGTTGCTAATAACGTGTTAGGGTGCCCAGAGCTGGGGCTGGGCAGCTTCTTACTGTTATTTCATTCTAAAGGAATAATGAAGCCCCGCTTACAATGTACCATCCCTATGGGGCCACATGGGGAAGAGCAGGGGATACTGAGCGCAGGCTGCTGGTGAGACAAGTGCAAATTCCTCCCTGCAAAACCCTGTCAAGTCCTCCCAGGACACTCACTGCCTTAAATCCAAGAGAGGAGAAATATCACAAGAATACAAAAAATGTTTAAAATCCCTCCCCTGTGATTTCAGGTGCCTCTATCCTTTTCACTGAAGCCATGATCCCCTGCCTCCATTTACAAAACCTCTTCTCTCCAGTTCTTTATTTTAAAACCCAAGGAAATTAAGCGAAAAATAAAAAGCCCTATGACTGCGATGGGAAGGTTAAATACAAACAGTGCCATAACCGCAACAAGGAAGGTTCTCCTAGAGCCAGTTGTGCTCCCACAGTATGGATTACATCCTGGCCAAGATGTTCAAATATAGGGTGGCTCCTAAATCTAGATGTAGGCTCCTAAAGAGGTGGCCTAATTTGCAGAAGTGCCAAGTGCTCAGCAGCTCCCACGGACTTCAACTGCATCTGTGTAATTAGTATATGAAGGAGGAAGCTGCATATCTTCACTGGAACAGATTGTGTCATCACAAGTCTGTGTCCATGACCCAAGGGAGTCTCTCAGAGATGCCAATCTCTGCACCTGTCGAAGGAGACGAGAGCAAGGACAACACCAGGCTGGGAGGGGGCGGCTATGCTGACAGGCTCTCTCGTACCAGGACGGCAGAGCTGCCCTTCCAATGGAAAGAACAGGAGGTGGGAGTCAAGGGCCATGGAGTCCTGCAACTGGTTCCTAATACCCTGCAGGTAACCACCCTGCAGGCCTGGCTCCCTCACCCATGTGCTGTGGGTAAAGAGAGAGGGCTGGAGGGCTCAGAGCTCTGTCTGATGTAGATACAGAGGGAATAACCAGTGGTTCCCTAGCCCATTGGGGTGGAGGAGAGCAGCTGGGGCCTCAGATTTTTTTCCCCAATTCCCCATGGGCTAAGGGGAGTCCTGAGGGACCTCGAACTCCATTCCCCATAAGCAAAGAAAAGTCACAGAGGCCAAGAGTCCCGCTCCTTGTGTCCCATGGGGGCCTTGCCGTGGGGCCCAAAGCTCATCCCACATGGCAAGCCCAGAAGAACTGAGCCCCCTGGGATTTGGGGAAGAAACTGGGACTCCAGAATGGGCAGAGGGGGCTGGCAAAGAGAGAGAGCCGGGCCCCACTTGGTCTCAGGTGGCTCTGTGCTTCTCTTCCATGGCTGACGCCACATGGCGGGGGCACGTGCCCCACCCCACTCACCTCCTGCAGGAGCTGGATCTTGTTCTCCAGGAGCTCCGACACGTGCTCCGTCTCCTGCTGCTGCTCCTCGTAATGGCGCCGGAGCTCTGCTTCATTGCGACTGGTCAGGTTCTCCGCAGCTGCCCTGTAAGACAAGGCACCTGCCTGTCAGAGAAAGGGGCAGCCCGGTACCGCCCGGCAGGGGCTGGGCTGCAAGTAAGGCTGTCCCCCCACAGCCGCCTCGGCTCGCTCCACTCTGTCAGTGTCACAAACGGGGCCCAGACCTGGTTCCAACCCCAGCACTGCTCTGGGAGGCCCCACCTGGCGCTAGCAGCACAGGGAGAGCTAGTGCAGACCAGCATGTACAGCCACACACCCACTGCTGCGCTGAGTGGGGTGAGCATGGGAGGAATAGCAGCGGCTGCTCTACTCCCATGGATGACTATGAGTAGGCAATGTGATGTGGCCGCTAAAAAAGCTAATGCGGTCTTGGGATGCATTAGGCGAGGTATTTCTAGTAGAGATAAGGAGGTGCTAGTCCCGTTATATAAGGCGTTGGTGAGACCTCATTTGGAGTATTGTGTGCAGTTTTGGTCTCCCATGTTTAAGAAGGATGAATTCAAACTGGAACGGGTACAAAGAAGGGCCACTAGAATGATCCGAGGAATGGAAAGCCTGTCGTATGAAAGGAGACTTGAGGAGCTCGGTTTGTTTTCCTTAACCAAAAGAAGGATAAGAGGAGATATGATTGCACTCTTTAAATATATCAGAGGGATAAATACCAGGGAAGGAGAGGAATTATTTCAGCTCAGTGCTAATGTGGACACGAGGACAAACAGATATAAGTTGTCAGTCAGGAAATTTAGGCTTGAAATTAGACGAAGGTTTCTAACCATCAGAGGAGTGCAATTCTGGAACAGCCTACCGAGGGAAACAGTGGGGGCGAAGGACCTCCATGACTTTAAGATTAAGCTAGATAAGTTTATGGAGGGGATGGTATGATAGGATAACGGGTTTAGTCAATAGGTCAATAACGTGCCACAATGGTAATTAGTACAAAGGGTCAATGATAGGATATTGTTAGCCTTTTTCCAGAGGGTCTGGCTGGAGAGTCTTGCCCGCATGCTCGGGGTTCAGCTGATCGCCATATTTGGGGTCGGGAAGGAATTTTCCTCCAGGGTAGATTGGCAGTGGCCCTGGAGGTTTTTTGCCTTCCTCCGAAGCATGGGGCAGGGGTTGCTTGCTGGTGGATTATCTGCTACTAGAAGTCTTTAAATCATGATTTGGAGCATTCAACAGCAGAGTCAAGGGAGATAATTATTTCAGGAGTGGGTGGATCGGCTTATGTGGCCTGCATCTTGCAGGAGGTCAGACTAGATGATCATAATGGTCCCTTCTGATCTTGAATTCTATGATTCTATGATACTCCATCGCTGCACCAGGCCCACAGCAACAGCTACAAACTGCAGAGACCTGAGCGTGGCCTCCTGGTCCCCAGCACCCAGAGAGGGACTGCATGGGAGGATGGGGCACTAAGCCAGCTCCCAAAGGATCTGGGTCTGATTCCCCACTGCACCAGTTTGATGGCACAGAATCAGGCCCCATATGTTCACCTCTCCCCAGGTGGAGAGCCGGATCCAGATCTGAGCCTGGTCTCCAGCTTCAGGCAGTCAGGGCTGGGGCATGCTACACAGACACCAGGTGATGTACCAACCCCTCTGACCCGTTCCACTCTGCCCCCCTCCACCCAAGCGCAGGCAGTTGGAACAAGGAAGGTGTGACGTTATGAGTGTAATATAATATCTCATTGAAAGGTGACAGGGCCAGAAAAAGTTAATTAACTCACAGACTGACCTGACCCATGGCCGAACTTTAGAGACTGGTTAGGAAGATATGTAAATGAATAGAGGTTTGAAATGCAGCCTGCATTGTTAGAGGTAGAAGGGTAGGTGTTTGCTCAGGTCTTGTGATGTAAGCAAACAAGTCTTGTCTATTGCTATAGCTTTAATTCAAAGATCAAAAAAGGAATATTAACATTTATGATGATACTTGAATGAAATAGTATTATTGTCTGTGTCTCTTTGAAGGTTGTGGTAACCTGTATCTGAACTGTTTAATGGATAAATTACCCTGTGCTAATTGCCAGGATGTTTGGGAGAAGGAGAGTTAAGCCTATTGTTTTCTCAGGCCAAAAGGCTGCTGGAAATGTATAAGAACCCTGGGACACGATCCTTCTTCATCTCAGATCTGCTCTGGGTTTCAAGAGGGGGAAAACCTTAAGCCATAAGGACTGAGATCCCCAGTCATCAACTGGAGCCACCCTGAATATGAACATTGGACTATAACCTATGGACTATTTCTAAAAGGACTTTTGGCAACTACAAACTCACCTCTGCTATGTATCTGAACCTCAGGAATTGAATTCAAGACTGTATGTATATTGATCTTTTAACCAACATTCACTCTCTTTTCTTTTTTTAATAAGTTTTAGTTTTGTTAATAAGAATTGGCTATAAGCCTGTATTTCGGGTAAGATCCAAGTTATAATTGGACCTGGATATGTGGCTGATCCTTTGGGTTTGGAAGAACTTTTTCTTTTATATGATGAGATAAGATTTTCAGTAATCATCATCATATCTGATGTGTGTGTCTGGATGGAGGCCTAAGGCTGGGTACTTTAAGAGAACTGTGTTGTCTGGACTTCTAAGTAACCAGTGAGGTACTATAGAAGCTGTTTTGTGCTGGCTTGGTAACCTAAGTTGATCGCAGGATGACTATGAGTCGGCAATGTGATGTGGCCGTTAAAAAAGCTAATGCGGTCTTGGGATGCATTAGGCGAGGTATTTCTAGTAGAGATAAGGAGGTGCTAGTCCCGTTATACAAGGCGTTGGTGAGACCTCATTTGGAGTATTGTGTGCAGTTTTGATCTCCCATGTTTAAGAAGGATGAATTCAAACTGGAACGGGTACAAAGAAGGGCCACTAGAATGATCCGAGGAATGGAAAGCCTGTCGTATGAAAGGAGACTTGAGGAGCTCGGTTTGTTTTCCTTAACCAAAAGAAGGTTGAGAGGAGATATGATTGCTCTCTTTAAATATATCAGAGGGATAAATACCAGGGAGGGAGAGGAATTATTTCAGCTCAGTACTAATGTGGACACGAGAACAAATGGATATAAATTGGCAGTCGGGAAGTTTAGGCTTGAAATTAGACGAAGGTTTCTAACCATCAGGGGAGTGAAATTCTGGAACAGCCTACCGAGGGAAACAGTGGGGGCGAAGGACCTCTCTGGCTTTAAGATTAAGCTTGATAAGTTTATGGAGGGAATGGTTTGATAGGATAACGTGATTTAGTCAATAGGTCAATAACGTGCGACCACTGGTAATTAGTACCGAGGGTCAGTGTTGGGATATTGAAAGTCTTTTTCCTGAGTGTCTGGCTGGAGAGTCTTGCCCGCATGCTCGGGGTTCAGCTGATCGCCATATTTGGGGTCGGGAAGGAATTTTCCTCCAGGGTAGATTGGCAGTGGCCCTGGAGGTTTTTCGCCTTCCTCCGCAGCATGGGGCAGGGGTCGCTTGCTGGAGGATTATCTGCTACTTGAAGTCTTTAAATCAGGATTTGGGGACTTCAACATCTGAGTCAAGGGAGAGAATTATTTCAGGAGTGGGTGGGTCAGCTTTTGTGGCTTGCATCTTGCGGGAGGTCAGACTAGATGATCATAATGGTCCCTTCTGATCTTAAGTTCTATGATTCTATGATTCTATGATAAGTATTGGAATATCCGCCAGCGTTTGGGGTTTGTCTGCTCCGTTTTGTTTGCAGTTCACCCTAATTGAGTGACCTCAGCTGGCTTCCACGGGCAGCACCGTCACAGAAGATGTGAGGAAGTAGGAACACTGTGGCCCCAAGCAGAGCAGATGGGCCTCCTGAACATCACACCAGCTAGCCCTGGCCGGGGAGGGGCGAAGAAGAAGAGGCACAGGGGAAGGACCCTAGCATTTTGGAAAGGCACCTGTGAACCAGAGGGGACACACTTTCCCTGGCTGTGCTGCTGCTGCCGATCATAGGGGGGAGCCTCCCCTCACTGTGCAATGCTCCTGGCGTCCCAGGTACTGCATGCTGCCAGGCTGTCGCTCCATCCCTCTTCCCTGCCGTTCCAGCGAGGTTCCCCCATGGCTGCAGCATCCTTCCTCCAGGAGCAGCAGTACAGCCTGTGCTCTCCCCTCCCAAGTGCATGGCCAGCTGCAAGCTTACAAGGAAATCCAGTGTAAGCAGGGGCTGTCTTTCCATTCTGTGATTGCCCAGCACCATGGGGCCTTGGTCCCTGACTACAGCTCTGGGATGCTATTAGGTTTCCATTCAGTTGCCTGCCAGGCTGAGATAGAATGGGCGCAGACATTGGATCTATCTGATTGCTTCCCTTTTCCCATACTCTGCCTAGATCAGTTGTCTTTCCAGACTGTTCAGAGCTGTGTCTTCATATGTGCAGCACCTAGCACGACAGGGCCTCGCACCCAGATTGGACTCCACTGTAATATGAATATTCAATGGGAATAAAACGGTTCCTTCTCTTTACCTGCCTAGATCTGAATTCAGAATTTCTTCTTGTCCCCTGTCACCTCCATCACCAGACTGAGCCACTCCTCCCCATCCTGCTCACAGCGACTGGGACATCAGCCGTTCTCCCAAGGGACGCAGCGCTCAGGACATGGCAGGTCACAAAGGGAAAGGGCATATTTTAAACTGGGAAGGTGACTGTCATGTGAGCAGCTCTTCATCCGTGGGTTCTATTCCTGCTTTGGGGACTTCTGTGACACAGACTTTTATTTTTAAATACAAAAGCTTTGCAAAGTAGCAAGGGTGGGGGAGAGATTCACGTGCTGAAAAGCCCATGGGATTCCATCCTGTTTGCAAACAGACTGTGTTCCTGTCCTATGCGCAGTCAGTGATGCGCCCCCAGCCAGCACAGGAATCTCCCTGCCCTCTGGGAAACAGGTGGTGCCCGATTATTTTTAGTTTACAAACAGCTGTGCTTGCTCATGCTGCATCTAGAATGTTAAACAATATCAGCCTCTAAGCCTGCATCTCCCTGCCTCCATTGAGATGTACAGCACATGTTCAAACCCTCTCCAGTGCTGACAACTCTTGGGATTTTGGAATGAGAATGGGGAAGGGATCTTCAAGTCCTAGCTCCTGGAGTCAGATGATTACATGAGACCCTCAGCTTACATGCAGAAAACTAAGTAAGTTGTGTGTCCTCCTGGTTGCAGAGAAAAAAACACAAAAATGTGGCCTGACTCAACCCTGAAGGCGCAGAAACTAGAAGACAAAGAAACCCAACCCAATATTCATTATTGTGAAAATATCATGATTTCTGAGCCAACTGTGTGATTTTTCAGTGCTTGGAGCTGGCACTACTGCTTCACTCTGCCTGTTCTCCTAGTCCTTCCTGGCTGGGGATAGGCTGAGAAAGGGGCCTGCAGGGAGCCTGGGAAACACACTCTTCCAGGGACAAAGGCCCTGCTTACACAAGGCAGGGAGATTAGCAGGATGTCTGATGCACTGAAAAGCAAATCTCTGTTAAACAAACCACTTGGAACACAAGCCCACAGAGCTGCTCATACAGGATCTAAACCTGGACATATTCCTGGGTGCCTAAGGGTCCTTTGCCGGCATTATTCAAAGAGTACATCCAGTCATGGAGGGAAAACTAGACCTGAATGTAAAAGGCCTCTTTGCACAGCATCATGTAGAAAAACCTCTAACAGGGGCACAAGAGCAGCTCTCCTGCAGCCTCTCACCCCTGGGACAGCTTCCCAGATTAACAGGCCTCTGCCTCCCCTGCCCCCAAGCTGCTCAGGGAAGCGGCTGGAACGTGGGGGAGCAGGGGCTCCGGGGTGGAGGGGTGTTGTGTTGCTGTTGCTTCAGGCACCGCCCCCAGCATCTCCCATTGGCCAGGAATGGGGAACAGCAGCCAATGGGAGCTGCTGGGGGCGGTGCCTGAAGCAACAGCAACACACACACACCCTTGTGCCTCTCCTCCCGCAGGTTCTGTCAGTGGCGCGGGGCAAGGCAGGCAGGCAGGCAGGGAGACTGCCCTGCCCCCGGTGCACATCGGGCTGGAGCTGCTCTAGGTAAACACGGGGGGGGCACAGAAAATAACGGGCTGCGTGTTTGAGACCCCTGCTCTAGATGGATTGAGCAGGGCTCTCAAACAGCAGCACGTCTCCCTCTGCAGGAGCCAGAGACGTTCCCCCTTCACTCCTAGAGGCTGAGGAAAAGCCCCCAACCCTCCCAGCAACGGGTGGGAAAAGCCAGGAGTGTGCACCCTGGGCTTCCCACCATACAGCTGCCCTTGGACCTCTTGGCTACCTGTCTTCTCTAGTGGGTGTAGTCCTTTGGCTAGCAGGCATCTGGTCGAACCAGTAAAGGTTACAGACTGAGAACTGGCCCCCACACGTAGTGAACAAGGGGTTAAGACGAAGAGCGATGGCTCAAGTGAGGGGGAGGGGGGTCTATGAAGGTGCCCCAGCCCCAGGGATCAGTCCTGCACAATTTGACACTGTAGACCCACCCATATGGCACTGAATGGAGTTGTGCCGGGGAGGGCTAATGCAGAGAGGCTAGAAACATGAGCTGACAATCAAAGCACAGATTTGGCTGGCACAAGGCAGCTAATGCACGTAAGGGAAATGATCGGAACTGGAGAGAGATACTCAAAGGGAAGAGACTGGGGCTGAGCACAGAGAGCAGGGGAGAAGGCCACAAGGGAGACTGAGGTTGCAATGCAATATGGCCCCAAAAAGCCAGTGCTGTAGACAGCCTGTCCATCAGGACTCTGGCACCACCACACCCAGACGAGCACACCCACCTCTGGGCCCCTCAGCACCTGACAGAGAGGGACACATTGGGGGAATTTGAGGGGATCAGGGAGCTGGAGGGACTGGCTGAGCAGCCACTCAGGGTATGTCTACACAGTGGCCAGGAGGTGGGATTCCCGGCTCGGGCTAGCCGCCCCAGGATGTCTCTCAGGTCTCCCCTCACAGCCACACCACTTTCCAGACACTACTTCAAGCAGAGCTGTGGGTGGGGGCATCACACCTCCAGCCGCTGTGCAGACCTACCCTATGGGGGGGTCAATCTCCAGCAGCGAGGGGCTCCTAAGGCTGGGCACAAAGGGCATTACCTGATGATGATCTGAATGTTAGTGCTAACAGCTGGCAGGAGCCCCATTACCAGCTGGGCTGGAGAGAGCAGAGTGGGGAACCTCTCTGAACCGGCAGCTGGCCGGCCTTGCTGGCTTGCTTACTGAAATGGCTGAGATCTGCTGCTCAGCACCTTCTGCCATCCAGTCAGAGTATTTCCATTTCAAAACAAAGTAATCGCTGCTAATCAGATACTGTGGAAAATCTCCTTGATGTTCCTGCCTGGACAGTGATTCTACAGCCCCCTTTTCCCCCTCCCCCACTTCTGTGCTTTGCCCACTGTGCACACTTAGCTCTATCCACCCCCTTTCACGTATCTGATGCACCAGTCTCACACGTACCACTCCAGCTGCCAATGTGAGTTGCCATTAACTCTCCCCTTGAGTGCCACAGGCCTGGCTCTCACTGCTTAGAGCTTTATGCCCCAGGAGAATGGAAAGGGCTTTTGTCAGCTGGGAGGCAGAGCCAGGTCAGAAAGGCATTGGGGCTGTCCCCCAGGATCCTTTTCCCTTCCCCAGCAGTGGTGGGCTGGTGGCCCAGTGCAGAGCCCAGAGGAGTGCTCTGCTGAGAGTTTGCTGAGCAGGTGGCTCAGTGCAGTCCGCAGGGAGCGTGAGGCTCTGTCCCCGCAGGTGGGGACCATGCTGGGGGGGTGCTGTTGCTTCATGCAAAGAACGAGCATTCAGGCTGCACAACAGCTTTATTTATGTTCTCCCATCACACAGGTGGAACCACAGCAGCCAGAGCCCATAGTACAGTGTAGCCTGCCCTGCCTTGGCACTGCCGTACCTCCCAAGATGTAGGGTGACCACTGGGCCCCGCAGCCTTACACAGCTCCAGCGGCCGCTCTGGGCACAGGATGGCGAAGTGGTCTGGCTGCTGCAGAGAAGGAGGGCAGAGAGCGGGTTGGAACTGGGGGTGACGTTGCACTCCATATGATTTTATGAAAATATGCTAATAAGTGTGAATATAACATAACTGGAATATGCTTCATGCAAAAGGTCTCTTGTAAGGTATTATTACAAAGCTTATAATCTACTGAGTGTGGTCATCCTATTTGTATTCTTCTATCTGAAACTAGAAATATGAAATGTAACTCTGAGGCCCTATTGTAATTATGCAAAGTGTGGGCCTTAAATGGTGGTTTGGAATCTTGATGGCTCTCAGTAACCAGGACAATTGACTGTAGATGGCTCAGTTTACTTGCAAGCCTTCCTGTGGGTCAGGCTGCGAAGAATGAAGGCTTGGGGTCTCACAGGACATGTGACCATGTCACCTGGTACTGGAATCCATCTTAAACCTGGTGCTTTTCCATTTAGAAGGAGGAGTGGGGACCCAGATACAAAAGATTCCCGCTTTGTGCCAAAGCTATAAAAGCGGGTGGATCAGAACAGAAGCTGGCTGCAGTGATGAGAAATCACCTGAGCTGGAACAAGGACTGTACCAGGGGAAAGGATTGGTCCCAGACTAGAAAGGAGTCTGATCTGTGAAAGAAACTTATTGGAACATCTCTGAGGGTGAGACTTATCTGTAATCAGTTTCTTAATGTATTAGGCTTAGACTTGCATGTTTTTGTTTTATTTTTCTTGGTAACTTGCTTTGTTCTGTCCATTACTTAGAACCACTTAAATCCTACTTTTTATATTTAAAAAAAAAAACCTTTTGCTTATAAATTAACCCAGAGTAAGTAATTAATTCCTGGGAGAGCTGTGCCTATCTCTCTATCAGTGTTATAGACAGTGGACAATTTATGAGTTTACCCTGTATAAGCTTTATACAGAGTAAAATGGATTTATTTGGTGTTTGGATCTCATTGGGACCTGGGTGTCTGGGTGCTAGAGACAGGAGCACGTCTTAAGCTTTTTCAGTAAAGTCTACAGCTTTTGGGGGATGTGGTTCAGACCTGAGTCTGTATTTGCAGCAGGCTAGCGTGTCTGGCTCAACAAGGCAGGGTTCTGAAGTCCCAAGCTGACAGAGAAAACGGGCTCAGAGGTAGTCTCAGCACATCAGGTGTCAGTCCCAAGGGGGTCTCTGTGACTGACGCCGTCACACTGGGTTTTCTCAGTTCCCCCTCTCAGTATCACGCCCTGAGGATGGGCACCTTTGCAGGGCTACAAGGCCTTGCTGGCTGCCTATGGACAGTGTCACTTACCAAGCCTTATTTAGGGTCTGCTGCTTCTCCTGGAGCTCTCGCTTCAGACTCTCCACTTCCACCTTCAGCTCGATGTTCTGGGAGGAGGAACAGACAGGTAGTTACCCTCACACCCCCAGTGCCCCGTGGCCCTGCCACTTAACCGCCAACCCTGCCCAGGGCCTAGGGACCCCTAGCTCTCATGCCTTCCTGCACATCTGCTGAGCCGTTCACTTGGTCCCCCCTGTAAGTAGTTCCTGTCAGAGATGCTCCATCACCCTGGTCCTGGACAGCCAGGTCACCCACAGAGCAAAGGGCCTGGGTTAAGCATCTCCTCTCAGCCCTTTGTCTCCCAGCTCACAGAAGCTGGTTGCCTGGAGGGGATATTCTCCCCTGCAAGTCTCCTGGCTGCCAGACACAGCCGCTGGGAGCCTGTAACAAATCTCCCACCTTTTTCTCTAGCTGGTCCCACAGAAGCTGCTTTGGGGTTTAGAGAGCATGGCCCCTTTAAATCTTTTTCCCAGGGGGGAGGAGGAGAGTAAGAAAAAAGGAGGGAAACTCCAGGGGGCAGCCCTGGAGCTCCAGGGAGAGAGGGAGGCAGGAGAGGCCCTGGAAAAGTGAAGTAGAGAGAACCTGCCTGAGAAGGACAGGAGTCAGGAGGAGCCCTGTGCCAGGGAGGAATCGCCCGAGAAGGACAGGCTGGAGCTGGACCCAGTATCACGGCTGCCCAGAGCTGCGTGGGGCTGTGAGTACTGGGGCTTGTGACTGCATTGGGAACAAGGGGGGGAGGTTGTAGCTAGTTAGTTAGGTGAGGAGGTGGTCACTCTGTGTGGCTTTGCAGAGTGTGGCAGAAGAGGGCACCGGAGGGGTTTGCTGGGGAGAGTTCGCTGGCGCCAAAGATGACCAGGAGCACCCAAGACTCACCACCAGACTGGAACTTTGCTCAGGACTCCTGAACTCTGTGTGCAGACACATTGCTCAGTGTCTGCCATTCCAGACTGTGCTCCTACTGGGCCTGTGGGGCCTTGGTTTGGATGCAGCCCTGTTTTACTGCTCCCCTTATATTCCCCCTTGTTGTATTACTCCTCTCATCCCTCTGTAAATAAATATCTCCTTTTGTTATCTCCTGTGGGTGTGGGTGTTCACTCTGGGGGGTTTGGAACAGGTGCCCCTGGGGTGGAAGGGATTTCTCCTGCTGCATTCCTGTGCGCGCCTTCTCTTGGCCAGAGCTGCCTGCAGAACAGACTCCATCTTGGCCACGAGGGCGCTAAAGTTACACCAGCAATCCCCAAACACTGACTTTCCCAGCGCCCCAGTTGGCTCTTCAAGACCAAAACCCCTCTGCAAGCATTTATACCAGGCTCCTTGTTACCTCTGCTGAGCAGCTAACCCCACCACCGCATGGACCTGATCCAAACAACTATGCCCACTGACTTCGAGAGGCCTGGATCAGGCCCCACCTAGGTAAAATAGGGCCTAGTGTCTCCCCATCCCCAGCAGCTGAGCTGTTGTCCCTACCCAGCACAACTGTCTCCAGAAATGGAAGCTGAAGGAGTAAGTTTCACATTTACTACAAAGCAGCAAAACCTGTGGTCTAAACATCAAGTGAGCAGTTTCTGCTGCGCCTAGCTACATTGACTGCACCTGGATCCCCTGCAAGGAGGGTGGACAGCTGCTGTTGCTCTCCTGCCCAGCCCTGGAAGGAGCTCTGTCCACACCCCCTCTCCTTGTGAGTGGGTCAGACCTCTTCGGGGGTTGGACAGGAGACCTGCACAGTGGCTGTAGGCGACTCAGTAGGCAGCACTCTTCCCCTGAGTCAGAGCGTCCTGTAGCATGGCACTAGGGGGCTCTGTGCAGCCGGAGGGGCTGGCTTTAACGAGAGACAACACAAAACTCTTTCCATTTATGGTCATCAAAGCTCCTGGCGGGGGGGGTTGGTTGTTTTTCTTTTAGCCAGGAGAAGGGGTGAACCCCGGCATCCTGGCTAGTCTCCATTAGGGACCATTATGTCCTGCTTCCCTCAATCCACCCAGCAATTCTCACAAGCTCAGGGGTCCTCAGAACAAATTTTTTTGGTGGCCTCAGAGGGCAGCCACCAACTCTTGCTGCTGGCAGCTCTCACTTTTTCCTAAAATACTTAATTAGCTCTAGGAAAAACAAATAAATATGCACATGTACATGTCCAAATCATTGTAATTTATTTATTGCTAGCTAGTAAGTTGGCTCTGAAAAGTGATAGTTGTATGTTTAGTATCAGAGGGGTAGCCGTGTTAGTCTGGTTCTGTAAAAGCAGCAAAGAATCCTGTGGCACCTTATAGACTAACAGACGTTTTGCAGCATGAGCTTTCGTGGGTGAATACCCACTTCTTCAGATGCAAGTGGTGGAAATTTCCTGGGGCAGGTATATATAAGCAAGCAAGAAGCAAGCTAGAGATAACGAGGTCAGATCAATCAGGGAGGATGAGGCCCTGTTCTAGCAGTTGAAGTGTGAAAACCAAGGGAGGAGAAACTGGTTCTGTAATTGGCAAGCCATTCACAGTCTTTGTTTAGTCCTGAGCTGATGGTGTCAAATTTGCAGATGAACTGGAGCTCAGCAGTTTCTCTTTGAAGTCTGGTCCTAAAGTTTTTTTGCTGTAGGATGGCCACCTTAAGATCTGCTATAGTGTGGCCAGGGAGGTTGAAGTGTTCTCCTACAGGTTTTTGTATATTGCCATTCCTAATGTCTGATTTGTGTCCATTTATCCTTTTCCTTAGAGACTGTCCAGTTTGGCCAATGTACATAGCAGAGGGGCATTGCTGGCATATGATGGCATATATTACATTGGTGGAAGTGCAGGTGAATGAACCGGTGATGTTGTGGCTGATCTGGTTTGGTCCTGTGATGGTGTTGCTGGTGTAGATATGTGGGCAGAGTTGGCATCGAGGTTTGTTGCATGGATTGGTTCCTGAGCTAGAGTTACTATGGTGCGTGTGCAGTTGCTGGTGAGAATATGTTTCAGGTTGGCAGGTTGTCTGTGGGCGAGGACTGGTCTGCCACCCAAGGCCTGTGAAAGTGTGGGATCATTGTCCAGGATGGGTTGTAGATCCCTGATGATGCGTTGTAGGGGTTTTAGCTGGGGACTGTATGTGATGGCCAGTGGAGTCCTGTTGGTTTCTTTCTTGGGTTTGTCTTCCAGTAGGAGGCTTCTGGGTACACGTCTGGCTCTGTTGATCTGTTTCCTTATTTCCTCGTGTGGGTACTGTAGTCTTGAGAATGCTTGGTGGAGATTTTCTAGGTGTTGGTCTCTGTCTGCGGGGTTAGAGCAGATACGGTTGTACCTCAGTGCTTGGCTGTAGACAATGGATCTTGTGGTGTGCCCGGGATGGAAGCAGGAGGCATGAAGGTAGGCATAGCGGTCGGTAGGTTTTCGGTATAGGGTGGTGTTGATGTGACCATCACTTATTTGCACCGTGGTATCTAGGAAGTGGACCTCCCGTGTAGATTGGTCCAGGCTGAGGTTGATGGAGGGGTGGAAGCTGTTGAAATCGTGGTGGAATTTTTCCAGTCTCCTTCCCATGGGTCCAGATGATGAAGATGTCATTGATGTAGCGTAGGTAGAGAAGGGGCGTGAGTGGACGGGAGCTGAGGAAGCGTTGTTCCAGGTCGGCCATAAAAATATTGGCATATTGTGGGGCCATACGGATGCCCATAGCGGTGCCACTGATCTGGAGTTGTATGTTTGTTAATATCACTTTTTACAGCAGACTCACTCAGCCCCAGTAAGCCTGGGGACAAATTAAGCCCTGGATGGGGAGACGGAGTAGGCAGCAGGGGCCAAGGGTGATGGAATTGGGGGGGGGAGATTGGGGGGCCAGAGGCCGAAGCCCCACAGCCAGAGCGTGAAGCTCTGTGGCTGGGGGATGGGGACAAAGCCTCTGCCATGCAGCCAGAGCCAGCCCTATGGCCAGAGCCTGCTGCCCTGCCACTCCAGGGGTGAAGCCCAGAGCCTGAGCCTCACCACCTCCAACGTTGTGCCCACCTGTCTCCAGAGAGGGGGCAGGGCCCAACTCCTGCTTGCAGCCCCAGCAGCTGACACCAAGGTGGTTCATTCAACAGAGAAGGGGAGTAGCCACTGCTTTCCCCCCACCGCCAATCACAACCCAGGAGACTGTGGCCACAAGGAAAGCCTCTGGTGGCTGCATTTGAGAAATGCCACACTAGACATCCCAGTGCCTCACTTTCTAAGACGGAGATTTTGTCTTGGACACCAGGGCCAGCTCTAAGCAGGGGCAGCTCTAGACATTTTGCCGCCCCAAGCACGGAGGGTCCGTTGTTCCCGTGGCTTTGGCGGACCTCCCGCAGGCAAGCCGCCGAAGGCACCCTGTCTGCCGCCCTAGCGGCGACCGGCAGAGCACCCCCCGCGGCTTGCCGCCCCAGGCACGCGCTTGGAGCGCTGGTGCCTGGAGCCGCCCCTGCCCCCAAGCAAAACAAAACAAAAAACAAACAACTTCTGGGAGCGCAACTGCCGAAGCAAAAATTGTGCTGTCCCAAGCACATGCTCGGTTTTCTGGTGCCTAGAGCTGGCCCTGGACACCTCCCCTCCCCATGCCAGTCCCAGATGAGCTGGACAGGTTGGTTACAAGAGACAGAAGTGCAGTACAGAAAAAGGCCCCTGCAGTGTGCTGGGAGCAGCCTGCCCCATTGGGTGTCTGTGCTGTTTAGTTAATTTCCTCCCGCAGGGGCAGGTCTCTACATTTCCTGGGAGTGAAGCTCCCCTTGTTACCTGCAATTCCCGCTGCTCTGTTCTCTCCAGTCCCTGCACAGTTTAGTTCTGCTCTCATAGTGTTCACTAACCCTCCTTGTCCCACCCTGCTCCCACCTGTTCCCTGCAGCTGCCCCCTGGGCCCTGCGCCATTGAGCTGGTGTGGTGTATACAGCAAAACGCTTGACGTTCTCAGGGATTCTAGGCATAGCTGGGGGAGAACATGGGGGTGCAGTTAGGGTGACCAGACAGCAAGTCTAAAAAATCAGGATGCGGGTGGGGGGTAATAGGTGTCTATATAAGAAAAAGCCCCCAAAATAGGGACTGTCCCTATAAAAATCGGGACATCTGGTCGCCCTAGGTGCAGTGCACTAGCTGGCATGAAGCCATGCTACTTAGTCTTGAACCAGGGAGGGAAGAGGGAGTCAGGAGAGGTTTTGATAAGTATTTTGCACGGATGAATGCATGCAACGCATCCACACCCCTCCGGTGACTGGGGGAGTCCGGAGCAGGGGGCCCAGACTGTGCTGTCAGCCTGACTTTTCACCCATTCACACCACAAGTTTTTTCAAGGTGCTATGTGACCCAATTGTTTTTGAGCCACTGGTCTGGGGGAGGGGAGTAGCACAGATGGGGGCAGCTGGGCCTGGGTTTGGCCCACCGGTGGGTGATGACAGGCCTCACCCTTCACAGAGAGCATGAGTGAGTATTCATGGTGCCAGTAGAAAACACTCGGCCTATCCCCAAGTTCGGAGTAAGGCAGGTTTGGCTGTAGGCTAGCATTTACAGCAACACAAAGGGCCTCAGCCCTGGCAGCTGGGTGCAGGCAGTACAGGGATCTTCTAGCCCAGCCGCTCTGGTTCCCATCATCTCCACAGCACTATCCTTGCTGCCTGCACCACGGCCCACCCTCCTGCACCACGTTGGAAACGCACGTTGAGCCAGAGTGATCAGCTGCCATAGGGCTCCAGTGCTCTCACACTACGCCCTCACTTGCTCTGTATGGCCGGGTCACGGAGAGTGACTCAGCCCTCCTATATGGGGCTCTTTCTTCCCACAGGGGGTGCCTGTGTTAGGGCCAGAGCTCCCCCACTTCTCCCAGCCCCCACAAACACTGCAACAGCCCCCAGGGGGCCAGGGCACTGGATTAGTGGTTGCTGGGGGTCTGCTACCTGCTTCCCTTGCCAAGAAGCCCTCAGGCTACAGCGTGCAGCTAGCTAACAAAAGGCAGGAGAGGAAATGTTTGTCTCTGTCCCTTGTTTACACCCTACCTTGCTTCCTGGGAATTCCAGTCAAGACACTTTTCTTTCCTCACCTAACAACTCCAAAAGCAGCAGCCAGGCACAAAAACTTTTGGCCACCCAGTGGTATCTGAACCCTACATCACATCGATGAATGATGCCACTATAATACTAGCTGACTCCACTCCTCCAGTGTGTGGCACCCTCTGCCCAGTCCTAGACTCGCAGCATCCCACTTATCCAGCAGGCACCAACTGGGCCCAGGAACCAGACAAGTGATCAAAGAGATACAGGCTCTCAAGTGGTTTAGTAATGCAATGACCAGGCAACGCAGGGAACCAGCACGGGGACAAAGATACTTCCACTGCCAGATCACTGTCTCAGAGCCAACCCAAGTCAGTGCTAATGAAAATTATCCCCCTTTGACAGCCAACATCCAGAGTGGGCTAGTACCGCCCATGATGGAGTGCCAAGGCAGGGCATACACTCTCTAGTCCTGACCGTTAGCTAAATAGCCAATCACAAAGAGACAAACACATGGTTTAGCTCCAAGTCACCCCTTCTGGGCAGGGCTTAGCGTCTATGAGGCTGCTTTAACCCACCTGGGCAATAACATCTAGCTACACGCTCTGGCCCGGCAGCTTTGCAGGCAGCAGCCTTACAGCCATAGGAACAAAGGCTACAAGTCCCAGAGGATTTTGTGAGAGCTCCTCCGAGCAGCACCAGGCTCTTGTAGCTCTCCATAGGCAGCGCTCAGCTGCAGCGGGTCAGCTCCCAGAACTCTAGAGCAGCCTTTGAGCCCAGGCTGTTGTCTGGTGCAGCAGGGCCTCCTCCCGGCACACTGCTGGAGAAGGAGGCGGTCTGGGGGGCTCCCCTCCTGGAGGGGCCAAAGGATTTGTACACCCAGATTCTCCTCTCCCTTTTTACACCGGTGTAAATTGGGAGCAGCTCCATTAAAGACAGTGCAGCTACCCAGTGTAAACCTGGGAGAAGAGGGTCAGGCCCCTAATTGATCCCATTATAACTGGGAAATCCCTGCAGTTCCAGTCAGTGAGGCTCTGCCCGCTGCGTGGCAGTGCTGCAAGGTGTGAGGCTATCCACACAGTGCACAGCAGCCCCTTGCCCAGAGACACCTGGCCTAACCTGGTGCCTAGGAACTGCTTCCTCCCCCTGCCCACCTTTCCTCCCACCTCATCTGGTACAGGAGCTGCTATGATTCGGTGGCCCTGGAGCAATATCAGGGGACAGTGTCAGCAACCATGTGCAATCTCAGCAGGCTCCCCTGAGGTGCAGTGACCTTGTAGGAAGGAATCACCTTCCTCTCAGTTTTCCTAGGCCAAGGTAATATGCTGCAGCATGCTGTCACTCGGTACTTCCGTTGCCCAGGCCTCACTCAGTCTCTCCAGCTGTAATAAATGAGGTGTGGGGGAGGAAAGGGGAGCTCCCTTTTATGGACACCCAGCCAGCCAGTAGCTATCAAATCCCTCTTAGTAGCTGTTTCTAATTGCTCTACCTGTAAAGGGTTAAAAAGTCTCACTCCTATGCATAGGTAAAAGGAAGTGAATGGGCACCTGGCCAAAAGAGCCAATGGGAAGGATAGAACTTTTAAAAATTGAAACAAGACTCCCCTTTTGTCTGTCTGTTGTTGTTCTCAGGGAGAGGCAGACAGGGAGCAGTTATGCTGTGAGAAACTTGGGCCAGGTATGAAAAATCATCAGTATCATACCTAGAAACTATTCATCTAAAACCCCAGATATGTACATAGATCAGGAAATGTCTAGGAAGATGTGATTAGGTTTATCCCTTTTATTTCTTTATGGCTTGTGGATTCCTCTATGCTAACCCCAGGTGCTTTTGTTTTGCTTGTAACCTTTAAGCTGGACCTCAAGAAAGCTATTCTTGATGCTTAATCCATGTAGTTGTGGCTTTTTTTTTTTAATCTAGCAAAAGCCTAAATTCCTAGATGTATTTTCTTCTCTTTTTTATTAATAACATTTCTTTTTTAAGAAGATAATTGAAGTTTTGTGTCTTAAGAGGTTTGTGCACATGTTGTTTAATTAGCTGGTAGCAACAGCTGATTTTTTTTTCTTCCTTCTCAGCTCTTCCCCGGAGGTGGAGAGTGAAAGGGCTTGAAGGTACCCCACAGGAAGGAATTCCCAAGTTCGGCTTCCTGGGTTCTCAAAGGGGTTTTGCACTTGGGTGGTGGCAGCATCTACCTATCCAAGGTCAGAGAAAAGTTGTAACCTTGTGAGTTTAATATAAGCCTGGAGAGGCCAGTATTAATTTTCAAAGTCCTTGCGGGCCCCCACCTTCTGCACTTTGTCGTATGCCGTCCCTGGTAAGAATAATTTAGAGTGACTAGTCTGTCCGAGGGAAACCCTGCACGCTGCAGTGGACCAGTTGTTTCTCTCTCCCCCCTGCAGCTGGGACTAGGCAATTCATCTGAGCAAGAATGGGTGCTATCCCAGGCTACAGCGGGAGGCTCCGGCCAACAGAGCTAAGGAGGGGTATTGGCTCTTTATCACAGCCTCCAGCTCACTGACATGGTGGTGCCACACTGCATCAGGCAAGAGCGAGAGCAATCCAGAGCTGCCATCCCTCAGAGGAGATGAGCTGGCTCTGCCTAGGGAGAGGACTGAAGCCTAGCACATGTTTTAAATCACAAAGGGGGATAAACACAGGCCGTAATGCCCCATCACAAACAAGGATGGACAGCCAGGGCCACGGGGGAGCTGTTGGGCAATGCAGACCCACTGCAGTGCCCTGCGGGGGTGAGTCCCCACTGAGCTGAATGCTCTGGGGCAGGCCGGCAGGAAAAGGGCTGAACACAAGCAGATGCCAAGGCATGTTATTAAGCCACCAGTCTGCTGCCCAGCCAGGATGCCTACAGCTCTGGAAAAGATACATTTCTCACTTCGCCTCCATGCACAGCACATGGCCATGGCAAGCCTCTGCGACACACAGCTGTCTAGTTCTCCCTCAGCCACCATAAGCCAAGCTCTGCAGACCCCAGCAGCCTTTTGGTAGCTCTTCTCCAAGCCCCTTAGATTTTTGCATGTACCTCTCTGGCATTAGAGTGGAATGTACCACTCAGAGTGCACTACTGCCAGCGTGAGCTGGCCTTTTATAGGGAGGAGGGGTGTGGCTCTGGTTTTGCTCATCTCCCCAGGTGAAGGGGATGAGAGTACAGGGGTCACATGAGGGGGGAGCATGTGGCTGAGACCAGGGCTGCCATGGGAGATAGAAGGACAGCCTGCAGGGACAGGGGAGACAGCAGATTTAGGAGAGCTACCAAAAAGCAGGGGGAACTGATTCAAATAGGCCAGAGAGAGGCCCAGGCTGGCCAGGAAGGTAGAAGCCCTAAGAAAGGGGAACAGCATGGTTTGGGCTCTAGGGTGGACAGCCCAATGGTTTAGGATGCCATTGCAGGCACCACAGCAGAGGGAGGAGTCTCCTGATGCTGCCACCCCGTAAAGTAGGGCAGACACCTCTACCAATGAGGAGCAGGAGGGGCTGATGGGAGTCCAAAGCTTACCCCAGTAGAAGGGCCCCAGGCCAGGGCCGGCTCTAGGCACCAGCTGACCAAGCACGTGCTTGGGGCGGCACCTTATAAGGGGCGGCCAATCTTGGTTTGGTGGGGCAGCGCTTGGGTTTTTGGTTGTTTTTTTTTTTGGTTCGGCGGGGCGGCGCTCAGGAGGGGTTGTTTTTGGTTCGGTGGGGTGGCACTGGGTTTTTTTGTTGTTGTTTGGTTTTGGTTCGGGGGGGTGTTGATTTTCTTTCTGGTTTGGGGGGGCAGCCCTGGGGGGGGGTTGTTTTTGGTTTGGCAGGGCGGCGCTCGGGGTTGTTTTTGGTTCGGTGGGGTGGCGCTGGGTTTTTGTTGTTGTGGTTTGGTTTTGGTTCGGGGGGGGTGTTGATTTTCTTTCTGGTTTGGCGGGGCAGCGCTCGGGGTGGGGGGGTTGTTTTTGGTTCCGTGGGGCAGCTCTCGGGTTTTGTTGTTATTGTTGTTTTTGGTTCGGCGGGGCGGCACTCCGGGGGGGTGGGGTGATTTTCTTTCTGGTTCGGCGGGGCGGCACTCCGGGGGGGGGTGGGGTGATTTTCTTTCTGGTTCGGCGGGGCAGCACTCGGGGTGGGGGGGTTGTTTTTGGTTTGGCGGGGCAGCGCTGGGTCTTTTTTGTTGTTGTTGGTGGTGGTGGTTTTGGTTTGGCAGGGGGGCGCTCAGGTTTTGTTGTTGTTGTTGTTGTTGTTGGTTTGGCAGGGGGGCGCTCCGGGGGGGGTGTTAATTCTCTTTTTGGTTCAGCAGGGCAGCGCTCTGGGGCGGGGGGTGTTGATTTTCTTTTTGGTTCAGCAGGGGGGCGCTCGGAGGGGGATTATTTTTGGTTTGGCGGGGCAGCGCTTGGGTTTTGTTGTTGTTGTTGTTGTTTTTGGTTCGGCAGGGGGGTGAGCTCTGCTTGGCTGGGACACCACGGTGCTGCTAGTTAGAGCTATGCACCTCCCCGTCAGATCCCCACAGCAGCTACAAGCCTCTGGGTGACTGACAGGGGATGCCAGACCTGACGCCATGCTTCAAGGAGCATCAATAGCTATATTAGGAGTCCAGTTTTGTACCAGGCAGCTCTCTGCCACGGTTAGCAGCATCTAGATAGGCCAATGCTGTGCAATAACCACCTTGGGCAACAGTATTACAGCCTTGGTCTTGTCTAGCCACAGCCATCAGCCATGTGCATTTGAATGTTCAGCGGGAACCTATTACGTGAGTTCATTCACTGTTCCCTTATGTGCTTCCCCCCGAATCTGTTTGTCACATCAACCAGGGAGCTCTCTGGGGTGGCCCTGTCTCTTCGTACAATGCCAGCACATGAGGAGCCCGGCCCCTAGACACCACTGCCATTCTGCTAAGAAGAGACTGGCTGCCCTTGGTTCCTTTCTGCCATCTGGTGTCTGACAAAGCAGTGAAACACTCATATCAGCAGACTATGCGGAAAGTCTGGATCTGAGACACTCTCGGGGGAGCATAGTAACACACAAAGCTGGCTCATGCGCCACTGAAGCCATGCAGGATCGGGCCCCATGTGCCCCAAAACAGATCGGGGCAGATGCATTTCACCACATCCCACCATGCTCCAAAGCAGCTGGTGCTGGCCACTGTCAGAGAGAGGGCTAGCTGGGCCTTGGGTCTGAGCCAGTCTGGCACCTCCTTGTTATCCAGCTTGGGACAAATGCAGGGAACCATTCATGCTTGCCATGAGTTATTGGCTTATCTAGGATGCTCATCAGCATGGTATCGAGCCACCTCAGGCTTAGTGAGCTAATCTTCCAGAGGCTAGGAAAGAGTTATTATTCCCACTCCAAAGATGGGAGGCAGAGAGATGGGTGACTTGCCCATGGTCACAGCCCTGTAGCAAGGCTGGGAATAAATCCCAGACTCTGTTGTAGGGCAGGGCCCTTTCTCAAGCTCACCCTCCCTAGGTATCTTAGCCATGCTACTGGCAAGAGGGGGTGAGTCACCAGGGGCCATTGGGTTAAACTTAAAAAAAGGTAAATTTTATTAAGAAAGAAAGAAAAAGAAAATACATCTGGAAACTCAGGCTATTGCTACATTAAAAAAAAAAAAAAGAAAGAACCTACAAGGATTAAGCACCAAGAATAACTTTATTGGGGTCCAGCTTAAAGGTTACAAACAAAACAAAAGCACCTGGGGTTAGCACAGAGGAGTCCACAAGCCAAAAAGAAATAAAAAGAGAGAAACCTAATCACATTTTCCTAGACATTACCTGATCTACGTACATATCTGGGGTTTTAAATGAGTAGTTTCTAGGTATGATACCGATGATTTTTCATACCTGGCCCCAAGCTTCTTACAGCATAGTTGCTGTCCTGTTCCCTCTCTCCTGGGGAACAACCACACACAGACAAAAGGGGAGTCTTGTTTCGATTTTAAAAAGTTCTAGCCTTCCCATTGGCTCTTTTGGCCAGGTGCCCACTCACTTCCTTTTCCCTATGCATAGCAGTGAGACTTTTAACCCTTTACAGGTAAACCAAGTAGAAAAAACAGCTACCAAGAGGGATTTGATAGCTAACTGGCTGGCTAGGTGTCCATAAAAGGGAGCTACCCCCCACCTTCATTTATCACAACTAAGAATTGTACGACTCAAGAAAAGACAAGTAATGGCCCATTAAAGCTGATGGGAAAATGCTGACAAACCCTGACACTGAAAGTCTTGGAAAGCTAAGACAGGAGGGAATTGCCCCCACCATGAATCACCACTCAGGGTACGTCTACACTACGGGACTATTCCGAATTTGCATAAACCGGTTTTGTAAAACAGATTTTATAAAATCGAGTGCGCGCGGCCACACTAAACACATTAAATCGGTGGTGTGCGTCCATGGTCCGTGGCTAGCGTCGATTTCTGGAGCGTTGCACTGTGGGTAGCTATTCCCTAGCTATCCCATAGTTCCCGCAGCCTCCCCCGCCCCTTGGAACTTCCGGGTTGAGATCCCAGTGCCTGATGGGGCAAAAATCATTGTCGCGGGTGGTTCTGGGTAAATGTCATCAGTCACTCCTTCGTCTGGGAAAGCAACGGCAGACAAGCATTTCGCGACTTTTTCCCCTGGATTGCCCTGGCAGATGCCATAGCATGGCAATCATGGAGCTTGTTTTGCCGTTTGTGACTCTCACCGTATGTGTACTAGATGCCGCTCACAGAGGCGATTCAGCAGCGCTACACAGAAGCATGCTTTTGCTTTTGCATGACAGCAGAGATGGTTACTAGCCATATTGCACCATCCAAACCCTTCCATAAATTGGAACTGAGGATGATCATGGCTACCAGTCCTTTTGTACCATTTGCTGCTAGTGCCCTGGCCAATCAGCCAGGGCGCAAAAACCAAGATTGGTTACTAGCCATATTGCACCTTCCATTGTTTTGTACCATTAGCTGCTGTCATAAGTGCCCCTGGCCGATCAGCCAGGCGCAAAAGCAAATTGGGAATGACTCCTGAGTCAATCCCTCCTTTTTGGTATCTAAAAATAGAATCAGTGCTGCCTAATATAGGCAAGTGTGCTAGAGAACCACCGTATCATAGAACCAGAGAGCACAGCTGCTCTGTGTCAGAGCCTGCAGAAATTATCTGTATGCTATTCACAGGGGTGCTCCTGTAACAACCCCACCTGTTGATTCCGTTCTTCCCCAGCCTTTCTTGGCTACCGTAGCATTGTCCCCACTTGTGTGATGAATTAATAAAGAATGCAGGAATAAGACACACTGACTTGTTAGTGAGAAATGAGTGGAAGGCAGCCTCCAGCTGCTATGATAGTCCAGACAGGACATTAAGCAGTGTGTAGGAGAGAAGCCCAGCATCCCACTGCTAGTCCAGGGGCAACTGAATCTTTTCTTTACACATGAAGGGTGGGGGCTGATGGAGCTCAGCCCCCTGTTGCTATGATGAGGATGGTTACCAGCCATATTGCACCATCCATCCACCAGAAACAAGTAGGGCCAATAGGCTGATGACGAGGACGGTTACCAGTCCTTTTGTACCATCAGCTGATGCTGATGATGAGGATGGATTTCCATCATATTGTACCATCAGCCGCCCATGGCGGGGGGGGGAGCAAGGATGTTGGTGTTGAGTGCTGCACTATCGCGTCTATCTGCAGCATTCAGTAAAGATAGGGTGACATGTAAAAGAGTCAGAGGATTGTTTTACCTTTCGCTTCTGGGGTGGGTGGGGGTGGGGGAGTAGATTGCCAAGCTATGCCCTGACCCGCGGACACTGTGTTTGACCCTAGAAGCATTTGGAGCTCAGCCAAGAATGCAAATAATTTTCGGAGGCTGCAGGAACTGTGGGATAGCTTCAGTCCTCCAGTCCATGAGCGTCCATTTGATTCTTTGGCTTTCCGTTACGCTTGTCACGCTGCAGTGCGCTGAGTCCCTGCTATGGCGTCTGTCTGGAGATTTTTAAAAAAGGATTCTGAATTTCATCTTCTGTAACGGAGCGCTGATAGAACGGATTTGCCTGCCCTTACAGCGATCACATCTGCATGGTCCATGTGGGAGCTCTTTTTTTAGTTTGATTTCGGACTGCATCGCCACCCGTGCTGATCGGAGCTCCACGCTGGGCAAACAGGAAATATTCAAAAGTTCGCGGGGCTTTTCCTGTTTACCTGACCACTGCATCCGAGTTCAGATTGCGGTCCAGAGCGGTCACTGGTGCACTGTGGGATAGCTCCCGGAGGCCAATACCGTCGATCAGCGTCCACACTAACCCTAATCCGATATGTTACTACCGATACTGGCGTTACTCCTCTCGTTAGGGAGGAGTACAGAAACCGGTTTAAAGAGCCATTAAAATCGATATAAGGTGCCTCCTAGTGTGGACGGTTGTGGCGTTAAATCGGTTTTACGCTCCTAAAACCGATTTAAACGCCTAGTGTAGACCAGGCCACAGTGTGTGAGAAAGGCCGGGGGGGGGGGGGGGGTGGGGGGGGGAAAGGGACATGCAAACCCTGTTAAACGGAAAGGGGTGGAAGTGAAAGGTAACCAGCACTGAGGGCCAGGCTCGAAGGCAGGAGCTGTCTGTGAACAGTGGGTTCCCCGCTTAGGACTCAGGGGCATGCTGGGAAGCTCAGCAAAGGTAACTTGTATTAGAAAAGAGAGATTTATCTACTGTGAAAGGGTAACACCTGAGGTTGCAGCTTCAGTTGTTTCCTGTGGAGCCTGTCTGTGTTCTTGTCCCCTGTCTATTTCAGCTCTGAATCCAGGGCTGTTCTATTAAATACCCCTGGTGTTTATTTTTACCCAAGCAGGTCTCTGCTGTGCAAACTGTGTGGTGTGTGCCAAAGTGAGCTGATAACTGGGGGTCAGTTTCACTCCTGCCGGGGTGACGATCCGATCCAGAGGAGAAAAGGCCGTGTGTCTGCTAGTTAAGAACTCAGGGTGGATGGATTTGAGGGGACTGGGGAACTAGGCTGCTGGAAGATCCGGTGGTGAGACCCTCATGCCTGGCAGCCAGTTACTGGTATCAGGCTCTGAGCCAGAGCAGCACAGGGTTACAGGGCAGGCGGGCACAGACCCCAGCAGCTCTGGGTGCTCCCCGAACTGTCCCAGCATGAACAGGACTCATGCCAGCATTATCAAAGCTGGATGCCTAAATTTAGGCATCTAAGTGGCTGACTTAACAGAGGAGGCCAGCCACCCCCACATTCAGTCAGGTCACTGATATAAGTGTCTAAATTTAGTCACCGCTGTTCAGACCAATGACGTAAGGGCCCACTTTACGCTGTGAGGCCCCGATTGTGTCCCAAGGCACCGAGACAGGAAACACAAAAGACCTCCGGGGCAGTGGGAGGGAGACACCAGGCTCTGTCCTCAATCTGCTTCCTGCCTGCTGCCCACCCAGTCCACCCCTGAAGAGCTCTCCAGTGGGGCTGTGAGGGGAGGGAGATGGGGTGACACCCCAACTCCACCTGGGCCAGGGGCGATCACACCCACAGCCTCCTTCTGGCTACAGCTCTCAGGGGCACAGTCTCAGCCACACTTGTGCATTTATCAGTTACAGTGAAGAAGTGAGGCCTGCTGCCCACAGATTAGAGATCACTGTCACAGATGCCTGGGGCCACATGCGGGGTGACGGGGAACGGGGTGTAAACTACACCCAGCAGGCCCCTGAGTCTAAATGAGTGTCACGTCTTCACCTGCCCCCCCTCACCAGTGTAAGGCCCCTAAACACTCACTTGGACTTTAACTCATAAACGTCGTAGGGTGTAACCTACACTCTGCCCTGACACATCACTACTGGATTTAGCCCGCTGGGTGTAAAGCAGCAGCCTGGAGCCTCCGTTAGTGACTCACATGCCAAGGCACCAGCAGAGAGGAATGTAGCAAGAAAAGCAACTAACGGGAGGGGACAAGAATGTGTGAGCTCACCCAGTGCAGCCTCTCTGTACACTTCCTCCTGGCTCCGTGGAGGGCAAGCGACTGGTTCCCTTGCACACTCAGCACTCGGGGGGACGTATGTAGTTTGAGCATGAGGATGTCCAACTCACATCCCCACCTCTCCCAATGGGAGACACTTTTAGAGAGTTCCGTGGTTAACCTTGCCAACAACATTACAATTTGGATTCCCTCCTGCCCTCTACTACTCTGACTGAGCCACGTTATGTGAAGAATATATGAATGGCCCTACTGAGTCAGAGCAAAGGTCCATCTAGCCCAGTATCCTGTCTTCTGACAGTGGCCAGTGCCAGGTGCCCCAGAGGGAATGAACAGAACAGGTAATCATCAAGTGATCCATCTTGTCGCCCATGCTCAGCTTCTGGCAAACAGAGGCTAGGGACACCATTCCTGTCCATCCTGGCTAATAGCCATTGATGGACCTATCCTCCATGAATTTATCTAGTTCTTTTCAGCACATAGGTAAATCACCACGGGGGAGAATGGGGGTTGGGGTTGCCCCAGCCCTGGCTCCTACCCTGCATTGGGCTCAGCTGGTAGTTCCGGGTGGGCTGAGGAGGATGAGGAAAAGCAGCTGGGTCCAGGTCAGACCCACCCACAGAAACCTCCGTTGGGTGCAGGAAGTTCTGCAGGCCATCCTCTCCCCCATGCTGCTGCTTCCTGCTCCTATCACTCCTGAGCTGTGGGGAAGGGGTCACTGTATAGGGAGCTGCTTCCTGATCCGCCAAACGCCCATGCATCTGAACCCGCCCTATATCCAGACTCCCCCCACCGAGCCTCTCCTCCACATACCCAGAACCCCTGTACTGAGCCCCAAACACCCGAACCCTTACCCCACCAAGCCTCAACCCCCGCACACAGACCCTCCTGCTGAGCCCCACCGCCCCCTGCATCCAGACCCCCACCAAGCTCCACCCCCTCATCTGAATCCCCACCCCTGCAGACAGACCATCACCCCTGATACCCCCACTCAAACTCCCACCCCAGTGAGCCCAACCCTCACCTGGACCATCCCAATGAGCCCCCCGCACCCATACCCCCACCTCACTAAGCCCCAACTAGCTGCATCTGAATCTCCACGCCACCAAGTTCCATTCCCCCAGCATCCAAATCCCCCTGCTGAGCCCTCCACACCCAGATTCCCACTGCCAAGCCCCATCTCCTCCAAAACCTCCCCACTGAGCCCCTACTACCTTCACCTAGATCCCCCTGCAGAGTCCTTCTGCCCCTGCACCTAGAACCCCCCAACAAGCTCCTGTGCATCCAGATCCCCCACATACCAGGAACCCCCACTGAGCTGCCCACACCCAGATTGCCCCACAGAGAACCCTCTCACCTCACACCTGGATTCCCCCCACACTAAGCCACTCCACACTTGGATCCTGCCAGGCTGAGCATGCCTGTCCCACACCTGGTTCAGGGGCCAGGGCTGGGCATGCATGCAAGACTGTCCTTCTCGCTCACTATCCTGGTGCTCCTGGCACAGAGGGGCAGGGCCCAGGGGTGTGGCTGCAGCAGGTTTGGCCCTTGCACTGTATCAGGGTTGGATGCTGCCTCACCACTGAGTCTGTGTCCTGGGGGGTGGGGGCTTCAGAGGGATCTCCCACCTCCCTGTGCTCCCCACTGCCATGCTAGAGCCTCCATATTTATTTAATGACAAATAAAATATGCAGAATTTTAAAATACTGTGCACAGAATTTTTATTTTTTTTGGCGCAGAATTCTCTCAGGAGTAGACGCTTCACACTAACTGCAGCTAGGCTCAAGATGGCATGCTTCCCTGCAGAGCATCCAAGCCTGCAAGCAGGACTGGAAACTTGCCTCAATCCCCATCTGCGCGCACGCACACACACACAGCGATAGCTTGCAATGCCAACACACCATAAGCCAGTCATAGGCTATGCAGATCCTGTAGTTACTACAAACCAGCTCTCTTGGCACTGAGTTCCTGACGGTTGCTGTAGTAGGGACAGGAGCAGTGTGTTCTTCCCTGCCATAGCCACTGCCTCGCTGTCTACATTAAATGTGAAGCCCAGGAGCGGCAGTTAGCATACTCTGGGCTGCCTGGCTGAGCACCCCAGCAACACTTACTGCCTTGGGAACAGAATGTACGACTCCAGCTGCCTGCCCGCCACAGCAGAGATCAGCTGTTCCCTGCACAAAGCCGGTGTCTCCTACCCAGCCTTGGCCTCCTCCTGGTTTTTGGCCACACAGGCCAATTTTCTACCTGCTGAGTGGGGTCTGTTGGGAGGGGGCCTAGGTGGGCTGACCAGAGCTGGGTGGGAAATGGCTTTCCTGTCCCACAACAGTTTGAGATTTCAAAAGTGTTCCTGTCCTGTAACAGGACAAACCTGGGACCTTTTGAAGTTTTTTGATGAAAAAAACAGAACAGCCTAGGGTCAAGTCCCTGTTCCAAGTTAGGCAGAACAGGGATTTGAATTTAGGTCTCTCATGTTCGTGCTTTAACCCCTGGGCTACTGTCTATTCTAGGGTAGGTGATTATTCCTCGCCCCTCCAAAAAAAAAAAAAAAGAAAAACCCACCCCATCTCTCCTGGCCGTGGGAAACCTTTCCGCATGAACGTTTTCTCAAAACTGGTACATTCCTGTGGACAGTTTAGGTTTTGACAAATTGCCATTTTCCAACACATCATTAATACATTCTTGACCCACTCTAGCTGAGCTGGGCTAACACCAAACCTATTTAGCGCAGGTTTGGGGCACTGCTGCTGGAGGTGTCCCAGGCAGCGTTAAATGTCCCACATGTGCTACATCACAATAAAGGTCAGAAAATTTAATTGCATGGGAGGCAGGATCCCACCTGAACAAGGGCGCAGCCTGCTTCTGGAGAGTGCTTATCCAGGTGCCTGGCTTTGCAGTGAGGTTCTGCACACTCCAAACACCAGATGAGCTACTGTGCACTGAACTTGGCCCCATCTTCCTGCCCTCTGGGCAGAGCAATGCGCTGGCACTCAAAGCCCAGATCACACCGAGTTCTACCAGCTGCCATGCTGCAGGCTGTGGGTAATGCTCCAGCCAGTTAGTTCCACACATCCTCCCAGTAACCGATCTATTTATAACTCCAGCTACCTGGGAACAGCAGGCGGCTCCCTCGCCATTGGCTGGCAGCGCCTGGCCCATTTTGCCTTCACTGTGCTTTTCACACACTGGAGGCAGAGGAGAGCTGTCAGCACTTTGCCTAGGTCTCCCACAGTGCAGTGCATATCCACTCATGTGCAGGGATGTATGTGCATGCACATGAAAATAAGTGTGCAAGGTTGTGAGAATGATGGCATTGATACACCTCAGTGCAAGTATGCAAAGACTTACGGCAGTGTTTGTGTGCACAGGATGTGGCTGCATACACACAGGCAGGAGTATGTAGATGCATGTGTGAAGGTAGCCCTGTGTGTGTCTGAAAGTACATATGCATCTGCGCATACTTGAATGCACATGCACAACAGGTAAGCGTGTTAGCAGATGTGTGTGTGTGTGAAATCAGAATAACTACAGCTGGCCGCAGTGCAGAATGCACTAGCTAAGCATGAGCCTGTTGGCGTTCTCAACCCCTTTTCCAGTGGCTCACAGCTTTCTCAGCCAAACTGAATTTTGAGTTGAATGTTGCCACACATCCCCCTTCCCCATCTCAGACCTCCTGATCACTGTACCTGGCTTTGAGCTTGTGCATACAGCGCCCAATCATGACTTCTTTATCTGGGGCAAAGTGGGGGTTGTGGGGATGACCAGCACTGGCCTCCTGAAATGAAAGCACGTTCTAACCTTCACCATGGAGAAACTATTATCTTTCCCTAATGCCAGGAAATACCCAATATAACAACAAGGGGCCAAGTTCATGCTGCTGCAGAAACCTTCCCTTCCTAAATGTCTTAGCTTCAGGGAGCTTGATTTTTCAACTGTAGTGATTAAGCAAGAGTGGGACTTTACCAGGCATGCTTCATTTTCTTCTTTCCTTCTGCTCTTGTCACTTAAATGTGATGGGGGAGGGAAAAGGGGGCAGATTACAGCAAGGGGATTAGACTAAGTATGAAACAGCGGGCTGGCTTGGTAGGGCTGCACAAGGGTTAACATGGTGGGGGGTCACCCATACTGTAACGCCCAGGTCTGGGTTCTCTTCCCATTCGAGTCAGGGATTTGTCTCTGCCGCAAGGGGCCACCAGGGGAGGGGAAGGGAGCCCAGAGTTGGGAAAGTCCCTGTGTCATACTGGGGGATGGGTGTGTACCTGCCTCACACACCCGTGTTGTCCCAGGACTTAGCCAAGGCTGCAGTGAAAGAAGTTGAGGAATGTTTACCCCAGATAAAAGGAGGGGTCACTGCGGGGATGAGAGAAACCATCTGCTGGCTTTTACTGCACTTCTCCCCATGGCATCGGGAGCAGCCGGAGGGAGTCTCCCGACTGGCGAGGACCCTATCTCCGATCACCCGACCACTCTGATCCCTGGGGCCAGAGCAGAGTCAAAAGACTTCTCTTCCCTGCACCAACAGCTCCTGTTACACTGATCCTCCCCTGCTTAATTACACAAACAGCTGCTCCTTATTTTTGCTTGTTAGAGAGCAGGGAGGGGACATCCTGGGCGAGGACAGGATCAGTGACAAAGGTAGGGCTGGCCAGCACCGGGGCTGGTGCCCAGCACAGAGACACCGACTCTCGTGATATGTGGTGTTCTTAAAGCCCCAGCTCCTGGAGTTGTGGGAATAGGTGAGATTCTCAACTTTCTCTCTTAGAAATAAGTCTCTAGCCCTGGTGCTTGTGGAGAAACATGGGCCCCAAAGAGTTGGCAAATTTTTTAAAAATCCCAATTCCTAATTTTTAAAAAATATCAGGATTAAGCCAGTGGTGGTTTTTTGGGGGGCCTGGCTCATGACTTGGAAACCCTTGGGATGGGCAATACTGGCAGCATGAACTGCATGGGGGGAGCAGTGGAGGATGGCTCAGGATGGGGGGCAGCATGGGCTGGTGATAGACATGGAGCAGAGAATCTGTGGGGTGGGGCTGGGGGCTAAATGGGGACAGACCATGGTGAGAGGAACAAGGGGGCTCTGGATAGAGGTTGGGGGAGCGTGTGTCTGTGCCTGCTTTCCTCCCATCAGGCTCCCACCAGAGACAGCTGTGGATTGAGTTAAGGAGAGGGGTTGTTGAGGGGAGAGAGAAGGCCCTTGTGTGTGTGTGGGGGGGTCCTCCACTGGCTCACAGAAGCACCTGACTTCCTGAACCCTCAGCCGTGTGCCCTGTATTTGGTGGCTCCCCCATCGCTAGTTTACGGGGATTTCTGCAGAAGCTGAGAAAGGGCCAATGGGGGTGTCAATGCTGAGTCCCTGACATCTCTGATTCTCACCCCAGTGCCCAGGCCAAGACACAGCCTGACACCACCCTCCTACCCCCCCAGCGCGCACACACACCATACCCTGGCATTGATCTGAGGGACTGGCAGAATAAACCCCTCAACCAGCGCCACCCCAACCTCTCTGCTTAGCACCAGAAGCCCCCCAAGATGCAGGTGCTGAATCCCCCTAAACTACACCCCCGGCCTCTGATCCCCTTAAAGACATGGCCCCTGCACTCCTACCCCTGTAAGTGACACACTGCCCCAACAGGTGACTGAACCCTTCTGACTGATTCACCCGAGCCCAGCCCAAAATCTGTTTACCGGAGAAGTCCTCTCTCCACCTCCACTGGGTCCCAGTCCCTTGGAGACACCAATTCACCCGCTGGGCCTGGATCCTGTTAACCAAGAACCCTGTAACTCCTCCCTTCCTTCCATGGCACACTGCTGACACACCCTCGCCCCAGCTCCTACGACACCACCCCTCCACCCTCACCCCAAATCCCTTCCAGTGAGACCCCATCCAACCCACAATGCTCTGGAGCCTCAGTCCCTCCCTGGCACTCCTGGCCAGCACCCAGATCCTGCTGACCACCCCCAACCAGGCCTCCCCCAGGGCACCCAAGCCCCTGTGGAGCCCAAACGCCGGCCCCAACCCCTGTGGGGCCGAAGACACCGTGGCTGCACCATCCATCCCAGCCTGCTGCACTCACCCGCTTGTAGACATCCTCCCGGCTGGCCTCATACTTCTGCTGCATGCGCTCCTCCAGGAAATAGATGCGCAGCTTGAGGCTGAAGTTCTCCTTCTTCAGGTCATTGAGGTGCTGGGACAGAGTACGGTAGCCGTTAGACATGGTGGGTGACCCATGGAGGGGGGCATCTCTGCACCCCCCCCCTCACTCAGGAGACATTGCCAAGGGAAGGGAGTGAGCCAAGCCCATGGGAAGCTGCCCCAGCCCACGGCGGCCTACGGAGACATGGTGGAGAGGCTAGAGCGCTCCTGGTTGGAGCCTCTGCGCAGCTCAGCAGCTCCCACTGGGTGCAGGAGTGCAGCTCGCTTTCCTTTTTTACCTCCAGGAGATATCTGTGGAATCCCTGGCAGGGGAACATCCTGCATGGACAGACACAAGTGGTGTAACCCGATCCAGACAGCGGCCCTAGCGACTCCACGTCCACCTCCCAGCCAACTGCAAGCCATTAATGGGAGCCTGGGGCCTGGCCAGCAGAGACCCGCACGGGAGGGGAGAGGGCAGCTAGGAAACGTGATGAGGACGCAGCAGGGAAGGGAGAAGGGAGAGGATTCCCCACTGATCCCTCAACATCCCAGTGTCCAGCAGTTAAATCTCCCAAGGGTCTTTCCCCTCCCAGAGCCTGGCCTCAGCTGATCCCATGGGAGACACAGGTAAAGGCCCAGGGCAGGTTCTAATTAGTGTCCTGCTGACCTCTCTTGTGCAAGGTGCATAATGCAAGGAAGGGACTGGAGAGGAAAGAGAAAAGAGCCATTTACCCCGACTGCAGGACCCGGGCCAGTGAGAGGCAGGATGACAGCCACCCAGAGGGCCCCACGATGTGTGGCACGCGATAGGCCTGGCCCAGAGAGAGCTCTCGGAGCTGCTGGATAGCAGCAAGGCCAATTCCCACTTGGTGAGAGCCCCTAGGGAACTGCCTTCCCCCGCGCTCTGTGTGTGCAGACACAGATCTCACAGCGCAGTCCTGAAAGGGCACCAAGGGCTCCCACAGAGCTGCAGCCAAGCTAGGCAAAACCACTGCCCAAGGGTGTCCCTAAACACCGAGCCTGTGTGTCTCTCTGTTATTTTCCAGGAAGGAAGGCAAAAAGAAAAGGCCTTTCTCCAGTGTGGAAATACTGAAACATCCTACTCCTTAGCACCCCCCACCCACCTGCCCCGTAGCTGAAAGGCAGAAGATCAAGGCTCCTATTTTGAGCCTCCAGTGAGGAATGTGGGAGTTTAAAGTTCGAAGCTTTGATATTACAGTCTGTAATTGGCCCCTAAACACTGATATGAAGTAACTATGCGTAGTCACACTGCAGCGAAAACCCTGTGCAGGGCTGCAGAGAAGTGTAAGGGCACACTGGGGCGCAGAACAGAATCATAATCCGCTCCCTGACAGGGCTGCGCTTTGCCCCTCCCTCTGCCGGAGACATCGCTGTGCACATACAATGGTATTTCATTCAGAGAAGAGCAAAAGCTGGCCCAAGAGGGCAGATGATTTGGGGGTTATTTCTCCAGTGCAGGTGGCAAAGAGAGTGATTTGTTTTATTGCTGCCTTGGGGTCAAATTGGGCATTTCCCCTAAACACAACGGAAGTGTGATAGCACCCTCAGAAAGACACAGTTGATGCAATCCATCTCGTGTGTTAACAGCAGCCTTCCTTTGAAGATTCTATGACTGTTTTCACACACACACAGTGTTGCCAACTTTTGTTATTGTACCACGAGTCTCACAATATTTGGGGTTTCCCTTCAAGCCCCAGCTCCCAGAGCCCAAGTGACTTAGTGAGACGCTCAGCTGTCTTTTTTTTTTAAATGTAAGTTTCCAGTGCTCCTTGTTGCAGAGAAAACATGAGCTGAGTACTCCCTGAAGGCACAGAAGCCAGAAGGCAAATAAAGAGAACTCCATTTTCTTTTTAATTTCATAATTTTTTAAAAACAGTCTCAGTCCAGGAATGGGGACAGACTCCATTTTTCAGCAGTTGGGGTTGGCACTAATATGACACGTGCCTGCTCCACTATCTCCAAAAGTTACTCACGCACTGGAATCTGGCTTTTCTTTCACCAAGAAGCGCTCTGTGCCCATGTTTGCTCAAATCTAACTCAGTTCCAAGAGGAAAGTGACCAGCTTCCTAAACCAGATTCCGATCTCCAGGTCTGGAAAGCCTGTGGCTGGGGACTCTGCTTTGCATAAGAACATAAGAACGGCCATACTGGGTCAGACCAAAGGTCCACTGAACCCAGTATCCTGTCTACCAACAGTGGCCAATGCCAGGTGCCCCAGAGGGAGTGAATCTAACAGGTAATGATCAAGTGATCTCTCTCCTGCCATGCATCTCCACCCTCTGACAAACAGAGGCTAGGTACGCCATTCCTTACCCATCCTGGCTAATAGTCATTTATGGACTTAACCACCATGAATGTATCCAGTTCTCTTTTAAACCCTGTTATAGTCCTAGCCTTCACAACTTCCTCAGGCAAGGAGTTCCACAGGTTGACTGTGCAATGTGTGAAGAAGAACTTCCTTTTATTTGTTTTAAACCTGATGCCCATTAATTTCATTTTCTTATATTATGGGAATAAGTAAATAACTTTTCCTTATTCACTTTCTCCACACCACTCATGACACATACTCACTCTATCATATTCCCCCCTTAGTCTCCTCTTTTCCAAGCTGAAAAGTCCTAGCCTCTTTAATCTTTCCTCGTATGGGACCCATTCCAAACCCCTAATCATTTTAGTTGCCCTTCTCTGAACCTTTTCTAATGCCTGTATATCTTTTTTGAGATGAGGAGACCACATCTGTACACACTATTCAAGATGGGGGCGTACCATGGATTTATATAAGGGCAATAAGATATTCTCTGTCTTATCCTGTATCCCTTTTTTTAATGATTCCTAACATCCTGTTTGCTTTTTTGACTGCTGCTGCACACTGCGTGGAGGTCTTCAGAAAACTGTCCACAATGACTATTTTCATGTGCTCCCTCAGCCCTTTTTCCTGATTAGTTGTAGCTAAATTAGCCCCCATCATATTGTATGTGTAGTTGGGGTTATTTTTTCCAATGTGCATTACTGTACATTTATCCATGTTATATTTCATTTGCCGTTTTGTTGCCAAATCACTTAGTTTTGTGAGATCTTTCTGAAGTTCTTCACAGTCTCATAGACTCATAGACTTTAATGTCGGAAGGGACCATTATGATCATCTAGTCTGACCTCCTGCACAATGCAGGCCACAGAATTTCACCCACCCACTCCTGTAACAAACCCCTAACCTATGTCTGAGTTACTGAAGTCCTCAAATTGTGGTTTGAAGACCTCAAGCTGCAGAGAATCCTCCAGCAAGTGACCCGTGCCCCATGCTGCAGAGGAAGGCGAAAAACCTCCAGGGCCTCTGCCAATCTGCCCTGGAGGAAAATTCCTTTCCGACCCCAAATATGGCAATCAGTTAAACCCTGAGCATATGGGCAAGACTCACCAGCCAGCACCCAGGAAAGAATTCTCTGTAGTAACTCAGATCCCACCCCATCTAACATCCCATCACAGACCACTGGGCATATTTACCTGCTGATAGTCAAAGATCAATTGCTAAATTAATTGCCAAAATTAGGCTATCCCATCATATCATCCCCTCCATAAACTTATCAAGCTTAGTCTTAAAGCCAGATATGTCTTTTGCCTCCACTACTCCCCTTCGAAGGCTGTTCCAGAACTTCACTGCTCTAATGGTTAGAAACCTTTGTCTAATTTCAAGTCTAAACTTCCTAGTGTCCAGTTTATATCCATTTGTTCTTGTGTCCACATTGGTACCAAGCTTAAATAATTCCTCTCCCTCCCTGATATTAATCCCTCTGATATATTTATAAAGAGCAATCATATCCCCCTCAATCTTCTTTTGGTTAGGCTAAACAAGCCAAGCTCTTTGAGTCTCCTTTCATAAGACAGGTTTTCCATTCCTCAGATCATCCTAGTAGCCCGTTTCTGAACCTGTTCCAGTTTGAATTCATCCTTCTTAAACATGGGAGACCAGAACTGCACACTGTATTCCAGATGAGGTCTCACCAGTGTCTTATATAACGGTACTAACCTCCTTATCTTTGCTGGAAATACTTCGCCTGATGCATCCTAAAACTGCATTAGCTTTTTTAACGGCCATATCACATTGGCGGTTCATAGACATCCTGTGATCAACCAATACTCCGAGGTCCTTCTCCTCCTCTGTTACTTCCAACTGATGTGTCCCCAATTTATAACTAAAATTATTGTTATTAATCCCTAAATGCATGACTTTGCACTTTTCACTATTAAATTTCATCCTATTACTATTACTCCAGCTTACAAGGTCATCCAGATCTTCCTGTATGATATCCCAGTCCTTCTCTGTGTTAGCAATACCTCCCAGCTTTGTGTCATCCGCAAACTTTATTAGCACATTCCCGCTTTTTGTGCCAAGGTCAGTAATAAAAGGGTTAAATAAGATTGGTCCCAAAACTGATCCCTGAGGAACTCCACTAGTAACCTCCTTTGGTCCTAACTATCTTGAGCAGTTTAATATCATCTGCAAACTTTGCCACCTCACTTTTTACCCCTTTCTCCAGATCATTTATGAATAAGTTGAATAGGATTGGTCCTAGGACTGATCCTTGGGGAACACCACTAGTTACCCCTCTCCATTCTGAGAATTTACCATTTATTCCTACCCTTTGTTCCTTGTCTTTTAACCAGTTCTCAATCCATAAAAGGATCTTCCCTCTTATCCCATGACAACTTAATGTACGTAAGAGCCTTTGGTGAGTGACCTTGTCAAAGGCTTTCTGGAAATCTAAGTACACTATGTCCACTGGATCCCCCTTGTCCACATTTGTTCACCCCTTCAAAGAACTCTAATAGATTAGTAAGACACGATTTCCCTTTACAGAAATCATGTTGATTTTTGCCCAACAATTTATGTTCTTCTGTGTGTCTGACAATTTTATTCTTTACTATTGTTTCAACTCATTTGCCCGGTACTTACGTTACCGGTCTGTAATTACCAGGATCACCTCTAGGGCCCTTTTTATATATTGGTGTTACATTAGCTTACATTAATTTGCCTTCTCTCACTGAATGAAAATAACATGCATGGAGCCAAGTCATCCTGCTGGTGCACCACTCTGTGCCATAGCTAGAAACTGTAGTGCACACGGCTAGATTGTTGACTGGTCCCCCCGTCCCCAAAATAGTCCAGCATTGCACTGAATAAAAGTCATCTGGATTAGTTAACCTTATATTCCAGCAAATGGAACTAGAGGGTAATGGAGTTGGTGAGGCAGCTCTGCATTAGATCTAACCTATTTTCATGTGCTCCCTCAGCCCTTGGAGCCTCAGCCTGGCAGGGCCCGAGCGAGGGTACTGCCCCTCCCCTCCCCGCAATCAAAGAAGATCCAAGGCAAAGATCAACAAGTAGCAAAACTCTTTAGAGTGTAAACCCTGCACACTGAGGCCCTGGTCTCTTTGAACACACAGTTATAATGATGTCAAAGACAGAGCAGTTTAAATGACACTAGAGACATTGACTGTGTGCGCGGGTGATTGGGCCCCATCACTCGGCTGCAACACACCCCACATCCACACACATACTTCAACCACTTGCCAATGATGCTGAGTAATGGTCCAGAAAATATGGACTTTGGGGGCTAAAGACAGAGTCCCAGTAGTTCATACCTCCATCGCATCATGTTGGGGGGCCTCACTCGTGAGTTTTGATCACGAGGGGTTGGTAATACTGCTCTCAGTAAGCAAACAGGCTAATCGCTCCCTCTCAAGTCCCCCAACCCCCAGTGTAGCTAACTGCCCCCTCGAATCTGTGGTAATAATTGGAGATATACCAATCTCCTAGAACTGAAAGGGACCTTGGAAGGTCATTGAGTCCAGCCCCCTGCCTTCACTAGCAGGACCAATTTTTGCCCCAGATCTCTAAGTGGCCTCCTCAAGGATTGAACTCATAATGCTGGGTTTAGCAGGCCAATGCTCAAACCACTGAGCTATCCCTCCCCCAGGTAACCATCCAGCTAAATAAGCCTGCAATATCCCACAGGCTTGGCCCTAGCTCCCTGGAACCATCCCTGCCTCTCCTGGGTTAGGATCCTTGGCAATGCTATAGCAAGTAGGGGTACGACTGCCTGCAAAAGCCACTTGTGGTGCGTTGCTTTGCTCAGGCCCCATGATGTGGCCAACTCTTGCCAGCACCCCGCGAGCCTGTGTTCCTGTCTCCTTGCAATGCCCACTGCGAGGAGCCGCGGCATCTGCCCTTATGCCCTCGCTCCAGCCATGAGATCGTGTTTATGCCACAGGGCCTGCTCTGCACAAGGGGCTGGCGGACACAGAGACTTAGTGCACAGCAGGCCGGGGTGGGAATCCTCTCCACAACAGCCTGCCATGCAGTAACGCCCCCTGTTGATCTACGGCTGTGTCGAACGCTGGGCAGCTACCCTCAGGCTGCACTGCTTTTATGTCACACGCCAGCAGTTAAACCCCTGGGTGTCTCCTGAGCCCAGACCTTAGGGGTGGGATTCGACAGATCCATCCATCAAAGCCCTTTACTTTCCGTGGCTCCAGCACAGGCGCCCCATGAAGGTGACACAACAAATTCCACAGCTTTGAAGCCACGTGCGGGGGTCTCCCCCAGGCAAAGCAGAGTGGGAGGCAGGGAGTGGAGGGGCCAGGGTCATTGCTGCTATAACAGGAGGGGAGAAAAGGTGGAAGTGAGGGAGCAGAGGCTCTCCAGGGGGGAAGAGCGAGGAGCATAGCCACCAGGGGCAGGGGAGTCAGGAGGGCACCAGAAAGAGACACCAACAGCAGAAACACAATTGTCATGCCAGCCCAGGTATGTCTGTCTGTCTGGGTTCTCATATGGTGCCCATGCCACCTGATGTTAAAGGATGTAACCATGTTTGGGTGTGCCTGGAGCCGGGGGAGGGCGGTGGTTCCCAGCTCAAGGAGAAGTACCTGAGCTAGCTCTCACTGAGGTGGTGCGCTCAAGACAGACCGTAGCCATTGCAACGAGACCAGCAGGAGGAGCTAGCCATGCCAAGGGCACATCTGTCAGAGACCCTAGGCACATACTCAGGGCACCTAGACCCTCCTGCAGAGCCTGCTGCTGCGGCTACACTCTACTTTAGTGCACTGAATGTAGATAAACCCTTTGTGGTGGGGCAGAGGCCGGCATAGGGCAGAGGACACCACGTCTTGGCAGCAGAAGCTATCTCAATAGATAGTGGACCACTGTGATCACCTAGTCTGACCCCCTGTATAATACATGCCAGAGTACTGCTTCCAAATAATTCCTAGAGCAGATCTGTTAGAAAAACATCCAGTCTTGATTTTAAAATTGTCAGCAATGGAGAATCCACCACAACCCTTGGTAAGTTGTTCCATTGGTTAATTACACTCACTGTTCAAAATTTACCCCTTATTTCCAGTCTGAATTTAAATGTTCTCTGCTAGACTGAAGAGCCCATTATCAAATATTTGTTCCCCACGTAGGTACTTACAGACTGTGATCAAGTCACCCCTTAACCTTCTCTTTGTTAAGATAAGCAGACTGAGCTCCTGGAGTCTATCACTATAGGGTTTCTAATCCTTTAGTCATTCTCATGGCTCTTCTCTGATCCCTCTCCAGTTTATCCACTTCCTTCCTGAATTGTGGAGACCAGAACTGGATACAATATTCTAGCAGTGGTCACAACAATGCCAAATATAGAGGTAAAATAACCTCTCTGTTCTTATTCGAGATTCCCAATTATGCATCCAAGAATCACATTACCTCTTTTGGCCACAACATGGCACTGGGAGCTCATGTTCAGCTGATTATCCAGCACCAACCCCAAATCTTTTTCAGAGTTGCTGCTTTGCAGGATAGAGTCCCCCATCCTGTAAGTATGGCCTACATGCTTTGTTCCCAGATGTACACATTTACTTTTAGCTGTATTAAAATGCACATTGTTTGCACCCAGCTTACCAACTGATCCACATCACCTTGTATCAGTGACCTGTCCTATTCACTGCTTACCACTCCCCCACTTTTTGTGTCATCTGCAAACTTTATCAGTGATGATTTGACATTTTCTTACAAGTCATTGATAAAAATGTTAAATAGCATAGGGCCAAGAACCAAGCCCTGCGGGACCCCACTAGAACCAGATCTGCTCAATGATGATTCCCCATTTACAATTACATTTTGAGACCTATCAATTAGCCAGTGTTTAATGCTTTTAATGAGTGCTGTGTTAATTCTATATTGTTCTAGTTTTTTTAATCTAAATGTCGTGCAGTACCAAGTCAAATGCCTTACAGAAAGGCTTTTATTACACCAACACTATTACCTTCATCAACCAGCCTTGTCATCTCATAAAAAAATCAAGTTAGTTTGACGGGGTCTGTTTTCCATGAACCCATGTTGATTGGCATTAATTATATTACCCTCCTTTAATTCTTTATTAAATGTCTCCCATATCAGTTGTTCCATTATCTTTCTCAGAATCAATGTGAGACTGACAGGCCTATAATTTACCCTTTTTAAATGCTGGCACAACATCAGCTTTTTTCTATGCTTCTAGAATTTCACCAGTGTTTCATGGCTTATTGAAATCAACAGTAACAGTCCAACAAGCTCCTCAGCCAGCTCTTTTAAAACTCTTGGATGCAAGTTATCTGCTGATTTTAAAATGTCTAACTTTAGTAACAGCCAGGGGCGGCTCTAGTAATTTCGCCGCCCCAAGCACGGCGGCACGCTGCAGGGGGCGCTCTGGCGGTCGCCGGTCCCGTGGCTCCAGTGGACCTCCTGCAGACGTGCCTGCGGAGGGTCCGCTGGTCCCGCAGCTCCGGTAGACCTCCCGCAGGCATGCCTGCGGCTGCTCCACCGGACCCGCGGGACCAGTGCACCCTCCGCAGTCATGCCTGCGGAAGGTCCGCCAGAGCCGCCTGCCGCCCTGCCGGCAAAATGCCGCCCCACACGCGCGCTTGGCGCGCTGGGGTCTGGAGCCGGCCCTGGTAACAGCTGTATCTCAGGAGGATGTTAAACCAGTATGGAAAGTATGTTACCACCATATGATAGGACTACATCTTCTCCCCACTCCAAAAAAAAAAAAAAAAAAGAACAGAAATATTTATTGAACACTTCAGCCTTTTCTGCATTATTGATAATTCTACCATTTCCATCTAGTAATAGACCAATACCATTGTCAGGATTCTTTTTGTTCCCAATATGCTTGCAAAACTCCTTATTGTCCTTAACTCTGCTGGCCATAAAGGTCTCCTTGTGTCCCTTTGTTTCCCTTATCAGTTTTCTACTATTCCTAGTTTATTATTTATATCTGTCTCTATCAAATTCCCCTTTAGTCCGGGTGGGATTGGAGCACAGAGCAGTTTTGTAGGAGTTCTGAAAGGGATACTATTTCTGCAAGCTAGAGAGTGTCCTCTGGCCCTCTGTCCAAGAGGAGTATGTCCATCTCAACTCACTTCTCCCCTAGTAAGGAAATAACCCACTCCTGTAACCCAGTCTCTTCTGATTACTTGGAAACCACAACACTGCTCATTGAACTGGCATAGGCCAAAGGCAAAAAAGGCTACAGACTCTGGAGAAGATCAAAGAGCGCTGAGAGTTGAAGCCTCAGTCCCAACCAGCCCATCAAATCACTCTCTACCCCAGGACTACCTGGCAAGCTTTATGTGGGCCCAGGAGGCACTTCAGTGCAAACACAAGCTGCACAGGGCTGTGAAGATGAGGCTCAACCAGGGCCGGCTCCAGGGTTTTTGCCGCCCCAAGTGGCGAGGAAAAAAAAAACGCCATGATCGTGATCGGCGACACTTCGGCAGCAGCTCCACCATGCCACTTTCTTCTTCGGCGGCACTTCGGCAGCAGGTCCTTCCCTTCGAGAGGGACCCACCGCCGAATTGCCACCAAAGAGCTGGATGTGCCGCCCCTTCCCCTTGGCCACCCCAAGCACCTGCTGGTGCCTGGAGCCGGCCCTGGCTCAGCATAGTTGGGACTCCTCAGAACCACTATTATATGCTTCCAGCAATGGATGATGCCAGAAAGCAACAGGAGCTCACAGAGACGCAAGGGGAATTGGGACAGTCCTTGACAAGAGAAATAACACAAGGCCCTAAACAAATAACCTGAGCCAGCAGACAAAAGAGCAAGGTAGAACATCACGTGAACTGTTCTATTTGCATTAGGAATAACAGGCTGGGTCTGTAGGCCCCCATGTTATCCAGCCCTTGCGCCAGCAAAGTTCCCATTGACATCAGGACAAGTTTGGCCCCAAGGTGGGACTTACCTTCTCAAAATCTCGCAGGGTTTGGGTCTGCACTACAGGGCCCATCTCCAGGTCACTGAGGACATGAGTCTGCATTAGAGGGCTCTGCTCAAGGCCTGGCAGAGTCTGAGCCGGCACTGGGTGATGGGCTGTCTCAAAGAGTCCTGACATGGGTGTCTGCCTCAGGGGGTCTTCATCGGAGATGCCTAGGTTCCCCTGCTCTAGGGCATCGCAGAGAACAGCTGGAAAGGGAGCACAGAGGAAATGCAGTTCAAGTGTGTGAAGTGTCTGTTTCATATACATGCTTGACAAGCAAAACTGGATCATACCTCCAGATAAAAACTGCATCAAGCTGGAGTTAAAGCACCTATCAGTAATTTAAGACTAAACAGTCATCATCTGAGGGTAACATTGCCTTACAGGAATGCTGAAATTTTCCCACTTAACAATCATTGGAAACTCAGGAAATTCAGAGTCAAGGTTAAATTATAAAGTGAGGCTATTATATGAAATTATGGAAATGCACCAGTAAGGTACCCAAACAACCTTAACTCTTCCCTGGAGCGAGCCACAGCTTTTAAGGTTAGAAGGGACCATTGCGCTAATCCACTCTGACCTCCTCTATCACCCAGGCCAGAGAACCTCACCCTGGGATTCCTGTATCAGGAATGCTAGCCTCCAAACCTGCCTTGCTACATCCCTCACACATCTAGGCTTAGAGCTGGATTTCACACCCCATCGTTCACGCCAGCAGGTATTTGCAGCATCACATCAGTACAATGTAAACTGGGTTATTTTGGGATCCAAGGACTTTTCCTGTTGTCTTGAAGTTCCTAGATTACGCTCATGGCCATTTTAATTCTGTGAGGTCTGTGTACTGGTACAGTGGTCATGCCATGCCCATCTCCCAGCTACCCCATCAGTTTTTCATAAGGGCTTTACAAAGCCAACAGTCTGTTGCTGCAAAAACACCTAAAATGTAGAGGTTTCAGAGTAGCCCCTGTCCTGGCACCTCCAATCTTTGTCACTCGACTAATCCCTTTATTCTCATCATGCCAAGTGCTATAATGTCATGATTGGGGTCTGGGAGTACATTCCTTGTAGATACAGTATTTACCGAGTATAACTGGTGCCTTAGTGAGGAACAGGGAATTACAGCCTGCAGGACTAATCAGGAATTTAGAAAGTCCAGTTTTTTCTGCACCCAGATTTTGCAAGCTGTACAGTTAAGAGTAATTTATTGTTATACTGGAGGATGTTGGTAGCTACCAAAAAGCAGGTCTTTGATCTATGGACAGTCACAGACCTCACTGACGTTGATGGAGATGCTATCTGTCCTCCATTCTGCCTAAATGGAACAAGCAATTAAGCTTCTTTATGGAGAAAGATAGCTGAACTAATAGACACCACCATGCAAAGCACTGGCCACATGGAAGACCTGAGCAAGAACTAACTCAGCGAATATAGGAGGAGTTTCCCTGGGAACTGATGGCAAATGCCAAGGGCTGGGACAGTGGCGGATTTAGAGTTAGTGGGGCCCTGTGCACAGCTTCCTTTTCGCCTGCCCCCGGCCCATGCCCCCGGGACCCAGCCAAGAAGAACATTCTCTTATCTTCACCCCGCCCCCCATTTTTCATTCTCTTTTTTCTTCATTCTCCTCCTATATTATAAGTAATGGAAAGTAAATGAAAATAAAGTGAGGTACCTTGATTGGGGCAGAGGGTTGGGGTGCAGGAGGGGGTGAGGGCTCTGGAAGGAAGTTTGGGTGCGGGGTGCGGGCTCTGGGCAGGGGTGTGGGAGGGGGTGCGGACTCTGGAAGGAAGTTTGGGTGTGGGGTGCAGGATCCGGGCTGGGGCTGGGGTGCGGGAGGTGGGCAGGGGGGCAGTGCTTACCTTGGGCAGCACAGCTCCCAAAACGACCAGCAGCGGCTCCTAGGCAGGGGGGGCCAAGCGGTCTCCATGTGCTGCTGCCCGCAGGCAGTGCCCTCGCAGCTCCCATTGGCCGCAGTTCTCGGCCAATGGGAGCTGTGGAGTCAGCACTTGGGGCGGAGGCAGTGCGCAGAGACACCCTCCCCCCAGGGGCTGCAGGGACATGCCAGCCGTGTCAGGGAGCAAAACAGCATGAAGGGAGGGAGGCAGAGTGGGCAGGGAGCTGCCTTAGCCCTGCTGTGCTGCTGCTGGCATGTCTCTGTGTGCCCCTTGGGTGGGAGGCGGGCAGCAGGTCTCCATGTGCTGCCCGGAGGGGAGGGGGAGCAGCGCGTGGAGCCACCCCCCACCAGGGGAACACAGAGACGTGCCAGCAGCCAGCTGCTTCCGGGAGTGGCATGGGACCACCAGCCACCTGCCTGCCTGCACCCTGCTGCCACCAGCCAGGACTCGGGGGCAGGTTGTCAGATATTTGTCCTGCATTTTGGGGGGGGGCTATCATTGGGGGCCCCATGCCAATGTATGGTCTGTTTCATGGTAAATCTGCTCCTGGGCTAGGACATTAATTGAATGGCAGAGGTGGGTGTGAGAAGCAGAAAGAAGCCAGAAAAGCCAGGAGAAAGTCAGAGAAGCAGGGGTCGTGTGGCCCCGAAAGGAAGCCAGAAGATCTTCTTTGGCACAAAGTGCTGGCTGGCAGCAGGCTTAGTATTGTTAGCCAGTAAGTCCCAGCTGTTGGTTGTTCCTACCATACATTCTTTGTAAATAAATAGGATTGCACCAAAGAAACATTTGATTTGTATCATCAGTTTCTCCTCCTAAGGGAAACAACCCGACAAGACCCCATATATTGGCTAACTACTCAAGCTAAAAGGGACAATATTATCTAGCCTTTGTGCTCACCCAGGAGTTGAAATGCTTTGTGATGGATGGATAAGGTTGTCTCAGAGTTCCTGGGTGGTTTCTCAGGGTATCACTATCGGGGTCAGTTAAGGCTATTTGCTTGACCCTCTCTGGATGTCAGGGGCTTGTTTTGTTTATAATTACAGTAAAGAACAGAAATATCAGACACATAGATAAACACAATATGTTGGGGAAGAGACAGCATGGCTTTTGTAAAGGGAAATCATGCCTCATTCCGGGGTACAAAATATATCGGAAGGACAGAACAGGCCGTGCAGGGGGAGGAGTGGCACTATATGTTAAAGAAAGTGTAGATTCAAATGAAGTAAAAATCTTAGGCGAATCCACAGGTTCCATAGAGTCTCTATGGATAGAAATTTCATGCACTAGTAAAAATATAACAGTAGGGATCTATTATCGACCACCTGACCAGGACAGTAATAGTGATGATGAAATGCTAAGGGAAATTAGAGAGGCTATCAAAATTAAGAACCCAATAATAGTGGGGGATTTCAATTATCCCCATATTGACTGGGAACATTTCACTTCAGGACGAAATGCAGAGATAAAATTTCTCGATACTTTAAATGACTGCTTCATGGAGCAGCTGGTACGGGAACCCACAAGGGGAGAGGCGACTCTAGATTTAATCCTGAGTGGAGTGCAGGAGCTGGTCCAAGAGGTAACTATAGCAGGACCGCTTGGAAATAGTGACCATAATACAATAGCATTCAACATCCCTGTGGTGGGAAGAACATCTCAACTGCCCAACACTGTGGCCTTTAATTTCAAAAAGGGGAACTATACAAAAATGAGGGGGTTAGTTAGACAAAAGTTAAAAGGTACAGTGACTAAAGTGAAATCCCTGCAAGTTGCATGGGCCCTTTTTAAAGACACCATAATAGAGGCCCAACTTCAATGTATACCCCAAATTAAGAAAAACAGTAAAAGAACTAAAAAGAGCCACCGTGGCTTAACAACCATGTAAAAGAAGCAGTGAGAGATAAAAGACTTCCTTTAAAAAGTGGAAGTCAAATCCCAGTGAGGCAAATAGAAAGGAGCACAAACACTGCCAACTTAAGTGCAAGAGTGTAATAAGAAAAGCCAAAGAGGAGTTTGAAGAACGGCTAGCCAAAAACTCCAAAGGTAATAACAAAATGTTTTTTAAGTACATCAGAAGCAGGAAGCCTGCTAAACAACCAGTGGGGCCCCTTGACGATGAAAATACAAAGGAGCGCTTAAAGATGATAAAGTCATTGCGGAGAAACTAAATGGATTCTTTGCTTCAGTCTTCACGGCTGAGGATGTTAGGAGATTCCCAAACCTGAGCTGGCTTTTGTAGGTGACAAATCTGAGGAACTGTCACAGATTGAAGTGTCACTAGAGGAGGTTTTGGAATTAATTGATAAACTCAACATTAACAAGTCACGGGACCAGATGGCATTCACCCAAGAGTTCTGAAAGAACTCAAATGTGAAGTTATGGAACTATTAACCAAGGTTTGTAACCTGTCCTTTAAATCGGCGTACCCAATGACTGGAAGTTAGCTAATGTAACGCCAATATTTAAAAAGGGCTCTAGGGGTGATCCTGGCAATTACAGACCGGTAAGTCTAACGTCGGTACCGGGCAAATTAGTTGAAACAATAGTAAAGAATAAAATTGTCAGACACATAGAAAAACATAAAATCTTGAGCAATAGTCAACATGGTTTCTGTAAAGGGAAATCGTGTCTTACTAATCTATTAGAGTTCTTTGAAGAGGTCAACAAACATGTGGACAAGGGGATCCGTAGACATAGTGTACTTAGATTTCCAGAAAGCCTTTGACAAGGTCCTCACCAAAGTCTCTTATGTAAATTAAGCTGTCATGGGATAAAAGGGAAGGTCCTTTCATGGATTGAGAACTGGTTAAAGGACAGGGAACAAAGGGTAGGAATTAATGGTAAATTCTCAGAATGGAGAGGGGTAACTAGTGGTGTTCCCCAAGGGTCAGTCCTAGGACCAATCCTATTCAATTTATTCATAAATGATCTGGAGAAAGGGGTAAACAGTGAGGTGGCAAAGTTTGCAGATGACACTAAACTACTCAAGATAGTTAAGACCAAAGCAGATTGTGAAGAACTTCAAAAGATCTCACAAAACTAAGTGATTGGGCAACAAAATGGCAAATGAAATTTAATGTGGATAAATGTAAAGTAATGCACATTGGAAAAAATAACCCCAACTATACATACAACATGATGGGGGCTAATTTAGCTACAACGAGTCAGGAAAAGATCTTGGAGTTATCGTGGATAGTTCTCTGAAGATGTCACGCAGTGTGCAGAGGCGGTCAAAAAGCAAACAGGATGTTAGGAATAATTAAAAGGGGATAGAGAATAAGACTGAGAATATATTATTGCCCTTATATAAATCCATGGTACGCCCACATCTCGAATACTGTGTACAGATGTGGTCTCCTCACCTCAAAAAGATATTCTAGCACTAGAAAAGGTTCAGAAAAGAGCAACTAAAATGATTAGGGTTTAGAGAGGGTCCCATATGAGGAAAGATTAAAGAGGCTAGGACTCTTCAGTTTGGAAAAGAGGAGACTAAGGGGGGACATGATAGAGGTATATAAAATCATGAGTGATGTTGAGAAAGTGGATAAGGAAAAGTTATTTACTTATTCCCATAATACAAGAACTAGGGGTCACCAAATGAAATTAATAGGCAGCAGGTTTAAAACAAATAAAAGGAAGTTCTTCTTCACGCAGCGCACAGTCAACTTGTGGAACTCCTTACCTGAGGAGGTTGTGAAGGCTAGGACTATAACAATGTTTAAAAGGGGACTGGATAAATTCATGGTGGCTAAGTCCATAAATGGCTATTAGCCAGGATGGGTAAGAATGGTGTCCCTAGCCTCTGTTCGTCAGAGGATGGTGATGGATGGCAGGAGAGAGATCACTTGATCATTGCCTGTTAGGTTCACTCCCTCAGGGGCACCTGGCATTGGCCACTGTCGGTAGACAGATACTGGGCTAGATGGACCTTTGGTCTGACCCGGTACGGCCTTTCTTATGTTCTTATGTTCTCACCAATCTGTTAGAATTCTTTGAGATAGTCAAACAGGCACATGGACAAAGGTGACCAGGAGGATATAGTGTACTTGGACTTTCAGAAAGCCTTTGACAAGGTCCTTCACCAAAGCCTCTTAAACAAAGTAAGCAATCATGGAATAAGAGGGAAGCTCCATTCATGGATCAATAACTGGTCAACAGATAGGAAACAAAGGGTAGAAATAAATGGAGAGAAGTAAATAGTCGGGTCCCCCAAGGATCTGTACTGAGACCAGTGCTGTTCAAATTTGGAAAAGAGGGTGAGCAGTGAGGTGGTAAAATTGCAGACGATACAAAATTATTCAGAACAGTTAAGTTCAAACCTGACCGCAAAGAGTTATTAAGGGATCTTACAAAACTGGGTGACAAAATGGCAGATGCAATTCAATGTTGAAAAGTACAAAGTAATGTGCTTTGGAAAAAATAATCCCAATTACACATGCAAAATGATGGGGTCTAAGTTAGCTGTTACCACTCAAGAAAAAGATCTTGGCGTTATTGTGAATAATTATCAGAAAACATCCACTCAATGTGCAGCGGCAGTCAAAAAAGTGAACAGAATGTTGGAAATCATTAAGAAAGGGATAGATAATAAAACAGAAAATTCATAATGCCAAAACTGAAATCCCTGGTACGCCCACACCTTGCATACTGCCCGCAGTTCTGGTCGCCCCATCTCAAAAAAGATATATTAGAACTGGAAAAGGTACAGAGAAGAGCAAGAAATTTGATTAGGTGTATGGAACAGCTTCCATCTAAGAAGAGATTAAAGAGACTGGAACTGTTCATTTTAGAAAAAAAGAGATGCCTAAAGGGGAGATACGATAGAGATCTACAAAAATCACAAACGTTATGGAGAAAATGAATAGGGAAGTGTTATTTAGCACATCACACAACACAGGAACTAGGGGTCACCCGATGAAATTAATAGTCAGCCAATTAAAAACATACATAAGGAAGTATTTCTTCACGGAACACACAGTTAACCTGTGTAACTTGTCATGGATGTTGTGAAGGCCAAAACTATAACTTGTTCAAAAGAGAACTGGATAAGTTCATGGAGCATGGGTCCATCAATGGCTATTAGCCGGGATGGGCAGGGATGCGACCCCATGCTCTGGGTGTCCCTAAACCTCTGACTGCCAGAAGCTGGGACTGGACAATGGGATGGATCACTCCATAAATTGCCCTGTTCTGTTAATTCCCTCAGAAGCATCTGGCACCGGTCATTGTCAGAAGGCAGGATACTGGGCTAGTTGGACCATTGGTCAGACCCAGTATGGCCATTCTGATGTGATTACATTACAGCATTCTTTTAGGGTTTTTTATCCTCAGCTCACTGACAGGAACCCTCAGCCTTACCCCAAGCGTCAAGTGTTTTGTCTAAAGTCGTCCTTATGTCCTTGGCAGTTTGAATTGTCTGACATGTACTGGAAACAGGTCAGCTTGGGGAGCCCCTGAGCTCTGCCATCCAATGGGACCAGCCGAGCCAGGCTGCTCTGCAAGTCACTAGTATCAGACAGCCAGGAAGGACGGACACCTATGAAGCATCAGGGGTTGGCATGGTGCTCAGCCAGCTTCTTATTACCCGTCCCTGCTTCCTCAGGCACCCAGCTTCTTATTACCCGTCCCTGGTTCCTCAGGCACCATACCTTGACTCTGGCCCCTGCCTCTGTGGCATCCCTGAAGCTCACAGGCCCTGCTGAAGGCCTCAGTGGGCCAGCAGGAACCATACGCACAACACAGACAGTACTAGGGTCCCTGGCAGCTCCTGAGGACTTTCAGGTGGCCATAGGGAAGGAAATCTGGGCCTGGGCCTGGAATCAGGTTCTGGACCAGGGAGCTAGGAAGCAGGGGAAATGGTTGTAAGACTGGTCTAGAAGTGCACTCGTTCCCAAGCCAAAGAAAGAGAACACGGGCAAGAACTCTCTTATGTACTGGAGCACCTCACACTTGGATGTATTTCCCTGGGGGGCAGGGTGAAAATCCCCATTATGCAGATGGGAACCGAGGCACAGAGACACTAAATGACTTGCCAAGTCACTCAGGAAGTCTTTGGTGGAGCAGGGTGGATCCAGGTCTCTCAAGCCCCCTGCTAGCACCCTAAACCACTGAGCCACCCTTGCTCTCCCGTCTCATAAGGGTTATAATGGAAGACTGGTCACTATGCATGATCACGTGACACACATTAAGAGGAAAAGAGATCTAAAAACAGCTGGAGGGTAATGGAAGCATGAGTAATGTGCTGGGGTCTATAAATAACTAGCTATCCCAGACCAACTGGATTGCTTTGCTGAGGGAATTACAAAGTTAGTGGATCAAGGCTACAGTGCACATGAAAAAATAACATGAATTAGCTGGAATTCATGTGCTGTCAGATGGGGTGGCTGCTGCCCAACGACCACAGAGGAAGGGTCATTATAACTGGCCATGAATTGTGCTGGAGAGAGGTGACCAATGGGGTACACCAGAGTTTGCTGCTAGACCTCCAGTGCTAACTGGGATGGGAGACACACAGCACGCTCCTGACATTTACAAGGGTCCCGAGAGTGGGAGGAGCAAAGAACACAGATCAGAGGCACCCACACAGACAGCAGGGCCATGCCCGACCTGGGAGCAGACCAGCTCTTCAATACAGGGCAGTGCTCTTTACCTGTCATGTGACTGGCTCCGGGCACCATCTCCTTCCCGTCACCATCGCAGTAATCCCTGCAGAGAAAGGACACATGGGGCAATGTCAATAGACAGCACTGCACACCAGGGCTGGGTTTCCAAGGCAGAAAGCTTCCCTTTTACTGACAAAGACCCCAATACTGACCCCTGGCACTGTATCCATAGAAACCACTCCATCTGCCACAGATCCAGAGAGATCCCGACAGAAAACCCCAGCATCACCATTCAGAGTGTCCCCAACACCATCCTCCCCACATATCTCAATACGGGGAGTTCCAAGCACTCAATGCATTCCCCATCCCACAGCACTATTAGAGCAGTTCTGTGCCCACAGCTCACTCTAGAGTTGCTCATGTCACGTTCAAATAGTCCAGCTAGAAACACCCCCCCCCCATTATTTATTTCTGACTTTGGTTTTGTGTCTCACTGACGCTGGGAGCTCTGGCTGGGTTCACTGACAACAGACTTATCAGCCACCTTCTCTAGGCCTGTCCCCATGTGGGGCTTTGGGAAGCTCCAGCATGTGGTATAAATAGGATGGCTCCCCCGGGAGAGAAGCCTGACATCTCCTAAGGGTTTTGGTGCTGTGACAAAAAGTCTTAGAACCCCAGGTCAGGTGATGCAGTCTCCAAGTATAAATATTCTGAGATTTGTACATTGCAGCTCCTACTGTGTCCACAACATTGTGTATCACTCCATTTCTGCGCATCTATTGATTGAAGGCAATAAAGGCAGTGGGAAAAGCAACACAAGGGTAGATCGTGCCAAACCAACTTGATCTCCTTCTTTGAGAGAGTAACAGATTTTTTAGACAAGGGAAATGCGGTGGATCTCATATATCTGGATTTCAGTAAGGCGTTTGATACGGTACCGCATGAAGAATTACTGGTTAAATTGGAAAAGATGGAGATCGAAGTGAAAATCCAGAGGTGGATAAGGAGCTGGTTAAAGGGGAGACTGCAGAGGGTAGTATTGAAGGGGGAACGGTCCGGTTGGAGGGGGGTTACCAGTGGAGTTCCTCAAGGCTCGGTTTTGGGTCCGATTTTATTCAATCTATTTATTGCTGACCTGGGAACCAAGAGTAGGAGTGGGCTGATAAAGTTTGCGGATGACACCAAGTTGGGGGGTATTGTCAATTCGGAAGAGGATCGGGATATTCTCCAGGGAGATTTGGATGACCTTGTAAACTGGAGTATTAGTAACAGGATGAAATTCAATAGTGAGAAGTGTAAGGTTATGCATTTAGGGATGTCTAACAAGAACTTTAGTTATAAGCTGGGGACGCACCAGTTGGAAGTAACGGAGGAGGAGAAGGACCTAGGAGTCCTGGTTGATCGCAAGATGACTATGAGTAGGCAATGTGATGTGGCCGTTAAAAAGGCTAATGCGGTCTTGGGTTGCATTAGGCGAGGTATTTCTAGTAGGGATAAGGAGGTGCTAGTCCCGTTATATAAGGCGCTGGTGAGACCTCATTTGGAGTATTGTGTGCAGTTTTGGTCTCCCATGTTTAAGAAGGATGAATTCAAACTAGAACAGGTACAAAGAAGGGCCACTAGAATGATCCGAGGAATGGAAGGCCTTTCGTATGAAAGGAGACTTGAGGAGCTCGGTTTGTTTTCCTTAACCAAAAGAAGGATGAGAGGAGATATGATTACACTCTTTAAATATATCAGAGGATAAATACCAGGAAGGAGAAGAATTATTTCAGCTCAGTGCTAATGTGGACACGAGGACGAACGGATATAAACTGTCAGTCAGGAAATTCAGGCTTGAAATTAGACGAAGGTTTCTAACCATCAGGAGTGCAATACTGGAACAGTCTACCGAGGAAACAGTGGGGCGAAGGACCTCCACGACTTTAAGATTAAACTAGATAAGTTTATGCAGGGGATGGTATGATAGGATAACGGGCTTAGTCAATAGGTCAATTATGTGCCTGGTATGATGTAACCTTTTCCAGAGGGTTGGCTGAGAGTCTTGCCCGCATGCTCGGGTTCAGCTGACCGCCATATATTTGGGGGAAGGAAGGAATTTCAGGAAGATTGGCTATGGCCCTGGAGGTTTTTCGCCTCCTCCCAGCATGGGGCAGGGTTCACTTGCTAAGGAGTGGGTGGATCGGCTTATGTGGCCTGCATCTTGCAGGAGGTCAGACTAGATGATCATAATGGTCCCTTCTGATCTTGAATTCTATGATTCTATGATTCTATGATTCCGAGATAAGGACACCTAAGTACATGCTAGAATTGACCAAGCCGTTTGCTTCCAAGATTCCTTTTCTTGCTGTAAACCCTGTTTCGTAATGCTGGGACCCGCCAGCCCACAGGGCTACCAACAGTTTAGAAGTGCCCTGATTCCTGCAGAGAGGAGGCATTGTCAGCAGCTGTCTAGGGGTTCAAGCTGGCATAGAGGGATGCAGAGGTTATGTCAGCACAGCAGTCAGAGGGGTGACTGCAGCCTAGGCACACTTGTGCTAACTTTGCTCTAGCTAGCATGGCTAAAAATGGCAGTGAAAACATGACAGCCTGGATCCCAGCGGAGGCTGCACTGGCCTCCCTGGAACTCCGGGTACGTACTCACGTTGCCCCATGTGGTGGTGGGCTGGACCCCCATCTTCACTGCTGCTTTTAGCCATGCTAGCTAGATTCCAGCTAGTGGGGCTATGCCTACCTGAGCTGGAGTCACCCTGCTCCGGCTGCAGTGTGGACGTTCCCAGCCCCCATGGAATGGTGCTTTTCCAGTCCAGGAATGGCAAGCATCAGGGGAAAACACCCATTGCATTGAGCCTGCTCCATTATCTTAAGATCTGTTCTCTCTCAAGTGCTTTTGTTCTAAACAAATGCCAATTAAAGGAAGTTGTGGGGTCACTAATTCTCACTGTCATGCCCTGGAGGGACAGAATTGCAGGATCTGGGCATACACCAGGCCTGCTGAGGTACTCACAGAGGGTTGAAACAGCTCCTGTTCTGAGAGTGGCAGGATCGCCTGATCCCACCCTGAGAGATGACGGCCAGAGCCCCCACGGGGTGCTCTCAGAGACACCAGGAGGGCTCAGAGGTGCAGTCCACCTGATAACCGGGACAGGCGCTACAGTTAAGGTATGAGCTGTACAGACCTGCAGTTGAGGCTGTCATGCAGGAGAAAGAAATTCAGGTCCTGATCCCACACTGAGTGCTGTGCAGGCAGACCCCTGAGCCCATGCAGTGTTCACTGCAAAATGAGGGCTTTGGCACATGGGGCTGGGTCACACATTATAGACTGGCTGCAATTCACAGAGACTCCTCCTCCACGAGCCGGTTGAACACCCAGCACTGCGAGTTCGGAGCCTGCCTAGCCCTGTGCACTACAAGAACCATCTGTCTTCAGTTGCTTATAACTTTGCTAAACCGTAACCTTGGAGGCTGAAATGTGCCATGTTTCGGCTGCGCTGCAGCTTTCCATTTATTGCCGATACATCTGATTTTGCAGTGGCTCTGCCAGTTTTGAGAACTGAGATACAGGAGCAGGCGGGAAGCAGCACTGTCAGTGTTTACAAAGGTTAGCTGCAGCCTTTCCTCAGACACCTCTTGCAGCTCAGGGATTTGGAGCAGGAAGCTAGAAACCTGACAGGTCTGGGATCAGAGCCACCTGGCCTTTTGCTGCTCCAGGAAAATCTGTCCAGACCTGGCCAAATTACAAGCCACAGAAAAGTGTGTTTGTGTGTGTGGTCCCTAATCCCAGAGGGGGCCTGTTTGGTGCCAGACGATAAGTGTAAGGACAGCGAAGCCATTGCGGGTTGATGGCAGGGTTGGGATGGAAATGGAGGTGCCCTCAGGTCAGAGTCACTCTAGACCCATTAGCAGCTCAGATTCCCTCCACTCAGACTTGAGTGGGTCTGTCTGAGCTGCTGGCAAAGAGAAGAGAAATCCAAGCCCCCCTTGGGAGGGGAGGGAGGAAGGCACAGAGAGCTCCTGAGGAGAAACTGCTGCTACCCATGGGACTCAGCCTTCTGCCTTTTCTGCACCACTGCATTAACCCCTTCTGGCAGCACGCCCCACGGCAGACCTGAATGGTGAGCTCTGCTCCTTCCTCATTTGAGAGGCCCTGCTCAGATGCTATGCGAGCACTAACACAGAGCATGGTGCTGGCCCAACCCCACAGCGGGGCGCGTGCCCAAGGCAGTAGAGCCTAGTGGAGATCTATGTGCCCCGGTGAGCAGAGCCCATGCACCTGGCAGCGTGAGGCTGGGCTTGTGGCCCGGCTTTGGTACAGAACCAAACACTGCACCAGAAAAACCTTTCTGCAGGAGGAATCCTCTAAGGAAAACATGGCAGGCTCCAGGCGCTACCAGTGACCTGATGTCCCTCCCAGGACAGAGAGACACACAGGATTCACTAACTTCCTGTCTGTCTGTGTATTCCTTTAACAAGCCCTGTGCCCCCGGGGCTGGATGGGGTCACTGAGTGGGCAGTGGAAGGCGATGGGGTCTATTACGGCTGGAAGGGCAGCAGCTCCTGCTGGCGCTCAGGTTTCCTGCCTCGGACAGGCCAGTCACTGCACCAATAAGTGGTGAGTTACGGGATGGGAAGAATGAATACACTTGGGGGATGGATTACTTGGGGGCAGTGAGGATTGGACAGTTGGGGACACAGGGGAACCCCCCATCCCCAATTTAGGGGCGGGGGGGGACACACACAGAGCTGCTGCCTCCTCCATGGAAAGAGCTGAGGAGATCCCCCAGCCATGCCCTACTCCCCAATGGAGAGAGAGGTCAATAGATGCTGGGGGAGTGGGGCTGCTGCTCCCCCTGGAGACTGCAAGGTGCAGGACAGATAAATCTCAAGCCACTGGCCTCCCCACAGGAACAGGGCACACCCCTTCATGCAGCCTCACTCTGCATCTCCACTGCAGAAAGACAGACTGTTACCCAGAGCAATAGCTGAGACCCGCGCTAGAGACAGCAGCAACCTGCATGGAACTGGGAGAGCGGAGCCCAAGTTGAAGGAGGGAAGGGTTAGGAGGAAGCAGTCTGCAGTCCATGTGCACATGGTTGGCCAGCTGGCTGCAGTTGCAGCACCTCTGTAAATAGGTCTCTTGATAAAGAGCCAGTTTCATTTCAGAAACAAGGAGTTCTTTCATGCTATTGCCCAGTTGGCAGGATGTCAAAGAGTGCCCATGCCTGCATGCAGCCACAGACACACCCCACTCCTGGCTCGTCCCTACCTTCGACTGGTTTAACTTTGCAGCCCTCACAGTCTCCTAACACAGCGTCGCCACATCTCTTAGGCTAGGTTGGTTTTGGAGAGAAGAAAGGAAATTCCATGATGTGGACTCATTGGCCCAGCCACTCACAGTGCGCCCTTCCCTACACAGGCTCTCCCATTGGGTCACCACCATCCATGAATATGCAAAGCCAACAAGGGACATGGCTCTGACCTGGTAGTGTCTTAACTTCCCTTTGCACAGGTGTAAGTGACTCTGCAAGATGCAGGGCAATGAGGCCCGATAGGAGCTGCCCTGTGTACTTCCAGAAGTCACAGGAGAGCTCTTCTGCAGAAGTTAGGAGCTATGAGGCAGGAGCTCACTCAGGGCACTGCTTCACCTGTCAGACACACACATATACGCAGTGTGACCTTCCCCAGTTCATGTACAATTCATGAGCTGAGGAAGAAAGCTCCATGCCAGAGGTACTGCACATGCACAACTCTTATAAATCCCACAGCGAGGGTATACACAGGAAATCAATGTAATCAATTATTTACAAATTCACACACACACCCCAACAGAGAGACAGGAATGGTCATCACTTTACATAGCACTAGACAAGTACATAGGAAATGAGCCCCCAAAAGGAGGAACAGCATTACAATTTACTAAGCTAAAGCACATTAGTAGGTGAATAAAGAGCAAAACTTTTTGCCTGGCAGCTGCAGAAGGAAGAAATTCAAAATGAAACTAGGATGAAATTCACCCTCATGTCCAAGCAGCTGATCCATGCACCTCCACTGAAGTCAGGGCTGACGCAGTGGGGCCCCTGCATTGGGGTGAACTGACTTTCATTCACTGCACATGAAAAGAAGTTAGCATATTTTATATTTTTATCTTTCAGGAAGGTTTCCATGACTTCACTGCTTAGCATCCAGAAACTTAACATGCAAGAACCAAAAACAGAGAGAGACAAAGCAGGCTGCTCCCTAAAGCAGAGTGGCACAACTCACCAACTTTGCTTTTTGCAGACTGCCTGCTGAAGGCCCAGATCACATGCTTCTCTACAAAGCCCCTTAGCCTGCAAGCAGGCGTGGGAAACCCCTTTCTCTTAAAGTGATAGCTAGTCATTTTAACCCCACTCTCAATACACCACAAACTGCACCCTTAATGAACTATTAGACTAGGGTGACCAGACAGCAAGTGTGAAAACTCGGGATGGGAGTAGGAGGTAACAGGAGCCTACATAAGAAGAAGACCCCAAAATCAGGACTGTCCCTATAAAATCGGGACATCTGGTCACCCTATATTAGATGAACCAAGAAATTAATACCACATCCCCCCACATGGTTTGAAATGTTTTATCACACTCTCCAAACTGTAACACAAGAACCTACACAGATGTAGAGAGCATACGTAGCTGAGACCAGTTCTCTTCCATTGTAAGGGAGGATAACTGGAACTACGCAAAATGCTGACATTTGCATGTTTCCAAAGCTATATTCCTCTTCACTCAGGGAAGCTCCTGGGGAGCTAACCCAAACATTAGGAGCCTCCTAGACCTAGATCACTCCTGCATTCACCAAAGCATCAAGCTATGTCATTAAAACACCGGGAAGAAATGAAGCACACAAGTCAAGGGATTGCAAGAGTTAAGCTGTGATAGCAATATTCCATTTTGGGTACTTTTTATTCCTATTAGCCCTGCAGAGCCAATGCAGCTAAGACCGAGGGTCTGTCTTTGTTGCAAAAAAAGGTGCAACATGTAGAGCTGGGGAGAGCTCAGTTGCTGTGAAATCCTACTGGAGACAATGCACTAGTAGTTCTTATCTCAGTGTAGCTAGCTGAGCTCAGCCTAACTCCTTCCTCCATCTGGCATTTATCTCAACTAGCTATGTCAAAGTAAGCAATACCAGTGCCATAAAAAACCAGTTAGGTTTTTTAGTGCAGAGAAGACACAGGGTACATGAACACTGCAGGTTCAGTGTCCTATTTCCAGCTCAAGGAGACATACTCAGCTAGCCCTCATCAAGCTAGTGTGCTAAAGATACAGAGCAGCCACTGCAGCGCAAGCGGTGGGAGCGGGTAGCTACCCTGAGGATGTACCTAGTGTCTCCGATGGGCACACACTTGCCATCCCACCACTCGTGCTCCACACCTACAGTCTATTTTTAGCACCTGATCTCCAGGAGAACTAGCGTGATTCTGTCTCCTTGCTGGGCATCGCCCACCCAGCTCCAAGGGTAGATACAGTGTATATCCATAGGTGCCAACTCCATGGGTGCTCCGAGACTCAAGCACCCATTGAAAAAAATAGGGGGTGCTCAGCACCCGCAGAGACGGATTACATGCATCTGATGAAGTGGGTATTCACTCACGAAAGCTTATGCTCCAATACGTCTGTTAGTCTATAAGGTGCCACAGGACTCTTTGCTGCTTTTACAGAACCAGACTAACACGGCTACCTCTCTTATAAGAGATGGATTAATCTTTTGTGGGCCCCGCCCCTCGCGCTCTACCCCAAGGCCCTGCCCCGACTCATCCTCTTTCCCCCAAAGCCCCGCCACCACTCTGCCCCGAGACCCCACCTCTGCTTGGCCTCTCCCCCTGAGGCTACGCCCAACCTCTGTGGGTGAGGTGGTGGAGAGAAGCGAGCACCCATCGGCAAAAACAAAAGTCAGTGTCTGTGGACATATCCATAGCCTGGGCAGGCTGGATTCCAGCTCGCTTAGCGCCCCAGCCAAACTGTTCACCACGTCTCCATCAGACAAACCCACTGAAGGCACTGGGGCTCTGCAGGGAACTGACGGCCTCATCTGAAGACAGCAGAGTTGCACAGATGTCCCCGAGGGGCTGGCGTGGCCCTGCCAAGCTACACTTCACCTGGGACTATGCTGAAGGAAGGAAGGATCCCATTCAGCTCACAGCCTTTGCTACATGGGGCCTTATGGTCAAACATTTCCCACCATTGCCGCCTTGGGCTCAGCTCCCTCCAATGGTCGCAATAGCGAGAGCTCCAGCAGTGACAAGGCAACAGAGGCTGGAGGGTGGAGACCTGCTCTGAGCAGGGTCAGACAAGGTAGGGAGAGATTCCCGACCGGGGTAGGGGAGAATTCCCCCAGTGCAAGAACAGCACATGGCACGGGAGCCAGGAGGGCAGAGGCTAGTCAGCACAACTGATGTGGCTGGAGTGTCTCCACCCATCTTCCACTCTAGGTGCAATACAGAGCATTGGACACACAGAGGATGCAGCTGAGAGACACACAAAAACAGCTTCCTCCCACTCCATCCCCAGTGCCCCAGCAATGCAAGCCTCCAGCCCAACTCCTCCCCGGTTCTCCATCCCATGCAAAGGCTAGCAGATGAGGGGGCTGGGACAAGCATGGTCTCAAGGTTACAATTGAGGCTCCAGCCAGGCCAGGTGGGAAGCCCATTTCACAGCCACGCACCCCTCCCTAAGAACGCCCTGCACCAGGGGATTAAATGGGCTTACTGGCAGTGCAATTGTCTATGGCACTCAAACTGAGACACAACCAGACCCAAATATGACATGTCTCGTCTCATTTCCTCATGTCGCCTTCACTCCTGCAAATCCACCTTCTTAAAAGCCCTCTCCCCTACAGCCACCTTCACGCCTGCTCTCATGCTCCCACTCCTCCTGGGAGCACATAACGGATCCGTGCCAATCTCGGACACTACGTCAGCGCAATGCTACAGCTCTCACTGAAACAGAGAGTTAATGCTTTCCTGGGAACATTCATGTGCCCACCTTGTCTGCCTTGGAAAGGTCCCAAAATAGCTATGTTGGAATAAGAGTAAACCCACACAGGGTTTACAATGAAATAACGATTCCAGTCAATGCTCAAGTGTATGCCAGCGCTTAGAAACTGATCCACAAACTTTATATAAGGACGGCTACACCCGTCAGCCAAGGCTCTGAAATGGAACCTGCCAGATGTCGGCCAGCCCAGCACTTCCCAAAGCATCTAGGTGTTCCTTCGGTCACCCATCCACCATCTGAGCAGCGCCCCCTTCCAGCTGCTGATCCCAACCAACCCAGGTAGCCAGTGAGATCTGGCAACCTCACAGCTTGAAGTATGGCTTCAGGACACCAAGCACCACCTTATCTGACTTGTCTATGGATTGGCCTGGGGGAGAAATGCTGCGTTATGGGGAGAAGAGCTTTGCTGGTGACACGAATGGTTCTAACTGGCCTGCCGTGCTAGCCTCTGTCCAGTGCACATGGACTGGAGCTAAGGTGCATGTGAGCTGCCACGGGGACTGTGTGCCCAGCCTTCCCGCAGCCAGCCATGGGGCTCCCTCCCACACGGCATGCTGCAGGAGGACAGCACAGCCCGGGATGGCAGGGTGAGGCAGAGAGGGATCAATCACTGGAAGGGTCCTGGGTCCCACAGGCCCAGCACTTACCTTTTCCTTGTGGCAGCCTCTTCCATCTTGTGGCCCCTGTGCTTGCTCCTGGGGACAGCACCTCACTGATGCTCAGAAGCTGCGTAGGGAGAAGGAGAAGGGCCCCGGGTGTTTCTAGCTAAAAGCACAGTGTCTCCCTGCAGAGGAGCCAGCCTCCTTCCTGCCTTGTTTGGCGCAGAGAGTCTCTATCCAAATCACAGAGCACAGGCTGTCCCAACGCAGCACACCTTGGAGCAGGCAGGCCGGGAGAGCAGCTGAACACAGAGGACTCACACAGAATCCCAGATGACTGGCTGGCACGAGTTTCTCAGCACAAGCTGAGCTGTCAGCCCTGCTGGAGGTGGAGCCCGGGACAGTCATCAAACAACCGCACTAGCATGCTGTGTGCTGTACACAGCCGCCCCACAACCAGCGCAGAGCAACAAGGATTCCATTGAAGGGGAGCAGGACCCATTATGCAAGCTCCTGGGGTGGAAAGCACAGCCTCCAGCCCTGCAAGTGCAGAGCTGCGAATGTTGCCACGCTGACGGGCGAGAGAACCAGCCTGCTTTCTAAGCCCCCTGCCCACACACATCAGATGCCCAGAAAGGAGAATTCTGGGTCCCACAGTGGGTTCCTGCTTGATCTGCCACCCTCCCAGCCTTTGTTCCCCCCTTGCTGTGCAGGATCCTGTCTGAAGATGCCATGCACCTGTGACATGCACACACTGGGTTCCGGGGTTAAATGGACAGCATTACCCGGAGAAGCCCAGCTGATTATTATACCTGTGTCACAGCTCCATGGAAACAGTCTCCAGTCACGTCTCAGCAGCACAGCGTCTCAAAGTGGGCTCCATCCCCGCCCCCCACCCCCGTGTTGCACATTCCAGCACTCCAGGCAGGCTATTCTTGGTCTGGTCTCAGCCTGTGGTCTGGACAGAAACTGGGCCTGCAGCAGAGTCTGGAATTATCCGAAGAACAGCCACAAATCCTGCCGCCCACAGAGGAGGGACAGTGCAAACGCACTCCAAACAGTGGAGACGCAGAGAGCAAGACAGCCAGACGTCGGCTTTGTTACACAGCCGCTTTCTCTGCACCCCCAGCCTCTCTGCTGGTGCGTCGCTAGGTGCAAACAACAGAGGCGTCCGTCTGATGCCATCACCCCTGAACGAATGCACCTCATACTTCAAGTCAGCCGGACTGATTAGCAGGCTGTGGCAGCTGCACGTTCCCATCCCAGGGCTACCAAATCCAGCTCCACAAGCAATACACATGGGAGAGATGCAGGCCTACGCCTGCACACTCGGGTTTCCAGAGTTCGGCACCTCAGCGTCAGGGGCCCGTGGGCAGAGATGCAGGCAGCTGCATTCCTCTGGCTCAGACGGAAGCTGTGGTCCCAGCACCTCGGAGATCAGGCTTCTTCTGTTCTGGTGCCTAAATGAAGGGCAAAGGGCCTAGGCTTAGCCCTCACATTTAAGGTCTGGGGGAAGTGACTTGTTCTAGGTCACTATCAGAGGGCAGAGGAACCGCCCCCCTCCAGGTTCCTGGCCTCCAGCCCCAAGAGCACCGAGCTGTCTGCAGGGGACAGGGGCAGGCCACACAGCGCTGTACCCCTGCACTAGTGATCCCACCAGCCTGTCACTGGGTGCAAACCCCAGGGCCTGTACTTGGGTCACCTAAGCGTAGGAAGCCACGGGGCTGACTGAGCCCAGATAGAGGACTGGGGAGCAGGCACCCTGGGACCCTTTGAACATGGTCTGGCCCAAGAGAGTTGCACTCACCTGGAGCATCATGGCCAGAGACAGGGCCAGCTCCAGGCACCAGCGAAGGAAGCAGGTGCTTAGGGCAGCCAATGGAAAGGGGCGGCATGTCCAGGTCTTCGGCGGCAATTCAGCAGCAGGTCCCTCAGTCCCGCTCTTCCTCTTAGAGCTGCTGCCGAAGTGCTGCTGAAGAGGAAGAGAGGGAGCAAAGGACCCGTTGCTGAATTGAATGAAGCAGCATGGTTGAGCCAAAGTGCCGCCGAAGTGCCGCCGATCGGCTTTATCTTTTTTTTCGCTTCTCCAGTTGGGGCTGCAAAAAAGTTGGAGCCGGCCCTGACTGGAGAGAAACTAACCTCCCTTCCCCCAGCACAGCTGGGCCTGAGGAGGTGGCAAGAGAGGCCAAACGCCAACAGGGAGCCAAGCAGAGAGGCGTAACAACGCTGCTGCAGGGAGGCAGAGTGGCTGGGCTTGGGGAGCCCAGCCAGCAGCTGTGTGGGGCAGACGCGGGTCCAGGCGGGAGGTGGGAATGCAGGGCAGCCTGGCAATGGAAGCAGTGGGAGGGGTGGATGAGTCACAGCTGCAGAGAACCCAGGGAGGGGCTACCGGGGAACTGTGCCATTCTGTGACAGGCCAAGGGCAGCACCCAGGCTCTGAGGGGCAGCTCCAGGACATGGGTCACAGCAGGCAGCTGGGCAGCCATGGGATGGTAGCTCAGGGAATCAGGAGAAATCACCAGGAGGGGCAAAACTTGAGGGAGGCAGCAGCCCAGCTACTGCAGCAGGAGAAGTCTGGTTCCCCAGACCCTTCTGGGAGAATCAGGGGAGGAATCAGGTCAGTGTTAGGGTAGCAGTGGCCTCTGCCATCAGCAGCTGCAGGGGGACCCTTGGGGGAAGCAGAAGAAGGAGTCGAGCAGCTACTGAGGGACCAAATTTCAATCAAAATCCCAGTGCAGCTGGTCTGAGTTTTCACAGGGGGAGGGCAGCAGTGGGGGCCAGAAGAGTTGGGTTCATGTCCTCAAGGTGGGAAGGGATAAGAGGAGCTGGTCATAGAGTCAGTGCAGCTTGGAAGAACCCATCTAGCAGGCCAGGGTAGTCAGAGTCCCGTCTGGACAAGCCAGACATCATCACATACGGCTGCCAGACAGGCTACTGAGCTCCACCTGTCCAGGATACCAGACAACCCTACTAGCCCCACAAGCCAAAAGATTTCTGCCCTCAGAGAGAGGCCCATGCTGTCTGTATAGGGGCAGCACAGTGCCAGCCTGTAGGGAAAGCTCAGCCTTATACCCACCATTGAACCTCTACTCAATAACCGGACTGGCATGTGTGTGACTCTGGTTCAGAGCCAGTTATAGTTGTCAGAGAATCATAGAAGTGTATGACTGGAAGGGACCTGGAGAGGTCATCTAGCCCAGTCCCTTGCACTCAAGGTAGGACTAAGGATTAGCACATTCTAGACCATCTCTGACAGGTGTTTGTCCTACCTGGTCTTAAAAATCTCCAATGATGGAGATTCCACAACCTCTCTAGGCAATTTGTTCCAATGATTAACCACCCTGACTGTTAGGAAGTTTTTCCTAATCTCCAACCTAAACTGCCCTTGCTGCAAGGTAAGCCCATTGTTTCTTGTCCTGTCCTCAGAGGTTAAGGAGAACAATTTTTCTCCCTCCTCCTTGTAACAACGTCTTGTGTACTTGAAAACTTTTATTGTGCCCCCTCTCAGTCTTCTCTTTTCCAGACTAAACAAACCCATTTTTTTCAATCTTCCCTCACAGGTCATGTTTTCTAGAACTTTAATAATTTTTGTTGCTCTTCTCTGGACTTTCTCCAATTTGTCCACATCTTTCCCAAAATGTGGCACCCAGAACTGGACACAATACTCCAGCTGAGGCTTAATCAGCGGGGAGTAGAGCAAAAGAATTACTTCTCATGTCTTCCTTACAACGCTCCCACTGATACATTCCAGAATGATGTTTGCTTTTTTTGCAGTAGTGTTACACTGTTGACTCATATTTACCTTGCGATCCACTATAACCCCTAGATCACTTTCCACAGTATTCCTTCCTAGGCAGTCATTTCCCATTTTGTATGTGTGCAACTGATTGTTCCTTCCTGAGTGAAGTACTTTGCATTTGTCCTTACTGAAATTCATCCTATTTACATCAGTCCATTTCTCCAGTTTATCCTGATCACTTTGAATTTTAACCCTATCGTCCAAGGCACTTGCAAGCCGTCCCAGCTTTATAAGTAGGGCCTGACCAAATTCATGATCCATTTTGGTATCTTTCATGGTCATAGCATTTTTTAAATCTTGAATTTCATGGTTTCAGATATTTAAATCTTAAATTTCATGGTGTTGTCACAAAGCATGAATATGTTTAAACATATAAACATGTGAAGCCCTTAAGTCAGTGTTTCTCAATCTGGGGGGTCCCGACCCAAAAGGGGGTAGCAAGGCTATTGGGGGGGGCGGGGAGAGCGGCATTGACATCCTTACTTCTGCATTGCCTTCAGAGCTGGGCAGCCGGAGAGCAGCAGATGCTGGCCAGGCATTCGGCCCTGAAAGCAGCGCCACTGCCAGCAGAAGTAAGGGTGGCAATATTTCGACCTCCCTACAATAGCCAGATTTCATCAGGGAGACCAGATTTCACAATCCATGATGCATTTTTCACAGCTATGAATGTGGTAGGGCCCTATTGTAAGTGTCCTCTCTATGCCATTATCTAAATCATTTATGAAAATATTGAACAGAACCGCACCCAGGAATGCTGCCTGCGGGACCCCACTCATTATGCCATTCCAGTTTGACTTAATTCCTGATAACTACTCTTTGGGAATGGTTTTCAGACCTGCTATGCACCCACGTCATAGTAGCTCCATCTAGGTTGTATTCCCTAGTTTGTTTATGAGAAGGTCATGCAAGAGTTGTCATGGGATAAGAATGAAGATCCTTTCATGGACTGAGAACTGGTTAAAAGACAGGGAACAAAGAGTAGGAATAAATGGTAAATTTTCAGAATGGAGAGGGGTAACTAGTGGTGTTCCCCAAGGGTCAGTCCTAGGACCAATCCTATTCAACTTATTCATAAATGATCTGGAGAAAGGGGTAAAAAGTGAGGGGGAAAAGTTTGCAGATTATACTAAACTGATCAAGATAGTTAAGACCAAAGCAGATTGTGAAGACCTTCAGAAAGATCTCACAAAACTAAGTGATTGGGCAACAAAATGGCAAATGAAATTTAATGTGGATAAATGTAAAGTAATGCACATTGGAAAAAATAACCCCCAACTATACATATAATATGATGGGGGTTAATTTAGCTACACCCAATCAGGAAAAAGATCTTGGAGTCATCGTGGATAGTTCTCTGAAGATGTCCACGCAGTGTGCAGCAGCGGGCAAAAAAGCAAACAGGATGTTAGGAATTATTAAAAAGGAGATAGAGAATAAGACGGAAAATATCTTATTGCCCTTATATAAATCCATGGTACGCCCCCATCTTGAATACTGCGTACAGATGTGGTCTCCTCATCTCAAAAAAGATATACTGGCACTAGAAAAGGTTCGGAGAAGAGCAACTAAAATGATTAGGGGTTTGGAACTGGTCCCATATAAGGAGAGATTAAAGAGGCTAGGACTTTTCAGCTTGGAAAAGAGGAGACTAAGGCGGGATATGATAGAGGTACATAAAATCATAAGTGATGTGGAGTAAGGAATAAGGAAAAGTTATTTACTTGTTCCCCTAATATAAGAACTAGGGGCCACCAAATTAAATTAATGGGCATCAGGTTTAAAACAAATAAAAGGAAGTTCTTCTTCACACAGCGCACAGTCAACCCATGGAACTCCTTGCCTGAGGAGGTTATGAAGGCTAGGACTATAACGGGGTTTAAAAGAGAACTAGATAAATTCATGGAGGTTAAGTCCATTCATGGCTATTAGCTAGGATGGGTAAGGAATGGTGTCCCTAGCCTCTGTTTGTCAGAGGGTGGAGATGGATGGCAGGAGAGAGATCATTTGATCATTACCTGTTAGATTCACTCCCTCTGGGGCACCTGGCATTGGCCACTGTTGGTAGACAGGATACTGGGTTCAGTGGACCTTTGGTCTGACCCAGTATGGCCGTTCTTATGTTCTTATGAGACAGTATCAAAAGTCAAGATATACCATATCTACAACTTTCCCCACCATCCACAAGGCTTGTTACCATGTCAAAGAAAGCTATTAGGTTGGTTTGACATGATTTGTTCTTGATAAATCCATGCTGACTGTTACATACCTTATTATCTTCTAGGTGTTTGCAAATTGATTGCTTGATTATTTGCTCCATTAGCTTTCCGAGTACTGCAGTTAAGCTGACTGGTCTGTAATTCCCCAGGTTGTCCTTATTTCCGTTTTTACATTTGGGCACTATATTTGCCCTCTCCCAGTCCTCTGGAATCTCTCCCGTTTTCCGTGATTTTTCAAAGATAATCACTAATGGCTCAGATATCTCCTCAGTCAGATCCTTGAGTATTCTAGGATGCATTTAATCAGGCCCTGCTGACTTGAAAACATCTAATTGATCTAAGTAATTTTTAACATGTTCTTTCTCTATTTTAGCCTCAGATCATATCTAATTTTCACTGATGTTCACTATGTTAATCACTTCTAACCTTTTTGGTGAAAACTGAAACAAAAAAAAGTCATTTAGCACTTCTGCCATTTCCACATTTTCTGTTAATATCTTCCCCCCTCATTGAATAATGGGCCTACCCTGGTCTTTGTCTTCCTCTTGCTCCTAATGTATTTGTAGACTTACTCTTTATGTCTCTAGCTAGTTTAATCTCATGTTGTGTTTAGGCGTTCTAATTTTGTTCCTACATGATTGTGTTGTTTGTTTATTGTCATCCTTTAAAATTTGCTCTAGTTCCCACTTTTTATAAAAGAATCTCTTTTGAGTTTCAGATCACTGGAGATCTGCCAGGGTGGTCTCTTGCCATACTTCCTATCTTTCCTACGCAGTGGGCTAGTTTGCTCTTGTGCCCTTAAAGTCTCTTTGAAAAACTGCCAACTCTCTTGAGCTCTTTTTCTCCTTTGACTTGCTTCCCATGGGATCTTACCTACCAACCCCCTGAGTTTGCTGAAGTCTGCCTTCTTGAAATCCATTGTCTTTATTGTGCTATTCTCCCTTCTACCATTCCTTAGAATCATGAACTCAATCATTGCATGATCACTTTCACCCAAGCTGCCTTCCACTTCCAAATTCTCAGCCAGTTCTTCCCTGTTTGTCAAAATCAAATCTAGAACAGCCTCTCCCCTAGTTGCTTTCTACATCTTCTGAACTAAAAAATTGACTCCAACACATTCCAAGAACTTGTTGGATAATCTGTGCCTTGCTGTATTATTTTCCCCAAGAGATGGCTGGGTAGCTGAAGTCCCCCATCTCCACCAAGTCTGGTGCTTTGGATGATTTTTAGTTGTTTAAAAAGAGCCTCATCCACCTTCTCTTCCTGGTTAGGTGGTCTGTAGTAGACACCTGACCATGACATCACCCTTGATTGTACCCCTTTTATCCTTACCCAGAGACTTTCAGAGACTGTCCTAGCAGCCTGCCCTAAGAAAGGCACCTGCATTGTAAGAGCATGGGTACTGGTACAAGGGCTTGCTTAGTTATCATGCCAGCTGTGGCAGGAACCATGTACCCAGAGGTGGTTCCCAGAGGGGCGTGTACACCACAGCACTGAGAGCAGCTTATGCCATGAGGCCAGGAGTGTCACCGTCACCGAGCCTGTAAGGAACACTGGCACTCACCACTGTCCTGCTCCCATTGCCTTCCACGCCAAAGGATCAAGCCATATGCGCAGCTATGGGAGCAGAGAAAGAAAAGGCTGGCTGTGAGAGGGACCCCACCTGCCTGCACAACTCTGACCAAGGAGACCAACCCCTGCAGAGATGGGTTCTCAAGGGCAGAATGAGGAAACCTTGCCAGTCCCAGCCTGAGCTCACTCACCCTTCACTCACGCCAGGAGAGCACCTTGGCCCAGGAGGCATATAATCAGGCAGGCAGTTTAGTCAGGTGTCAGAAAGAACACCGGGCTCGCAGCACCAGCTCCGGCTATTGGCCCAGCTTACCTGGTATCCTGCCTGCAGTGCTGTACATGGGTGCTGGGGGAGGGGACTCCCACTCTGACCCCCGCAAGGGGCAGCTAATGCATCGATCTGTGCATAGGAAACAGTCCACCACAGAACGAGGACCTAGTGCCAGCACTCTCCCTGCTTCCCAGGCGGGGAGAGTGATCTGCCAACAGCCTCAGAGCCGCAGCGGCTGCTTCAGCCTTTCTAGGTGCGAGTAACAGCCAGCGACATGGAACTGGGTGCGTGTCAGAGATCAAATCCACTAGCAAACCATAGAGCAATGCAACCAGACGGATATTCTACACAGCCAGGCTTTCAGAAGCTCAGCCCACCACCCCCAGAGATAGATCTCTCCTCTGTAGGCTCAGCTCCATCATGTGTCAACAGCAGAGAGTCACAGAAAGAAGCTATACTGCTAACACTGAGTGAGGTACTCTGCTTGTTTCCCTTATTCCAGTGATGTTTCAACACCCGTGAATCTCCGTGTTGATTTTAAACACCCGTGAATCTCCTGAAACTATTTTCTTCAGTCTGGGCTTGACTCTTCTGTCAGGGAGACAGTCACAAAACACGCAAAGCCTGAAGGAAATGGTCTCAGGAGTTTTGAAGCCAGGAGTGGTTGAAGTTGACATGCCAGTTGTCATGCTGACCATGAATGCACCGCAGACCTCTCTGTAGGCACGCACCTACTGACAGTGAAAAATGTACACCTCATGCTCAGTAACTTTCAGATTGTAACCAGGCCAGCTATCTCCCATGCGCCTCTTTGTGGCCCTGGGTCATGCTACAGTTTCCCCTCTTGGACTGTTCAAATAAACTTCAATTGAGGCTTTTTCCTGGTCAAAAAATACCTTTCCTTGGGGACTGGGCTTATGAAACTCAAAACACCAAAACCAAGTCCACACATAGATCCACACAACTTAAGATTTCTCTTCCTCTTCCCAGGACTTTGTGCAGCCACCGCTCTGCTTGGTCAGGGTCTCTCCCAGGCCGCTGTGCCTAGAGAGATTTCTTCCCTCTGCACAGGCTCTGCCACAGCTGCCAGGAGCTTTTTCCCCTTCAGTGCTTTTGCATTGGAATCCCTGATTCCCCCCACATTAGGGCTCATCCTCATTGTCAAGGCTGGCTCAGCCTCAGGTCTCTCCAGCCCCTGGGGAGGCCACCCTGTTACGCAGACCTTCAGTCAATGTTTTTTAAACCAAGCTAGTCTTCAGCAAAGTGTCACATGTCAGCTGTTTTCAGCATGCCCCTCCCTAAAGTGTGGCTAGACTATTTTGAAAGAGAGAAGTGTTTTATTCTCCCCCTCATTCAACTTAAAAACAGCTGAAGGGGAATTTTGCTCAAACTGTCCAGGAAGAAAAAAAGAAGCATGTCGGGCGAGAAATTGAGCACGATAATTTTCAGCCCAAAAGGTGAATGTCACCAAAAATGAAGCGTGTAACAGCAGGAAGAATCGAACAGAGCAAAAACTCTTCTGCAGCCTTAACTATAGCGAAGGCCACTGACCACTCTCTGAAATCAGAACCATCTGTTTGCCACCTCCTGACTCTGAGTGCAGTGGAAATGCTCATTCTTCCTCTTACATTACCGTAGTCCCTTGCAGGGTTATAGCTAGACAAGCAAGTATGGGAGCTGTGCTGGGCGGACAGGAGGCAATCAGCTAGGTCATGGGGAGCTGCGGTGTTCTCCCCTGCAACATTTTGAGAGGCCAGGTGCAATCTGCTGGCTTTTAGAGGATAAAGGCATTTTAAAATACTACTGATACACAAATCAAAAGGCAGGATCTGATGCTCTGGGCTAGCATAACTTGCCGGTGGCACATTACGTCCTGCTAAACCCAACCCTGCTTTGCACACCACACCACAGGCCTTCAGATGCCTTCATGCTTTCCTCAATATACCTGCACACATTCAACTAGCCAACACACCGGGGACTGGAGCCGATGCCCATGGCCCATTCACAAGCAGAGTGGTCTGAGGAACTTGAAGACACACGCTTCAAAATTGCTTCCTTGGCAAAACCTTAGTGTCTGAGCCAAAGGCCATCCAGAGGGTGAAGGAGGGACTCAACAGGAGGGACAGCACTGACAAGGAGGGAGGCAGGAGGAGGGTCCCTGTGAGTGGCAGTGGGCCACTGGGATCAGGAAGATGCAGCTGGCACTTCCTGGAGGGGAGGTGGAGGAGTCCTGGGAGCTGGGTGAGGTGGAGCAGGGCTCTGAGGTGGTGCAGCAATGAGGGAGGGAGGCGGGGTGCTGTGAACCACATGCTGCCCTAGCTGGCCGAGAGGAGAATCAACCAGTGGGTCCCAGCAGCAAAGGGCCTGCTTCTCTGCCTGCACACCATGCATCAATGAGCTCGGCTCCTGAGCTCCAGGGGCCAGCTGTGGGGAGGTCTGAGACGGGTCACAGTGGCACTATGTTGGGGCACTTGGTTACAGCCCAGCAGTCCCCTCCTGCTCAGCCGCATGGCTCAGTCTGGCCTGTGCCATTGAGACCAAGCCCTGTCCCCATGCCTTTGCAGGCTGCAGCCCAGTGGAGTGACATGGTGATCCCCTGGCATGGGCTAGCACCGAGAGGGGAGCAGAGAGGTTGTGCTAGAGCCAGCATAGCGCCAGCTCTGCCAAGGACAGAGTGGGGATCCAAGGAGAAAAGGGTCAGCAGCTGCGGCAGGAACTAGCCCCCTGCAGGGCAGGAAGCCTCAGCCGTGGAAAAAGGGACTTTGCCCTCATCCCAGCTTGCAGGGCAGCAGCAGAGGACCCAGTTTGTGCAGCCCCAGCACAGAGCATATCCCTGACAGTAAGAGCTGAGACAGGGCCTCCGGCCTCCCAGCATAGCTGCCTAGGAAAGGGCCCGACGTGCAGAAAGGCTGGCTGGCTCTGCCTGCAGGGGCTGTCCCAGGAGGAGCTACAGCAGCATGGGATTCCAACAACACCTCCACCCCCCAGATCACACCCCCACTGGGAGCCAAGAGTCCTGCTGCAGTTTCCTCCAGCACATCAGCACTCTCCCATCTGCTGCAACGCCTGTCTGCCCCAGTCACCCCCGGCCTTGGCCCCAATTACTGCTCGCCAGGCCCTCCGTTGGTTCCCTCTGGCCCTCCTTAAACTATGGCCCATCGCAGCCCCATCCTCATTTCTGAACCCTGGGGCTCACTGTCCTGCTGCCCCACCAGTGATGCCAGCTTCTTGGTCACCATCCCATCTTGGCAGGGGCGGCTCTAGACACCAGCGCGCCAAGCAGGCGCTTGGGGCGGCCGTTTCCCGGGGGGGCAGCATTTGGCTCCGGTGGAGCACCCGCCGTCATGCCTGCGGCAGGTCCACCGGAGCCCGGGACTAGCGAACCTGCCGCAGGCATGACTGCGGCGGGTCCCGTATTCCCGCGGCTCCGGTTGAGCTCCCGCAGGCATGACTGCGGCAGGTCCGCCGTCCGGGCCCGGTGGACCTGCCGCAGGCATGCCGGCAGGAGCTCAACCGGGCCGCGGGAAGAGGCCCGCCGGGACCGGGAAGGCGGCGCAGCGCTCCGCGCTGCTTGGGGCAGCCCGATTTCTAGAGCCGCCCCTGCATCTTGGGCCACCCTTCCTGCTCCTAGCTGGTGTGGGGCAGCCTTCCTGCCCCTGCTGAACTACCCCCCCCCCGGCTCCTGCAGGGCAGTGCCCCACCCCCATTAATAGGGAGAGTAGGGGGGAGCAGACACCTGCAAACTAGACATCATCCTGACAGTGCACTCCCATATTGACCTCCATGACTTTAAGATTAAGCTAGATAAGTTTATGGAGGAGATGGTATGATAGGATAACGGGCTTAGTCAATAGGTCAATTAAGTGCCACACTGGTAATTAGTACAATGGGTTAATGATAGGATATTGTTAGCCTTTTTCCAGAGGGTCTGGCTGGAGAGTCTTGCCCGCATGCTCGGGGTTCAGCTGACCGCCATATTTGGGGTCGGGAAGGAATTTTCCTCCAGGATAGATTGGCAGTGGCCCTGGAGGTTTTTCGCCTTCCTCCGAAGCATGGGGCAGGGGTCGCTTGCTTAAGGAGTGGGTGGATCGGCTTATGTGGCCTGCATCTTGCAGGAGGTCAGACTAGATGATCATAATGGTCCCTTCTGATCTCGAATTCTATGATTCTATGATTCTATATTGCCCCTCTGCCCCCATCCAGATCACCCTACCTCCCATCACACTGACTGCCCCCCAGTCCAGATCACCCTGCCCCCATCACACTAACTGCACCCCATCACACTGACTGCTGCCCTAATCTGGATCACCTGCCCCCCATCATACTGACTGCCCCCCATCTGGATCACCCTGCCCCCCATCACACTGACTGCCCCCCAATCCGGATCACCCTGCCCCCCATCACACTGACTGCCCCCCAATCCGGATCACCCTGCCCCATCACACTGACTGCACCCCATCACACTGACTGCTCCACTAATCCGGATCACCTGCCCCCCATCATATTGACTTCCCCCCAATCTGGATCACCCTGCCTCCATCACACTGGCTACACCCCAATCCAGATCACCTGCCCCCCATCATACTGACTGCCCCCTAATCCAGATCACCTGCCCCCCATCATACTGACTGCCCCCCATATTGGATCACCCTGCTCCCATCACACTGACTGATCCCCAATCCGGATCACCCTCCTGCCCAGCTCCTTCCCCGAGCCCATCGCTCACCCCCAGGCCGGAGTGCACATCTCCGCTGGATCCAGCCCAGGCGCTTCCCGGGAGCAGCAGCAGCAGCCGGGGCCATGCGAGGCAGGAGCCCGGGCTGTGCCGGCCCCGACTGGGCTCCTCATGGGCTGCTCCGGGAGCCGGGTCTGCTTGTGCGTCGGCGGCGAAGGCGGCTCCGCAGCCAGCAACCTCGGCTCGGCCCAGCATCCTCCAGCCCGGCATCCGCCAGCATCCCCCCGGCCCGGCCCAGCATCCGCCCGGCATCCTCCAGCCGGCATCCCCTCCCCACCCCTCCCCAGCCCTTCCCCGCCCCACAGCATCCCGCATCCCCGCTCCGGCCCAACATCCCCTCCGCATCCCTCCTACTCCTCAGCATCCCTCCGCCCCTCCTCCAGGCCTCCTGCATCCCTCACCCTGACCCAGCATCCCCTCCTCCCCCGCCGCATCCCTCCTACTCCTCAGCATCCCTCCGCCCCTCCTCCCAGCCTCCCGCATCCCTCACCCCGACCCAGCATCCCCTCCCCTCCCGCATCCCTCCTACTCCTCAGCATCCCTCCACCCCTCCTCCCAGCCTCCCATCCCTCAGCCCGACCCAGCATCCCCTCCCTCCCCCGCCGCATCCCTCCTACTCCTCAGCATCCCTCCGCCCCTCCTCCCAGCCTCCCGCATCCCTCACCCCGACCCAGCATCCCCTCCTCCCCGCCGCATCCCTCCTACTCCTCAGCATCCCTCCGCCCCTCCTCCCAGCCTCCCGCATCCCTCACCCTGACCCAGCATCCCCTCCCCTCCCCGCATCCCTCCTACTCCTCAGCATCCCTCCACCCCTCCTCCCAGCCTCCCGCATCCCTCAGCCCGACCCAGCATCCCCTCCCCTCCCCGCCGCATCCCTCCTACTCCTCAGCATCCCTCCGCCCCCTCCTCCCAGCCTCCCGCATCCCTCACCCCGACCCAGCATCCCCTCCCCTCCCCGCCGCATCCCTCCTACTCCTCAGCATCCCTCCGCCCCCTCCTCCCAGCCTCCCGCATCCCTCACCCCGACCCAGCATCCCCTCCCCTCCCCCGCATCCCTCCTACTCCTCAGCATCCCTCCGCCCCTCCTCCCAGCCTCCTGCATCCCTCACCCTGACCCAGCATCCTCCTCCTCCCCGCATCCCTCCTACTCCTCAGCATCCCTCCGCCCCTCCTCCCAGCCTCCTGCATCCCTCACCCTGACCCAGCATCCCCTCCCCCCCGCATCCCTCCTACTCCTCAGCATCCCTCCGCCCCTCCTCCCAGCCTCCTGCATCCCTCACCCCGACCCAGCATCCTCCTCCCTCCCCGCATCCCTCCTACTCCTCAGCATCCCTCCGCCCCTCCTCCCAGCCTCCTGCATCCCTCACCCGACCCAGCATCCTCCTCCCTCCCCCGCATCCCTCCTACTCCTCAGCATCCCTCCGCCCCTCCTCCCAGCCTCCTGCATCCCTCACCCCGACCCAGCATCCCCTCCCCTCCCCCCGCATCCCTCCTACTCCTCAGCATCCCTCCGCCCCCTCCTCCCAGCCTCCCGCATCCCTCACCCTGACCCAGCATCCTCCTCCTCCCCGCCGCATCCCTCCTACTCCTCAGCATCCCTCCGCCCCTCTTCCCAGCCTCCCTCATCCCCACCCCGACCCAGCATCCTCCATCCCTCCTACTCCTCATCATCCCTCCGCCCCTCCTCCCAGCCTCCCGCATCCCCACCCCGACCCAGCATCCTCCTCCTCCCCGCATCCCTCCTACTCCTCAGCATCCCTCCGCCCCTCCTCCCAGCCTCCTGCATCCCTCACCCCGACCCAGCATCCCCCTCCCCCCGCATCCCTCCTACTCCTCAGCATCCCTCCGCCCCCTCCTCCCAGCCTCCCGCATCCCCGCCCCGGCCCAGCATCCCCCACCCCTCCCCTCGCCCCCCCAGCATCCCTCCTACTCTCCAGCATCCCGCATCCCCTCCCCACCCATCCCCAGCATCCCTCAGCCCTTCCCCATCCCCACAGCATCCCACATCCCCTCGCCCCAGCCCAACATCTCCCCCACATCCCTCCTACTCCTCAGCATCCCTCCACCCCTCCTCCCAGCCTCCTGCATCCCCACCCTCCCCAGCATCCCTCCTACTCTCCAGCAGCCCCCCAGCCCCTCCCAGCATCCCGCATCCCCTGCCCTGGCTCAGCATCCCCTCCCAACCACATCCCTCCTCCCACCTAGCATCCCTCCTCCCCTCACCCCAGCCCCACATCCCCCCTCCCACAGTCCCCAGCATCTTCTCCAACCCCTCTCCTTGCCCCAGTCCAGCATCTCCCCTTCACCCACCCCTCTCCTCTGCACCCTGGCATCCCCAGAATCCCGCATCCCCCTGGCATCACCCACCCCTCCTCTGCCCAGCAGCCTGCGCACATGCCCCTTCCCCCCTCGCATCCTACATCCCCTCACTCCCTTCCCCCACTCTGTCCCAGCATCCTCCCACCCCCTTTCCCTCCCCCATCATCCTGTCCCTACTGGCTTCCCCTACCATTCCCCACCACATCCTCATTTTTCTTACCATCCCCATCCATCATCCCACTCTACCAGTCCCCCAGAACATCCTGCCCCTGCACTGTGGCACGCAGAGGACACCACTCCCCTGGTCTTATGGCTTGGAAGGGATGAGAAGGGACAGCTCAGGGGAACACCCGGCTTTCTGGCACCAGATGCCCTAGGGGCGTGGGAAGCTGCCCAGGGTCCTGCAGTGTCTGCATTGTGATGAGTCCCAGGCAGCCCAGCCAAGGGCAGTGCTGAGCCTGCAGGAGCCACAGTGCTGCTAGTGACCCAGCCATCCCTGCCAGCTCCTGGCTATAGAGCGGGGGTCCTTGCTCAGGGATGCTGAGGATACCCTGGATGAGGAGGCCTCATCCTCTCACATCACTTTCCCCTAGACAAGATGCTCCCAGAAGGCTGTGCAACAGGAAGGGCAGAAGCTTGCGGACTCACCATCCCCATCCTCTCCTGTGAAACCTAGGGAAGCCAAATTCTGTGATCTTCACGCTTTTCCACCCCAGGCCAGAAAGGGGAGAGGCTCTGCAGCAGTGCGAATCGGGATGACATCCAGAGTGGCCTGCTATTCCCTCAGCCCACAGAGGGTGGTGTGGAGTCAGGGCCTTTGCTCGCAGGCCATCCCAGCAAAGATTTCCACCCACAGCAGCAGGACAAGCAGCAGTGATGGCATTCCCACCCTGCATGTTAGTGATCTCTCTCTCTCTCTCGCTGATATTTCCGGGGCCTCTGGGCTCTACCATCTACTGGACTGAAATCCAAGCCCCTAGCCTCCAAAGCCTGGCAAAGCAGACAATTAAACAACATTTTCAGATGTGGTGTCTGGTTTTGGAGTGCCCAGTGCAAGATCCCTGAGGGCCGCTTTCCAGCAGTGCTGAGTGCCCCTCTTCTCTCCCGCACAGAATCACACACACCCAGAGGCCTCTGTTGCGAGCATTGGCCTTCCAGCCGAATTGCACGGAGGTGACTGAGGGTCTGGCCATGCTCCCTGCCGTCCAGCCAAGAGCTGCCCTGGGGGAGAGCGCCGCCGCGTGGAGAGAGCACCCGTCTCTTCGCTATGAGAGGGGAGGCTAGCTGAAGCACAAGGGATGCGATTGTGTTTTGTTAGCGTTGGGTTAAGTGCAGCAGCCTAACATGGCGCGAACGTGGCCAAATGCCAAGGGAATTGTACATTGTTATAGGGGCCAAAGACATTTCAGACCACCCCAGCATTTAAACAACAGGGACACAGCATAGCGAGCTATAAATCTCTGACCACGTGCTAGTACCTACTCAGTGCCATGCGGCCACAATTTCAGCATGGGGTTCCCCAGCATGAGGTCTGCCCCACGGTGACATGACAATCCCCACTCAGAACTCACATCCATCAATCCAGTACTCTCCGCTACCCCCAAAGGCCCATCTGTCCTTCCAGCAGGAGGTGGGTGGGGATGCGGCATCCCCCCTGGTAGTGACAGGCAGATGATCGTGCAGCGACAGATGCAGCTGGGGACTGAGCCCTGTGCCTGTAATGGGTCTGCAAAGCAGCCTGCAGGGTTATGGTGCTGTAGCCACATTGACATTAACTGCTGTGAAAGTGAGCTGATCTTTTGCTCTAGGAGCATGACCCCAGCATCCAAGGCTGGTTAGAATCTAGCCCTGGTCAAGAAATGCCAAACCTTTTCCATGGAAATTCATGTTCATCTACATTTCCCATGAAAAAGGAAAAATTGGGGGGGGGTTGAAAATGATTTTCTTACAATTTGAAAAAATTCAATAAAAATGGAATATAATAAAAATGAAATTATATTGCAAAAAAAGATAAATTTTCAGAGAAATGCCAATGTACACTGCAGTTACATTTTGACAGTAAAACTTCAGCTAACTCCCACAGAGTCTGAGGGAGACCCTTGTAATAATAACAGCCCCTCGCTCATTTCAGCCGTAGATCTCCAAGCACTTCCCAGAGCAGGGGAGTACCATTAACTCCATTTTACAGATAGTGGCTGGCCCAGGGTCATGCAGCAGGCCAGTGACAGAGCAGGGACTAGCGCTCAGGTTGCTGAGTCCCTGGTCAGTAACACCTAAGGCTAGATTGCAGCATGTCTGACATCCCTGGCCAGAGAGAATTCTCCAGATAACCCAGGGGCCAGGAAAACCCAGCTCCACCCACTCCCAGCTGCATCCCCCCCTCTTCCACTTTTCCCTTGCACCCAATGCAGATGCAGCTGGGGAGGGAACAGGACTGAGTAGCACCCATGTCCCCCAGAGTGAGGGAAGTGCTCCCACCAGTGCTCCCTGCGCAGGGAATGAAGAGTGAGGAAGAAAGTGCCTGGTCTATAATGTGCCCCACTACTGAGGGCACCTGCCCTCAACTCAGCCCCTCCATCTCCCTTCTGAGCTCTTCAGTGCCACTGCCCACATAGCTACGGCAACAAGGACCCCATGTCCCTCTGCTACCTGCTAGAAGGTGGTGCCCAGTTAGCAGACACAGACCCGGCCTCAGTGACCTATGAATGCGTACCTGAGCTCTGGGCACCCATTATGGCAACTCAGCTGCCCTAGGAATGAAGCCACATGCCCCCAGCAAATCTGCCTAGCTACACAGTGCTGCACTGCTCTCCCTTAGAGTGACCAGATAGCAAGTGTGAAAAATCGGGACAGGGGGTGGGGGGTGATAGGAGCCTATATATAAAAAAAGCCCCAAATAACAGGACTGTCCCTATAAAATCAGGACATCTGGTCACCCTACTCTCCCTGCATGAGCATGACCTCCCCCAAATACAACCTTCCACCAGAACGATGCCACTAATGGCCAGTGGGAGAGTCTGGTGTATGCGGGACATAGAGTAGTCACAGGAGCTGGCCATGGACTGTGGAACTCACGGCCACAAGAGAGAAGAGACCACAGGCCTCAGTGCATACAGAACTAAATGCAACAGTCAGCTCTGAGACTTAGCTCTCCACACACTGCATCACAAATCCACACACACACAAGCCCATGAAACGAATCTAGCTATTTCTGCTAGAGGTGGGGAAGGCAGAGAAAGAGATTGCTATTGTTATTTCTGGTTTACAAGGCTTGAGCAGTGTCCAGTACTATGGGGGGCGGGCAGGGCCGGCTCCAGGCACCAGCTTATCAAGCAGGTGCTTGGGGTAGCAACTTGGGAGTGGGGCAGCACTTTCAGGGATTCGGCGGCAATTCGGCGGAGGGTCCCTCACTCCCGCTCGGAGCGAAGGACCTCCCACTGAATTGCCGCAGATCGCGATCACAGCTTTTTTTTTTTTTTTTGGCTGCTTGGGGCGGCAAAACCCCTGGAGCCAGCCCTGGGGGCGGGGGTGTTGTGGCAGACGGAGGGATAGACAGACATTTAATCCACAAGCACTAGACTGTGAATGCAGCCAGGGGCCTGGGCAGCCATACAGAGCCAAAGCAGGAACTGCCCAGGAGGTACCTGTAACAATAATGTGGTTTTACAGCTGTAAGGTTAAACCAGTTGTTTACCCCGCTAACTCCCACTCATGGGACTGACGGTCTCAAAGTCCTGCACTAAACACATTCCCCTGTGGGCTGAGCAGCAGGGTCAACAACAGCAGGTTAATATTAACCACTGCAGCCAGCTCCTGCAGGAGCGTCCAAGGAGCTATGTAGTTAGGCTGGGGTATTCGTTCAAAGGTCAGGCAAGAGGGAGCTGCTACCTTGAGAAGCACGGCCCAGTGGTTAGGACATGAGCCTGGGACACTGGAGTGCTGGGTTCAAGTCTCTACTCTGGCATAGACTCTCCGGGTGACCTTGGGCAAGTCAATTAGGCTGTCTGTGCCTCAGTTTCCCCTCTGTACAATGGGGCTAATACCACTGCCCTGCCTCACAGAGGGGTTGTGTTGAGGATAAATACAGATACTATTCAGCCAGATAAATACCTAAGACAGAGCAGTGGTCTCAGGTTCAATCTGCAGACAGACTCCCCTGTCCCTGGGCCACGATGTGAAGGCACATCCTGGTGCTCAGGCTGAGATGCCCTAGCCTGGGGAGCTGTAACTCATGTTAACCTGGTCTGTGCCCCCCTCTAGTGGCTAGACAACATAAAGCAGTGAGGTCACTACAGCCTCAGTGCTACCAGATTGAATGACCTGCAGCAACAGCAGCTTCTATTTGGAGACCCACAGCTGCTGGCATTCCAGCAAGGGAGGGGAGCAGAGCCCCCCTTGCTCCATCGATCTGGCCAGAGGGCAGCACCCAAACCCTGTGTGGATCGCCAGGGCCATTTGCACAGAGGCTCCCTGGAGTCCCCCCTTGCTGCTGCTGCCCCCAGGGATGGCCCTGTTAAAGGGGCTTCATTTCCCCATCCTGGGGCTGGTGGCAGAGCAGGGTAACATGCATACTGGCCCCCTCACCCCACCCTCAGCTCACAGCCCTGCAGGGTGCCCTCTGCAGGTAGGGAGATGCATAGCCCGCAGGGCTATTACCTGTGGGATGGGGAGAGTGGTGCCATGGAGGTAGGTGACAAGTGGGGGGGGGGGAGGATCCCATGTGGAAGGCCCCTTCCCATGAAGGAGGCAAGAGTCACACCCTCTATGCACTGCCCACCCTTTGCACAGCTGGGCCGGCTCGCCTCACTGGTGCACCAGTGTGAATTCAGTGCAAGGCTGTCTCCTGCTGCAGGTTTGCTCTGAATTCACAAGCCTGGAGCACTGCAAACAGCATCGAACCCAGCAGGAAGCATAGAACTGCAGCCCCTGCTTTTTCACTACAGACCCTTGGGCCACTCACTGAGCACTGTCCTGCCTGCACCCTGGATGAGGCAGGCACCTGTGGGAGCAACGGCATGAGATCCTCCAACTGGGCACTAGATCCTAATGCCCATAAGAAAGGGGCAGAGTGAAGGCTGCAAGTGCCACCTTAACTGCAGCATTTCCTGGCTTGGCAGGCTTCCCCCACCCCACCCCCAACCTGGATGCTCCTAACAGAGTCTTTTTAAAACATACTTTGCTTGCTTTTGCTTAAAAAACATTGACAGAGAAAGGAACAACATGTGCCATGACCTGCACTAGAGCAAAATTCACCCAATACGGAAAGGCAACACCACATTAGGCATCTGCACCTCTGGCATCCTGCTTCAGCCCATAGGACACCCATGGCCTTCAACAGGAGATGGATCAGGTCTATAGTCCTTAGTGAGGACTGTGCCCAGGCAAGGATTCCAGACACAGTTTCACTTTTTGCAGGAGTCCTGTTGAAAAGGGGCTGGTTAGAATTGTTTTTACCATTGTAAAAGTAGATTCCCTTCCCCTGCCACCCCCCACACTCTCCCTTAAGTAAAAAGTTGATCAAACTCTAAAAACCAGCCTCTAGGGGCAGAGTCCTAGCATGGGAAATTGCACCTCAAACGGTGAATTTCTTGGAAAGCACAAATGTGGGGAAACAGGCATTTATCACTGGAACTGCTCTGCAGTTCTAACTGTGGCTGGCATGGTCTTTATATACCTAGTCACTTCCAGTGGTTGATTAAAACTCCTGGAGCCTTTCTTCACTGAGTGACTGAACTTTGGAGTCAACAGACAAGGGCCAAACTCTCCTTTCAGTTACTCCTCTGATTTTTAGCATCAGGAGAGCACAATTTCCACATCTCCTCACCCTCCCCCCTGCGCCCCCGGCCACCCCTCAGCCAATAGATTGGAGCAGGAACTGTGGTGATTTCAGGCAAATCTGGGATGGGTCTCCTCAGCAAGATATCTGCATTTGGGCTTTAAAGTGAAACCTTCCCTGGATAAAGGAGTACATCCTTGTTGTGTCTTCAGCGTTCCCAGGTAAAGGGCTAGGACAGAAGATACTTGAAAGCAGCAATGTTAGGAGTTAAAATGCGCCTGCAGGGTGATAAGGAAAAATAACATATTGGTCACACTTGATAACCAATGTCTCAATGGGGCTTTCACATAAAGTATTGGTGGATGGTTTTAATAAATGATTGAATCCCTGCTTATGGACCGTTAAGGAGCCCAGGAGGTCACTAGGCTGCATCAGACCTCCTGTGTCAGGGCTTAGGCAGATCTCTAACTACTGTGGGGGCAGATTATCCCATCTAACCCTTTCCACTGATGTGCACAGCACCAGCTGTAATATACCCTGTGTGATGTTATTGATATAAATGGGGACCATATAGAACATGGGTTGCAACCAAGGTCCTGTAGTGGCACCAAATCTTAGATAAAGGGGGTCATCTAAGGTGTCTAAGACCAGATTATGGGTGGCTGGTTATAATTATGCTGTCTGTATGTCTGTATCATTTTAGTTGAAGTTATGAATGTTGGCTCTATGCTGTCTGTATTTCAAGTTGGTGCTGTGCTTTTGGGGGAAGCATCCCAGACAAGATGGTGTTAGCTCTGCTTAGCCTGCTTGATGGCCCATTAAGGACCATCAGCTACACAATTGACCCGTGGAGAGAAGGCAGACACGCCTTGTGACTCAGCAAGGTATGCAGAGACTTGTCCATGTGACTCCAGACTCCATTTTGCTGTGATTTTCCACAGTAAGAACAAAGAGGTTCTTACACCTGGAAAAGCCTATATAAGGCTGATGCATCATCTCCATCTTGTCTTCAACCCTGCTTCTTACCTCTGGAGGGACTTTGCTACAAGCTGAAGCTCTGCACAAAGGACTGAGGACCCATCCCAGCGGGGGATGTACTCCAGAGACTTGATTTAAACCTGCAGTTTACTCCATCACCGCTGCAAGCCTGAACTAAGAACTTTGCCATTACTGCATGTAATTGATTCCATTTAACCAATTCTACCTCTCATCTCTACCTTTTTCCCTTTGTAAATAAACCTTTAGATTTTAGATTCTAAAGGATTGGCAACAGCGTGATTTGTGGGTAAGATCTGATGTGTATATTGACCTGGGTCTGGGGCTTGGTCCTTTGGGATCGAGAGAACCTTTTTCTTTTATTGGGGTGTTGGTTTTCATAACCATTCATCTCCAGGACGAGTGCACTGGTGGTGATACTGGAAGACTGGAGTGTCTAAGGAAATTGCTTGTGTGACTTGTGGTTAGCCAGTGGGGTGAGACCGAAGTCCCTTTTGTCTGGCTGGTTTGGTTTGCCTTAGAGGTGGAAAAACCCCAGCCTAGGGCTGTGACTGCCCTGTTTAAGCAATTGGTCCTGATTTGGCACTCTCAGTTGGGTCCCGCCAGAACCGCATCGTCACACCCTGCTCGTGTCTGGGGCAGGCTTAGCACCTCTACTAGGCATCATTTATTAATCCTTTATAAACAATCCTTTATAAACAATCTATAATTGGATCCTGTACATAAAGCAGGACCTAAGGTTTGGTGACTTCATTTGGTAGGGCCCGGAAGTCCAGCCAAGGCTCAGAGCTCCCCTGGGCTAGGCACCACACAGACTCTCCCTGCCCACCGGAGCTCACCACGTGCTTATCCGACAGGGCCCTACAGGTAGCTGAAGCAGATGAGTGGGATGGGGGTAGGACAAGGGACCGTCCACTTTCACAACAAACATGTCAATGACCAAGTGGCTGGCACTGCCGAGTGAGCCACTCCGGGAGTTTTGCCACACCGAGAAACCACCACCCAGCCAGGCCAGCAGAGAGGGAGCTGCGCTCCTGACTTGTCCAGGTGACAAGCCCCTTCCCCGAGCACTACACTCACCCCCCCCCGCCAGCTCGCCATTCCTCCCTCAGTCCCCATTCAGCCTCCTCGCTAGAGCCCAGCATCAGCCAGCTAGCAGCAATAACACCAAGGACCCCGGCAGAGTCTGAGAGTCCCCTCTGCACATGCCAGTACAAACTCACCAGGAGTCTGAGTTCCTGGCCTCAGGGGTCACCTGCTGTGTGCTAGCTGTGGGGTCACTCGGGCTCGGACCTGTGTGCGGAACATGTCTGGAATTCTGCAGGCCAGGGTGTGCATCTAAGCCATGCTCATTGCACCAAGGGAAAGGCTCCTTCTCCCCTTTGCACCCTCCCCTCCCGTGGCAGGAGGGCAAGGGGAATTCAACAAGACAGAGCAGGGGTAATTTCAGTCATGCAAGGCCCAGCCCAGCTGCTTCCCAGAGTTTCTGGGCTGGCCCACATGCATCTCCTGCCCCAGTGGAGCAGCACAGTGGGCAGTCAGGGCCCTTCCTCTGACTGCACAGTTGTGGGGCCAGGCCACTGGGTTTATGGCTGAGAGGATCTAGAGTCCAGAGAGCCCTCCCCTAGGGGGAGATGTGCTGCCAGATGGAACCCGTTGAAAAGAGTTGCTCAAGATAGAGTCCTTGACCTGGTTTCTTGTTCGGTTCCAGCTGTCCTGGACTTTCTCCCATCTCTGACGTCAGCGCAGCTAGCCCTGACAATGGCAAATCTTTCCTTAGCGATCACTCTGCCTGCATGTCTCTGGGGAAGGGACCCTGCAGTTTGCCCATCCCTTGGGGAAACCATCTTTTAGCAGGTCTTACAAACGTGGAGCCTCCCATCCAGGAGACTAGTGATCTAGGGACTGGAACTCAGAGTTAGCCAGATCCATGGCAGGGCCTTTGGGAGCCAATAGGATCAATCTGCACCACCTAGTGCAAAAGATCTAATTCCTGGTGCCCATTGCCCTGGCATGGCAGGTTTTGGGGTTAGAGGCCCTGCTTTCCACATAGATCAGGTGAGGCTTGGGCCTCAACACCCTTCCCCCATCTCTGACCATTGCTGGACACAAGTAGTTTAGTTTGGTTTCCCCCTCCCTCAACAGGGCCGGCTCTAGACCCCAGCGTGCCAAGTGCGCGCTTGGGGCGGCATTCTGCGGGGGGCGCTCTGCCTGTCGCCGGGAGGGCGGCAGGCAGCTCCAGTGGACCTCCCGCAGGAATGCCTGCGGATGCTCCACCGGAGCCACGGGACCAGCGGACCCTCCGCAGGCACGTCTGCAGGAGGTCCACCAGAGCCGCGGGACCGGCGACTGCCAGAGCGCCCCCCGCGGCGTGCCGCCCTGCTTGGGGCGGCGGAATTGCTAGAGCCGCCCCTGTCCCTCAGGAGCAGTTTCCTCCCTCACGTAGGATCAGCCCAGGGGTCCAGCCTCCTCTAGCTGAGGGTGGCCAGCCCCAGCTGCTTCCGAGGTCAGGAAGGGAATAACCTGCCCAAAGGGTCAGTTTCCTCCTGACCCCTATCACCTAGTGGTTGGTTTATAGCCTGCATGGGAGGGTCTATGGCCCTGATGGTTTTGTCCCCTGGTCAGCGTAGTGTTCTCATTAGCCCTATAAAAGTCTAAATCTATTTTGAATACTCCTAAGCGCTTGGGCTCAATGAGATCTAGTGGCAATGAGTTCCACAGACAATGTAAAATGTATTTCCTTGTATCAGTTGCCTTTCAATTTCTTTGACTTTCCTCTTGTTCCCGGATTGTGAGAGTGGGTGATCAGGAGCATGTCGTTTACCTCCTCTGAGTTGCTCAGCACACCTCTAGCATGGCCCCCTCATCCATCTCCTCTGGAAACTGTACAGGGCTAGACTTTTCAGAGGCCCCCTCATCCATCTCCTCTGGAAACTGCACAGGGCTAGCCTTTTCCGACTCTCCACACGGAAGTCATTCCAGGCCTCTGACCATTTTGCCAGTTGCCTATGAAGCCCTCTATTTCTGCTTTCTTCTTTTGGACAACAGGAGTCGAGTACTGTATTGTACTTGTGTCCAGGAGAGCGCGTCCCGTTGGTTTATATAATGGCATTGTTCTAGTCTCAGTATTATTCTTCATCCCATTCATTCTGCGTTCAGCCTGTTCTCCCTCCCAGCTGGGAGACAGTCCAGCCCCAAATTGTACCACTGCACCATATCCAAGAGAAGGCTGCGGAGGGACCTGATAACAGTCTGCAGACATGTTATAAAAGACAGTGATCAGCTGCTCTCCATGCCCACTGAAGGGAGGACAAGAAGTGATGGGCTTAATCTGCAGCCAGGGAGATTCAGGCTAGATATCAGGAAAAACCTCCTGACTTAAAGGATGTGTCATGGGGTGCTCCACTCACCGCTGGTCTGGCGCCTCCTCCTGGTTGCTCTGGGGATTAGCTCTCGAGGCAGACGCCCCTGTCTGTGGTTTGCACATTGTCACTCTGACTTGGGTCTGTGGCTCCTCTCACTCTAGAACCCTCAGATCCTCTTTGTGATTTAGCCCTCTCGCTAGGTCAGTCAGGGTTCCCCCTTCCAGGTTTCAGTCCAGCAGCAGTCCTAGGCAGTCAGCCCATTCACTGCCCCAGTGCCACTCCCTCCGTGGCTGGCCTGCCCCTTCCAGGTTCTGGTCCTGGGACCCTCAGCTCAGCAGTTCTGGGCTCTGCCCTCTCTGCTCCTTCCCTGGACTGCTTCCTACCACACTGGTTCCCCTTCTCTCTGGGTGTACCAGCTCCAAGAACCCTCCTCCCAGGCAGCGCCGCGCCCCGCCCTTCCCCCAGTCGGCGGGGGTCCCCTCTCTCACGGGCCCCGGACGAGCGACCTGCCGCAGTCATGCCTGCGGGAGCTCAGCGCGAGCCGGGAAGACGGGAGACGCGCGCTCATCATGCGCGCTGCTGTCGTCCGTCCCGGCGGCTCCGCCTGCCAGGCATGCAGGCATGCCGGCCTGCTCCCAGGGAGCGACTGCCCTTTCTCTGCAGCCCACTGCCTGGCTTTATATGCCCTGCCTGTCCCTGCACACCTGAGCCTGTTCTCTAAGGAGCTGCCTCCAGCCAAAAGCTCCCTGGTTTACAGCCTAGTTAGCTGCTGGGCCCATCTGGCCCAATTCCATTCTTGGAGTGCCAGTGTGGGGATCTCACCCCATCACAGGATGGTTAAACTCTGGACTAGGCTCCCAAAGGAGATTGTGGAATCCCCATCATGGGGGGGGGGGTTAAGAACAAACAGCTGCCAGAGATGGTCTACGACTAGGTGTACTCGGCCCTGCCTCAGCGCAGAGGGCTGGACTTGATGATCTCTTGAGGTCCTTTCCAGCCCGACGACATTTCTATGATTCTAAGATACAGCCAGATAATCCCAGGTCCAATCCTGCTTCTGTTGGTGTCACAAGAGAAACCTGCAGTGAATTCTCAGGGAGCCGGGGCAGGTCTCATGTATTTACACTGGGAGTGGCTGCTACATTGACAATCTGACAGGGGGACCTGTTTGGCCTCTGCCATCATGGCCCAAGTGTATAAACTACCAGGCATTGCTCAACAACACGTGTAGCCCACCAGCCCCACTCCATAGTTGGGTGAAGAATGCCACTGCAAGAGTCTTTATCCAAAGCTAACCCAACAGCCGCGGAGACTCAGCAATTACCCCCCGCTGCGGAAGCAAGTCAGTCTGCACCCAGGGATTACCCCCTTAGGACTAGCCCTGTCGTGGTCCTGCCTTTACATACTTTCTAGCAGGCACTAACGGCTAGCTCACACCAGGCTTGCAGGTAGTTACACAGCATGGGAAGGGAGTGGGGCGCAGGGCAAGTACAGCAGTAGGATCCCACGGGGTCTTTGGTCAGCAACACACGGACCGGGCCGATTCTGCAATTGTAGCTGTAAAGGCACATTTTCTGGGAAGGGAAGGCAGAGCTGAAAGGGTAGCAAGACATTTACTGGGCTTGCCCTGGGAAGCCGTCTCCTCCAGTGCGCAGCACCCCTGCTCAGTGGGCAGGTTAGTTCCCGGGGATCAGTGGAGGGTGGCTGGCCCGTTCTACCCTGCCCTTTGCTCGGCAGCTCTGCTCCTTGCAGCATTCCAGGGCAGCGCTGTTACACCAGTGTCCGAGACAGGCCAGCATTTCTAAACTCAATGGTCCAAAGTTCAGCTCGTCAGTCCATGTGCAGACACCTGGCTTAGTGGCCTAACTCCCATGGGGCTGCCAGTGACAGAAGCAGAAAGTGCGGCACTCAGCATTTCTGGAATCCCATCCACGTGCCCAAATACCCATGAGCTGAGCTTTAGGCGCCTGCATCTGGCAATGCTGGCTTTGTTTTGCACTCCTGTCAGCCCTGCAGCCCTATACAGCTCGGGGAGAGCAAACAGGACCCCTCACAGGGCCTGTATTAGTGAAAGAATTGTTAACTCAGGCCACTTACGTGACCCCATTGTCGTCAAATTCTGCCCCCAGTTACACAGCTACACCCCCACTGGAGGCAAGGGGTTGCCCCTGTGTACCTGGCAGCAGCATGCAAACTTAGATTGCAAATTCTTTGCACAGATGCACAAGCTGCTGATGGCAAGAAAACAGGATGGGAACGGGGTTGTAGCTGGGCCACAGTTTGCTCTAAACAAATGGTGACAACAGCAGTATAGGAACCCCTCACCCCCCCCCCCCCACGACCAGGAAATGGGGCAGCAGAGTTGCCAACCCCAAACATTCAATAAATTGTGAGCCAGGCTCAAAAGAATCATGAGATTGGCTTAGAAAATCATGAGATTTGAAAGTAAAGCCATTTGGAGTTCTTTCTATATTGGCCTCTGATGTTTGAGCCTCGGGCATCACATTTTCAAGCTTCTCTCTGCAACCAGCAGGGCCAGCAACTTTTTTGAAACACAAAAGCCAAGATTGACTCGCGTGGCTGTGGGCTTTAAGACAAACTCCAATTATTGTGTGAAACTTGCAATCAGATTCACAAGTCGGTAACACAGAGCATCCTATCTAAATATGTTTCAATTAATATACATTAAAAAAAAGACACACAGTGAGGGTTTTACAATTTGGGTCCAGATCTGATTGTTAGAAGTTGTATGGGGTAAAAAAGACACATTGCAGCCATTCAGTGGACAGATTTGAGCTCACTTTAAAAGCCATCAATAACCTACAGATGCTTCCCCGGCTCCACTCCCAAAGTGTCACTTCCCAGTGAACACAGGCTCTGATCCTGCAAATGCCTTATGCATGTGAGTAACTTTACACGTCAGCAATCCCAGGGAACAGGACTGGGCCCACTGGCTTCAAATGGGACCCACTCACTGCTTGCAGGATCAGGGCCTGGGGAAGCCGGATCTGCTCCCACTGAGGTCAGTGGGGCCCAGACCCTCCTGGGAATTACACACTTCAATGCTTTTGAGGATCTGAGCCTGGGTGTTTTACCACTGGTTTCCATTGGAGCATGACTGGACCCGACATGTAAATATACCATGTAATTGGCTGCAGTCCAGTTAAAGAAACAGAAATTTGAATCCTAATGAATAATGTTTTTGTCTGTCTGTTCATAGATTCCAAGACCAGAAGGGACCATTGTGATCAACTAATCTGAGCTCCTGTGTAACAGCCTGTTGAAAACCCTCTTTCCTCCTGGCCAGCCCTGCATGGGCCATAGGGAAGCTCACGACCTGTAGATATCAAAGAGGGCTTTGTTTGTTCCAGAGGGGTTGCTGGGTGTGACTGGTAGGTCACGTCGACTTCTAACTGGGGAAGTTGGACCAAGCATGCCCTGCCCAGTTGGAAGCTCATGATGGGAGATATCAGAACTGGCCTTGATTTTACAAATGGGTCAGTGGTGGTCAATGGTGGGAGGGACAAATAGAGTGACCAGATGTCTCGATTATATAGGGACAGTCCCGATTTTTGGGTCTTTTTCTTATATAGGATCCTATTACCCCCCACCCCTGTCCCGATTTTTCACATTTGCTGTCTGGTCACCCTAGGGACAAATCATGTGGATTCTTATCTGGAAGGCAGTGTGTTTTTCTGTGTGTAACTCACCCGTCCCAGACAAGAGTTTCCTTTGCAATGGCAGAGATGGACAAATCGCCTTTACTGGGGATTCCTTCTTGCCGTTCCTACTGCTCACAGCATTTGACCTTGTCACAAGCACCAGGAGCCAAGAACGATGACTCTTCCATGGCATGGAGGAGAAAATGGAGCTTTGGACAATCTGCTCTGGCCCTTCCATTTTTAAGGCAAGAGGCAGAGAAGGATGTCCAGCCACAAAACAGAAATTCTAAACAGCGTGCTTTGCCTCACGTCACGGCAAAAGTGATTGAGAGGAACACTGGTTCCTAATCCAGAGGGACCCTGATCTCAGTTACACCCACGCATCGCTGGAGGGACACTGGTGACCTCAGTGGAGTGACTCCAGATTTACCCCAGAGTCACCAAGGACAGAATCTGGCCCCGGTTGCCAACTGTCAGATGCTTTCCCATCCCTTGAGCAGTTTTCCAACTCACTTTGCAAGAATGGGCAAGCAATGGGTGTGCGGCACTTGGAAGGGGGAGGAGTTGGCTAGTGTGAAGCTACACACCCACCCCAATGAGCTTTGCCTAAGCCCAAATCCTGCCAGGACCTGAACCTCAGCAGCTTCCAGGGGCTCGTTTTCAGCCAGAGGAACCAAGTCTCAGAAGCCTTCAGTGAGACTGAGAGTAATAACACTCCTACCATAGTGTTAGTTTCGCAGCCCTTCCATGGGAGGCTCTCTCTACAGACACAGGATGTGTAGGCCCCTGCATGGGAAGGAGACCGCTTTAAACCCACTTTGCAGACAGACCAACTGAGGCCTGGGGTAGCTGAGCTGCTGGCCAGGTCCCCTAGCCTGCAGAGGCAGGCTGTCCCCACAGGGCAGCCCATCTCCAGCGGAAGGGCCCCTCCTGAGCCATGCCCCGCCCCATTTAAGGAGACAGCGTGTGGGTCCTGCTGTGCAGGGAAGCCCCAGCCCAGGTGCAGAGCACGGGGCAGGCTCCTGAGCGCTCTTACGGCTCCAGACCCCAGCGCGCCAAGCAGGCGTGTGGGGCGGCGTTTCGTGGCAGGGCGGCATTTGGTCCACCGGAGCCCCGGGACGAGCGGACCTGCCGCAGGCATGACTGCGAAGGGTCCCCTCTTCCCGCGGCTCCGCTTGAGCTCCCGCAGGCATGCCTGCGGCGGTGCGCTGGTCCCGCGGCTCGGATGGAGCTCCCGCAGGCACTTCTGCCCCAGCCGCGGGACCGGGAAAGGGCGGGGCAGAGCCGCCCCTGCCCCTACCGCCAGCGCCGGGATGATGCGACCGCTGCTTGCAGCGCAGCGCAGCGCCGCCTGCTGAGCTGGGGGAGGCCGGGGCGGGGGTACTGCGGAGCGGGGAGAGTGACAGCCCGGGGCGGGGGGAGGGGAGGGGCTAGGCGGCATTAGGGAGATCTGCTGAGCTGAACACGCAGCCCCCGAATTGCTAAACGTGCAGCCGCCAGTGTCTGGCTGGCCGCAGCTCTCCGCAGCCGCTGCGCTCGCCATGGCCTTCGCCACACTGAGCAAGGTGCTGCTCAGCGACAACCTGGACCCCTGCTGCAAGCAGCTGCTGCAGGCCGGCGGCATCCAGGTGCTGGACAAGCCCAATCTGAGCCGGGAGCAGCTGCTGGCGGAGATCCAGGTGCGGGGAGCAGGGATGGGGGCTGCCGGGGAGCTGCCTTGCTCGGTGGGGTGCAGGCTGGGCAGAGGGCGCGGGCTGCTCCCGGGTGCCAGCCGGCACAGGGCCCCCCGAGTCCTGGCTGGCTCGGGCTCCTTGCAGCGCTCCCCGCCCCGCGCCTGATGCAACAGTCGCGTGTGTTTGCGCGGGGACTCGAGGGCTGGGCCGGGGGTGCCGGGCAGGAGCTGGGGCGATCGTCCAGCCAAGGGCTGCACGGACGGGGTCGGGTCCAGCCTCTGCTGGGGAGCACTGCCCCCCCCCCCGCACTGCCCCAGCCAGAGTCCCCCAGAGCCAGTGGGCCCCTCAGCTCCCGTGCCCAGGGTTGGGGCGAGGCATGCTCGGCTGGCAGGGGTGGGGAGAGGGGCTCCAGGAGAGAGGCAGGGCTCCAGCTTGGGGCAGAGCAGAGGCTTTGGTGTGACCAGGGGCAGGAGGAACAGGGGCTCCTACAGTCAGGACAGCCAAGGCTCCCCCCTGTTGGGACGGGTGGGTCTCTGCCCCTGGGGCAGCAAAGCCCCAGGGTGAGGGGGGCAGAGTCAGACTAGACCCATTGCTGGAACCTCGCCCAGGGACAGGATAGAGTCTCTGTCACTTTGCGTCCGGCTTGGGGCGTCTCTGTCTAACCCCCCGGCTCTGGGCTGGAACACCTGGGGTGGCTCCCACGCCTGCTATACTGGGGTCAGGCTGGCTAGGGGCCCTTCTGGCCTTAAGACCCACAGCAGAGGGTGGGGGGAGCAGTGGTTTATGGAAGCTGGGGAAGGGCTCTGGCCTCCTCATCCCATCCGCTCCGGCACTCACCCCTTCAGGACTGTGATGGGCTCATCGTCCGCTCAGCGACCAAAGTGACCGCGGACGTCATCCAGGCTGCCGAGAAGCTGCAGGTGATCGGGCGGGCGGGCACCGGCGTCGACAATGTGGACGTGGAGGCAGCTACAAGAAAGGGCATCCTGGTGATGAAGTAAGAGCAGTCTGACTCCAGGACAAAGCTGCCTCTTCCCACACAATGGCTGTGCTGGCCCTGGCAGCATGTGTCCAGTTTCTGCAGGGTCAGGGTCTGAGGTCAGCATGGGGGGGGGGCATCTGAGCAGATCCAGGGTGCTCACCTGCAGATGTGTGGGCATGTGGTATCCCTCCTGCCACTCCATTACTTAGAAAAGGCTCCGGGCAATAGACAGGATTTGAAATGGGCAAGGTTCCATTCCCATTCTCTCTGAGCTGGTCTTGCGGGATTCTTACAGTGGGGGGACTCATGGGGGGCACAGGGCTCTGGGTTGGGTCCCAGAAGTTTAGCAGCGCATCTGGAGCTGATGGCGCTCCTGGATGTTTCTCCTAGAGCTGCGTAACATTTTTTTGTACTTAGTTTTCTGCTGAAAAATGCAGTTTTGGGTCAAATTCAGCAAATCAATTCAGGCAGAAATTGAGTGAAACTTTGAAAATGTTTCGCTTTGACTTTTGCAGTGAAGCCTTTTGACTTTCTGTTTTGAAACAACTTCTGAAATCCAGCTGAACTTGGTTAAAAAGCAAAAGTTAAAAAACCCTTGAAAATTAAATGACGAATTCATTTTTGAGTCAAACAAAATGTTTTGTTCTTCTGGGTTTTTCATGTTGGCCACCAAACCAACAGATTGGTTATTCACTCAGTTCATGCTCCAGGCCCCTCTTGCTCTGATGGGCCACTTGGGGGCGCGGGCAGTGTCCCCCAGGGCAGATCCCCTGATATGAACAGATTGTGCAGGCCCCCAAGAACCGATCCCAGCTGCAGAGCATATGCAATGGGGCACGGGAACAGAATGAGATGCTGTTGGGGATACACAGCTACCATGGGAGTGGCGGGGGTTAGAATCGACCCAACCCAGCTGTTCAGCAGGAGGGAGAAAGTGGGGGGCAGCACGGGTGGAAGAGACTGGTGCAGCAGCTAGATGTTGCAGGCTGATGTGACAGCAGCAGACAGAGCCAGCGAAGCGTTGAGTTCTGTGCCCGGAGGCCCCTGCCATGGAGTGACAGTATAGTCAGTGCAGCCAGTTCAGAACCATCATGGCTAGGAATGTTGGCAAGTCGCATGCAGGCTGAGTATCCGCAAGCAGCATCACCAGAGGCCATGCTCCCATGGGGAAAGGAGCCCGGCTTTTCCAAGCCCTGGGAAAGTGACTGCAAGGAGCACTCCCAGGCCTGCCCCATGGGGCCACCAGGGCTTCCCTGTCCCCGATGTCTGTGCTAACCCCAGTGTGCTCTGCTCTGCCCTCAGCACGCCCACCGGGAACAGCCTGAGCGCAGCGGAGCTCACCTGCGGGATGATCCTGAGCCTGGCCAGGTGAGCACATCTGCCCCCCGGGGAGGGCGTTTGGGCAGCTGGTACACCCCAGCCACTGTCACTGCCTGGGAATCTCAGGAATAGCCCACAGCCCAAGTGCCCCGCACTGTGCTTCGCCACATGCTGCGCCGGCTCATCTGCACTCTGCCCCACCTACCCAGCATGTGCCTCCTCCCAATGGCCCCATCCCTTCAGCATCCAGCTCGCACCCCACCACTGCCCCAGAGCCTTGGACGTCCAGCTCTGACCTGCTCCAGGCACAAAGCCCGGGGCACCGGCTCCCCATCTCTTCCACTGATACATAAACCCTGTCTCCCCATCACCCCTGCCAGCACTGAGCTTCCGAACCCACTGCCCCCAGCACAGGGCCTCGGGTACCCAAATCCCACCCACTCCCTGGCACTGCCAGCCACCCTGCACAGAGCACCAAACATCCAGCAGCCACTGGCTCCCCATCCCTAGCCATGTGGCTCTGAGCTCCTCACCCAGCAAAGAGCCACAAGACTCTACCATTGATCCAGCCCCTACCTAGAGCCCTGGCACCTGACTGTCCCCTGCTCACCATCACTGCCACTGGCCCCCGACTCCAAGCTGCCCAGTCATGTGCCCAGTTCCTTCCACGGCCCGCGACTCCCACACACCAGCTGGGGCTGGGTGGGAAGGAACAAAGCCACAGCCCTGTGCCCTGCGGAGCATGGACACTGGGGCATGTCGACGCCCACAAAGCACTCCTGCCCCGCCGCCCGCCCGCAACGCTCATACGCTCTGCAGAGCACTGACCCCGCTGTGGGCATGGCCTGTGCCGGGGGCACCGACACAAGGAGCCCCCCTACCGGGCCCCGCAGCCCCCTGGGGTGCAGGAAGCCCATGTGGGTTGGGGATGGCCCTGGGTGGCTCAGCCAGGGGCTGCAGGCTCTGCTGACCGCTAGGCTGTTGGTGTTTCAGGCAAATCCCCCAAGCGGCTGCCTCGATGAAGGAGGGGAAGTGGGACCGCAAGAAGGTAAGAGTCTGGTGCCATCTCCGTGGCAGTGCTGGGGGTGGGGGGAATGGGCTTCCCTGGAGCCAATGGTCACAGCCCTGTCTACGTTCTGCTCTAGTTCATGGGAATGGAGCTTCACGGGAAAACCCTGGGCATCCTGGGCCTGGGCCGCATCGGGAGAGAAGTGGCCATCAGGATGCAGGCCTTCGGGATGAAGGTAAGGGGGGGAGCAGGGAAGGGAAAGGGTTAAACTGCCCAGGGGCTTGGTGAGGCCCAGGGCAGGTCATGCCCGGGGGGGTGAGCAAGGGTTAACGTGCCCCATGCTCCTCCAGTACACACAGGGAGTGGGGAGGAGGGGGATTAATTCTCCCTCCAGCCAGGGGAATGGAAGAGAAAGGGTTAATCTGCTTCTCCATGCAACTGCAGCCCTTGGAGGTGCGAAGGAGGGGCCTGCCCTGTCTGTACCTGCTGTACCCGGGGACATGGGTGTTTCTTGTGCCTCAGACTGGTGTGACTACGGAGCCGTGCCCAGCCAGGAAAGGCAATGGGGAAAGCTCCCCTTAACTCTGCCCCTCGCACTCCTACGCCACAGCACAGCCAAGGGGGCATGGACAGCTGGGAAGACAGAGACTTACCCTGTTAGCCAGCAGTGTACAGTGGGAAGGCCGGGAGCACAGTGCTGAGACTGTGGGGGAAGCTCCCTGTGCCTGGCTGCCATGCGGATTCCCTGGCGAGAGCGAAGGGGCGTTTGTTACTGCGCGGAGAGGGCGCCGCTTCGGGCAGCAAAGGCAGCCTCCAGCAAGGATGCAGCCATGGCTCAAGCAGGACTAGAGCCCAGCCGGCCGGGACACGGCTTTGGGTCGGCTCAGTAAGGAGTGCCGAGTCATGGCTGCCCCTTGCCCCCCGTTCTTCCCCCTTCCGCCCCCAGGGGGGCCCTACTGTGGCCCCTCCCCCAGCCCTTTTGCCCACTGGGCTTTTTCCCTGCTGCACTTTGGGAAGAACATGGGGGCCCATCGTGAGGGCTGTTCTACTGCCCAAGGTCCCCTCCCCCAGGGGCCTGTCACCCAAAGCTGAGGAGGCCAGCTCAGGCTGTGTGAGTGACTATGGCTGTGCTTAGACCATAGGGTACGATCCCATCATCACACCTGAGGACTCTGCTGCCTTCGGTGTGCAGCAGCTGCCCTTGGAGCAGATCTGGCCCCTGTGTGACTTCATCACGGTGCACACGCCGCTCCTGCCCTCCACCACAGGTAGGGGAGCTGGGCCCAGAGCAGCCACGCCAGCCCCTGCCTCTCTCCTCTGGAGGCCATGGGATTAACAGGGGCGGGGGCCGGAGATGAAAACAGGCCTAAGGGGAGAGTCAGATACAGCCCCATGCAGAACAAGCTGGGGGGCCCAAAGCAGAAGATCTGGATAACTGTGGTCAGGGGCTGGCATGCTGGCAGAGCTGTGCCGGGGGAGGGGGCAGCAGTCAGGGGGATGGTGCATTGGCAGAGCCATGCTGGGGAGGCAGGGCTAGAATGGCAGGGGCAGCAGTCAGGAGGGTGGCATGTTGGCAGAGCCATGCCAGCCCAGTGCACAAGCTCCCATCCTCCTCCTGCCAATATGGAGCCCAGCCAGGGTGAAGGGGGGGTCCTGTCATGCTGACTGTGGGCTCGCAGCTAGGCCCTCCAAAGAGAACGCCCCAGCAGTGAGGGGAGACAGAGGCAGGGAGATGGGGATGGGATCGCAGATCACTGGGAGGAGAGCCAGGCTGGCTAGCTCATTGGCAGGCTCTACCCCGCTCCACACACACACACACACCCGCTATCTCTCCCCAGGGTTACTGAACGACAGCACCTTTGCCAAGTGCCGGCGGGGTGTGCAGGTGGTGAACTGTGCCCGAGGGGGCATTGTGGATGAGGGGGCGCTGCTCCGGGCACTGCAGTCTGGACAGTGTGGGGGTGCCGGCCTCGACGTCTTCACTGAGGTAGGTAAATGGGGCCCTGGGCGGAGGCGGGACCCAGAGCACATTCCCCCATGGAACTGCCACAGCAGATGGCAGCCAAGGCCTGCTGCCCTGGGACGGGGGTGGGCGCAGAAACAGAGGGCCCATCCCAGCAGCAGGACCTCGGGCCTTGCCTGGGAGGCACAGAGGAGCCTGCTCCTTGTTCTCCCCACGTTGCTGCCCAGGGTGGGTCACTCCATGTAATGCTCTTGTAGCTCCTTGGGGGTAGCGGGTGCAGGGCCCTGGTTCGTTCACTGGCTGTGGGCTCCACTCCACCAGGGCTTGGGGCCCTGGGCCAGCTGCTGGGTTTGATATCAGGGTTTAGCTGCTTGGAGAACATTATGTCCCAGCCCAGAGTGAGCAGCCACCCTCACTGTCACCCTGAGCCCGAGGCCTGTCGGCCTGGTCTGACTCTGCTTCCCCCTACCCAGCTGTGATGCTCACTTCCCTGCCCCCTGGCAGTCATCCCCACCATGCAGAGCCAGCCCCCCCACTCATCTGCACCCAGCTCTGGGGAGGAGCTGGGACGCAGCTTTGCCAGGCCCTCAGAAATGACCCGTCGGAAACTCTGTAACATTCCCAAACCAGCCTTAATTCTGCCCTCTGCATGGGAGTGAAGACTCCCCCACCCCGTGCAGGCCATAGGCACAGGACACCCCCCCCTAGTGCCAGGTGCTATGTCCCTGCTGTGTGCCAGCTGCACCATCCCCATCTGCATCAGCTGTTGGGACTGAAACACCACCCCGGCTGCTCAGCCAGCCCACAGGCCAGGAACTATGCCCACGTCTCCACCATACTTGGCTGCAATGCCCCTTCAGGCAGGGTCACTCACCCAGAGGGCAGCTTGGGCTAACGGGACAGGCTGTGTTTGCAGGAGCCACCCCGGGACCGAACCCTGGTGAACCATCCCAATGTGATCAGCTGCCCCCACCTGGGCGCCAGCACCCGGGAAGCACAGAGTCGCTGTGGCAAAGAAATCGCCCTTCAGTTTGTGGACCTGGCCCAGGGGAAGGCACTGGCTGGCGTGGTGAGTGAGGGGGCATGGGGAGGGACGCAGGCTGTGGGTGAGGATGGGCGCTGCCTCAGCAGAGCTGCCAGCGAGCAGACAGCCCAGCCAACTGAACATCTCATGCTACCTCAGGTTCTGCCTCTGCTCCAGGACTCAGACTGCGTGTGGCCTAGGTGCTAGAGCACTGGACTGGGACTCAGGAGACCTGGGTTCAATTTCTGGCTCTGCCAGCTGGCTGACCTTGGGCAAGTCACACTGCTGTGTGCCTCACTTTCCCCATCTGTACATGAGGGTAATGCTATTGCCCTCCTCTGTAAAGTGCTGGCAGATCTCTGGATAAAAAGCACTTTACGGGAACTTGCAAGTGGTGTTCTCCCCACCCATCAGCCCACTGTGTATTCAGCCCCTTTTCCTCTTCCTCCTTCTGCCCCCAGGTAAACGGCCAGGCTCTCAGCAGCGCCTTGGAACCTCAGACCAAGCCCTGGATCGCCCTGGCTAAAGCCCTGGGTGTGCTACTGCAGACACTGGCCAGCCCAGTGAAGGGAAGCGTGCAGGTCTCCACACTGGGTGAGCTCGCAAGGCTGGGCGGCAAAGAACCCAGCTCCTCGCACAGGGTGGGACTCAGCTGGTGCTCTCGAGGAGCTGGGCAGGCAGAATGCTGGCCCAGTGTCTCTGCCCCTGTGCTGACATAGCAGTGCTGCAGAGTGGGGGTGCTGTGCAGTGCCAGAGCTGCCCTGGGGGAGGCAGGACAAGGCATGTGGTAATTGAAGGTACGTCTACACTGCATTGTGGTCCCAGGCTTGGCGTTTCCAAGCCCATGCTTGAGCGTCCACCCTGCACCGTAAACCTGCATTAACAATTGCTGGAGCCAGGTCTCACCTGGCCATACTGCACTACACAGACCTCCTGGCTTGACCTGCGTCCGCACTGCAAAATGTTGGTTTTCCAATGCAATGTGTACATCCCCCTAAGGGCCCAGGCCAGGGACAAACCAGCAATATTCTGGCTGCTCACCCCCCTGTCTCCTCTTTGAGTGGGAAGAGGAGAGCTGGCTGGAAACTTTCATCAACTCATTTTGATGGGGAAAATGCCATTTTTTGTCTAAATTAAACATTTTAAAAAAATCACTTTCAAGAAGTTCTCACATGGGGAAAATTTTTTGTTTTGTAACATTTCCAAATTTTGTTTGCTAACTTCAAACCTCTTTGAATGTTATTGGAGGGGGGTTTTGATTGTTATATTTGTACATCATGCACTACTGCTATGGCCCCATTGTGAAATGATGTACAAACGTAACAATCAAAAACCCCATCCAGTAAAACTGGAAGAGGTTCAGAAGTCATGTCGTGAAACAATGCACAAACAAAACACTTCACATTCCCCAAACACTCTTCCCAAACCTGTCTGAAATTCACATTTCACGGGAAATGTTGAAAACATTTGTTTTCAGTCAAATTTGGAACAAAAATAAATTTAGAAAATGTCAAAACTTCCCGCAAAATGGAAATTGCAAGTGTCCACCAGCTCTAGGGAGGAGCAGAGTGGGGCTTGGTGGGGGGCAGCTGGACCTGCCCTGGCTTCACACAGTGTGGTGAGGGAACTGCAGCAGGAAAGGGGAAGCCGGGTTGGGGAATAGTCTCCAGGAGAAATGGCAGACACCCACTTGCTTTGGGGTTATAAAACCAGGTTAGCCGAAGCTCTGAAACAGAGGCTCCCAAGCTGGGAGGCAGTGGGAGCGGGTGGACCCAGGGTGCTGGCTGCTCATTTACATTCGTTACTCTGCTCCTGTCACTTCTCCAGAGGAGCAGCTGCTGGAGCTGATGGGATGGGAGGCATAGGCACCAACTTTCCCCAGCGCCGGTGGGTGCTCGCCCCCCCCTGCCCCCATTCCAACCCCTTCCCCAAAGTCCCTGCCCCACTTGACCCCTTCCCCAAATCCCTATCCAGGCCCTGCCTCTTCCCTTACCTCTTACCCCCCTCCCTCCCAGCTGCACGAAACAGCTGTTCCGCGGCGCAAGCCCTGGGAGCTAGGGAGAAAAGCGAGCACGTGGTGCACTCAGGGGAGGAGGCAGAGATGAGCTGAGTGGGGAGCTACTGGTGGGTGCAGAGCACCCACCAATTTTTCCCCATGGGTGCTCCAGCCCCGGAGCACCCACAGAGTCGGCGCCTATAATGTGAGGTGATGGCGACGGGCAGGGTTGGGCTATGCGAGTGGGAGGAGAACGGCAGACTCCTTGTATTAAAACGTGGCCTCTGGCAGGAAGCAGTGGGAGGAGACTGGCATGGGATGGGGACCTACAGCAGCTGGGGCTCTGCTAGCGTGTCTCTGTGTAACCCTCGTGGCTCCCTGTGCCCCCAGGAGCGCCTTTGGAGAAGGCCGGGAGTTACCTGAGCCCTGCCGTGGCTACCGGCCTGCTAGAAGGAGCAGCACAGAAGGATGTGACCCTGGTGAACGGGCTGCTGCTGGCCCAGGAGGCTGGGCTGAAGGTACGCGGCTTGCTTGGGACCCCAGTCACACACCCAGGAGTCAGTGCACATGGAGTCCTCTCCCTGGGTCACTTCACTGGGCCCCCCCGGCATGGGGCAAACTCTCCACTGGCCTGTCTGCCAGCACTAGAGCCCAGCTCTGTTTCATCACATCCCCCAGCAGACACTGCCTGTCCCTGCACTAGCAGGGCACCCGCCCTACCCCTTACATGTAGGCAGGGACACCTGGCATCTGCTGGATGGTCTCCTCCTGTAGGACCCCTAGAGGGGGCCCTGACAAGCCCCAGCCCATGGCTAGCACCAGCTGGGTGTTCTCTGGCCTGCAGCCCCCGCAGAGGGTGAGAGGGGAAGGATGGCCCAGTAGTTAGGGCTCCAGAGACCCAGGTTCAATTCCCTGCACTGCCACAGACTCCCTGGGAGACCATGGGCAAGTCACTTTGCCTCCTTGTGTGTTGATTCCCAGCTGTACCCTGGGGTAGCTGTACCTCCCGGGCGGGGGTAGAAGTACCATTGTTATGGCATGGGGCTGCTGAGCTGTCATCTCCCCTCTCTCCTTCAGGTCACGGCCACTCATAGCAACGTGGTGCCCGAGCTGTACAGCAGTGACAGCCTCCTGCAGGTCACCTTGCAGGGGACCCCCTCCAGGCTAGTGGGCTCGGTCCAAGGCAGCACCCCCATCCTGCAGGAGCTCAACGGAGCCAACTTCAAGCAGCCAGTTCCTCTCACCGGCCACCTGCTGCTCTACAGAGCCAAAGCTGCCACCGCCAGCACACTGCCCATAGTGATTGGTGAGGAAAGAGTCCCCCAGCCTGCCCGTGCCACCCCCAGTCCACAAGTTACAGCTAGGCCCTGAATGTCCCACCTCACCAAGGGGAGGGCTGAGGTCCCACCCTGGCTGCTGCTGCTGCTTCTCTGGGGCCAGCGGTGTGCAGGGCTGAGTTAAGAGGCTGCAGGGCTCCAGGCAGCAGTCGGAGTTACCGGGGGCAGTGGGGTGCCCTAGTAGGGAGTCCTGGCTCAGACAGAGCCTCAGTCCTGAGAAGAAGGAAGGTAGGGGCTGCAGGTCCATGATCTGCCTGCACCAGTGATGGGCTCCCGGTCTCTTGGACCCCACGGTGCCCTCCTCATCCAGGGCACTCGGTTGGCAAGATACAGGGGAGAGGGTGCAGTGGGGGGATTGCAGGGGAGTTCCTGGCAGTTGTTTGGGAATGGCAGGGGAAGGGTCAGGGGTTGTGAGCAGACATCCTACGGATGTAACGAGGCCACGTACCTCTGGCAGGCAATGGTTGCAGCAGGGGGTGGGGGAGCGGCGGGGAAGGCAGAGGCTAGGTGTTGCTTTGCCATTAAATATCCCCTGCCCCTGAAACAGGTTTGACAGACAATGGGCCTAGGGGGGAGGGATAGTTCAGTGGTTTGAGCATTGGCCTTGTAAGTTCAATCCTTGAGGGGCCACTTGAGGGGGGGGCAAAGGATCGGGGGCAAAATTAAAGGGGGCTGGGGGGGCAGGACCTCGAGGTGACCTTCCTCGAGGTCCTTTCCATATCTGGTAGTTTTATTTATTACCTTATTACCTTACCTGTCTGCACCAGCCTGGGCTGCTTCGCCATGCTGGCTACAGGGCAGGCTGAGTTTTCCATTGAGGGAAGGCCCAAGGGCTGTCAGCCTCACAGCCACAAGGGACTGCTGCTCTCAGCCTCGTCCTGTCCCCGCAGGGATGTTCAGTGGGGCGCTAAGTCGCGGCAGGGCAGAGCCAAGGGCTGTGTTGCAGCTGGGTGCCCTCGCCCCAGCAGGCGCACAGCGTGAGTGCTCTGTGCTGTTCCCATCTGCAGGGCTGCTGGGGAAGGCTCAGGTACAGCTCCAGTCCTACCACAGCTCCTGTGCTGTGGCGGGAGAACAGTGGAGCATCTTGGGAATCTCTTCGGCGGTCGGGGCCCTCGGTGACGTGAAGCAGCATGTGACAGAGGTCTTCCAGCTCACGCTCTAGTCCTTTACGCGAGCTCGCAGCTGCTTGCCAGGGGAGCTGTTCTCCCAGCAAAGCCAGGCCAGGTTCAAGACCAGCATGCAACCTCTCCCCTGGCAGCACTGCCAGCCAGCAGGCTCAGCGGGGGCTGGGCACACCGTTGGTTGTCGTTAGGAAATCCAAGCACAGTCAATACAGCGTTTGGGAGGAGACCGTGTGCATGTGTCTTGTGTTCGGTGTCCCGCGGCGGCCCGGGGAGGGGAGAAGAGGGCCCAGGGTATGCTTGGGATGAAGCAGGAGTTTGCCCACAGCGGGGAGAAGGTTTTTGCTCGCTCCTGTTCCCCTGGCAAGATCACTGTTGCCCATGGCGCAGGCCAGCACTTTACAGCCCTGCCTTGGCAGCACAGACTCCAACCCCTCTCCAGCTGCTCAGATGCACCCAAAGGAGAGGGGCCAAGGACACCTCCAGCCTTGGCCCCAGCCCCTGGATGGGGGACTGTAAAAGGGACAGCTGCCTCCCAAGTGACCCCTTCTTGCCTGGGGTCCCTATAGAGCAGCCCTGCCTCAGTTTACCCTCTGCAGGGCTCCTTAAATAAACCCCAGGCCTCAGCTGCATTCCCCTCTGGGTCTAATTGGTTTATATAGAATTCGCACCACTAGTCAGTGCTGGGACTTCCCAAGCTTCCAGCTGCACCCTAGTTCTTCCTTGCATTTGGCAAACCCCTATGTGGCTGGAGTCTGATGTCACACACATTCCTGAAGCCTTCTGCTCTCTGCTGCTGGCTGGCTGCTGTATAGGCCAGGTTCCTTGTCTTAAGCCCAGTTGGACAGCATGTACTCAGCCACAGGTTCACTGGACACCACTCCCGTGCCCTCTTAAAGGGACCAGTCAGCCGGTGACAAGGATTCAGCTACCAGTCCAAAACTGGAACAGATGCTTTGCTGGAGTGACCTGCCATCCTTTGCAACACCTCTGCCCATGCCGTTGCTGAGCTGTAGTTTGGTTCAGACACTCCGTAAGTCAGACTCCTGTGCCAGTTTTCTTCAAAAGTGGTTTGGCTAGAGATCTGGTTGAGGTTTAAAAACCAAGCCCTGTTTGAAGTCCAGGTGAGGCTGGCTAGAAGTGCTTGTTCATATTACAACCTGAGCTGGAGCAAGAGCCCCAGTTAAAGTTACAGAAACTGTTTCTGTTAGAATCCTATTTGCATGTCTTTGTGCTTTTTGCAGTGCTCATGTTTTGGGGCTGAAATATTCTAGACTTGATCTCAGGGCCAGGCTTGACTGTAGGAGACTAACCTATATCTCTCCAGCCATATTCAGGTTAAGAAGGGGGGAGCTGGCAGAGGTGAAAGTAAGCCAGTACAGTACGGTGTGCCAGACCAAACTGGGGCTCCCTGCAGCTGCCAGAGCCCTGGGCCCTTTAAATCACCCCTGAGCCCCCAGCCGCCTCTGCAGCTGGTAGCTCTGGGGGTGTTTTAAAGGGCCTGGGTATTTAAAGGCCACGCCTCTTCTGGTTGAAGCCACACTTCTTCCGGTTGAGGCCACATCCCCTGCTCAGGACTCCGGTGTTCCAGTCCGTCCTTTGTTACTTTCACCTCTGGGAGTGGGGAAAAAAGTTTTGCCCATTTTTAACATGGTGAGAGTGCCATGGCACCTCCTCTCTCTCCCCCCAAGAGAGATGGCGCAGAAACAGGTGGCCCTTTCCATAGCAAATTCGTCACACAGCTATTTCATGTCAAGCCCACTCTTTGCTGGACTTCAGCATATTCTACTGTAAAATGAGAGTTTGGCCCATTAGGAAACCTAGCGAGTGCATCTACTGCAGAACACATGCATAAGGTGATCTGCAAGAGGGGCTGAGCCCTCTTTTTCTCGCTCTATAGAGAAGGCCTGACAGTGTTTCTGCCTCTCCCATCCCTAAAAAGGGGGAGGGAGCATTCTGCAGAGGTGCACTTTTTTGTGTATTAGACTGCAAGGAGGAGCAAGCCTGCACAAGCCCTAGAGTTTAAGCTATCTAACATTTTCCATTATACCTCTTGTTTTCATTTGTTTATAACATCATCAAACACCCCTCAGGCTGAAATTTCCCAAGCTGGTCACTGCCATTGGTTATTTTTTTTGTTTGTTTTTTTTTTCAAAAAAAGTCATCCTTTCAGAATTAGGTTTAAAAATCTTCCCATTTCCTCTTAATATCTGTAGAAGTTTTAAACCACCTTGAGCATCATCATCCCTTGGTGGAGGAGCATGACAATTGGGCCAGGAGCTGCTAATGCACTCAGGTGCTGCTTCATATCCTCATGTACAGCTGTGATCAAGGTAGAGGCTGCAGAAATTTACCATTTGCACATGCTCAGTAGAACTTGCTAGACACTTGCTCTTAGTTTCCTGGGCATTCTAAGTGCACTGAGCTGGCTCCCAAGCCCCACTGAGCTTCCTGCATCATTACCAAGCAGCTGCACAGATAAGTGCAGCATTATTTTTCCACCATCAATATATCCTTCGGCTGAGGGAAAGGGGGGCAGGGTTGTGAGCCTGGAGAAGACTGAGTTCTAATCACAGCTCTTCCCAGGACTGGAATTAGTTGTGTGCACTGCACTGCCCAGCCCTGATTACAGAGCAAGATCTCCTAGTGCTAGCTGAAGTGACAGGGCAGGAACATTCTCCTCCATACCCATTTTGCAAGCCTGGGAGATCCTGATCTCAAATATGGCAGATCCCAGAATCCTTCACAGAACCATATTGCCTCTCAGAATGAATGTGCCAAATCTATGTGCTGGACTGTGAGGGCTACAAGGGGACTGACTCCTGCATAGCCAACATCACAAAATGCTGGAGGATGCAATAAAGAATGGACACCATATAAATGCAAAGAATAGTTAAACACAGCACTTAGACACTTTAACCACTAGGCCACCCTCCCCTCCCCGAGCCAGGAATAGAAGTCAGGAGTTCCGCTTCTCAGCATTCTACTGTCTAGCACAGAGCTGTGCAGCCCGCTGGTCCAGCATGTTTCCTCCCCTTTAGGGGCTCACACACACAACCTGAGACTCCACAGTGCTGTCTGAAGAACAGACTTACCAGCGTGACCAGAGGATCATTGCACCACTTGGTGGCAGCAAAGTTGTCACACCCTCCACACAGACAAGGGCCTCTCATTTAACTGCAGCCTATAGGTTTCCCTTCATAGTGTGATGTGGCTGTATTTGCCCCCGCTTTTCATAATGGCTTTATTTCTGTATACAGTATAAAAGCATATGGAATAGAAAGTAGTACAGCACTCTGCACAGTGACATCATCTGAGCCATTCTTCATAGGTCAGTTCAGCCAAAGGACAGCTAGCACCACCTATGAAGGGAGGAGCTAAGGGCCTGTGGGGGAAAGCGCTGAAGAAAGAAAGAAAACAAAAAATCTATTGAATTTTAAACCATCCTAGAGGAGAATTTCAAACAACCTACTGACAGGCTCTGGCTCTGTTCAACCTATATCAGCGTTGCTCTGAAGGCTTATGGAATTTATTTCTATTTAATAGCACCCTGTGGTTTGATCCCCATTGAGTTCTATTGGAACTGGCCAAAGGAGAGGAGGGTGATCCTCACACACCCAGGTTATCACCCTGCCGCCGCAGAAATGTACTCCTCCAGCAAAGGGGAGGGACGGAATGAGCTCCTGGCATCACAGAATGTCCTAACCCAGGCACCGACATGGCGAATGGTGTGAGGCTCTCAACCGGGCACGCAGGGCTGCATTATCTCTACGGGGCCCTTCAGCCAAGCGTGCAGTCCCTGGGAAGAACAACAAGTCTTTCCGTTTGCGATAATGGAGCCAGGGTGTTTGCAGCTGGTGCAGTGGGAGCCTGCAAGCTCTGCGTTGGTGGTTCGGCCATTGCCTGGGGATCTGCTCTGATGAGGCTGGGCAGGTCTACAGGGACAGAGCAATAAGAGTGGATTAATTTGCTGTCTCTCTCCCACCCCTGATGGTAGCTCGCAGTCTTGGTACAGACCCCAGCTCCTCACCTGGGACACCAGCCCAATAACTGCAGTTGGGGGGGGGGCAATCTTTCCTCCTCCAGAACCTGCCCAACCGCAGCCACTTCAACAGATGGGAGCCGGCCCCCATTCTGGAAACTTGCCAGTTTGCTCCCCCCTCTGGGGAAGGAGCTAGCCCCTCCCATGGCTCGCAGTGCATGGCTACAGTCTGTTTGTAGCACAATTGCTCCAGGAGAGCTAGCGCAGGTATGTCTCCTCCAGCTGGGAATTGCCCCCCAGCTCCAAGTGCAGATAGGCATGCAGCATGTGCGGGTAGAGGGACCAGAGTCCTGCTACCCCAAAGTGCCAGCAAAGTCCTACCCCAGGGTCCGCCAGCCCCACCTAACTGCTAAGCCCCTCCCTCTGAGCAGTTATGTTGAGTCCTGGCACTGGGTCCTACCATCCTCCTAGCACTGGTTGGGAATTTGTATGCATGACTTTCCAATGGAAAATACAGTTTTTGAAACTTTTCAGTTTTCCCTTGTGAAAATCTAAGCAAAATATTTCATTTCAGGTCAGTTCGAATCAAATCAGAATATTTCAGTTTTGAACTGACCCAAAATGTTTAGTTCTGTAGCAGTTCAATAAAACATAAAACTGTATTTACATATCATGGCACATTGCCTTATGGGAGTGGTAGTTCTGGCCCCTTTCTCTCCCATGGGCTGGGCTGCCGGAGCACTACATCTCCCATAAGGCATGAATTTCACACTGACCAAGCTGCGTGGTGGCTCATGGGAGTCACATGACTGGGTGCATTGTGGGAGATGTAATCTGACTAGGGAGCCTAGCCCCCAGTGAGGACAGGTGACCCCCCACAAGGTAATGCGCCACTGTAAGGAAATATAGTTAATGTTGAAATGACTCAGAATGAAGCATTTTGCTGTGGGGAATGTTGAAAAGTTTTGTTTTGTTCAATAACACTAAAATGCAATGTTTAGACCTTGCTGTTGCATGGGAAATTCCAACCTTTTGTCCCATTTCAGGACCAAACCAAAGGTAGAGATGTCAAGATGGAAATTCCCAAATTCGCTCAGCTCCCCAATGTGAGCCCCTCTCTCCAAGGGCATTTTCCCCCTGCTAAGTCCTCCCCAGATTTAGGACAGTGTTGCACGTTGCTGAGTGAGAAACTCAGGCTCTATGCTGGCAGCAGCTGCTGGGTCACTAGCACTGAGTAAGGCAGCAGGTGGAGCTGCCCTCAAAGAGCAGGTGAAGATAGAGAGGTGTTAACGCACATGCAAGGAACATGTGAAATGAGCAAGAAGAACTAGAAGAGCCCAGACTGACCAATGGCCAGTCCCTTTCTGTGTCTTGCCAAGGATTTCACAGGACTCTAAGAGGGACTAGACCTTTATCTGGCTACAAGTGTGTGACGATGCAGTTCTGGAGGGACCCAGCTGAGAGTGCCAATTCAGGACCAATTGCTTAAACAGGGCAGTTACAGCCCAAGGCTGGGGTTTTTCCACCTCTAAGGCAAACCAAACCAGTCAGCCAAAGAGGACTTTGGTTTCACCCCACTGGCTAACCACAAGTCACACAAGCAATTTCCTTAGACTCTCCAGTCTCCCAGTATCACCACCAGTCCCACTCGTCCTGGGGATGAATGATTATGAAAACCAACACTCCAATAAAAGAAAACGGTTCTCTCGATCCCAAAGAATCAAGCCCCAGACCCAGGTCAATATACACATCAGATCTTACCCACAAATCACACTGTTGCCAATCCTTTAGAATCTAAAATCTAAAGGTTTATTCATAAAAGGAAAAAGATAGAGATGAGAGCTAGAATTGGTTAAATGGAATCAATTACATGCAGTAATGGCAAAGTTCTTAGTTCAAGCTTGTAGCAGTGATGGAGTAAACTGCAGGTTCAAATCAAGTCTCTGGAGTACATCCCCCCGCTTGGATGGGTCAGTCAGTCCTTTGTTCAGAGCTTCTGTTTGTAGCAAAGTCCCTCCAGAGGTAAGAAGCAGGATTGAAGACAAGATGGAGATGAGGCATCAGTCTTTTATAGGCTTTTCCAGGTGTAAGAACACTTCTTTGTTCTTACTGTGGAAAATTACAGCAAAATGGAGTCTGGAGTCACATGGGCAAGTCCCTGCATACTTTGCTGAGTTACAAGGCGTATCTGCCTTCTCTCAATGGGTCAATTGTGTAGCTGATGGTCCTTAATGGGCCATCAAGCAGGCTAGGCAGAGCTAACACCAACTTGTCTGGGATGGCTCCCAGAAGCATAACATAAGTTTGAAGTACAGACAGTACAGAGTTAATACTCATAACTTCAACTACAAAATGACACATGCATACAGACAGCATAATCATAACCAGCAACCCATAACCTGGTCTTAGACACCTTATATGACCCCCTTTACATAAGATTTGGTGCCACTACAGGACTTTGGTTGCAACCATGTTCTATATGGTCCCAGATTATATCAATAACATCACACAGGGGTATCCAGATGTATCATCAGCAATGACAAACATTTGGGAAGGGAGACCAAACCTCCTGTCTCAGGACGTAAGCCAGTCTCCAACTGCTGGAGACCAAGATGAGACCCAGTATGGTGGGGAGATTACATCACCTCTGCCTGTTGTGAGGTTCTTACACCTTTCTCCGAAGCAACTGGCTCTGGCCACTAATGTTCTGATGAGCACCCAGCTGCTGGGTGGTCCCAGACCTTCCCAGTTCCCACTGGAACCATCCTTGTGGAAATCTCCAGAGTTCCTGTTCTTCCCATGTCCCAGGAGAAATGGACTCAGAAAGGAAGTCCCTCCAAGTACTGCCTTGATCCCTTGTTCCTCCACTCCACTCACCCATCTCCCCATCTGCCTTTGCTTGCCTTGTGATCACCAGGCCCCCAAGGAGGATTTAGACTTACCTGGCAGCCTGTCCCCCCTAGAGTGGCCTCCTGGCATACTGCCGGCGATGTTTGTCATCAACTCGCTCCAGGTACCAGGTGCCAGGGAACAGGTCGTCCTTAGAGCCCTGGGGAGTGTGGTTCACTGCAGAGAGAGGAACGGGATTGAAGCATGGGTGCTGCAGCTGTGGGGCAGGATCCCCCTTGTGCTGGGGCTGTAAGCAACCTGGCAGCATTGCCACAGGGAGAGGGAAGTGTCACCCTGAGGTCTGGACTCCCTGCAGGCTCCCAGCGCAGCCCTGGCTGGGATGAAGTGATCTGAAAGCTACAACTGGGAACAGCCGCCAGGTCTCCTGACTTCCAAGCCTGGGCTCCAGCTGCTGGCCCCCGTTGCCTGAAAATACACTACTGGGGAGCTGGAAGGCGCTCTTGCCTGGCCAGACTGGCTCCAGAAATCTCCAGCCAGCCAGCTCTCCAGCACAGACACTAGGTGATGGACACAGCACATCTAAGCTCAGTGGGGCTCCCAGCAGGTGAAGGCCCCAAATGATCCTCCAGAGCCCTGGCCAGCACCTGCACTCAGTGGCTGTGGGAGAGGTGAGAGTCCCATGCTCCCCCAGCAGGGAAGAAGGGTACCCAGGGCAGAAGAGACCTTGTTTCCCTGGATTCAGTTTGTACAGAATCAAAAGAAGAAGGAGGGCCAGTGGTAAGGGAGCATTGTCTGGTGATTAACGAGGGGATGTGTGTGTCCAGCTGTTCACGGTGGTTTAACAAGGGGGCCAATGTCTATTGCAGAATTAGGATGTCAGTAGGAATTTCTCCAGCGTGCCGGGGACACTGAATCGGAGACCAGGTTGGGTGAAGAGACACCTGCCTTTTTCCTGGTACTCCAAGGGTTTTCAGGCATGTCCCTAGAGGGGATCATGTGTGGTTCCATGTGTATTGTCTGCCAGTGACTTCCAGCTGCCCCAGCTCACTGACGTGCAGTGTTGTTTCCTGGCTGGCCACCATGCAGACTCCATTTGGATTCACCCCCGCAAAGCAGCAGCAAGGGCTTCCCAGTAATAGTTGCCATGGACAGGGGTCGTGGGCCCGATCCGCACCCTCCTCCACTCCCACCCACTCTTTGAGACGAGCTGGAGGTGCTCAGCATGATTGAAAGTCAGGCCCCTTTCTGAGGTGCCTACACGTGGATTTAGGGACCCAACATTAGGAAGTCCAGCCCCACTGAGATGTCAGCACTAGAGTGCTGGCTGCAGCTGGCCGCTGGGCCCTCTGACTGTGCTCCCTCACCCAGGTGATGGCTTTTCTCTCTCTGCTTCATGATCTCTGCAAACTCCTCCGGGGGGACACACTTCCGGGCATCTAGGCGAGTCTGCAGGTCAGAGAGGCTGGAGACCAGCTTATCCAGGGGGGAACCTGGCAAAGAGAAAGCCTGGTGAGAGAGAGGGCCAGTCAGGCCAGGGAAGCCGAGGGTGCCCAAGGGATCCTTAACCAATGAACACTGCCCCATCAGGTCGCAGCTCCCCTGCAGGGGACAGGTGTCCAGGTAATTCCCCCTGCAGGCCAAGGCTGTCCCCACAGGCCCTGTACACCATCTGCCTCCTTCCCCAGGTGGGCAAAGCCATTCAGAAGCTGACAAAGAATCCCTAATGAATCTCACCTCACCCCCTTGTGTGGTGGCCTGAGCTCCAATCCCAGCACCCAGCTCGGGATGGGGGTGGGAGTCCAGCGGGGACAGTGTCCCTAGGGCTTTCTGCAGTCACACTGTGAGTCGGGTCACATTCCAATCTCAGCCTGCCGTTGAGGAGCTCAGAATAAACTCACAGACACACACCCCATGGGCAAGCAACCCCCTAACTGCCCCCCTCGCCCCGAATTCGTGCACCTGTCTCTGGAGCAGCGGGTGTTGGCCGCTGTCACAGTCAAGACTGGCTGGATCCTTGGTCAGGTTTGCTGTGGCAATTCCAGGGTCCCTCTTTACTACCACCCACTGGAAGGCAACCCCCCAAAACCTGTTCAACATGGAACCCCTCCAAGCAATGACCCTCAGACTCCCTCTGCTAACCCCAGCAGCAGCAGAGTCTGGTCTTTGCAGCCAGAACACAGCTCCATGGGGGGTTGTCCAGGCCCACTCTCCACCCCGCACTCTGCACTGTCTGCTCCTGCACTCAGGATAGTTACAACCATGCCCGGGCTGAGGGCTCAGGAGCTCCCCAGGATGAGGGCTGGGGTGAGAACTGAAGCCTCATCCCCAGGCCAGAGCAGGCAGGATGAGCCTCCACAGCCATCACTGCCACCTAAGGTGTCCGATGGCCGACAAGCAAGGGGAGCGAATAGGAAGGGACTCACCCGGGGCAGCATCCTGTGAGACGCGCATGGAAAACAAGCTTGCAGCCAATCCCGAGCCATAGGAGAAGGCCCCAATCCTGGAGCCAGCCAGCTGCTGAGCAGAGTATCTGTGGCAATTCAAACCAAGCTGTCAGTGGAGAATGTCTGTGCTAAAGGCCAGATGCCCCAAATCCTGGGAGCTACCCACACGGCCAGGCAAGCTGATGCCCCAGGGAGCATTGTGTGGGCTGTAGGTGAGCTACTCTGACCTGGGACATGCTGGAAATCAGAGATTTTATTTTAAATCAGTGGAGGGCAACCAGAAATGGCCCCCGGGCTGAACCTAGGCTGTACCTCCCTAAAATAGAAACAATCCCCCTGCGTGACAGCAGGCAACCCCAGGAAACGGGCAGGAGAGTTTTGCCTCCTGCTCCTGTCGCTGGCGTTAAGGTCTGTGGGATCCAGGCAAGGAACAGAAGCAGGGTTTGGAGTTGCGAGTGGGCACCACTGCGGGTTGATTTGGTGATGACTAGTGAGGTAAGGGAGAACCACCTGCATCTGAGCAGCCAAGACATCAGATCTCCAGCTACTGCGGGGAGAAACGGTCTCCAGGCTTTCCATACCAGCAGGCTCCCTGAAGTGGGGCCTAGAAGGATCAAGTTCAGACATGCCTCGAGACAGCAGCTGAGAGAGCATGCACCAGGATCCAAGATACCCTGGTGATGGGCGTGATAGGAAAACCAGCGGCTAGATGAGCAGCACACAGGGAGCATTAGTGTGCATGGCAGTTCCTGCTGAGAGCAGGGAGACCAGGGGATACAGCTGTGTCTTGGGCAGAACTAGGAGTTGTGGGACAGTGTGCACTAAGGGCCAGGCACAGGCAGGCTCTGCAAGGCACAGTTAGCACCGTCATCCTTGGAGTGCACGAGGGCCCACCTGCAGGAGCAGGGTCTACCCCACCCCGAGAGCAGCTGAGCCTTTTCTTTCCCTTCTGCCTCTGACACACACTGGGTTTGGTTAAACGGCAACTCTATGCACGGAACAAAATAAAAAGACTTAAAGTTGCAAAGTGAAGCACTGAACGTGAAAAACCCACAGACAGGTCATGGCAGAGAAAGGGCCACTGTGCAACCTGGAATGTGCCCTCTTCTCATGCCGAGCCCTTCTGCTGGGGAGTAACTGCGGGTCAGGAGAAGGTTGTAAGAACAAATATTTTATAATGGCAAAGGCTACATCCCCCTCCTACACACATATACCCACTCAGACACACACAAGCATGTGCCCATGCACACACATGCACGACTGAGCATACACACCCCCGCTGCTCTCAAACACACCCACATGCTTGCACACACATGCCTGCCTGCTTGCATGCATGCACACACATGCAGCCACCCGCTTAGATGCACATGCACACATGCTCATGCACACACACACACACCACACAAATGTCCAATCACGTACACAAATACACCCACATGTGCACACACAAGCCCAACCACTCCGCCATGTACACGCACACACATGCACAGAGCTTTGGTACCCAAGTGGCTGAGTCATTTTTGTGTCCGTTTTTTTAAAAAATGGAACCTCAGGCAGAGACTAGTCCTGAAAAAATCGCAGCTCTTTTGTCAGACTCCCCGCGTCATGGCTCAGTAACTGAGAAAGGCCCTCTAGACGAGGAGTAACGGCTGCTCAGCACAAAGGCTGCAGGCTCAGATCCCAACTGGAAGTCAGCTTTGTGCCCAACCCCCTGACTTGTTCTCTGCCAGGCTGTGGAAGTCCCAAGGCCTGGGCACACAGGGGTGGGGCAGGGCTTGGCGGAAAGGGGAGCTTGGAGCTGGCACTCACTGTGCGAGGAGGGAGGCGAGGCAGCCATACATGGACGGGCTGTACATGTTGCCGTTGCGAGAGGAGAGGAGCAGCGAGGGCTTGGTTTTCTGGCTGAACATTTCCAGGCTAGCTTTCTGAAAGGCCTTCTCCACATCCTTGTCAGAGTAGGTGTCTTCTAGCTTCACACCCCTGGGAAGAGGGAGGAGGAGGTCCACTGGTGGGTTAACCAGCCAGGAGGACCAACTGCGCTGGGAAAATGCACCAGCTGCCCAGCACGAATCCCCTCTGGCAATCCATCTCCCCACAGCGGGTCATATGGATAGCAGCAAGGGTCAACGGCTGGCAGCTCTGCAAATATCTGCTAGGAAAGTGCCGCCGGCCTGAAGTCCTGCAGCCCTGTCTACTCACATTGCACCCTGCTTGAATTTGCACAGTCCCTACTGGGGAATTGCTCCCCTTCCTGGACAGTCACAGCCCCCGGAAGAGAATCTCACCTGCCTGATGGACCATGGCTCCAGCTAGGGAAATCGCACACTCCTCAGAGCCCGGCTAGAAAGTCTTGAGCCCCTCGAACAGCTGCTGCTCCCACACCTGCTTTGTGTTTTCATTTTTAACAATCGAGCTGGGCGACATGACGCTCATCATGTCTTTGCCAGACAGGGACCTGGACAGCCTCATGCCAGTCACTCAGTAGGGATGCAGAGCAGCAAGGAGCACTCGGTGTTATCTGGGGAGACGCCTGCAACTGGCATTAGAGAAACCTCAATACCCCCGACACAGAACTGTCATTCACCAAACAGCTACCATCCCCCCATGGAAATCTGAGCCACTGCAAATGCCCACAGGCTCTCTAGGGACACCTCTGTGCCCCACATGGTCATGGCCCCCATGGGAAATCTCACCTGCCATAGCACTACTACAGCTCCCAGACAGCAAACAATTCCATCAAGGCTGGGAGTGCAGACCCATCACTTGGGGTGAAATGCAGTTGGGATGGTGGCGTTCTCCCAAACCCAGGAAATTCAGAGGGAAGGGTAAAGTCAAACAAATCCAAACACATTATGGTCTGGAAATGCAGCTAGGCACCCAAACAGCCTGAACTCTGCCCCGTCTTGGCCTCTCTCCAGACAGTGATCTCTTGGACACAGGCTGCACTTGAATGTGTTTTTTTAACAGCGGAACTAAATCTCTCTGCGTCAGCAAAAACCTTAACTCTGCCATGTGCTGGCAATACAAGAACCGTAGGTGACACATGTGGCAATTACCTACATATCCTAGCCAAGCTTGACTGAGTTGCGTTGAAGCATTTTAGGAGTTCACTGTATTAAAAATGCAAATGTTCATGTGTTCCTGAGGGATTGTCTGGAACATCTCTAGGAGGGAGCCAGGACTAATGCAAACCCTGGCCGTGTTCTGATCTTCAAGGGACTCTTTGAAACAATGGGCCAGACAAGGCTGAACTTTTAGTTGAGTAGGTTTCCCAGGAAATGCTTGTGGAGAGAGGCAACTTCTCATCTCTGGCCCCTCTCTTAACTGTGCCCTCAAAAGTAACCCACTGTCTGCAGATCACCTGTTATAGAAGGACAAGATGAGAGGCCCCAGTTGGATAAAAGAGGCACTCACTGGTGGGCTTGTTCTCAGCCAAGGTGGTTATGGACTTATAACCATAGAAAAGCCACTTGGAGGGGCTTGAATGACTTTTCGCCTGCTAGAGCCCTTGGTAGAGACAGGGGGTGATCTCTGGTGAGCTTATTAGCTTGAGTGTAGGTTCCTTTATTGTTTGCAATGTTTTCTCTGTAACACTTTTATCTTAAGAATAAATGTGCTTGCTTAGAAAAAGCTAGGCAGTAACTCAGCTGTGAACAATTACACTGTTCAGAACCTCTGAGAAGACAAACAAAGCAGGTGTGCTTAGGCCGTCTGGCTTGCTGGGGGAATGGTGCAGTCAGAAAAGACTCCGGTCAGGAGGGAGAGAAACACGTCTCCGCCCCAGAGAGGTGACAGCTGGGGAGCAAGAAGCCTGAGAGTGGGTGCCCTGGCTGGACCACGGAAGGGGAATACAGGTGTAATTGCCCTGAACTGTGAGATCACACAAGTATGACTGAGGCTTTTTCATGTTTATTGACTCAGATATCTAAGATTAAACTGATTTTAAAAGGCATGTAGCATCCTTGTAGCTGTGTCGGTCCCGGGATATTAGAGAGACAAGGTGGTGAAGTTATATCTTTTATTGGACCAGCTTCCAAAAGATATCACATCCCCCACCTTGTCTCTTTAACAGCCCTATTGTTTTTTTCCATTTTTGGCGGGATTGGGGTGTCTCAGCTGCACATACACATACCCTGCACAAACACACAAACACCCTAGTTCCCACCCCCAAAATCTGACCTCTCTGTTGAGCAGAGCTGGTGCAATGGGCAGTTTTTGAAAAGCTATTTAGATTGATGGCCATGTTTTGCCCCTATTTTTCATAACTGAAAGATTGTCACAAAGAATTTGCCGCATTTTAAAATGGCTCCCACCTCCCATTGTTCTCAATAGGACTGAAACTATAGCGGAACTCAGGGAAGATGGCGCTCCCCCAGGATGTGAGGTGTTCGAGGCACTTCAGTCCTACTGAGGACAGTAGGAGATAGCAGACATTTTGAAAAAGGGCAGTTCATGGACTTCTCTAGTAGACCTCTAACCTTCAACTATGGTGACCGGATATCCCAATTTTATAGGGACAGGCACGTCTGCAGGAGGTCCAGCGGAGCCGCGGGACCAGCGGACCCTCCGCAGGCATGCCTGCGGGAGGTCCGCCAGAGCCGCCTGCCGCCCTCCCGCAGGACGCCGCCCCAAGCGCGCGCTTGGCGCGCTGGGGTCTGGAGCCGGCCCTGGGGTGGGCGAGGTTCTGTGGCCTGCCATGTGCAGGAGATCAGACTAAATGATCACCATGGTCCCTCCTGGCTTTAAAGTCTATACGCTGGAGCCTGTGCACAAGATTCCAGGGCGTTTTAACTCCACAGGAAATTTGAAGAGTCGGTGTTCTTCTGTTACTAAGATTATTAGGCGCAAAAAAGTCTGATATAAAATTAAAAATACCTCCTTTAAGAAATGTGATTCTTAAACTAATAGATTGCCTTGTAAATTCTCTGAAAGTTCATTCTGCTCTCAGAGAGCAGCTGCTCCAGGGATGGGAGGAACTACTGTATTTTCAGACATAACTAAAAGGTTGAATCCATGCAATCAGTGCACAGCTCCGCTCAGGCTTCATTACTGAGTTGCTACCGTTGCTTCCCCGGCAAACAACAATCCTTAGCTCTTCAATAACAATCCTCATCTCTCAGTAGAAAAGCACCTCCCAAAGAATCATTAGCCCTGTTCGCGATCCAGCCAATTTGCCACGATGCCTGCAAAACACCCGGCATGGCTAGGCAGTTGGAGTGCTGAGCAGGGGCGGCTCTAGGATTTCCGCTGCCCCAAGCACGGCAGCACGCTGCGGGGGGTGCTCTGGCGGTTGCCGGTCCCGCGGCTGCGGTGGACCTCCCGCAGACGTGCCTGAGGGAGGTCCACCAGAGCCGCGGGACCAGTGGACCCTCCGCAGGCACATCTGCGGGAGGTCCACCGGAGCCGCGGGACCAGTGGACCCTCCGCAGGCACATCTGCGGGAGGTCCACCGGAGCCGCGGGACCAGCGGACCGTCCGCAGGCATGCCTGCGGGAGGTCCACCGGAGCCGCCTGCCGCCCTCCTGCGGGACGCCGCCCCAAGCGCACGCTTGGTGCGCTGGGGTCTGGAGCCGGCCCTGGTGCTGAGACCCCTACCCGCCACACTGACCAGCACTGTTTCCTTCCGTTCCCCTGACTGTATCTGCCTCTTGTCCTTTGTCTCATACTTAGACTGGAAACTCTTTGGAACAGCTCTTTGTTCCATGTCTATGCGGCACCTAGCACAGTGGGGTCCTGGTCCATGAATGGGGATCTCTCAGTGCTGCTGCTACATTCCTGTCCACTGACTCTGGATCTGCGGTCACATCTATAGTGGCCAAAATGCACTCAGTGCTCCCCAAAACCTTGACACAGCAAACAGCAGAGAGCCATGTCCCGCCTGACCACAGGCATCCTCTGCTAGAGGGCTCACACCCCTCTGAATGCCTGCAGCTCCCATGCAAGCCTTGCCCAAGCCCCACCCTCCATGTACCAGCCTCCACAGCTTACAGAGCCAAGTGCCCACAGACCCTCACACCAAAATGCTGCCTGCCATAATGCATCAGCCCCTGCCAGAGGGGTAACACGTACCCTGATGCCCACCACCCTGTCAGGACACTCTTCGCCTCCCCATCACCTAGCACCCTCGCTAAGGAAATGACACACTCACCCCAAACATCCTCCCACAATAACCTCTCCCCTGAGCATCCACAGCACCCCAAGGAAAAAACAGTCCCCACCAAGACACGCCTAGTGGCTGGAGCATGAGACTGGAACTCAGGGGACCGGGTTCTATTCCTGGCCCTGCCACTGGCCTGCTGGTTAAGTCACTTTTCCTTTTGGAGCCTCAGTTTTCCCATCTGTAAAATTGGGATAATGCTGCTGAACTGCTCTGCAGATGACAAGTGCTAACTAAAAGCTGGGTATTGTTATCAACAGACATTGAAAAAGCATCTGTCCCTGCACAGTCCCTATGGGGATATGCCACAGATGTGTGGACCCTGCTCCAATTTCCTGCAGCCCCACTAGCAGAATTGTCCCTCCATGGATGTTGGCAGCCCAGGGACTCTCACACCCCTGGCAGAGGCCACTCCTGCTCCGTAGCGCTCACCCACCTGAAGGCCTGCAGCCCTTTGTAGAGGCCGCTCTGCGTGTCGGGGTTGGGAGCTGCTAGGAAGTCGTTGAGCATCATTCGCCCCACAGACTTCTGCACCAGTTTGCAGAAGGGCGTGTGGAAGATCATGAACTGGAAGTCTTCCAGGGTAAAAGGTTTGTCCACCCCCACTGCAGCAGAACAGGACATGGAAGCCACCCATTAGAGACCCATCAACCCCACTCTGCACAGAAAGCCACAGCACTTGCAGCAGGCACTGAAGGCAAAGACCCATAGACCTACCCCACACAGGGCAATGGGATGGGTGAGTGGGGAAGAGACCCACAACCTTCCCATGCTGCATAAGGAGACACCGACAACCCCACGGATGCCAGAAATGGGGACAATATGGGGAGATATATTCACCCTCATACTAAACTAGGGCAGGAGAGTCCCTCACAGCTCTCTGGCACAGAGTCTCACCCTTCCTGCACAGGAGCTACCTTGAAAAGGGACTGGCCCCTGAAGCTGGAAGGGCTCTCTCGATCCAGCAAACCACGGGTGCTACAGACCCGGCTGCCACTGCCTGGGCTCAGCCTGGCAGTTCTGGGGCAGCGGGTTGGTTACATGGCTATTCAGCACATGCCCACACAGCCAGGCGCTCATGCCTTCCTCCAATCGGGAACGCCCTCATGGCTCTGGCATGCTGCCGCCTGCGAGCCCCCCAGGCACAAAGCCCTGGATAGGTCACAGCAGGGAAACACAGTTTTAAAAGGATTTAAACTCTCCTCAGATGGAGGAAACAGCACCCACCATTTCAACATGTGCTGCATGTCTTATCACCCAGCCAGGCCTGGCCCCTGACACCGCATTAACCAGCCTCTTTTCAACGGCTCTCCCACCACTTTGTCTACCAGCCAGGTCAGAGGCCAATAAATTACAGGTTCATGGACTTCTGGTGTCTCCACCTCCTATCCCCACCCCTGCATTCCCACCACTCTTGGCCCCTCCAGTCTATGGCCCTTCTGTCCTCTTACCCAGAAATCCACAGGCCCTACAACCTGGGTTGGGGTGGGATAGACAGACACAACAAGGAGGGCAGAGAGACAAACTGTGAGCCCCACAGAGGCAGAGCAGCAGGTACCCCCGCTGACACAGAATAATAGAAATGTCCAGCTGGAAGTGACCATCTAGTCCAACCCCCTGCACTGAGACAAGACCAAGGAAACCTAGACCATCACTGACAGGTGTTTGTCTAACCTATGGCACACACAAGATTTCCCACTTCACTCGTAGGCTCTGTACCTTTCTGCCACTGGCTCTGGATTTTCTTGCGGTAGACAGAATAGCATTGATCCAGGGCCCGTAAATAGCACTGGATAGAGAGTTTCCCATCCACCATGGGATACTCTGAAGCCAGGTCTGGTTTGTAGAAATCATATACATGTTCCATGTGGGTTCCCCGAACACCTTGGAGGAGAGAAAACAGACTCACCATTGTGTATTGGAGACAGCAGGGGAACAGAACCTCAAATCCTCTCCATACCAGCCCCCAACCTGCAACGAACCTCTTAGCCAAAACCCACCACAGCTCTTTCCAAAAAAAAATTCACCTCATAAAATTCACAAAATTCATTCATTTCATGAGCCACTTTTCCACCTCCTCTTCCTGCTCTGACCTTATCCTATAGCCTTCATATTTGAGATCTTTTCTATGAAGAGAACCTTCTCTGGATACACTGGGAAGGTGGGTAGATTCCTGTACCACCCCTGTCTGTGTAGTATCTGAGCACCTTCCAGTTGTGCATAACGCAACATGACTAACATCTGGCGTGTGTGGTCCACTTTCTCTTAGCCTCCCTCTAGAGGGGAAATTCTGTGTGGCGGATTGCTTGGAGTGCTTTTATATAAATATGTACATGCTGCTCTGTGCTTATAACAGAGAAGGCAGATCAAAGAAATGTGCTGGGCACTGGGAAGGGAAGGTGGTGAAGGTTGGGATGGTCCTGCATTCCTAGGGGAATTCATTCCAGCCCAGACCTCAAGAAAGCTCAGTCTCCCACACACACACACGAGCTTTTCCCTTATAGTAGAGAGGTCCATTGTGCCTGAGGTGCAAAGTTGTCAAGTCCTCATCCTGGAGCTTTAGTCCCTCTTAGATGACCTGGGCCGAGGCAGGGATTGAGCACCTGGAAGGTAAGGACTGAGGCAGTGAACTCAATATTCTATGGGAAGCTGGCATAGGGGGCAGAGGCATCCCATGTTGCTGAGGAGATGTGCTGCCCCATTCTATATTAGGAAACTTGAGCTAAGTGCTGCCAGTTTCATGGCCAGGTATACCACACTGCTGCAGCCCAGCCGAGAGGTGACGAAGTTGTGTTCAACTGAGGCCAGGTTGTTGTCTGCCAGGGTGGGGCAGAGTCCCCCAGCCAGCTGGAGGTAGCAGAAAGTGTTACTCATGGACACTGCCACATGAGAGCTCAGCGTCAGCGAGGAATTCAGGAGGCTCCTAAGCTATGGACTGAACTGACCATGGCTGCAAACTCCTCAAAGTGCTTCTTCTGGCTGCCAGCACTGGCCATCCTGATAATGGTGTGATTGTACGTGGTGAAGGAGAGGTAGAGAGGTGTGTCATCTGCATATCGCTGCACTTGAGTCTATGTCCTCTGACCAGTTCCCCTAGGGGCTGCATGTAGATGCTAACTAGGACCAGGGACTCCACCAGCGATGAGTTCAGAGGCAGCAGTGCAGTTTTCTATCACTGCCCCTTGAGCGTGTCCCTACCAGATGGATTTAAACCATTTTAGTGCGCTCCCTGGACCCATCACCTCTCCTAGGCAGGACAGCTGCATCTCATGGCTGGCCGTGGGGAATGCTGCAGCGAGACCCAGAAGACTGAGATTGGATGTCTGCCCTCTATCGACTGACAGCAGGAGTTCATCCAGCAGTGCCACTGAAGCAGTTTCAGGTCCATATCCTGCCCCAAATCCAGATTGTGCCAGGTCTGGAATATTAGCTTCAGTTAGATGGGCATGTAGTTGGCCTTTGGCTAGCGACTGCGAGCTTGCTCAGGAGTGGGAGATTGATGCTAGACAGTGCCCAGCTAGAATCGATGTGTCCAGGGAAGGTTTCTTCAGTGCTGGTTGGACAGTTGTGAGTTTGAAGGGGGGAAGGGAAGATTCCTTCCCTGAATGAGGCTGTTTGCTCAGGACTCTCCTGCACTAGCCAGGAAGGGCCTGGGTGGATTCAAGCTGCTGTAGGGTTTCCAGTCTTCCCTAAGGAGTGAATGTGCTGAGCTCCAGGAATGGGCTGCTGGTGGCTGGGTACAGGCAGAGAGGGCCCTGTTTTGAAGCCTTCCTGAACAGGCATTAACCTTTCAGCGCAGCAGGATGATGGTTCCTTGCAGCCCTTGGTGCTGGGCTCTGGTGCGGGCTGTAGGCCCTCAGGATTGGTAAAGCTGTTTACCACCCTGGACAGCTCCTGAGGGCAGCTACTATGGAGGCAGATAGGACAGTTCAGGGCATGTACTACAGCCTCAGTTTAGGCCTGGAGCAGTTGTGTGTGTCAATCTGCTTCAGCCTCCATTTTCTGCCATCCAAACTTGAGTTTCCGACCCCACATCCAGCTCAGAGTGGAGAACAGCTGGGTGACGGAGATGGAGGGGACACAGGGATGGGGGGGACAGCATAGACGCCAACTTTCCCCAGCACTGGTGGGAACTCCCACCCCTGCCCCAACTCCACCCTTTCCCTTTCCCTGCCCTGCCCCCATTCCAACCCCTTCCCCAAAGTCCCCGCCCCAACTCTGCCCCCTCCTTGCCCCATTGGACCCCTTCCCCAAATCCCCGCCCCGGCCCCGCTTCTTCCCTGAGCGCGCTGCGTTCCCCCTCCTCCCCCCTCCCTCCCAGCCACGCGAAACAGCTGTTTCTCAGTGCAAGCGCTGGGAGCTAGAGGGAAAAAGCTGGCACGCAGCACGCTCAGGGGAGGAGGCAGAGGTGAGCTGGGTTGAGGAGTGGGGAGCTGCCGGTGGGTGCAGAGCACCCACCAATTTTTCCCCATGGGTGCTCCAGCCAAGGAGCACCCACGGAGTCAGCGCCTATGGGGGACAGTGTGTCAGAAGTCAAGGCAGAAGTACCAGGATGACAATTCACTGGTTCGTTGACTCCCCGTTCTGTGCTGGGCAGGCGGCTGTGCTGGAATTCGATAGCGTCTAAGAGGCTGTGTGATCAGGTCAGGCTCATGTTCCTTGTCAGAGCTCTCACAGCTCCCAGGTCGCTGCCTGACGGAGGTGAAGGCCCAGCCCAGCCAGCAACTGGGCTGTGATGTGATCAGCAGCGAATCGACTCCAGAGACCCGGATGGGACCCACTGTGTGGGTTGGACCAGAGATGGCCTGTGAGATCCTAGGGCGGCAAGTGAGGACTTTAGGCTTTAACATGCGTGCTGAAAAGGCCTCCGATGCTAATGTCCTCCGGGACACCAAGTCTGGGGCATGCACCATCATTGCCGACAAGGGTCAGCGTAGTGAACCCGTAGTCTGTCTGTGAGCGTGAGCTCTAGGTTAGCGTTGGCTCCTGGTTCTAGCATCAGGTAAGACAAGGTCATCTGATGCCTTTCATCAGAGGCACCTCGTTCTTGACCTTTGCAGAGAAGACAAATGAAGTGCCGCCTGGTTCCTGGCCCTGAGATGGGCTGGGAAAGACAGTGAGCCAGCTGTGATGAAGTGGGGGATTTTCTTGGGTTTTTCTTGTGTTTTCAATGGTTTGCATGCAGAGGGGGTGGGACTCAGTTTCCCTGGGTGTTACTGGTTTAACGAGGTGATGGGAGAGGGAGTTTGTTGTTACAGAGGACAAGCGACGGAACTTGGGACCCAAGCCAATGGCCTGGAGAATGGATACCCCAGCGACTGGTGACCAGGAGGCCCAGCTCAGGAATCACAACCAGTTCTGGCCAGTGGAAGGCCAATGGGCTGCGGAGAGAAGACCCTGGTGACCTGACCAGCCAGTTCCAGCCAGTGGGGAACAAAGGATGGCTGAGAGGAGAGGAGGCCCAGGCAACCCTGTTTACCACAACAGAAGACAAAGGACAGAGGCAGGGCTTGGGAGCTGGTGATATTGGAGGCCCAGCTGGAAAGCACGGGGGCTTGGGACTGGAGGGAGAGAGCAGGCAGAGCCCACCTGGATGCAGGGGAGACTTAGATGTGCTGTGCTGAGGGAGGCCAGGCCTGCAGGACCTGAGAGTTTCCTATGTTGTGTTCACATGCTCAATAAACCCTCCTGTTTTACGCTGGCTGAGAGTCTCTCCAGTCTAGAGAACAGGGTTGCATTATTCCCTCTGGGAGTGGAGGCCTGGCGGGGGGGGGGGTGTGTGCTCAGGAGCGAGTGGACTCCCTGAGGGGGCCCACAGTGAGAGACAGGCATGCTAAGGCTCAGAGAAGTGCGGTTCCAGGAGGTGGAGAGGTTTAACCCCCAAGAGAGAGTGGACCCCTGAGAAGGGTTGTCACACAGAAGGGGGTTCCCCCCAGGAACCGTACAGGGCCAAGAGTGGACACGACCTGTGAGTCTGTGACACGAGCGCTCCCACCCGACCTGGTATCTGTGACACAGATGGTCTCTGGGGCTACATCACTGACAAGGACATGTATTGTTTGCTGGCAGTGGGTCTCGCACAGATCAACATCAGTCTGAATTCATATCAGGGCTGCCCAGAGGGTGGGGGGCAAGTGGGGCAATTTGCCCCAGGCCCCACAGAGGCCCCACGAGCTGCTCCGCGTTTGTGGCAGCACTTCAGCGGTGGGCACCGCCTGGTGAGTGCAAGCACGGCAAGCGTCGGGGGAAAAAAAAAAAAGCTGCAATCGACGGCACTTAGGCTGCTCTACTGCCGCCGCATCATTCTTCGGCGGCAATTCGGCGGCGGGTCCTTCCTGCCAAGAGGGACCCGCCGCCGAAGACCCGGCCCTTCCCCAGGCCCCCTGAATCCTCTGGGTGGCCCTGGTTCATATAGCATTGCGCTGCCTGCTTCGGGCCTGCGGCTAGGAACCTTCCCGAGCTGTGCACAGGCAGCAGGAGTCTGATATCCATACTCGTAGATTGCTCTGTTTTCTTGTATGATTCATCCCGGTTTGAACAGTAACAGGTATGACAGAGGGCTTTGTAGTGCCTGCTCCATTTGCTAAATGTCAGGGAAAAGGTGTGTTTGATCCCTAACACAGTTGAATCCTGGGAATGGGCACAGCTAAAGTAGCCTGTTCCTGGATCAGTCATTTGGCCAGATTATGGAAAGATCTCCGCTTCTCTGGATCTTTTTATTTATTTATTTATTTATTTTATATCTCTTGTATACTTCCAGTCCTTTGTTGTTAATTAGGTCAAGCCACATGCGTACTGGGCCGGGGACAGTTGTATCCACAGTCTGTAATTTGTCAAGATCTTCCAAAAAAACGTTATCTGTTTTTGCAAATTTAGTGCCTCTTAGTAAAGTCCTTTGTTGCCTAAACCATGTGCTCTGTTTCCATCAAAGTCCTTGTGCTTATCACAAGTTTCACCACACTTATGCTAGCTGGATGGAAATGCACAGACACAGGGCCAGAGTCTCAGCTGGTGAAAGGCGACATAGCTACACTGTCCCTCAGTGCAGCCAGGCCGATTCATATTTGACGCATAGTTTGGCTGAGTGCCACCACATATTACTGAAGCGGGGCCATCAATCATTCTCTCTTTATTTAGCCAACCACAAGGCTGACGGCAGCTGTGGAAATTCAGCAATTCTTCTCAATGAGTTTTAAGCCCATTTTAGATGTTGCATCATGTCATGGAGCGTGTAGACCCCATGTGGACTTGGCAGCCAAGGAGTTACTGGAGGAACTGCTGATCATCCTTGATCGGCAGCCTCACAGCAGCTGGGAGAGTAACAGAGCTGAGAAGCAGAGGGGTTGGTGGCTGCCAGAGGAGCAAGCAGGCCAGGGACAGAGGGTCCTGCCAGGAAGCTAGTGAGAGGCTGCCCCGGAATGACAATGACCCAGAGAAAAAATGGCCAGAGCCACAAGCTGCAGAAACCGACAGACCCAAGTGAGATAGGAAGAAGCTTAGGGCATAGCAGGAGAATTGTGGAGGACTAATTCTACCTGCCTGGGTTCAGGGCCCTGAGCTGGACCCAGCAGAGTGGGTAGGCCTGGGTTCCCCCACCTACCCCTTATCAGCCAAAGGGGGTTCTCGACCCCTTGAGGACAAGGCCCAGCTAACCCCCACCAAGCATAAGGGGAAGTCTGTAAACCCCAGTGGGATGGAAATTAATGCCCTTGATCCCAGAACAGGACTACAGAAAGTCAGAGAAGAAGAGCGGACTGACCGCCCCACTGATCCAAGCAGACTTTGTGCAATGCCCTGTCTGGCCAAAGGCAGGCACTGACATACTGGGGCATCACACCAAATATCTCTTTCCATGAGGTTTAAATAGTGCTGAGCAGCCACACATCAGGTATGTAAGATGACTGCACCTGAGAAGTTCTTTCCTCTTTTACATTTTATTTTCATGAAGGCCTCCTTTGCACACTTCGCCTCTGCATGGAGAAGACTGCAGCAGCTTGGACTTGGTACTCCACGGTTTTCTTTTCATACACAGACTTAGTGGCCAAGATTTTGAAAAACAGGAGCCTAGAATTAGGCTCTTAGGTGCCTACTTATGAATTAACCCAAGTGAGTGAGGTGCTGGGCACACAGCAGCTCCCACTGACTTCAGACCAAAAACACAGCCCTGACTCATTACTGATCTTCTCATTAAGAGCCATGAAGTGCCCCATGTCCCTCTCCCATCCTGAAACATGAATTCCACAGGGGACCAATTGCTGCAAGGCTCAGGAAGGATTGATGTCCAGAGACACACAACCTGGGACCATGTGTCTCTAGGGCTAAGCTGCCCCTGGACACTGGCCTATTCCTAGAACCTGGCCAGCTCTGGCCAAGCACCAAACACTCCTAGGAAAGACAAAGTCATCGTATTAATGGTACCAACCTCTCTCTAGCACCAGAGGGGCCTCTGGTCCAACCAGCATCGCTACAGCTCCTGCCCCTCCCGTGGGACGGGCATTGCCAGTGGCATAGACCGCAATGTCACCACAGACCACCATTGCATAGCGCCCTAGGACGGGACGAGAACGTAGAATTGGTTAGGCATAAACATGAAAAAAATCACATACAAGTCTAAATCTCTGTTTATCCCTGTGCCAAAAGGTGGAAAAATCCCTTGTGACCTGCAAGGGAAACAAAATTGAGCTTGTGCCCTTTTCACCACCACCGCCTTGCTTTGAGGGGTAGACGCTTTGATGGATAAAGGGGGTCTGACGCATTTAAGTTTTTTATTTAAAAAGGTTTCTTCCTCCTTGTTAGAAATTCAGAGTGGTCTAGCCAGGAAGCCTGGGATGCTGGCAGACAACTCCTGCAGTCAGGACATTACAAGAGTCAAGAAAGTGGCACCAAGGTGAGATGAAGGGTTTAGTCCGTGTTTGCTTTTGTTAGCATCTACTTCACTTCAGTGAGTCACATGTTGGGGGAAGGAAGCCTTTGCTAAATATGCAACATCCCTGTGAGAAAGAACAATAGACATCCTCTGAAATAGCCAAAAGGTCCTACAGCCAAACCAGGGAAGCCCGGAGCTGGCACTTTCCAGCCCTCTTTACATCCTAAAAATCAAGAAAAGGGCACAAGTGCAATTTTGATGGGGAAGAAAGCTTTGAAAGTCACCTTTAAAGTCCCAGACAATCTGCCAAGCAGACATTTACAGGGCCCCCGGTGCAGAAAGGGGCATGGCCAAACTACCATGGTGACACGGTTTCAGATGTCGCCTGCTGCCATACTTTCACAGATGTGGAGTTCTGGGACTGCAGAGGCCGGGCAGCTTGCCTAGGGCTTGGCCACATTCCTCATTATGGGAGACAACAGGGCTCAACTGTTTCAGCCTGAGGGCTGAACATACTTAAAAAACATCAAGAGGCCCCAACCAGCACAGAGCGACCCATCCCCTGCTATTGCACTGCTTGGGATATGTGCTCCGCATTAAAGCAACCAGAACGTGTACTGAACAACCCTGCTTCCATCTGACCCCGATTTAACGGCAACAGAAGCCAGAGCCTGCTGTTCCCTACTGCACAATCCTATTCAACTTATAAATGATCTGGAGAAAGGGGTAAAAAGTGAGGGGGAAAAGTTTGCAGATGATACTAAACTGCTCAAGATAGTTAAGACCAAAGCAGATTGTGAAGACCTTCAGAAAGATCTCACAAAACTAAGTGATTGGGCAACAAAATGGCAAATGAAATTTAATGTGGATAAATGTAAAGTAATGCACATTGGAAAAAATAACCCCAACTATACATACAATATGATGGGGGCTAATTTAGCTACAACTAATCAGGAAAAAGATCTTGGAGTCATGTTGGATAGTTTTCTGAAGACGTCCATGCAGTGTGCAGCGGCAGTCAAAAAAGCAAACAGGATGTTAGGAATCATTAAAAAGGGGATAGAGAATAAGACGGAGAATATCTTATTGCCCTTATATAAATCCATGGTACGCCCCCATCTTGAATACTGCGTACAGATGTGGTCTCATCTCAAAAAAGATATACAGGCATTAGAAAAAGTTCAGAAAAGGGCAACTAAAATGATTAGGGGTTTGGAACAGGTCCCATATGAGGAGAGATTAAAGAGGCTAGGACTTTTCAGCTTGGAAAAGAGGAGACTAAGGGGGGATATGATAGAGGTATATAAAATCATGAGTGGTGTGGAGAAAATGAATAAGGAAAAGTTATTTACTTGTTCCCAAAATAAAAGAACTAGAGGCCACCAAATGAAATTAATGGGCATCAGGTTTAAACCAAATAAAAGGAAGTTCTTCTTCACACAGCGCACAGTCAACCCATGGAACTCCTTGCCTGAGGAACTTGTGAAGGCTAGGACTATAACAGGGTTTAAAAGAGAACTGGATAAATTCATGGAAGTTAAGTCAATTAATGACTATTAGCCAGGATGGGTAAGGAATGGTGTCCCTAGCCTCTGTTTGTCAGAGGGTGGAGATGGATGGCAAGAGAGAGATCACTTGATCATTACCTGTTTAGGTTCACTCCCTCTGGAACACCTGGCATTGGCCACTATCGGTAGACAGGCTACTGGGCTGGATGGACCTTTGGTCTGACCGAGTATGGCCATTCTTATGTTCTTATGCTACGTTCACCCTCTGAGGCTGCAGGCCCGGCCGGCATCCCCTCTGCAAGACGGTGTTGGACCTTTGATCTCTGCAGACAGTCCCCAAGTCCTTACATAATGGTAGCTGCTCCGTACCCAGGGAGCAGAAACCCCTGGCAAGCACCCTGCTGGGGATTCCCCCACCATGAGGAGGATTCCCCAGTGAGTGTAGCTAGCTCCGTGCCTCCCTCCTCAGAGCTCCTGGTGCCGCCAAGCTCCCAGCCTGCTCTCCCTGTGGCTCCAATGCAGCAATGGAGTAGTCAGAGCAGCTTTCCTCCTTCCTGTGATACTGCACATAGCCAGCGGGGGAGCTGTTGAGGCAGCTGCACCAGATAAGGCCCAGCAGCCGCTCAGGGGGCTCCCAGCAAGGCTGCTGTAGCGGAAGCCATGGGGAGGCAGACAGGGAGGCCAGGCACAGCACCAAGCCTGATTTAGACACTTCAGATCCAGCACAGAGGGCCCGGCCCAGAGAGCACACTGCCAATTTGTAACCAAACTAGGGTTGCCAACTTTCTGATGGCAGAAAACAGAACACCCTTGCCCCACCCCTTCCCTGAGGGCCTGCTCCGCCCCTTCTCTAAGGCCCCACCCCCACTCACTCCATCACCCCTCCCTCCATTGCTCGCTCTCCTCCACCCTTGTTCACGTGCTCATTTTCACTGGGCTGGGGCAGGGCACTGGGGTGTGGGAGGGGGTGAGGGCTCTGGCTGGGAGTGTGGGCTCTGGGTGGAGCCAGGGACAAGGGATTTGAGGTTCAGGAGGGGGGTCAGGGCTGGGGAGGAGGTTGGGGTGTGGGAGGGGGTGAGGATCTGGTTGGGGATACGGGCTTTGGGGTGGAGCCAGAAATGAGGGGTTCAGGGTCCGGGAGGAGGTTTCAGGCTGAGGTGGGGGTGGGGGGGGGTGAGTGCTCTGGCTCAGGGTATGAGTTTTGCAGTGGGGCCAGGGATGAGGGGTTTGGGATGCAGGAGGGGGTATTGGCTATGGGCTACAGCCGGGCAGCACTTATCTCAGGCAGCTCCCAGAAGCAGCGGCATGTCCAGCAGCTGTGTAGCCGGTGGTTGGGATGGGAGCAGCGTGCAGAGCCTCCCTCACCACCCCTGTGCCTAAGGGCCAGACATGCCACCACTTCCGGGAGCCGCAAGGAGCCTGCCTTAGCCCCGCTGCACCGCCGACCGGACTTTTAACATTCCAGTCAAAAATCGGACGCCTGGCAACCCTAAACCAAATCCCCACTATCTTCTTAACACTGTTGCCCTCGAGGCCTCAGTTCAGAGCCTGGAAAGCCACCAGTTTGGGGTATCAACCACTGTGAAGCCGGGACAGCCATTACCCCGCCCTACTGCCACTGGCCATCTCTCACTGGCAGCCCTGGCTGGGCCCTGGTGGCAGAGGAGTGGCACCTACACCCATGCTAGCTGGATGTCACTTACCATCCCAGGAGCTGGACTCCACCCAGTCAACAGAGTTGAAGAGGGAGGCTGTGCCTCCATAGCAGGCGTTGGTGGTGTCGATGCCTTCAACGTCCGTGTTCCCCGAGTCCTGGAAGAGCTGCATTAGAACTGTCTTGACGGCCTTGGACTTGTCAATGATGGTCTCCGTGCCAACCTCCAGCCGGCCAATGGAGTCCCAGGAGAGACGGCTGCGTTCCACAAGGCGCTGGACCACGGTCAGGCATAGGGAGTTAATGTCCTCGTGGGCTGAGCAGAAGCCCATCTGCTTCTGGCCCAGGCCCAGGGTGTACTTCCCGGCTTCCACGCCATCATACTTCTCCAGCTCCACTTGTTCTACGTACTGCGAAGGGAAGTAAACCTCAAGTGCAAGAATGCCCACATCCTTCGGCCATGAGTCCGACCGAGACAAGTGCTCCACAGAGACGGTGGAGAAACTGAAAGACAAGGAGAACGCTGAGCGTCCTCTGACGTGGTGGGACGAGACTGCAGATCCCTCAGGGGCACAGTCAGCTGCATGCGTGCAAGCACAGACCTAGTGTGGGCCGCGGAGGCCATACCAGACACCTGAGACTGTGACAGCATATAACACACGCTACCCCAACACAGACCCCAAAGGAGACAGCAGAACCCTCGCGAGCGGGGATATCTGGCTGCACATCCTCATCTAGCACAGGCTGGAGAGCCAAGAGAGGGCACAGCAGCCTCCTCATGGGCAGCAATCTGTTAACCACACAGCCCGTCTCAGAGATGTCCCCATTTGCAGATGTCTGCAAAGCAGCAGCAGCCAGCAGGGGCCCCTCTCCACACATGCACAGGGCTGCTTTGATTCATACTCCAGAAGGGACTCTGCATGCTATAGAACCTGACCCCCCGGCCCCCAAGGCAGTGTTTGTTTTATTCTAAACCACCCCTTGTTTTCAGTCACAGCTAACTAGGGTTGCCAACCCTCCCGGATTGGCCTGGAGTTTCCAGGAATTAAAGATTATGTCATGTGATGAAATCTCTGGGAATACAGCCCACCAAAATTGGCAACCCTATTACTAACAGCTCTGTTTGTTACCCTACTTCAGAGGTGGCCAACCTGAGCCTGAGAAGGAGCCAGAATTTACCAATGTACATTGCCAAAGAGCCACAGTAACATGTCAGCAGCCCCCCATCAGCTCCTGCACCCTGCTCCCAGCACCTCCCACCCACCAGCTGCCGATCAGCGTCTCCCCCTCCCTCCCCGCACCTCCCAATCAGCTGTTTTGTGGCATGCAGGAGGCTCGGGGAGGGGGGAGGAGGAGTGATGGCCTGGCAGGCTCAGGGGAGGGGGCGGAGAGGGGTAGAGTGGGGGCAGAGCCTGTGGCAGAGCCAGGGGTTGAGCAATGAGCAACCCCCGGCACATTGGAAAGTTGGCGCCTGTAGCTCCAGCCCCAGAGTTGGTGCCTATACAAAGAGCCGCATATTAACTTCTGAAGAGCCGCATGTGGCTCCGGAGCTACAGGTTGGCCACCCCTGCTCTACTTGGAGAAGAACGAGCCTCTCTGCAGCTCTGAGTAGTCCGTTCCCCCACTGCTGAGGGATTGTTCCCTCCAGTTTCCTTGCCAGTCGTGTGTTAAATGGCCAAACTCAGGGGACTCGCTTCTACTCCTTGGGGTGTTATTCCACGGCCTAACGGCTCTCCTGATACCCCATTACATTGCCTTTGCCTACATTCCTTACCACTACTCCTAGCTCTCTAGTCCTCTCCTGCTCTGTTGTTTACACCCTAATTAGTTCATGTATAAAAGGGATCAATTCATAGGCCATGGTCAATGGAGAAGCTCCCATTGTCTTCACTGGCTTGGCATCAGGCCCAAAGTGCTCTGTACAGTGAGTGCTCCATATTACTATTCAAATCACATCACCCTGGAGCCAAGCTGTACACAATCTGTTCTTGGCAGCTTTTCCTCAACTCCAGCCTGTTGCTGCCCTTCTCTGAAATACTTCCAAAAATTGTCATCCTTCTCTTTCTGGTGCAGAGGGGCATCCAGCTGTAGCTGCGCCAGAGCTGCAGAGAGAGGCACTCTCCCCTCTCTGATGTGGGACAGGGTGGCTTTGCATGTGCAGCCTAATCAGATTGCAAACTTGGGTCTAGTTAGCTGCCACCCTCCCGCCCAGGTCTTCCACCCTTACTGGGTCCCAGCGCTCTCCCTCCCCCTGCATACCTGCCTTTGGGATTATGTTCCTCCACTCCGTTATTGTCAAACCCCGGGCCCTTTGTATTACTGCTCTGTCCTCACCCTGCTCACATCCCCTCCTAATGCAGTACCAGCTGTGCAGTGCACCCCCTTCTCCCAGATCACAGAGCCATCTCAGTGTGGCTCCCAATGGCCGTTGTGTCAGATCCCTATTCCCGGGCAATGCCAAAGCCTTCTTCACGCTGGAGTGCAGAGCACAGCAGGCCAGGTCACTCCCCAGCAGAGAGCTATTCACACACATTCCCAACTGACCTGCCAGGATTCCCAGAGCATGATCCCAGCAGGGGCAAAGGAGAGTGCCCCATGTCCCGACCCTCACGCCTAGCTCCCCAATCTGCCCCTCACCTGGCCTGCTGTGTGGCAGCTGTGAGGTGTGCTGGCCGAAGGGGCCACTCCTGTCTCTGCAGCGCTCGCTTCACTTGCAAACAACGCCTGGTTTGACTGAAGAGGCGGAACATTTTCCCCAGGCTGATGGACAAGTAGCAGCAGCGAGGTCTCTTCCCCAGCCCCACCAGCACTTATATCGATTCCCTGCAGCAGGGACAGGCAAAGTCCCTCCCTACACTTATCAGGGGAGCGAACTGTGTGTGCTTCACTCATTGCTCAACCAAAGGTCACGGCACACTGGCCAACACGACAAAACAGAAGCACCCTTTCCCCACAGCCCCCGGGGCCTCCCTCTCCACTGCCTCCCGCAGGGCCCTGGTCCCCTACTCACCTCCGTCCCTTGTGCTGCATCTCCCTGCAGGGCTCACCTCAAGCCCCATGGGGCCTGCCCTCGCCATAACTCCCTCCTCACCACCCCTGCCCACCCCACACTCGGTTGAAGGTTCCAGTCTGCACCTGTTACCTTCCCCCCCCCCCCCAAAAAAGCTCCCCCAGCACCTGGCAGAGGGTCAGGTACCTCAGGGGGTGGGACACACTAGTGAAAGCTGCATGCTCCATGGTGCCCAACTCAAACTCGTCCAGCTGAATGTTTGCCAGAGGGGCTCTTTCCCCATTGTGTTCTCTGGCATGTGGAGAGATCCAGGGGCAGCAGCTGGGGAATTGTCACTGGAGAAAGACAAAGATAGACACTTTTCCAGAAGGAAAAAAAACTGTCCAATTTGTCCAGCCCGGCTCTGAGAACCAGCTTGTCGAGTCTCCCCAGCCTGCAGCTAAGCAGGGGCCTGCTACGCAAGAAGGCAGCGCCTGTGTCTATTGGTTGTGTCTGAAACACTGTGGGTCTTAGCATGGAAACAGCCTTAGGTCTCCAGACCCCCTGACAGCTCAGTCACGGTCTCAGCTTGGCTCCCCTTTATACTGTACATGGCACCCTATCTATGGCCCAGCCCCTCAGAAGGATTCAGGCTCCTAATTGCCACTGATTCCAATGGGAGTTAGGAACCTGGATCTGGGCCTGTGTCCCCAACCCAACTGAACCTGTCCCATCCAGGGCCCTGCATGGAGTGTAACTGCGCAGCCACCAAGATGGCCGCATCATTCCCGCCTCTTTGGAATTGCTGGTTACGAGCCTCCTGGTCCACCACACCAGGCTGGTGCTCTGTGCCCTCCCACTCCAGCACTCTCATGCCCTCCAGCTGCCCAGGGTCTCCCTGCCCAGGGACTGGCTAAGGTGGGTGGGAGGCAAGGAGGTGTAAGAGATGAGGAGTTGCTTGCTCCAGGGTTTTCCCCTAGACCCCTCGGGCGGGTGGCCAGCCAGGGGGGCGGGTGGCCAGCCAGAGAGGCTGGACAACCCAAGGAGCTAAGTGCAAAGTGGTAGCTGGGGTGATGTGCAGGTGGGGGCAGCTGGCCCTGTGGAGACCTGGGCCTGTGGAGGCATGAGGGCTGGCCTGCGGTTTAGCCACATTCCTCATTTATTGTCTGTTATGGCAATGCCCTCCAGCCTCCCTCAGCCCCGAGATCAGGGCCCCACTTAGGACATCTGTTTTATGATCCAGCAAGGGAGCACCACCTGCAGGGGGAGAAGCAGCCGGAGGGAGAGGGCAACAGATGGGCCAGCAGAGAGACCCGTCTGAGCGCTAGCAATCACAGTAAACATGGAGTGACCGCTGCTTATGTCAGGCTGGGTGTGATATTGTTAAACCACCCCTGTCTATGCTGGGATGAGAGGAGGGGAGTTGCTTTTAGAATCTCAGCCTGTTTCAATTATCCTGGTTAACATGCTTCCTCCCTTCCCTCCCCCGCACCCTTCCAGATCTCTGCCTGGGGCATTTCCAAGACTTTGGCCCAGATATGGCCTGATCTAGAGCCCAATGAAGTCCAGGAGAGCCTTTCCATTGCCTAACGGGTGCTGGGGCCTCAGGGCACAGGACTAAGCTCCCCTCTTCACTGCAGTGGGGAGTCAGGGCGTAGCTGCACCTGCACTCTCCCATCATGGTTGTAATTCTAGCTCACACTGTCATGGCTGTAATTCTAGCTCACACCGTGCATTAATCCATAGCCACACTAGCTGCTCTCCCAGCTCTTGTGGCCAGGTGATGACCCTTCCCATCACAGCAGCTTGTCTTCCTGCTACTTCTACGCTTGGGAGCTCCTGAGACATTGGCCACTCAACTTCGCTCCCTGGTTGGGGGGCTGGCAAGGAGGGGGCTGGGGGCACATGCAGCACAGGGCAATGGTGTCCCACAGGCCAGTCTGTGAGGGAAGCCTGCACACCTCCGCGGCAGTGCTGACCGGCTCTGGGAGGGAAGGGGTTGTTTTGCTGCCAGGGGTTCTGTTGACAGCAGAGTTCAGGCCAAAGGTCTCCTTTCGTTGTCTCACCGTCCCCGGGGTGGATGTTTACAACAAGCAGCCTCAGCGCTGGCCTTTCCGAACTTCTGAGGGCACGGCTTTGCCACCGGCATGTTTCCTACCTCGGGTTGGTGTCTATAATGCATTCACATACACCTATCACAGCTGAAGAACCACGTTATTATATTTGCAAAGCCAAGCATGCAAAAGTTAGGAAATGCCACAGTTATGGATACTCGTGCAACCTTAATTCAGCCCCTTTGTGCACATACATTATGACACAGACTTTAATGACATGACCGCATACTGTCTTCCCCACAGTCAGTGGATGGGCAATTATTCAGTATTTCTTTATTCTCTCCTCAGGCTTTCTTTGCCAAATACCATCCAAACCTTGCTCAGACACAGAATTATTCATTTCCTTCACGGTGCTACTCCCCCCCCCCCCCCCCCAGCATCTGAGTGCTGCAGAGACAGCACTGGAACTATCCTCACCACAGCCCTGTGAAGGGTGGGGGTGATATTACTCCACTGTACAACATTTTGGTTTAAGTGACTTGCCCAGCATCACACAGAAACTCTGTGGCAGAGGCAGGGATAGAATCCAATTCTCCAGGGCAGAATTCGAATACTTTACCCATGAGACAACCTGCAACCCCCTGCCTTGTGCATGACACCCCTGCCAAATTCTGCAACAAATGAGGCAGGAGTGCTGCAGACAATAGCCCCCTTCACGACACAGCCCTGATTCATCCACAGAGCAGGTCCATCTTCTGCACTGAATAAGGCAGGGTTCTCTGGAAAAAGAAAATATGTGATCCTGTAATTACAGACTATCAATATGCATATGTACAAGAGGTCAAATTAATGTCACACGAGCAACCCTAATACCAGCATTCCCTGACTTTTGAGTTCTTGTGCTTTGCAACCCTTAATAGTTTTTAATGTAGTCTCCTAATTTTAAAAGCCTGAAAATTCCAATATGTCAAACTAGACTGACCCCCCAGCTTAGGTCATCAGAGGGGTTCGGCCCTGTGGATCCATAGCACAGATTTCTACCACTTGATCTAATGGAGTAATCAGCAGCAGTGGTAGACTGTTATCCTCTCTAGGCATCAGGCAGTATAGGGGGATGACACACTCTTTGCCAGGGGTTTCACAGACGTTTGCAAAGTAATGTAGAGACTCGGGGTTCCCAGGTTCTAGGGGGAGTGTGCTCTAGCAGTTAGACTCCCCTGCCCCTATCCTTCCCCAGACTTCGCCCTCTGCCCTGCTATCCTCCCCCAATGTTCTTCTTCTCCATCCCTCTGCTCCTGTACTCCCCCTATCTGCCTATGTAGTCCCCAGACACTGACTCCTCTCTTGACTCCTATCCAATCCCCTGTCTCCTGCCCCTCTCCCACCCCACCAGCTCCTGCTTCCCGCTGTTCTCCCCCAGGCTTCCAGCCAGTGCCCCCCAGCCCCCTCTGGCTTCTGCAACCCCCTCTCCCCAGGTCATTCCCCTCATTCCTCATCCCGCTGCATTCTACGTGAGGCTGCACCTTCCCCATCCTCACTGCTTGAGCAGCAGAAGGGGGAGCACTGCTCCCAGGAGAAAGTCTCCCTGCTCTCAGTTCTGGTGGCCCGCATCACAGCGGCTCACAGCAGCAATTGCAGAGAAAGTCCTGCTCAGCCCATGCAAGCCTGGGCTGGAGCGTACTCAGTCGCTCTGTGAGGATAGCACCTGTGCAGACTGGTCATATGTAGGAGCTATGAGGGGCTGGAGCACGCTCAGTGCAGATGGAACCTTCAGACACTTCAGCTCCCAAACTCTAACCAATCTCTGCTGAGCATGTGACTGAGATCTTGCTGATGTTCGCAACTTGGCCACATTTGGATGGCTTTTCATGGGAACTCCAGATGGCACCTTCCAGACACACAGGCCATCTGGAGTGTCTGCCTGTGTGTCTGGAGTCAGGCCATCAAGAGGCTGCGAACAGGTAGTGAGATTACTCTGCCAAGAAAAATCTCACTACCTGTTTGCAGCCTCTTCAGGCAGATCACAGTAGGCCTTCTGGGCCTCCCCACACAGGAATGGGGCAAGGATGCCAGACCACTGATCTCGAGGCCAGGCCTCTCGTAGGGCTGTCCTCTCAAAGGCCAGAAGGTATGCCTCTACATCATCCTCCCGTGTCATTTTCTGCAGCCAATGGCTGGCCCGTATGATCTGCACCCCATCATGGCCATGGTTCAGCTCTGTAAGGGTCTTTACCTGGTTTACCAGTTCCCGCAACATAGCTCGGTCTTGAGAAGCCTGGTCCATCAGCAGGCGATTAGTCTCTTGCTTCAGCCGCACTGTCTCCTGTTGGGCGGCTGCCTGGACACAAGTAGCCTCCTGCTGGGCCGCCATAGCTTGTATCAATGCCTGTACTAAGTCATCCATTTTGATGAAAAAAAAAAATAAACCCTCTCTTTTTTTGTTTTAATCACCCTCCTTCTTCAGCCGTGCTGTGCACACCACATCCCACTCCTGACACCAGTTGTGACAAAGTTCCTCCTCTACCTTGGTGGGTCCTGCGCTTATTGGCAGATTTGCTCACCTCAGTGATCTTCCCCTCTGGTGGAACCCACAGTCTGGGTCAACTCCTCCTGTATCTGATCAGGAGTTGGGAGGTTTGGGGGGAACCCGGGCCCACCCTCTACTCCGGGTTCCAGCCCAGGGCCCTGCGGATTGCATCTGTCTAGAGTGCTCCTGTAACAGCTGCATGACAGCTACAACTCCCTGGGCTACTTCCCCATGGCCTCCTCCAAACACCTTCTTTATTCTCACCACAGGACCTTCCTCCTGGTGTCTGATAACGCTTGTACTCCTTAGTCCTCCAGCAGCACTCCCTCTCCCTCTCAGCTCCTTGTGCCTCTTGCTCCCAGCTCCTCACACGCCCACCACAAACTGAAGTGAGCTCCTTTTTAAACCCAGGTGCCCTGATTAGCCTGCCTTGATTGGCTGCAGGTGTTCTAATTAGCCTGTCTGCCTTAATTGTGTTGTGTATTTGGTTGTCGTGGTTTTTGTTCCTATGGCAACTGAGTTAGATTATTAGGGGATAGCCCAGCCAGGTTTGGCCGGTTGAGTGAGCTGTGTGTCTGTAAATAAAATGGTAGTTTTGTTAGCTGTCTGCTGTCTGGCCTCAAGTGATTTCTTCCTAAACCGGCTGCCCCCAAGGATATAACAAGTGGCGACGATGGATGGGATTCCGGTGCTGCTCCAGTAACAGAAGGAAGTAGAAGTCAAGGTAAAGAACAAACAAACAAACAAAACTGCTTGTTTGCACTGACTGTGAAAGTGAAACTAAAAATCATGGCTACTCTGACCAGGCCACTGGAACCTTTTGATGAGAATATAGAGCAATGGCATGTGTATACTGAGCGTTTTGAGCTTTTTGTTATTGCAAATGACATTACAGAAGCGAAGAAGGTGCCAATATTCTTAAGTGTTGTAGGGGCTAAAACCTACTCCCTGCTACGCAGCTTACTACACCCTGTTAAGCCTGATACTAAATCTTACAGTGACGTTGTGAAAATCCTGGGGTCCCATTTTTCCCCCAAACCACTGGTAATTGCTGAAAGATAAAGGTTCCACAAAAGAGACCAAAAGGAAGATGAAACAGTTGTACAATTTGTAGCAATTTTAAAAAAGCTAGCAGAACACTGTGAATTTAAAGAGATGTTAAATGATGCCCTGCGTGACAGGTTAGTGTGTGGCCTCTACAGTGAAGCTATACGGAAGCGCCTACTCACAGAGGCTCAGCTTACATTACAGAAGGCTGTTGATATTGCTGTCTCCATGGAACTGGCTACAAGGGAGGCACAATACATCAGTGCATCCCCTAGGGTGCAAAAAGTGTCACAAGAACCGACCCACAAAACTGCAGAGTCAAGAATGTTACCACTGTGGTAAGCCGGGTCACCAGGCATCAGAATGCTGGTGTAAGGACCTGGTGTGTCGACACTGTGGCAAAAAGGGACACATTGAGTGTGCCTGTAAACAAAAGAAAAAGAGGCCTGTGGTCTGGCCGACAAAAAGAGGAACCCTGCATACCCTAGAGCAGACCCAGGATGATCAAGGTGACACCTCATCGCAAGAGGAAGTGCCACTGCATGTTTTGTCTTTGGCAGTGGGCTCACATGAATACTGGGTAACCCCGTTATTGGATGGCAAACCTATACGCATAGAACTGGACACCGGTGCAGCTGTCTCGCTGGTCTCCGAGACTGTGTATAAAGAAAAGCTACAGCATCTTCCGCTTAAGGCAACAAAAACTGTTCTGAAGACGTATACGGGAGAAGCTGTGCCCATGTTGGGCACTATTGATGTTAAGGTGGAGCTCAATGGACAGGCTGCTAAATTGCCACTGTTTGTGGTGAGAGGTAACTACCCAGCCTTAATGGGTAGGTCTTGGCTTGGGAAGATTCAACTGAACTGGGCAGAAGTGCACCGGATGACTAAAAAAGAAACCAGTCTAACCCCTATACTAAGGAAACATGCTGCTGTTTTTGGAGATGATTTGGGAAGTATGAAGGGAATCACTGTGACATTGAACATTAAACCTGACAGTCCACCAAAATATCTGAAAGCCCGAACTGTGCCATATGCCATCAGGCCAAAAGTTGAAGCAGACCTGGAGCGCCTGGTCACCAATGGAGTCCTAATACCAGCTACCCATAGCTCATGGGCCACTCCTATCGTTCCAATAGTGAAGAAAGATGGCTCTCTCCGGATTTGCGGTGATTTTAAAGTCACTGTCAACCCAGTGTTGTGTGCAGAGCAATACCCGCTTCCCCGCATTGATGACCTCTTCGCAGGCCTGGCTGGGGGACAAAAGTTCAGTAAGATTGATCTGAGTCAAGCTTATTTACAGATGCACGTCGATGAAAAGTCCCAAGAGCTGTTGACTATTGTGACTCATAAGGGGCTTTATCGATACTGTCGCCTACCCTTCGGAATAATATCTGCTCCCGCCCTGTTCCAGAGGGCTATGGACCAGATCTTGTGTGGCTTGTCAGGAGTTCAGTGCTATCTGGATGATATCCTGGTCACTGGAAGAAATGAAGAGGATCACTTAAAGAATTTAGAGGCTACCCTACAAAGACTGGAAGAGTATGGCCTACGAGTTCGCAAAGACAAGTGTGAATTCTTCAAGCCCTCTGTTGAATATTTGGGACACATCATTGATTCTGCAGGTCTTCATAAGGCCCCTGCAAAAGTTAAAGCTATTGTGGAGGCTCCCCCACCTCGAAATGTAAGTCAGCTGTGCTCGTTTCTAGGACTACTGAACTATTATGGAAAATTCATCTCACAGTTAGCCACACTGCTAAAATCACTTCATGAGCTCCTTGGGCAGAATAAGGCCTGGAAGTGGACTGAAGCCTGTGATGTTGCATTTAACAAAGCTAAGGATGCATTGCTAAATTCTGAAGTTCTAACGCACTTTGATCCATCCTTACCCCTACAATTGGCCTGCGATGCCTCCCCTTATGGAATGGGAGCAGTCGTGTCACACATTATGCCTTCGGGAGAAGAGAGACCTATTGCTTTTGCTTCACGCACTCTAAGCAAAGCAGAAACTAACTATGCCCAAATCGAACATGAGGCATTAGGAATTGTTTTTGGAATTCGGAAGTTTCATCAGTACCTGTTTGGGCGAAAGTTTACTCTTCTCACAGACCATCGATCTCTGACATCAATTTTTGGACCCTACACAGGCATTCCCCCATTAGCTGCTAGTCGTATGCAACTTTGGGCATTGTTACTTTCAGCACACACATATGAAATCAAATATCGGAAATCCACTCTGCACGGCAATGCAGATGGCCTCTCAAGGTTGCCTTTGCCGGTCAAACATCAAGATAGTGCCCAAAAGGAAATCTTCTACTTTGAACAGGTAGAGAATACACCCATCACTGCTACTCAGATAAAGAAGGCAACTCGCGTTGACCCAGTATTGTCCCAAGTTATGGACCTGGTGATGCCTGGAAAATCTCGACAAACCTCTCCGGTCTCACCCGACCTTGTTACCTACATGTCCAGGAGGACGGAGTTATCGGTCCAATCTGGTTGTTTGTTGTGGGGGAGACGTGTCATTATTCCACCACCACTGAGATCACAGATGTTAGAACAGCTACATTCTGGCCACTGTGGAATAGTGTGCATGAAGGAAATTGCACAAAGCTATTTTTGGTGGCCTGGATTGGACAGTGCTATTGAAGAAAAGGCAAAAGCTTGTATGTCATGTCAGGGTGTGAGGAATGCACCCCAGTGGGCACCCCTACACCCATGGGACTGGCCTGAAAACCCATGGCAATGTATTCACATTGACTTCGCTGGCCCCCTTGAAGGAAGCATGTTCTTGGTGGCAATAGATGCCCATTCTAAATAGCCAGAAGTCTCTATAATGCAGTCCACTACTTCAGAGAGTACTATCCAAAAACTACAAGGACTCTTTAGTCATTTTGATCTGCCAGAACAACTTGTGAGCGACAACGGACCACAGTTCGTCTCTCAGGAGTTTCAAAATTTTATGAAGGCAAATGGGATACACCACATCACGTCAGCACCATATCATCCATCCACCAACGGATTAGCTGAAAGATTTGTGCAGACAATGAAACACGCTTTGAAATCAGCAAGGGGACAACACTCCATTCAAAAGCGTCTGGATACCTTCTTACTTTCCTACAGAAACACACCTCATGCTACGTCCCAGGCATCCCCGGCCTTTCTAATGATGGGACGACAGCTGCGCACTTGCTTTGATCTGCTGAAATCTTCTGAACCCTGACAAATTGTGCAACATCAGCAGCAATATCAAGTCATCAGAAGGGCACCCAGAGCAAAAGACCGAACCTTTAGCCCGGGACAGCCAGTTTTGGCTCGGAATTATACTTCCAGAGCTAAATGGGTCCCTGCCACAATCATCACTCAAACAGGACCTGTTTCCTACACAGTCTGGACTGCAGAGAATCTTACCTGGCGGCGACATGTAGATCAGCTGTTGCCAGGTCATGCCAGTCCTCAGGACCCATCTGCAGTTGAGTGGTCTGACTTCACCTCTTCTGGTGAGACACCGAATCACAAATCACCTGTTCCTGACTGTTCTCCTCCATTACTGCCGACGGCTGAGATACCCCTTTGCCCAGCACGAGCTGATACCACCTCCTCACCTGTTCGTGCTGCGGACCCAGAGCCCATGGTACTTTCAGGTGCAACAACACCAGAAGTTCGCCGTAATCCACCTAGAGACAGAAGGCCTCCTCATCAGCTGGATCTTTAGCTAGGGCGAACCCACGGTTATGGGGCAAAATAACCCTAGGGTTTAGCCGGGAATGGAGGCAGTCTTCCCTCCTTCTCCAGTCTAGTGTGTGTTTTATTTAGGGGATGTTCTTATTGGGGTGGGGGGATATGTTGTGTATTTGGTTGTCATGGTTTTTGTTCCTATGGCAACTGAGTTAGATTATTAGGGGATAGCCCAGCCAGCTTCGGCTGGTTGAGTGAGCTCTGTGTCTGTAAATAAAATGGTAGTTTTGTTAGCTGTCTGCTGTCTGGCCTCAAGTGATTTCTTCCTAAACCGGCTGCCCCCAAGGATATAACAAATTGGTTCTAGCAGCTTCCTGATTACTCTAGTGCAGCCCCTGCTCTGGTCACTCAGGGAACAGAAAACTACTCATCCAGTGACCAGTATATTTGCCCTCTACCAGACTCCTGTACCCCACTGGCCTGGGTCTGTCACACGAGGGTTATAATGGGAAGCGTTGGGCAAACGTAAATCCAGGCACTGCCGCCTGCAGCACCTAGAATATGGGACCCACTCTTACATTAACACTTCCTTAGGCCTAACAAATGGGCTGCAGAGCCTTTGTTGAGTCTGAACTTTTCATGAGTTTAAACTTAACCCAGACTTGATGTCTCTATCTGAAACTTTTAATCAAAGCTCTGACCTGCGAACTACTCATGACACCCCCCTCCCAATAAGTAGCCATCTCCTCCTTTGTCTTCTCTAATTTACATTTTAACCTGTTTTATCCTGTAGAATCTTGATTGATTATGCATGACCATTATGATCTGTTAATCACTTTGTTTACTTCTGTGTATAAACATTGATGCTCACCCCTAATAAACTTGCTACACTTACTCCGAAGCTTTTCTGTAAGCTAAGGATGGTGTGAGCCCGTTGATCAACGAATTGTTGTCTGGTCTCTGACAGACTTGTGAGCCCCATACCAACTCCGCACGAACTCGGGTGCTGGAGAGGTGAGTAAGGACTTGCTTTTTACCTAACAATTTGGGGGCTTGTCCGGGATTCCTTCTGGTGCGGTGCCTCTGTCCAGTGGCCAGACCACTCATATACGAATTGGCAGGCGCCACGGGAGATTTCTCCCAGCCAATTCAATATTGAGGGGTAGTGTACTGGACAGCAGGATAAACGCCAGTTGGAGGGCTCCTGTCAGACACCATGGGTCAAGGGACTAGCGTGCCTCTTGAGAGTCCGCTGGGGATTGTAAATAAGTTATGGAATGAAGGGAAACTCCCAGTACAGACAGGAATGTCTAGGAGGAAGTTGTACACACTGTGTGTAAGGAATTGGACTGGGTATACCGCGGTATTGGCCGACCCGGAGATGAGGTGGCCTTCGTATGGCTCTTTCGAACAGGCTGCCTTAAGAGGAGTAAGGAGCCAGATCGAAAAAGACCATCCGGGACAAGCAACAAAGAATCCTGTGGCACCTTATAGACTAACAGACGTTTTGCAGCATGAGCTTTCGTGGGTGAATACCCACTTCTTCGGATGCAAGTGCACGTATTCACCCACGAAAGCTCATGCTGCAAAACGTCTGTTAGTCTATAAGGTGCCACAGGATTCTTTGTTGCTTTTACAGATCCAGACTAACACGGCTACCCCTCTGATACTTGACATCCGGGACAGTTATGTTACTGGTTTTGTTGGGACACAGCAGAGCTATGGAAATCTTTAAAAATTAAAATTTTTAAAATCTTTAAAAATTATGGCAGTCAGGTATTCTTCCGAGAGTGAACCCCCTCCATGTTCTTTCGATGAAGGGTGTAAACCACGGCGTGTTTTAACTCGTCAGTTGGTCCCCACTGCACCTGCCCCTATTCCTCCGCAAGGGGACTCTCTCCAGAGTGCAGAGGGGAATCTGCAGGACTCCAAATTGGAATCTCTGCAGAGTGATAAGGAGGAAATGGAGGGGCACACGTCGGGAGGAGTAATTACTAGGCAAAAGATCAAGCAGATGCAGCAGGATGCATACTACTCTTATTTCGTTTTTTGTGAATCAGTCAGTATCCCCTGTAAGGGATTATTTCTTAAAGTTTCGCCCTGGTTGGGGAGGTGAGTCAGTCACTTCAGTGTTGGACGTAGCTGATTTTGCATGGGAGAAAGAAAGGGAAAGTAGTAAAAAGAAAGAGAAAAAGGAAGAATATAAGTTGATGGCTTTAGCTTTTCGCGGTGGTATTCGAGGCAGAAGCCGTGGCCGTGGCAGGGGATTTCAGGGTGCTCGGGGAAGAGGGTCCTGGCAACCCCAGCCACCAGGAAATTGTTTTCAGTGCGGACAGCCTGGTCACTTTAAACGTGAATGCCCCTGGGGACGCCCAGAGGGTCCGGTCGCATCCGCAGATACTTACACCAGGGACGAATACACCCCTGCACCACCAGCCCAGCCCGTTCCTCAGGCCTGGATCAACTACGAGCAACAGCAGCAGCTGCAGCAAACTCAGCCTTCTCAATGACGGTACCCCGGGGGCGAAGGCAAACAATGTGATGGTCTTATGTCCTTAATGTCTTTAGCCAGCTCCTTCCTCACTTTCTCCCCTCCCAGCAAAGAGCCTCGTCTAACCCTTTCAGTCCAAGGACTGCCTGTCTCTTTCCTCATTGATACTGGAGCTACTTTCTCTCTTTTAAATCATGCCCCCTCTCCCTGGCTATCCTCTGAGGTTAAAACTGCAACTGGGGTGGAAGGCAACCCACAGTCTCTGGGACTCACTTTGCCTCTAAATGTTATTTATGCTGATAAATGTTTTTCTCACCGTTTTCTTTTTTCCCCAGCTTGTCCGATCCCTTTGATGGGCCGGGATTTACTCTGTAAGCTTGAGGCTACTTTAACCTGCACTCCTGAAGGGGTAGGATTATTGATGACAGTGTTAGGAGATTCGGCCCCAACTCAGGGTAATTGGGAACCCCCCTTCTCACCCCTGACCTCACTGACTTGCCTTCAACCCTCTGGGGAATTTCTGACACTGATGTTGGCCTGCTCCTTTCGGCAGAGCCAGTAAGGATTCAAGTGAAGCCCTCCTTAGCCCCCCCGTCAGTCCCCCAATACCCCCTGTTGCTGGAAGCCCGGGAGGGCATCCGCCCCATTGTCGAGGGATTCATTGCACAAAAGCTAGTCCGCCCTCAGCGCACTCCCTGTAATACCCCTATACTGCCTGTCAAAAAGCCTCCTAAAAAGGACGGAGACCCTATTCGTTGGCGCTTTGTACAGGATCTACGGGTTATTAATCAGTATGTGGTCCCTCTTCATGCAGTAGTCCCTGATCCAGCTACTATCATCAGCGATCAGCCAAATCCCCTGGGATGCTGAGTGGTTCACTGTTATTGACTTAAAATCAGCCTTTTTTCAGCATTCCTGTACACCCAGACTCTCAATATCTCTTTGGTTTCACCTGGGAGGGACAAAGTTATGTCTGGCAACGACTTCCTCAAGGCTACAGAGACAGCCCCACGATTTTCAGCCAATGCCTCCACCACGACTTGGAAGGCTTCACCAGTCCGCAGGGATCCACGTTAGTCCTATACGTAGATGACATCCTACTAGGTAACCGCGAAGAAGCCGCCCTCCGCATCGATGGTAAGGCACTTTTATTATACCTACACACCAGAGGCCACAAGGTAGACCCTAACAAGATTCAGTGGGTCTCACAGAAGGTCCGATATCTGGGCTTCCTGTTAACCCCAGAGGGGAGACAAATGGACCCAGTCCGCATAAAGACTATCCAAAACTGCCCTCTGCCAAACACCAAGAAACAACTTCGAGGTTTCTTAGGATTAATTGGCTTCTGTCGCCCCTGGTTGACGTCCTGCGGGGAGTTAAGCGAACCGCTCCACCGACTCACTGCTAACCTTGCTCCTGACCCTTTGCAGTGGTCCCCAGACACGATCCAAGCCTTTCAGTTACTCAAGGACAGTGTGGCCTCCTCCATGTCTCTCCGCGCCTCCAATTACAGCAAACCCTTTCACCTTTTTGTCCACGAGAGGGGCGGAATTGCTAGTGGCGTCCTTACCCAGCTGAGCAGGCCCCACCATTTCCTGCTTGCTTTTTACTCCCAGCAGATCGACCCTGTCGCTCAGGGAACCCCATCCTGCACCCGGACTCTGGCAGTAGCTGCCCTGCTGATCACAAAGGCAAAGAGCCTGACCCTGGGTCATTTTACCACGGTCTGGTCAGCCCTTCTGCGTAAGGGCACGACCCAAGTCTTTTCGGCCCATCGTCAGCAGCAGCTAGAGGCCGAACTCTTAGAAGACACTAACCTAATTTTTGAAAGGTGTGGGCCCCTTAATCCAGCTACCTTGCTTCCTGACCTGCCAGTCCTCCAGGATCAGCACGACTGTGTGGAAGTAGTTCATAGCATCTTACAGATAAGGAACAACCTGTTTGACGTGCCACTGGACAACCCTGATTGCATCCTCTTCTCGGATGGAAGCTCCTTCTATGTTGATGGCAAGCGTTTCACCGGTTATGCAGTCACCTCTGAATGGGACATTCAAGAGGCCGCCTCACTGCCAGGCAACTGGGGAGCCCAAGCCGCCGAACTCTATGCCCTGGCCCGAGCTTGCCAGTTGGCCGCTGGTAAGACCGTTACCATTTTTACTGATAGCAAGTATGCTTTTGGAGTTGTGCATTGTCACATCCACCTCTGGAAGTTTCAAGGTTTCCAGACAGCTGCCGGTAAACCCATTCAGCACCTCCCCCTCATCCACAAGCTTTTGGATGCCCTCCAAGAACCCTCGGTCCTGGCTGTAGTTCACTGCCGGGCCCATACTAAAGATGATAGCCCCGTCACCCGTGGGAATGCCCTGGCTGACACCTCCGCCAAGGTCTTACCCTTAGCCATGCCCACGTTGGCTATTGTAACCTCCCCCTTTACTCCACCGCACCCCGTACCGGTACCCGCTGCTGAACTACAGTCATGGGAGAGCCTCGGAGCCACTCTGGTCAAAGGGACCTGGCTTATGCTGGATGGCCGAGCCTGCCTCCCTCGCTCCACATACCCCGTGGCAGTTCGCTGGCACCATGATAAGGGGGGTCACTACGGCACGCATGCCCTTGTGGACACCATCGCTCGCTTTTGGTATGCTCCAGGCATTCAACCCTACTGCCTGTCAATAGTGAAAGCATGCAGCACATGTCAGCGTAATGGACCTGCTCCGCCTCTTAACAAAATTAAGGGTGAAAGACCTCCGCCTGCTGCTCCATTTCAACATCTTCAAATTGACTTTGCAGATATGCCAAAGGCTTTTGGGAAAAAGCACCTCCTTGTTTTGGTTTGCCTTCTGACTTCATGGGTCGAAGCTTTTCCTACTGCTAATTGTACTGCTGCCACAGTGGCAAAGATCCTCCTTAGAGACATTGTACCCCGTTTTGGCATCCCTCTCATACTTGATTCAGATTGCGGACCCCACTTTACTGGTAATGTCCTTGGCCGTTTAGAACAAGGACTGGGCATTTCACACTCCTTTCATACACCCTACCACCCCCAGTCTAGTGGGAAAGTTGAGCGTATGAATAGGGAGCTTAAGCTTACATTGGCTAAATACTGTCAGGAAACAGGGTTAAAGTGGCCTCAGGTACTTCCCTTGGTCCTGTTTCACCTTCGTACTCGCCCAACCCGTGTATTGGAATTATCCCCCTTTGAACTGCTCTATGGACACCCCCCTTTCAAAGGCGGGGCGCTACCACGTGCTGATGTTTCACTATTGGGAGGGGATCATATGACCGCGTGCCAGTTTCTCTCCCTACAGGCTCGCCTCCATACCCTTTGGAAAGCCTCGCAGTTTTTCCAGATCGTGCCACTAGAAGAACAGATCCACCCGTTCCAACCAGGGGACTTCGTCTGGGCCAAAAAGTTCGTTCGTGGCGACGCCCTCCAGCCGAGGTTTACTGGACCCCACCAGGTTCTTTTAACAACCCAGACTGCAGTGTTCCTGGAAGGACGCAAATCCTGGATCCACCACTCCCACGTCAAGCCAGCCGTAGTGGACCACAGTGACGGACCAGCAGCTCTTGCCACCACTGAGGACACTGCCTCTGACCAGTGGACCAGCTTACCTCTTTCAGACATCAGACTTAAATTGACTCGAAAAAAATGAGAGGACCTTTTATTCTGACAACTGTATGTTTTTTATCATGCCTTTTTAGTTTATTTTCTGCTTATGAAGATAATGCTTTTATTAGATATTCCCACGAGGTTAAAACTCATATTTTAGGAAATAGAAGTAATTGCTGGGTATGTACTCAATTTCCAGTAAATGCAGAACAGGGACTCCCCTTCACACCCATTCCCCTGACCACTGCTAATATGACTTGGATGCCACCGGCTAGAGTAAAAGATCCAGTCCAACACAATCTTACATGGGACAAAACAGGAGTGCCAATTAACAGATATCTCAGGGTAACCAATCAGACAGGATCACTGTGTTTTGTTAAAGAAAAGGGATCAACTTTTGTGGGAACAAGTAAATGCAACATGTATTTTAATGGCACCGCCTTTAGTAAAAATCTTGGCTTCAAGCCTTGCGCATCCCACTTATCCCATATGTGGATCCCTCACAAGCCTTCAGAGTCAGCTTTTAAGAAACCCTGCTCAGATCACGAGGGTGTCCAACTAATTGTTAAGGGATATACGATTGCCTTCTACAACTGCTCAAGCAGTACTACATTGCACTTTGAAAACACCACTACCAAATTGTGCCTCTGCGGTTCGCACGACCCCTCTGCGTTACCAGGGGAACAGTGGTTCAACGGGTGGTGGGTTACCTCCTACTTTGAGAGATGGAATACCCGAAACGCAATGTATGGAACATACTGGGTGTGCGGGCCCAAAGCTTATTACTTTCTCTCCCCTGATTGGGCAGGGTCATGTTATTTAGCGTGGCTCACACCGCCTTCTCGCATCTCCCTCACCCCCCCCCCATTTTCCCCACGTTCGTAACATCCGTGAAACCTTCAGAGATATTAATATCCGTGATGGTTTGTCGTGGCAGCGGTGGGCTGGTCTTATTAGCTTGAGGGGTGGTGTCATCCATCTACAGGGACTACTAGAATCTTTAACCAATGAAACTGCGACCCTATTTGAGAATCAGGCCGGGGAAATGTCCCAACTGCGCCAGTTAGCTTTGCAAAACCGAATGGCTTTAGACATAATGTTAGCAGCCCAGGGAGGAACTTGCGCCCTCATAAATGAAGAATGCTGTGTTTTTGTGAAACGACACCTACCCTGACACTTTTCAACGTACCAAACATCTAAGGGGAATGGCTAAGAACTACTCCTCTGGCCAGCCACCTTATGATTGGTGGGGAGCCTTATGGAATTGGCTGCCTGGATTTGGGTGGGTTAAAAAATCTTGGTGGGTATTGTTGGGGCCATAGTAATCCTTATAATACTGTGTTGCTGTATTCAGTGTGTCCCCTCCCTCATAAACTCATGTGGGTCAGTTTATTCTTTTCCTACTTCAGCCAAAGGCCTTACTCTCTTCGAGTTGGCCCAGGCTGAAATTATAGCGGCCCTTGGCTCCTTAAAATGGGGTGTAGCTTTTGGTAAATAGTTATCCCAAAGCTACAAATGGAGGAATGTTGAGTCTGAACTTTTCATGAGTTTAAACTTAACCCAGACTTGATGTCTCTATCTGAAACTTTTAATCAAAGTTCTGACCTGCGAACTACTCATGACACCCCCCCCCTCCCAATAAGTAGCCATCTCCTCCTTTGTCTTCTCTAATTTACATTTTAACCTGTTTTATCCTGTAGAATCTTGATTGATTATGCATGACCATTATGATCTGTTAATCACTTTGTTTACTTCTGTGTATAAACATTGATGCTCACCCCTAATAAACTTGCCACACTTACTCCGAAGCTTTTCTGTAAGCTAAGGATGGTGTGAGCCCGTTGATCAACGAATTGTTGTCTGGTCTCTGACAGACTTGTGAGCCCCATACCAACTCCACACGAACTCGGGTGCTGGAGAGGTGAGTAAGGACTTGCTTTTTACCTAACACCTTGAACATGTAGGTGATCAGTTTGGATCCAGTCAGGAGGGTTGGTGGCTCTCAGCTCCAGCTCCCACATCACCAATTCACTGCCATGCTTGGCACTCATTGGCAGACCCAGCAGAGTAGCCAAGAACTGCACGGCCTATGAAGACTGAACTACCCCATTCCCAGAACAGTTGCTCAGACCAGGGACCAGGCCTGCTGGCAGGGCAGCATGTGGGGGATGGATGCTTGCTCTGTAGCTAAATCTCAGCTAGCTCCATCAGTACAAACCTCTCTGCATGTCCTTGTTTATGCTCAGGAGTCAGCACCAGTACAGCTACACAGATCGCTGACTTTGGGCTAATCTCTTGCCTAGGCAAAGCCGCAGCCGCAGACAGGAATATCAGCATTCCATTCCACAGACTGCTCATCAGCAAGTGCTAACAGAGCTGCTGAGAAATAAACTGGCTTCACAGCACACACCACTGCACTCCGGTTTCTTGACACAAATCCAAAACTCTAGGCTCACAGTGTTATTGGCAGCACAAGAAACCCATTTTCAAAAGACGTGCCCTGCTAGAAGGTGGGAGTATTTGGGATTCCTGAATACCACAGCTATCCAGAGAGCAGATTTTACTGGAACTGAACAAAAGCAAATCAATTCTAGAGATATTTTACAGTTTGCTCCATTAAATGTGTGGTTCGAGAAAGCAATGGATCATGGTGCCATTCCTTTTTGCAAAACATTTGTGATATTAAAGATGTCCACAGCTATTGTATATTATGGTGTATTGAAAAGTGTGTTAAAATTACAAGCTGTCACTTTGGGGTTTCCTGGTCATGCTTGCTGGTGAGGTGGCTTTGTAGGGAAGCAAGCCACCTGGGTCTTCAGCAGATACTCTGCAAAGATTTCCAGGAAGGGCATGTTCATAACCCCATTCAGCAAAAGGACAGCTGCCTGTGAAAGGGTACTGTGACAGGGTACTGGAAACCACTCCCACCATCCCACTCTCTCGTCCCAGCTGCTAATGTTTCACTTCTCAGTGAACCTGAAGAAATGTTACTTTCACAGGGAGCTGTTTTCCCGAGGTCACAGATCTCAGGCCAGCCCATGAATGTATAAGGGGAAAACACAAGGGCTCTCTCTCACCAGTGAGCCAACGAGTCACCATAGAAACCCAGGCAGGGCTCTGACGAAAGGCCACGCTGGCATGGCCCTGGAACCTTAGAAAAGTTCTTGTCTGGTTTGAAGCACTGCCAAGTTCCCTGAAAGGGAGTGCCCACTTTGCTGCTCACCCTCATGCACGGCCCCTGAGCCTTAGAACCACACTTACGCTCAAATGGATATATTTTGCACACGCCTACACCCACACCCACACACCTCTCACTAAGGTGCACCAATCATTTCACCCATCGCTTCCTATGCTCAGAAATGCAGAACCCTGGAGCCAAGGTTAGCGAGCTAGTTACAATCCCCAGCCTGGTCAGTTTCCTGATGAACAGGTAGCATGCCTCTGTTTGGCTCCTTGTAAAATCTTCACCCCACCTTTAGCCTTTTGCAGGTTGAACGCCATGAATGCCCGAGATCAGCCTGGGATCTAACACTGGTAAAGCCAGACTGAGTCACCCCCAAACTCCATAGCCTAGCTGCTCCACAAGGGACTCTGTGCCCATTACAAATTTCAATGACCAAACTTTCTTCATAACTCCGTTTGGTGAAAGGACTGTGTGGATTTAACAAAACCAAAACCAAGGAAAGGGGCTTTCACTTCCTAAGGCAGCCGACCCATTTCATTTTGAGAGTGCCCTTCAGCCCATGACCCAGCAATTCCAGCCCAGGAGAGGCCTTGCTTGGAAAGCTCTGTGGTGTTAATTGTGGACCTGGCTGCTCATCATGGCTTGGTGCATACTAGGGACGAAGGGTCTCAGGCATCTGACCTGGTGGGAGGAACCAATTCCAAGCTCCGTGGCTGTGCTGGGACAATGCTGGAGAACGTGGTAGCAAACGCTTTGAGTAGCTTTTCCTGGGCAAAGGCTTGCAGGAACATGTGCCCCATTTCCAAAGTGCCAGGCACAGCAACACGCATCAGCTGACATCTGCATATGCCTGGCTTCGCACCAGGGGAGGACCAAGGCCAGCACTGTTCCAGGTGTGGTGCAGTAGTCACGCTCCTGTTCACTGGCTGCACCCAGTGATTATGGGCCTGGCTTCTCCGTGGCTGTTGAGCTCTTTCAAGTTAAGCCAAGTGGCGAAATGCAATTCTGGGAGCCCTCCAGCCCCATTTCAATCCAGGCAAGAGACACACTGGGGGAAAGGATATGATGGGAGACACATACACACCTGCATCTGCTCTGAAAGCCCCAGCATTCCTGGGACTGACTTTTCCCCCCTTACAACGACAGCACCAACACAACCATTGCAAAGGAATCTAATGAGGCTGCAAAATAGAGAGAAATAGAAGTAGAAAGAGCAGGTGCAGTCCCCGCAAGAGTCCCGTGGCCCATACCTCACAGGCTTAGATGGAAGCTCTACGTGTCTGCATGTTGGTGGTGGTGCAGCCCAGAGGGTTGATCTGCGGGGCAAGGAGGAGCCAGTCTGTGCAGCTCTGAGCCCTGTTTCAATGTAGGTGAGAGGCCACAGAGAGATGTGGGCCAAAGGGCAAGGCCTGAGGGAAAGACTAATTGAAAGCCTTGGAATGAAACTAAGCAGGGGCCTGGAGGGTTCAGGGGACTTGGAAGGCGGGCAGGCTGCTGTAGGCACAGCGTTATGGAATTGCACCCCAGCTCCAGCATGCAGACCCTGGCTTGACCGAAAGCAGAGAGAAAAGGCTGGAGTTAAGGTTTTCCTAGGAACATTGACTGAGTCATGTTGCACCTCTGGAGGATTTTCCAGCCCTCTCTGGAACGTGCAGTTTAATATATTTCTGTGTCTGTTACATAGGCACCACATCTGACGTACACCTGCCAGGCAGGCATGCTAACATTGCTACAAAACCCTGCACTTTTGCATCCTTTCCATTGAATGCACTGTTGCCATTGCGCAGTTAAAATGCAACAGGGCCGGCCTGGAAACCCATATCTGAACCCCATACACACCATTTGGCTGAGTTCATCTTCACAGCCCAGCCCCATCTCCAGCACAATCACAGATTGGTGGGAGGGGGAAGGGGTTGCTTACACGTAAAGCATTATACCATGGTTCCAGTTACACTTCAGTGCATGGGGTTAGGGACACAGGGTTTCCCACCTTGCCCTCATGCCAACCAATAGCAGCAGCAGTTTACTGCAAAGCAGGATTAGCAGCACATTGGTTTCTGCTGTGAGGTTGTGACCGATCTGTTTACAAGCCATGTGGTATTCAGCCACTAGAGCCCTATGCACTGTAGAGTTTCAAGCAGGACATGGTTCTTGATAAACAAAAGGGAACAAAGCAGGAACTCAAGCTGTGTGGAAGCCTGTTTGTTTGCAGCTGTAGTAATTTTCCTCTAACTTCATCCCGTATAAGATGAGGCCCTGTCCACACATAAAAGTTGTACTACTTTAGCTATAGTGTGGACTCAGGCTATGTCTACACTACAGATCCTTTGCCACCTTACCTCTGTCAGTTTAGCTATGTTGGCATAGCCCCCAGCACTGGCATAGCCTTCACCACCAGGAGATTTTCTGATGACGTAGGAACCCTACTGCCCCGAACGATATTAGCTATGTTTATAGAAGCACTCGTCTGCTGACATAGCTGCATCTACACTGGGGCTTTTGCCAACATAGCTGTGTCACTAAGAGATGTGTTTTTTCACCCCCTGACCAACAGAGCTATGCCAGTATCAGTTTTACAGTGTAGACCAAGCCTCAGTTATATCAGTATACGGGTGCTTTATAGCAGTATAGCTATTCCTGCACAGAAAAGCAAATGAACCAGCGTGGCATAATTGTGTCCACATTAGGGCTGTTACTAGCATATTTCAGGGGAGAGGCAGGAAATCACCCTCCGAACGCCCTTCAACAGACTGATCCCAGCTGTCACAATGAGGGCTGTATCTTTGCAACCCTTTTTTGTTTTTTTAAATGAGACCTCAGAATTTGCAGAGCGCCATTAAAACTGCAGAAGTAATGATTTTTTTTGTAATTCCTCCAATTCTCTCTCCTCCTGCTGCTATTTTGTTGCAGAGGAGTTCGCTGCGAATGTTTCAATGTGCCATTGACAATCTCCTCTGTCAGCAGCTCACACAGGGAATATGTAGGGACAGGGGGAATATGTGGGAGTGTGACTGAAAGATCCAGAGCAAAAGCCTGGCTAGTCAGTAAAGAGAGCTGACCTCTGGGAAAAAAGCCAGGGTGTACAGAAAACCAGTCACTGGCTTGGCCGTGGCCAATCCAGCTCACACCTCGGTAGGGGAGGAGGGTAGATTGAAATTGTTGGAGCTGATGAAAACATTTCCAGTGGACTATTGTTCCAGTGGAAATGCTGTTCTGTGTATTTGTCTTGGGAACGCATCAGTTTCATTTAGCTAAAATGAAAAGAGCATTCTGATCGGGGCAAAACTTCTCGTTTCGAAGGTTTTGAAACAGAATGGTTTGACCTTTTATTTCAAAAACACTGCTCATTTTGCAATTTATTTTATACTATAAAATATTTCTTTGATGTGGAAATCAAATCCAAATATGAAATGAATCTTAAACACCATTTTGGGGAAATTTTATTTCACAAGAAATTTTGAAATTCTTTGGTTTTGTTCCAGATTTGGAACTAAAAATATTTTGAAATCATTGAATTGTCCATGAAACGGAAATTCCAGTTCCTGCCCTGCTCTATTTCTATATTTACCCAGAAAAGAAAATTGCAGGTGCAGCAATGGTTTACTGCTTAAAATCCATTGTTCCCAGGGCTGCAGGGGAAGAACAGCCCTGTGGTCTGGCAGTCAGGAGGAACATGGGAGCTTGTATTCCGGAGGCAGACGCATGGGCCGCTGGGCACCCAAGTCAACTCTGAAGTGATGACACAGTCTTAGAACATTTCCTCAAAGAGCCCCACCTGCACCTCCGCAGCAATGACGGGCTCATGCTTACGTTTCCAAGCTACTCTATGTACCACCCAGCAGGAGATGCTGGGCCCTATCCGTCTGCTCCAGGGACACAGGGGGTACTGCTGCAATGGCCAGGCTCTTCGGTCTGAACTACACAGTGCCTCCCACAGACCACCCCAGATAAATCTGATCCTAACAGTTATCAAGCCCGCCATGCACTTCCAACCATTGGTGAAAGCCAAAGTTTCCCCTCTGCTACCTGACCACCGCACCCCCACACCAGACCCAAAGCAGTCTGCCTCCTGGCTAGTCCTGACACTGGCTGACCCACAACTCCCCTCTGACTCTGATCCACCTCAGCTGCCAGAGGGACTCCCCCCCAGCTTCAGAAACCCTCTGCAGCAGGGACTGGCACACTCGCCAGACCAGCTGCCAGCTAACCCTGATTTCAGACCTAGCACCCCGAGAGCTGCAGAAAGTGTCCCCACCTTCCGGAGCCCAGGGACCCAACACTCATAGCCACAGTCACATCCGAGCGGCTCAGGACTGGCTCTCATGCTGCTGGCAGCCTGGGGCTCTCAAACTAGGGACCCAACACTCATAGCCACAGTCACATCCGAGCGGCTCAGGACTGGCTCTCATGCTGCTGGCAGCCTGGGGCTCTCAAACTCTTCAGGGCTGTGCATGGAGCTCTGCCTCCTGCAAGCCTGAGCCGCCCAGCACCTGCATCTCAGCAGCTGCTGGGCCCAGGTGCCTGCCCATGTGTGGAAGGGAGTCTCCTGCCACTTCATGGGCACCCTCAAGATTTCATGGGATGTTATTTCTAGGACAAGCCAGCCTGGGGGCCAGGGGAGGTCAATGGGAGGGAGGTGCAGACACCCAGCACTTCTGCAGCATCCTGCCCATGGCGCGTCACGTTCGGGGAACATCTCTGGCCACAGTGTCATGCAGGAGGTCAGCCGAGATAGCCCAGTGGTCCCTTCTGGCCTTGGAGTCTAGGAATCTGTAAAGTTAGGCAGCCAAAACTCGAGGCTGCTGAAAATCAGTGGCCACTTTTGGAAACCTGGCTTTTATTTTTGAAAGATCTTGTGAGTGACTATTCTCCATCCTTCCTCGCAGAACCAGGAGCGCAAACGCTGCTCCCTCCCTGTTCTTCTGGCTGTGGACTGGCTAGGCCACAAGTGATAGCCAGGAAAACTCTAGGGACAATTCTAGGAAAAGTCAGGATCTAGGTAAGAGCCTGCAGTGAAGCCAAACCCACAGGCTCCATCCTTCAGAGCCCGAGCAACACCCAGTGTCTACACAGCTCTGTTCAGAGCACTAACCCAAGTCTGTGGAGCCAGCAGGGGTGGCTCCAAGCCCCAGCATGCCAAGCACGTGCTTGGGGCGGCATGCCGCGGGGGGCGCTCTGCAGGTCGCCGGGAGGGCGGCAGGCAGGCTGCCTTCGGCAGCGTGCCTGCAGATGGTCCGCTGGTCGCACGGCTCCAGTGGACCTCCTGCAGGCGTGCCTGCAGATGGTCCGCTGGTCGCACGGCTCCAGTGGACCTCCTGCAGGTGTGCCTGCGGAGGGTCCGCTGGTCGCACGGCTCCAGTGGACCTCCTGCAGGCGTGCCTGCAGATGGTCCGCTGGTCGCACGGCTCCAGTGGACCTCCCACAGGCACGCCTGCGGAGGGTCCGCTGGTCACGCGGCTTCAGTGCAGCTGCGGGACCAGCGGACCCTCCGCAGGTACGCCTGTGGGAGGTCCACCAGAGCCACGGGACCGGCGACCGGCAGAGCACCTCCCACGGCATGCCACCGTTCTTGGGGCGGTGAAATGTCTAGAGCCACCCCTGGGAGCCAGGCTGGGTGGCTCGTTCCCGCAGGCTCTAAAACTTTCAAAAAATGTTCAGCCTGAGGTGGAGGTCATAAGTAACTGAAAAAAACAGGGACTTTTAATGGGAAGTGCCAGGCCACATCAATATTAGACCTTTCCACCGGCACTGCCTATCATTAGCCAGAATAATTCCCTCCCCATGTGTATTTGAAGCCAGGGAAGTCTGTGCAAATCTAATCCACATCCTTAGTTCCCCCAAGGTGCTCTGATATGAGGGCCATGGACACAGCACATAGTCCTGGATTTGGGGAAGAGGCTGTTCTGGGGCACCGGATGGAATCCCTCCTCAGGCACATGTGTGGGATGTGACTGAATTGGGATGCTCTTGAGAGTGGGATGGCCAGTGGGATCTTGCCAGAGTAGCTGCCCTTGGATGGAGAGAGTCCTTAGCTCAGTGACAGCCCAGTTCCGGGGCACCCGGATGTACATGTAGCAGCTGGACTTTTGGGAGACCCATCCGGCAGGACAGTCGGTTACATGTACAGCTTCTGTGTATGAAAACAGCAATAGAGGGTTATCCATGGCCGCTGTATCCACCCTACCTCGTGCATGCCGTGTGTGGTGGAGTTAATCACCAAGTGTCAATTTGAGCAAAGCGGAACTGGACGCTGGGCCCCCGCCACTGGATGACACCTATGCTCTGCTCTACAGTTACAGACTGAAATAAGCGCTGCAGAACTTGCTTCCGCCAACAAGCCCCAACGACTGACACTATATTACCCTCCCCTCAAATTCAAGCAATTCCTGACCCCGATGTACCATTGCAACATTAACTGATGCCCACCCTGCAGCAGTGGCCACAAATACTTCCTCAGCTCAGCTGGCCAGAAACCCAAGCCCATTCCTCTTGGATGCAGACTTAGCCACGGAGACCCATGCTTGTGTCACCGCTGGATACCCCTGAAGGCTGTCCAGACAAGGCAGCCTGTTTACTATCCATTACTCCAGACCCAGGAAGAGTTCATGATTCTGGGCCTTTATATTCAAAACTGACAAGGGCTGAGCTCTGTGAAAACTCAGCTCTCCCCACCCTTCTCTACAGCAGCTGTGCCCCGCAGGGAGACAATGGCTGGGGGAGCCCAGCCACCATGTGAGGGATGGCAAAGGGCATTGTTTGTGGCTTGCACCATGCATAGTAAGTCCGTACTGTGGGGCAGGATTAGACTCTATTGGGCGACACTCCTTTAACAGGAAGTGGGAAAGACTCTGCAACCTGCCTCCTGGGCAGTAGGGTTTATGTGGTGTATTCCAGGACACTCTGCTTAGAAGTATGGGAAAGGGAGCAGGAGTTTGAACACGAGCTCTCCACTGCAGGACTGTTGTGGTTTCTTTGTCACACCTTGCTCTAGTCAAGGCCCCCCGGAAATGTGCAATAACCCAATTCAATGATTTGATCTCGTTGCCTGTAATGACCAGGAATGTTCTCCCGAGTACCCCATTAAGGAGGCACTCCATGAATTTTGCATAGTTCCTTTTCCAGGAAATACCGAGCTGTGTGATAACTCAATCACTCATTAACTGTAAGGCTTGGAGCAGATCTCCAAATATTTTAATATTAACTCTGTGTCTTGTTACTCTGGTTTGGAGTAATTCCCACTTCCCCTCCAGATGTACTAGCCCATTTTCCTAGACGAACCCTGACCAGTGCATGGTTATTGACAAGATCTGGCTCCATGGGGTTCCACTGAGTACCTCAGATAAAGCTTCCTCCCCTAATTCAGAGCTTTGCCATGAGGGGGAACTCGCTGACAAGGCCAACTCCTGCCCCCAAGTGGAACGTGTCAAAGTGCTGGAGTGTTCTGCATGAGGCTAAGGGAAGGACTCTTCTGCCCTGAGCCATGGTTCCATCTGTGACTGTTGCAGCCTGAGCCAGCAGTATTCCCTACAGCTGCCGCACTCTGCAGGGCAATGAGCTACTAGCCAGACTGGGGGTCGCCAAGTATGTATCTACCCTTGACCTAACAAAAGGTTACTAGCAGATTCCCCTAACTGCCAAGACACAAGAAAAGACTCTTCTCCACGGCATTTGGGTTATACCAATTTAAGACCTTGCCCTTCAGCCTACACGGGGCTATGGCCACGGTTCAGTGCTTAATGGACGAAGTGTTCCACCTGCATGGGCAGTACACTACCGCATACACTGACAATATCGTCATTCACAGGCGGGACTGGAATGAACATCTGAGGCACATGATGGTGATATTGCAGGCCCTCCAGGAGGCAGGGCTAATGCCTAACCTGGCCAAATGCAAGCTGGCCAGCTGGGAGGTGAGGCACATAGGCTACCGAGGGGGGGCGGGCATCAAAGACTGCTAGTCAGCGAAGTACAGGCCTTAAAGCAATGTGCCATATGAACCGCAAAAATGCAGGTGCATCACTTGTAGGCCTTGCCAGGTACTACAGATGCGTTGTGCCCAATTTTGCCACCATTGCATCACCCCTGACTGATGTAATAAAGGGCACCAGCCCAAAGCAGATCAGGTGGTCCACAGTCTGTGGTAAAGCATTCTGGGAGCTAAAAGAGCATCCTGACCTCATCAAGAGCTTCACACTACAAATGGAAGCCTCTGATATAGGGCTGGGAGTGGTGCTTTCCCAGGACATCGACGGAGAGGAGCACCCTGTACTGTACATCAGTCAGAAGCTGTTCCCATGAGAAACATCCTTCTCAGTGACTGAATAGTAGGCCCTGCCAGTAAAATGGGCTGTGGATGTCTTAAGATATTATTTGTGGGGGAACCCCTTTCTCTTAGTGGCAGACAATGCGCCATTACAGTGGTTACATTCTATGAAGGATACCAATCCCAGGATCATGCATTAGTACCTCTGCTTGCTACCTTACAGCTTCCAAACATGTCACAGGGCTGGGAAGAACCATAAAAACAGATTTTTTTGAGAGCCATGGGTGGTGGTGGTGCAAGGACCACAAGGCAATGCCCTGCCATCTGATCTGAGGAGGAGGGCCTTTGATGGGGTGTATAAACTCCTCTCTGGACAGCAGAGGGTTAAAGAGAAGCTCTGGGCTCAGGAGGCCCTACCCCTCCGAACCTTGCTGAGCATGCTCCAGTTGGAGGCAAGGTTTAAAAGGGAGCTGGCCGACTCAGTTTGGGGTGGACAGAAAACGGAGAAGAACCTGCTCTAAGAGCTCCAGGGGCATCGACAGATCCAGACCAGAAGAAGGAACACCGGTGAGCAGCAGCTCTCACAGGTCAGAGACAGGTAGTCCACCTGCAAGGCAATGCTTGCAGGGACAAATTGCAACACACTGTGGGGAAGAGGGAGATAGGAAGTGGCCCAGGGAGGCTGACTTGAGGCACTGCAAGGTGAAAGATGCTGGACAGGCCTCACAGGGCGCAAGGTCTGAACCTGGTGGAGTGGGAGGGCCCAGGTTCCCTATCCCTCCTAGGTGACCCCTAGGCAGGGTGACCACCAGCAGCGGCAAACACTAGGCGGCAGACAGCAGGATTCGTTCACATGGCCCTTTAACGATCTGGTGGCAATCACCTTGATGTATATTCCACACTTTAGCTTCCTCTGAGTGTCAATAGGCCCCTCCCAACAGGTGAGACATCTTGTCTGGTGAGTATTTATTCAGCTAAGGCTAAAATACACCATTCCCAGGAAGGAAAAGCTCTAATGCTTGATAAGAAAATTTTCCAACTATTGTTAGTTTCTCAATCCAAACTCCCTAATTCATGGATGAGCCTATAACTAAAGAGAGCCCCTGCCTGGTGGCAGACTAGAGTAACTCCACCCCCTTGCCCTTTGGTCTCCTATATGCTAATTAAGAGCCAGAGGAGAGGGAAAACAAAATGTGGGTTTAAAGCAGTCCGGAATAACTTGCTGGTGACCCAAGAACCTGAAACTTCCAGAGGTCAAACATCCAGATACCTCAGGAATCCTAAATATATTAAATCTTTCACCGCAGCTTAGAAACTGTACATTTGTTTGCTGTGTGACTCAGATCTACGTCTCTCTGTGAAAAATCTCTCATGTTCCTCTAATGTAATGTCTCATATCAGATGCCAAGCCTTGAAAGGTGTGAAGTGAAGAGTGTTAGATATAATCAAAACAACGTATGCACCATGTCCACTAGAGTTACAAGCCTAAAAGGGGGTTTACTTGTTTTCCTTGCAAATGACTTTGGCACCCTAGAAATGATACAAATTGTATTGCATAAATAGGAAGGTTGAAAGATATAATCACCTCACCAGTGTATAACTTTTGGATATTAAGAGAAATTGCTTAAAAGGGGGATCCAATTGATAGGGCTAATAATGAAATGAAATCCATGAAATGAATCAAACCCTCCAACTAATGAAGAAATGTGTTACACACTGATGCCATCTACTGGATATTGCCAGAAGCAGCAGAGGAAGTAAGGAAGCTGTAAGACAAGAGCCTTTTGGTTAATGGCCAATAGGAATCAGAGGGTTGCCCCCAGCAAGCCCTGAAATCGAGGAATACACAGCTGTGGTCAACTTGTGGAAACCCACAGCTTGCTGAGCTCCCATGTGGGAAAGACTTGTCCTCTTCCAGGGTCACAGAACTAAGCAGAGCTCACTGAGCCCTGTGTGGAAGGGACTCGCCCCCATTCCAGGGTTACAGGCTAAGAAGTGCTGAGATTTCATTTCAGACTGTACTTCTCCTGCTGTTCTTTAATATAAATAAGTGAAGTTACCTGTTTAGTCTACACTCTCTAGTGAGACATCAAGTAGCCGTACAGTATTTTAGATTGTAACTAATGTTGTATGCACATTTTCCTTTATAAGTCCAAGCAAATTGCCCCAACAGAGATCTGAACCAAAACTTTAACCAATCACTTTTGATATTCTAAATTTGTCCCTTTCAGAGCAAACCATTAACATGTTGCACTATCTCCCAGCTTCAACAACAAAGCTGCTGGTGGCTTTTTTTGTAGCATCTGTACTTTCCAACACCAGGCAGTCAACAGAGTGACACTAGCAGAGGGGGCAGAAGACAAAAGCCAAGTATGGGGAGTAAGATCAGAACCATGTTTTCAAATTACAGACAAGCACAGTATACAGGATGGAATCATATTTTGAGGACACAGAGCTGTTGTCCCCACCTCATTACACAGGGATATTATGCAAACAGCACATGCCTCACACCTGGGCATTGACAGCTGGCTGACACAAGCTCTAGAGTAGGTTTACTGGCTAGGAATGAATACACAGCTCCGCCCCTTGGTAGACACCTGCCGGTAGTGTGATAACCACCAGCAGAAAGAGACTGTTACCACAGGAGCTGCACCCTCAACCATGGGAAAAGGTGGGAGCTGACTTATTTACCTTGAAGGAACAGCAGTCCTTGATTACAGTGGACTACAGTTCTGATTTTTGGGAGGACGATGCCCTGCCTGATACAAGAAGTAAGTCAGTGACTAGCAAATGGAAGGCCCACTTTGCGAGATGACTGTATTCACTGACAACAGACCCAGTTTGCCTCAGAAGCAGTCAGGGAAATTGGACTCAAAGGGGTGTTTGACCACACACCTCCTTCCTCCCCAGCTACCTATGGAGTAATGGTAAGGTGGAATCTTCTGTGAAAATAGCCACAAGACTGTTTGTTACACAAGACTGTTTCTTCTGGTTCAGTCCCCTGGCTAGCATTGTTGGCACACAGGAATACCCCATCATAGGGTGCCAACACAGTCCAGAGCAGGCATGGATGGGTCAATGGACCAAAACCCTGCTACTAATGAGGGGAGGCCTGTTGTAGCTAGAAGGATGAGGATACTGCTGAGAGGAGCATGCAGGTGCTAGAATCCGACAAGTCAGCCAAGGACCTAACGGCCCTGGAGACAGGCACACCTGAGAGGATCCAACCACTAGAGACACCAGAAGCAGAAGCCTGAAGGAGCTGTGAGGGATGCAGTGGCACCCAGGTCATACGAGGGGACTACACCAGAAGAAGTAATCTGAAGGAAGGGGAGACATGAGCCAGTAGACACAATACCCAGAGACCATCCCAGAATGGAGAGCCAGTACCCTCCAGATGCCAACCATGCAGGGAGGGAGGAGACTCCACAGAAACAAAGTTTGCTAGACTTGGAGACAGGAGTCAGAGACGGGTCACTGCTGGTGTGGTCGCCAGTTGAGGAGCTCACATTCTCTGAAAGACTAACCAGCTGAGTCTGTGGCAATGATGAGACTCCAACTTGGTTCTGTGTTAGGAACCTCTGGCTAAAGGCACACGGGGGGTCAGGGCTGGCTTTAGGCATCACAGGGCCTGATTTGAAGGAGCTGCCGCTGAAGTCCCGCCCCTGTCTTCGGCAGCAGCTCAATCGCTGCCGCGGAGGAAGGTCCCTCCGCCGAAATGCTGCCAAAGACAGCAGCAATGATTGAGCTGCCACTGCCGCCAGTGGCGGGACTTCGGCAGCAGCTCCTTCGGGATGTTGCAGGGCCCTCTTAGGGGCATGGGGCCCTATTCCAGGGAATCGGATGAATTGCCCTAAAGCCGGCCCTGCGGGGGTGGGCATCAGTTATTTGTGTTTAATGTTTATATTAAAATGGTTGTAAAGTAGGGGTGATGTATTGCTATCAGTGAAATGGTGTCAGAAGGCCTGCGTTCCCTGGAAGGGCTGTTATTGACAGGACACCAGGGGAACAGGGAAGCAATTCAGCCACATGGATGGAGCAGGGCATGGGTTTAATAAAGTTTCATTTGCTCAACCTAACCTGCGTTCAGCGTTCAGCATTCAGCTTCAGCTCTGCGAATTCCCATATGGACTTCCCCTTCCTGCAGAGAGCTTTGAAGGGCTAGGACTGGCACCCTGGTCTCCTTTCCAGGGACAGCAGCCTGCTCAGGGCACCGCCAATATTTGATGACACGGGACAAACACCAATGAATTGTTTGATGCACTCGAAAGCCCAACCGGGAAGTGGGGCCTGGCACTTTTTATTGGGGTGGCTGGAAACTCAGCCAGCCTGCCATCCTCGAGAGAGGACTTGACAGACTAGCATCCTGTGACTGGCATTTGTGAAGACAAAGGAGGGAGAAGAGGCAAGGTAAGGAAGGGCTGGAATTCATCCACTTGTGCAGCACTCCTGCAGCCCTTTGAGAGCCAGGTGTGGCCCATGGAACAAAGACCCACTATGTCTGATACAACACCACAACATTAGCAGAGATTAAGAACAGTCAGAACAGCAGCTCTGTTTAACACGGGGGTCACTTTAAGGGGACTGGATTTGGACACTTGGCATCTACTTATAGTTGGAAGAATCAACGCAGCTGAGGTTCTCTGGGGCAGCCTTCAGAAGCCTGCAGGCCGGGGCCCTGTGATTGTGTGTTTGTACAACGCCTAGTACAGTGTGATCCTGGCCCATGGCAGGGCTCCAAAGCCCTGCCATAGGTGCCAACTTTCCCCTCTTTTACATGGGTGCTCAACCCACCCTCTGCCCCCGGGCCCGCCCCCACTCCACCCCTTCCATGAGGCCCTGCCCCTTCCCTGCCCCCATTCCAACCCCTTCCCCAAAGTCCCTGCCCCCACTCCACCCCCTCCCCGCCCCCATTCCAACTCTGTCCCCAAATCCCCGCTTCCTCCCCTGAGTGCGCCATTGTGACGATGCGGTTCTGGCAGGACCCAACTGAGAGTGCCAATTCAGGACAAATTTCTTAAAACAGGGCAGTTACAGCCCAAGGCTGGGGTGTTTTCACCTCTAAGGCAAACCAAACCAGCCAGACAAAGAGGACTTTGCTCTCACCCCACTGGCTAACCACAAGTTACACAAGCAATTCCCTTAGACACTCCAGTTTCCCAGTATCACCACCAGTGCCACTCGTTATGGGGACAAATGGTTATGAAAACCAATACCCCAGTAAAAGAAAAAAGGTTCTATCGATCCCAAAGGACCAAGCGCTAGACCCAGGTCAATATCAAATCAGATCTTACCCACAAATCACGCTATTGCCAATCCTTTAGAATCTAAAATCTAGAGGTTTATTCATAAAAGGAAAAAGATATAGATGAGAGCAAGAATTGGTTAAATGGAATCAATTACATACAGTAATGGCAAAGTTCTTGGTTCAGACTTGTAGCAGTTATAGAATAAACTGCAGGTTCAAATCAAGTCTCTGGAGTACATCCCCCGCTGGGATGGGTCATTCGATCCTTTGTTCAGAGCTTCTGTTTGTAGCAAAGTCCCTCCAGAGGTAAGAAGCAGGATTGAAGACCAGATGGAGATGAGGCATCAGCCTTTTATAGTCTTTTCCAGGCAAAGCCGTAACAAGGAATTTTTGTGCCCAAGGCAAGGGCTGGCTCCAGGCTCTTCGGCGGCAATTTGGGGGTGGGTCCCGCAGTCCCTATCGGAGGGAAGGACCCACCGCCGAATTGCTGCTGAAGAAGCAGTGGTGGTAGAGCTGCTGCTGAAGCGCCGCCGATTGCAGGGGTTTTTTTCTCCGCCCTGCTTGGGTGGTAGAGCTGCGCCCCTCTGCTTTGCGTGCCTGAGGCAAGTGCCTCACTCACCTCACCCTTGTTACGGCACCATTTCCAGGTGTAAGAACACCTCTTTGTTCTTACTGTGGAAAATTACAGCAAAATGGACTCTGGAGTCACATGGGCAAGTCCCTGCATACTTTGCTGAGTCACAAGGCATATTTTCCTTCTCGTGGGTCATTTGTGTAGCTGATGGTCCTTAATGGGCCATCAAGCGGGCTAGGCAGAGCTGACACCAACTTGTCTGGGGTGTCCCCCAGAAGCATAGCATAAGTTTGAAATACAGACAGTATAGAGCCAACATTCCTTTGGCCTTATTTGACCCCCTTTATACAAGACTTGGTGCAGGACCTTGGTTGCAACCATGTTCTATATGGTACCAGTTCAAGTCAATAACATGACACACACACCCCTCCCGGAACATGCAAACAGCTGTTTGGTGGCGGCCGGGTGGGAAATGATGAGAGGTAGGCGGAGGAGCAGGGATGTGGCGCGCTCAGGGAGGGAGGAGGAAGTTGGGGAGAGAAGCTTGGCTGCCGGTGGGTGCAGAGCACCCACTAATTTTTCCCCATGGATGCTCCAGCCCTAGAGTCAGTGCCTATGGGCACTGACACCATACCAATACATCTGGCTGAAGAGACCTGCACTTCAGCTCTCCAGTGCTTAGAGATTTAGGCACATGGCCATTTACAGGCTGAAGTAGCGGGGCCAAAAATCCCACGAAGTGCTGTCTTACTGAGCATGCAGCCTTAACTCTCTGATCACAACAGCTGGCTACTATTAGGTCAAGACCTTATTAACTTCTCACAGCAAGTGTGACAAGCCTCTGGGAAATGGGATTGCAAAGGGCTGAACAGAACCTGATCGCTCTCTTCAGGCACATGGGAAGCCGGCGGAATGAGCTTGCAGGGAATGTGTCAGCAAGCCACATGCAGGAGTTCAGGGAGTTAAGTGGTTTGCGTGGGAAAAGTTCACAGCAGATCACAGACCTTTGCAAGCAGAATGAACAGGAGTACTTGTGGCACCTTAGAGACTAACAAATTTATTTCAGCATAAGCTTTCGTGGGCTACAGCCCACTTCTTCGGATGTATAGAAGTGAACATACAGCAAGAAGATATTTATACATACAGAGAACATGAAAAGGTGGAAGTAGCCATGCCAACTGTAAGAGGCCATGGCTACTTACACCTATTCATGTTCTCTCTATTGTGGCAAGGCACCTTCTCGGTCTCCCCAGCCTCCACTGCTTTTAGCCCTGGCGAGACAGGCTTGGGTAATCTGGTCCCCCTTGGGACACAGGGGAAGTCTGTTCCTTTCCTCCACCAGTCCTTTTTAGAGTATATTTCTCCCTTGTGGGAGAGAGTACTGCCTCTGCTCCTGGTGAGGCTCGCTGTCTTGCTGCTCCTAACCTCCTGGCAACAGGGCTCCTTCTCTCTCCTGCCCCCCCTTCCTCCCAGGGGAGGGTTTTAAAAGGTCTCAGGCAGCCCTTAGTTGGAATCAGCTGATCCTAATTAACTTCAGGTAACTCCCTCTCAGCTTATTCTAATTGATACCTTGGCAACCCCTTCTCAGCTGAACCTGATTGACCCATAGTTACCCCCCAGTTGCTAGGGAGGAGGGCCTTTTAACCCTCTGAGACTGGTTTCTACCCCTCCCTTGTAGCTGTCTGTCCTGAGTTTATCACATTCCCCCCCCCCCACAACACTATAGGGTTGGGCTACTTGGGTCAGCGAACAGCGTACCCTTGAAAGGCCATCCGCGTTGCCTTGCTTGATTCTGGACCTATGTTGTACTCTGAAATGGAAGGGTTGTAGCAACAGGAACCACCTTGTCATTCTCGCATTTTTCTCTTTGTTTTGGTGCATCCTCTTCAGAGGGGCATGGTCCGTGACGAGGGTAAACCTCCGTCCGAGTAGGTAGTAGCGAAGGCTTTCTACGGCCCATTTTACTGCCAGGCATTCCTTCTCTACTACGGCATATTTACATTCCCTGGGCAGGAGTTTCCTACTGAGGAACAGGACTGGGTGTTCTTCTGCTCCAACCATTTGTGAAAGAACCGCTTCCAACCCAACCTCAGAGGCATCCATTTGCAAAATAAACTCTTTCTCCCAGTCTGGAGCTACCAGCACTGGGTCGGTGCAGAGGGTGGTCTGCAGATCTGCAAAAGCCTCCTCAGCCGCACTAGACCATCTTACTATGTCCGGGCCACGGGCTTTCATTAGGTCTGTTAGTGGGCATGCCCTGGTGGCGAAGTGCGGGATGAACTGCCTGTAGTACCCAACCAGCCCCAGGAATGCTCTGACCTGTTTCTTCCGGACTGGTCGGGGCCAATTCTGTATTGCCTCTAGCTTGTTGAGTTGGGGCTTCACCACGCCTCTCCCCACTATATACCCAAGGTATTTGGCTTCGGCTAGCCCAATTGCGCATTTGGAGGGATTTGCAGTCAGCCCCGCCTTCCTCAAGGTGTCCAGGACTGCTTCCACCTTTCCCAAGTGCGTCTCCCAATCTGGACTATGTATAATGACGTCATCAAGATAGGCGGCTGCATACTTGCCATGTAGACACAATAGTTTGTCCATGAGCCGTTGGAAAGTTGCAGGAGCCCCATGTAAACCAAAAGGGAAGACAGTGTATTGATACAGTCCCTCTGGTGTTGAAAAGGCCGTCTTCTCTTTGTCAGCTGTTCTTCCCAACTTTCTTTGGCAATGTCCAGTATACCACAGGGGTGGCGACCATATAACAGTTCAAATGGAGAAAACCCAGTTGAAGGCTGAGGCACCTCCCTTATCACAAACATTAGGTACGGTAGCAGGGTGTCCCAGTTCTTCCCATCCCAGCTCACCACCTTTCGTATCATGTTCTTTAATGTTCTATTAAAACGCTCGATGAGGCCATCGGTCTGCGGATGATAGACTGATGTCCTTAGGGTCCGTATGTGGAGCATTGCACTTAGATCCTTCATTAATTTAGATACAAAGGGGGTTCCTTGATCTGTCACGATCTCTTTGGGTATTCCCACTCTAGCAAAAATTTGGATTAATTCTTTAGCTATGGTCTTGGACGTAGTGTTCCGTAGGGGAATGGCCTCGGGGTATCGGGTGGCATAATCTAGCACCACCAGTATGTGCTGATGGCCTCGGGCTGATTTTTCTAGCAGCCCTACTAGGTCCATAGCTAGTCGCTCAAAGGGGACTTCAATAATCGGCAGAGGTACCAAAGGTGCCCTTAAGCGTGGTCGGGGCCCATGTAATTGGCATTCCGGACAGGAGGCACAATATCGTCGGACCGCCGCATATATTCCAGGCCAAAAAAACCTCTGCAGAATTCGATCCAGGATTTTATCTACCCCTAGATGCCCCCCGAACAGATGGCTGTGAGCTAGCTCCATCACGCCCCTCTGATGTTTCTGTGGTACTAGGAGCTGTTCCACGACTTGCTCTTGGATCCGGACTACTCTGTATAGCAGATCCTTCTTGATCATATAATACGGCCCTGGGCCCTTGGCTCTTCCTTCCACAGGGACCCCATTCACCTCAACTACTACTTTGCGAATATTGTTATATACTGGATCATTGGCCTGATCCTGTCCAAAATTCTCCAGTGACGGTCCAATTTGCCCGAACTCAGGGGGTTCTATTTCCCCCTCCCTCTCGAGGGAGGTCCCTGGGGAACTGGACCCAGCTGCTGGCTCATCGACCTCCTGCCTAGTCCCCTTGTCAGTCGGGCCAACTCTTTCCCCTACGAGTATAGGCTTCTGGTTTTGGGTCAAGATTCTCGTCCCCCCCGCTCTTATCTGCCCTCCTTTGTCGCCGAGTCTTCCTGGTCTTCCCAGGGGGCGAGAATAAATCCTCGGCAAATTCATGGAAGACTGGGGAGTTGCTAAATATTGAGGTCATCCCATTGCTCTCTGGGTTATTACTTTCTTCTGACTCCTCTCCAGGAAGTAGACCGCCAAACCCTGGGAAGTCTCATCCTATGAGGACTGGGTAGGGGAGTTTCAGGACCACCCCCACCGTCACCCTAGTGGGGTTTCTCAGGACCTCTAACTTTACTGGGATGGTTGGGTAGTAATTGACATCCCCATGGACACAGGATATTCCTGTGCGCTTGGCCCGGGATAGTTGATCTTGCCCAACCAACTTTCCCGAGACCAGCGTGACCGCACTTCCTGAGTCTACTAATGCAGTGGTCTTTATACCATTCATTTTAACTGGCCTAGTATATCTATGAGGGACCATCGCAACCCCTACTATGTTTTTTAGGTCACATGGTTCTTCTAGATTTCCCAGGTCGCATTGCATGGGCTCTTCTAGGTTTGGACATTGGGCAGCTATATGCCCTATCTCCACATGCATAACATCGGTACCCTGCTCGGGGCAGCCCCCTATTTTTCGGGCTGTTAGGCCTTACCCCCCGAGTCTTTCTCCCCCACTCCCCAAGTCCCTCTGAGATCTCTGGCCGCTCTTCGGCCTCCTTCTTCCCCTCCATAGTTCGGCCTGGAGCTACGGCAACTAGGGCCCTTGGTACATAGACTTGCCTCCTATTCTGGAGACTCCCTTCCCCGGTGGTCCGAGAAAGTTCCTGGGTTGCTAGGTGTCTCTCTACAAGGGCAACTAGCTCATCATAGGAGGAGGGATCATTTTGACTGACCCATCCTTGTATGTCCGGTGGTAGCCCTCTCATGTACCTGTCCACAACTATGGTTTCCACAACTTCCTCCAGCCGGTGAGTCTCGGGGCGCAGCCACTTCCTGGCTAAGTGGATCAGGTCAAACAGCTGGGACCTCGGTGCTTTGCTGTCTCAGTACTTCCACTCATGGAACCGCTGTGCTCTTATAGCTGTCGTCACGCCAGACTTCGCCAGGATCTCCGCCTTTAGCTGGGAGTAATCTGAAGCTGCTTCTGTTGTCATATAAAAATATGCTTTCTGTGCCTCCCCACACAGAAAAGGAGCCAGGATACCGGCCCACTGGTCTTGGGGCCAGGCCTCCCGCTGGGCTGTTCTCTCAAATGCGAGGAGATATGCCTCTACGTCATCATTCACCGTCATCTTCTGTAAGTAGTGGCTTGCCCGCAGGGACCGACTCCCATGGGGGCCGTGCGTTAGAGTGGTCAGGGTCTTCAGCTGGTTCACAACCTCATGCAGGGTGGCTCGATCCTGAGCCGCCTGGCTCATCAGTAGTTGATTTGTCTTCTACTGTATTCACACTGCCTCCTGCTGGGCAGTATCTGCACCCTGGTAGCTTCTTGTTGGGCCGCAGTGGCCTGCGCCAATGCCTTCACCACATCCTCCATTTTAATTTTTTTTAATATAGGGGGTGTTTTACCCTGCCCCGAGATGGTTTGCCACGAAGTCTCACTCAAAATCCCACCCCTGACACCACGTGTGGCAAGGCACCTTCTCGGTCTCCCCAGCCTCCACTGCTTTTAGCCCTGGCGAGACAGGCTTGGGTAATCTGGTCCCCCTTGGGACACAGGGGAAGTCTGTTCCTTTCCTCCACCAGTCCTTTTTAGAGTATATTTCTCCCTTGTGGGAGAGAGTACTGCCTCTGCTCCTGGTGAGGCTCGCTGTCTTGCTGCTCCTAACCTCCTGGCAACAGGGCTCCTTCTCTCTCCTGCCCCCCCTTCCTCCCAGGGGAGGGTTTAAAAAGGTCTCAGGCAGCCCTTAGCTGGAATCAGCTGATCCTAATTAACTTCAGGTAGCTCCCTCTCAGCTTATTCTAATTGATACCTTGGCAACCCCTTCTCAGCTGAACCTGATTGACCCGTAGTTACCCCCCAGTTGCTAGGGAGGAGGGCCTTTTAACCCTCTGAGACTGGTTTCTACCCCTCCCTTGTAGCTGTCTGTCCTGAGTTTATCACAGTATGTATAAATATCTCCAGTCTGTGTGTTCCATTCTATGCATCCGATGAAGTGGGCTGTAGCCCACAAAAGCTTATGCTCAAATAAATTTGTTAGTCTCTAATGCCACAAGTACTCCTGTTCTTTTTGCGGATACAGACTAACACGGCTGCTACTCTGAAACCTGCAAGCAGAATGTTACACAAACTGTGCAGGGAGAACTAGGTAAGTGTGAGAGAATCAAACAGGCATGGAGGAAAGTCACAGTTCTCTTCAATAAACTCATTAATGCCAATAAGGAAAATGGATAGTTGAGGGCCCTCTTCACTTAACCCTCAAGGGCCATGCCAAAGTAGTTTGCCTTAGTGCTGGGGCTCCAATCATCAACCAGTGCCCCAGTGGACTAACACTAACTCCTGCTCCAAGGAATCTAATGGAAATGGTGATATTTGCACAGTGGGGCCTGGGCTACGATTAGGGCTCTGAGACGCTATGATAATACAAATAATTAATAATAATACCCTACTTTAATAATGTATTTCCAGATATTCTAATTCCATGGGGCTTTTAAAACCAGCAATCTCCTCCTTTCCTTGGGCCAGCCATACCATTACATACAAAACTGTGATTATCTGGGGAATCTGAACGTGTGCAATTTATGAATTCTGTGAGGGATCATTAACTCTGTATTTTTACCCAAGCTGCAAACTCCATTTTATTGTGCAGTTTAAATTGTATTCTCTGTTCTTACATCCATGCTGGGCTACAATTCCAAAGGGGTGGTGATCCTGCTAGCGAGGAAGGGTCACATTTTCCAGAGCTCTGGGAAAATTTTAACTTAAATTCCATGTGCACAAAAATACAAAACAGCACGAGACTCTGTCCTTGATAAATGAGCCATTCCAAATGTCAGAAAAAAGCAGAACAGCCACAGATAGGCTCTGGCAAGAGGTAGTGAAACTGGCTCAGCTTTGATAGGATGCCGCCAAATCCAGCCCTTTTGGATCCAAGTTTCCTCTTTCATCCCAGCAGTAGCTGTGCTGTGGAAACCTGCAGCCTCTCCACTTGTACCACCAGTCGAGGTGTTATAGAATGTCTCTGATTTCTCAGCGGCTGGTGGCTGCAGAGCGTACTGCAGAAGCCCACTGGAGAGTGAACAGTCCAGAGTCCATCTGGATGGCCAGAATATGGGACACGAGTAATGGAAAAACTGACACCTGAAGAAAAGGAGCCTTTCTTGAAGTGTGCTCCCCTTTTTAGAATGCTCTGCAAAGGAATTCTCACTTACCTCCGGGCCACAGAGACTGTGCTACAACATATAGAAACCAAATGGGGAAATGGCTGTGTCATGCAGTGTGGGGGAGTCAGGGCCCTGCACACACACACACACCCCCACTTCCTGCGATTCACCGTGACTCTCAGCCAGCCAGTAAAACAAAAGGTTCATTAGACAACAGGAACACAGTCCCAAGCAGGGCTTGTAAGTACAACCAGGACCCCTCAGCCAGGTCCCTCTGGGGGGCAAGGATCTTAGATCCCAGAGTTGGGGTTCCCTGCCTCTTTCCAGCCAGCCCAAAACTGAAACCAAAAACCCCTCCAGCAGGCTCTCCCCCTCCCCTTCTCTCCCCCTCTCCCTTTGTCCAATTTCCCGGGCAAAGGTGTCGACTTGTCCCACCCCCCTTCCTGGCTCAGGTTACACGCTCAGGTACCGTCCCTCACAAAGTCATCCCCTGCTCTCCCAACCCCCATGCAGACAGTCCCAGTAAAACTAAACAACATTCCCAGTTCAATCCACCCCGCTCCCTACTGCGTCACAGGCAGTTAGTAAAATAAGCATTAACAGTGAGTTCATCTTTTCAAGTGGGCTGTCCTCAGGATTTAGCTCCACAAACTGCTGAGCAGCTGCAATTCGCCATCACAGGAGCTGCAGGTGCTGTGTCCTGTCTCAGCATTTGGCCTAGGGAGAGTACAACTGAAAAGGCCGAGACCCTGTAACAGCCTTCATAGAAAAACAATGTGAGTCTAGCATCAGGGCTGGCTCTGAGAGAACAAAACGTCTGCCCGCTGAGCACTGCCCATGCACCAGCTGGGAGAGGGATGTCTCCTTTAGGTTACTGCCTGGGTGAGACCAGAGCTTGTGTTGGCTCTGTTCCATTTCCTAGCAGACCACACAGACTGGGCCATGTGTGCATATATTGTGGGGCTGCAGGAGTGCTGCACAAGTGGATGAATTCCCAGCCCTTCCTTACCTTGCCTCTTCTCCCTCCTTTGTCTATCTCCGAGGAGGAAAGGAAGTAGTAGGGGAAAGAGGGGATGTGTTGTCTTGGGTCACTAATTCCAAGTCCCAGGAGATTTCTCTGCAGATCTAAGTTGCAGGGAGCCAGCTAGACTCAAGATCCAGCTTACAGGGAAGGAGAAGAAAGATGGCTTCCATACTTTGCTTAGGGGCAGAGAATTCCAAGAAAGTCCAAGTCCCAGAGCCCAGAACTGGTTCTGCATTCCAAGGGGGAAGAGAACCGACTGCAGAGAGTCCTGGACACCCAAAGATCTAGCGCAAACAGCAAGTTACTCTTTCTTTAAAGGGGCCTGCTTCATCGACTGCTTGTGGCTGGAATACTAAGGCTTACTGTACTTAAGTTCAAAAACTCTAAATTCTCCATGTGTTGAGCCCCCACAGAATTACTAATGCAGTGGGGAACTTGCCAGGGTTTAAAATTTGAAGAGTCAGACATTGTATTAGTATTAAAAGGCCTCTCAGGAGGCAAAGCGAGGAGGCTGCGTCCAAGTCCACTAAAGAGCCCTCCACCCATGAACCGAGAGGACTAACAAATACAAGGAGGGGACTGCAGAGGCACTTTTGAAAACACACCAATGTTCGAAAACAAAACGAAACACCTGGGTTTGTTTTTGCTGCAAAAGAAGTGTGTGAAATCCTAGTGGAGCCCAGCAGAGGGAGCTCTTACCTTTACTGGGGATGAAGGAGTAGTTCTCACTGGAACATGAGGTTCTCAGTGAGGAAGCAGGGGAGGCAGCACCACAGGAAGCAGCTATGGCATTGCTATGGGCCAAGTCCCTGCTCTGTTGAACTTACTGGGGCCACTCATACGTGTTCATCAAGGTGAGGAAGGGTCACACAACCTGGCTTTGTACCATTGGATTCAAGACAGGAAATGGCTCAGAGAAAAGGAAGCCATGAAACCCTGGGTGGTTATACTGGAGAGGATGGTCTAGAGTGGAAAACTGATTACTTCCAGGAATTTCATAGCTGAAATATGGGGGAAATACAGCACCTGGAGGATTCCTGGAAACCTCTCAGAGAAATGGCTGATTAGTTGTCTCTTCTAGAAGATAACACTGCTGTTTTGTTTGACTTAAACCCTGACCACGACTCCTATCACTGCGGGGTGATATTACATGTTTACCAGTTTCAGCATGTCATGATAAAGGTCACAAATTGCAAGCTGTTTGCTAGATTGAGGCACCAACCCCACCCGCCCACAAACAGCAGATGAACATTGGAATAATACCCCAATGTGTAATTTGGTTTGGTAAGAGCGAGAGACAGAATTCTTCTGAAGAGTCTGTGTTTGCATAACAGGGCTGATGAGCAAGTGCGCGGAGTGCAATCGGACTCCGCAGGAACCAGAGTAACAGTGTGAAGCAGGGGGCTATACAGAGTTTTACAATAAAAACATTATGTTGGTAAAAGTGGGTACATGCAGAAGTTCTCATAGCCTGTCATCTCACCAGTGATGTACTTGGCTTTAGCGGCTCTGAGAGAGGCCACTGCAGGGTAAAGCCTCCAAGGGAAGGGGTATGAGGAATCACAACTGCAAAGTCTCCAGGAAGAGGAGGAAACTTTAAGGCAGTAAGCGGGGCCAAGCAAAGGGGAACTTCCTAACAGTTGTGCACACACACGGTGGGAGGGAAGGATCTAGAAAGACCACATTAAACGCCCCAGATCTCCTGGCTGTGGAAGCAGCCATCAAGAGTCGTGCTCCAGTACACAAGCCTCAGCACAGGACTGCAAAGGCTCCCACATGAAACAAGCAAGATCCCAGGAGAGGGATATCTGACCTTCTGATTGACAGCAGTCAACATATCCCTGTCCTCGCCCTTCCCATAACTGCTCAGCAAAAGCCTGACTCTTCTCTCAGCTACTGCTTTCCTCCTATTAACCCCAAGTGACCTAAGACATCATCCTTGAATGCACCCCAAGTAGGCCCCACTGAGAAGGAACTGACGAGTGGCCTACTTGGGGTGCCCTAAACAGCCCGATGCTGATACAAGTTTGCCAGGTCTCAGCACTGCTGATCAGACCATGTGCTGGGCCTGTGTTTTTCCAGCATTGAGGTTGCAAGTGAGAGTCAACACCAGAGACAGAAGCTGCATTTTCTCTCTTTCCTGTTCTTTTCTCTGCCCTTTTGTGTGTTTGTGTCTTGTTTTGTCTTCTACGAAATGGGATCAGATTTAACAGCAGCACCACCAATCATAGGCAGCGAGTTCCATACCCACATGGTGCTCCGGCACCAGCAATATTCAGAGCCAGGGGCCCAGCTCCACCAAAATTTGGGGCTGGGGCGCCTCAACCCCGGCCCCACCTCATGCCCCCCCTCGAGTGTCCCATGGCCCCAACTTGCTGCCCCTGCCCCCGCCCCCGCCCCTCGCCTTTCCCAGGCCCGGGAGCAGAGTGTCTCTGTCTTTGTCTCCTCCATGCTGCTTCCCTGCTGCTGCAGGGTCCTAGTGCCCCCCTACTCCACTGCCAGGGCAGATTGACTCTGAGCCTGCCCTTCCCCCTCAGACCCTTCCCTTTTCCGGCAGGACCCTCCAGCAGCACAGCCTCCAACCCCCTGCCCACAGTCACTGCTCCTGCCCCATGCTGGGCAAGGAGGCAGCCCCATCCCTCACCCCCAGTGAAGCTACAGTTGGGGCAACAGCTGGGGAGGAGGTGCACACAGCACCCCCTGGCACCCACCGCGGGGGAAGCGAGGGTGATTCCTGGACCTGAGAATGTCCCTAAGAGCACATGCAGTGACAGTGGTGGGGGTGAGTGTGCTGCTGGGGGGGTGGGAAAGGGGGGCTCCTCCCCCAGAGCTCACGACTGCCAGCAGGGAAAGGGCTGGGGGCAGTCCTCCTCTCTGGCCCCTGTCCCGGAGCAGCCTGCCTGCACCCCAACCTCATCCCCAGCCCTGCTCCACCCCAGAGCCCACACTCCCAGTCAGAGCTTTCACCCCCCACTGCACCCTCAACCCTCTACCCTAGCCCTGAGCCCCTCCAGCACCCCAAACACCTTAACCCCAGTCCCAGCCAGAGCCCTCATCCCCCCGCACTCCTACTCTCGCCCTGAGCCCTTCCCACACCCCAAACCCCCCATTGCCAGCCCCAGAGCCCTTACCCCCTACACCCTTACTCTCTCCCTGAGCCCCTCCCACACTCCAAACCCCTCATCTGCAGCTACATCCCACAGCCCTCACCCCTGCACCCCATCCCTCTGCACCCCTCCCATCCCCAAACTCCCTCCCTTCTACAAACATGCCACCCCTGCCACCAATGACTGCTCTGTGATAAATGAGAGGGGAGGTAGCTCCCTTTGTGGACACCCAGCCAGCCAGCCAGTTAGCTATAGAATCCCTCTTGATAGCTGTTCTCTACTTGCTTTACCTGTAAAGGGTTAAAAAGTCTGACTGCATGCATAGGTCAAGGGAAATGAGTGGGCACCTGACCAAAAAGCCAATGGGAGAGCTAGAACTTTTTAAAATTGGAAAAAAAAAAACACTTTCCCTTTGTCTGTCTGTTATTGTTTTCCGGAGAGAGAGGACAGAGCAGCGACAGGGCTGAGACTATGCTGTAAAAAGCTTTTTTGTCAGGTAAGGGAATCATCAGATCATACCTAAAACTCCTCATTTGAAACCCCAGATATGTAAACAAATCAAAAAGTGTCTAGAAAGACATGATTAGGTTTATTTCAGTTTATTTCTTATTGGCTTGTGGACTCCTCTATGCTAACCCCAAATGCTTTTATTTGGCTTGTAATCTTTAAGCTGGACCTCAAGAAGGTTATTCTTTTTTTTTTGGTAAGTGGGTTTTTTAAATCTAGAAAGAGCCTAAGTTGCAGATGTATTTTCTTTCTTTCTTTCTTTCTGTTTTTAATAAAATTTACCTTTTTTAAGAACAGGATTGGATTTTTGGTGTCCTAAGAGGTTTTGTGCATATGCTGTTTAATTAGCTGGTGGCAACAGCTGATTTTCTTTGTTTTCTTGAGGGCTTGAGGGTACACCACAGGAAGGAATTCCTAAGTGCTCCTTCCTGGGTTCTCAAAAAAGTTGTTTTTTGTTGGTGTTTTTTGCGCACTTGGGAGGTGGCAGCATCTACCCATCCAAAGTCAGAGAGAAGCTGTAACCTTGGGAGTTTAATACCAGCCTGGAGTGGCCAGAATTTATTTTTAGAATCCTTGCGGGCCCCCACCTTCTGCACTTGAAGTGCCAGAACGGGGAATCAGCCTTGCCACTGCTCCAGCCCATTGTAACGAATGTCTTCTCTTGTCGCCAAAAAGGACAGTTATTACCACCTTCGATACCATCTAAAAGACTGTCAAACAAGGGTGTTTTCCCCTTCTAAAAGCTCTGATCAAGCTGAAGGGAACAAGGGATGCTGTTAAAATGAAAGCCTTATTTAATCCTTTACATTTGAAATGCTTTAGCTCTTTTCTCTTCCTTTCTGTATCTTTAATAAAAGGATTTGTAATGGTGTGTTTGCCACGGTACTGAGCATGCTGAGATCTGTGTATAAAAAGCCCCAAACCTTGTTTAAAGCTGTTTAATGTTGGACGGTGACTGGATTATGTTAACACCTTTGGCCCAGATAGTCCATCTAAATTAATACAATAGTAGCAACTAATACGAGTAGACTCATCAATATCAATGATTCTACGCAGGATAAGGCACTACCCAACAGGAGTAAGGCTGGCAAAACCAGGCTTTGAATATCAATACATCCTTCAGTTTTCTGGTCTTCACTTCAGCTTACTTGCTCTTGAATGGAAAAAGAACACAAATGTTTTTGAAGAGCACAAGACACACCAGGATAAAACATGATCCCAGAGGTGAACAAGATGGTACAGTAGGAGGCAGATGGCCTGCTGGTTATGGCACAGGCATGAGCATCACTGGACTCACAGAACCCCTATTTTATAAACTGATTGAGGAATTAATAAAATTGAAAAATTCATAAAATCCAACATCTCAAAACAGTAGTTATGTTGTGTAAGTTGCAGAACAGTGCACTGCATCGCTTTCTTCCTGTTCTCCAAACCACTGCAGAGCGACTTGCAATGCACTGAGGCACCAAAATGCAAAGGAACATTGGCTTGCTTCTCATCGACTTCACTTTTGTTATGTGATTGCTCCCACCCCCCAGGGATAACTTCTTCATATAACTGGTTGTTGGTGAGATCAAGCTTCTCCTGCACTATCCTCTCTGCCACAGGCTTCTTCTGAACCAGGGCAAGTTAGTTCGCCTGTTTCCTCACCTATAAGGTGGGAATGATCATTCTTGCCTCTCTCACCTGGGGATGAGATACTTTGATATTCTCAACTGGAAGGAGCTGTTTAAAGAGGAAAGCATTATGGGCCCAGATGTACCTCCTACATCCATGCATGTAGTCCCTTCTACACTACATTTTCCCTCGTGAAAATCGAACTGGGCTGGCTGGTGGATGCACATAATCTCCTCACCATCCCCACAGTCTTTTTCATCTGTTTGTACAGCACCTAGCACAATGGGCTCCTGGTCTGTGACTAGGGCTCCTACGCTCTATAGTAATGCAAATAAGAACACTACCACAGCTACCTGGGTGAAAGGTATTACAACATGGGAAGGTATGACCCAAGGACCTCTGGATGCCAATTGGCAGAGAGCATGGGGTACACAGACCCTCTGGGTTCCTCAAAAGAATACCATGTAAGGTATCTAATGAACTTACCTCGTTATCTCTAGCTTGCTTCTTGCTTGCATATATAAACCTGCCCCTGGAAATTTCCACTACTTGCATCCGAAGAAGTGGGTATTCACCCACGAAAGCTCATGCTGCAAAACGTCTGTTAGTCTATAAGGTGCCACAGGATTCTTTGCTGCTTCTACAGAACCAGACTAACACGGCTACCCCTCTGATAATGAAAGTCTGTGTCACACTGATCATCGTAATCATTGCAAGATGTATGGCTGGAAAATGGGAGCTATGGATATACACTGAAAGCTATGGTCTCGAGGCCTTGTAATGAAAAGCGCGTCACTCAAAGGTAGTGTGGCCCAGTGACAAACTTCTCCAGACAGGAGATGGGAGACACTTACCTCCCCTGTGCACTATTGTGTCTTACAAGAAGTCTATTAGCATACTGAGTTAATGCTAATGAAGAGCTGGCAGGAAGAGGTAAACAATGGTGGAGGGTACCCTTTTTGAAGGTGAAGCTCAAAAGTCTGGTATATCTGAGTGTATTGAGACACACTTTGGCATCCTTCCTTTCTGCAAAGACAGGCTGCCAGTGAGCTTAATCTTATGAAAGGGAGATCTTGGCCATCCTGGTTGAAAATGCTGGGAAAAGGAGTTGGGGTAAACGATCCCGCCGGAGACAGGCATGTCTTGAGAGTTATGTTCAGGCTCTAGAAAGCATATTATAATCTTGTTTTATATGTAACCATTTGTTTCCAATATTTTTACCCACTATCGCTTGGCTCTCAGTTGATAAACTGATTCTTGTTTTCACTATATATATGGGGGGAGGGGGGATCCTGAGTAAGCTGGTGTGTGCTGTTCCTTTGGGAGGAGAGAATCAGAGCTCTGTGAGTGTTCAGTGATTCAGGGGCTGGGCACTGCAGAGGGATGCTTGGGGATGGCGTGTACCTATTACTAACCTGTACAGAGAGCAAGGCCTGCAGAGGCCTGGCAGGCAGTGCTTGTGCTGCTAGAGGCCGGCTTTCTCAGGGAGCTGATTCACAGTAGGCACAGACAGGATGCCCTCATGCCAAGGGCAGGTGGTGGTGTGGTGCCTCACAACCCTGGATGCCCCTGAGAAGCGTCACGGGACACCCCATCCAGGACAGAAGCCCTTTTTTAAGGGGGATCCCGAGTGCAGCTGACACCAGGGTGGTTAGGAATGGATGGGCCTAGTTTCCTGCCAATCCCTGGCTGGGGATCTGTGGGATTTGGGTACTGGCCCCAGGGCCTGTTGTGCAGTGGTGGTGGTGCCCTTCCCAACACCAGTCTGGGATAAGTCTGACTGGAACCTTGGAGATTTCCTTCCCCTTAGGAGGGGATAAGGGTTTCATCAGGGGAGGGGTGAACACTGAATAATGTGTGGGCTCTCTGTGCCCTGGCCTGAGATGGAGGTGCAGGGGACACCATGCAGAATTGGCCAAGCGAGACCATGTATAAGTTCAGACAGAGTGGCAGCTCGCAGCTATGGCCACAAGTGAAAACACCGGTGTGTAGACACTGGACGTATACTCTTTATTTTGGGGATAAAAAATGCTTATACATTTTGTAGCAATTATTTTCATAATAGACTTTTTTAAAAAATGTAAAAATAAGCACATATTTTCCTGTTATTACTGTAGGAAAATGCTGCTGTGTGAATGGTTACTGCTTACGAGATAAAATACCACCTTAAGAAGATCTCAGCTTTACCAGAAGTATAAAAGAGGCAGAAAGGGACATTGTTCAAACACACCAGATGCAAAGAACATACCTGCCTTGCAATGGCTGCCAAAGATAAAAGGCACTTGGGGTTATTTAGGGCTAAAAAGCAAAAGCCCTTGGTTTCTTTGGCATGTATTTAAGCAATCCTTGATTATTTCAGTCCCAAGCCCCAAAAGGCTGAGCTGTATCTCTTTCACAGTACACACCTCAGTGTGGGCAGGGAAGAAAGGCTGTGTGCATCAGAAAGCAACAAACAAAACAATCAACAACTTCAGCCCAGAAAGGTGGCCCATGGAATGATTCCTGGCAAGGCCCTGCCTTCATGTACCTTTGAGTCAAAAATCAAAAGAAAATGCATTGTGCTCCTAACTTTGCTAGGATAAAAGTATCACTCAAAACACTGGACCTGGTAAAATGTGCAGTAACTGCTGCTCAGAGAGGAGCAGACTCCCTGTCTTTTGTTGGCAGCAAAATAGTACTCAAAAATGTCCTTGGAATGTTCATTTGCAGGGATCGCCTGGAGAGGTAGAATTAATGCAACTTCTAGGAATTTACACTTCTATCCTTGACTTGTCCAGAGCCCTTCAGGGAAGTGTTCTCACAGGGCAGTGCAGAGATCTGGACAAGAGGAGAGGCAGCTCTATTGTCCAGTTAAGGCTCCATGAAAGCTGGGTTCTGAAAACCCACTAAAAATTTAGAGGAAGCTGCAGTATAATTCCTACTTGTCTTGTGGGATCATACGGGGAACAGCATCACAAGTGTGCAGTTTTGGTATGTGCTGAAGCATAGAGCAGAATCAATTAATCCATCTGCTCAGATGTTTCAGATGATGGTTTCTGAACTATTTGGTCTCCAACTTAACCAACTGCCAATTTTAGATGAGGTGCAACTAACTAAAGGCTAGGAAGAAGACTCTAGCATTCTTGCCTTCTAGTGGACAGCACTGTATTAGGCTGTTCCGATCACCTCCAAAGGGCATAAAAGGGGCAATTATGCCCTATCCCCAGGGTTGAGGGTCACATTAAACACAGGTGAATGGTACAAAAGGACAAAAATGCTGCATATACATGATTACAACATAGCCACATCATGATACAGCACAGAGAGACACAACACCCAACCTGCATGACTTGAGAGCACCAGTGTCAAACACATTTGACTCTTAGCTGTGGTACTGTGTAATGGGATCAGGAATTTGTGGTGTGAGATCAGGAAACTTCCTTATGCTTAATCTGAGGGTTTTCCTAAACTACTGCTTCTTTTCCAGGCAGTCTCCTCTTCGAGACAAGGTGCCTCGGTGGGCCAGCCCTGAGCCTGGCATTCACTGCAGAGTAGTGTGAAGGAGGGGTCTGACCTGTCTGTGGAAGACAGGAGCTTGGGGGGTAGGTGGTGAGGTAGACGTCTGACCAGGTATTCTGAGGAGGAGAGTGCCATGTAGACTTGTCTGAGGATAATTCGGGGGCTGGGAGCTGGAAGAGCCACCACTGTATATGCACTCAGGTAGGCGAGGGTTCAGGAGGGCCTGGGCACTGCGTTAGGGAAGAGCTAGGCAGTGCGGGGGAGGTGGCTCTAGACAGTTGTCCTCATGTCTATGGGAGCGTTTTGGTTAACGGGCAGGGGGAGTTCAGGACATTGGTCTAGGAGAGCCATGGGAGGGTGATAGCTGAGATCACAGGCAGGACCAGTAACTGTGGGGGAAAGGGAGGCATTTGGAATGGTAACAAGAGAGTGTCAGAAGAGCAAGAGGGTAAAATTACTGTTATTTGAGGCTGAATATGAGAAAGCTCTAACCAGAAGAAGCATTAAGCTGAGCAAGAGTCTCTCAAAGAAAGTGGCGGAATAAGTTTAAAAGCAGACTGGACAAAGTCTAGAGAATCTCATATAGAGAGTAATACACACTATGTATACAAACAGTGCCTGGGGAACTGGCTAGAGGTGGCCCAACAGGTCTTCCCCATCCCCAGCTTCTTTGATTCGGGAAGCGTAAAACCTACAGCAATCACAGCGGATGGTGGGTGGGTGCATTCAGACTTTTGAACACTAAAATGGTTCTTCATTTCCATCCTGGGTGACTATCATGAGAACTGCAGCCAGCTCAGCTTCAGCAGCCATTAGAACCTTTTAGGCATAAACCTGCATGTTGCTCCGCTGCTGCTCTGACATATGTGCTGCAGGCCCTCGCTGGTTGCTGCCGAGGCTGGGGCTGGTGGCCACATCAGACCAATCTGAGGCAGAGTGTGGGGACGAGCTTGACCACTGATCAGGCGACTCAGGTGATGGAGTCAGATATGGGTGCTCCCCTGGCAAGTGCCTGGTATGGCTGGGAGTCCTCTCTGTGGCAGAGGAGGAGTAGCTGTGCTGAGATGGCGGAGTGGGGTACTTTCCCACTGAGCTCTGAAACTGGTGATAAGCTGGGAGGTTTGTGTGAGCTACTTGTCCATCCTGCTGAGGGATCACTGCGATGGGAAAGGAGGCACTTGGCAACTGAGCTAGGTCTGGTACCTGGTACATGGAACTAAGAGGACCAGCTATATTCTGAGCACAGTTTGCCTGTGCCTGCTGAGGCATTGCCTGCTGGTTTATGCCACCTTTGGGAACCAGCTGGAAAGTCATAATAGGTGGCAGTGACACTCTGGAGACTCCGCCGTGCTTCACATCGGTTTGAATCATGCCACTCTGCTGAGGCACGCTGGGGTGAGAATGCACTACCTGGGGGACCATGCCAAACATCTCATTATACTGGGATTCATTCATTTCCATACGACTCATCCATTCAGCAGAAATGTTAACTGGCCTGAGCCGATCGAGCCCACAGTTTGGAGGGGTGATTCTGTGCTGTGAAAGCAGCTGGCTGACAGAAGGAAGCACAGTGCTGGATCCACATCCCAGGGGCTGCAGCTCATGGAGGTTGGAGAAGGACATGGTGTGAGCAGCCTGTACTGATGCGGCAGTGTGCTGTGTGTGTGGGGACGAAGGTAAAACCCCTGGTGATGGCATCACTGGAGACGATATTGGTTCAGATACAAAAGCATGTGGGGATTCCAGGGAATCAACTGGTGAGAGGGTCACTGAGCTCTCAGAAAACTGCCCCTTGCTTTCACTCACAGATTTCTTCCCCTTCCTCTTTGCATCCTTGGAGAGATTTGTGGGCACCAGGCCCTTGGCACTTGGTTTTCTTGGCTTCTTGCTTAAGGAAGCATGTTTCAAATTGAGGAAGGACCTATTTGGGCCACAGATCACTGGTGAGAGGGCTGAGCTTAGCATGGTGCCAGGGTGCCCAGAAGGGCTATGGGTCAGGTTGTACTCATTCAGAAGGTGCACAATGTCATGGTGCATCCGGTCCTGTGCCACATCTCGGGGGAGGCGATCCATGTGGTCTGTGATGTCTCGATTGGCAAAATGGTCCAACAGGATTTTAGCTGCTTCAAAACTCCCTTCCCGCGCAGCCAGGAACAGCGGTGTCTCCTCCTGAAAGCACAAAGAGGAGACATCTCAACAGTTTTGTGGTTATTGTGGATCTAGGGGAAACAATGTTGACTGAGCAAGGGGCAACAGGAGGAACTGCAATCTGTGAGTGTGGAACAGAGCTGGAATACGCCACACACAAAATTCACTACAATTCCACTGAGAGAGAATCCAAGGGACAGAAACTAGCCAATACGGCTTTAGAAGGGACTGCTCAGTGAACTACAGGAGAAATAAACTCCCTGTGTTGGAAATGGGGGAGTGGGAAGGGAACCAAACAAGAATACAATCAGCAAAGGCTTGTATGGGAAAGAACTGAGCCCTCAGCTGAAAGAACGGCCTGTAGTTAGACACTTGACTGGAATGTAGGAGACTTAGGTTCACCTGTGAACCAATCTGAGCCATGGCTAAGAGGAAGTGAGAAGTGGGACTTGAGGTCAATAGGAGCTGCTGGGTACCTGGCACTTCTGAAGAGTCAGGTCACTTAATTCCCTAAGTGTAGATTTAGAAGCCTCACTTCAAGTACCCAGTTTTGAAAAATCTTGGCCTAGATCATTTCCAACAGCAACGGCCCAACTGCAAAGCATGGAGCTAGTGGGAGAGAGACAGGGCTGAGTGGCCAGCAGTGCAGACCATGTGTGAAGGGACAGCCCTATTGAGCATACACAAACTGTACCTTGTTGTCCTGCATGTCTCTGTTGGCTCCGTTTTTCAGCAGCACTAATGTTGCCTCCACATTGTTAACAGCAGCAGCCCAGTGAAGGGCAGATTTACCTGTGGGGAAATTCAGTCCCTTCAACAACAAACCAACGAGCAAAGTGGGAGAGGTGTAATACAGCATCCCCAGAGAACTGCCAAGCCTGGCAACCTACAACTCTTTCCAGTACAGTAGTCAGCCCTGCAGCCTCCTTGATGAGCTACATCTTGGTATGACCACCTGTGATACACCCATCTGTCCCCACAAAGCCGCAGAAAGTCCTGGCAGGCTCCCTCCATGACACCCAGAACCGCAAGGCACGTTGCAGAAAGTCTCAGCCCAACCTCCCACGAGACTCCATCTCACTACATGCAATGGGACAGCCTCTCCAGGAGTCTCATGTTCTGTACGCTTGTGAGATGCTGCAGAAAGTCTCAGCACAACCCTCACCACTGTGTCCCCCCAACTCTCCTCCATACATTTCAGGCATCTCCAAAGAACCCACCCTATGATGGCCAGTCATTCTGCAGTGTGCTACACTTAATCACCGCAGAACCCACCCATATAGGATACCCTCTACCCTATTTATTCTGCTAGCTCCAGTGTTATTAATAGCTCATGCTACAGTGCAGGTTTTAGCTCCTCATTCCCATTCTACACCCTGAGAAATGGAGCTGAACACAGAAGCCCTCAACCCACAATCCCCGCAATACCATGATCATCCACTGCATTGACATCAGCCTGGCAGTTGATCAGCTCGGCCACCATTCCTTCCACAGCCAGTCGGGCAGCCAGAATTAGTGGGGTTGTGCCATCATTCATCCGCACATCCAGGTCCGTCACTCTGTTACGGATCAGGATCTGAAGCACAGGGGAAGAGTGATTTTTCAATTCCATTAAGAAACAAGACTGAGAATTAACAAGAAACTTCAGAGAAATTTTGTATTCATGTAGCAATATCAGGATTGAAATTTGAGGACTCAGAATATGCAAGATATTAACAAAAAAGCAAGTGAAAACTGAATAACTACATGCAATATAGTGTGTGTGTGTGTGTATGGAATCTTTTGAGTTACTAATATCGGAAGAAACTAGGCCTACAAAGAACCTTCATCCTTTACCCTTGGGCCAATGCATTGCTCACAGTCTAAGAGCAGGATAGCCAAGGACACAGTACATGCCCAGATACATCCTTCTGGGTGGGCAGGCAGATGATGCCATGCATTGCAGTTGCCTAACACCACTATCTCAGCCAGTGTCCTAAAAGGGATTCCCTAAATGGTTTACCTGGAAGACACCCTGTGCATCAGCTGCCACGGCTGCATGAAGGGGAGACCGGCCCATGTTGTCTCGTGCATTAGCATCAGCACCAGCATCTAGTAAGCGTTTTGCCGCATCTGCTCTTGAATAGCGGGCTGCTAAGTGCAGTGCCATCTCCCCAGTACGGTCCGTTTGGGCCTGCAGGTTGGCACCTTGATAAATCAAGTCTGTTATTATATTTGCTGAAGAATCTTCCATTTCTTCATCTTCGTCACTAATCTCGGAGCTGCCCACACGGAGAGATGCCAACATGAGTGGGGTACACCCATCTGCAACAGAAGAGAAGTTTGAATGGTAACACCTGCATAACAGCAAAGAAAAGCAGATTGTGCCTGTTCCCAGTGCCATATATCCTCTCCCTTTGTGCACTTGCACTGGGCCAGTGACAATCCCTTCCTTCCACGTCAGCGCATGCAGCTCCATTTTACCTGTTCGCACTGTGTTACACTGTTCACATTTGGAAGGCTTTCTTCCCAACCATTGGGCTAGGAACTTAGTTCAAATGAAAGCTTAGAGCCTGCAGAAGCTGATTGTTTAGGCCCCATACTTATCAAGAAAACTTTCCTGCTCATAACTATTTCCCACTTAGTAGCTATCACAGGGGTCAGAAAGCAAATATGATGATGTTACAACAGCAATAAAAGAAGGGGGATCCAATAATCATTAAAATCGATGGAAAGACTCCCACACATTTGGATGAGAACTGGACCAGGCCCAGAGTAAGAACATCCCAGAACATGCCTCAGATATTACAGTATATGAATGAAAATCATCTTTACTGCTGTACTAGCCAGGATAAAAGTCACAGCCAATTCTCTTGCTCCCAGGAATCACTTCTGCATAGAACAAATCACACAGGGTCATGCAAGCTGATGAGAGAGCTTCAACTAACCACTTCAAAGGCCAGCAGAACACTCTCAATGCATCTAGTCAACTGGGAAATACTAGAGCATAAGGGGAAAGTTTCTTCCTAAACTTAGGTGATCGCTTGATGCTCTAGTTAGGAGACTGCCAGTAACAGAAAAGATGAAAGTCACAAGGGCTGAGTTATGGTGACCAAAACTGATCTTGGTACTCAAGGTGAGGACGTATCAGAGAACATAAGACCACTATAGTATCTGCTGTAATATTATTCCTCTGTCCCTAGGAGACAGCAGAATGTCATATACACACAGCTGACCAAGGCTGCTTGTTAAGTACACGTCTTCTTGTTTGTGCAGATTAATGGTATAAACTCATTTTCTAATGTCAGAAGGAAATCCTCCCTCGCCCCCCGCCACTTCTATGCAGACTACACGCTCTTGTGGAGTATAACCCTGCTCAATTGCCTCTCTGCAACTGCTGGCACAGATCAGTGCAGTAACACCGCTACCAGATTAGATGAGCTCTTGGGAATAGGCGCAGGAATTGGGGGGGGGGGGCTTGCTGCAGCATCCCCAGGTGTTACCGTAGGGCCAGTGGCCACCCACCCAGGCCTCCACTCCCAGCCCCGGGGCTTGGGTCCCGGCTGCTAGCCCCGCTTCCCAGCCGCTGTCCCTGTGCCTGAGGCCCCACTCCTAGGGCTCTGCTCTTGGGGTGCTGGCCCCGCTCCCTGGCTCCGTGCACCTGGCTCCCCATTCCCGGGGCTCTGCTCCTGGGGTCCCGGCTGCTGGCTCCACGGCTGGGGCTCTGCTACTGGCCCTGTGCCCGCCCTCAGCTGTACCCCTTGTCCAGGTTCTCCACTCCTGGAGACACAGCACTCCTCCTGGCCCCAGCTGGGGGTGGGTGCGGACAGGGGCAAGAGGGCTGGCTTTCAGCACCCCCACTATTAAAAGGGTTCCACTGCCATTGCTCTTGGTTATTTCCAGTACAGCAAATCATCCTTCATCTCTGCTGTGATGGTACCTTGACCACCACCTCTGGGAGTTTTATTGCCTTAACGGACTTCCTAGACTGTCTGTATTTATTGTTTGTTGTCCTACCATTTTCTGATACTGTGAATTCCCTTCCTGTATTTCACGCTATCCTCCAAGCAGTGCAGACCACGAGTCTGTCTCTCCAGAGTCTTTTTTCTAGACTGCATGGTAGGTCTCTCTCTCTCTCTCGCCTAAGCTCTTGGTCAAACATTGTGTAATTTTGCTGGTGTCTCTGCATGTTCTGCATATTTACTCTGCATCAGGACTACAAGTTCTCACTGTTTTAGGTGCAATTGTTCTAATGTTGGGAGTTGTATAGAGTGCTACAGTTTACCTCAGACACAGTGTACTGACCTGGCCCTCTGACATTGACATCCAGCCCATCCACTTCCTGATCCTCCTGCGGTGGTGTAAGGGCTAGAGATGGGGTCCCACAGATGTCAGCTGCCTCTAGGTGTTGCTGTGTCCACTGGCGCTGATCTACCTGCTCCTCTCCGTCTGACAGCAAAGCTTGGTCTTCAGGCTGCACAGGGAAAATAAAAGTTCACTTCAAAAACAAGTCAAATAGCAGCAGACACTTTCAAAACTGGTTTTTAAAACAAGTGTCTCCATTTACTCAGCGTGGCATTCTTGAAGTTGAACTTCCCACTGTGCAAGAACTGACCTGGATTTACAAAGAGGTTAGCATTGGCAAAGCTTCTCTTTCCTCCTTTACAGTCTGGAGGTCTGTATGGGGAGGGGCTCTGGCATGAAGTGACTTTGTTCCTGTTCTGCACTGGAGCGGTTGCCCTGAATTTAATATTTGCGATTTGGACAGTCTTAACTTTTAGAAGGTTTTTAGACGTTCAGGATTAGGGGGTATTTTGGGGAGTTACAGAAGTACCAAACCTTATCCCAGGTAGAACAAGAAGAGTCTTAGTGGTTTGAAGGCAGTGTTCAATGCCTAGCACCTCTTACCTTTGCTCTCTTAGGCAGAGGTCCTCCACTGCTGGTCCAGTGTTCACTGAGACTGCAGTCAGTCAAATTACCCTCTGTAGCTTGAACTGACAGATTCCTAAATAATGGAAGAACACATGTCACATTGCAGACTGACAAAGTGAGAGCGAAATCACTAACACTCTAAGTTTAACTTGTTGTGTATATGTGTGATGGGGCGTCTGCCCCACACTGGCTGGTAAGTGTTTAACGGAGCCCTAGGGAGGTTGCGCGGAAAGCAGCCAATAGGAGAGGGACTGCGCGGAAAGCAGCCAATCAGGACTGGGCAGGCCCATATAAGAAGAGCTGCAGGGCAGAGAAGATTCAGTTGCCCCCTGGAGCTCAAGGAGGGAGGACTGGCTGCCTTGCAAGAGGAAAAAAAGCTAGCATCTTGGACAGAGCAGTGCTGGGCAGGATAAGGGGAGTGAGAGCAAGCTCCCAGCTGACTGCTGGCATGCTGAGGCCCAGAGATAAGGGCGGAGATAGGGCTGGGGCTGTGGGGAAGTGGCCCAGGGAAGTAGACTGAGAGGTTGGAGGGGACGCAGCATGTGGCTGCCATCTACAGGGCCCCTGGGTCGGGACTTGGAGTAGTGGGTCCCGTCCCCCCCCCCCACACTCGCCATTGAGGAAGTGACTGGACAGTCAAACTGCGGTACTGTCCCCCAGAAGGGGGAGCACAGTGTGTGGCACAACCGGAGGGCTGTGTCCTGAAGAGGACGCTGTGGTCCTTGGAGCAACATGGGTCCAGGAGCAGAAGTGACAGTGGGTGAGGTATCACCGGAAGAGGGTGCACTGGCTAGCAGTGCTGATCCCTGGGACAGCCAGCAGGAGGTGCCAGACTGGTGAGTCACACCCTGTCACACATGGTGGAGAATGTGGGCACACAGTCACCCCTGATATAAGGGAAGGATAGAGACTGCAAGGACAATTGCCTGTCACAGAGATTGCAGAGACTATCTGAGAGACAGTGGAAACACAGTATGTGGAAGCATGTTTTGCTGAGGGCTTATATACCCTCCCAGACTGGACTTCAAAGTCAGTGCCCCTGAGAAAAGGGGCCGACAAGCAGCCAAGGCAGCTTCAGGTCCTGCTGCTCCAGGTATTGGAAACCCAAGAGAGACAATGGGAGGCACAAGAGTACCTAGAGGCCTATATGACCTGACTAGCAGAGCAGCAGCTGAACCTATTCAAGTTGCTGCGAAAGGCAGTCCACAGAAATTGCAGAGAGCAAGAGGGAACGAGAGGCACCTGGAACAGGAGCCTGGGAGGATGCTATGCCTGTGGGCAACAAGGACATTGGAAGGCACAGTGCCCCTACAGGGATAGGTGACAGGAACCTCACCCAGAGAACAGGAGGAAGGTAGAGCCCAGGAGAACATAAGAACGGCTGTACTGGGTCAGACCAAAGGTCCATCTAGCCCAGTACTGACAGTGGCCAATGCCACGTGCCCCAGAGGGAGTGAACCTAACAGGCAATGATCAAGTGATCTCTCTCCTGCCATCCATCTCCACCCTCTGACAAACAGAGGCTAGAGAGCCCCACCTGTGGGGAGAACAGGGAAGGGATGGGCATGTTGGGCCTGTGAGCAACAGGAGCACCTGCGAAGGGAGTGTCCGGACCTCAGCTCTGGGGTCAAGACTGGCCCCTGGGAAGTGGCTAAGCAAGGGAAGGAACATGGGAAGCCCATGGCCAAAAGGAGGCAAAGGGCTTCTTGTTGATGCCATGAGGAGGGCTATGTAAGAAGATATTACCCCCTTAGGAGAAGGCCGATTGAAAAGGGGTACCTGGGAGCCAGACTTCAGAGACTACCCAGATGGATGTGGCAGTGATGACCATGGACGTGGTGGGGAGCCAGCTCCCACAGCCAGCAGGTAGTAGGGAGAATAACATGACTGGGACAGAGGGAGCCTGACCTGCTAAGGGGGAAATACTGTCCTAGATAAACTTTAAATACTCTTAACGTCTGATTTAATCACCCTTGCAAAGGTGGCATCCATAGCCTTGCATAACGAACTTCCATTGAACCTGAGACTTAAAGGCTTTTAGCCATCTAGCCTGGGATGAGATCTCAGAAACTGTCCTTCAGCAAGCAGGCTGGAGACCTGGTGGAATCCAGAGTGGCCCTTATGAAGGGTAGGGCGTAAAACGGGATGAAAGAAGATTTAACTTCAGATCTGAAGGTGGTGCAGGTCTCCTGCAGCAGTGTGAATTACCCTGCTGTCCGACTGAGCTCTTATGAGCCATTTACCCAGATATGGACACTCCTCCAACAGATGAATCGCAATCACTTCCACACACCATGTCAATGCCCAGTGTGCAGGGAAGGACCTTGCACTGGTCATTTCTTGCCCACCAAGAACCTGACATGGTTCTTCCATATTGGGAGGCAAAAGCAAGCACTTTTAAGGCGGAGGGCCTAAAACTCACATGGAGCTTGTAAGCAAGGTTTACGGTGCACAGAGAAGCCATGCAGAATGAGACTTTCCTCAGTTATTCATTCCATTTGGAGAAGGCCAGAATAGGGGCTAGGCTATGATTTTTTTTGTTGATGAGAAAATCCCAGGAATAAAATCCTGTCCCTCTGTAAAGCTCTGGCATCAGTTCTGCGGCTCCTATTTCCATCAGAGCCATGTCTGCCTCTTGCAAAAATTCCCCATATGAGGGAGCCCTAGAAAAGGAAGGAGGGTTGGATATTGGCCTGGCTTCACACTGCATGAGTACTCCAGTGTGATAAACTCCAAAACCCAAACAAATGGCACCCTGTTCGTCAGCTAGGACAAATGGTCTCCAAAGCTGGGGTAGAAGAGAAAGGAAAAGGATCTGAGTACTGCAGTACTGGCTCTGGGTCCATCAGTGCACCCTCAAGTTTGTTGCCAAAGTGCACCCCAACAGCAGCCGGGGAAGGTCTTTGTATTCTTCAAGGAGTGTCCTCTGACGGTAGCTAACTCCCTATAGGATTACTGTGACTGGCCTCAAAGTATCAAAACAAACATTGCCTGAAACAGGCTAAATGAAGCCCAGAGTCCTGGCAATGGACTTTGTAGCTTTCAGTTTTTACAAGACTTCAACCTTCTTGGAAGTGAAGAGGTCTGCGCCTTCAAAGGCAAGTTCATAACCCTTGCCTGACCACAAAGACCAGAATTCAGGAACATTTCAAGTGGGCTGTAGCCAGAGATCTGGCAGCAACATCAGATATCATGCAGTCCTGAGGGAATGTTTGGACATCTCCTGGCTTTTAGCCCTGAAAATGCCTGTGTCTTGGCCTCAGATGCACTGGGCTTTAGAGGTAGCTTTTGACCAGAGCCAAGTGTTTTACCTGGCCTGATAACTGACAGCACAAAGTTTTGGACACTGAGGGATAAGCCTTTCTTTCAAACATGTCCAATGGCTACATTTCTCTGTCCCTGGGGTCAAAGAACTTCCCACCATTAGTGTTCCCTCTTGCCTGGGAAACCACAAGCAAGCAGGTTTGGAATGCTGGCAAACACTCATAGCCCTCCATAAGGAATCAGCTTTCCCCAGCACAAGTAGCAGAGGCAGGAACAATCTCTGTAGCCAGCACCAATGAGTGAGGAGCCTTCTCCCACCTAGCACACCTGCCAATGCAAGGCAGCCACTGCTCCCGTACTCAAGAGATTGGCCTGCAGAGATGGCTAGGCATGCCAGGGAAGCGACCGAAGGGACGGTGCAGTTAGCACGCTGCCCTGTGAACTGAAGGATTGTGAAGTGAACTGTTTGGCAATCTTAACTGAAATGTGCTATGTGGCTACTACAGTAGAGTGGACACAAGAGAGCCTAGTGACAGCTGCCTTGGTAACCACCGCTCTGAACTTCCTTAGCTTTTACTTGTAAATTCTCAACCCCAACATGGTATTGAGATAATTTCTGGCACTGAAGTCCTTGCTTTCTGAAAAGGTGCAGCTTCAGTAAATGGGCACATGTAATGTGTTCACGCAGGAGCATGAGGCGGGCACTCCAAATATCCAGCAGACATATGCTCATTTGCACGTTTCTGAATTTGGAGCTTTTTACATGGCTCCACATTGAAATAAATGTGTAAATGCAGCAAAGTCCCCTGTCTGGGTTATCTGCCAGGACTGAACCCAGACCTCTGGCTCTAAAAGCACTTGCCTGTACTGCATTAGCTATAGGACTGGTCCATTAGCTTGGAGACAGTAAACCTTTCTGGCCACTAGAGGGGGACCAAAGCCACACTCCTGGTATGTATCAGTAAGTTAGAGAGACGTTTTCAGCCTCTTTAATCCTTCATTAAAACACACACACTGGACCATTTATTGACTTTTGACTTCTATAGAGTTTCATCATGGATGAATATGGCCCATTATCTGCACTTATTTCAACAAGCCAGTGATAGCAGGGAACATCCAGAGCTCTGCACTTGGTTAATTCAGTGGAAAGTCAAGTAAAGTGAATGAAGAACATGTGATGTTCAGACATTTTGTTATTTCTGCACAATTACACTTCATGATTTAAAATTCACAGAGTCAGACACCAACCCTGTTAGGTAACATCTAGTCCATCCCCTAGAGGGTAGTGCAAGACTGTTACCTACAATGGGTTTTCTGGTGCTTTATGCAATCTTGTTTTAAATTTATCCATGGGCTGGGGCTTCCATCTGCAATATTAAATGAGTTATCAAATGAACGACCATCTCAATTGAACATATGAACAGAGACAAAGCATGAGAAATTTTAGCCTGATGTGTAAATTTACCCCACCCCCCAAAGTTTTAAGTACCTTTAATTAGGGATTTATGCATTACATGGTGGTTTGGTTGGCTCCCAAAAACCTAGCATGCATAAAGGCGTTCAATGACCCAATACAGACTTACTTCAGTCCAACTGCATCTTCCCCAACTGGCTCTCTGCGCTTGTGGTTACTAGGGTCCCGGCGTAGAACAAAGCCCTCCGGAAGCCAGAGGGAGCCATGTTTGCGCTTTCTTTTTACCACAAGTACACCCAACAACAGGATGAAAAGGATGATCACAGCTGCCACAGCAAGTAGGTAAAGCAACTGGGTCTTCTTTGGTGACCAAGGTTCACCTAAAAATCCCAATTAAAATACAGCAAAGTAAGTGCTTTTTTGGACAGCAGCCTTCAGTCCTCCTTCGCTCCTTCTGTACATAAGAACACAAGAACGACCGTACCAGATCAGACCAAAGGTCCATCTAGCCCAGTATCCTGTCTACCGACAGTGGCCAATGCCAGGTGCCCCAGAGGGAGTGAACCTAACAGGCAATGATCAAGTGATCTCTCTCCTGCCATCCATCTCCATCCTCTGACAAACAGAGGCTAGGGACACCATTCCTTACCCATCCTGGCTATTAGTCATTTATGGACTTAACCACCATGAATTTATCCAGTTCCCTTTTAAACACTGTTATAGTCCTAGCCTTCACAACCTCCTCAGGTAAGGAGTTCCACAAGTTGACTGTGTGCTGCGTGAAGAAGAACTTCCATTTATTTGTTTTAAACCTGCTGCCTATTAATTTCATTTGGTGACCCCTAGTTCTTGTATTATGGGAATAAGTAAATAACTTTTCCTTATCCACTTTCTCAACATCACTCATGATTTTATATACCTCTATCATATCCCCCCCAGTCTCCTCTTTTCCAAGCTGAAGAGTCCTAGCCTCTTTAATCTTTCCTCATATGGGACCCTCTCCAAACCCCTAATAATTTTAGTTGCCCTTTTCTGAACCTTTTCTACTGCCAGTATATCTTTTTTGAGATGAGGAGACCACATCTGTACGCAGTATTCGAGATGTAGGCGTACCATTGATTTATATAAGGGCAATAATATATTCTCTGTCTTATTCTCTATCCTCTTTTTAATGATTCCTAACATCATGTTTGCTTTTTAGACCACCTCTGCACACTGCGTGGACATCTTCAGAGAACTATCCACGATGACTCCAAGATCTTTTTCCTGACTCGTAGCTAAATTAGCCCCCATCATATTGTATGTATAGTTGGGGTTATTTTTTCCAATGTGCATTACTTTACATTTATCCACATTAAATTTCATTTGCCATTTTGTTGCCCAATCACTTAGTTTTGTGAGATCTTTTTGAAGTTCTTCACAGTCTGCTTTGGTCTTAACTATCTTGAGCAGTTTAGTATCATCTGCAAACTTTGCCACCTCACTGTTTACCCCTTTCTCCAGATCATTTATGAATAAATTGAATAGGATTGGTCCTCAGACTGACCCTTGGGGAACACCACTAGTTACCCCTCTCCATTCTGAGAATTTACCATTAATTCCTACCCTTTGTTCCCTGTCTTTTAACCAGTTCTCAATCCATGAAAGGACCTTCCCTTTTATCCCATGACAGCTTAATTTACGTAAGAGCCTTTGGTGAGGGACCTTGTCGAAGGCTTTCTGGAAATCTAAGTACACTACGTCCACTGGATCCACCTTGTCCACATGTTTGTTAACCCCTTCAAAGAACTCTAATAGATTAGTAAGACACGATTTCCCTTTACAGGAACCATGTTGACTATTGCTCAACAGTTTATGTTTTTCTATGTGTCTGACAATTTTATTCTTAACTATTGTTTCAACTAATTTGCCTGGTACCGACGTTAGACTTACCGGTCTGTAATTGCCGGGATCACCTTTAGAGCCCTTTTTAAATATTGGCATTACATTAGCTAACTTCCAGTCACTGGGTACAGAAGCCAATTTAAAGGACAGGTTACAAACCTTAGTTAATAGTTCTGCAACTTCACATCTGAGTTCTTTCAGAACTCTTGGGTGAATGCCATCTGGTCCCGGTGACTTGTTAATGTTGAGTTTATCAATTAATTCCAAAACCTCCTCTAGTGACAATTCAATCTGCGACAGTTCCTCAGATTTGTCACCTACAAAAACTGCTCAGGTTTGGGAATCTCCCTAACATCCTCAGCCGTGAAGACTGAAGCAAAGAATCCATTTAGTTTCTCCACAATGACTTTATCGTCTTTAAGCGCTCCTTCTGTATGTCGATCATCAAGGGGTCCCATTGGTTGTTTAACATAGGGTTTCCTTCTTCATGAAGACCGTGATTTTTCTCTACTTCATAGTGGGTTTAGAACAAAGGACACCAAGGCCTTAGGAAGTTCAGACTCTGGCTATGCACAGTAGGTTCTGACAAGCCAGTATAACTGTACAATGAACACAGCACTTTCCTTCTATTGTCTAGCCTTTGTTACATGTTTTTCAGAGTGTGCGTTTTAAAAGGTTTCAGGGTTGCAGAAAGCAAATTTTGAAGACGTGCATAGCTTGTTCATACAACATCATGTGTAAATGTAACATTTGTGGAGATCCTGAACAAGCTGCACACAGCTTCATGAACAAGATCTTCAATGGTGCACTCAATTGCTTTGACGAAGATCCTGTTCTTTTAGAAAAGATCCTGTTCTTTGCTCAGCTGGCTCAAGATATCCATTCCCAAATTCACAACACTACTAGGTATAAAGAAGTGGTTTCTGGTCAAGTGCTGAATCTTGTAACCAGGGCTCAGGTTCTGGTGTCATCTAAGAAAATTTTGTATTGAAGAAGAGGATATTTCTGGCAGGCTGAATTTTTATTAAAGGTGCCTATTTAAATCTGCTCAGGGGGTTTGGAATGTTTGAATGAGTTCTAGCAGACAGATGTGATGGTCAAAGGTGTGTGATAAATCTCTTACATGGCTCTGCAATTTATCACCTCCACATATGTATTTTACAATCGTTTTACACTCCACACTATAAAAGGTAAAAAAAATTAATTACACAAAGTGTACCACATATGCACACAATGGCCACACATACCTGTAATACTGTAGGGGGTCAGTAAATTAGCCTGCAATAAAAGTTTTTTGCAGGATTAAAGAAGCTGCGTTTGAACAGCAAGGTGCAGGCAGGTGTTGAAGTGCTGATCAACAACTAAAACATCTTATTTCATACATTAAATCGAGCATTTATGTATGTCATGCTCCAGACATATCCCCCCATCTCTCTTCCAACGTTACTTACTTTGGACAGACACAAAGGGGTAGGGCAGCATGTCCCGCATGGCCTGAGCTGCTAAGAGAGCTGCAGCAGCTTCTGTGCTTTTAAAGCACTGGTCTGAATCTTCACTACATTGGCGGTTGTCAATTTCCAGGAACACCTTCGTGCTGCAGGAACAGAATTAAAGTTCAGAGGAGTAAGCAAAGGAAGAGAGAATTAGTCCTTCTAAATGGTGCATCCCTAAATTAAAATTTAGTCTCCCAGGTTAATTCTTCCAACCTAGCATTGTATTTAGCAATCTCCATAGTTTTATACTCCTCCCGTGGCAGAACAGAGACGTATTTTAGGCCACAAATACTGCATACATTTGAACCCACCTCACACCCACAGTACCTAACAATACAGTCTCACTAGTGATGCACAAAGGAATTCACTCACCCAATGACCTCCTGTTCAAGTTCTCTGGGCTTGCGATTGCCTGAGAGTGATCGCCGACTCCGTGATGCCGGCGTCTCCCCGTAGTATGGGAACACCATGGGGTTTCCCTGTGAGTCCAGTTTTATTCTCAGGTTGGTATGAAGAAGGGATCCTAAAGTCCGCAGGAAACTGCGGGCATCACTGAGCAGCTCCTCGGGGGGCATCAGCACCACAATAATAAGGGTCCCTTCTGCCAGTTTCTCAGCTTTGTCACCAGCACAGTCCAGGCCATCCCAGCCACACTCCTCACTGTTACAGCCCTGGTCACAGCGCCCGTCCGCATAATGATCTGCACAGTACTTATCATACCTATGAGAGGGGCACGGGGTTACAAACAGCAGCACACCGGTGCTTCATTGTACCTCTAGTCTGGGGCCCGCAGAACAGGATACAAACCTTTCCCGGCTAGCTAAACAGCTCCAGTCTGGGTTCAGGTTGAGGAGGAGACTGGAGGGGCTGCAGCGTATCAGGTGAGATATTTCACCTCTAGTGTACTGCTTGCAAGCTGGCCCCAACTCTGGGTCTGAGTGGGTGGAGGAGACCTAATACCTGCAGGTCATCTGGTTTCGTTAAGGAGAGAGAATTGCTCAGTCCAGTAAATGGCCCTGCACCCAGCACTGGGATCAAGCAACCAGTTACCATGGCGAAGCTGCAGCACCTGCTGCCTGCTAGTGATTAGAAAGGAGCACCCCAGGAATTCAGCTGTAGGTCTCACTCCTGTGCTACGTTTGTGTGGGGTGGGATCCAGAACACGAAAAGACACCAAGAAGTTCTTTTTCCCCAGGGCCTCAAGAAACACTCTACTCTGGTTGGAGGGGTTTGCTCTAGTTGGAGTTTCTTTGGGAAGTAGGAGAGGTGCAGACTGGGCAATATGTTCAGTAAGCAGCTTAGCATGTGGTGTCACTGAGCAGACTATGTAACTTTGACCGTAAGCACACATCTTCCAAAAGTTATTTCCAAAGAAAGCCGAAAACCAGATGAGAGAGGGAAAGTTCCTTGATGTGGGGGTCCTAGCGAGAGTGCAGAGAGCACGCGCCCTTCACAGGGCTGTGGGGGGGAGAGGCAGCACAGGCCAAGCATTCAAGCTGTTAGAAGCACTAGCAAGAGCCTTGTGTTAGTTACAGAGATCCCAGCAGTCAGGAGCAGGCCTTACTTGCATAGCTTGCTATTTTGCTGGCACTCGAAGTTGTCGAAGAGGCACTCGGGTGTGTTACAGAGCTCGTCGCACTCGCCATTGAAGTGCTGCCAGCAGTGCAGCGAGGAAGAGCAGTTGGCCCAGGGATCCTCTCCTGTCAGGGAACAGTCACCTCCATCCCACTGGCAGGCGTGCATGTTACAGTCCCTGTCACAGTAGCCATTTTTTGCTCTTTCTGCACAGTGTTGGCCCGGACAGCCCAGCGGCTGTTGGCTGGGGCGCACCGAGTGTTCACACTGGCTCCCTTCCGATTGATCAGGACACTGGCAGTAGTAGTAAGGTGGCTGAGTCCTGGGATGGCAGCTTCCACCATTCTGGCACGGTGCACTGGCACAGCCTGTACCAGTCTGGCACGCCGTGCCAGCTGAGAGCTTTGGGCAGTAACATTGGGGCCCAGAGGATGTCTGGATGCACTGCTCCCCTTTCTTGCATTTCACTTGCCCACAGACACTGTGGCTGCCAAACTCACATTTAAACCCAGAATAACCCTATGAGAAAAGTGGGGAGATCAGACCAATTAATGTTCCTAGGGCTGGAGAAGAGATATTGGTTACGTCATGCACAAGGGTGCACAAATATCAGTTTATCTATTTCACACACCCAACCCCCTCATCAACTCCTGTATCCCTACCCCAGGAACTTGTGGGGCTTTCCTAGATCTAACCGCAGACACACTGGTTCCTGGAACCTACAGGACTTTGAGCAGAAAGCCCACCAAGGAACTGATCCCTACACCAAGAAGCTTATCTATCTGGCCTTGCCTTACAAGTCCATAGTGCACCTTTGAAGTGTGTGTGCTATAGTTAAGGTTGCAAGACAATCTCCATCATAATCTCATTTTCTCACAAGGTGATAATTGTCAAGAATTTTCACACCTTTGGGGATGACATTTCCCAGAATTGACCACTGCATGAAGTTGTGTGTGCACCTGGCTTTCACAAGCTGGAACACATTTTCTTTTGTTTTTTATTCATGAAAAGGGCTCAGTGGAGTTCTGTGCAAACAAGTACTCAACAGAGTAGCAAAACACCTAACACTAAATATCTAAAACTATCTTTAGGACAGAGAAGCTTTCTCAGAAAGCTACTGCTAGGGTTGGGAATGGCAAATCTCAGCTTACCACCTGTGGCATTCAGAAGGAACTGACTGGTGGATGGGGCTGTACTCCTATGCTCAGCTGGGAGGCACATGGATGCCAGTGCAGTTCCAATGGACACAGCTTCCCACAAAGTTCAGAGGGTGCACACTTCCTCTACAGCAGGGATCAGTGCTGGCGATACTCAAAGAATAAGCAGTTTGATGGAGGCTTTGAGGATCTTTGCACTGCTCATGAGCGGTCACTAACTGGCGGGGCTTACTGTACAATAAAGCCAGAAAACATGGGGATGTCTGGGCTAAAACATGCCATGTAAGGGCATGACACTTACTGGAGGACACTGGCAGATGAATCCAACAGGCACATGACTGGCAACAACACAAGTACCGCCATTCTGACAAGGCTGCTGGGGACACACATCTGTTAGGGTCTCACAGTGACGACCTGAGAAACAGACACACAAGGAAAGGAGAGCACACAAAGTTAAAATCAAATGGTTGCTCAATGCTCCCTTTATTTTTCAATAAGAGACACTGACAATAGATCCTCCACCAGTCTGTAAGCCTCATTCACTCTGTAACTCCAGGTGTCCCTGAACCCTGGCAACTGGGGTGGAGCTGCAGAACGCCCTCTGGATGGTACCTAGCAGTACAACATAGCTCATGTTCCACATTCAATTCTGATCATATCACCAAAATGGTATCAAAGAATCGGCAGCAGTTAAGAAAAGGGCAAAAAATTTGATTATGGATTTGGAAGGAGTGATTTATGGAGAAAGTTAAACATGTATGGCTTGCTTAAGTGTGCAGGGAAGTAGAAATGAGAGTTGTGCACCCTTCAGATAATTGTAAACATTAAGGAAGAAAAGGATTTAGGGTAATGAATTGGGAAAAACTAGGAATATGAGATTAGGACAGATGAGATTAATATCAGGAAAGAACTTTCTGGCAGTGAAGTGTATCAGGCTGTAGAATTCTCTCTAGCAGTATTTATGGAAGTCCCATTGCTCGAAGATCTTAAAACCAGACTGGTTAAAACAACAGAAGTCTGTGGGGGGAACAATCATGGATTGTCACAGAAATGGACTGGATAACCTAACGACTCCTGGGCCACGTCTACACTACCCGCCAGATTGGCGGGTAGTAATCGATCCCTGAATCGACACCCGTACTCCACCTCAGCAGGAAGAGTAAGCGGAGTTGACGGGGGAGCCGCGGCAGTCGACTTGCCGCCGTGAGGACGGCCAGGTAAGTCAAACTAAGATACTTCGACTTCAGCTACACGAATAGCGTAGCTGAAGTTGCGTATCTTAGATCAATCCCCCCATCCACCCCCAGTGTAGACCAGCCCCTAGAGAAGGGCAGGACAATAAGGATAATGTTTTGATCAAGTCAATGGGAAACTGGGATAGCATTTCCAGGTACTCACCGGTGAAGGCACTGCGACAGATGCATGTATAATCATTGACCAGCTGAATGCAGTCTAGGCTACCATGAGGGCTACAAGGGTTGGAAAGGCACTCATTAATATCCCCCTCACAGCGCTCGCCTGCAAAGCCTGGGAGACAGTGGCAGCTGTAGCCCCCAATTTGGTCAATGCACTGTCCTCCATTAAAGCAACGGGGTCCTCCCAGATCTGAAGCACAGTCATCAATGTTCTCCTCACAAAGACGGCCTGTTAACACAAGTGAGAGAAACCAGAGCCTCAGGCATCGCAGCCTCATTTCTTATAGTTCATCAAGTTACCAAAGCTGACCTTCCATTTAATCCAGGCTCACCCGGGTTAGGATCCCTGCCCAATTCATTTATTTCAGCCTCAGATCACCCCCAATGAACATGTGGGTTAGATTTAGCCTGGTCTCAGCGGTACTTCATTTGAGCATTTCCAGGTGTGTATATATAGATATATATATTTTAGAAAATTTGATTTAGTCCTACGGTTGAGGAGTTATCTATCAGAGCGATTGTTTGCTGAACACTGCAGACAGTTCTGCATTGTCACTTGAAAGGCTACAAAATGCAATTTTAATTTAGTTTGGTGATAACCCTGAAACCTAATGACAAGAGTTTGGCTCAACAAACTTCAAATAATCAGCAATGGAACAAGTTGACAGAAGTGTCTGTGGGTAGAATACAGGCTCACGACTGGCAGAGCACCACTGCTGGGCATCAAGGACAAGCTTTGGACATTGCTAGGGATGGTAGTTCTACAAGTTCCCTTCGGCAGCTTGTTCTGTTTAACCTATTCTTAGCTCAGATACTGTAGGGAAAGTGTCCTAAATCCACCACTGGTTCTGCCTCAGGTAATAAGATATAGGATCCAGCTGAAGAACCAACCCGTAACTGATCCAGTTGAACCATATTTTCCTCATGCTTTACACAGAATACTCCAATTTATGTAACTCACTAAAATACTTGCTGTTTTGTAACACCCTGATATTACTGATTCATTTGTCATCCACTATAACACCCAAAGGCCACCCAGCATCCCAGTTTTCATTTGGGAATTTGGCTATTCCTTCCTACATGGACCATTTTACTCATATACCTAGCATGCATGCCCCACTTTTATCCATTCAACTTGTTACCTGAGCAAAAAGCTGGTTTGACATGATGTATTAGTACCTGTTGCAAGAGGCATGAAAGGATGAGAGAACAAACAGTGGTTATGAAGGATGTCAAAGGCCCTAGATGAAAGAAACTGTGATAGGAACACTAACAAACAGAATCCACAATAATTCTTTCCTCCCTAGCACTTCAGCAATGTACTTAGTGCTGCATAACCCTCAGAGAGGAAGAAGTTAACAGGGCAAGAAATGTCTGCTCTCATTGGCTCTAAAATGCAAGCTTGTATTGAAAGCTATGTTTTGAAAAACAGGTGACAAAGAAGATGACAGAACGGAAGTAGTATGTTTGTTAAACCTTAACTCTACGGTCATACAATTCTGTTTAAGAATTTCCTTTAGGGAAGTTTAATATATGAAGACTTAAAAAAAGAGAGAATTCTACCATGTAATCTCTAATGGGTTCATTAGTAGCAAACTTACATGTTTTTTCCATTTAACTTTTGGGGATAGATTTAGTTACCGCAGCTGATTTGAGCCGCTTTGGAGTAGTGCGAAGTAGCTCCAGTGTATTGGTCAGATAACAAAAAGCAGATGCAAATCTGACTTATCAGAACAGCACAAAGAAGCCAGAGTGCGCTGCTGCACTGGGCCCTTAATTTGCCACTGAATTATTTGTTTAATGCTTCCAGAGAGGGTACTATGACATTTAAATTGAATGATTTCTAGGCAAACATACCAAAGTAAACTTCCAAGATATGAAATTGTGGCATTTATAGGTAAAGTAGAGCTTCAATTTTATAAATTCTGATTATCTACAAAAGTATGGAGACAGATTGTGCCACAGAAAAGGATAGGGGGGAGTGACAGAGGCTGTTTGGGTCGTCAGAAGAAAGGTGATAAGATGGTCAGTGGAAAGACAGCATAATATGTCCATATAATACATATGGATAAAACTAAGCCATATGTTGTTTCGTGTGATATCTAATTTAAATATTGGGTTTTGTGTGTACATATACATTTTAGTTTTCTTTTGGTTTCAGACTCTTCTAATAAGCGTAAATTGAACATCTGCCAAAACTTATATTTCAATATTTTATTTCAATTAGCGGTAAAACCACTATATGATGATTACAAATGCAGCAATCAAGAGTATAATGTAAACTGTCTTGTCCAATGTTTTTAATTTGCTAATGTATTCGAACTCGTGACAAAGACAAATTTTTCATTATAGTAGGTAACATATACCAACAAGTAAAATCAGTTGCAATTAATGAATTTCTAAATACATTCTGGCCATTTGAAAAAAATACAGTTGCAAAGCAAAAAGTCACAAGAGCCATATTATGACCTTGTTATGTCACTCATCGTTTTCTTAGGTCATGTTTACACTTAAAACGTAGCAGCGATAGCACTTCAGTGTAGACACTACCTATGCTAACGGGAGGGCTTCTCCTATCGAAAGAAATCTTCCACTGACACTGTGTGTGTGTGTGTGTGTGTGTGTGTGTGTGTGTGTGTGTGTGTGTGTGTGTGTGTGTGTGTGTGTGTGTGTGTGTGTGTGTGTGTGTGTGTGTGTGTGAGAGAGAGAGAGAGAGAGAGAGAGAGAGAAGATCAGTATAGCTCTCTCTCTCTCAAGGGGGTGGATTTTTCACACCCCTGAGAGACATTGCTATTCCAATGTAAGTTCCTAGTTTAGTCCTTAATGTTACCCGAAATTGGGTCAGCTAGTAAGCTTAAGGAGGACTAATGACCCACCAGAGTTTGGCAGAAAGCAGCATGTTTATTATATCGACAGCTAAGCTCAAAAGAAGGGGGGGAGAGGGTGTCACACTCACACTCGCATACTCATGCTCCCAGGACAGGCACGGCACTGGAGATGTCAGGATCCTTCAAGGTAAGTGTCCCACAACACAGTGATGGATGTTGCGATGAAGGTAAGGATGGAATGCAACGCAGTGAACCACTGGCCAGGACCGGGTGAAGGGCCTCCATGGGAGGTACAAGCTTGTGAGTGCACCCCTGAGCACATGGCCCCTTCCCCTTTTAAGGACCTGCTCCTCATGGCCTGCTACTAGAGATGACTTGGCTGCATCTGGTTGGTCACACTCCATCTCAGCCAGTGTCCATGCAGTGTCCATGCATTGGGTGTGTGAGTGCTGCCTAATTAGAGTCCCAGACATCTTGTCTGGAGCTCTTCTGATCTTCCAGCTGTTTAAGCAGCCCATTCATCCCACAAACATTCCAGGAGGGAGGGGTGGGGGAAAGCCACTTCACAGGTATTCAAAGAGGGAGAGGAGACAAAAGGGGGGGGGGAGGAGTGTAACAGACCTTTTGAGCATACAGGTTATACAGAGCATACAGATTACTGCTGCTCCTACAACACTTATAAGTACGGATGCATTGGAAACTCAGCAGATTTTGATCTCCAACCAAAATACATATGAGCACCGTTTGCGAATGGTCAAGACTCAGATACACTAAGTTATGAATAAGTGACCAATTGGAAAATAGTCTTGCCAGTTGAACAGACAATGCCAGAAGTTGCCAGCTCTTTTTGTTTGGCCACTCCCAATATGTGCATGGCAACAGCTATCTTCATCAAGGATCTCAAACACTGTTTTTTTATTTAGAGATAATACAGCTCGTTGGGGTCTAATTTACACAGAACTTGTCTACCTAGTGGCTCAGTTAAATGTTCTGCCTCTAGGATGCAAGATTTTAATCAAATTTTCTGTCTCTAGGACAGGGGTGGGCAAACTTTTTGGCCCGAGGGCCACATCTGGGTGGAGATATTACATGCAGGGCCATGAATGTAGGGCTGCGGGAGGGAGTGTGGGGTGTTGGAGGGGGTGTGGTGTGCAGGAAGTGGCTCAAGGCAAGGGGTTGGGGTGCGGCAGGGGGCTCAGGGCAGGGGGTTAGGGTGCAGGCTCCAGCCTGGAGCCACTTACCACCTTGAGCAACTCCGGGGTGGCAGCAGCACGCAGCGGGGCTAAGGCAGGCTCGCTGCTTGCTCTGGCTGCATGCCGCTCCCAGAAGCGCCCGGCACCACGTCCCTGCAGCCCCTGGGGGTGAGGGGAAGGGTTCTATGCGCTGCCCTTGCCAGCGGGTACCTTCCCCGAAGCTCCCATTGGCCACAGTTCCCTGTTCCCAGCCAATGAGGGCTGCAGGCAGTGGTGCCTGCAGGCGAGGGCAGCGCGCGGAGCCCTCTGCCCCCTCCTTCTCCCCCAGGGGCACGGCCACAGGGGTGGCAATCCCACGGGCCAGATCCAAAGACCTAATGGGCCGGATCTGGCCCTTGGGCCATGGTTTGCCCACCCCTGCTGTAAGATGCTCATTTATCAGTTTCTTCATTTCTTTGAACTCAGAACTCATTTTCCTTTGGACATTTTCCTCAGGATTAGCAACTCAGCAGCACCTGCAAGTTAAAGAACTCCAAGAGAATGTGTATGAACTCAGATACATCATGCCCAAAAAGCAAGGCTTGAAAATAGCTGGCATCCATACATACATTGTACCAGCAACTCTGAATGAAAGCTGAGCTTCTGGCAATTAAGGGCAGGTCTGCACTACAGAATTACTTTAGTATAAGGAAGTAGGGAGATGCTCTCCCATCAACACAGTGCTGTGCACATGAACGCTTATGTCAGTGTAAGTTATGTCACTCAGGGGGGTGTCTTTTGACACCCCCAAGTGACAAAAGTTTTGCTGACATAAGTGCTCGTGTAGACATGGCCTGAGTACCTTTCGTAGACCTGAAGAAGAGCTCTGTGTAGCTCGAAAGCATCTCTCTTTCACCAACAGAAGTTGGTCCAATCAAAGAAATTATCGCCCCCACCTTGTTTCTCTAAGTATTGTGACAGACCCAGGCCAGTGGGGTACAGGAGTCTGGTAGAGGGCAAATATACTGGTCACTGGATGAGTAGTTTTCTGTTCCCTGAGTGACCAGAGCAGGGGCTGCACTAGAGTAATCAGGAACTTGCTAGAACCAATTAAGGCAGACAGGCTGATTAGAACACCTGCAGCCAATTAAGGCAGGCTAATCAGGGCACCTGGGTTTAAAAAGGAGCTCGCTCCAGTCAAGTGAGGGGGATGCAGAGGAGAGGAAGTGCGTGTGAGGAGCTGGGAGCAAGAGGCGCAAGGAGCTGAGAATGAGAGGGTGTACTGCTGGAGGACTGAGGAGTACAAGCGTTATCAGACACCAGGAGGAAGGTCCTGTGGTGAGGATAAAGAAGGTGTTTGGAGGAGGCCATGGGGAAGTAGCCCAGAGTTGTAGCTGTCATGCAGCTGTTACAGGAGGCACTATAGACAGCTGCAATCCACAGGGCCCAGAGTAGAGGGGTGGGGCCTGGCCCGGGTTCCCTCCCAACTCCTGATCAGACACAGGAGAAGTTGACCCAGACTGTGGGGAAAATCACTGAGGAGCAAATCTGCCAATAAGCGCAGGACCCACCAAGGTAGAGGAGGAACTTTGTCACAGTATCTAGACAGGAGGACAAAGCCATGTCTACAAGTACAGTGCCGCTGTAGCATGTTTGATGAAAATGCTCTATGCCAAATGTAGAGAGCACTCCCATCAGCATAATAAAACCACCATGAGCAGCAGAAGCTCTTTCGCTGACACAGTGCCATGTACACAAGTGCTTATGTCAGTGTAACATATGTCACTCGGTGTGTGTGTGTGTTTTTCACACCCCTGAGCAACATAATTTATGCCAGCATATTCTAATATCTAGGTATATAGGACTGAAATGCAAAATGATCTTTGAACTGAGGTAATGGGTTGAAAACAATAAATGAAATTCAATTAAAATATAAAGTGGTTCACATCGGAATAAGTGATTATCTAGACTGGTGATCCCTGCTGGGCACTCATACTAATGTGTGATCTGAGTTGGGGTAGAGTTTAATAACACACAGCAAGTGGTTAATGCAGTTGTATAATCCTGTTTAAGGTCTGAGCCATCTATTCAGCTCTACCTGGCACAAATTTGGCCTTACTTGGAGAACTGTGCTCCAGTAAGGGCATCACATTTCAGAAAAGAAACTGAAGACAATTCAGAGGAAGATAAAAAGTTTATAACTGGTTTGGGAAACAAAATCTACGCAGAAAAGCTGAATGAACTAGGCATGTTTTGTTTGGAAAATGACTAAGGGGAGATAAGTATTTGATGACTAGTGAAAACATTTGATCCCATGTGCACTTTATAACACCTTTCTCTATCTACTATGGCAAAACTAACAGTTGTAGCTTAATGTACAGCAGGGAAAATGGAGGTTAAATTGAGCAAACGTTATATCAAACACGCTATCAATGGAGGTTACGGAATCACCATCATTGAAATATATAAGCTTGCCAACTGTTAGATGACTATGGGGTAATCAAAATCAGTCTAGCTGCAGTGGAACAGGTTAGACCAGATTTGTTCAAACTTCCTTCCCACAAAAGGATTCCACAACTGAGGTTAAGTGGAGGCTGAAATCTTAAGAACTTGAAGAACAAAGGACACTGGAGTTATGCAAGCACTAAACACACTTTTTACACAGCTAATACCATCCTGGCTAAAATAATTCTTGATGTTATAATTTATCCAGTTCCTTTTTTGAAGATAATAGGGAAGATATTTGTGTCTCTCAGGCACTCAGAGTGCTTGACTCAACAGCCCTCTTCATGAGGAAGTACAATAAGCCCTGGGAACTCTATGGCATTAAAGACAGTCCACCAGAACAGAAAGTGCCTCTTGTAGCTTTTACATAATTGCTGAGTTTCCTACCTCGAGTTCCTGGTGGACAGGAGCACATGAAATGATTGACAAGATCAATGCAGGTTCCTCCATTCTGGCAGGGCTGGAACTGGCACTCATCCACTTCGTATTCACAGTTGACTCCTTGGTACCCTGGCACACACTATCGGTATAAAAACCAAACAAGTGTAAATCTTCACCCAGCATGAACACAGTAGCATACTTTGAGACTGACACACCCTAGGCTAAAACAGGACAAAATATTCTGTGGGCCAAATGCTGCCCTCATTAGTTGCAGTGCAACATCAGTGATTTCACTGGAACAGCAGAGGTAACCAAGCACAGAATGTGACCAAGGAACTATTGAATGTCTGAAGGGAAACAATCTTGCTCCTGTGGACAGCTTACAGGATGCACATGAGAGAGACAAGGTGGGTGAGGTGATATCTTTTATTGGACCAGCTTCAGTTGGTGAGAGACACAAGCTTTCAAGAGCTCTTCTTCAGGTCCAATAAAAGATATTACCTCCCACACCTTCTCTCTCTAATATCTGGGGACTGACATCGCTACAACTACATTCCATACTAGAATCTCACATGACACTCATGGAACTCCTGATTAGATTCAGCTGCTGTAGAAGTTGACTTGTGTTTTAAGTGTTATGTAAATGCAACCCCCTCAGGAAATGTGCCTCCAAGATCCTGCATGTACCACCATTCTCAAGGGCCTGGGAATGAGGGTTGGACACAATAACCTCTGGAGTCAATCCACGCAGCCCTGTATATCAGGGAGAGGACATGGACCCCACTTCCCTAGCAAGATGAGCATAGGAAATTTTGTAATATGTTCTAGTTTATTTTCATGTAATCACAGAAGTCAGGGATGGGAGAGGTGAAGAAATCCATCCCCCTGGGGGCATAACATTTTAGTAACTAGCTACCATATCGCCTTATACTGAATACTGTCCACTATCAGCCGGAAGGTCCTTCTGGAGTGCTGCCTCCCTCCCTGCCAGTATCCAAGTTTCAACTTATTCTCAGGTGTATTAGCTGTGTTTTTCGCCACATGAAACCTTGTTTTGCTGTTTGACCACATTTCTAATAGCTTTAGAGCTCTTTGGACTATGACTAACTAGTACATAGAACTTTTCTCTTTAAATATAATTGGAAAATGTCATTAACATGGCACTTATTCTCCTCTAGAAGGAGCAAGGACCCAACACCTTCCTCTACCCCAGGGGTTCTCAAACTGGGGGTCGGGACCCCTCAGGGGGTCACGAGGTTATTACATGGCGGGGGGGTCGCGGTCAGCCTCCACCCCAAACCCCATTTTGCCTCCAGCATTTATAATGGTGTTAAATATATAAAAAAGTGTTTTTAATTTATAGGGGGGTTGCACTCAAAGGCTTGCTATGTGAAAGGGGTCACCAGCACAAAAGTTTGAGAACGACTGCTCTACCCTACGAGGGGACACACACTGGTCTTTAATTGTCACTCTTTGCTTACAGTAATTGTCTTGGGTAAGTCTTGTGCATACCAAACACAACTTGAGTAAGGGTATGTCTACTCTTGCAAAGTTTTTGCACTATAAATTTCACCGGTGATAGGGAATCGGTGAAAGTAAAGGGCTGATTTGTGTACTCACTTAATTCCTCAGGGGTCAGAGAATGTTTACATTAGCAGCACTTCCACTGAAGATGAGAGCAGCACTCTAGGGCAGCTATCCCACAGTGCAGCTCTCTCCAGTTTGATGATGGGTCTTGTAGAAAGGGCGGGAGAGAGGGGGGGGTGATCACGGGCATCCTGGTTTCCTGCACAGCCTTCTTTCCCCAAACACTGATAAGCTCCAGTAGCTCAGCATGGCTCCAGGCAGGGGATCACTTGCTCCCTGGAGCAGGCATTGTCACCTGGCCAGATAAGTGAGCACTTGACAAGAAAACAGGAAGGGGAGTTTCAAAGTTCCCGGGGCTTTACAGGGGGAGGGGTGGATGTCTGTTTACCTGGAGTAAGAGCAGCTGAGCTGCTGGCTAGAATGGTTGCCTAGCCACTGTGGGACATCCTCTGGAGGCTAAAAGCTGTGTAAACAGGAAGAATGTGTCTTCACTTGCACATCACCACAAAGACATCACCGATAAGAGCTGTATGCCTCTCATGGAGGTGGTTTTCTTTTTGCGGTGAAACTTCTGAGCTTTGTTGCAAAAAGTCATTGGCAAGTGTAGATGCTCCCATTGTTTTTGAGCAAAAAGAGAGACTTTTTCTGCTTTAAACAGCAAGTGTAGACATGCCCCAGGTCTCAGTGTTATTTGGGAAATGATCAGATACACCTGGTATCTGGTAACCATTATGGGAAACAGATCACAGGTATGGTATCCAGGTACACCTGGAACCTGGTAACCATTATGGGAAACAGATCACAGTAAGAATGATAGGATGTCAGTGAAGATCTGTACAATGAAAATGGAGGTTAGTAAGAGCTAAGCATCTTCCTTTTGTCCCTTATGTATCATCCAGCTTTACCTCACACTGATATCCCCTGAGATAGTCACTGCAGGTGGCACCGTTCTGGCATGGATTGGAAGTGCATTCGTCCAACTGCTCTTCACAGTAGCTGCCAGTGTAGCCCATGCCGCATTGGCAGCGATGACTGTTTCCCACATCAAGGCAAATGCCAGAATGTTGACACAATTGGTCTACGGGGACTCCTACAATAAAAATTAATTAAGCAAAGTAAGCAGCCATCTCAAAGTAACATTTCGGAGAAAATGCTCCCAAGCACTCTCATAGTCACGAGTTCACCTGGGAATACTTACAGCTAGACCCAACCTACACAAAACTTCTACCCCAGGAACTATTCTTTAAAACAAGACTGCTCACCCTGACAAAGAATCACCCAGATTCTGGACAGGACATTGCCACTAGCCCCATGGTAGACAATGACTGGCAATGTCAGCTTGGATACTTTTATTAATATCACTAGATATTTTGCCACTTGGTGAATCTCTGAGTCTAAAATGTACATAAAACGAAGTGTGCAAAGGCTGGTTTCCACCCCATTCTCATCACCTGCTGGAGAGGCCCTTCTCACCCCTTGTATTGAGAATACCTCTTCCAGACATTCTTGGAACCAGAATTGGATTTGTTCCAAGATGACTCTTCTAGGAAGAGACTCTGGAGCACATTCCATTAGCATCAGATTTTTTCCATCTGCATTATTTGAATTCGGTAATGGAGTATGGGCCCAAAAGTTGTAGGCAGATGAAGCAGCTACTGACCAATATCCCTCAACCACATATTTAAGGCATCAGATGTGTAACAGATCTCTTTCACCTACAAGGAGGGCAGGGTTTCAACTTGGTCTTTTGGGGATTCACCCGAAGGACACAAAAACAAATTAGTCCAACAGTATTCAAAGGGGCAGCCCTTATGGAACAGAGATTACTGAAACCCTGAACACTGAAAAAAAAATCTGATGAGGTTCAACAAGAACAAGCCCAGAGTCCTGCACTTAGGAATGAAGAATCACATGCACCGCTACAGGCTGGGGACCGATTGGTTAAGCAGCCATTCTGCAGAAAAGGACCTGAGGATTATAGTGGATGAGAAACTGGATATGAGTCAGCAGTGTCCCTTGTTGCCAAGAAGGCCAATGGCATATTGGGCTGTATTAGTAGGAGCACTGCCAGCAGATCGAGGGAAGTGATTATTCCCCTCTACTCGGCACTGGTGAGGCCACACCTGGAGTTTAGAGTCCAGTTTTGGTCCCCCCACTACAGAAGGGATAGGGACAAATTGGAGAGAGTCCAGCGGAGGGCAACAAAAATGGTTAGGGGCCTGGGGCACATGATTTACGAGGAGAGGCTGAGGGAACTGGGGTTATTTAGTCTGCAGAAGAGAAGAGAGAGTGGGGATTTGATAGCAGTCTTCAACTACCTGAAGGGGGATTCCAAAGAGGATGAAGCTAGGCTATTCTTGGTGGTGTCAGATGACAGAACAAGGAGCAGTGGTCTCAAGTTGAAGTGCGGGAGGTCTAGGTTGGATATTAGGAAACACTATTTCACTAGGAGGGCGATGAAGCACTGGAATGGGTTACCTAGAGAGGTGACGGAATCTTCATCCTTAGAGGTTTTTAAGGTCTGGCTTGAGAGAGCCCCGGCTAGGATGATTTAGTTGGTCATGCTCTGAGCAGGGGATTGGACTAGATGACCTCCTGAGGTCTCTTCTAACCCTAATATTCTATGATTCTGTGAACACAGACTTAGGGGAGTGTGAGCTGTTGCAAGCTTTCCCTGAGAACTAGTCCCTAACTAGGGAGAAGAAAAAAGTGTTCAATAAACAAACTGAAGGAGTCAGAGGGAGTTTGGACTTAATGCTTCAATGGGTGGAAGGGACAGAGGGTGTCTGGGGGCCATATCTCCTTATAAAACCTCACCTAGAGCCTTCCACAGCTTAATACTGCTTCTCTGTGGCCCCATAAGGGCCAACATGTCCCAGATTCCAAATGCATCTCAGGAGAGGAGATCCGCAATGACAATACTTTGAGAACTACTGTTTGCTACAAGCACAGAAGAGCACTACTTACCCCTCTGCGAAGCAGCCACCTGACAGGAGACGTTGGGCACATCACAATAGGTGCCAGTCCAACCAGGTGGACAGATGCATTGAGACTGGGTTCTCCTCTGGACGCATGTGCCTTTGTTCTTACAGGGAGACTTGCTGCACAGATCCATGAGTGTCTGAAAAAATAGGTCAAACAACTGAGAAGTGGAAAAACAGTATTCAAAGCAGTAAGTTGGAGAAGGCACTGCAAGGAAATTCCCCGGTCACCTAGCCAGCCAACTCCTTGATAGGACCTGTCTCTAAGTCCCTGAATCCAAACAGCGCATGCAATGTCAGTTTTTCACCTTTGCCCCTCTATGCCAGACTGGGACAGTGTCACCTGCCTGAGTCTTTTTCCTCGATGAAACCAGAGAGATACCTGGCCCCAAGAGGGTACTCTGATCTCAGATACATGCTTCCTTTGTCCAGGCAAACTCAGCAGAACTGATGTTCCAAGCACTGAGAAAGGAAGCATGCTGCCCACTTTTGAGCTCTCACCTGGGACCCTCCCTGACCGAACCAAGGTGATACATGCCATCAGCAAAGTGAGCAGGCGGACAGAGAAGTAATATTACCAATGGAAGCATGAAGATTTAATTTCAATGACGATTTGTTAAAATGTTTCTCACATCTAAGCCCTTGAAGAATCATTTTTGCCTCTTCCTAGGCTCCCTCCTTCACATTATCAGGAAGCCTCAGTAAGTCAACAATCCCACAATCCACATTTTTCACTGAATCCCCACACCCCAATTTCTTCCTTTTCCAGAAGGGGAGTGAGATGTCAAAGTCATTTATGCGCTTTGCTTCCATCACCTGCCTCACTAGCTTCCCCTGCCTATTTATTCCCCCCTTTGCAAGAGCTCATTCTTTCTGAATTCTCCTGCTTTCCTGCAGTTTTGTTCAAATCTCCCCAACATTCCACACTCTTGGTAAAGGGATAAAAGAATAGTGGGCTTATTGATTTCTTAAACATAAACAAGGAATGCATTGTTCAAATAAAGAATTTCCAATTCTGTATGAAAGACACAAAACAACTGAGTTCACACTCAACTAATTAGGCTTGCCACTCCAACATATCTGTTCCGAGATAACAAAAGAGATAAGGTGGGTGAGGTAATATCTTTTATTGGACCAACTTCTACTTGTGAAAGAGACACGTTTTGGAGCTAAACAGAGCTCTGCTGGGACCGACCAGCTACACCACCACTCCAAACAATGATCTGAGATGACAATACACCTTTACCAGTTTAAGTGCTTTCTCAGCACCTAGATGTGAATTACATCAACCTCCTTCTCAGACAGATTTGGAAGACAAATCTGGATTGTCAAGTATGAAAGGACTGAACTCAGGATTATATCCCCTCATCCATGTTTCAGTCCTTTCTTTTCTGGGCTTAATCTGTGACCTTTGCACTTGTAATGAGTTATTGGTTACTTAACATACAGGTTTCTATAGCTTCTCATTCATTTTATTTAGTCCTTGCTGTTCTAGCTCTTCATTAATTATATCAAGCCTACTTTCCACAGAGACAAACTATAACATCTGCAGCCTGTAGTCTGTTAAATCCCGCCAATGGTGTTAGTAAATTCCGGGAGTCTAGAGTTCCGTTTCATAAACAATGTGTGTTATGATATGATAAAACTCCTTCTTGTGTTCATTGTGAAAACAGAAATTTTCTCAGAGGTCTACCCAGTAACATTAGGAAGCAGGAACATTAAGTATTTTTTCAACCAATCACAAGGTACATGATGGCAGCAGAGGAACTACTGAACTTTACAGTATTTTGGGACTATCTTTAATACTAGGTTTCTTGGTGAGGTTTTAAGTAGTGTGCAGAGACTCCATAGGCCAGGTGTTCAGACGGAGAAGTTCTCGTCTTCTACATTTTATTTTCATGGCCTCTGTAAATGGCAAAGGCTTTATAATCATACTTCTCTACATTCTTGGACACCATGTTGGGTTTTCTTTTTTAAAAAAAATAGTATTAAGTATTCTCCTGTGAGGGTGCTTGTAGCCATCATTGGGTTATTTCTCATGTCTGACTAAATATCTTGCATTAATCAGTTGTTGTTGGGGTTTTGTTTTGTTTTTTATTAATTGGCAGAATCTAGCAGCCAACCTGCTAGGTTAAGTGTCAAGCAGTATACCTACTATAAAGTGTTCCAAAAATTGCTTATGGTATTACAAAGCTATGTAAGCATAAAGGAAAGTTGCAAAATTCTCATGAAGTTGCAATCTTTGCCTGACAGTTTTTATGACACTCCCAGATTGTCTATAAATGACAGAAACAACAAGGAGTCTACGAAAAGAATAAATGGACACAAATCGGACATCAGGAATGGTAACATACAAAAGCCAGTAGGAGAACACTTCAATCTCCCTGGACATTCTATAACAGATTTAAAAGTAGCCATCCTTGAACAAAAACACTTCAGAAACAGACTTCAAAGAGAAACTGCAGAATTAAAATTCATTTGCAAATTTAACACCATTAATTTGGGCTTGAATAGGGACTGGGAGTGGCTGGCTCACTACAAAAGCAGTTTTGCCTCTCCTGGAATTGACACCCCCTCATCAATTATTGGAAGTGGACTACATTCACTCCGATCGAATTGGCCCTGTCAACACTGGTTCTCCACTTGTGAGGTAACTCCTTTCTCTTCATGTGTCAGTATATAATGCCTGCATCTGTAATTTTCACTCCATGCACCTGAAGAAGTGGGGTTTTTTACCCACGAAAGCTTATGCCCAAATAAATCTGTTAGTCTTTAAGGTGCCACTAGACTCCTTGTTGTTTTTGTGGATACAGACTAACACGGCCACCCCCGATACTTGACACTGTATAAATGACAGAGCTCATCAACCTGCTCTTGAATGAAGCCAATGCTGAAGCTCACTGTTGCAAGGCTGGAACAGAGACCTAGAGCATCATGACTATGTTTCAATTACAGTAGCATCACAAAAGTCTTACTGGCAGAATGAAACTTAGTGCTCTATGTCCACATCAATAAGCTAATTGATGTCATTCATTCAATGACACATTTTATTTTGAATTAATACAAACAGATTTTCTGCAGTTAAAAGAACTGAGTGGCAAGACTGAGATAAGCACGAATCCTTTCGGAAGTAAAATTCAAACACTCTTTAAATGTTATCAGCGTTATCAGTTTTGATTAACTCAGTTCAGTTGCTTGCTTCCTACCACTTCCTTAAACTTCAGTCATGTTATGTCAAATTTATGCAGAGATGTTTGGTAATCACTGCTGAATCTTTTGCAGAACAGAGCAGCAGCTTTGACGTTTATTACAGGTACTGTACAATGGGAAACCCACTTAATGAATTCAAAAAAGACGGTTACTCACCTGTAGTAACTGGTGTTCTTCAAGATGTGTTGCTCCTATCCATTCCATGTAGGTGTGCGCGCCGCGTGTGCACGGCTCTCCGGAACATTTTTACCCTAGCAACTCCGGCGGGCCGGCTGGCGCCCCCTGGAGTGGCGCCGTCATGGCACCCCTTATATACCTCAGCTGGCCCGTCCGCTCCTCAGTTCCTTCTTGCCGGCTATTCCGACAGTGGGGAAGGAGGGCGGGTCTGGAATGGATAGGAGCAACACATCTCGAAGAACACCAGTTACTACAGGTGAGTAACCGTCTTTTCTTCTTCGAGTGATTGCTCCTATGCATTCCATGTAGGTGATTCCCAAGCCTTACCTAGGCGGTGGGGTCGGAATGAGACGTGGCGGAGTGTAGCACCGCAGAGCCGAAGGCTGCGTCGTCTCGGGACTGCTGCACCAACGCATAATGGGAAGCGAAGGTGTGGACGGAAGACCAGGTGGCCGCTCGACAGATGTCCTGGATGGGAACGTGGGCCAGGAAGGCGGCTGACGAGGCGTGCGCCCTCGTCGAGTGTGTGGTGAGTCGGCACGGGGGGACGCGAGCAAGTTCGTAGCACGCCCGTACGCAGGATGTCATCCAGGAAGAAATCCGTTGAGATGAGACAGGCTCGCCTTTCATGCGCTCCGCAATTGCGACAAAGAGCTGGGAGGAACGCCGGAAGGACTTAGTTCGGTCAATGTAAAAGGCGAGGGCCCTACGGACGTCGAGGGTGTGGAGCTGCTGCTCACGAGGTGAGGCGTGCGGCTTTGGAAAGAAGACCGGGAGGAAGATCTCCTGATTAAGATGAAAGGCCGACACCACCTTTGGGAGGAAGGCCGGATGTGGCCGAAGCTGCACTTTGTCCGCGTGGAAGACGGTATATGGGGGACCCGCCGTCAGGGCGCGGAGTTCGGAGACTCGTCTGGCGGATGTGATTGCCACGAGGAAGGCCATCTTCCAGGTGAGATGGAGGAGGGAGCAGGAGGCCATGGGCTCGAAGGGCGGGCGCATCAGCTGGGTGAGAGCCAGGTTCAGATCCCACGTAGGAGCCGGCGGACGCACTTGCGGGTAGAGCCGGTCCAACCCCTTGAGGAAGTGGGCAACCATGGGGCTGGAAAACACGGAGCGACCATCTACAGCGGGCCGGAAGGCCGAAAGCGCCGCCAGGTGTACCCTCAGGGACGAGATCGCGAGACCTTGGCCTTTCAGGTACCAGAGGTAGTCGAGGACCGTCTGGATAGGGGTCGAGAAGGGGTTAAGACCTTGTTGATCGCACCAAAGGGCAAAGCGTTTCCACTTCGCCAGGTAGGTAGAGCGTGTGGACGGTTTTCTGCTTTCAAGCAGAACTTGCTGCACCGCCGCGGAACAGGTCCTCTCCGCGTCGGTCAACCACTCAGGAACCAGGCTGTAAGATGCAGCGACTGCAGGTTCGGGTGACAAAGCCTGCCGAGGTCCTGGGAGATGAGATCCGGCCATAACGGTAGGGGAATGGGATCCCGGATCGAGAGCTCGAGGAGCAGGGTATACCAGTGCTGCCTCGGCCAGGCCGGAGTGACGAGTATGACGCGGGCCTTGTCCCTCCGTAGCTTGAGCAGTACTCGGTGGACTAGCGGGAACGGCGGGAAGGCGTATAGAAGGGGACCCGTCCAGGGCATGAGGAACGCATCGGAGATGGAGTCCAGAGCCCGACCCTGGTACGAACAGAACCTGTGGCACTTCCTGTTGGTCCTGGAGGCAAACAGGTCTATTTGGGGAAATCCCCACCTTTGGAAGATGGTGTGGGCCACGTCGGGGCGAAGGGACCACTCGTGGGAAGCGAAGGACCTGCTCAGACGGTCGGCCAGCGTGTTCTGCACTCCTGGTAGAAAGAACGCTTCGAGGCGAATCGAGTGGGTCACACACAGGTCCCATAGGAGCATCGCCTCCTTGCACAGCGGGGAGGATCGGGCCCCGCCCTGTTTGTTCAGATAGAACATGGCTGCCGTGTTGTCCGTGTATACCGCCACGCAGCGGTCCCGGAGATGTGCAAGGAAGGCGAGACAAGCCAGGCGGATCGCTCTCAATTCCCGGACGTTGATGTGCAGGGAGAGCTCCTGGGCCGACCAGAGGCCCTGAGTGTGCAGGTCTCCCATGTGAGCCCCCCATCCAAGCGCCGAAGCGTCTGTGGTCAGGGTGACCGACGGGCGAGGGGGGCGAAACGGAACCCCGGCGCAGACCACCTCCGGATGCAGCCACCAGGTGAGCGTCTGGAGAGTGGGGTCTGAGACCGTGACCACCAGATCTAGAGGGTCGCGGTGGGGCCGGTACACCGAAGTCAGCCACATCTGGAACGGACGGAGCCTCAGCCTCGCGTTCACAAAGGTGCATGCAGCCATGTGGCCCAGCAGGCGGAGGCAGGACCGGGCCGTCGTGGAAGGGAAGGCTTGCAAGGTGCGAATGAGCGAGGCCATTGTCTCATGTCGAGAACGAGGGAGGCAGGCCCTGGCGAGGGTGGAGTCGAGGACCGCTCCTATGAACTCCAATCGCTGTGTCGGAAGTAATTGGGACTTCTCGGCGTTGACGAGGAGGCCGAGAGACCGGAACAGGTGCAGTATCTCTGACACCTGAGCTGTCACCAGCTCTTGAGAGCGCCCACGGATCAGCCAGTCGTCGAGATATAGGTATACGTGGATTCTGCGACGACGGAGAGCTGCGGCCACGACCGCCATGCACTTGGTGAACACCCTCGGGGCAGTGGAGAGGCCGAAGGGTAACACCGCAAACTGGTAGTGGGTCTCGTTGACCGTGAAGCGCAGGAAGCGTCTGTGGGGGGGGTAAATCGCCACATGAAAGTAAGCATCCTTCATGTCGAGGGCGGCAAACCAGTCTCCCGGATCCAAGGAAGGGATAATGGTCCCCAAGGTTACCATCCGAAACTTGAACTTGCAGAGGTATCTGTTCAGCTCCCGGAGGTCTAAGATGGGACGAAGACCTCCTTTCGCCTTGGGGATGAGGAAATATCTGGAGTAGAATCCCCTGCCCCGCCTGCAGGGAGGCACCTCCTCGATAGCACCCACGCTCAACAGAGCCTGCACCTCCTGTATGAGGACTTGCTCGTGAGAGGGGTCCCTGAAGAGGGACGGGGAAGGTGGGGGGGGGGGGGGGCGAAAGAAACTGTAGGCGGTAGCCGTGCTGGATGGTGCTGAGGACCCAGCTGTCCGATGTTATAGCAGACCACGCCGGAAGGAAGCGGGCAAGGCGACTGGAAAACAAAAGGGATGGATCCTGGGGGGAGAGTGATGGGCCGTCCTCGGGCGTCCCGTCAAAAGGCCGGCTTTTGGGCTTGCAGAGCCTTGGACGAGTTCTGCGCCTGGTTGCGCCGCCCCCCTGACGGTCTACGGCGGAAGGGGGCCGTTCAGCGGTTGTTAAACGGCCGAGACCTGGCCTGGTTGAAGGGTCGGTAGGGCTGCTGGCGGAACGAACGCCTCTGCGTGGCCGGCGTGTGCATACCCAGAGTTCGTATCGCAACCCTCCCATCCTTTAGGGACTGGATTCTGGCATCCGTTTTCTCAGAAAACAGCCCCTGCGTGTCAAACGGGAGGTCCTGGAGGGTGTACTGGACCTCAGGTGGGAGGGTGGAAGATTGTAGCCACGCAATGCGGCGCATCGTCACCCCGGATGCTACCGTTCGAGCCCCTGAGTCTGCTGCGTCTACGGCCGCTTTGATCAGGGTTCTGGAGGCTAACTTGCCCTCCTCCACCAGCGCTGAGAATTCAGGGCGGGATTCCTGAGGGGTTAGCTCCGTGAACTTCGCAAGGCACCCCAAGATATTAAAAGTATATCTGGATAACAGGGCCATCTGGTTGGCGATACGGAGTTGGAGGCCTCCCGCCGAATAGATTTTACGCCCTAATAAGTCCATGCGCCGGGCGTCCTTCGACTTCGGCGCAGCGGCAGGTTGTCCGTGTCGTTCGCGGTCATTGACCGATTGGACCACCAGCGAGTCCGGGGTGGGGTGGACATACAAGTATTCGTAGCCCTGGGGCGGGACGGAATACTTCCTTTCGACGCCTCGCACCGTGGGGGCAACGGAGGAGGGCGACTGCCAGATAGTGGCACTGTTCTTTTGAATGGTGCGAATAAACGGGAGCGCCACTCTAACAGGGGCGTCATCTCCCACAACGTCCGTAATCGGGTCCTCGACTTCTTGCACCTCCTCTATGGGCAAATTAATGGCCTTTGCCACCCTTCTGTGAAGGTCCTGGTGTGCCCTGAGGTCAATGGGCGGGGGCCCTGATGGCGAGGCCCCTGCTACCGCCTCATCTGGAGAGGACGACGAGGAGTGGCCCGGCAGCACCTCCTCCTGTTGGTGCTCGCCCACCTGGCGATCTGGCGGCAGCGAGTCCTGGCCCAAAGATGGGCCGTGGGCGGCGGCTTGCGGCGGTGGGGACGGGGGGGCTCGACTGACGGTGGCCACCGGGACCGATGGTGCCGAGCCCGGCTGCCTGGGTGGCAGGGGAGGCCCCTGTTCATATTGCGCCCAGGGTACCCAATGTCCCCAATACTGGGGTCCATGATCCGGCGGAACGGAACCGGCTCTGAAATCCACCGCACTGCCTTGGGGTGAGGCTACAGAGGGTTCCCTGGAGGGCCAGGGTGGAGCCGTGGCGGTGCCTGGGCGGGCGTCCAGTGCTGGCGTGAGACGATCCTCCAGTGCCGAGGGTCGGTGCCGGGCGTCTCGGGGGTCCAGTGGCGAGCGGGACCTGTGCTGCGCACGGTGCCGGGAGCCAGATCTACGGCGCCGAGAAGGGGAGCGGCGGCGGCGGGAGCTCGACCGGCGACGCCGGGAGCTCGACCGGCGGTGCCGGGAACCGGACCTCGAGCGGGATCTGCGGCGCCTCGAATGGCTGCGCGAGTCCCGATGTCCGCGGTGCCTGGACGCGGACCTGCTGCGGTGCCGGTGACTTCGTGACCGGGACCTGGAGCGCCGCCAGGAGTACGACCGGCCCCGCGATGGAGAGCGGTGCCGGGACTGCGACCGGTGCCGGGACGCTGAGCTGCGTCGCGATGGCGATTTTCGGCGGGATGGGGAGCGGTGCCTCGGTGACCTTCTCCGGGAGATAGACCGGGATCGAGACCGGATTCTGGAGCCGCGGTCGCCACGGTCGCCCGGGGATGAGGAGCGCACCATCGCTGGCTTGCCGAGGGACTTGAATGTCCGCACCGATGGTGCTGGCGGCTGATATGACGGGGCCGTCGCCTCAATCAGTTCTCTTGCCGTCGCGAACGCCTCCGGCGTCGACGGGATCCTCAGCTCCTCCTCGGTGGGCACCGGGAGCTGGCGGAGCCGGACTCGGCAGGCCAGGCGGCGCGGAGTCAACGGCGCGGTGCGCCGCGTGCACTGCCTCAGCCTGCACCGTTTTGCCGGAGGCGGCTGGGCTAACGGCTTTCGCTGCTGTTCGCGGCGGCCGTCTTGGCGCCTGTGCTTCCTCCCGGGAGAGAGGCGGTGCGGGTCTTTGGTGCGGCTCGGTGCGGGCGGCTCGGTGCAGCCGGGCGCTGCTCGTCGGCGGTTTCGGTGCCGCTGGAGCTGGCGCCGGAGGTTGGAGCGCAGACTCCATCAGTAAGTGCTTCAGCCTAGAGTCTCTCTCTTTCCTCGTACGAGGCTTAAAGGCTATGCAAATAGAGCACTTATCTGGCCGATGCGACTCTCCGAGGCAGCGGAGGCAAGAGTCGTGCGGGTCGCTAACCGGCATAGGCCGCTGGCAAGCCGCACAGGGCTTGAAACCCGGTGCTCCGGGCATAAGCCCGCACCGGGGCGGAAGAAGAGGGGTAAACCCTCTAATTCCATAACTATTAACACTATTAACACTATACACTATATATACATACAACTACAACAAGAACTCAACTAACTACTAATACTATCTACACTAGAACTATGGAGAAACACTAGGGTTGTGGAGGTAAGGGAGCACTCCACTGTTCCAACTGGCCGTCACGGGCGGGAAGAAGGAACTGAGGAGCGGACGGGCCGGCTGAGGTATATAAGGGGCGCCATGACGGCGCCACTCCAGGGGGCGCCAGCCGGCCCGCCGGAGTTGCTAGGGTAAAAATGTTCCGGAGAGCCGTGCACGCACGGCGCGCACACCTACATGGAATGCATAGGAGCAATCACTCGAAGAAGAACCGCTTCATTTTGCTATATTAGTTTTACTGAATCTAATGCACTGGATGATCATGGCAGTTATTCCCATACAAGGAGTTCCTTTGATTGTCTGTGACCCAGACAGGATGTTTGTTCCAATTACCTTGATTGGTTCTTTGTGGAAAACTTTAGTTTGTTTGAGAACACACAGCTGCATCTATCATAGGGCTTGTCTAAATTTATAGTGCTGCAGCGGCACAGCTGCCAGTGAAAATGCTACCTATGGCGACTGGAGAACGTACATAATCCACCTCCCCAAGAGGAAGCATCTGTGTTGATGTGAGAAGCCCTCCCATCGACATAGTGCTGTCTACACCAGGGGTTAGGTTGCTATACGTCACTCTGGGGTGTGGAAAATCCATACCCCGAGCAACATAGTTATACCAGTATAAGTTTGCAGTGTAGACTAGGGCATAGTTACCAGGAAAGTTATTATATAGTTACTACAGCTAATTGTGGGCTTTGTTACCCAGATCTGTGTTTTTCCATCCAAGTGGGGCCTACCTCATTTAAACACAGACTCTGACCTCAAGCAAGGCAAGTTTACACATAGGGTTTGGCTACACTTGAGAGTTACAGCGCTGGTGGTGGCTTTACAGCGCTGTAACTTACTCCCTGTTCACACTGGCAAGGCATATACAGCGCTGTATCTCCCTGGCTACAGCGCTGCATGTACTCCACCTCGACGAGAGGAATAAAGAGAACAGCGCTGGGGTGTCAGTGTAAACGGTGATTAGTCTTACTACGCTGTAACTGACCTCTGGAACCTTCCCATAATGCTTTTTAAGTAAAGATAACACTCTTTGTTTTGTTGTGATGCCTCTCTTTGTTTTGTTGTGAACCCGGGGCTCCCGGAGCTGCTTATCTAAAAAACAAACACAGCTACTGTTTGCTCGAGCAGAGGGGGATGAATGTCCACAGCTAGTGTTTGCTTGAGGTGAGAAGCAGCCCGGAGGGGGGGGAGCGGGGGGGTCCATTTTGGAGTAGCTGATTATCTGGTCTGAAGGCTATTTGCATTTAGTGAATGAGAGAGGGGTGGGGGAAGGGGTTGAAACTTTAAAAATGATTGAAGGTTGGTGATGTGTATCTTCAAGTCCTTAGAACTTGCAAGGCAGGGAGCTGACACAGTGTCAGCTCCAAAAATCCACTCTCTCTGTCTCCCCCATGCTCCCTGTCACACTCCACCCCACCCCCCTCTTTTGAAAAGCACCTTGCAGCCACTTGAATGCTGGGATAGCTGCCCATAATGCACCATTCCCAACACTGCTGCAAATGCTGCAAATGTGGCCACACTGCAGCGCTTTCCCTACACAGCTGTACGAAGACAGCTGTAACTCCCAGCGCTGCACACTTGCAAGTGTAGCCAAACCCATAGAATGAAACCCAGCCACCACTATATTCAGAGCTAATACTTCCTTTGGTTTGAGTAGAGAACTAACCCGGAAAAGTCTTGATGCTGTCTTCTCTACAGAGCGTGTGCCTCATCTGTTAACAAATATGGCTTCCTCCCTCCCAAATTGTGGTTGAACATGGTGTGGCTGCTAAAGTGGACAGACCCAAGCTGTGTGGAATACCCAATGTTGGAAGCATAAGAAGGCCCTGTTAGAACAAGGGTTTTAGCAGGGTCAGAGGCTTTATTACAGAAAGTACTAGACACGGTGAGCCGTGTCTACACCAGCTGTACGCTGTTTCTGCTGTGTAACAGTTCAAATTAAAATGCTAAGCGAGAACAGACCAGACAAAAGAATTGCTGTAACAGTCTGAAACCAATGCCACTTACTTGGCAGTCTTTCCCAGTGTAACCCAAGGGACAGATGCACTGGTAGGTCCCCAGTCTATCCACACATGTCCCTTTGTTCAAACAAGGATGGGAATTGCATTCATTAATTTCCATCAGGCAGAAGGCCCCAGTGAACCCCACTGGGCACTGGCAGGAAAAGGAGTTGATCCCATCCACACAAGTGGCTCCATTGAAACAAGAACTGAAAAACAAATAAACATGAAAACAAAACTCAGCTATGACAAATTGCAAGTTAGCTGACAGCCAAAGATTTTGTATAGGACATACAGACAACAGAGAGATAAACATCTGTATTGGATCATCTGCTCTGTCCCTTGGCAGGCCTACAGCATACTTACTATGGCTTTGTCAGTCCACTCCATTGTTTGCCATACTGTGAATTTTGTGCTGTGATAGAGCCACTAGCCTAGTTCTCCAGAGACTAGGGTACAGCATGGGCAGAGGCATTCCATACCAATGTGTAACCATGTGACCGAAATGCAGAGGAACTAGTGTCATTTAGGCAGAGGAGAGTTCCCATGGTGGTGGGGTTAGAGGTGGTGAAATTCTATGGCCTGTGTTACACAGCAGGTCAGACTAGATGATTATAATGGTCTCTTCTGGCCTTACTCTCTGCATCTTTGACCAAGTTGATTCCTGCATCAAGCCCATGACTTCTAGTTGAGCTAGAAGCATGTCTCTGGAGAGACACCCAATCTCAATTTAAAGACAAAGTGATGGAGAATCCACCATATCCCTGGATAAATTGTTCCTAGTTAATTACCCTCACTTTAAAAGATGCATCTTATTTCCAGTTTGAATTTATCTAGCTTCTGCTTCCAGCAACTGGCTCTTGTTTGCCCCTTGTTTGAATTCTCCTCTCCATGTAGATCACAGTGTGTAAGTACCAAGTCACCTTTTAGACTGAAGCTCAGTCTACTTTGCTGATCAAAGACAAGTTTATGAGGCAGATTTCTCAGACCAGAGCACCATGTCTGCTTTGGGGAGTGGGCACACCAAACCATTTTTTGCTCCGAGTCTGCTACATCTGGCTATGCACTCCAGAACACACAGGAATGACCCGTAGTTTACATTTGCAGAACAAAGCCCTGGCCTCTGAAGCTTTAAATAACCCAAGCAATGAGGATTCCATTGCTTGTCTAGAGAGAATATTCAAGAAATTAAATCTTTTATTAGCCTAAATCTTCCTCATCTATATTTGATTCTATTACTCCTCCATAATACCTTTGCTTCCCAGGTGTACACAGCTTCTGCTTGTGTTTTGTATGCAGTCACTTTTATTGCACCTAGCCAAGTTTTACATATGTAATTCCTTTAAACTTTCCTCAAATCTATCCTACTACTAGTTTTGCTGCTTTTCTCTAAACTCCTTCCAATACCTACAACTTTTTTCTATTGAATCACGTTTCAGTAAACGAATTCTTGTTTGTGAATCTCTATCAAGATGTTCAATGGTAGAAGAAATTTAACAAACTGAATGAGTTTATCATAGCAAATGGTGTAGAGTGGCAAAATTGCATTTGTGTGCTCTGACAGACCTTGAGCCCTGACTGGGAAATTTGGTGGTGTTTTGGCAAAAATTCAACGGGCACCTAATGCTAAGTTCATTTGCTGCTATATTCATTGTGAGACACTACTTGCTAAAAATGCCTATCAATCTGATAGTGATTCTGGATCAGGCTTTAAAGGTTTTATTAAAATCTGGGTGTTGAACTCATGCTTATTTTCAGTTAGGAGAAATGAATTGGGAAGCGATCATCAAAAACTTCTCCACAAAATTCATCCTGACCTCATTACTGAGATCAGAGAAAAATGCCTGAATTTGGCCATCTGGTTTAATGAAAACACTCCCACCAGTGTAATAAGTGAGAAATGGATCTGGGACCCATTTTCAATACAAGACAATACCCTGCCAGGTGGCTTCTCAGCAAAGGGAAAGGAGGAGGTGATTGTCATGTGACAGTGCTTTCAAACTCAAATTCAACAAAGTACAGCTCTGTGACTTTTGGCTGAGAAGGAGGGTATGTCTACACTGCACAGTTGTCACCAAAACTTTTGTCTTTCATGGGTGCTTAAAAAAGCCCCCCTCCCGCGAAAGACAAAAGAGTTGCCGACGCAAGCAGCAGTGTAAATGCAGCTTTGTCGGCAGGAGCGCTCTCCTGTCAACAAAGCTTATGCCGCTTGCGGGGCTAGAAGTATTTTGTCGGCAAAAGTGCTGACAAAATACCACAAAAGTGTGTTCACATGCTGACTTTTTTAGCGACAAGGCTGTGTCGACACAGCCTTGTCACTAAAAGCTGCGTAGTGTAGACAAGCCCGGAGAGAGGCGCTTTGATCTGGCAGAGCTATGAAATTTTGTTATGCCCTTCAGCACTATGCATCTATGCGAGACTTTTTTCTATCTTTATCACTGTTAACAACAAATATAGGCTGAACCTCAATGCAGCACCAGACCTTCGGCTGAAGCTCACAATTCTCCTCTGACAAAGCAGCTATGTTCTGTAAGGCAAGCACACCCTTTACTTTTTTGTCTTCTCTGAGAACTACTCAACATGTTTTGTAAATTTTCTTGATTTAAATCTTGTAAAAGAGAAGCAAAATGAATTCTGGCCCATGTCCAACAATAATCCATATAAGCTTCCATATAATTGTTTCTTGCAATTTCAGTAATGCAAGAGAAATAATAATCATGGCTGAATGTAATAATAATGGCTACTTCATTGCGTTTCTTTTTGATTCGCTGTCTAACAACCTGAAGGGCTGGAAAATGATGTCATAATATAACATTTTAGGTTTCCCTAGGTATTTATTTTACTATACAGTCTGGAAATACTTAAGTTACACTTATTAAGAGCTAAAATAAATGTCCACGAAATGGAAAAATCTGCATGTGGTACTTCAAAGATAAGTTTGTTTTTAAAAAAGATGGCATTGTGACACTCTGTACTGTGGGGGAACACCCAGCACCCCCATGTTCATCTTTGTAAAATGATTGTGTGGTATCCAATGCAAAGTCTGTTATGAGGCCGAAAATGTATCCTCACGGCTTAAAATAAGCCCAGGCAAACACTCTCCAAGAGCAGAGAGGCAGTTCGCACCTCATCGGGCAGGTATGGGACAAACCCAGCCCAGCCTCACAGGAACAAAGGACGCTGGCCTAGGCAGCAACAAAGGATCTGTTGGGACTCTTGAGTGAGTCACCCCCTTCCTTTGGCCAGTTTGGGACTGCGATGAGGTAATGCTCACCTGACTCGGGAAGCGGCAAAGCCAAGAGTGAACAAAGAACATGATAAAAGGGAGAGACATTTGCCATGTTCTCTCTCTCTTCCACCTGCATCTACAGACACCATACCACCAAGTGACTGAAGCAGTGATCAAAGGGGAGAGCCTGGCTGAAGGGCAACCAACCAGCCTGTGGCGAGAAGAATCTAAGTTGGTAAAGGCATTGAAAGTGTTAAGATCAGCTAAGTTTTGCTTTTATTTCATTTGACCAAATCCGACTTGTTATGCTTTGACTTATAATCACTTAAAATCTCTCTTTCATAGTTAATAAATTTGTTTATTCTACCTGAAGCAGTGCGTTTGGTTTGAAGCGTGTCAGAGACTCCTGTTGGGATAACAAGCCTGGTACATATCAAATTCTTTGTTAAATTGACAAATTCATATAGGCTTGCAGCTTCCAGCAAGCATAACTGCACACTGCAAGACGGAGGTTCCTAGGGTTGTGTCTGGGGCTGGAGATATTGGCTAGTGTCATTCGGTTGCACAATCCAAGGAACAGCTTACATGCCAGAGGCTGTGCGTGAACAACCCAGGAGTACGGGGGTTCTCACAGTAGAGCAGGGTAAGGCTGGCTCCCAGAATCAATGATTGGAGTGACCTAGCAGATCATCGGTCCAGATAACACCAGAGGGGAACATCACATGTATATGAACCAATAAAGTTTGGGAACTGCTGACTAATACATCTCTCAGGAAGATTTCCCCTCCAGTTTAAGTTCTCTTAATTTTGGTCGCATTACTCCAAGTTAGTTCTACTCAGTTCCTCTCCTTGATGCTTACACCCTTCCAGATGCAACATTTGAGGAGTTATGTCCCAAGCCTCCTAGTTGCCTCTTTATAAGCTCTTAATGGTTCCTGTTTTTTAATTAGTTTCCACTATTTTCAGCCCATAACCCTGAGTTCTCTAGCTCAGTCTGTATTTTCTCTGTCCTCCTCAGTATTGACAACTCCTTTTTAGCTCCATCTGCACATTTCAATAGAGATAAACTCCCTCCTCACAATCACTCACAAACATGTTAAACAACATCAGGCCCACTCCCAATGCCTGTATTACCCCCGCAGTAACCCTCCCCTCCCTCCAGCTTGGTACAGGGTTAATCAATCCCATTTGTTTAGTCTTAACTTTTCAATTCATATAATAGTGATCCTATCCAAGACAATTTGAATTAATTTTTCAAGTTACACTGAGACAGTGGCAAAAACTTTATTTTACATCTGACATTACTTTTACCCACTAATTTAGTAATTCTACTCAAAAAAGCAATCCTAACAAAAAAAACCCAGTCACATGTGGCAATCTTATGCATAAACATCTATTGTAAATGTAAACTCATTTGCTTTCCAGACTGATGGTACCTTCCCAGTAGTCCATTATATTTCAAAAATATGAACTGGATGGTTCAACAAGTTTTAGCCAATTCCCTTAATATACTAGGATGCATGCTTCTCAACTGAGTACATGAGAGACAAAAATTAACTAAATGCAACAGCACTGGAAGTGACTCCCCCTGTGGAACCGGGTCACCAACCGAAGCTCCTTTGTTAAGCAGAATCAAGGAGGAACTGATCACAAAATGGAAGGGGGCAGTATTCACACCCACATGCACAAGGCGCACAACCTACTGGTAACTGATAACAGTGGGCCAAAACTTCTGAACTATGGGATTTGCCACCTGGACTTGCACAATGAGCACAGACCCAGATGAGTAGTTCTATCTGAGCTGGTACCTTTGGAGAGCATAGCCTTCTCACAAGCACAAGCTAGGCAAGCATCCCTGGTCTCTGAGGCTCATGAATGTCCCAACACCACCAGGCAGGAAAACAGCAGTCCCCAGGGTTGTTCCTGAACATGACTGCCTTAAGCCACTGGACAGCATTCTATCTCTGTTCTCTCCCTCCCTCCATATTTAAACATATACTTACCTCTCGGTACACTCATCAATGTTGTTCTCACAGTGGGTCCCCTCAAACCCTGCCTGACACTTGCAGGTGTAGCTGTTGACGTAGTCTGTGCAGGTGCCTCCATTCTTGCATGGTTCACTCAGACATTCGTTTATATCGGTCTGACACTTATCTCCCTGGAACCCAGGCAGACAAGTGCATAAGAAAGAGTTTACCCCATCCACACATGAAGCTCCATTCTGGCAGGGATCTGCAATAACAACACACTATGTATTACTATGGATATACAGATATCGTGGCAGGGCTGCATAAGCTGCACTTATGCAAAAGGGCTAAACAATTTAAAAAATAAGTGCCTTTTTACACACTTTTTTGATTCAATCTATATCAGGGATATAATTTGAATTCTATAGGATTATCCCATAAAGGGCGAAACTTTACACAAGGCTCTGATCAAGAAAATACTTCTGGAAATTTAGGTTTATTTTACAAGGTTCTCATTCACCCAAAACAAAACCAACGTCCAAGGTCCCATTCCGTTCATGAACCCTAAATCTCAACCCTTCCCCCTCACAACCCAAACCTCTATAAACATACAACACAACCAAAGTTAGCTCCTCTGTCCTGAGAGCGCCCTGTCCAGGCTTCTAGACAACAAAACCCCTTCCCCAGCCACTCTTTAAGGCACCCAGTACAGAAAAGCACTTACCCCTGGGTTGACGTGCTTTGCTGAAGTGAGCTGACACTTTGCTAGGAAGGCTCAGCTGCACACTGATTTAGCTAGGGATCTCCCCAGCTGTGATTCTGAACACACCTCTGCTGAGATTTGATCCAGCATCACCCATGCTGCTGTCTAGTGTGGTAAGATTGCCCTCAGGAGGCAGGGTGCTCCCAAAAGGGGCACTGAAAGACCCACACACCTCCCTGTCACTCAGACCCATAATCTAGGTGTGTTCTTCAACTCAGCCCTTTCCTATCCATCAGAACAGCTAAAACTCTTGTCCAGGTACTCGTTTCCTGCAATCTTCTCTTCTCTGGCCTGGACAATTACTGTCTTGCCCCCCTTCTGTCCATTCACAGTGCTGCTGCTGCTGCAAAGACCGTTTTCCTAGCTCAGTTGCTCTGACATTTTCATCCCTCTATTTGTCTCCCTCCCACTGGCTCAACCTTTTCCATCGCAAGCAAACTGCTGATCATCACTTTCCAGGCCTAGCCCCGGCCAACCTTTCATCTCTCATGCTATCGAGATGTCGGCTCCCACCTTCACTCTGTCAGTGATGCCAGCCTTCAGCATCACTTCTTACATTTTCAATCAAGCACCTTCGTTCTTCCTCCCATGCAGCCCCTGACATATGGAAGGAGCTTCCCATAGCCACCTGCAAAGCTACTTCATCATCCTTCAAGTCCCTCCTTTGCCATTATTCCTAAGAAAAAATTTAACGGCTAGGCAGCTGCTGTGCGGAGACCACAGCCTGTTATGCTCACTGATTCCTTGTGCTCCCCTGCCTGCATCCACCTGTTGTCTTATATTTAGATTGTAAGATCTCTGGGACAAGGAACATCTTTGTTACATTTGGAGAGCACAATAGGGAATTGATCTATGCTGCCACAATACCCATTTCAAAAATGAAAAGCAAAATTAAGGCTGCACAGTTAGAAACTCTAGTGAAGCAATGCTAAACTTCAGTACAATCTGTATTCTGTCCTCTTGTACAGGTGCATTAAGACACAGGCTTTAATTATGAATTACACAAATGTGCATCCAAAGCTTCACCTTTTGAGAAATATCTTCATATCTTTAAAGTCTGCAGTGTAAGAGGGAACACCTGCACCCATTTAAAGCTCATCTGACTATTGCAGAGACAAGGACATAAAAGCCAGACCCTTGGCAGCTATAAAAGACTGTACCTATGGCAGCCAGCCCTTTATGACTGCAGCTGAAAGCTGGACATTTCAGTTGTCTGCCCAGCAAATGTAAGTTAAGGGAACTCAGCTCATCACTTTGCTTGCTGAGCTGGTGCCTGGAGCCGGCCCTGATAGAACCTAATCTGCAAACTTCATGCATTTAAATCATTTCCCCGAAAGCTTAGCTCTTTGTCTGAACTATTCCTGCAAAAAAATGAAACTTTCTTAAAAGGACATTGTCGATTTTTAAAATAATTCACTAATTTAAGAAAATTCAGTTTATGATACAGCTCTGTAAAGCTGTAAAACCTGAACTTTTAAACACACATCTTCCTGGAAAACATTAAATGTTTTTCTGTTCCTCTGTCGTTTATAAAGGATGGGTTTAGCAAGAGAAAAATCTGATGGTATAGTTAGTTTCTTTACTTCTGGCTATCTAAGATGTTATTTTCACTTCAGTAGGCACAACATTTTCAGACAGATGTGATTCTCAATTTGATTGTGTCCCTTATAGACTCATAGACTCTAAGGTCAGAAGGGACCATTATGATCATCTAGTCTGACCTCCTGCACAACGCAGGCCACAGAATCCTACCCATCCACTTCTATAACAAACCCCTAACCTATGTCTGAGTTATTGAAGTCTTCAAATTGTGGTTTGAAGACCTCAAGCTGCAGAGAATCCTCCAGCAAGCGACTCATGCCCCACGCTGCAGAGGAAGGCAAAAAACCTCCAAGGCCTCTGCCAATCTGCCCTGGAGGAAAATTCCTTCCCGACCCCAAATATGGCGATCAGTTAAACCCTGAGCATGTGGGCAAGACTCACCCGCCAGCACCCAGGAAAGAATTCTCTGCAGTAACTCAGATCGCATCCCATCTAACATCCCATCACAGACCATTGGGCGTACTTACCTGCTGATAATCAAAGATCAATTGCCAAAATTAGGCTATCCCATCATACCATCCCTTCCATAAACTTATCAAGCTTAGTCTTAAAGCCAGATATGTCTTTTGCCCCCACTACTCCCCTTGGAAGACTGTTCCAGAACTTCACTCCTCTAATGGTTAGAAACCTCATCTTCCAGGCCAGCACTGCGACCAGCAGGGACTTCACCTCCTAATGGGAGTGCCTGCCCTAGGGACACCCACCCACCGGCCGGACGCCAGACTGGGAGAGGTAGAATCAAGCTCCTGGTACTTGTGGAGCATGTGGGGCAAGGTCACTACTGTTCTACCCAACACGCGTGCTGCTCCTGGGTAGAGCAGTGACTGAGGAGAAGGACTCTTATGAGTGTGTGTAGAACATTTTTACACTTTTAAATTCAAAACTTGAGCATAAACTCCTACTGTTTAAATACTACAGCCAGCTTCCATCAGAGAGCCAGCAAAGGTCATTTCAGCCCCCTAAGTTGAACATGTTTGAAATAAAGGATAACAACAGGAACTGTTCTGTGCATCTACCAATAGCAGTCATCAATACCACAGCAAAGTTGTTTCTAGGGCAAATAGGTATTTGCCTATTTCAGAGAACTAGCCATTTTGCACTCACTTGAAAGGCAGTCATCAATGTTGCTCTCACAGTCTCCTCCAGTGAAGCCTGGGCGGCATTCACACAAGTAACTGCCTTGAGTGTTATGGCACATAGCATGATTCTTGCAAGGCTTTGACACACACTCATCTACATCCACTGTACATCTCTGGCCTGAAACAAGAAAGGTTTGAGAACAAGACCTTGGAGGTTAAGATTCCAATGCTGTAACCGCCGCCATGCTGCTGCTTAAACTCAGAATGGAAGAGTGTCCCTCCCCATCCCATTACCTGCCCAGCCAGCAGCACACTGGCAGATGTAGCCCTCCGAGTCAGGAGATTCTTGGCAGATTCCAGAGTTCTCACATGGATCAGGAGAGCAGGGAGACAGCACGAGCTGGCAGTTCACGCCTACAAGAGGAAACCAGAGGGGCAAATTGTTAAGGGCTTGGTATACCTAAAAAGGAAGAATGAAGAGATTATAACCCAAAGGATTATCCAAGGGGAATTGGACTGTAATCCATGCTGGAGGAGGGGAAGATCACTGCTGTTCTACATGGGGTTGGATAGAAGAGGTGGTTAAATCACTGTGACCCAACTAGTCTGGGGTATTTTGGGGGGAGGAGAGGACAGGAGGCTATGGCTCTCAGTAACACAGAGGGATGGGTCTGGAGCAGACAGAGAGGAACCTCTGGTTGACCTAGACAGGCTGTGAACAGCTTAGTAGTGGAGAGATGGCAGCATTTAATAGATTCAGTCAGGGATAAAAAATCCTAGTCATGGAATATCCACAATTAGATGAGTTAGGATCTCCCACCACACGTCCTTGTTTTCTACAGAAGCAAACTTCGAATTGGTGCTGACAAATTAATATGACAGTGTAAATGAATGTATCTTAAGAGCGTCCATTTAAGTTGGTGTGCAGATCCAGCAGCCAGGGATGGAAAAATAAAGTCCCAACTACAGGACTCTTCACATCTTTCCTCAGGACTTGCTTTATTTAAAGAAAGGACAAAAATCTCCATTCAAACTACCGGCTAACCAACTCCGAAGGCTTCGCAGCCTTCAGCCAGCTGGGAGGGGAGAAGACACATACTTCCACCAAGGCACCAGCTTCCCCTTTCCTTTTATAACCCTGCCCAGATGGCAGGAATCCAAAAGAGTAAACATCTTAACAGCCAAGCCAACATGCTGTATCTATGAATAGCTCCAAATCTGTCACAACCAGTTTAACCAGCTTTAACTACATAAACTAAATTCATTAGTGATTTGCCCGACAGTGCCTTTACAATTGTCAGGGTCCATATTTAACTGGCTTGCTTATTAGGATGTTTACTATATCTCTATATTGTATTAACTCAATAGAGTACTGTTAGGGAAAAACTTAGCAGGAAGGAAAAGACACCCGGCAGACACTTCAGAGTGGTTAAGGGACAATGCCAGAGCTATGAGCTTTGATGATTTTGACCTTCCAGCTAACCTGAAGGACTCATTTGACCAGACAGGTCAAAGCATGGGAACACAGAAGAAAAAAGAATATTGGCTGTTTTTAAAAGGGTTTCTCCCCCAAGAGAGAGGTAGAGGTTGTTCAGGGGAACCAGCCTGAGACACACAGGCCTCACTGGGCATGTCTGAAGACATTGAGATGGCAAACATTTGAGTAGGATAGGTGTATGCAGACTGTTTATTGTTTTAAAATCCTTTTCTTTAATTGTTTTGTGTCTATGACTAAAAATAAACAATACTTTGGTTTTAAGACGGTCTGATCACTGTACGGTGCTGGGCACAGACTCCTGACCGGTGCCCAAACTGCAGTGTAATAACAGCTGATACACAGGGGGCTGTAGCTCAGAGCCCAGCCTAAAAGAGGGAAAAACAGCAAAATTCCCCCCAAGGTAGGTAAAGGCACGAGGCATGCCACCTGAGGGGATTCACTCAGACAGACAGACCCCATACCCATGACACAAGGGGTTAGGCAAAGTTTTAGTATTTTGCTCTCTGCTTCTCCTATTATTCCCTTACTCCCCATCCTTTTATTTCCTCCTCTGCTAGTGTTATGTTCCTGCTACACTTTTCAGTTCTGACATTTTGCATGTTCCTCTTTTCCCACCCTTTTGATGTTTGGCCAGGTCTGTGTATGTGACGTGACTGTCGAAGAAATTAACCAAGCCAAGTCACAGGCAGACTCTTAAAAGCTGTTCATTTTTGTGTGCAACACACTGAATGTTTAAGTGGAAGTTTAGCTTTCACAACAAGGAATGGGTTTCTGTGGCAAATGCTACTGCTGCAGAATGGCAAAAACATCGGGTGCTCAGCGAGTAATAGTAGGGGGAAATTAGTTTAGTTTTTGCAAAAAGAATGATTTTTGCTGATACACACTATCACAGCTACAACTCTGAAACCTTTTTAGTTTTTGTAGTTTTAAATTGCCAAGCTAATTTTCCCCTACTGTTACTCATGCCTTCTTGTCAACTTTCTGAAATGAGCCATCCTGATTACCATTACAAAAGTGATTTTTCCATCCTGTTGATAATAGCCCACTTGAATTGAATGGTCTCGTTAGAACTGACCCTCCACTTGGTAAGGCAACTACTATCTTTTCATGTATTGTTATATATATCTTCCAACTGTATTTTCCACACCATGCATCCGATGAAGTGGGTTTTAGCCCACAAAAACTTATGCCCAAATAAATTTGTTAGTCTCTAAGGTGCCACAAGTACTCCTCATTTTTTTTGTTTTTGGTATAGTTGGCCTATATAAGACAAAGCCCCTAATATCAGGGCGGTCCCGGTATTATCAGGACGTCTGGTCAATCTAAATGGTCAGGAGTACTTTCATTTGCCTCAGCAAGAACATTATGACTTTTCCAGATATCACCTTCTCCACAAGTATCTTTGCCTTTGTCACTGGAAGACTGTATTTTGCAATGTTCTCCAAATTGGGCTACTCCTGAAAACCACTATAAAACTTCATAGGGTACAGAATGAGACCATCTGCTTTCTGAGTGGGAGCATAAGCCACAGAGCATAGAACATGTGCTCTGTAGTCTGCATTAAATTTCTATGTATTTCCAGCTTGTGGTTAAAGTGGTTTTGACATAGTTCTAAATTATTTGGGCTTTGGTTACCTTCAAACTCAACTGTCTGACATGCCATTTTTATGTTCCTAATTCACCAGTCACATACTCTGGTTCAAAAACCAGTCCAGTGCGCTAAACCTTGTCAAGAGCTTTTCAATTAAGTTAATTAGCCACTTTTAAGATAAGAGGTGTGGAAGCAGTTAATAGGTGTTAATGTGGTGAAAATTCTCATGAGTCCCATTGCTCAAGAGTTAATTGTGTAAACCATCTCCAATGTGGGAGAAATGCCTGAGGAGGCCATAGGTCAGACCTCTAAAATCTGCAGTGGAAAGGTATTTAATTTAGAAGGGGTGCCAAAACTGGTGCTCTAATAGAGAACAAGTGAACCATAATTACGGAGAAACTCCCTGCTCTTTGTAATAGACTTACAAGCACTATTTTCTACAGGAATTACACCTGTGATCATTGTATCATGCCTATATTATCAGATTGTTTTCAATTCAAATATCACTCGAATTTTAAATTTCAGAGGATGGATTATCCCTCATGTTTCATTTAGTTTAGTAGGAAGATTGTTGCACTAAGATGCAATAAAATGGAAGACAACAGAGCTCAAAAACTCATCCTTCAAGCTCACCTTTGAATCCTTTCCTGCAGGTACATCTGTATCCATCCACCAGACTGTCACAAATTCCTCCATTCTGGCACGGGTTTGACAGACATGCATTCTCTTCCACTTCACAGTCTGTTCCAACCCAACCAGGGTCACAGAGACACATGTATCTGAAAGAAAATAGCATGTTTCAGTACTATTCTGAAGCAGCTGTTCTATCCACAAAACTAGGCAGGTAGATAAACTGAAAGGGTGGGACAGGGAGATGATTTGCCCTTAAAAAGGTTCATGAAGCATTTTTATCTTAGTCACACCAGCTATACAATTTTCTTAATATTAAAACTAACCCAATCTTTAAAGCTACATGCCCAGTATTAGTTATCTTAATAAAATACAGCTTTATTCTGCATCACGCTTTTCTTGGCAAGCCATCTCAAAATGTTTAGTAGACGCTAAAGAAATGACAAGGTACAAGCAAGGAAAAAAGATGGCTTTCAAATCCAAATAGAGAGAGCTGATGAAGTGAAGCGATTCCAGATGAAAGCAGCCAAGAGAAGTGGCAATCCACTCCATCAAATTCCAAAGCTTAATAAAGGATAGCACCACTCCATTCACAGGACAAGTAATCAAAGATCTGGCAAATCATTATCTTTCCACTCTAGCCTCAACCACTGATACACAGGCCCCCAAATGCCCCTCCCCTCACATCACCCACACAGATCTTCTTGGCTTTCTGGCATCCTGTGCCAAATGAAGAGGGGCAGAAACTAAAGTGATGATGGCAGAAAATGAAGGTTGATACAAAGAATTTTTCCAAGCCTAGGCTGAGGCTGCATTAGAGACCAAGAGAATCTTCCAATCAGCTTCCATAGTAGCTGCCCTAAGGAGCTATCCAGGGTGGTAAACAGTTTACTCAATCCTGAGTGCTTACAGCCCGCACCAGAGCCCAGAACCAAGTGCTGCAAAGAACCATCATCCTGCTGCGCTGAAAAGATCACTCACATTTGAACAGTTTCTCAAACAACACGGGTCCTCTCTACCTATACCCAACCACCAACAGCCTGCCTGCATTCCGGGAGTGCAGCACATTCACTCCTTAAGGAAGCTGGAAACCCTAAAGGAGCTTATGAAAGAATCATGGCACCACGCCTGACCAAAATACCCAATGCCTCAGTCAGAGAAGGAATCTTCCCTTCCCCCTTCAAGCATGCAATAGTGTGACCAGCACCAAAGAAACCTGGCCTGGACACATCAGTTCTAGCTGAGCACTGTCTAGTATCAATCTCCCACTTCTGAGCAAGCTCGCAGTCACTAGCCAAAGGCCAACTACATGCCCATCTAACTGAAGCTAATATTCCAGACCTGGCACAATCTGGATTCGGGGCAGGATATGGGCCTGAAATTGCTTCAGTGGCACTGCTGGATGAACTCCTGCTGTCCGTGGATACAGAGCAGACATCCAATCTCAGCCTCCTGGGTCTCGCTGCAGCATTCCCCATGGCCAGCCATGAGATACTGCAGTCCTGCCTAAGAGCCATGATGGGTTCAGGGGAGTGCAATAAAATGGTTTAAATCCATCCGGTAGGGCCATAAACAGTAATAGGAAACTGCATTGCTGCATCTATAGACGTTCCAAAAGGATCAATTCACTCTTCAGTCTTATTCAACACCTATAGGGATCCATCTGAACAGATAAGAGGACATAGATTCTTGTGCCAGTAATATGCAGACAACACAGTTCTATTTATCCTTCACCATATACCACTACCACTAAAATGGTCCAGTGCTTGGATGAGATCAGCTCATGGATGAAGAACAGCTGGCTGAAACTGAACCCGAGAGTGATAAATAAAGTGTGCGTGGGGGGGTTAGCTCCCTTTGATGGACACCCAGCCAGCCAGTTAGCTACAGAATCCCTCTTGGTAGCTGTTCTTCACTTGCTTTACCTGTAAAAGGTTAAAAAGTCCCCCAGGTAAAGAAAAAAAAGCAGGCACCTGACCAAAAGAGCCAATGGGAAGGCAGAACTTTTTAAAATGGGGAAAGAAACTTTCCCTTTGTCTGTGCTCTCTGGGCACAGAGCAGCCACGCTATAAGCAGCTTTAAGCCAGGTATGATCATAAATCATCAAATCATGACTAGAACTACTTATCTGAACTCCAGATGTGTAAGTAGATCAGAATGTTTAGCTAGGCACAATCAGGTTTATTTCTGTTTGTTTTTTAAGGCTTGTGGCTCTCCTCTGTGCTAACCCCACATGCTTTTGTTTGCTTGTAACCTTTAAGCTGAACCCCCAAGAAAGCTGTTTTGGGTGCTTAATTTTTGTAATTGTTTCTTTTAAGATCTAGCAAAAAGCCCAAGTTCCAGATGTATTTCCCCCCCCCCCCCTTTTTTTGTTTTAAATAAAATTTACCTTTTTTAAGACCAGGATTGGATTTTTGGTGTCCTAAAAGGTTTGTGCATGTTGTTTGATTAGCTGATAGCCACAGCTAATTTCCTTTCTTTTCATTCTCAGCTCTTCCCTGGAGGGGAGGTGAAAGGGTACCCCACAGGGAGGAATTCCCAAGTGCTCCTTCCTGGGTTCAAAGGGTTTTTTTTGCATTTGGGTGGTGGCAGTATTTACCAAGCCAAGGTCAGAGAAAAGCTGTAAACTTGGGAGTTTAAATACAAGCCTGGAGTGGCAAGTATTAATTTTTAGAATCCTTGCACACCCCCTTGGAGGGAGAGAGTGGGGATTCAGCCTAAATTCATGAATGAACACTCCAGTGATTGGGACCTAGTGTTGCAGCAGTTGCTTTTTGCCTACAGGGCTGTACCACATCCCAGTTTGGGATTTTCACCTTTTGAACTCGTTTATGGCCACAAAGTTAAGGGGCCATTACAGCTGGTGAAGAAGCAATGGGAGGGAGTTACATCTTCTCCAGGAACTAACATTTTGGACTTTGTAATGAACCTGCAAAACACCCTCAAGGACTCTCTAGCCCTGGCTCGAGAAAACCTACAGGATGCTCAACAAGAGCAAAAGGCCTGGTATGATAAACATGCCAGAAAGTGTTCCTTCAAAGTAGGTTACCAAGTTATGGTCCTGAAAATGCTGCAGGCCAATAAGATGGAAGCATCGTAGGACATATATGGTCCAAGAGCGCCTGGGACCTGTTAATTACCTCATAGCGTTCCCTGACCCTACCCTAAAACCTAAAGTATACCATGTTAATTCTCTAAAGCCCTTTTATTCCAGAGAAATCAAGGTTCTCCAGTTTACAGCCAAGGAGATGATGCTGAGTGGTATGAAAGAGTCTACTATGAAGGAAAAAGCAATGGTGGCGTGGAAGAGGTTAGCCTTTCCATGACCCTTGGGCATAAGCAGCGACAGCAAATCCAGGAGCTGTACACCAGCTTCGCACCAACGTTTTTAGCTACCCCAGGATGGACAGAATGGGCATATCGCTCCATTGACTCAGGTGATGCTCACCCAATTAGAGCCCAACCTTACTGGATGGCTCCTCAAGCCAAAACTGCAATAGAAAGGGCGATCAAGGACATGTTACAGATGGGTGTAAGCCACCCCTCTGAAAGTGCATGGGCCTCTCCAGTGGTTCTGGTTCCCAAACCAGATGGAGAAATCCGCCTTTGTGTGGACTACTCTAAGCTAAATGTCGTAACTCGCCCAGAAAACTAGCCAATGCTGGGCACAGATAAGCTATTGGAGAAACTGGGACGTGCCCAGGTCAACCTTCATCATCTATGTAGGGTTGTATGAATTTAATGTGCTCCCTTTCAGACTGCAAAATGCACCCGCCACCTTCCAGAGACTGGTAGATAACTTTCTGGTGGATTTGGGGAATTTAAAGTTGCCTACCTTGATGATGTGGCTATAGTCTCAGATTCATGGGCAGAACACGTGGAGTACCTCCAAGCTCTCTTCCAGCACATAAGGGAGGCAGGATTAACCATTAAGGCCAAAAAGTGTCAAATAGGCCTAAATAGGGTAATGTACCTTGGACACAAGGTGAGTCAAGGTACTATCAACCCCCTACAGGCTATGGTAAATGCTATCCAATATTGGCCTGTACCTAAGTCAAAGAAGCAGGTCCAATCCTTCTTGGGCTTGGCCGTGCATTACCGACAATTTGTACCACACTACAGCCAAATTGCCACCCCACTGACAGACCTGACCAGGGAAAAGCAGCCAAATGGCATTCAGTGGACTGAAAAGTGTCTTGGCAGATGATGACCTGGCCCCTGTTGTACATGCTTTCACCACCTCTTGGCTGGACTACAACAATGTGATATATCTGTGCATGAAGCTCTCAGCCCCTGTAAAACTCTAGTAGTACAGAACACTGCAGTGCCTCTCAACAATATGGGATACCGCAAGCCCACCAGATCTGTCCTGTGCTCTCTATGTTGACTTCCCCTAGAATATCCAGTTCTTGGTCCTGATCTTAAAGGTGCACAAGGGCCCAGACCCACAATATCGAAGAGACAACCTAAAGATCCAGGATGAAAACTGGGGTCAACAACTCTACTCCTCAGACACAACAAAACTCTTTACAATAGAGGTAAAGCTTGTGTGTGTGCCAGGGAGAACTTTCTCAAGGGCCAGTCCGAGAGTTTGGAAAGAAATCCCAGAGGAACTAAGGACCATCCCATACCACTCCAAAGGCAAGGCACACTTCACCTGTATTCTCTAATACCAAACACACAGCCAAATGTACATTAAAAACCCTACCAAAACTAAGCACTGCTCTGCACACACAATTTTTCTCCGGGGGAGAGATGAGAGAACAAAGCACATATGAGGCACAGCACTTAATGTACTACTAGAAGGTGCTCAGATACTATGATGATAAGCATGGCATAAGAATCTATAAAGAACGGCAGGGGCAAGATTGTATGACCAGGCAGAGGCCCTATGTTAGAATAGCACAGAAAACTACCTGGGGTGAGCTGCAGCTAGCCCATGGGGACTATAAAGTGGCCATGATAAGCTGCAATATAAACAAGTTTGGATAGTTGTCTAATTAAGAAATAAACTGGGGAGAACCAGAATCTTCACAGCAGATGATATTTAGGGCATTTATTGAAAAACTGTAATTCAAAGGTGTTTAGAGTAGCTGGGACAGCTCATTAACAATAAGCCAAATGGGCAACCAAACAATGAGAGAACCAAGCAGGAACAAAAAGGTCATTGCAAATGACACATTTAGCATATGGCATTCCAGATGCAAGGAAGAAATCCCATCAAAACCAACTACTTTCAAGCACTGAAACGCTCCATATGTGTCAGTGCCCTCCTGCTCTTATCACTCAACAGTGTTCAAGGCCCAATGCAGACTTTTCCATGCAAAACACTGGAGAGAAGTGTTTAGAAACTGGTCTTAAAAATAAAGATTTCATAGTCAAAAAGCCCAAACCTACTGAATACTTTGCATATATATAGCGTTTCATACACAAGGATCTCAAAGCACTTAACATGATAGTAGAACTCACCCACTGATATCATTTGTGCAGTTTCCATGTACACAAGGGTTACTAAGACATTCATCAGCTTGTGAGTGACAGCTGGGTTGACGGAAGCCTTCAGGACACAGACACCGAAATCCATTCATTTCATTTACACATGTTCCACCATTATGACAGGGACTGGAGATGCATTCATCAATATCAATATTACACCTTGGACCTGAAAAGAATATTACTTGTTAATTAGTATTTCTCACACACAAGTTTACCCCGCATGTATGCGGGAACATTTATCAAGATTCAGTGACTCATCATCAATATAAAGTCAACATAAAGTGACCGATCCTGCAAGGTATGACAGCTTTGACTCAGATTTAAGCCTATGGGAGTTTAAAGCATTCAATGTTTTTGAAAGATGGGGGTGTTCGTATCAGGAGCAGAGCATCTATATCTCATAAGCCTTCTGGAACTGTTAAAGAGCTACAACAGAATTGCAACGGGAACAGAATTATATACATTCTTTAGGATGATTGAAGATTATGTAATTGTACTATGCCTGGTGCAACCTTCCTGAGTTTATCAGCTAGGCACCTACCCTTTCCACATTTAAGTACCTCTTGAATACCCATTCCTGCCATAATGCCTGCAGTGCATCTAGATCTTGTGCATATTAAATAAAAGAGTACACTGCTTCTTATTTTCCCTAACCTCTGCCTACTTGCCATCTATGCTTAGACTGCAAGTTCCTCAAGGGTCTGTTCCTTCCTGTGAGTCTGCAAAGTGCCTGGCATAGATTGGGCACTACTATAAGTTTAAAATATATATATATATTCCAGGCCTTAAAAAGTGAATCATCTATTTCATACTCTAACTTGAGCCATTGACCTGAAGGAAGCTGCAGGTCCTGAATACTGGAACATTCTGATTCACAAGTGTGCTGAAGTATTTTAACAGCACAAAAGCAGGAAGGTCAATGGGTGGCTAACATGGTGCCCAAAGTTAGAGGAGGCCCAAAGGCAAGAGTGGTCAGGAACATACCTCATTCCATTTGGGCTTAGTTATAACCTCCATGTTTTTTTTAAAGTGAATTTCCTTCAGGTAGAAGTTTAAAGAGATTTGTCAATAGAAATGCATAAAATGAGTACTATCTCTTTGGGGCTATTTCTGAGAAGAGATTTTGGATCAGTTCTGACTGGAATCTTTCAGTAACAATAGTGACATATTAGCTAAGGGACTGTTATTACAGGACATTCAGCACGTTCTCTCATGTGCATTAATTTTATGAATTCATTATGCAGTCTGGCTCACAGCAAGCAAAGCATGTTTTGACCTTTTAGACAAAGACCACAGAACCTGAAGAAGAGCTCTGTGTAAGCTCAAAAGCTTGTGTCTCACCAACAGAAGCTGGTCCAATAAAAGATACTACCTCACCCACCTTGCCTCTCTAATATCATGGGACTGACCCAGCTACAACATTACATAAGACATTGGAAGCACTGGGGCTGATCTGCTGTGATATTTAGTTCAGATCACTAACAAAATGGGCCAATAATGTTTCTTTCAATTAGCACATTTGCAGGATACAAATGATTTTAATACATACAGAAAAATTTAAACTATGGAATAAACTCCATCCAAAGAGCAGTAGGTTGGCTGATGGGGACTTTTGTGCCAATACTAGCTGGATAGTAGCTGTGCACTTGTGCACATTATAAAACTAATTGAATGCTTTATATTTACAGAAGGAAAGGGAAACATTTAATTTGTATATAAGTTGGCCCAATTCTCCAAGTTCTCTTCAGAGATCTCTTGCTATGATGTACAACTTTCTTGTTCCAATAAAGAAGCTGTAAGTAAAACCCATTGGGATTTTGGATCATTATTTCTTATGAAGCCGAGTCATGTGAATTAGACTAAATAACCCTAAAAGAATTACAATTCATAGCACCAAGCTAGGGCATTTCTTTAGTCGATGGGCAGAACGTGCGTTGAAATTAAGAGATACTGAGACTCATTAAAAATACGAATTATTTCTTGAGACACTGAATAGGCCACTTGCTATCAATGAACAAAAAACTTCCTGAAAGAAGAGGCCATCTTCCCAGGGGAGAGATGATTATCTTCAAGGCAAAGCTGAGGACAAATATCTGTTAAATGAAAGTACATTTTACCTGTAACTCCAGGCTTGCAGACACAATCGTAGCGATTAATGCCATCGAGACAGACTCCATAAATGCAGGGGTTACTTGCACAGTCATCCAAGTTATTCTCACAGTTCACTCCTGCAAATAAATGTAATGAAATTCAAGTTAAAACCAGAATAACCCTAACATACAAACAACAATGCTATAAGTTTCCTGAAAATAGCCAAATTCAAATTGCAGTATTCAAACTGCTTAGGCATGACAAGGGGATGTGTATGATTAGATATCAGCATGTGGTGCTCTGAGTCCTCTTCTGTTAGTGTAGTGCAACTCCATTAAAGTCAATAGAGTCAGTGAATAACAGGAGAATTTGTTTCCTTGTATCTAATCAGCCTTCCAGCAGAAGAATCAGCTATTTTGGACACAACAAGAAAAATATTTTTGCTGTTTTCCCTATGTACAGTCTGAGTGGGACTGCCTGAATTCTGAGGACGAGGAAGAGAGAATACTGCCCAAGTTAAGCAAACAGAGTACAATACACACTACTTGTATTGTTACAGCAAAAACTGTAGCAAGAGCTGTGGAGAGAAAAGTGTAGGTATAACGAAATGCGCAAGTAAAGCTTTCAACAGCATCAAGTCTGATGCTGCAATATCTTGGATATGTTATGGTGTACATTTTATGACAAACAGCAACCTCTCAACCAAAAAAGTTTAATCTTGTAAAATAAAGGATGCTGAAGGAAACCAAAAAAAGACTTCTGAAAAAAGTGCAAGGTGATTAGACTCTCCAGAGTCAAACTATTGATCTAGTGTTGCAAGCATAGTAAGATCTGAAATCTTTACTTCTTTTGGTATGTGTAGATTTCTGCATTCCACAGCAAAATTGGTGATCAACACAGTGAAGTTCACATATGCACCTGGCCCACTCATATATACATCTGTGTTGATCATAGTTGAGTGTGTAACAACTAGTTTTGTTTAATAATGGAGTTTCCATTCATTCCATGGCAAATCATCTGGCTAAATGACTTTCTCCCTCTGAGTTTGGGAAGTGCCTAGTACACTTTGGCAGCTACTATAATCCAAATAAGTAATAGTTAGGGCTGCCAGCGTGTCACGGTGGAGAAAGTTAGATACTGTGATTTCTCATTCTGTCCACGACATCCTGCAGGAAGACTATAGGCCCTGGACATGGGGTGGCTGGATGGGGTGTTAGAGAGTGCTCTCACCCTGCACTGACCCCATAGCAGCACTGCTGTGTCCCATGGGATTGGGCTCAGCTCCCCACTCTGGGTGTTGCAACCTGGTGTACAGGGTTGCAACACCACTCTCAAATTTTGCCTTGTTGCCCCTCTGTCAGGACAAAGAGGGATGGGGGGAGCTGGGTCAAATCTTGGCTGAGTGGTATTGTGATACCATGTGTCCAGCCCTACAAGGCACAGGAGCTGCTGCTGCCTGTGCCCGAGGTGAGTGTGGGATAGGCTCGCTCTCAACCCGGGCTCATGTCAAGGGGTCACTATCAATCCCTGGGCCCAGCCCCAGTGGTCAGATACCACGGCTGCCTGTGCCAGGGGTGAGTTTGCTCTTCGACCCCCCCTCAAGTGCCCCCTGCTCACTGGAACAGGGTTAGGATGTGGTGTTGGGGCAGAGTGTGCTACTATGGGTGGCCGGTGCCCCTTATTTGTCAGGGCATTTTTTAATAGAAAATCACACGGCAGTGACTAGACCCATGACTTTTACTAAATTTACCATGACTGCTCTGTGATTTTTGATAAAAAATGCCCTGACACATGTGCAGCCCTAGTAACAGTTCTGTCCTAGGTAGGAGCTCTCCAGAAGCGGGATGCGGAAGGAAAAGAGTGATAAATTGTCTTGGCTACAATAGTAACAGTTCCAAATAGCCATAAGACCCCTCCTCCCCCCCCAGAATTACTCATGCAGAATCTATTTACAATTGGAATAGTAAGCACAAACGCTTGGGCAGGTATCTAGACCAGGGCACTGAGGTCTGGTGTGCCCTTAAGTGGATAAGAATTTTTCCTTAATTCCACAATAATTAAAAGTCAAGTTTTTCAAAAGGGACCAGTGACTTTGGGTGCCCAACTTGACATCTTAAAGGGTTCTGATTTTCATTGGGTCAGTATTCAGCACTTCTGAAAACCAGTCTTCTTTAAAATGGCTCAAGTTGGGAGCCCTAAAGCTGAGGGACTCGTAAACAGTCAGTAAATCTTGGGCCGCTCAAGAATAACTGCCAGGAGGTGATAAGGCTGCTTATCTTCTGAATGAAGCTGGTGTCACTGACAGCTTCAGCAAGAAGAGAGTGAGGGCTGAAATAATGGGTGAGGATCTCTCCAAGAAGAAGAAGATCAGAACAACTATGTCCAGCACCTCCACAATATTGAGAAAATAAGCTTATTTAGGCCCATTCCTGCAAATATTTATCAATGTCCATAATTTAAAACATATGATTAAAGTCAATGAGACTACTCATTGGCTTACAGGTAAGCATGTGTTTCCTAACTGGAAGGCATTTTCTGTCTGTAGTAACCATGTCTTAAGCTTAACCTGCACATTCTGTTCCTCTCCCCACAAAACCAACCAATTCTCCATCAGATGATTCATTTGGTTCATGAAGCACTGGGGCTAGATAGCGCAGCCGGGACTGTGTGGAGCATGAAAGACAGTGATGGGAAGGTTCATCTCCCAAGACAGAAAGACATGGCTGCTCCAGTAGTTTGCAGGATCACACAGGATGAAGCCAGGACTGCTTAGGTGGCCCAACTCAGATACCTCCCAAGAACAGCAAAGCAAGGTTAGGACGATGCTCAAAAGCGAGGCTTGGTTCCAGAGAGCAACCAAGCTGAAGCAAGCCTGGGGTGACCCAGAGAAGAAGTCAGGCCAGAACAATAGCTAGGATCCCAATTCAGTTTGCAGGGAGCTGTCTGCTGCCAGAGCAGAAGGGGCAGTTCTGGAATGTTACTTAAAGCACTACTGTCAGAAGGATGACACAAGATACATGGTTTGTTGCTTGCCACACCATATTTCTGCTTCCAAGCATCATGTTTTATTTTGGGGTCTGTTAACTTCAATATTCATTTGAAAAAAAAAAGCCAATATTATTTGACACAAGCCAAAATGGTTCTGATAAATGTTTGTTCCTTTAAAGAACACTAGGACACCAGCCATGCTCTGACGCATGGCTCTTGTGTAATAACATTTTACAGGACAGAACAATTAAAAATCGAGGTGATTTAAGCAATTTTTTAAATAGAGTGCTTTAAATCACTCAAGTAAGGTTGATGCTTTGTAAAGCTAATTTGAGAGTTGTACTATTGCAACTTTAGATTAAAATTTAATATTAATTTAATAAACAATTATAAATATTTTTAATCTAAGTATTAGTAAGGGTATTCTGTTTGGGAAAATTGCTATAGGGAAAAAATAAAATATTGAGAATTAAAGGGCCCTGATCCTGCAAACACTTAGGCAGTAATATAATGCCACTCTCACGAATGATGCTATTTAAGTCAATGGGACTACACTGCTGAAGTTCTTTTCTTTTTTTTATTGCAAACTTTAGTGGCATGAAGTCTACCACTTTGAAACAATTTTTATTTCAGTGTTAAGAGTTTAGCCTTTCATACATTAACAAAGTTAATGATCTTTTACATATGGGTCAAATTTTTCCAAAATATGAGATTATAGCTAGGCTCCTAAACTTATATTTAGACACCTAAGTGTGGAATTTTCAAAACTACTTCCGAAGCCTTGTAGCTTCCTTGGCTCAGATGTTCAATCCATTAGAAGGTGGTGCTGGTTGCAAACACAGCATGCGCTATTTGTTTATCAATTTTATGTTTGTGTTCTCACTGTAAGGATGCTAATGAGGCCCTGGACTTGCACTTTGCAGCACAGATGAGCATTTTAAGTGGGAAATTTCTTAGAATTTCATATTTTACACTAATACTTCCTGTTAACAATTATCTAACTAAAGTACAAAAGACCCACTTTAGAAATTTAAGATTATAAAAAAGGAAGTAAATAACTAGCTACATGTAGATAAAAAAATATAATTTCTGGTAAGTTTGTGACTTTTTTTAAAGTCTTGATTTTTGTCTGCCCTGCCATCTTATGCTTTATGTACCTGAAGTGCCCAGGAGACAGTTGCACTGATAGCCATTCACCAAGTCAATGCAGCGTCCTTCATTGAGGCAGGGGTTACTCTGGCATTCATCTACCTGCTCACTGCATATGGCACCCATGTACCCAGAATTGCAGACACAGGTGTATGAATCAATTCCATCCTGGCATTCACCATGGTGGCAAGGGTCAGGGTCACAGTTATTGATATTCTCTTCACACAAAGTGCCAGTAAAGCCTAAGAGAAAAATGAAGAAGTGTGATTAAGAGGCTTAGAGATATATTATATGATGTCCTCTGCATTGAATATCAAACACAAACACAATAATACAGTGTTCATCATACCAAATCAGCAAAATGGTATTCAGAATATACAGAACTGTTTGGGCACCTAACCTGTAACCCACCTCCCAACCCCAGAGAAGCCAACAGACCCTGTATGGTATATAAAGCACAGTGTGCCACAGAAAAAGCTGCATAGATAATCTTTGCAACAGAGACCGATACCTAGAATGCATTCAAATCTGAGCAATTATGGAAGAAAATATTCAAATTACTATCAGAACTGTTTATTGACATCAATATGAAACAAACTGAAGACAATCCCTTCTCTTACTAGACTATTAGTAATACTAGATATTTCCACTATCCAGAAGCCCAGAGGACTTAACTTTTGTCAATACAAGGAATTGATGCACAGGCCTTGAAAATATTGACTTTCCCACTGAAGCTTTCCTGGAGGTCTGCAGAAAAGGTAAGCTTTAGTTCAAAAATCTTTTAGTCCTCATGACTGTCAAGAACCTTTAAACACTCCACCCATGAGCCAACTGTAAAGCGATACACTGCTGTCTGCTAAAGGCTGCAGACATGCACCTCCTGTGTCTCTGCAGCAGTAGAGTGTTCTCCATATTTAAATTTATTAATTAAAAAGCTGATTGACAATATTATTACAATACTACAGCTATTAAACTTAATTACTATAAAGTGTCATACACCACTGACCCATTCCTTTAAACTGAAGGAGGCAGGACAAGCATTTTGCACCTGGCTTAGAACGATGTAGTCCTAGGTCTAAGAATTGCCAGGTACATTTTCAGGCCCTGTTAATTCACTATTATAATATGGGTGCCCTGTAATTTGAGACATTTGGAGTTACAGCAGACAAAGCCCTGGAGAACATGATCCTTCACAGGGAGCAGAACAGAGTAGTCCTGGTACAATATCTTTTTCCCCCATCTGTAATGTATGTTGCCATGCAAGACACTCGCTCTCAGTGTCCCCACCACAGAAATGGAGGGAAAGAGGAAGCCAGAGACTTAGCAGCTCTTTAAACAGACACTAGTATTTCAACTGCATGGGCATTCATAGTTGCTTTCAGTCCCATTTCCTCAAAGCTGCCCATGTTTAGTGTGCCCCAAGTCTTTTTTCCTTTTCTGGGAAATCCAAAAAGTCTGTGTAGGGAAACAGGCCCCAGCCTGTGTACCCAAAATCAGCACTTGCTTTTCGTGTGTCCTCAATCTAGTTAGCACTCTGATCTGGTGCTGTATTTTCCTGGCACCCCTTGAGCAGCCCACCCTTCTCGTATTGCTGCGCCTCCTGGCACCTCTCGAGTGAGGTAGCCCTGTATTATATATGGCTGCAAACCCCTCTCTCCCCTCCCAGCAGGCTTTGCTAAAGATTAATAACTAAGGCTCCCCACCCCACTGAGTGAAAATCTGATGAAAATCTGCTTGAGCTAGGCACAGACTTTCCACAGCTGCTTCCAAGTCGAGAAAGGATTTGGGTTTTTCCTTTTCCTAGTGACATTTATTCTGTCACAATCAGTAATCGAAGGAGAATCCTGGTGGTAACAACTCCTCTACTGTGGCCTAGAGCCATTCCATTCTGAAACTTGCCCTCTTGTATCTACCACATTCCCTGGGGAATTAGCTATTAAGAGGAATCAGGTTGCTTTAAAAATGCATACCATCGTAGAGACACACTGTTTACAAGTTGCCACTATATCCATTCATGATGTTCTGACTAGAGTCTCAAAGAGGGTTTCTTAATCCCTGGAATTACACACAAAATAAATGCTACTTCCAGAATTTTCACAGAAATGCTTAACACAGTCAAAAGATGGAATAAGAGAGATTTCATAGAATCATAGAATCTCAGGGTTGGAAGGGACCTCAGGAGGTCATCTAGTCCAACCCCCTGCTCAAAGCAGGACCAAACCCAACTAAATCATCCCAGCCAGGCTTTGTCAAGCATGACCTTAAAAACCTCTAAGGAAGGAGATTCCACTACCTCCCTAGGTAACCCATTCCAGTTCTTCACCACCCTACTAGTGAAAAAGTTTTTCCTAATATCCAACCTAAACCTCCCCCTCTGCAACTTCAGACCATTACTCCTTGTTCTGTCATCTTCTACCACTGAGAACAGTCTAGCTCCATCCTCTTTCGAACCCCCTTTCAGGTAGTTGAAAGCAGCTATCAAATCCCCCCTCATTCTTCTCTTCTGCAGACTAAACAATCCCAGTTCCCTCAGCCTCTCCTCATAAGTCATGTGCTCCAGCCCCCTAATCATTTTTGTTGCCCTCCGCTGGACTCTCTCCAATTTATCCACATCCTTCATGTACTGTGGGGCCCAAAACTGGACACAGTACTGCAAATGAGGCCTCACCAGTGCTGAGTAGAGGGGAATGATCACATCCCTTGATCTGCTGGAAATGCCCCTACTTATACAACCCAAAATGCCATTAGCCTTCTTGGCAACAAGGGCACACTGTTGACTCATATTCAGCTTTTCGTCCACCATAAACCCTAGGTCCTTTTCTGCAGAACTGCTACCCAGCCATTCGGTCCCTAGTCTGTAGCAGTGCATGGGATTCTTCCGTCCTAAGTGCAGGACTCTGCACTTGTCCTTGTTGAACCTCATCATATTTCTTTTGGCCCAATCCTCTAATTTGTCTAGATCCCTCTGTATCCTATCCCTACCCTCCAGCGTATCAACCACTCCTCCCAGTTTAGTGTCATCTACAAACTTGCTAAGGGTGCAGTCCACACCATCCTCCAGATCGTTAATGAAGATATTGAACAAAACCGGCCCCAGCACCGACCCTTGGGGCACTCCACTTGATACCGGCTGCCAACTAGACATGGAACCATTGATCACTACCCGTTGAGCCCGACCATCTAGCCAGTTTTCTATCCACCTTACCGTCCATTCATCCAGCCCAGACTTCTTTAACTTGCTGGCAAGAATACTGTGGGAGACTGTATCAAAAGCTTTGCTAAAATCCAGAAATAGTACATCCACTGCTTTCCCCTCATCCACAGAGCCGGTTATCTCGTCATACAAGGCAATTAGGTTAGTCAGGCATGACTTGCCATTGGTGAATCCATGCTGACAGTTCCTGATCACTTTCCCCTCCTTTAAGTGGTTCAGGATTGATTCCTTGAGGACCTGTTCCATGATTTTTCCAGGGACTGAGGTGAGACTGACTGGCCTGTAGTTCCCTGGATCTTCCTTCTTCCCTTTTTTAAAGATGGGCACTACATTAGCTTTTTTCCAGTCATCCGGGACCTCCCCCGATCGCCATGATTTTTCAAAGATAATGGCCAATGGCTCTGCAATCTCATCGGCCAACTCCTTTAGCACCCTCGGATGCAGTGCATCCGGCCCCATGGACTTGTGCTCGTCCAGCTTTCCTAAATAGCCCCGAACTACTTCTTTCTCCACAGAGAGCTGGTCACCTCCTCCCCATACCGTGCTGCAGAGTGCAGCTGTCTGGGAGCTGACCTTGTCTGTGAAGACAGAGGCAAAAAAAGCATTGAGTACACTAGCTTTCTCCACATCCTCTGTCACTAGGTTCCCTCCCTCATTCAGATTTATGGAGGCAGTGATACAGTCTAGTCTCAGGAACCTGATACATCATTCTCTTACTAGGATGACAAGGTCTATGTGTGCCAGGTTCATTTTATAGGAATAGTATCTAAGACATATCCTCCTTTCAAACTCATTAAACAGAGAAAACTGATTTTTTCTTTACCAGGAACCACGAGCTCTAGAGCTCCTATTTCTAACGGTTGTTCTATAGCAATTCTGTCTTCTTTTGAGATACTGATGTCTGAACAAAATTTGGAGTAAAACTATGGCATAGTCTGCAGTGTGATATCTTGTCATATCATATGTTGCCGAACCATTTCCCCTAGAGAACAAAGAGAGATGCTTCCCAGTCAGCCATTGGCTTGTGTTGGATTCATAGATCTTAAGGCCAGGATGACTTTTCATGATCATTTGCCCTGAATTCCTATGTAACAAGCAATGCAATTTCACTCAGCAATTCCCACATCAAGTCCAATAACTTGTGGCTGAACCAGAGCAAGTCTTTTAGAATAACAGCTAGTCTTGATATAAGGACTTCATGCGATGATAAATTTATCACAACCCTTAATAATTTGTTCCACTCTTTGAGGACTGTTCTGCTGTCTCTTGCATAGTCTTCCTTTTCCGAAACTGTTGTGAACCTGTCCCCATAAAGCCAAATGCCATTTTGGTAAATTCTGTTGTGTCTAATAGAGCCAACGTGTTAGGTGCTGTAAAAACACACAAGGCTCCTGCCCCAAAGAGCTTAGTGCCTACTCATTCCCTGTGTAGCATTATTAGACTATTCCTGGCACCCTCTGCCACTTCCTTTCTTTAGGGAAGAGGACTTGCCCAACACAAAATCAGGACCAAACAAAGGAAGGAATGTTTTATTTAAGTCTGATCTAAAGTTAGGGGTTCAGTTCTCTGGTATTTTTAGGACATCTCGGGACAAGTGTATCTCTCTGGAATCTGTACAGAGCAGAATAAGTTATTGCTGCTAAGCAACTTATGTTGCCTTAGACGCTTTTTAAATAGAATTTGACTCTTTGACTGGATTCACTGACAATAAGCCAAACCTCACATGAATCCATCCAGACTAAGAGTGCCTCTCTGAGACAGTAGCAGCTACAGGGGCTAATCCTGCCTCTTTCTCATACCACAGAGTTTCTAGAGCCTCAAGAGCCCCTAGTGATGTGGGTTAATACCATCAGATGTTACAAAGTGGGAAACTGAGGCACGGGATAGGCAACTTGTTCAACACCTATGGAAATAAGTGGCCAAGCTCACCCCAGAATGAGTGTCTAATTGACCCAGTCCTAAACTAAGCCTCACCCAGCAGTTTCTGCTCAGAGCTGAAGAGTTAAGGCTGGTCTTAGACAGCTCTGTTTTATTCTTGGCTCTGCCATGGAGTTCCTACTTGACCCTGGGCAAATCACTTAAATCAGACTTTTTGGCAGGTGGCCACTAACTGTGTACCACTTTTGCTGGGTGTTCTACTTTTAAGGCACCATGTACACTTATTGCACTTAGATCCTCATAGCCCATTCCACACATTTATATTAAGTAGTTTAGAAGCAACAAGCAGGAAGCAATAAAGTCTAGCATTGCTCTACCCATCTCTCTTGGTTTCAGGCTGCCAGTTTTCACTTTGGCCCATCCTGAAGTCCCAAAGAAAGCATTCCATGCTGGGGCATCCCAGAAGGGAAAAACACCAGTAAATAGGGACTCTTTGCAGGGGAAAAGTGATGACACGGAAAGAGTGGAGCTAGACTTCCTTCCGGGCAACTGTGAATCCTTTGGTGTCACAAACCATGGGGCTTCTGTCCCTAAGAGATACTCAGTGCTGCCCTCTTCTGCAGAGAGGTAGGCAGCAAAGATTCCTGGAAAAAAGACTTTCAGAGACAGCACAGACCCAATGCTTCGCTGCCTACCTCTGCTCACTACATAGGCTGCACATACTAGTTTCTATTCAAGGGGCTATAGCTATTGCACTGAATGTGAGAAGATGTGACAAGGCTAACCTGTGGCACACTGGCATTCATAGCCATTTGGATAATCAATGCACTTGGCTCCATTTAGACAAGGTGTGCTGGAGCAATCATCAATGTCGATCTGGCACACAGCTCCAGTGAAACCTGAAAGGCAAGAGGAAAGTGAGAATCCTGAAACTATTCAGAGTAGGCATATCCATCCCCTGTCCCTTCCGGCTCCTCAAACAGGCTCAGCTGTTGAACTGGCCAATTTGCAGCTTTTCAAGCAGCCAGTTTTTCTCCTTGTGACTGCCATCTTGGCTCCATAATTTAAGCTCTTATTTGTTTGATCTTCAGATTTTATGGTTAAGAAGAGTGTTGAATGTTAACAAAGAAATGAATACTGGCTGCCTGCCACAGTCTGCAGACAGCCTGAAACTGATTCTGGAGAAGTGTGAACTCTTCTCATTAACTGCAACAGATCGTTAACTCTGGATCCTAATGACACTTTCAATGTAAACATTGTTAGCTACTTGCCTAAAATCACTCAAGGTAAGAGGGACAATCATTATGATTAGGCTTGGAAGAATTCAATTTTTTTTATAATGTCAACAGATAATATTGATGTTCATTTTTAAGCATTTTTTCTATTTTTATGGATATAAATTTTCAAAGTTGCAGGAAATTGGGGTGTGTGTCAGACAATTATTTAGTGAAAGTAGTCACTGAGAGTCAAAAAGGTAAAGCTTTAGAAACATTAAAACATTGTCAACATCACATGTCAAAATATACAAAGTAAATATCCTTAAAAAAGATTCTAAGACGTTTTCAGGCAATATAAGAAAATGCTGCTTATCTGTGAATTTTGATCATCATCAATGGAAATCAATGTTTACCTACATTTACCAACAAAAATCAAATCCTTCAAAGCCTAAACATGATCTCTGAAGCATCTCATTTTGAAATGAACAAGCTTGGACTTGAATGGAACTTCAGAGTACCTCCACTTTTCTCCCCATTAAACCTCTGAACAGAGCGTCAATTGCATCAAAGAGTAGGCAGACTTTGGCAGATGTATTGCTCAGGATTAATTCTTAGCAAATCTTTAAAATTGCCCACATATAGTGTGGTAGATCCAAACCAGGTTTCATCACTAGCCTGCACCCTCCCTGGATTAGTTGGTTCCTGGTTCAGCAAATCACCCTGCCAAGAGGTAGCTTCCGTCTTCTAGGTCAAAAGGGCAGGAACAATCTCTGTGATGCTCAGGGTATGCCACACTGCAAGTCAAGGTATGCTTGCAATGTTCATCTGACTGGCACAGGTAACAATGGCAATGAGGACATGTTGGCACAGGTTAGCTGGCCCAGTCTCAGCTCATCTGAGACTCTGGGTATGTATTTGGGTTGCTGGCCTATGCCATAGGCAATGCCTCCACATCTTCACTGCTATTGTTATCCACCCAAGCTAGATTAAAGCAAGTATGGGCTTGCCTATCTGTATTGTAGTCATACTGTCACTTGCAAAGCAATACATCTTCATTTGCAGTGCAGACATGTCAGAATAGGGCTGGCATGGAGCAACAAGAAAAAAGCAAAGGGTGGACCTTGGATTAGCAGCAGCCCCTTTCTGCAGAGAAGAATGCCGACTCCCTGCACTGTGCTTGTGACTTAACCAAGTTGCGTTGCTGAGGAAAGGCTTTCACCTAAAACCTTGAGGAAGCCAAAAAAATTATGTGGAGGATGAAAACTGGCTCAAATTAAAATAGATTTAAAAAATAATCTCTACAGACGTTGGTCTGTAATTCACCATGACATTCTTTAACAAATGAAGTCATAGCTGCCAGCCACTGTGTAAAACTACGTGTTCAGTCTTAACATTTGTCCAGTTAAACGCACAGTGTTAATGTTGCATCAGGATAGTTGCATATGAAACTTATTTAGCAAGTATTACAGCTAATCATTTCTGTTCTCCTTTAAATGAATTCTAATTTGGGCATGAGCACTCTGCAGGGAAGGCACATCCTGAGCAGGTTTGCTTTTGCTCCACTCCAACAGTCTGTTGTGTCCTTTGTAGGGAGAAGAGAAGTGGTGCTGGAGAGGAACACTTACCAGGTGGGCAGACACACTGGAAGCGATTGACTTTATCCAGACATTCTCCATTGTTCACACAGGGATTACTCTGGCATTCGTTAATCTCCAGTTCACAGTGCATACCTTTAAACCCTGGAAAGGATAACAAGGAATGGCAGAAAGGCTTTAGAAAGTGCCCAGGGTGTTGGCTACACCTTATTCCAGGACTGAAAATCAAAGCTAGATTTAACTGAAATAGAAATTCCAGTTTGTATTGACATTTTTTATAAAGAGAACACATTTTAAAGGCATAAATACAAGTGTTACAGTGGAGTTTTCAACTTGAACATTATCAGAGGGGTAGCCGTGTTAGTCTGTATCCACAAAAAATGAACACACTTCTTCAGATGCATGGAGTGAAAATTACAGATGCAGGCATAAATATACTGACATGTAACTCCCTTCTCTTCGTGTGTCAGTATATTTATGCCTGCATCTGTAATTTTCACTCCATGCATCTGAAGAAGTGGGGTTTTTTACCCATGAAAGCTTATGCCCAAATAAATCTGTTAGTCTTTAAGGTGCCACTAGACTCCTCATTGTTAACTTGAACATTACATTTTCAGAGCTGCATGCATGATCTCCCAATGTCACATTAAAAACAGAAATCTGAATTGAAATGTACCATTTTCTTGTGCATGCTGAAAAGAGAAAGAGACAATTATGTCTTTAATGATTTGGGAGGGGACCAAATACACTGATGATGGGTACCAGTGTAAGAACATAAGTAGTCACTGACAATAAAAGGAGATAATTTACAAACAAAAGAAAACTCTAACTCAGCAGGTAGTCACTCTGAAATTCTCTCCCACAGGAGGGCAGGGTCAAAATACTGTAAGTGGATTTTGGAAAGCGTGGTGCAATGCCTTCATTTGTTGCTAGACTTACTAAGACTGGGTAAATTCACTTTATGCTTCATCGTGTCAGCTCATCATCGAGTGGAGTCAGGAAGGAATGCTTCCTCTGTATTTGCATAACACTGCACAATTGGCCAAGGCCATGCTGTTTTTCCCCCCCTTTCCCTGAAGCACTGGGTATTAGTCACTGCTAGAGGGAAGTTAATAGATTAGACAGAGCATTGGTGTACTTGATGTGGTAACCACTATAGAGTAAAGATTTCAAACATGTCAGAAAATATTTTTAATAGTGAGATCTATCAGTCTATAGCAGGAGTGGACAAGCTACAGCCTGAGGCCACATCTGGCCCTTCAGATGTTTTAATCCGGCCCTCAAATTCCCGCCAGGGAGTGGGGTTGGAGGCTTGCCCCACTCTGCGTGTGCCATGGCTCCCAGAAGCAGCGACATGTCCCCTCTCCGGCTCCTATGCGTAGGGGCAGTCAGGGGGCTCTGCATGCTGCCCTCGCCCCAAGTGCTGCCCCTGAGCTCCCATTGGCTGGGAACCGCAGCCAATGGGAGCTGCTTGGGCAGCACCTGCAGAGAGGGCAGCGCACAGAGTCGCCTGGACCCCGACCTCTTCCTGCACCCCAACTCCCTATCCGAGCCCTGATCCCAGTCCCACCCTCCAAACCCCTCGGTCCCAGCCAGGAGCACCCTCTTGCACCCCAACCCCTCATCCCCAGCCCACCCCAGAGCCCCCACCCCACACACCTCAATCCCCTGCTCCAGCCCGAAGCCCCCTCCCGCACCGTGATGTCCTAATTTCTGGCCCCACTCCAGAGCCCACACCCCCAGCCAGAGCCCTCACCCCAACCCTCAATTTTGTGAGCATTCATGGCCCACCATACCATTTCCATACCCAGATGTGGCCCTTGGGCCAAAAAGTTTGCCCACCCCTGGGCTATAGAATAGCTTCCCTATCTACTGGGAACGCATCACTTGCGACATTGAAAACCTAGACTTGACAAAGCCCTGGAAATTATCCAAAACCAAAAGTTAAGATACAAAGAGGGTTAAGCAGTAACCAATTTGTGTGCTTGTATTTAATTTAACAAGCAGGTCTTGCTCACTAACACATTACAGACTATTTTTTCTTACTTCTTCACACCACCCCTATTGCCTGCTTTCTCCTCCCCTCTCACACCAGCAAGTCTTCACAATCCATCTGCCCATAGCAAATGATCTCCAGAGACCTCATTCAGCACAACTCTTGGGCACTCCCATCACACCGGTCTCTGGCACAGTGGACAATCCTTCCCTTCCTCGCACTTTCTGAGCTTTTTATCTTTGCTAGAAGCCCATCCCAGCTTGGAAAGTGTCCCCTTACCTGGCATGCAGAGACATGTGAACCCTCCAATTTTATCCAGGCAAGTGGCATCATTCTGACATGGTTCAGAAAGACATTCATTAATGTCCAGTTCACAGCGAGGCCCTGTGTACCCCTTCAGACATTCACAGTGGAAGGAGCCTTCTGTATTCACACATTTCCCAGCATGCTCACATGGGTTGCTGTTTGCTGCAAGAGACACACATTTATATATCAGAATCTGCTTTTCTGGTCATGCTAGTCTCAGCACCATCTCCAGTCAGGCCCTTCTCGTGCCATTCCCTCCTGACAAGGAGCATAGGGCAGAAAGGACTCTTCTTTCTACTGTGAGGTGCCTGCTGTCTTTTCTATACCTGAGGAAAGATTCAATGGCCACCTGCTTGCAGACAGAAAGATAAATGTCCAAGCCTTATCAATGGATCAAGAAGAGCATTCTGGCCTGTACCACTGCTCCTCTCCTCACTCCCACGGAGGTGAAGATGGCATTGACAGAGGCACCCAACCAGGGATGAGGGCACTCAAGCCTCTTTGAAGGCCTCATATCCAAATCACCTATTCAACTTGCCCACCCACTTCAGGGCTGAGGCCTTCAGGATGCTCCTGAGCCCAAGTGACAGCCAGGCATTTACTACCAATCTCAGTCAGACTAGCCTGTAGGGCCTTCTCCTAGAGGAGCTTCAGGCAGCATTCTTGTCTAAGGTGGGGTAGAGGAGTAAAACTCATTCAAGGAGTGGCCCTCTCCAGAAGACACCAGCACCAGGTATGCTGGTTAGTGACTGGCTTCAAGTGGTACAATGGGCAGTGGGCACACACAGAAATCTCAGTGTCAAGTTGAAAATGTGTTAGACAAGCCCCAAAAGATTAGTTTTGCAAAAATTGCAACTTCTAAACCCAAATGGTAAGAAGTCTTCTGTTATCTAGTCCATCCCTCCATGTCCTGGTGCAGACTCAGTGGCTGATGACTTCATTGGCATGTAGACCCAACATTGGGGTCCATTTTGGAAAGACCAAACACCACACATCTTGGTCCCATGCTGGGTGAGTGAGCCAATGAGCAATCCATTTTACTTCTCCTGCCCGGTAAATGAACTTAATCCCAGGGAGCAGTTGCTGCTGGGGAAGAGGTAACTGGATCACTGCCTTTCCTTATTTCTCCCAGCAGCAAAATGAGAATGTTATCACAAACAGACCACTGGCATCTGAAGCGCCAGGAATGAACTGGAGAGGCAGCAACCACACTATAAAGACTGCAGATTACACTATATTGGGAGAAGCTGCAATTGCCAGTAAGAACATAAAAATGGCCACACTGGGTCAGACCAAAGGTCCATCTACCTCAGTACAGTATTTTGTCTTCCGACAGTGGCCAATGCCAGGTGCCCCAGAGGGAATGAACAAAACAGGTAATCACCAAATAATCCATCCCGTCACCCATTCCCAGATTCCGGCAAACAGAGGCTAGGGGCACCATCTGTGTCCATCCTGGTTAATAGCCATTGATGGACCTATCCTCCATTAATTTATCTAGTTCTTTTTTGAACCCTGTTATAGTCTTGGCCTTCACAACATCCTCTGGCAAGGAATTCCACAGGTTGACTGGTTTGTGTGAAAAAGTACTTCCTTTTGTTTGTTTTAAACTTGCTGCTTATTAATTTAATTTGGTGACCCCTAGTTCTTATGTTATGAGGAGGAGTAAATAACACTTACTTATTTACTTTCTCCACACCAATCACGATTTTTTAGACCTCTACCATATCCCCCCTTAGTCGTCTCTTTTCCAAGCTGAAAAGTCCCTGTCTTTTTAATCTCTCCTCATATGGCAGCTGTTCCATACCCCTAATAATTTTTGTTGCCTTTTTCTGAACCTTTTCCAATTCCAGTATTTCTTTTTTGAGATGGGGCGACCACATCTGCACGCAGTATTCAAAATGTGGGCATACCATGGATTTATATAGAGGCAATATGATAATTTCATCTGCCATTTTGTTGCTTACTCACCCAGTTTTCAGAGATCCTTTTGTAGTTCTTCGCAGTCTGCCTGGGACTTAACTGTCTTGAACAATTTTGTATCATCTGCAAATTTTGCCACCTCACTATTTAGTCCTTTTTCCAGATCATTTAGGAATATGTTGAATAGGACTGGGCCCACTACACACCACTGGCTGGCTTGCGACGTTCAGGGGGCAGGAGGGAGGGGGGAGGAGCGAGGACTTGGCGCGCAGGCTCCCCCTCCCTCCCCTGCCTCCTGCCCATGGCAATCAGGTGGTTTGCGGCATTTGGGAGACAGGGGAGGGAGAGGGAGCCTGCGCGCCAAGTCCTCACTCATCCCCCCCCCCCTCCTGAACGCCGCAAGCCAGCTGATTGCTGTGGGCAGGAGGCGGGGGGGGAAGGAGAAGGCACTGATCCACGGGGTCTGCCAGCGGGCGGGAGGGCTTAGGGAAGCTGATGGGGGGTTGCCAGCTGTGGACAAAGCAGGCAGCCCAACGAGGTTATAGCGAAGCATTGAACAACTTTAAATGGAGCATGTTCTGTAATTGAGCAGGGACGTAAGATCGAAACAATGTTAAGCGAGAGGACGTTAAGTGGGGGAGTTACTGTAACATAATTAGCCCATGGAACTCATTTCCACAAGATGTAATTGAGGCCATAAGCTTATCAGGTTTAATAAGGATTAGCAATATTATATGGATGACATGAATATCCAGAGTTATAGCAGTAAGTATGAAGAGTTATGGAAGTAATGCAAGCTCTCTTGCTTCAACCTTTAAGTATCGGGGATTAATTAGAAACTTCCATGGGGGCAAGTATCCCATAACTGACTACGCAGGGCTTCTTGCACCTTTCCCTGAAGCAGCCAATACTACCCACTTTCAGAGACCGGCTTCTGACTAGATGGATCTCAAAGTCTGGTACCTCTGAGTTCTGATCCTCAGTGACAGACAGTCATTTAATCTCTATTTCAGCTTCCCTTAGAGAAGTGGTCATTCTAGCCTACCTTTCAGAGTTGGGGAGAGGTTATAGTGTTTGTAAAGTGCTCTGAGGATCAGAAGTACGACACAAGTCTTAAATTGTTGATGGAACAATGCAAGACTGTATCCTGGGCCTTTGTATCCTCACATAGGTTACGTATTTCCACAAGCTGTTCCTATTCCTCCCTCCATCAGTTTCTCAAGTAGAACATCCACACACCTACCTAATAGCAAATGCACAAATAGCAGATGGGAACTTACCCATAGCACACTCATCCACATCATCAGTACAGTCTGCTCCTTTATAGCCTTGAGGACAGGTGCAGATGTAGTGTCCATTCAGAGGGTTGGTATCACATAGAGCTCCCATCAGGCATGGGTTACTAACACATGCATCATCCAAGTGGCACAGAAGACCTACAGAAACAAAGGAGGTCACACTAAGCAGTTCATTGAGAAGAATAAAATCTGTTCATCGAGTTGCACCACTCATTTAGCATTCTCCACACTGATTTTTTTAATCTAGGCCCCATTTCCCATTCCAAGAGGTGACTGGAACCATGACAGAAGAAGATGTCACCTGCAGACATTTGCCACTGGAATCTGACCATGTACTGTACAGCATAATCCAATGCCATGTCATACTATTGTAATTTCAAAGTGTTTGTCAGTACTCCTCATATGCTATAATGGTTTAGTGTTTAAAGCATCAGACGGGAGCAGCTCTTCCTAGCTAGTTTTTCCTCTCCCCTTCACCAGCTAGCATGGTGCATCTTCTGCTGAACACAAAATGCAGCTCCCTTCCTTAGTCCTCAACATGGTCAGGAGCTATTGCATAGCATCCAGGCTGCCAGTGCAGCTCCCTTGGTGTGTCAATGCTCTTCGCTTCTTATCTCACCTGCAGGGGATTCTCCACCAGGCCAGATAAGGCAGCTTTAAAGCAACATTCCTTCAGTATACAGCCACATCCCAGTTCCCCACTTTAGTCATACGGGTGTGTTATCCCAAAGGCACAGGAGCGCCAAAATCCAGTCCCTCATCTCCTGGGCTCTGGTTTTATATACAAGCTGTATTCCAGGACTTGCACAGGGCCCCACCCAACCACACCTTCTCAGGGTAGTATAGCCCTCACAGGGTCTGCTAGTAATTCTTCCTCCCTTGAATAAGGGATCACAACGGTCTTTCCCCTCAGTGTATGAAGGGTGGCCAGCTTGTCCTGCCCTTGGTCACAGAGGAGTCTTTTACCACCCACAGGGTGACATCAGAGAGCATTTGGGCCCCATTTGCCTGCCCTGAGGTCCAAACTGCCCCAGTTTCTCCTTCTCCAAGGCCACTTCCTTCACACTGCCCGAATGGTACCAGGGGGTCTGGGTGTGGGCCAGGATCTATCTCTGTGTCATGTGCACACATAGGGACAGTTAGGGTTGTCCCGTTAGCCTTCATTTATGCTTTTAAGCATTTCTATTGGAAGCCTCCAAGTTAAACAATTTTAATCTTACTGTTCACAATTTACCCCGTGACAGGCCAGATGCTGGCTGGTCATTGCACAGGTGAGGAGGGTGCAGAGGGTATAAGAAACCTTCCTTTTCACTTTTGCTCCTGCATGCATGGCTAGAAACTTTCCCAAGTGAGGGTCCTCTTCCACACAAGTGGTGGATGGCCACAAAGAGGAGGGCACATTGCACCCTCTCACCGGATGGGGGAGTTGCTCCTGTGGTGTGAGCTCCCTGAGCCAGAAATGAGTAACATTTTTTAAAGTTTTTTAAAAGGCACATTTTAGTTTACTTTAGAAATGGTATCCTACACCTCTAGCTGTCTGCCGGCAGCACAGAGCAGCAATCCCAAAGCTATGTGCATTTCTTATCCTTACCTGTCTTTCCTTCTGGACAGATACATGTAAATGAGGCCACACGATCAATGCAAGTAGACCCAACAGCACAGGCAGTATTGAAACAGTCGTCAATGTTCTTACTGCAGTCCTCCCCACTCCAGCCATTGACACAGACACAGCTGTGGCCTCCATTGTGGTTGGTGCAGGTCCCTCCATTCTGACAGGCGTTGGGCTGGAGCTGACATTCATCTACATCCTCAGTACAAAACTGACCTGGCAAGTCAAGAGGGACTAGTTTAACAGAATTCCAGGGAAGCCTTGCACAAGATGCCATTCCACGAACTGAAAGATAGTCAGAAATCCTGAATACGGGATAGTTTGTGGAATAGAAAATGACTGTCTTGGGAGTACTTCTAAGAAAAACATAATTGATTAAATTCACCCAGGTACCCACTAGTGCTTTAATCTGCAAATGGAGGTGACCCATGCATTGCCAAGTGAATACTTGCAACAAATAAGCCCCTTGGGCTAACCAAGGGCTAATACAGTGGTCTCCAAACTTTTTTGATCGTGCACCCCTATCAGTAAAAAAAAATTGAGCACTCCCTAAGCCGCTTGCACCCCACTTTGGAGACCACTGGGCTAACAGAGAACTTCATCAGCTTACCACTGCCCTATCTGAATAGTCAGTATCCCAATCCAGTCCTTAGCAGGCATAGCTATTAACACAACTGACTACCATGTTCACAGCCTCAGTAGAAAGGCTCCTGGGCATTTAGTTATTGTGACAATGAATTTTCCCTCAGCCCTAGAAGGGGCGGTACACTCCAGGGGAGACACACTGCCTTGGAAGAACATATACATGGGGATATGAGCAAGGAATAGTTTTGCAGACACCTATCCTTGGAATATCTGCATCATGTCTCTGGACATACCCAGTATAAACTAGATGTTGCTAAAGGCCTGAGCAGACTCAGAGTATGTCTACACAGCAAAAGCTGCGCACGACTAGCTTACTCAAGCTAGCTTCAATCCAGCTAACGTGAGTACCAGTAGTAGGGGCAACAGCAGTGTGGGCTTCGCAGCAGGCTAACAAGCCAAGTACATACCCAAGTCTGTGCTGGGCCTATATTACCTGCTCCGAACCCCGTGGTGCATGTCTTCACTGCTATTGTTATTTGAGCAGGCTGGATTCAAAATAGCACAAGTAGGCTAACCTGTGCAGAACTTTTCCTGTATAAACATACCCTCAGTCTAAAAGTGGATGCTCCTGGAATTAAAGATGCTGTGTTTCTCTTGCCTTCTGAGTGTTAACTTATATCCAATCAAAGATCAACTGATTATTTACCCCTCTAAATCCACTGAATTTGCAAAGAAAAGTCTCAAAAAAATGGCATCAGCTTTAGCTTTGAAATTTTTCTCAACACCTTGCGGGCTACAGTGAAAGCACCAAAAGTACAAATGGACTTTTTTGTCTGATAGACCTAGCATCAATCCAGGTGTATAATGCTTGTCATGACACCATGCAGTAACAATACAGTAGGAATGAAGGCATTGACTGTGGTCCTGGATAAGATTAAACTGATTTTTAAAGATCTATATCTAATGTATATACATATTTTTCCCCTCATGGGGACACTACATGGCAGAGTTAAGGTTGTTTGGGTGATTTAACTGCATTTCTAGACTAACATACCTGCTAGTTTAACTTTCACTCTGAATTTCCTGGATACATAATGCTCATTTGGGGGAATAACTACAGCCCATTAATATATGCTCTAAATTATTGACATGTGCTCAACAGTAACTCCATGTTAATGTAGTTTGTCTCAGCATTTCCATATTTAAATTATAAATATGAGCCATAAACAAGAAACCAAGAGAACACTACCATGTTTTATGACAGAACAATTTAACAATTTGTAGTGTTCACCCTGAATTTTTTTTTCAAATTATAATTTTCAGTTCCAGATTCAGTTAGGTTATGGCCACTTCACACTGATTTAGAGCAACACAAGGCAACTGGAGTGCACTGCCCAGTTAAGATGGGTTTACAGCTGCTTTGCATCACCAGAGCTGTGCACAGCCCTAGAGTATAAACCCCGTTTTCTCTCTCCCTCCTGCTCCCCACATTTCCCTCCCCCCAACATGCAAATTCCCTTTCCCTCCTACACACACACATATCTTTCTGCACATCTTTCCTCCTGGCTGAATAATGCATCAGGCAGTTTTTGAGGAGACAGCTCAAATTAATCACTGTTGCCAACTCTTGGGATTTTATCTTATCTTGCAATATTTAGTGTTTCTTAAAGCCTCAACTCCTGGACTTGTGTGAATACATAAGAATTTCAGTTCTCATTTTAAAATTTAAAAATTTCCAACCCTCCTAGTTAAGGAGGAAAAGCTTGAAATCGTGCCCCAAGCATAACCCTAGAGGTTCAAAAACCAGAAGGTAAATCATAACCCAACACATATTTTTAAAAGCCTTATAGACTCATAGACTTTAGATGATCATAATGATCCCTTCTGACCTTAATCTGACCTCCTGCACAATGCAGGCCACAGAATCTCACCCACCCACTCCTGTAACAAACCCCTAACCTATGTCTGAGTTATTGAAGTCCTCAGATTGTGGTTTGAAGACCTCAAGCTGCAGAGAATTTAAATGCTTGGTTTTGGCACTATTGGATTAGTGGTCATTTTTCTAGTTATTCTTCATGACTGGAAGCTACTCCCTCAGAAGTTGGCATGTCTTCAGAGAAACTCAAGGACTACCCTCTTTCAAAGTGGTAAGCATCTATTGTTCTTAATGGGACTGAGGCCAGGGGTTGCCCTTAGAAAAGATGCTCACTGCCTCCCATTGTTCTCAATGGAAATATAACCCCATGTCCTCAGGGAGGATCCTGGCTCCCTGAAGTACTAGGAAGGGGAAGAGGAACACTGTGAGGAGGTGGTGATGGATGGAAGCTGTGTCTAAGGAAACCTGTGGCTTCGGTCCCAGTGAATCCTATTCTTGGGAGTTTCTCTAAAGATTAATCTTCAGCCTCTGTTGACAAGACTTTAGTTAAGAATAATGGGGAAAGTGACATTAACCCTAAATCTCTTTAAAAATGTTTTTTTTAATCTATCCCTTGCACAAGATATACTCAAATTTTACCTCTGAAAATTCCATAGACAGACTAAGCCTGAGCAGAGATTGTGAGGGACAAAAAAAGCTCTGAAATAAGGAACAAGTCTAAAATACTTAGTCAACGGAGCTTCTCCAGATGTACCTGTAACATAGATTTGAATCTGGACCAATGCAACCTGTAAGAGACATGTGTTGTATATTTGCAGTTACACACACTATGAATTGGTGGAGTGTTGTTGGACAGTGCTTTAAGCACAAACATGCTTTGAGCAGTGGATTGAACTAGATGACCTCCTGAGGTCTCTTCCAACCCTAATCCTCTATGCATCTATGATTCTATGCAAATTTGGGGAACTATGCAACTCTTTAATAAAAGGAAAGCTCATACATGGAATATAAAATGAGCAGGGAATGCACAAGTTTCTCCAAGAAACCACTTCAATCTTATTCTGACCCAGATATTTGCAGAGCTAGGGAAATCAGTGAAATGAAGACTGGCTCTGAGTGACCTTGTACAGAGTAAACACCTAGTCCATGTGGTATTTCAAAACAGAAGATGGATAGAATAAGACAACAACCTTCAGCTCTAAATGTTTACTGACTATGAAACTGAGGTACTTTCTGTGCTTTTTTTTTTCTTGGAAGTCATCAGGGATTAAGTTCTCCAAGAGCAACTATACAGAATAGGATACTTTGGGTGCAAACACTTTTCCGATATCTCTGATGGGATTTTTTAAAAGGGCAGCTTTTGAACAGCACAAAGAAGTTTTATATATGGCCATAATGGCCAAGTAGTTGGCAGCTCTCAAATTTAAGGACACCAAGGAATACATTTTTCTTTCCAGCACATTTAATCGTTTAGACTGTTCCCAGGGGTTGAAGACATGTTCCCAGCTTTATGCACCTCTTTCACAGCAGAGTCTACAAGGTCAGCCTAGTGTAAGATGGAGAAAAATTAAAAACTCTCCCTGGGAACCTGGTAAAAGTGCTCAGATTTCCTTGATGCAGAAGGACGAGAGAGTCAGGGTGATTCCAGACTTCCTTACATAGCTCCACCAAGCCCTCATTGACATCTCCATACATCTCTTTAGGAGCTGCGGAATGCCAAAAAATTGTATGGCTTCATTAGCAAGGCAGCTGCAGAGATAGAACCACAGCCACTGCATTCACCAAGTTCTGAAAAACTGTGGCATTACTTGGAGATGAGGAAGCATCCGAGACTGCTACATCCAGAGAAACAGTAGATGTACCATTGGCTCTTCTCCCTCAACAAAGAATCCCACTCCACATCAGGCAGCAACATTTTCAATTTTTTTCACACCACGCTATTTACTGAATTCTACCCAAGTTCATGAACAGTTTTGGTGCCCCAAAAAATGCATTTTTCAGCTAATTTACTGTTTGCCGAAAACCTCCCACACGGCTCTAGTCAACACTGCTCTCCCCACCAATAATACCCATTCAGATTTAGGGCTTGTCTTCAGTACTGGGGTAAATCAACCCTAAGTTACGCTACTCCAGCTATGTGAACAATGTAGCTGGAGTTGACATAGCTTAGGTCAACTTATCCCAGTGTCTTCATTGCGCAGCGTTGACAGGAGATGCTCTCCTGTGAACTTACCTTAATCTTCTCGGGGAGCTGGAGTACTGGGGTCGAATCGGAGAGTCCTCTGCAGTCGATTTAGCAGGTCTTCATTAGACCTACTAAATCAACCACTGCTGCATCGATTGCAGCAACGTCGATCTCCCGCAGTGAAGACCAGACCTTATTTTAGTCCTGAAGACATTTAATGGAACAGAGGCTCTCAAGAACTTCCTGGGCTCACCAGACTCCCTTTGGAGTTGATCTGTGATCAAGTATAACAATGCCTATTTTCCTTAGAAGCATGGTCACCAAAGCACTAAGCTCGGATCTAACTGGTATTGAGCACCCCTCAAATAGATAGACTAGACCGGGGTCAGCAACCTTTCAGAACAGACTTGGTGTGCCAAGTTTTCATTTGTTCTCTCTAATTTAAGGATTCGCATGCCAGTAATACATTTTAATATTTTTAGAAGGTCTCTTTCTATAAGTCTATAATATATAACTAAACTATTGTGGTATGTAAAGTAAATAAGGTTTTTAAAATATTTAAGAATCTTAATTTAAAATTAAATTAAAATGCAGAGCCCCCTGGACCAGTGGCCAGGACCCAGGCAGTGTGAGTGCCACTGAAAATCAGCTCGCGTGCCGCCTTTGGCACGCGTGCCATAGGTTGTCTACCCCTGGACTAGACAGACCTGTACAAAGCCTTCTTCCACAACACCAGACCTCATCCAACACTGCAGAGAGGAAGACTGCTTTAGAGGGAATATTAAAGGACCTGATCCCACAGATCCTGAGGAAGAGTAGTGGTGGCTCAGTTCAGATCATGGTTCCAGGTCATATGACATCATCTACACGCTCAGAGTGTCTCATTGGGGCTTTGCCAAATGGATCAGATAGAAAGTCCAATGCAGGAGACAGGTCCCATCAGCCCAGCTCTGGAGGCCCTATTCTCTAGGGATGATCTGGGGAATTACAAATCAGTAAATCTCACCTCTGTACCTAGTGAATTGGCTGAATGGATCCTTTAAACTAGAACAAAAACATCTGAAAGACATGACAGGGTTTAACCATCATGATTTAGGGAATGGAAAGTTGTCTTTTTCCAATTAGACTTGCATGCATATGAAAGCAGGGGACAAATGAGAACCAGGTGATGTATCTTACATTTTCAAAAAGCCTTTCACAAGATCTCTCACAAGAGGCTGTTAAAGAAACTAAGTAGTCATGGGGTGAGAGGCAAAGTCCTGTAATGGCTCAAAAACTGGCAAATACAACAAAATAGTAAAAATAAGTGGTCAATTTTCATCATGATAAAAGGTTAACAGCACAACGTCTCAAGGATCTCCATTAGGTCCAGTGTTTAATGCAGCTTGTTAATTATCTGGAAAGGTGGGCGGAGCAGTGAGATAACAAACTTTGCATATGAAAAAGCTATTTATGTTAGAGAAACCTAACCAAGTTAGGTGAACAGACAACACAATGGCAAGTGAAATTCAATGCTGAAAAATGCAAGGTAATGTACATTGGAGGGGAAAGTCAATGAAGACCTCTGCTCAATGGGCAAGTGCAGATGAAAAAGCTAACAAGATAGTATAATGCAGAAAATAGTATGCTATTATATAAATTAATGATATAGCCTCATCTGGAACACTATGTACAGTACTGGCCTTCCCATCTCAAAAAGGGTATTGAAATAAAGAGGTTTCAGACACTGATAACAAGACTGATTGGATCATGGAAAATTCCTGTGGCAATAGTTTGAAGAAATGGATTGATTACCATTGAAAGGGGATAAAGAAGGGACATGATAAAATCATCTAACATAATGGATGGTCTAGCGAAGGTAGATCGAGACATTCTGTTCTCCCTGCCTCATAACACAAGAACAAGGGGACATTCAATGAAATTGATAGGTGAGAAATTCAAAATGTGTAAGAGAAAATACTCCATCACATGCATAATTAAACTCTGGAATTTATTGCCATAGGATGTCACTGAAGTCATTAATTTTGAAATCTTGCTAAGAGGGATGGGTAAGAATACCCAGAGTTATCACAGTTAATGCTAATAAAGCAATGAAGGGAGATAAAGTCCCATCCTCAAAGGTTTAATGCAATCTCCATTAGGGACTGAGAGCTTCACGGTGGTGCAGATTACCCCACATCTGCCTACTGTGGGGCTTTTTGCCCCTTCCTCGGAAGCACCCAGTGTCTGCCACCATCAGAGAATAAATAATGGGGCTGATGGACCACGGGTCCCTTCCAACATGGCAATTCCTGTGTTTCAATGTCAGAGTCTTTTCTCTGACCCTCCTAGGGCTCAGAATCAGATCTCATGGATCCACTACTTAGGATGAACACTGATTCTGAGCCCCTAGAACTTGTTTCAATAATTCTCCACAAGGCACTATGACCACAACTACCCCTCTCAACCTGGAGGGAGGCTTAGTGGGCACATTATTCATATCTGGGGAGGCTTTTCAGGAAGAGGTCTCCTTAATTCATACACCACCACAACACCTTGCTGGACCCATGTCTTTTGATCCGTCTGGTGTCTTTTTGAAGAATTTGTAGGCATCACAGGCACAGCCACTGGCAGCAGAATGACTCTTCCCCAAGGCATAAAAGGCACCTTTTAGGCCTATCTGAAACAGAGAACTTACCTGGGTGATTAGGAATGGCTCCTAAATGCAAGGGATTTTGATGATCTACCATGTTGGGCAAAGCTGGAGGCAACCCAAGAGAGCAAAAACTACCAGTATGTATCTATTATCAAACATAAAACCTGAATATGAATTAAAAGTAGATTAGATATAAAACTACAATCATTTTAAGATAACAGGATGGAAAACAAGGATAATTTCATGACCACTCCAGGAGGCAGACAGCGGAACTGAGGTACTGTTAGAAGGGATTTTAAGCCTTCTGACTTAAAATGTTGGGCTTTAGTGAATCGTACATGCCCCTAACTGCCAACTATTGCCCGAAAACAGTTCCATGATCTAATGGTTGCACATGCAGCTTCTACTGGGGGGCTCTGTGGAGGCACTATTATAAATGAGAAAAATGAATGATGTGGAAAGTCACTGGTGGTATGGAATGATTGGGTGCTCTAATAGGGTGCTGGCTGGTGAAGTGCTTTGGGATGAGATGGTGATGGAGAAGTGGTGGAAAGAAGATACATCACCACATTAAACCACTCTTCATCTCGTCCATCCCCTCTCTCTTCACCTCCTCTAGAAAACACAGTAAACTTGGGAAAGACCTAGTAAGTGAAGAGATCTGCAAGACAAAATATAAAAGTCACAAAAATGCTCCATGTTCTCAAGCTAATACAGCAATGTATTTTTAGTAATTACCTAAAGACATTAATCACCTCACTATAAGGTCTGGTCTTCACTTGAAGGCGTTTGCTGTACCAGCAACCTGCCCCCAGTGGAGAGACAGCTTATACCAGTTCCCCAAACAGACTACATTATATGAACAAAACAACATTTTTGCTGGTATAACAACATCCAAGTAGGGCTTCTGCATAGCTATGTCAGAGGGGAGAGAGAATGGGGATTCACTGGTCAACACAACTATGCCAGCCAAACTTATAAGTGTAGACCAGGTCTTAGTAGGAGAAAGTAACCAAAGATGATGTCAGCAGGAGTTAGAACAATTGTCTTATCTGTTACTCTCATCTCCCCCACCAATCCAGACTCAGTATCAGGCAGTCCAGCCCTCTTCATCTTGGAGACAAGTTTATGCAAATATCTTTGAGTGCCACTGTACAAGTCCCTCAAGAGACTGCTTGGCACATTCAAAGAGTACTTCCAAAGCTGGAAGATCACTACGAACATGAGGGAACAAGAGGAACGTGTTCTGGATTGGCAGATGTTCATTCTACCAGAGATCATTTAACATTAAAGTTGCACTGTTTCCTTAGTGGTCATCTGCTAATCCAGACTCATTATTAAGAATTAGCAAGCAGCGCAGAATGATATTGAAGATCTGGTCGATATTTCATAATTCATACTCAATGCAATCCTAGCTAAAGCAGGAGTTTAAATTCCTTTGAACACGAATCCTCACACTCTGGATGAAGCTGAATGTGGATGGCAGACTCCGGGATGAATTGTGGTCAAGTACGTCAGATTCTTTTCCGTGGTCTCCAAGGATTTGCATCCCTGAGCTGCAGCTCTGCCACCTTTGCAGGGTGCAGTGTGCCCTCCCCCCACAGTGGCTAGCCCTGCCAATTTATGCAGGGGGTAGAAAGGAGAAAAGGGATCATAATCCCATGTTTCCCCCTACCCTCCCTGCCCCCTTTCGAACAGCTAACCCCCAATGGACTACTACAGGGAACAGGACTGCACTCTCCCATAGCTTCTGACCAGCCTCTGTACATTTTAGTGCAAGGGTGCTTATTGCTCCTTGAACTCTCAAGGGCCTGCCAGCATCACAAACATTACATCATCACTCACTGTTGGGTAAGGATTTAAAATTTCTGAAAAGTTAGAAGCAAATATATTCAGTAGTTTAGGGCTCAGTGAGCTGATTACTTTGAGACTTCAGAGCCAGTATCACCTTTCTAACCTGGTTAATTTAAAGCCTTTGTTTTATCACTTGAAATGTTATGGAGAAGTACTTTGGAGCTGAAAATTATCCTGCGCATAGCCCATTTTTTGCCCCCACAAAAATAGTATTACTTGTTACTGTATCTTTTTCTGCAACAGAAGCTGAAGAAAGTGGTTTCTGTCAAAAGAGTAAATTTAAACACAAGAAATGAGAGCACAAGATCTTATAGCAATTTTTTCACTCTAGCTCTTTGATATTTGTCAGCCTTCTTGGCAGAGAAAAAAGTCACGCCACCTCAGGCTGACTTGACCAAAATTCCTCCCAGAGGCTGCCAGCCACACTGTGGCACTTTCATCCACCAGTACACAGAGCAGGCTCATGCTCACAGAGATTAAAAGGTGTCCAAATCCCACTGTAATTAAATGGGAGCTGAGGTGCTTAATCCCTGTGGGTTCCTTTGAAAATTCCTGCCTAAAGCTCTGCTCCCTGGTGCAACAGCACAGGATCAGAGTCACAACAATTGAAGTAAGAAAGCATCGACCCCCATGCCTGAAGAGAAGCTTAAGTAAAGGCAGTTTGTTAGAGACAAATCCACTTCTTGAGTACAATCCCAAACGGAAGTTAACCAGTGGATTCAGCTGCTCTAGCCCCATATGCTTGTACAGACACTTCACCTGAATGTAGATGTCCCTTAGATAAACAGGTGCACTCTCCATCTTAAAGACCATGGATTGTTTTGCCCATGAACAAATGGCTATGGTAAAGCCCTGATGACATCTAAAAACAACTGCCACTGTGGTTGTCTACCAGCCTTTTATACTTCCTCTTCCTGTCCCGCCCCTCTGCTTCCGGCATGGGGTCTGGCCCTCCTGGCTCCACCCTCCAGGTGGCTTGCGGCGTTCTCTCCCTGTCTGCCATGCCTTCTTGCTACAGAAACCTAGAGATGATTTTGGGGGAGCTTCACCAAGAACCACCTCAGAAAGTTTGCCAATGACAATGCAGGAAGTTGCCTGACATCAGGGTCTACCCGCAATGCCAGGTGGACCACAGTTGAGCTTCTTGACGGTGAGAGCAGCTGATCATTACTGACAACAACAGTTTCTGGCCATTGCGCAATGAAAACAAGATTGAATCCTCAGAGAAGAAGAGTAAAGGAGAGGAAAAACCAAGAGCATTCTGCAGCAAAGTGGGGAGTCTCCACAGATTGTTAGCTTTGCTGAAGGGGCAGGAAGATTACTAGGCTGAAAGCACCAAACAGCCTCCAAGGGCTGAATTTGGGCACCAACAGAGAAATTAATGTTTGCAATGTGAAGTGGGCCAGACTACAAAGAATCGAGCCTGGCAGATGGCTTCTTCAACAAGAAGGGGCTTTGAGACTACACAGTACTGTTCTTCACAAGATGCAGCACAAATTACATTAGGGATCCACAATACTGTTCCACACTGGACATGACAGAGATTAAGAGTGATTTGCTATAAAGGAGAAATTCAAATTGCAAACAGTTTAAATTGGACTCAGTTTGACAACCAAGTTCTACAAGAGGAAGCTGTAGAAGAACACTACTAAGGCTTAGCACTTACATTTTGTGAAATGGTTGGAGAATGTAACATCTGTATAGGCCAAGCATAGTAATAAATTTGCGTACATATACATAAATTGCAACCACACATTTTTCCAAAAAAATAAATAAAAATAAAATAAAAAAATAAAATAAAAAGGAATAAGTGGAGCAGCACTGCATCAATTCAAGATCACCCCACAGGATTTTGGCTTCCAAAACAGTGCCTGCCTTTACTGAATCATAAGACACCAGAAGTATGAGCTGTCACTTTCAAAAGACTCCAAGAATCAGTTTTTGCTTCCCAGTCTATCTCAGTTAAAAATTAGCAAAGCTCTACTATACAGCCATAAACAATTGAAAATTAGTTTGGCTACATAAGAGAGGCTCCATGCTTCACCAAAACACTCATGCAAGACATGTCAAGATCTGTTCCTGCAGCTCTATAGCTGGTTATTTTAAGAAATCCCAACCACAGAAGTATCCAAATCCTGCAGGGTTGATAGCAATAATCCTTGCAATTACCCAACATTACTCACTTGGATTTGAGGCAGAATTTAATTATGAGGATGCCTCAGTGGGCTAGTTATAGTAGCATCCCCTCTGAATGTTTATGTGATAACCCTACTAGATTATGATGTAGTAGTAGTAACAAAGGATGACCCCCAGCTGTGCTGGATAGGCATGGACTATTGGGAAGCTGTCACATTACCATGCAAAGATTCAAGATAGAAAGATACATTTTGGTGGGAAACTGATGCTACACCATTTAGATGAATCTCTGAAGAGTAGCAACCATGTCTTTTGTCTGAGCTGCCCAGGGCATTTTGGACACAATATAAAATAATATTTATCTAATTTAATTTGACATGGGAGAATGACATGGATATAAAAAGTGAAGGTTCCCTTAGCATGAAAAGTAGTTTCCTACATTCATGGGAGATGCCAGGTAAAGACTAACATTTCCAAACATATTTTTTTGTGAAAATGAAGCTAAGATTGCAGGAAAGTACCATTGGATTGAATGTATATGGCTTTAAATGAACATTATGAGTTAAAGATTAGAAACGCAAAAGTTCAGAGTCAAGGTTAACCTAAAAGAAATCCAAATCACTGAAAGCGTGAACATTCAATGTTAAAGCAACCAAACAGCTGTAACTGCCCTCATAGCTCAGCCTCCCATCTTAAAAAATTGTGCACCATAAAGTATTGAAAATGTGTGCCACAGAACATCAATCTTTTTTTTCATACACATGCTCCTCCAATACCACCTGTGCTGTTTGATCACCATACTAACCTTTGCTCTTTCAATGTAAGTGCTACAGTTACAAGATCTGGGCACATTTTAGCTGTTGTCCAGTGACACCGATAACTGATCGCCACATGCCATCTGACCAGTTTCAGTGAGGTGCCAATACTTAATGTCTTCAGCACTTCACAGAATTGAGCCCTCAGTTCTGAGCAGAGATCGCAGTGAAAATGCTGAGATATGCTGAAGGTGGAACTGCTTGTTACTGATAAAGCAGTTTAGGTTGTATACATTCATATACAATCAGCTTTAATTCTGAATTTTCATGGCGTCTAAAGTCTGCGTGGTCTAAAATGCCAGTGTTCTTGAAAGGTAATGTATAGAAAGTTCTGATGTGCCCGCAACCTTAACTTTACCTTAAAATGAAGGTAATTCCCACAGAAACCTTTTATGTAAAATTTAGCCTGGTTCTAGAGAGCAAAGGGGACAAGGGATGCGACATTCCTTCCCTTCCCCTTGCTTTCACAGATGTGAGCCTTGTTAATGCACATGTAAGATCCTCCAGAGAACACCCATCTCCTGCAGACTTAGGATGTACACAGGAGGAGTGCTCTGCCTGGGTAACCACTTCTGGCCCTTAAGGGCCTTCAAAGCCCATGACAAACTTCCTGAGCCTAGCAGCCCTCAGCCCAGAAGGCTCACTGTGGGGAACTCCAGCCTTTGCCTTTGAAAACCTTGAGAATTTAACCACAGCCCCAACCTCCCCACAAGGGATTGGTCCTGCTTTGAGCAGGGGGTTGGACTAGATGACCTCCTAAGGTCCCTTCCAACTCTGATATTCTGTGAAGCCTTAGCAAGCTCATGGCCCATCACCAACCTCTCCTTCACGTGAGCCATAGCATGGGTTAGTCGGCACTCCCTGCCAACAAACCTATATGCCTAGCTAGGCTCATGATGGCCCAACAAGGCAGAATGGCCTCCTCAGGGGACTATTACTAAGGGTCATGAGAGGGATCAAAAGGGTACCCCATAAATCTAAGGCTCAGGAGGACCCCCAAATCAGCCTAAAGCTTGCAGAGGCTGCAGGTCACAACAAATCTTCTAAGGTCTGCAGTGTGGGGCAAGCATGAGAGCTCAAAAGGTTCATTGGGTTTCTCCCACTGAGTGCCTCCTTTATGCCGTCCAAGGCCCCTGCTCTCTTCAGTTCCGCGCTCTGAAGATCTCCTGCAGGTTAGGGCTAGGAGAGGCAGCCATTCTTCAAACATGAATTATTTTCCTCCACTCTTTTCCCAAGCTCAGACATAGAGAAAAGTGTTACAAGTCAAGCTGTTGGACACCTCACTCATTGATGTGTTTTCACTTAAAAACAAATGGTCTGATTAAGTTCAATTTTGGTGGAGAGTTATTTTCCATTGACAGGCCTCCTTTATGGCTGGTTTACATTGAGGCTGATTATCTGTACCAGGAAAAAAGCTAGAAAGATTTTATGAAACCTTCAGTCTCCAGCACCCAAATTCCCTATCTTAAGCTTGCCTGAGCTGCTAATTCACAGAGATGTTCATATTTAAAAAAAAGACGGTTACTCACCTGTAGTAACTGGTGTTCTTCGAGATGTGTTGCTCCTCCATTTTCCAGTTAGGTGTGCGCGGCGCGCGCGGCTTCTCCGAACTTTTTCCTAGCAACCCGGCGGGCGGGCGCGGGCGCCGCGCGGGCGGCGCGGCGCTATATATACAATATATACCCCCGGCCCCCTCGCCTTCCTTGTTCTCGGCCCGATGCTAGGGGAAGGAGGGCGGGGAGGGGGAATTGGGAAACACAGAAACAACACACCACAAACACCAGAGGTGAGGTGAGTAATTCTTTCTTCTTTTCTTTCTTGCCCAATTTGCAAGGTGAATCCAGTACCTTACCTTTAGGGTGCGGTGGGGGGCGTGGAGGTGGAGTGAGAGAGTGCGGCTGAGCCGTCGCGCGACTGCTGCCTGCACTGCTGCGTGCCTGCGTGTGGGAGGCGGTGTGGAGGCGAAGGTACAGGTAGTCAGCAGGGTGCCTGAGATGTCCTGGATGGGCTGGGCGGGGCGGGGGGCGCGGCGGCGCTTGAGCGAGGGTGAGAGAGTGGTCGTGGAGGAGTCACGCGAGCATGACCGTGAGCATGACCGGATGCATGAGGTCACCCAGGAGTAGGCAGCAATGCGCTTTCATGCGCGCGGATGCATGCGCATGCGCGAAGAGCCGAAAAAGGAAAGAGGCGGTCGGAACGCCATGCCCCCCCGCCCGCGCCACGGCCGCAGGGTGTGGAGCTGTTGTGGGGCGCTGGGCTGGGGGCGAAAGACGGGAAGGGCGAAGCCTGAAGAGAAGGGAGGAAGGCCGACCTGAGGTGGGGGACCAAGGTGGAGGGCGGGCCACCTTATCCGCGGGGGCCCTATCGGGGTGGGGAGGCCCATAGGAGGCCCACGAGACTCTCTCAGACTCTCGGCCCGATGTTATGGCAACCAGGAGGCCGTTATAGGGGAGGAGAGGGAGAGAAGAAGGAGCCAGGGAGAGGAATGGAGGACCCGTGGCCAAGGGCCCAGGGAGAGACAGGTCCAGGTCGTCAGGTCGGGCGGCGCGTCGGGGCGGCGCGGGGTCGGCCGGGGCGGAGGAAGAGGAGACATCGAAGGGGAGACCATGGTCCGACGGACACAGACGGACGACGCAAAGGCGAGGACCCGCATGGGTGGGAACCCGCTCAAGAAGAGGAAGCCAGACCAGGCTCACCAGTAGGTAGTCCAGTAGGGGGTATGTAGGGTTGGTCTGTAGTAAAGAGGACCTGCTGGCTGGGTCACACACTGGTGAGCGCGCCTTCCATTTTTCCACTTTATTATGTGGGGCAAGAGGCTACTTACTTACGGGGAAAGGTGCATCCCTGCTCTGGCTGCTGAACACGTGGGGAGGAACCGGGCTCAAGATGAGGGAGATTGGAGGAGGGAGATCAGGGAGAGATGTGGGAGGGTGAGATGAGGTCGTGTGAGAGGTGGAGGAGTCTGGTGGGCGGAAGGCTGATGGGGGGAGAGCAATAGGGTGGCCGAGGCTGAGGGCACCAGTGAGCCGAGCCCTGTGCGGCCGGGCCGCCCGCGATCACCGAGGAAGGCACTAGCGGAAGGGAGGAGCCTGGAGCCTGGAGAGCGGAGAGAGAGAGGGAGGAGCCCGGAGAGAGAGAGCCCGGCCGAGTGCTGAGGAACTGAGAGGGAGAGCAGAACGAGTGCCCTCGAACGAAACGAAGAGGAGAACCGAGGAACCCCCCTCTGGAAAAAAGACCGTGTACCCGGGAAACCCGACCGGAGAGAACCACGGAGAAAGCAGAACTGGGAGGCGTGGAGGTGGAGAGAAACGCAGAAGGCTGAGGCGGCGGGCAGGAGGTCTGGTGAAAGGGAAGAGAGGACGAGGAGAGAGGAGGAGGAGGGTCGAGCAGGAGAGTGTTCACGTAGTGTAGGCCTGGGATCGCCCAGTTGTCGTGTTGTAGGCATTGCAGCGGCTGTTGCCTGTTGTGTCTTGTGTGGTTTGCGTCAAAGGGGGGCGGAGCTGCCCCCCGGTCGGAGCGAGCCCGGGGGCGGATGAGCCGCCGGATGGGGCGGCAGGAGCGGCGCGAGAGCGAGCCCTGGGCCCGAGGAGCCCCCAGCGGAGCGCCCGCCCAGGTGCCCGGCCAACCGACCGGGGCGTGTGCGCGAGTCGGAGGAGCGGCGGAGCGAGTGGTCGAGCGGCCACCACGTACTCCAGGCGCGCGTCGTCGAGGGTGCGGTCGCGGCGAGAGGACTCGAGGGTCGGTGTCGCGACCGAGCCACCGATGACGCGGTGTGCGCGCGTGCGGCGACCGCGAGCATGCAGCCACGCACCCACGTGGACGGAGGTGGAGCGGCAGGACCTGATGACCGCGGTCCATGTGAGCCATGACCGCGGAGGGAGGGCTGGACCAGGCATGTCAGGAGCGGAGCGGCGCAGGCCCAGGAGGCGAGGGAGGGGGCGTCGAGACCGTGAGGCAGCAGCAGGGCAGGCGCGCGTCGCCACCAGGGTGAGCATCGCACGCGCTGTCCTTGCTTCCCGCAGGATTCAGGAACATAGACGGACAGGACTGTCGCTGCGGGCGCCTCACGACAGCATTTCCCCAGATGAGCCGCCTGAACTGCTGCGCGCCGCCGCGACCGTAGCCATGAATCACCCACCAAGACATGCTCTGTGGCCTCTGGCGTGGCTGCTGCAACCACGCGCCTGCACTGGGCAAAGTCTTTGTGGACACGGCCCCGAAAGCGCCTCTGCGGAAGGGGTAAATTGTAACGCGAAGTAAGGAGACCACCAAAAAGGGGTGAAAAATTGTGAATTGGAAGTTTGAGAATCAGAAGTTCAGGGAAGTGACCATGTCTCGCGGTGGGCCAATCACCCGGATGCAGAGAGAGAAGGTCCCTGGTCCTTTGGCCCTCTCAGCGTAATGGCCAGCTTGCTCAGGTGGGTCCTCAGCTGGGGGATCTCGTGAACCAGAGTCTGATCCTTCATGGACGGGAGGCATAGGAAGGAGAACCTGCTCTGGAAGGAGGACTGGAGGACTTGCACGAGGACTGGAGGGAGAGATGGATCTGGAAGAGGGACAGGGAGGGTGAGATGGATTGAGGGGATGGACAGGGAGGAGAGGGAAGGAGAGAGAGGTGAGGGGAAACAAGGACCTGACCGACTGAATGGGTGAAGGACCCTGGGAAAACCATCCGAGGACCCCGAGGAGAAGACGAGGGAGGAGGATGATGGAAACAAAAGGCGCGACCCCGAGATGCCGGCGAGCGCCCCCGGACGCCCTGCGTGATTGGCGAAGACGGCCCTTGCGGGTCCCTGGGAGACTGGCCGCCCGGGGCGGAAGGCGGCTGACAGGCTGCCGGTGATTTTGTCCCTGACGCCGACGTGGTATCTGCCCGGGCCGCACGCCGGGTAAAGAAGGGACTGCTGCGCCGGAAAGGACGGACCTAAGAAGTCGGTGCCGCGCCTGCCCGGTGCAGGGCGTATAAGCCCCCCATGCAAGGTCTTGTCTAGCGAATGTCTGTTTTCGTGTCCGCCGCCAGAATAGGCCACGTGCAACGCCATCGCCCGCGCTCTCGCTGCGCCGCCACGACTCATCGAAGGGAGAGGAATTGCAGCCGGCGCTGGAGTCGCGTCCTCACCCGAGGGCGCCTGGTCCGCGGCCCCGAGAGGTGCGCCAAGGCTCGTCCAGAGCTGACGAAGCCTGGCGGACCGCTTCGGCAGAGACCTCCGGCCAGTATGGGACCTCAGACTTTCGGCAGTCCCCCCAGCTAGGCAGCAGGAGAGCCCAGCCGCGCCGGCCACCCATACCATTCCGCGTCACGCTCCGCGCGCGGCAGTCCGCCCGCCGGGACTGCCCCCGAGTTCGCACGGTCCGGCGGTCCGGGGTTGCCGCGCCGGCCAGGGGCGCGGGGACCGGACCGGGGCTGGTCATGCCCGCAGACTAGCCGCAGCGCAGTGCGTGTCCGGTGTAGAGGGCGCCGCGCGTAGTACCTCACCCGTGGGGGGTTGCGCAGGTCGCCCGTGCGGCGCGTCCGGATTGACGCAGGCACCGCCAGCGGCAGGCCCAAGTCCGGGCTGGCTGGGCCCGACCACCACACCACGCTGGGTTCTGGATCCCCCTGCCGAGGCACCCCGATGGGGGGTCCTGAGCCCCCTCCGACCCACCAGCGATGGGCCTGCCCCCAGGCCGTCCGCCTCCGGGGAGCCTTTGGGCCCTGCAGCCGGCCGGGGCGCGCGGTCCCAGGAAGCGCCAGAGGCAGCTCGCGCGGACGGGGCCTGGGGGCCCGGGCGCGGCCCCATCGAGGGGGGGCCGGGGCCCCGAGCGCCGCTCTGCTGGCGTGGGCCCGGAGGCGCCCCGCCGGGTGACGCGCCCGGAGCATCGCGATGGCTGCGGGCACCTGGACGTGCGGGCACGGCGCCCGGCGCTCGCGGAGCACCCCAGGGAAGCGCGGCCGGGGTGGGCGGCCGGGGGCGCCGGTGGCCGGCGCGCCGCGGGCTGTGGGGCCGGCGATGGGCGGGCGGTGGCGGAGGCCGGAGCGGCCGCGCGGCGGATGCGGCGCGCGAGCCCGGACCGGCGCCGGACGGGGAGCCGGCGGGGCGGAGCGCTGGGGCCGGCCGTGGAACGGAGGCGGACCGGGAGCTGACCGGGGCGGAGGGCCCGCGGGGGGCGGCGGCGGGCGGCCGGCCGGGAGGGAGGTGGGTGCCGAGGACGACCGGGGACCGGGCGGCGGGGGCCCGGGTGGGACGGGAGACCCGGGGCGCGGCGGCGGGACGGGGGACCGGGGCGGGGCGGTGACGATCTTGGGCGGCGGACGCGAGCGGTACCCGGCCGGGCGTGGATGACGATCGGCGGACCGCGGACCGCGGCGCGACGAGCGGGCGCGATGGCGACCGGGCGCGGGAGAGCGGGGGCCGGGCGGCGGGAGCGGCGGCCATCGGCAAGCGGCGACCCGCGACGAGAGCGCGCCGACGGGCGAGCGCGGCGGTCGGGACGGGGGGCGCGGCGGCGCCAGGGGACGGCAGCGGGCGGACCAGGCGGCGGCCGGGCCGGGGCGCGTCGGCCTCGCGGCGGCCGGCCGGTCGCGGCGCGGGCGCGGACCGGGCGCCGAGCTCGCCTTGCCTCCGGGCCGGGCGCCCGGGGACGCGGCGGCCGCGCCGGGCGCCACGCGGCGGAGGCGCCGGTCGCGGCGGGGTGCTCCGGGGGCGCGCGGCTCCCGGGCGGCGGCGCGCGCCCGCTGCTGCGGGCGGCCGCGGTCTCGTCGCGGGGCCGGGGGCGGCGGTGCGGCCGTGCGCGCGGCGCCGCCGCGAGTATCTGCTTCGCGGTGGGCGAACCGGCGGCGCCGGGTGGGGCGGCGCGCAGGGTGCAAGGCGCCGGCGCCGTGCGCGTAAGGTGCCCGCGCTGGCAGTGGCCGTGCTCGTTGCGCCGCTGCGTGCGCGTCGGCAGGCACAGCGCGCGGCGTCGCCGCCGGTTGGGGCGGCGTCAGCAGCGGCGAACAACAAAGCAGAAACGGAGGCACGCGCGGCACAGCAGGCAGCGCGAGAGAAAAATCTCCAGGCAAGGGGGGGGCTAGGCAGAAAGGGGGTACAGAACAAGAGCCGAATGGATGAACAACCATATAGGTAAAGCAGGTATAGGGGAGGGGACAAGCCGGCGCCGCGGGATGAGCAATAGGGCCGAAGGGGGAACAGGAAGGAGGCGGGGAGGAGGAGCAGAGGGTTCGCCATAGCGCGCGGCCGGGGCGCGCCAGCTGCCGCGGCTAGGCCAACGGCGGGCGGCCGAGTGGGGGGCAAGCGCGAACGCCGGAGCGTAAGGCTGCTGGGGTATATATTTAGCGCCATAGAACTTTAATATCGCCCAATCTAGTGTACAGCTCTGAAGACTACTATATCTCATAGAAAAGTCCAATTAAGTTTTGTTTGTTTGTTTTATAAGGAGAAAAGCGCATTAGAGGTCCACAAGAATTCAAGAAGCCTGTGTTTAGGGTCAGAATTCATGAACAATTTGTCCATTTCACTTTACATTTGTAGGAAAAATTCTACATTGGCTCCAGATGTTGTCTACTAGTTTTGCAGCTGTTTCTTTACTGGTGGATTTTGAAGTGGGGGCAAAATTACATTAAACTAAAAGTCAGTTGCAAACTAAGGAGTGGCTGGTACCGCACCATAATCACACTGATGCATTTACTTAGTTTTGCTTTTTATGAGGGCCAGAATCATTTCACCATTCAACAAGACAGCGTGTCCTGTAGGCTGCTCCCTTGCATCTTGTACAATATTTTCCTGAACACCACACAACTTTTTACACAGTACAGTTGCATTTTTATGCAGCTGTGGAATGTGTGCTATAGCTGTAAGGTGACAGCATCCTACAGTAGTCACACGGGCACAATCCAAGTGAAGATTCAGTCACATGTATTTGGTGCAATTTTTTTTTGTTTTGTATTTATTTAATGCTTGTCACAGTATCAATGGTTGTCAAGCCATAGAAAAGAAATGGCACAGCAGGCGTAACACACAATTCCCATATATTCTCTCTCTCTTTCCCCTCACCAATATGCCTTATCCCAGATCCGTTGGGACCACCACTCAGTGCTAAAATGGGAATTTGTCCTCCATTGTTGGGGTGGCTTTGATGTGGCCACCATCTGCTAAGAATTTCACTGACACTCACCATCACAGGCTACTCAACAGGTGTTAACAGCTTTCAGACACTCCCACCCTAAACTAGATTTAAACTGGTGAGTAAAAGCTTTTCCATCCCAGTCCCGTGAGCCACTGAGCCCCAGCAGAAATGTGTTACACAGTACCTACCTGTCCACTGCGGGAGGCAGTGGCAGTTGTAAGTGTTCACACCATCCACACACACCCCACCATTCTGGCAATTATGATTTGGGCAGTCATCAATATTCTGCTCACAGGTGCTTCCTTCAAAGCCTGGCCAAATTAGAAACATATGAGACTGAAATTATTTTTAGGGTCCGTTAAAGAGGATTACCTGTCTGCATGAAGTGGCATTTAACATGCTTTTCCTATTGATCTAGTTCCCTGCTGCACAATGGAGCAGCAGTCTGACCCAAGACTTGTCAGTAACAATATTCTGCCATTACCAAGCCCAAAGGGCTTGGACAGGTAGGTTGGCTTGTACAAGTAAAACAATTGTACTCCAGTCAGCTAAAGACTTAAGTCGCTTTACTGATCCTGCCTCTCCCCAGCTTGGGGGAAAAGGGGCCAGACCAAGCAACAAGAACATATTCCAGGAGTTGTGAACATCAGCACTTTGACTGGCCCCATTCTACCTTACTCTGTTCTCATTATAGACCTCCCTGTTGCCTGAATGAACTAATATGCTGCAGCAGTTGTTAGTGCCTCTTGATAATACCTGGCTCCCAGGTGCGTCTACTTGGGTTAGCTTCATCTCACCCAACCTATAAACTAAATCCTGAATGAAGAAGAACTCTTTCCTCTTGGCCAGTTTGGCTCATTCTTCCTCCCTTCCCCTATATTTAATTCCTTTTATGTTCCAGGCCAGTGCAGAATACCCTTCCTGCTTGGGGACTCTTTCCTGCTTGTCTTCTATCCCCATTCTTACCTATCTGTACTCTCCTCAATTTGATTTTCATGCCCTGACCACTTAGGGTGCCTGAAGAACCCAGGGCACTTCTCACAGGAAGCTATCCTTGTACCCAGGCCAAACTCCAACTCACTTACATCATGCCTCCTTAAAATCACCCTGTAGTTTCTGCTGGATAAGGCATTCTTCACTTCTTGTACTAAAGGAGGTGGCATTTCAATGTGGCTCAAGTGAACGATTCCAAATATATAGCTTGTAAATCAGATGAGTCTCTGGGGATTTTTGGATTATTACAATGACACAACCCCTTCACCCAGAGAGTGCACTCTTCTCCTCAAGTGTCAGTGTTCTGTTGTTGATACCTCATAGCTAGATTAGAGAGGTGTAGCTCTGATGCCAGCTCTGCAACAGTAATTCCCTGTATCTGATAGAAAGCTCCCAAGAAGTGATGGTAATGGGCTCCCCCACCTCACAGACTTCACAGCATGGTGAACATTAGATCAAGTAAGTCCCAAACAGAACAGGTTTCACAGCATACTCACAGGACCAGGCATCTAAGATACATTGGAGAGTCGGGCCAACCTGCTTTTGAGTTCGTCGCACAGAAATTAGGATGTTTGGGAAAGTTTTTCGAACCCTGATTTTTCCAGTTGTCTCATCTCATGAATGCTGTGTGCACCCCCAAACTTCCCCAGGTAAAGTTATTTTGTAAGAAGACCAGATCATTGTTCACATGCTTCATTCATGCAACCAACATACCCAGGACCATCGGCTCCAAAAGCTTAAGTGCCTGCCCCTAGAGCTAATGAGGAATTTTCATTGGCTTTGGTGACATTAGGACTTTCCCTGTTCTCTCCCAGAGGAGAACAGCATATTTAGCTATTCTACTGTACCTCATATGAATTTCAGGTGCTTTGATGTGTGTGTAAAATTAAAGAGTAAAAAACACAGACACAGAAGAAAGCTATTAAATCATGGAGCACTTCCCATGCTTGAATTCTACACTAACATTTACTATTTAGTCCTCTGGGAAATCTTGTGAGGGGAATAAATCACTCGCCTCCCTGCTCTAGGCACTGTAACCGCTGGGGTCTCAGCGACACTCCGGTTTGGCCCAGCCGTCATGACAATGGGAGTCTGAGTAGGTCAGATTTGAGTGAGTGGCACTGCACCCCCATGAACCAGGTCACAACTCCACTCAGACAAATTTGGTCCTGTCAGGGGGGGTGGGGCCAAACATGAGCAGTGCTGCAACCCCAGAGGTTGCAATGCCTGGAGCAGAGATCCAAACCCAACCAGCCCCACAGCATAGGAGCTGCCACTGTGGGGTTAGTACCAGGCAGGACCCAACTCTGCCAGGGGACAGGATATGACCAAAACCACTCCAGGGCCTCCACTACCAGACTATTTATTGGGTGGTGACAAGTCATAAACATTTACAAGTGGGTCCTGAACCCAAAAAGGTTGAGAACCACTGATCTAGCAGATTAGATATCTATCTAGCAAATAGATAGCAGCTGCAGAAGCAATTTAAGTAGGTACTGCTACACTCGGGTAAAATGGGGCCCAACAAAGTCCCATTCACCCCAGCACTTTACTAGGTACTAGGACAATGTGGTGACTCCTCTCCCCAGGGCCACATGGCTGCGGGGAAGAACGTGCAGGGAGGAGCCAGCCACAGACCAAAGCCAGCAGAGCAGCTTCAGAAGCAGGGGACATCAGACACTGATGTCTATTTTCTACAGGGTTGACGGGATATTGTTGTGCTGACTGTCTGTTTGCTTCAATCCTCTCTTCCTTAATCTTTTTCTTCATCTCAGTTTGTCTCCACTCCTGCTCTTCATACCTTCCCACCTCTTTTTGTTTAGCAAATCCCCTCACTAAACTCTAACCCCAAAAAAGTTAAAAGAAAAACTGTAGCAGCAACAGGATGTTTGTATGCCACCACACTGATTACTATGCTTGTACGTTATCCCTTACACCTACCCTTTGTCTGGTCTATGGAAATGGTAAAAGCTTCAGGGCAGAGACTGTGTACTACTGCTGTGTGTACAGTGCCTAGTACAATGGGGCCCTGTCCTTGGCTGGTCCCTAGGCACTACCACAATAAATAGTGATCCGAGTTCTCATAGTTGTCTTGCCAAAGGCAATGCCGCAAGTGACTTCTGTGCTTCAGTTTCTTCTTAGGAAAATACTGATATCCACATATGCCCACTTTGCAGAGGGTTTGTGAGGTCTAAGTAAATAACACCTGCAGAATACTAGTAAGGGCAGCCAGTGGAAGAGGCAAGAAAATAATTTACCAATTACTGGGTCCTGACCTTGCATGTATTTGTTGATGCCACCGACACACGATGACAATCATTAGGGAAGCTGCATGTCAGTTAGATCAATAAAGCAACTCAGCATGAAGTGAAAGTACTGTGTGCACTTCACGAAGCTTGTGCCAACTTCAAACAGGCATTACGAGCACTGCACATAGCATCCTAAATATTTTGAAAGCACACATCTCCTGGTGCACATTTCCTATAGCATGCACATGCCAGGTACTGTTCTGAGCAATGCAGTGCTTAAAACATGTTTGGAAATGGCTTTGAATAGAAGCCACCAGCCCCAACCAGCAAGCTTATTCAAAAGCCCCAGGTACCTTACCAAAGACTGCAGATCATGATGAATTTGAAGCATCAAGGGCCACACTGTTTTGGAGTTACAGCTCCAAAAATGCAAGTGGATCAAGTGTTTTGGTAACTTCTGATCTCCCAAATGCCCCATCCAATTTACTTTATTTCAATCCTTATAAAATGCAGCTCAAACTTTCGAGGTGTGATTTTTATGCCCATTTCAGGTAGTGTACACTCTGCAATACTGTGGTTGAATTTGTAGTGGAACTCATCTCTTGCTGAAGAATTGTTCTAAAGTTCAGTTTTAATTGTTAAAAGTTTGATTTCTATCCCTTCTGGTCAAGGTGCATATTTGAAGTTCTCAGCATGTAAAACAATGCATTTATGCCTGCCTGAGTCTGTCACAAGCCTGAAATAATGCAGAGGAGCAAACTTCCCCCATTCATGTCAATCAGGGTCCCATGGACCGACATTGCAGCTACAACACTTGGCATTTTTCCCAAGATGCCACAGAATTCATTATTTTGCTGCATCCAGACACCTGATGCTGTTTTCTGCAGTTGGGACCAGACTGCAGCTGGGTACATACTCAGGTGGCTAGCCCAAGCCACTTCCCATGTTGCTGCTGCCACACTGCTATCTTTAGCATGCTAGCTTGAGTGGAGCTAGCACGTCTGTCTACTCTCATTGAAAGCACGCTCCCAATGGCTATGTAGACATACCTTTAGAGAGATTAGTGTCTCCAGATACCACAGGAAAATCCCTGCATCACACCAGGCAGGATAGATCATTCTATTTAATATGCCTTTTGTGTCACATTTCTAGGATGTTCTGCTTTAAATAAAGAGCAGTTTGAGGCCACAGTTGTATGACATGGTATCAAGTGCTATCAAACACATGAAGTTATTTCCTCTTTCTACGAGGTATTCCAGTTCTCTCTCACAGTCTGTTCTGGTCTGACAGATTCTTTCCTGGACAAGCTCTTGGAATTCCCTAGGGTTCTTATCTTAGTAAATGGGTAATTATTGTGATGGATAACAATGAATAGTCACTTTCCCAGCCACGAACTTCCTCTACTGACTTGTTTAACATTCTGTTGCCAAGTCAACTCCTTATTTGTCAGATATTTACAGCTATAAAACTCATTCTCACCACAATTAAAAGGAGTTTAAAATGCTGTAAATTAAACATCTATCTCATAAGTGTCATTTACTAAAACTGACTGACCTGAGAAACTTTCCATCTGTTTAGAACTAGGAATTGTCTACAGTTTTTGTACCAACTAGTCTAAAACTGGAGAAAAACTAAGTTAAACTGGTACAACCTCTAGTGTGGATGAAATTATACCAGTATAAGAAGGGTTTACACTGGCATAGCTTTTGGTAAATTTGCCTCTAGAATGCTGGAATTTCCCCTGATTTCAGCTAAGTGACTTAAGTTATTTCAACATTTGGATTATATAAACACACTCAAATGAGTTGGGAACCTAAAAGTTTTACAATCAACTATACTGTGCATTCAGAGTAGCTGCATCACTGAAGAGAATACTATTGACACCACTCTAACTCCCCAGCCATTACTCCTTGCTTTCAAGCCTCTCTAGCTTCTCCCTCAACTTTCCATTGGTTCCTCACACCCTTCTGCTGGCCCCTTTCCCTCCCACTCCTCCCACTGGAAGGGGTCAGAATTCAGGCCACCAGGAATCATCTCCCAAAACATCAGGATGTTTCTTGGTGCCTTAGTTGCACTGGGGCGAGGAATGCCGAGATGCCTTTGCCTTCACCTGGGCAGTCAGTGGAAGTACTCTGGCTCACCAACTTTTTTTCCTTTCGATTTTTTTTTAAATGGAAAGTTTTGTAAACCAAGTTACAACAACACAACACTGACAATTTAGACATGAATGTCAGTCAGGACATACAAAGGAAAGGTTCTCAGAGCAACAAGAACTCACGCACACTATATATGTTGTGTAATAAGACACATTAACAGTAACTATCAAAATGATATGTGAGTGCGTTACTGTGGTAACTTTGTCTTCATTTCCTGACTATATTTAAGGTCCAGATTTTAACCAGATCACACTGGTCTGCAGGGAAAGGTGCAAGGTGCTCCCATAAAACCTTGTGTCCCTGCAAGAAAGGGTAACTTCACTCATGTGAGCGGTCGAATTGGTTTTGCAGGATCAGGCCTTTAGTACTTGTTGTTCTCCGTTTTCCTCTGCAATGCTTCTAGCACAAGGCATGACAAAACCCTGGGCACCTCAGAGGTCAAATAACTCTAGTTCAAGGAACTCAAGCTTCACTGATGAAGCCTGCAGAGCCTGCTAGCCATAAAACAAGTCTTTCTTAAAAAAAAAAAAAAAAAGACAGAAATTAAAGGCAATGGGTTAACATGAAAGCAACACTAGGTTGAGAAATCAAGCTGTCTCAGAAGTCAGAAAATCTGAGCAAATTTCAATAATATTAACTGACATATTCAGCCTTTTCACCTGGGCCCCAGGACCCACCCATGGTTTTCTTATCATGACCCTTCCAGTCCTTTGATCTTTAACCCCTTTCTCCTTCCCTATCACTGGGAGACTCCTCCCCTTTCATATTGTGAAACAGTGAGCCCACCGCAACTAAGGCTTCATCTCAGTTCCCTTCCTTGTACAAACTTATGTTCCTTTTTTCCTGGCCCCCACATCACTTCAACATTGTGGGGGGACCATACATCAAAAATAACCAAAACTTAAGTGTTTGATTTCCCAGCTTCACCACTGCATTCCATCTGGGTTTTGGGAAGGACTAAGTATTTACCTGGCAAACAGTTGCACTCATAGGTAAAGTCACTGGTTTGATGACATGTCCCTCCATTCATACATGGCGATGGTGAACATGGCACATATGTGTTCTCACAGCGGTGTCCTCTAAAGCCTGGCTTGCACTGGCATTGGTAAGAACCAGGCAAATTGTGACAAGTTCCACCGTTTTGGCATTGTCCTAGTGTGGCACATTCATTTAGATCAATCTCGCACTTTGGGCCAGTATAGCCTGCTGGGCAGGTGCAGGAGAACCCACTTCCAGATGTGATACATGTACTTCCATTGGCACATGGCTGAGACACACAAGCATCAATCCACTGGCAGTCCTTTCCTGTAAAACCAAGACATGTGAGAGATTCTGTCAATCAGCAATTGTTTGGATGGAAGATACAGACTTCTCTCCTTCCATCCCCATGACACCCCAAAGCTGAGATGTCTTTCTGCACACTCCAACTGTGTACTCTACAATATTACAGTTGGATCTAAAACCACAAGCATTTCCCATTGAACCACCAATTTGATTTAGTTCTAATCTGTTTAGGTGGGAGCTGCAAGATAGAGAACCCTGTGATTTATGAGAAGTACCGGTAATCAATGAGCTGGAATGATACTGCACTGATGACATTTATTCTCCTCTCCCACTTGGTATTCAAGGATAAAAGTAGGTTTCTGAATTCCCCCCTGACATAGAAGTAAGCTTCCCTACAGAAAGCTGTTGCAGGCAAAACTTGCACAGTTAGCTGATCTAGGAGCTTGTCTACATGGGGCACTTATTCTGGAATAAGATAGACCATTTAAAGTGCAATAGTATTCTGGAATAACTCCTGATGTAGACAATCTTTCCAGAATAGCTGTTGAGGTCAGTTTCCCCACTCGACAAGCCCTAAGAGATTAAAATACATTTGTATTTTTAAAGTGGTTCTATGAAGGGTGTTTAAAAAAAAAAACTTTCCATGTTATATCTCTTAGCTCTCATTTGCAGTGCTGAAGCTATTAGTTTGACAGCATATTAGGGCAAAACTAGAACATTTTTAAGAGTGTTCATCCAGCTTAAAAGGTACTTCAAATGGGAGGGGGGGATGACTAAGGACACAATTATGAAGTCCCACCTGTGTAACCTGGTGGACAGACACACTCATATGTGTCCTGGAGAAGCAGTTGGCAGGTCCCTCCATTTAAACAGGGGTGAGATACAAAGCAGATGTGCGATTCAGAGTATCTGCAGTCCTCGCCTGTGAATCCTAAAGCACATTTACAAGTGGCTTTTCCGACCACAGATGTGGTTTCACATGTTCCTCCATTCTGACAGGTATGGCTTTCACAAGGGTTTTTGTACTGACAGTAGTCTCCAAGAAAACCCTCTGGACACCTACAAGAGAATAGAAATCATGACTAGCAGTGTTCACTCTGATCCTCACAATGCAAGCTACTACTGTGAAAGGTAAAGATCCCAGTACTGGCACCATTAACACCCAGAGTCTTTCCTACCGAGACAGCAACATTACATACTCTAATGCATAGACCATACACAGGAAAGCCCTTATGTTATTTACGACTGTCCAAAGTGAGAATCCTGAAAGTATAACGTCATAACATTAATTCATATATAAAACGTAATGAAACTTCAATTACATTTAATTAGGGGCAAAAACATTCTGTCCCACCCTCCCCGCCCCGCCATATGACTGATAGAGAGACAGATACTGTCTCCCCATCCCTTCAATATTTTTAAAATTGAGTATTAGTTAATTCCACTTTGCTAAACCTAATAATATCCTCTGCAGAAGTAAGCAACCAATCTGAATAACAGATGCTATCCATCTCAAAATCTTTAGTGCAATTTTCCCCTCACAACACCACTGTGAAGTAGGGAAGTGCTGTTATCCCCACTATATAGATAGGGAACTGAGGCTGTGACTTGTCAAAGGTTGAACACGAAGCCTCTAGCAACACAGGAACTGAACCCGGGTCTCCCAAGTCTCAGGCCATAGGCACCGGCTTCCTCCTTTCCCTGGGGGTGCTCAACCCCCACTCAGCCTCAGGCCCCGCCCCACTCTACCCGTTACCCCAAGACTTCACCCCATCCTGCCTATTCCCACCCAGTTCTGCCCCTCCCCCCAAGCACACCCCCTCCCACTGGCTGCCAGTGGGTGCTAAGCGCACCCACTGAGTCAGCACCTATGTCCCAGGCTAACACTTTAACCATTAGACCAAATTGGGGGTTGGGTCCCCTCAGGGGGTCACAAGGTTATTACATTGGGGGGGTCACGAGGTGTCAGCCTCCGTCCCAAACCCTGCTTTGCCTCCAGCATTTATAATGATGTTAAATCTATTATAAATTAAAAACACTTTTTAAGGGGGGCGGGTCGCACTCAGGGGCTTGCTATGTGAAAGGGGTCACCAGTACAAAAGTTTGAGAATCACTGCACTAGACCATCTTTCTTCCATCTCTAAGAAATACAAAAATGAACTGGTACATTTATTGATAATTGGGGCAATATTATAAAGATTTATATGTGCAGAATCACTATTTCTCACTAAGCAAGACTTGTGTAAACACAGTGCTGTAATCCATCTGCTGACTGGACTTTGGACTAGGAATTTTCAATCCATTTTGAAACAATGAGCAGAAACTGCCATTTGTTTCCTTCAGCTAAAGGAGCAACCTGCAAAATGTATATCAAATAAGCCAAAATATCAAAAACACAGAGAAAAATGGACTGTCGATCTGCAGATTTTTCTATATTCTAGATGACTTGATGAGGAATCAAAATATGTACATCTTGTCTAAGATGCAACTAGGAGCATCAGACATGACACACACTACAAATATTTTAGCGATGAACTCCAGATGCTCCGTTTTCCTTACTCCAGGATATGAGTAATTCCAAATTAAGTCAGCAATAGTTACTCAGATCCAGGGAAGGGAGATTCTGACCAAGAAGAGTGATCAGTTCTCTAGTGAAGTCCAAGGCAAAGTATCTAGTAGCAACAGAACTGAAATCAACTGTTCACTAATTTGTTTAAAATTAGATTAGATTAGATGCACACATCTGATGGATTAAAAAACTGTCTGGTCTCTGAAAGCAACAGTAACCAGGGAGTCATCTTCAAGCACGTATGTTTCTAGTGTGGCTCCACATGGATTCCAGTGGCTGAAAGTTGAAGCTAGACAAATTCTGACTAGAAATAAGAGCAAATTTTAAAAAATGAGCCTAATTAGCCATTGGAACAATTTACCATGGGTCATGGTGGATTCTCCATCATCAACCATTTTTAAATTAAGATTGATGTTTTTCTAAAAGTTCTGCTCCAATTCAAACAGGAATTAACTCAGGGTTATCCTGTGGCCTGTGTTATACAGGAGGTCAGACTTAATGACCACAATGGTCTCTTCTTGTCTTATCTGTGAAAAAGTTTTGGATACATGTACAAAGAGTAACAATTCCATGTACTATAAATAAGCAACATTGTCCTAAACTGAAGATCTTCTCCATCCCTCCCCTCCATGCCTCCAAACTAGAATTCTCTTTAATCTATGCCTACCCTTCCATACCAGAAAAAGTCTGGGAGAACATAAAAGATTTGCAGGGTGACCCAAGGTTAAGAAGTTTGGGGAAGCAAATTCTGAAATTGAAGCTTCTTCTCTGAAAATACTCTGCCTCCTTTGGGGCTGATGGCTCAAGCTCCTCAGTTGATCTGAACTGCTGTAGATGCCTAGACTTTAAGACATCTAGTATGTTCTGCATATCACAGGTCACAGAACCCACTCCTGTAATAGACCTATAACCTCTGGCTAAGTCACTGAAGTACTCAAACCTTGATTTAAAAACTAAGTTACAAAGAATCCACCATTTACTCTAATTCAATCCAGCAAGTGATTTGTGCACCATGCTGCATAGGAAGGCAAAAAAAAAAAATATGGTCTACTCTCTGCCTATTTGACCTGGTGGAAAATTCGTTCCTGACCCCAAAGATGGTGATCAGTTAGATCTAAGCAAGTGGGTGAGACCCATCAGCCAGACACGTGGGAAAAAATTCTCTGTAGTAACTCAGAGCCCTCTCTCATTTGGTGTCCCATCTCTGGCTGTTGGAGATATTTGCTAGTAACAGTTGCAGATGGGCTATATGCCATTGTAGGCAACCTCATCATACTATATCCTCCATAAACTCAGTTTTGAATTAAGTTCGTTTTTTTGCGCTGATTACTACCCTTGGCAGGCTGTTTCAGAACTTCAGTCCTCATTCAAGAAGCAGTCTCAGGTATCCAGGGGCCAAACCACTTGTAGTTTTATAGATTACATTTAACATCCAAGATTGTCCACAAAAGTGAATTGAAAACCAGCATGGATGAGAATGCACTCCCTGCTGGGCTACATCTTAGGCTAATGGTGGGATAACATCCGAAAAGGCTAATATCCCATAGACAGCAATGAGAGTGCTAGCGTCGCCCAAGCAGATTTACACCAATGTAGTGTCTAACCCTACTCAGTACAGGACTGCAATCAGTTTAGGTATAAATAAGTATGGAAGTGAGGAAGGTATAGATAACACTGATTTACTGCATAAGCATTATGAGACAATATACCCTGAGAAACAAAAGACCCTGCACACATACCCCAGAATGTCACCAGAAACGTGCATCAGTTTATACCTGGGAACTTTGAGACCTGCAGTAAAGCGGATTTGAATGCTTCTAATCCACCAGCCACTGCTATAAACTTGTATCAGTTTCCCTAGTAATGAGGCACAGAAAGATTTGCTCTTTCAAGTTCTTTACATAAAAGCCACTTGTCTAGAGAGCAGCTTAAAATTACAGCAGCTTGTGTCAGCTCCAAAATGACAGGCTCAGAACAGGAAATAATACCCTTTCTAAACAAAAGCCACTGTTTTTCCTCAGTTTTCCATCTAACTCTCAGGAACAGTGATGGGAGCATGAAGTTTGTCCTGGCACTTTCTAGAAGCATGTGAGCTTTCTTTGTCTACTTCAGTGAGAATTTAATCATTTATTTAAGAACAAGTTTCATACATAGGCTATTTCCAATTATGATTTTTGAAAGCTAAAAAGAATTTGAAGTGGAAAAATGTCTTATGGGCTTCATCAGCCCTGCAGCTGTTTATAATTAAAGCTTCTCCTTTACTCCCTCTGGGCTACTTTCCAGCACAAATACTTTAGTCAGAACTCAGTCCAACCCGCTTTTTTCCTTTACAGCTCACAGCTCCAGTCTGCAATTGCCTACAGTGCCTTAGTGCAGGCTCTCAGAAAGTTTCACAATAGATGTTCTCCTTGCTAAACACACTAAAGATAGTTATTCAAATAAAAAAAAAAACAGCTGGAAATCCAAGGAGTTGGATTCACACAATGCTGTCAATGCCAAAGAAACAGAACCAGCAGAAAACATGGAGGCTGCTGATGCAGTTGTGCTTCCAAAGTTGCTGTTTCTCCTCAATGTTGCGTTTACCCCCTTTTTGTGGGGTCCTTTGAAAGAAGTGCCCTTTCAGTTTGAATGGTTGTTCTTCACCAGACAGTACTACATCCATTTTGGGTACATTCACCAGCTCAGTCTACCTGACTGCAGATTACTTTAGCCAATCTTTCCAGATGTTTGGTTTTCATGCGAGTTTCCCATTCAGGCCTAGGGATATCATCTGGGGCTGCACAGGAGCAAGCATGTAGTTCTAATTTGGTATATGAAGGGAGGAATTTCCTAGAATGCTTGCTCCCACTTGACACCCCCTTTGTTTTGATTGGAGGATCATCAGAGGGAAAACGTAGGCCCCACAACAAAGTTGAGACAGTTTGCAAAGATTCTGGGACAGGTTTTAATCAGTCTTTTCCTTCTGACTCCCACACAGACTCAGGAGGAAGAACAGGATTCTCTGGCTAGCTTATCCCTTTCTTCTTACTATTTATCTTGTAAGCACTTTGTGGCAGGGACTGTCTTTTTGTTGTGTGTCTGTACGACATCTAGCACAGTGGGGTCCTGGTGCATGACTTGGACTCCTAGGTGCTACGGTAATACCAATAAAACAAACAACAAAAGGACCAGAAATCTCTATGGTGAAACTTGGCTTTGTGTTTCCTGCCCACCTGGGCCCTGGGCAGCTTTTTGTCCCCACAGCCCACCGCCAACAGAGAATATTGGGAGACTAGGGAATATAGTGCCAGCTTCTCCCCCTGGATTCTAGATGGAAAGAGTGAGCACCTCTCCTTTTGAGGGGCTCCTCCCTTTCCTTTTGCTTCAGCCTTTAGGATTTCCTTCCAATCCCTAAAGAGAGGGGGAAGGGGGTAGATCAACAAGTCTCATCCTAAGAGGGAAAGGCCTCCCTCTATTCTGAATTCAGGTTTCAAGTGGATGTTTTCCACGGATTAATCTGGGACTGACCCTGGCCCCTGAAAGCAGACCCTGTGAAGACATCCGTCTCAGCTCATGGAGCTCCTCTTTGTAGGCTGGGCCCTGCAGGCAGTCTGGGGCACTTAGCGCTCAACCCAGGTGGTCCCTGCAGCTGGAATCTGATTGGGAAAAGCCAGCTAAGAAGGGCCTACCTGAAATAAGGGCTGGCCAAAGTCCTGGAGAAGAGGATGGGCTAAATGAATTCAGATGGGCCTGGAAACCCCTTACCATCATCCTGTTGCTCCACGGGACCCAAGCTGCTTTTAAGTCCTTCCACTGAGCTTGAAGGCAGGAGGCAGTGCAGCTTCTATCCAAGTTTTTGATTTGCATATAACCACAGAATTCAGCTTATGGTCAACATACCATCCCACTCCAAGCAGAGGCAGGGGTAGGACATGGCATTGCACAAACCTTGGCAGCTGTGCTGGGGGATAGCTGGCATTTGCTCAGCACCTAGGGCTGCTGGGGAGGTTACTGTGGTGAACAGTGTGATGGCGAGCCTGGGGCAATTATTGCATTTTTGATCCCATGGGTTTGGCAAAAGTCAGAATTCAAAAGAGAGAGAGAGAAATTGGCTAAAAGTCTTTAAAAGTTTTTTTTGGTCTATCCTCTGGTTTATGAACACACACACCCCAACCCTCTGCCTACCTCAAGTGCCTACAAAGTGTGCACAAATGCAGGCCATTACACAAGGCCCTGTACAAATTTAGCAAGATACCCCCTTCTTCCACAGCACTTCTAACAGCTTCCTTCAATTCACTGTCTGTTCTGAAAACTCAGGTCAGTGACACCCTGAACAATACTTTAGAATTTAGGCGCTGCTGGCCTGTTTAGTGCAGCTCTTTGCTGTCTAGGCAAGTGCATTACTACTTTTTTACAGCTTCTTTGACTTCTAATTGTGTCAATAAAATCCATTTAAGAGAAGTATTTTGTATCTACTGTCTGAAGAGACTCATTGAGACACCTCAGAAAGAAAACTAATTCTGACCTCAGCATAGACAGAAACAGGAGTGAGGAATTTGCCTAACTACAAAGTCAAGGATAAAGGAGGTTAGAAGCACCATCAAACAGTCCCATAAGAAAACTGGCAGAGCAGAGACAGAGCTACCCAAAGCATATATAAACCAGTCACAAGAGCAGTGTGCTTTAATAGAATATACAGGATCCAACAAAGCTTTATCATTAGGCTCAAGATCTCCATCCCCACCCTGGAAGAATTAACCACCAGAAGTTGGCCACGTTAGAGGAGGCTTTTTCTAGCCTAGATCCAGGTCCCTTTTTAAGCAGGACATGGACAGTACAGAATTACCACTCTGATGATAGTGGTTTCAGTACTAAGCTGTCATTTTCTAACTGCTTTGCCAAGTATTTAGACTAGTTATTTTGCTTATTAACATTCTAGTCTAACCCAATTCTTATTCAGTGTATATCTGCCTATGATGTACTGGGCTTCTACTTCATCTGTCCATTTGTTCCTCATGGATAGTAATTTAAAGCTGTGGTTGTTTGCAATACGTCTGGCTGGTGGTGGCTTTAACCATTTATTTTGAAAAAAAAAATGTATGATTTAAAGCTGTATATAACTCTTGCTATTGCCTTTCTCCTTTCTGGGAAAAGTCTACTGCAGGCCCTAAATCTTCCCCTACTCCCAGCCATAACAAGTTAGTCTGATAACACAATGGAACAAACAACTCTGTGGAGAGAAGAAAGAGGAAGAGAGCCTCTCATTAACTTATTGCCAAACAGAGGAAGTACTGCAGCCATCTCAGAAAACACAATCAAGTGGGAGGGGTGGGGATTTAGCTAACTAGTGAGTGATACTGGAGAGCTCCGAGTCAGTTCACTTGCCCTGATCTGAAAGCTCAGCTTCCTGAACACAATGTTTCTACTCTTGCAGCTATAAAAATATTTCAGAAAATAGTTTAGGTTGCCCCAGCAGATGGGAAGTTCCCCTATTAAAAGTTCCCTATAATCATTGCAAAGGAAAACAGGATGCTAACAGCCAACATGGAAATTCCACCTTAAAGGACTGAGTTTGAGTTTTCTGCTACATTTCCTTCCTCTCTACAAAAAAGAAAGCATTAAACCAGAACTGGAAATTTGGTGCAAGGTCATGCAGGTGTCAGAACTTGCACTGCATGTCTTCAGTTTTCATTGGCGCCTGCAGAAGGACTGAGCTGTGAGACTGGAAGTAGGGGAAGATTGGGCCTGCATTAGACTTTTACCAGAAAGGAGGAAGGCAGCAGCAAGAGTTACAAACACCTCTGAATCATACATTTTTGTTGAACGATTAAAGCCACCACCAGCCAGAAGTATTGCCAGCAATCATGGCTTTAAATTACTTGGGTGTCCCTCTTGACACATATGCTTGATATTGAAGTGAGCAACAGTTGGATTTAGTAGAACAACCAACAGCGTCAAAATCTTAAATGAGAAATTCAAAGTAGCTAAGTTACCAGGTGTATTGAAAACTGTCTAAGAGATGGTATATAGTCAAGAACACTGTATCAAGATGGAGATGTTTGTAAAGAGGTACAACAGGGACGAGTGTTGGAATCAGTTTTATTTAACACCTTTATTATGATCTGTACACCTAGACAGACACCAGATTAATAAATTTACAAGTGGTGCTGACTGGGAGCAACTGCAACACCAGTCACAAGACAGAAACAGAAAGTTATTTAACAGACAAGGAGAGAAAGAAAGCTTTAGCTTTAAAAAATGCCACTCATACATCTGGGGGAAATAATCCAAAGCATGGGAAGGAGAAACCTGGGAAGCAATAAGGGTGAAAAACCTGAGATGATGGAGAACAGCAAGTGTTAGCATGCAGTGCATCATGGCTGCAAAAACCCCATCAATTTGTAACTGAAAAGGCATCCCAGTATTGGGAGATTATGATTTTCTATCTACACATCTCAGGTGCAATTTCACAAAATATTGCTTTCAGTTTTGGGCACCCTCTAAGCAGAAAGATACTGACAAGCTGAAGGGACTTTAGAGATGGGTTACAAACATTCAGAGGCAGGAGGGACTCGTTTATGAAGGAAATGTTGAAAAGAGCTAAATATGAATAGCTGGTTACTTAGCCAGCCTAAGTAGGTGGGACGAAATCTACAAATATGTCAAGAATGTAAGCACCAAGAAGAGAGGATTTCAGTGTGCTACAAAATGGTACTACTAGTATTAACTAAGTAAACAAGGCTTGAAAAATCCAGTCACCACAGGCAAGTGAGAAGCTGACTTTAGCAAGTGAGGATGACCAACACCATCAACTGTTGCAGAGGTGAAGCTTGCTTTTAAAAAATGTCCATCCTTGTAGTTGCAAAGTTAACCTACCAAAAGTGAGTTGTGTTCAAACAGGTACCAGGGGTGGCTCCAGGCCCAAGCACGTGCTTGGGACGGCAAGCCGTGGAGGGCGCTCTGCCGACGCCGCGAGGGCAGCAGGCAGGCTGCCTTCAGCAGCTTGCCTGCAGAGGGTCCGCTGGTCCCGCAGCTTCAGTGGACCTCCCGCAGGAGTGCCTGCGGAGGGTCCGCTGGTCCCGCGGCTTCGGAGGACCTCCCGCAGGCAGGCAAACCGCCAGAGGCAGCCTGCCGGCCGTGCTTGGGGCAGCAAAATCCCTAGAGCCGCCCCAACAGGTACAATGTCATTTTCCAGAAACTATAGACTGCTCCAGTGCACCCTTTGCAGTTTTAGAGATTTTCCATACAGCAGAAAAAAGCAAAGTCACCTTTATAACAAGACTGCAAGAATTTGCCAGGAAACCAACCCTATGAGCTGGGAAATAGTAGGTGGGTTCCTGTGACACAGAGCTGAATGGGGCTTGTTACCCCCACAGAGACAAAGAGGTGACAGAACCTATGGTGGGGGTACCAGAGTTCAGAGGAACCCTGCAAATAGCTAAGTTTGGCCTGGATTTTGAGCTTTGAGTTCCTTTTGTAAATAAAGCCAAGCCTCTGGAAGAGGAGTGAGTTCGCACCAGCTACAACAGAGGTTCTCAAACTGGGGGTCGGGACCCCTCAGGGGGTTGCGAGGTTATTACATGGGGGGGTCGCAAGCTGTCACCCTCCACCCCAAACCCTGCTTTGCCTTCAGCATTTATAATGGTGTTAAATATATATTAAAAAGTTTTAATGCATGGGGAGGGGTCACAATCAGAGGCTTGCTGTGTACAAAGCAAGTACAGTACAAAAGTCTGAGAACCCCTGTGCTACAAGTTACAGATGTTTTGTAGCAGGATGGGGAAATCTGCCCATAAGGTTCATCACTTTCACAGCCTCTATTCCTAACTTAATGTAAAGAAGTCAAACTATCAAGGCCCAATCTAAGAACCTGGACAAAAACTAACAGGTTTTTAAATTAAACCTTAAGTTAAGGGTAAACTGCTAGCCAAGGAAGTCCCAAGCTATGTTTTAGAGCAGTGGTCCCCAAACAGTGGGGCACACCCTGGAGGAACATTCAGGAGCGTGCACGACAGGGCTCGGGCCAGCTCCCATGAGGGAGCGTGGAGGGAGCACCACTCTGCCCCAGCCCAGCTCCGCCCCCAGACGCAGCTCCTCTCTGCTCCCTGGGCCAGATCTGCCTTTATTCCTTATCCGGCTCCAGGCCAGCTCTGCCTCTAGCCCCAGTTCTTCCCCCAGTCCCAGTTCTGCCCCCAGCCCAACCTCCTCTGCTGTGCCAACTGTGGAGTAATGGGGAGGAGGGGCATGGCCAGATTCATTACTGGTAAGGGGGCAGGGAGAGATAGGAAAAGTTTGGACACCATGGCTTTAGAGACATGCATCACCCGAGTATGAGGACACATTCAGACAATCTCAAAGGAGAACCAGAGTAATGTAAGGAACTATTTTCAAGGGCTTGGTAACAAGTCTTTACATCTCTAATCTCTATTTTTCTGTTCTTCCACAGGTATGCAGCCTACAATCCAAAGGCAGCCATGATTCTTCATGTCAATCAAAAATTCACACTAAGCCTGAACCTGACCACAGCCTTTGGGTTGTTTTCTTTATGTGTAAGATCTGGGCTGAAAAGCAGAGGAGAGGACAGGATTAAAGTAAAGCTTACTTACTTGCAATATCCTGTGCCATTGCGATAGGAGATGCATTTTCCCTCATTGATACAAGGCTTAAAAGCATCTAGGCACTGTAAAGCTGAAAGAAAAGCAATGGAGAGTTAAGCCAGTAACCATCATATGTCATAGCAGTATTAAAACACTGAAGTGTTTAATATTTAAAACTTCAAAAGTAACCCAAGGGATTGCAAAAGGAATCAAATCCACAATGCTTGTGTAGTGGAGCAACATAGGGGGCACTAAAAACATCTAGTTTCTCTTAACAGACAAACTTTCAAAACAAAGCACAGTAACTAGCAAACAACGAAGACGTTAGTGGCATTACTTCAATGTATAGGACACAATGGTTTCAAACTTTACACCTTGGCTAGGAGCCACCCTTAAATAAAACAACTCCTGATGAACCTTCTACTTAGAAAATCCTGCACCACACTCTTTTTCCATCCTTTCTTTCCAATCTCTAAGGACATATGCATTAAAAGAGAGGGTCTGTTCCTCAATATCTCACATGCATTTGCTGCTTATTCTCCAAATTAATCCAGAAATTGCTATGACATCACAGTTAATGGGGCAATTATGACTGAACAGAAGATTATGGCTGGGAGATAAACAGGAGCAGATTAGCTCTTAAGAAACAAAGATGTGTATAATATAATCTACATACTGAGGAGGAAAGACATTCTGTAGACTGAATGTAGAGACTTTTTAGATAGGCATCAAGCATGGTCTAGTGGACAAGGAGACCTAGGTTCTACTCCTGGTTTTGCCACTTGCCTGCTGGATGATCTTGAGCAAGTCACTCCACCTCTGTGCCTCTGTTTTACCCCCACTTATCCCCCCAGACCTTTGTCTATTTAGACCAGACAGAGGGCTCCATGCCTTGCCCCTGCGTCCAGGCACTGCCCCCCACATCTCCCATTGGCCGAGAACAGGGAACCGTGGCCAATGGGAGCTTTGGGCGAGATACCTGGAGGCACAGCAAGGGCAGTGCACGCAGAGCCCTCCGCCCCCCGGGGCTGCTGCGCTTCCTGGAGCGGCATGGGGCTGGGGACGGGGCAGGTATGCAGGGAGCCTGCCCTGCCCCCCGGTGCGCGCCACCACCACCCTGAAGCCGCTTGAGGTAAGTGGCGCCGGGCTGGAGCCCGAACCCCTACTGTACCCCAACCCCCTGCCCTGAGCCCCCTTGTACACCCCGCACCCTTCCTGCACCCCAACTCCCTGCCCTGAGCTCCCTGCCGCACCCTGCACCCCTGTGCATCCCAACCCCTACCCTGAACCCCCTGCCGTACCCTGCACCATTCCTGCACCACAACCCCCAGCCCTGAGCCCCCTCCCGCAGTCCGTACCCCCCTGCACCCCTGCCCTGAGCCCCATCCTGTACCCCAACCCCCTTCCCTGAGCCCTCTCATACACCCCGCACCCTCCTCTGCCCCAATCCCTTGCCCTGAGCCCCTGCCTGCACACCGCACCCCATCCCACACTCCACACTCCCTCCCACACCCCAAGCTCCTGTAGGGTGACCAGACGTCCCAATAAGATCAGGACTCTCCCGATATTTAGGCATTTGTCCCACATCCTGACCGATGTTTGGTCGGGACGCCATCTGTCTTGATATTTCGCAGCACCCAGATGTGGCCCTCGGCCCAAAAAGTTTGCCCATCCCTGATTTAGACTGTCAGCTTAAGGATACTGTGTGTTTGTAAAGCACTAACCACCACTGATCTTGGTTAAGGCCTCTAGGAGCTTCAGTAATATACTGCCCCCTCTTGCACTGCTATTCTAATCTACAGACCCATGTGTTCCACATGCTGCAGAACAGGGAGCCCCTTATTTAAAGTGACCATACGTACTGGTTTTACCAGTACAGTACTGGTTTATTGGACATTGGTCTGGTTAGTCGTGAGATGTAACCAGTACAGTTTAGGACTACAAAATCAAAAATTATTAATTTATCAAAAGATTGAGTACATCAAATCAATCCTTGATAAACCAGCCTAAATCAATTTTATTAATTTATCATAGTTTTAGTTTTATTTTACACGACGGTTCTCGTCGTTGGATCTCGGCAATACTTGGCATTCAGCACACGCACTCTCACTATATTGTGGCCTCGGCGACTCTTCAATAATACTCCCGCGCATTACATACAGCCCGACTGTGGGAACTCGATGATGACGTCATCACACAGAGCCCGCCAAAATCGACCAATTCGGTGTTAGCTTTGGACTATAAAAGGCCCTCCGCAGCACAGAACAGGCACCAGTGATTTGGCATCTTCAGACCGTGACACTGGCCCTCAGAGCTCCGCGCTCTCTCGGTTACTCGAGCTTTTCGCTCCGCCGTTTTCACGGCGCACCTCGCTGCTTCGCCAGGACCCGATGACTTCACCCCCTTGGACCAAGACCGACATCCGACAAAGTTTGTAATAATTGTTTATTTTTGGACACCCATGGCGCCAAAACGACGAAAGTGCGTCTTCAATGACGAGTTAAAATCGAAATATACATTCATCAAAGCAAGTACTAATAATGACAATAGTGAGGTGGAATGTGTAAAATGCAGAAGTATATTTTCTATTGCAAACAGTGGAAAAACCGACATTGAAAACCACATACAAACAGTCAAACATAAACGGGCCGTGTCTGCAGCAATTGCAAGTACGAGTGTGACATCATATTTTAAGAAAAAACAATTTGAAGATGCTGAAAGAAAACTAGCTGCAGCTGAAGGTTTATGGGCGTACCACACAGTAATGCATAATCACTCATTCCGATCAATGGATTGTACCTGCAAACTGATTAAAACATGTTTTGATGCCAGGTTTACATGTTCTAGAACAAAATGCGAGGCAATAGTTACTGATGTGCTGGTGCCTTATGCGAAACAGTTATTGGAAGAGGATTTAGATGCTGCAAATTTTATTTCTATTTATTCGGATGCATCAAACCACAAGGAAGTAAAGTTGATTCCCATAATAATAAGATATTTTTCATACCAGTCTGGAATACACGTCATAATTTTGGAAGTAAGAGATTTGCCAGGCAAAACATCTGACATAGTTACTGATTATATTTTGGAAGTGTTAAAAAAGTATCGTTTAGATACCAAGGTACTTGGATTTTGGGCTGACAACACCAATACTAACTTTGGAGGAATGCGAAGAAGTGGGAAAAATAACATTTTTACCAAGCTGAAATCAAATTTGGGTGGAAGAGAGCTTGTGGGAATTGGTTGTGCCGCTCATATTTTGAACAATGCTATACAAACTGCAGCCGACTGTGTACCAATTGATGTGCAAACTTTCATCACCAAGATTTATTCATACTTTTATATATATACAGTGCGCATTAATGAATTGAAAGAATTTTGTGAATTCGTGGACATCGAATATAAGAAAGTCTTGGGATACAGTGCCACACGATGGTTGGCATTACGACCCTCGATTGAGCGCATCCTACAAATATATCCTGCCTTAAAATCATATTTTGCCTCAAACGAGAAGAGCCCCACAATTATCACAAATTATTTTGATAATTCAGAGACAGAGTCTTGGCTTTACTTTTTGCATAACGTGTCATCAATGTTCCACAATGCTATTTTGAAAATAGAAGAACAGGAGATTTCTATTATAGAAACTAGCAATATTTACAGTGACTTAAAAACAAAATTAGCTGACAGAAATGCAAACGTTTTCTTGCCGTTACAGGTGCGGCAAAATTTGAAGCAGCTTGAGGAAGAAGGCATATTAAAACCTGCTATTTTCAAAGAAAAAGTGGTAGAATTTTATGACACGTATTCAATACCTAGAGGAATGGGAAGGACCTATTAAGCATACCGAAAAATTCAATTGGGTTTTGTTAAACACTAAACTCACCCATGACAACATTCAAGTTTGCAGTGATTACATTCTTCAGTATTTTTCTGAAATCAGTTTAGTAGAAGATGAACTGTTTGATGAAACCTGCTTTTTCCTGCGCTACATTACAGATGAAAAAATTACTCACTGGAGACAAAATTCTGTATCAGTATTGAACAGATTGATTGAAATATTCAAAGCCTTCAGTGAAAATGATGTTTCCTACAAAAATATTGGCAAATTGGTAGAATATTGTCTCTGTTTACCAGGAACCAATGCACCTGCCGAACGTCTTTTTTCTTTGATGAACAATATCTGGTCCAGTGATAAAACTCAATTACATGTTGAAACTTTGAAATGTTTGCTAATTACTAAATATAATTTTAACCAAACTTGCATGGAATTTTATAAAAACATCCAGGAAAAAGAATTATTATTAAAATCAATCCACTCTTCACAAAAATATAAGAAGCAAAATTAGGAATGTAGATTAAGTAATTTTGTACCATTTTTTATTAAAACCATTTTGTTTTACTGCTACACTTGTTTCTTTATTACTTGGATCCCAAAATCCTAAGTATACAATTATGTACTAATCTACCCATATCAAATATTTGGTTTTTTTTCACAAAATTACTTTCATAATATATAATATAAATAAAAGAAGTACATTTTATTGTATTCTTTCACTTAAAGAAAAAAAAAGATAAGCATACTCCGCAATATTTTTTCAACTTATATTCTACGACAGCGACTATTACTCATGCTGGCTGAGCTATTTTAAATGTCCTGGTTTTAAATTTGAAAAAAATGGTCACCTTACCCTTATTTCAGTTTTGCTTTACTTGATTTGTATCAAACTCTGAACGTTTAACTTCAGCTTCTGTATTTGGATTACTTGTATTTGAGTGAAGCAGACACCTATATCCAGGAGTAATTTGATAAAACAGAGGTGGAAGGGGACTCCTTGTACAACCTGCACTTAGGGTCTAAATTGTGGACATGAATTTCTCCAACAAGGAATGGAGCTGGTAGACTGCTCCAGACACAAAGCAACAGAGGCAGAGTTATCATGCCTACTAAAGTTTCTCAGCATCCAGTTATGTCTGCAAACCAGACAAACTCAGAAAGGATTGCAGTTACTATATCACGCTTGAAATGTTATTTCTCAACAATCCTTGAGAATGTAAATAATTCATATACCCTATGAGGTGTGTAGGAACACTGTACACTCACAGTCTCAAGAAAAATAAAATAAAATTAAGTCCAATATCTAAAGCTACAGCAATTCTATTCCTCACAAAATGTGAATGCCTGTTTCTTATTAACTTGATTTCAGAAAATGGGGCACTTAGAGACAGTACAGCCTCTGCTCAGTAATCAGGAAATGAACAAAATTCCTCTCTGAGCCCCTTAGGATAACCTATTAGGTCAGGGTTACTAGGCAACAAGAGCTTTAACACAGACTTACAACAGTTATTTTCCAGCAACTGTCAAAAAAGTTCAGTCTGATTACACTTTGCACCCATGGCCTACTCTTTCTCCACTTACCAGCAACATCCATAGCTTCTACATAGTAAATAGCCACATAACCCACACCCCATAGTTATATTTACAACTGTATCTCCAACATTATCGGTACAGCAGCCTAATTGCTCCCACAGCAAATGTTAAATTTGGGCCAGTGTGGTTTTTAATTGTAAAGTGTCTGGGCATTTAAGATTTAGCAACTTCACGCTCTACGGTCCTCTATTATCCTCTAAGTAGGACAAGAAATAAAGTGACTATTAGCAAATTTTAATGGACTGGCCTAGGAAGACAGAGGTGTGTGTTCATATGTCTCTACCTCAGAGTACTTGAATTTTCAATCTATCCACACTGATAAGGCCAACACAATGAGAACCAGAAGATTTGGTTTATTTCCTCTTCACTAGTACTTGCAAACAGATTTCCATATTCGCTTTGAAGCCTTGTGTCATGGAGTGTGGGGGAGTCAGGGCCCTGCAACCCACACTTCCTGTGATTCATCATGACTATCAGCCACCCAGTAAAACAGAAGGTTTATTAGACGACAGGAACACAGTCTAAAACAGAGCTTGTAGGTACAGAAAACAGGACCCATCAGTCAGGTCCATCTTGGGAGGGTGGGAAGCCCAGACCCAGGTTCTGGGCCTTCCCCCATCTCCCCAGCCAGCTCCAAAACTGAAACTCCCTCCAGCCCCTCCTCTGGCCTTTGTCTCTTTCCCAGGCCAGGAGGCCACCTGATCTTTGTTCTCCAACACCTTCAGTTGGCACCTTGCAGGGGAGGGGCCCAGGCCATCAGTTTCCAGGAGACAGGATGTTGGCCATTCTCTGTACAGACAGCATCATACCTGCCTAGGGCTCTGCAACAATCACACACCCTTATCCCACCACCTAGATACTTAAGAAATGCATAGAGGAAACTGAGATACCCACACAGTATTCAGAGAAAACCTTTGTCGTTACAATGAAAACTGATTGTTTGACTTTTTGTATCCCACTCAAAAGTGTAACTAGCATTTGGCCACCAATATAGACTTAACTTTCAATAGCATCTTGGCATGGCCAAGAATAAGGAAATAAGATGGTGACTGCATTCAGTTTTTCTATAAAGATCCTGCAGACCAGTGAATCAAAGTAGAGCAGCACAGGCAAAGAAGAGTAGATTCTTACAGTAGCAGGAAATATGTGCAGCCTCTGTCCCAGTTTATCAGCCCAAAGACTGGAACAGAAGAGCAAAGATGAAGTCCCTCTGTTTTTCCAACAAAACAGCATCACCTTGAACTGCTGCCTAGCAGATCATTAAAGCACTGAGGGTTACGTTGTCAGTTTCAATAGCTGTACAAATTGGACAGTACAAATCAAGCATTTAACTGTAGTGCATGATAGGGCATGATAATCCAATACTGACTAAACAGAAGTGAAAGTGACTACTTTTTGTACTTCCTTCAGCTTGGACAATTAAAATAGACTAAACAAACAAAAACAATCAAATGTAAATAAGATTAAAATTGTTCCAATTACATTACAAATATTAAAAATTACTGAAAGAGGTACTCAGTTTAAAAGCTAAAATAGTTTAACATGAAAACATTATTTTATATATACACAAGGGAAATTAGAGTCTCCCTTGCTATGGCTCCCATAGCAAAATTAGCTTCTTCTCTGTGCAAGAAGCATTGCTAAAATTATCATGAAATGCAGGAAGACAATTTAATAATGAATGCAAAGAAATAAGCAACGTCAGTTACTTTGTTTACATCAACAGCCATGTCTAGCTACCTTACCAAGATACGCACAAGAGTCAGAAAATAAAAGTAAAGATTCCAATATCATTAACTCACCCACAATAAACAGTATATTAAAGGTTATGCTAAATATTGAGTTACCTGAAAACTTACTGTACAGGTCTGTCGCATCTTACGCACATTTAACGTGCGATTTCAGCTTTACGCGGTCAGCAAAAACAAAAACAAAAACCTCAAAAAAGAGAAAAATAACAATTTTAATACTGTACCTGTAGTGCGGGTGATTCCGCCTGCCATTCAACTCAATGTAATTTTGACTATACGCGGTTTTCGCTTTACGCGCTAACTGCACAACAGAACCCCCGCGTAAGATGAGACTCGCCTGTATGCTCAACATGAAGGAAGAGGGTATTATCTGGAAAGACAAAATAGACTGACCAGACCTTTCTTCTAAAGTTGTACACGGACCAAGTGGATCAAACAAGGTTTTTGAGTCATGTTGTCACTGATTTTTACTCCTTCTCTCACAAGATCCCTCCTGCCTTCATTAATCATTAGGTTAGTGTATAACGGATCTGCCTCTTCAGCCTGAAAGAGCTTGCAACATATCCAAGGAGGCTGCTATGACTTCGTCTCCTTTTCTTTTGTCAGAAAATCCGTTTTCTTAGAGTACATCTTCATGGCAGCATTCACTCAGGTGACTGGCAACTCGGTCCCTAGGCCGGGTGTGAGCAGCCACAGTACAAAGCCACACCTGAATTACTGTGCCCTCACTTGTGCTGTGCTCACCTGTGTGTCGCTAGGACTGCTGGGCACATCCCACAGTTCTTTGTGCAACAGTAAACTGAGCTGCTCCATGATTCTTTCTGAGTGAATTGTGAGAGAATTTGTCTGTCTTCTAGGCACCTGGGGAGAATTGTGGGAAGGCACTGGAGGTCTATCAGCACTCTAGTGGTTTAGCCTGCATCCTCACTGCTAAGTGGGTGGGTTACCAGACCAACAGGGCTGGCTTTAGGCCAATTCGCCTGATTCCCGGGAATCAGGCCCCGCGCCTTAGGCGCCTTTTTAATCTTTTTTACTTACTCACCCTGGCTGCGGTTCGCTCCGAGGTCTTCCGCGGCCCCGCTCTCCTGGCCAGAGCGCCGGCCGGAGCGCGGCCGCCCCACGGCCCCGGCTGGAGCTCCGGCCGCCCCACGGCCCCGCGACCCCGGCTGGAGCTCCGGCCGGAGTGCGGCAAGCCCCACGGCCCCGGTCGGAGCTCCGGCTGGAGCGTGGCGGCCCCACGGCCCCGCTCTCCTGGCTGGAGCTCTGGGCCCTTTAAATAGCCCCCAGAGCCCTGGGGTAGCTGCCTCTGCCACCCCGGTCCTTTAAATAGCCGCTGGAGCCCCACCGCTTCCCCAGGGCCCCCGTGGCTATTTAAAGGGCCGGGGGGGGTAGACCCAGGGGAGCCCCAGGCCCTTTAAATAGCCCCCAGAGCCCTGGGATAGCAGGGGACTTGGGGGCTATTTAAAGGGACGGGGCTCCAGCTGCCTCTGCTGCATCCCCTGCCTGCAGCCAGCCCCGCACCCCCTGCCCTGCCTGCAGCCAGCCCCGCATCCCCTGCCCTGCCTGCAGCCAGCCCTGCACCCCCTGCCCTGCCTGCAGCCAACCCCTGCCGCATCCCCCTGCTTGAAGCCAGACAGTCCCACACTCCTCTGTCTCCAGCCCTGCCAACCCCTGCCGCAACCCCCTGTGGGCCTGCCTGAAGCCAGCCCGCCCCACACACCCCTTACCCTGCCTGCAGACAGACTCTACCTCCAGTCAGCCCCTGCCCTGCCTCCAACCAGCCCCATGTCCACTGGTGCCCTGCAGTTCCCAGAGCAGTAACCCTGCACACCTGCTTCAATGAGGGGGGCAGGGAGCAGCTGGGACCCACACACGTGCACACATGTGAAACGGAGGTCATTAATAACAGCATATATGATGCAATGTACATAATATATAATTTTATTATTTATATAGTTATGGAAAGTAAATAATACATGGAAGAAATTAAAGGCTTTTTTTTACATTTTTTTTTTAAAGTCATCCCTGCTGGGGCCCTGCCGAAAATGTTCGAATTGGGCCCCGCACTTCCTAAAGCCGGCCCTGCAGACTAAGTGAAAACAACACTCAGGCTCTAACCTCTATCCCTAGCAAGGCCAACTAGCCCAGGCCAAAAGCACCAAACTCACATGAGGGTCGTGTATGTGGACAGAAGGGGTTTTTTGTGGCAACACCAAGAAAAAAACTAAATTAATTCTACAGTGAAGACATATGCTGAGTAGATCCAAACCCTCAGCCAGTAGGTCTACTTTAGCCTGCATATCAGGCCGTATCTCCAAGGATATTAGAGTGAAAGAGTTGGCAGCCACAGATATGACAGCATCAGATGCACTGAATGACGTTCCCAAGGAACTGGAGGAGATGCTCTGACTCTTACAACATCCTAAGCATCTTGCCCAGAAGGTGTTCATGCAAATGTGACAATTTATCCCAGATTTAACTTCACTGGCAAAGGAACCTCTTAATGAGTAATGTACAAGGTTAAAGATAAAGTAAGCTCATGCCTCTTCTTGATTCTTTTTGATGTAAAAAGCAACCTGAAAGCTGTGATTTTTTTTTTATACTTCTGCTTTTTTTTTACCTTAGAGATTCAGGCCCAATCTAGGCTTGAAAGTTGAAAAGAAATAGTGAAGTTTTATCCCAAGAACTAAGGGCTTGTCTACACTACAGAAGAAATCTGATCTAATATACGCAATTTGAGTTATGTGAATAGCGTAACTCAAATCGACGTACCTTAGATCTACTTACCATGGGGTCCACACTACGTGATGTCAACTGGAGACGCTCTCCCGTCGACTCCCCCTACTCTTCTTGATCTAGTGGAGTACAGGAGTTGATGGGAGAGCAATCTGTGGTCAATTTAGCGGGTCTTCACTAGACCCGCTAAATTGACTGCCAATGTATCGATCGCCACTCATGGATCCCCCAGTAAGTGTAAACAAGCCCTATGAGAGTTAGAGTACATCTATTAAGAGAAGGCTTTCAGCGGGCATCTAAATGCCATACTTGGAGACAACTGAAAAGGCCCTCATAGCTGGCTGAAACAGAGGTATCATGATGGGGTAATAAGGTTAATAAACTCATAAGAACAGCCATACTGTGTCAGATCAATGTCCCACCTTGCCCAGTATCCTGTCTTCCGACAGTGGCCAATGCCAGGTGCTTCAGAGGGAATGATTACCTATTCTGTTCATTAAGTGATCCATCCCCTATCGCCCATTCCCAGCTTCTGGCAAACAGGAGGCCGGGGACACTTCAGAGCCTGGTTTTGCATCCCTGCCCATCCTGGCTAATAGCCATTGATGGACTTAGTCTCCATGACCTTATCTAGCTCTTTTTCAAACCCTGTTATACTCTTGGCCTTCATAACATCCTCTGGCAAAGAGCTCCACAGGTTGACTATAGATTAAAAAGGGACGAGTCAAATACAAACATAAAATGTAAAAGAGTAGTAAAATATAAAACTGTTAAAGATTGTTGAATTCAGGCAGTCACAAATCTTTATGCCTCTAACTATAAGGCGTCTTGGGGAAAATTATGGAATATGTTGAGGCTATCATGCCAAGGTTAACTCAGGAATAGTTGATAGAAAGACCAATAAAGGAAGGCGGTCACATAAGCTATTACAATCAAAGCCAAAACAAAAATCCCAGGACAAAAGTGGTTTTCAGTAATGTTTTATACGATTACAGATATTAGATATCACTACAGCTAAGACAACCATGCTAATGATTTCTTAGAGTAAGGAAACTCCCACTATAATGAAAGATGGTACAACAAATAACAAAAAGCTGCAAAGACAAACTACTACACATGACTCATTTAAATCCATTTTGCTTCTTAATGTAGAAAATATTTTCAAAGACTGGCCAGAATAGAAACAATCCTGCCTCAATTAATACAAACTGATCAAACAGGTTTCATCCATAACATACAACTTAGTGATAACAGACAAGTCATAAGAGTAATTCATGATAGGCAGAACAGAACAACCCAAATAAAGGTCTGCTGTTATCCTTAGATGCTGAGGTGGCCTTTGATAAAGTAGAGTGGTCTTCCTAGAAACACTGCTATCAAGGATGAGCTTTGGAGGCAATATGAAGACATGGATAAATATGATTCCCCTTCTACTAGGACAAAAGTTAATAAGGTACACTCCCAAGAACTCTAACTACAAACAGGAACCAGACAATGCTATCCTCCTTTATTCAACTCCTGGCACAAAATATATGGCAGAATAGCAGCATAACAGGGGTTAACAATTAATAAAACAGCATAAAATTGTGCTGCATGCAGACAATGTGATACTAATGGTTTCCAATTTAGTGCAATCTATGGCTTACATTCTGAAAAATTAATGAATTCAGGGATATATCAGGCTATACAATTATTTTTTATCTATATCTACACACACACACACACACACACAGAGCTAGAGGAATCTATGATGAGAAAGCTGCAAGATGTATTTGAGTTTGTCATCTAAACTAAACATTTAATAGTCAATCTCTCGCCTATCCTCAATCAGCATATGAATTTTTCCTCCCATTATTTCAATGTGAAAAAAAAATGCACTTGTCTTGGATACATACCAGCCATTACAATTAATTATCTGCCATAATGAAATTTCCCATTTAAGGCTCTAACCAATATGGATACCAAAAAGAAATTGAGTAATGATAATAAATATCATCTCCCTCTTGTCTAGTGTTTTTCATCAGCCGACCTCTAAGCACTTTACAAAAGAAGATCAGTATCATTATTCCATTTTACAGAGAGGAAACTAAGGCACAGAGAGAAGAAGTGACATGCCCAAGGTTGCCCAGCAGGCAGAGTCAAAAATAGACCCTAGGTCTCCTGAGTCCCAGTCCAGTGCTCTACCCATTAGGCTACACTGCTGCTTTGTACCGTCCAATAAGTTACTCAGGGAAAAAAACAAGAAAACTCTATAGACCCACTCGAAGAGGGACTGGCAGTACCAAATTTACTAAAATATCACTGAACAGCTCAATTAAAGTTACCATCAGCCTTGTACCATGGTGATCCCAGTAAACATGTGGTGGAAATCAAACAGGACTTTAAAAATAAATGTAGTGCATTGATTTTTTTACTTGAGAAATAGAGACTAACACAAAAAGAAAATATCCATGTCCCATGGTGACACTGTGGATAAGGAATTTGATATAAACAGGTATACCCTGCCGTCCCCACTTACACCCATTAGAAACAATCTAGAATTTCAAGGATTATGTAATCCAATAGATAATAAATAGGAGGAAAAAGGGTACAGACAATCATCAGAAAGCTATTCTATAATAAACTTATGGATATTAATACCATCAAAGAACTCATGGGGAATATTATTATACCAATCTGGGCTTATTTGTTACTAAGGCATTATATGAAATTCCATTTAGGAAGTCCAAGTTTTAGGAGACCATTAGCAAAGATAGAAGCACTGATTTTGGGAAAAGACCTCTCAAATGGCCTGGGATAACACATATGGTATAACACTGGTTATCTCCACATGGTATAATGAAAGATTACTGATGGATCTAGAACAATGGTTTTCAACCTTTGGTCCATGGACCCCTGGAGTTCACCGAATGTGTCTAGGATTTCCAAAGGGGTCCACGCCTCCATTTGAAATTTCTTAGGGGTCTGCAAATGAAAAAAAGATTGAAAACCTCTGATCTAGAAGATAAGACTACCTCTACAGAAAAATGGAAAGAGCATCTAAAATAAATATCACTTTGGAACAAAGGGAAAATATCTGGAGAAAGGATCAATACCTCCTTTATTTGTGTATCCATTAAGGAAAACTACATAATATTTTACCAATGGTACGTCACTCCATTTAAGCTAAGGAAAATATATAAAGGAGGAGTCAAATGCTGGAAAAGATATGAAGGAATGGGGACCTCTCTGCATAAAGCGTGGGAATGCCCTAAAATTTAGCGGGGGGAAAAATACAGAAATAGAATTTAAGCTAACTAGTTAGGCTACCCACAAAACCCATGGTAAATCTATCAGATTACAGTACAAAGAGTATTGACTCCGGGAAGGACACATTGATAAACACAATTATTACTAGCAGCCAGATGGTGAGATAGTTCACTTTTGGAAAATGACAGTTCTTCCAACAGTAGCAGCATGGAGAAATAAAGTAGAGAAAATCCTTTCCATGAAAAAATGGTAGCCTTATATCAGGACGAAGTCAATTTTATAATTACTGGTTACCATTTTGGGAATCTGAATAAGCGAAATACAGATAAAGTGTTGCCAAAATGCAAATGCGTCTTTAAAGGTAGCAGATATTGGTTATGAATAAGGTTTGTTAATACTTGTATGAAAAATTCATGTGTGTTAATAATGACAATAAAAAGTTTTTGAAGAGGGAAAGGCCTTTTAAATCAAACTGATTAAACTTTGTTTTGTTTCTGTAGAGACCTATTTAACTTCTGTGACTAACAAAGGATTAATTCACTCAAAACGTTACATATTCCACATCTTCAAATGAGGTATTAAGAGCTCACAACGTCCTCTAGACCTCCAACAAAACCAGGAAGATTAAACTTTATATTCCTGATAGTTCTATGGAAAATCAAGCAGAATGCTCATTAAAAAGCCATTCCAGGCATTTTTATACCCTAAAGTAATAAAAAGAGCACAAGCCCAGTATTTTCAAATCTTTTGATCTCATTTAATACAGCAGACTACAACTTCCTTCCGCTGTGTTGATCTTCCTGGCTTCTTATGGTACTGTGAGTGTAAGGCAGGGGTCTCAAACTCAGTTTACCTTAGGGCCAGTGCCAGTCCTCAAATCCTCCCAGTGGGCCAATGTCACTCATGCTGCCCAGAACCCACCCCGCAAAAACTCTGCCCTCCAAAAAAATCCATCTCCCACCTGCCTAAGGCTCTGGGACAGAGTTTGGGTGGGGGAGGAGGTCTGGAGTAGGGGATTGGGGTGCAGGCTCTCAGATGGAGTTTGGGTGCAGAAGGGGTGAGAGGTTGTCCTCTGAGAGGGAGTTTGGGTGGGGGAGGCAGTCAGGGTGCAGGCTCTGGGATGGAGTTTGGAGGCTGGGGGTATGTGTGGGGAGAGGGTGCAGGCTCTGGGAGGGAGCTTGGGGGCTGGATGGTGTGTGCGGAGAGGATGCAGGCTCTGGGAGGGAGTTTGGGGGCTGGGGGAGTGTGGAGAGGGGGTGCAGGCTCTGGGAGGGAGCTTGGGGGCTGGAGGGTGTGTGGGGAGAGGATGCAGGCTCTGGGAGGGAGTTTGGGGGCTGGGGGAGTGTGGAGAGGGGGTGCAGGCTCTGGGAAGGAGTTTGGCGGTAGGAGGATGAATACTATTCCCCCACCCACACCAACATTCCATGAAACTGATCAGTACGGAAGGGGCGTAGCTACAGGTAGGCTGGAATTGGCACCGAGGCCCACCCAATCCGAGTCTGAGGTATGTCAGAGGCATACTCATGCTAGCTCAATGAAAAAAATAAAACAGAATACAGCCATGGAAGTGGTAGGAGGGACTGGTCACCATAAGTTCATGCCATTTGAGATGCTGGGTACATACTTGGGGTGGCTAGCCCCTCAAGCTGCTCATGATGCGCTGGCTATAACTTCTGTTTTTAGGCACTAGCCCAAGCAAAACTAGTGCAGTTACAGCTATGCAAGCTCAGAATCAAATCCCCCAGCTTGAATGTAACCAGACTCTACGGGTATGTCGACACCACGTTCATGCTTCCAACTGCAATAGCCAGACTTGTGCTAGCTCTGCTTGAACTAGCTTGCTAAAAATAGCTGGCCCTGAGATGGCATGGGCAGTGGCTCGTACTAGCCACCTGAGTATGCTCCAGGGAGATTTGTACTTGCCGGCTAGTTAAAGTATAGCTAGTAAGTCTCCGTTTAGTTCAGCTGGTAAGCAGAAGCACGCTCCCAGCTGCAGCACAGACATACCCCAATGCTCCCTTCCCAACACAGGACTCTCCCTTGGTAGACGTGCCTGGCTGGGCTGAGGGGTGCTCCACAGTGTGACTGGCAGAGAAGATGCAGAGCCAGGGCAGGAAGGAGCCTCTATCTGACTTCAGGGACCAGGACAATTCCTGCCCACAGGCATGGGGGGTGGAGATGGGGAGGGGCACGGCATCCATTTATCAGCAAAGTGCGGGGCACAGCATGGCTCCAACCCCCCAACAGGGCAGGGATTTATGCCAGGACAGGCGTTTCTCAGCTGCCTACAGGCACAGAAACACAGCCCAGGGCACTTCCCTTCCCCATCTTTCTGCCCGCCTTTCTCTCCCCCAACCCTGGCCACCTTCCCAGACCCACCCATGGCTACACCCTGGGACAAACAAAAGACACCCCCTATGCCCCATCACCCCCCATGAAGGAAAGTGGAAGTTCAGTCTCCAAACCTGCAGGCTTGCCCTGAGGACAGATCATTGTCCAGCCACGGTAAGTTGAGCCCACCCTATCCACACCCTTGCAGTAAGGTACTAAAAGACCATGAGTCCAGTGTAAATACACTGATGACATTCAGTTGTGTGTTTCCTTCATCAATGCAGCCCATGCCATCACCACCAATTTTTCCAAGCACTAGGAATGTCACTGAAGAGCAGCTGGCTCAAACGGAACATGGGAAAAATGGAGATGTTACTAGAGAGAGGTAAGAAATTTGAGGCACGAGAGAACATCAGTTCTTCCTTGAATCAAAGACTCTGAACAGTGCTCCTCAAGCCCTAGGGCCCTGCTGGATTTCCCTCTGCTCTGAGGCACTCATTGCATTAGAAGCAAGGAACACTTTCTACCATCTGGAGTGTGCTGAGCAGCAAAACTGCAGCTGCAGAACACCTTACTAGCGGAGATCAGACAGAGACCAGCCTTGCCCGCGTTCAAATAAAAAGCAATGTTTACCTCTTTGATAAAGAAGGCATTTGTGACGCTGCACTCCATATGTTTATGGAAATATGCTTATGAGTGTAAATATAATGTAACTGGAATCAGGGGCGGCTCTAGAAAGTAAGCTGCCCCAAGCAACGCGGTGCGCTGCGCCGCCCTTCCGCGGTCCCGCGGCGAGTCCCCTCTTCCCGCGGCTCCGGTTGAGCTCCCGCCGGTATGCCTGCGTCAGGTCCACCGGAGCCAGTGAGGAGCGGACCTGCCGCAGTCATGCCTGCGGGAGCTCAACCGGAGCCGCGGGAAGAGGGGACTCGCCGCAGTCATGCCTGCGGCAGGTCCGCTCGTCCTGGGCTCCGGTGGACCTGCCGCAGTCATACCTGCGGTTGGTCCACCAGAGCCAAATGCCGCCCCCCCGGGAAAGGGCCGCCCCACGCGCCTGCTTGGCGCGCTGGTGTCTAGAGCCGCCCCTGACTGGAATATGCTTCATGCAAAAGGTCTCTTGTAAAATATAATTACAAAGCTTATAATCTACTGAGTGTGTTCATCCTATTTGTAGGAATGTACCACTCTTGTATCTAAAACTAGAAATATGAAGTATTACTCTGAGGTCCTATTGTAATTATGCAAAGTGTGGGCCATTAATGGGGGCTTAGGATCTTGATGGCTCCCATTAACTAGAACAATTGGTTGTAAATGGCTCTGTTTACTTGTAAGCCTTCCTGTGTTCCTGTGGGTCAGGCTGGAAAGAATGGAGGCTTGGGGCCTCACCTGGTACTGGAATCTACCTTAAACCTGAGGCTTTTCCATTTAGACAGAGAGACAGTGACCCAGAGAGACAAAAGATTCCCGCCTTGTGCCAAAGCCATAAAAGGGGGTGGAACAAAACAAAGGGGGCTGCAGTCATGAGAAATCCCCTAGTTACCACCTGAGCTAGAACTAACAAGAACTGTACCAGGGGAAAGGATTGGGCCCAGACTAAAAAGGAGTCTGGTCTGTGAAAGAAGCTTATTGGAACAACTCTGAGGGTGAGATTTACCTGTATTCAGTTTCTTAAATGTATTAGGCTTAGACTTGTGTGTTTTGTTTTATTTTGCTTGGTAACTTACTTTGTTCTGTCTGTTATTATTTGAAACCACTTAAATCCTACTTGTTATACTTAATAAAATCACTTATGATTATTAGTAAACCCAGAGTAAGTGATTAATACCTGGGGGAGCAAACAGCTGTGCATCTCTCTCTTATCAGTATTATAGAGGGCTGACAATTTATGAGTTTACCCTATATAAGCTTTCTACAGAGTAAAACGGATTTATTTGGGGTTTGTATCCCATTGGGATCTCGGTGTCTGGGTGCTGGAGATAGGTGACTTGCTGAGCAATTTTTGGTTAAAGTCTGCAGCTTTGGGGCCGTGGACCAGACCTGGGTCTGTGTTGCAGCAGATTAGCATGTTTGGCTCAGCAAGGCAGGGTTCTGGAGTCCTAAGCTGACAGTGGAAAATGGGCTCAGAGGTGATTCCAGCACATCGTGTGACAGCCCCAAGGGGGTATCTGTGACCAAACCCATCACAACATTTTTGTAGTAACAGTAGCTTCCCAGGTTGACAAATTGGGGAGAATGAAAAAGAAAACAGTAAAAGAACAATCTTGCATCCCAAGAACACAGGCAGTTGGGAGAAAATTGCCCTTTCTCCAATGTACAGTTACCAGTGATAGTATCAGAGGGGTAGCCGTGTTAGTCTGGATCTGTAAAAGCAGCAAAGAATCCTGTGGCACCTTATAGACTAACATGAGCTTGGAGCATGAGCTTTCGTGGGTGAATACCCACTTCGTCGGATGCAAGTAGTGGAAATTTCCAGGGGCAGGTATATATATGCAAGCAAGAAGCAAGCTAGAGATAACGAGGTTAGTTCAATCAGGGAGGATGAGGCCCTGTTCTAGCAGTTGAGGTGTGAAAACCAAGGGAGGAGAAACTGGTTCTGTAGTTGGCAAGCCATTCACAGTCTTTGTTTAATCCTGAGCTGATGGTGTCAAATTTGCAGATGAACTGAAGCTCAGCAGTTTCTCTTTGAAGTCTGGTCCTGAAGTTTTTTTGCTGCAGGATGGCCACCTTAAGATCTGAGCTAGAGTTACTATGGTGCGGTGTGCAGTTACTGGTGAGAATATGCTTCAGGTTGGCAGGTTGTCTGTGGGCGAGGACTGGCCTGCCACCCAAGGCCTGTGAAAGTGTGGGGTCATTGTCCAGGATGGGTTGTAGATCCCTGATGATGCGTTGGAGGGGTTTTAGCTGGGGACTGTATGTGATGGCCAGTGGAGTCCTGTTGGTTTCTTTCTTGGGTTTGTCTTGCAGTAGGAGTAAGTACCATAGTAACTCTAGCTCAGGAACCAATCCATGCAACAAACCTCGATGCCAACTCTGCCCACATATCTACACCAGCGACACCATCACAGGACCTAACTAGATCAGCCACACCATCACCGGTTCATTCACCTGCATGTCCACCAATGTAATATATGCCATCATATGCCAGCAATGCCCCTCTGCTATGTACATCGGCCAAACTGGACAGTCTCTACGGAAAAGGATAAATGGACACAAATCAGATATTAGGAATGGCAATATAAAAAAACCTGTAGGAGAACACTTCAACCTCCCTGGCCACACAAAAGCAGATCTTAATGTGGCCATCCTGCCGCAAAAAAACTTCAGGACCAGACTTCAAAGAGAAACTGCTGAGCTTCAGTTCATCTGCAAATTTGACACCATCAGCTCAGGATTAAACAAAGACTGTGAATGGCTTGCCAACTACAAAACCAGTTTCTCCTCCCTTGGTTTTCACACCTCAACTGCTAGAACAGGGCCTCATCCTCCCTGATTAAACTAACCTCGTTATCTCTAGCTTGCTTCTTCCTTGCATATATATACCTGCCCCTGGAAATTTCCACTACTTGCATCCGACGAAGTGGGTATTCACCCACGAAAGCTCATGCTCCAAAACGTCTGTTAGTCTATAAGTTGCCACAGGATTCTTTGCTGCTTTTACAGTGATAGTAGGCATCCTACAAAAGGCTAAAAAAGATTACATAAAGATTTGCCAACTGAAAGGTTGAAAGAACTCCAAAGGGATGGATCAGTACAGAGCTTTCTAAGAGAAGAGAGATAATCTAGAATTTTCAGCTGGCCTCTTAAATAACAATTCTTGACTTCATAGGAAAAGAACAATAACACTATGAACCTTGCCTATAGTGCATCAAAGGCCAAATTGCTAAAGGACCTTCAAAAAAAACCATACTGAGAGAAGAAAAGAACTTGCAGGGGCAGAAATCCTGTTTAGGCCTCATAGGATTTAAGAGTCTAAGGGATGAACCTCTGACTACATCTAATGAAGCAAAGGTTTGTCCCACAAGCTCTCAGACCCAAGACCTTAGGTCCTGCAATCATCCCTCTTCAGCCTTCCTCTCAGTCACAGCCTGGATAATCAGGCGCTGGTGAAGACCTATCTTTTTGCCTTCCCATTTCTTCTGATCTGGGTTGGATCTTCATGAGTTTCTCATAAGGCATTGGGTACTCTGATTAGTAATGAAGAATATCTGATTTGAGCTTGAACTGCAGAAATGGAGACTACTGCCCAAATTCCAGAACTGAAATTAAGGAATTCTTGTCCCCAATTCAGACACTTCAGTCACTACCCATGGCATCACTTTAATGATCAGCTCAAATCAGATATTCTTCATTACTAATCAGAGCATCCAATGTCTTATGAGAAACTCATGAAGATCCAACTCAGATCAGAAGAAATGTGATTTGGACCCAGCCAGTTACTCCCTCAGCTGTATGAACGGCAAACCCCAGAAAGAGCCCCTCCCAAGCCCCTTTCCCCTGCAGCAACAAACACATGTCCTAACAAAACACCATCCCTACCATCAGATGTAGAACTTCACAAATGTCCCGCCTGGACCAGACTGAAACTAGGGACCTAGAGGTGAGGAGCTCCATATCCAGATACCAATTCCATCATCCAGTCATCCTTAGATATTTTATAATTTATATACCATTACTGAACCATTAGGACAAGATTTGCTTTTATCTTGATGACTGCTTCCCTGAATGGTTTATTTCATTAAGAATGTAACCTACAGCAATCCCTTTATTGGCTATAAAGAATTAACTATAAAGAATACAAAATGAACTAGGGACTGAATTATATGACTACAGTTTTTTTTCCAATAGATCCTGTCCTATTGCTATATCACCCTTATAGTCGTTGCTTCCCTGCATTCCCATAATGTTCAGACTGAAAGTGTTCTTCTAATACACAAAACCAAAACACTATTTAAAAACTTAACAACCAAGTTACAACACAATGTATTTGGTTAAAACAGAAAAGCTTTAATAAAGTACCCTCGTTCAGTGACCAACATTTTAGATAATTAAAGATCTAAAGAGAAACTGACGTCTCTATGAAAACTTTGAAAAACATTCGATGTAGAAATAATTATGCTTATATTGTTCTCTCCAAAATTTTCTGTCATTCTTTAGTGCTAAAGTTAAAAAAGGATTTATAAGAGTTTCTACCTCTCCAGAAAGTATAATCCAATGCTTGTCATCAGCATTATTTCCATAGCAACTACCAGTGATGTCACAGATATAGGACTAAGATATCCTGAAGGGAAGAAATAGCAGAAGCTAATATACTACTGAGATACAAAGCTCCATTTTCATCCTTATACTCTTACAGGGCATATGCTCTAGAAATAGAATATTTTCCAAATAGAGTGTTTGATTTTTTTCCTGGAGATCTCAGAAGACTGACTGTGTGTTAAGTATGACACAGGCATTGTTCCTTCCAGAGGGGCTTTGACAAGATGCTGCCCTCATGTTGACTTGACTCTTGTTGGCAAGATGACCTTTGAATGAGCTCATAGAAACTAAGAATATGTAACTACAAAGGGCTTTTTAACATAGATGCTTTGAAAAGTAGGCTCCCGTTTTCCAGCCTGGGTGACATGCCCTGAGGAGGAGTACGCAATGCCTCCAAGTTAATGGTCATCACTCCCAACATTCCTTAGATCCATGGATCCTAGCCAACAAGACAAACTTGAAATACAAGGGACTGAAGTGACATGCATCTAAAAATGATGTCCACTGGGTATTTTAGATAAAATTTCCTATTCCAAAAGAAACAAGTGTTCTAAACTCTACTGTTGTCCTTTCACTGCCTCATAACTTGATAAAAAATGTACATCCAAATTCCAGCTCTCAAGATCAATATAACCATGACAACATGGGTTACAGTGCAACACCTTTTAACAAGCAAATTCAGCAAGACCATTCGCAAGACACAACTGTACTGCTCCCTTTCACAATATGAACATTGTTTCTGAAAATAGGATGTTCCAATCCTATGCAATGTCTATGAAAGGAAAGTGCCAGTTGATTTACAGTGTTAGTGATTTAAAGAGCACAAATAAACAACAAAACTGATTAAGCTGACAAGAACTCCCTTATCCAACAAAAGAGACTCAAAAGCCAAAGGCCATCTCCCAAAACCAAGCATAACTTACCTCTTTACCCTTCCCATACCCCCTCCAAACTTATCTCAAGAGTTCAAGTCTTGGGATTGTTAGCAAGAACATCCCAGCTGATATTAAATGCTTAGATGATGCATAATGAGAGAAAGGTATAAAGTAGCTATTCTCAAATAATGAAGGGTTTTGTAAATCTAAATCACACTTTGAATTGCATCTGGAAACAAATGGATAGCTAATGAGGTCTACAAAAGTGCAAGGATACTACTTAGGCACATCACTCCTAAGTAAGCAGGCCACTAACTCCTGCAATAGCAGAAATTTCCAAGTGTCTTCCAGAGAAGCCCCATGGAGAATGCATTGTAGCAGTTCAATCTAGCAGTAACAAAGATGTTGAGAACTGTGGCAGGGTCTGCATCCAAGAGATAAGGATGCAATCTCCTACACAGGAAAAATAAAAATGCCTATGTTTGCCTATTACTTGCAGCTGTCTGATCATAAAAGGCCCCCAAACAGTGAACATCAATAACAATCATCAGATATATTCTCTCACTAGAAAAGGCAGATGTTCCTGACATCACCTCCATCTCCCGGAACCTACCATCACTTAAATCTTTTATAGACTGCGCTTCAGCTCAGCCACTCATTCAAGCAGAAAAGGCAAGTCACTACACCACCTGCATTGCATGAAAAGACAGAGCTGAGTAGTCCATATCATAACATCTGTTTCATTCTGTGTTAAGCAAAAAGGCTGACATCAGAAACTTGTGGGTTCCTTGCACAAGAACCCTTAAGGCAGTTAAATACTCATCCAAAAATACTCTTTGAGTTGCTCCACTCTTTCCTCGTGGTAGTTCCAATCACAACTTCACTCCCAAGGACCACAAGTGGATCAACATTAGAGCTGGCTGGGAATCTGACAAAAAAGCTGATTTGTCAAAACTGAAACATTTTGCAGGAAAAGGTCAGTTTTGAAAAATTTTGACTCCATTTTTTTGAAAATTAAATTTTGAAATTGTCAAGACATTTTGTTTTGACACTTTCAAAAAAATTCTGATATTTTTCAGTTCAAAATAGCTTTTCACTTTGAAGTTTAAATTACAGTAAAAATAAAACAGAGAGAACAGCTGACATCAAAGTGACCTGAACCAAAAAAAATTTCAAATATTCGGTTTGTGAACATTTTTGAAATTTTGACTTTTCAGCCTGAGTCAGGAAAAATTTTACCTAGAATTTTTCAAAATTTCTTGCCTAACACTGGTGAATATCACCTTGAGACCAATGCTATCATTGAAAGATCAGCATCGACAACTAACCTTTATCTATCACTAGGAAGAGCTTCGACCAATAATGCAAGCTCAGTCTCCATACTATATCCAGATCTAAAACTGACTGAGAAATCAAGAAAGTCAGATGACATCAGATGATGCCAGAGTTATTTTTCTCCTCAGCCTTCTTCAATCTTTTCCAGAGACTGAGGTCTAGAGACAACAGTAGTTGGAAAAGTTTAGTGTCAAGAGACAGTTTCTCAAGCAAAAGTGGAAGAATCATTAGTTTGAGCAAAGCCAGCATCTTGCAACCCCACAAGGAGGCATTAGCTATCTCTGCAAATAATGGTCCCAACATCCACCACAGGTTTACAACCAAGGACACTGGTCCTTTCAAGTCTGTAATCTAACCTCTCTAATCACTACTGAGCAAAACTGGCCAAAACATACTTAGGAAAAATTTTTTGCCTCTGCACATCAGGGCCGGCTCTAGGTTTTTTGCTGCCCCCAACAAAACATTTTTGGCTGCACCCCCACCCCCGCACTTTTTTTTTGGCTTTTACACAGTTTGCACTTTGCCGTTTTGTTTTGACTGTTTAAAATTTAAAAAAAATGAAAACAGAGAATTTGTAGTTAGTGAAATAAAACAATTTCCAACTAGTGTAATTTTAACGTTTAATTCTAACAAAAACACAAGTACAAACAATTTGAGTTCAACTATACACTGTAATGAAAAAATGTTAGTGTCTTCCAGTTTATCATAAATTAAAAGAATTTATATGAACTGAATTTTCTGGTTTTTACACTTGCGTAGTCTTTTAATAAGTCAGTGAAATCTAAATTTTTTGCAATAGTACTTTCAATTGAAATTAACGTGAGCCCTGACAAACGATTTTGAGACATGGTGGACCTCAAATAATTTTTTAGTAATTTCAGTTTTGAGAAACTGCGCTCACCAGAAGCCACTGATACTGGTAATGTTAAAAAGAATGTGTAATGCTATAGCAGTGTTTGGAGTGAAAAAAATCACTTCTTGCTATAAATTCTAATACTTTTAGAGGAGAAATTTTAGGACTTATTAGCTCAGATAAAACTATTAATTCATCATACAATTCTACCGCATCAATGTCAGCAGCGTTATCAGTACTGAGAGCTAAATGTAGGTCTTGACAGGGCTTCATGAGATCTTCTTTGGAAAACCGATTTTTAATATTTCCAATAGCGTATAAAAATGCAAAAGTTTCACAATGACCATGCAACTGACAAAATCTTTCTTCAATGGAAGTTATAGCTACATTCAAAATACAATAGAAACATTCAGCTTTAAACCTTTCATTTGGATCGAGAATAGGATCATCATGAGCCTCATAACAAAACTGTCTTGTTTTTTTCCCCGAGGACGAATGAATTGTTGAGGTGCAAACGTCAGTTCAAAATCAAGATCCTCTGCTATTGTTGCTGCTTCTTTGACAGTTTCTTCAAATCCTTCATCTGAACAGTATTTTTTTAAATATTCCAGTGTTTTATTCAAAATAGTCTTTGCCTCGGATATGTCTATGGTTATGTTCTGCATAACTTTGCTGGTCAAATTAATTTGATTTAGAATATTATGCCAAATAACCGTGCAACATGAAAATTGAAACTGCATCATTTTCTGATCCAACGTTTCAGCTTCATGTCGAAATGAAGGATCATACGACAAGTCCTGGCTTATTTCGAATAGTGCATCGTAAATCTCTCCTCATGAATATTGGAATGATCTAATAGCGTCTATCCTGCTTTCCCATCTAGTTTGACTTAGAGGTTTAAGTGTGAGTTTTTGTTCAAGATGCTTCTTCAAGATTGCCCAATGGTGTGTGGAAGCACTAAAAAAGTTGTAAATTGCTTGCACTGTGGTAAAATATGAAACGGCATCTTTAGATGATTTGGCGGCATCACTGACAACCAGATTGAGCGAATGCACATGGCAAAGAATGAAAAAAGCTCGATTGTTTAAATTCAGTATTCTCTGCTGTACATCTGCATGTCATCCTCGCATGTTTGAGCTGTTATCATACCCTTGGCTGCGCATATTTTCTAAAGGTATTCCACAGTGTTCCAATCTCTGTAGAATTACATCTGTGAGGGCTTTCCCATAGTTTTGTTCACTGGTATAAATTCTAGAAAATGTTCACAAATTCTCACTTCTGCATTTTCATCTATTTTCAGAAATCGTAAAACTATTGACATTTGCTTGGTTTTGCTCAGATCTTGAGTACAATCAACTATAATTGAGTAATATTTGGCATGTTTCAAATTTGATAAAATTTCATTACGTGCTCCATTAGAAATTAATTCTATTATCTCATTTTGTGTATTTTTACCCAAATAATGGGTGTGAATCTCTCCATCTTTCACTCTTCGTACATGCTCAGCCATAACATTATCAAATTTTGCCAATAATTCAACCAACTGTAAGAAATTTCCATTGTTATTCTCATATAAAATATCCCAGGATCCAGGGAATGCTAGGCACTGTTCGGCTAGGAAATTAATGATTGCCAGTAAACGTTCCAACACCACTGTGAGGGAGGTGGCAGCCTCTGGGGCTCCAGCAAGCAGAAGCTCCCCATGAGTCCCAGGGACCCTCCTGCCCAGCCCGACTCTTACTTTACTACGGATCTGGCCCGAGGTGGATTCATCTCCCATCGCCGCCACTTCTGTGGCTGGGGGTTGGAGCTGCTGCTGGATCCCAGCCCTGCTCATCCTCGGTCTTCGCCTTGCCCCCAGCACGAGTTCGGCTCAACCCGGGCTGCCACTCTGCTTCCCTCTCCCCTCCCCTGGCAAGAGGCGGCGCAGAGGGGAGGAGGAGGCAGAGGTGGGGACAAGCCGAGGAGGAGCGGCCCGCCCGGGCGCCATGTTCCACCTGTCCTTTGCAGCCGGGGGAGGGCTGCGCTACCGGCTCCCATCTGGGGGGTGGCCGCTGACCGCGGGAGAGCGCAGGGGACAAGCCAAGGAGGAGCAGCCCGTCCACTGCAGCCGGGGCAGGGCCATGCTACCAGCTCCCGCCACTCTCCCGTGGTCAGCGGCCGCCCCCCTCTCCCCCCAGGCAGGAGCCAGTAGCGTGGCCCTGCCCCAGCTGCAGAGGAGGGGCCGCTCCTCCTTGGCTTGTCCCTGCTGCTCTCCTGCGGTCAGCAGCCACCCCTCTGGATCCTGACCGCCCCGGGTGGGGGCGGTAAACAGCTTCTTGTTCTGTCAACAGGGCGCGGCGGGGCAGGGAGCCGGCTAAGTGGGGACCGTGTCCCTGCCGCTCTCCCATGGGCAGCAGCCAGCCCCCACACCAAGGCGCCATGTTCCACCTGTCCTTTGCAGCCGGGGCAGGGCCGCGCTGCCGACTCCCACCTGGGGGGTGGCCGCTGACCGCGGGAGAGCGCCGGGGAGAAGCCGAGGAGGAGCGGCCCGTCCTCTGCAGCAGGGGCAGGGCTGCGCTACCGGCTCCCGCCTTGGGGGAGGGGGTGGCCGCTGCCCACGGGAGAGCGGCAGGAACATGCTCCCCACTTAGCCGGCTCCCTGCCCCGCCGCACCCCGGCGGCAGAACAAGAAGCTGTTTACCGCCCCCACCCGGGGCGGTCAGGATCCAGCCCAGGACACTGCCTCAGGTTTGAGCTGGGGCCCCAGCATTATGCCGCCCCAAGCACCTGCTTGTTTAGCTGGTGCCTAGAGCGCCCCTGCCGAACATAGCTCTACCACCATAGAGGAAGATAACCCAGTCAAAGTCAGACTAATCCTATCCACAAAGTACATGGAATATTTCTCCCAGCAGGCAAGCGTTGACTGTTTCCAGGTGTGGGCAGTTTACATTAATCAGACTACTCAGGGCCCAAGACTTTGAAGATGCAAACCTTCACTCTTCACCACACCATGGCATAAAATTGCTGAAGTTCTCGCTTTCCATGCCACAACTGGTCAAACCCTAAGCACAATTTCCACACCCAGTGCCTTAATTTCTTCCGCCCACTTCTTCTGTCACGTCACCTGTATAACAAGGTTTTGCTTACAACACTCCTGCTAATACATCCCAGAATGATGTTTGCTTTTTTTGCAGTGGTACACTGCTGACGCATATTTAGCTTTGTGATCCACTATGACCCGCAGATCCCTTTCCGCAGTACTCCTCCCTAGGCAGTCGTTTCCCATTTTGTATGAGTACAAATGATTGTTCCTTCCTAAGTGGAATACTTCACATTTGTCCTTGTTGAATTTCATTCTATTTTCTTCAGAGCATTTCTCCAGTTTGTCCACATCATTCTGAATTTTAATCCTATCTTCTAAAGCACTTGTAACCATTCCCAGCTTGGTATCGTCCTCAAACTTTATAAGTGTATGCTCTATGCCTTTATCGAAATCATTGATGAAGATATTGAATAGAACTGGACCCAGAACTGACCCCTACGGCATAGGCACCGACTCCATGGGTGCTCTGGGGCTGGAGCACCCATGGGGAAAAAATAGTCGGTGCTCTAGCCCCGGGATCAGCATCTCTTCCTCCCCCACAGCACTTCTTGCCTGCCAGCAAGCTGCACTGATCAGCTCCTCCCCTCCCTCCAGCACCTCCCAGCTGCCGCGATCAGCTGTTCAGCGGTATGCAGGAGGCGCTAGGGATGGAGGGGAAGGAGTGGGGACTGGAAGAAGCGGGGGGCAGAACGGGCTGGGAAGGGGCAGAGGCAGGAAGAGGTAGGTGGGGGTGGGAAATTGGGGGAAGGGGTGGAGTTGGGGCGGGGCCTGGGGCAGAGCAGGGATAGAGCACACACACACCCAGGAACAGAGGCAGTTGGCACCTATGCCCTGCGGGACCCCACTTGACAAGAGCAATGGTCTTAAATTGCAGCAAGGATGATCTAGGTTGGCCATTAGGAAAAACTTAACTGTCAGGGTAAACACTGGAATAAATTGCCTAGGGAGGTTGTGGAAATCTCCATTACTGGAAATTTTTAAGAGCAGGTTAGACATGAGTGCAGGAGACTGGACTAAATGACCTCTCAAGGTCCTTTTCAGTCCTATGATTCTATGGCGACCTGTGAGGATGCCATCAACGAATGAGAAATTTAGAATTCATTGTATTGATAATAAAGAACAAAAGATTGATTAGTGTACTGCAGGCCATCAACAAATTAATCTACCAAAAAGATTGCTTCTCAGAGAGGTATGAAATCCAACAACAACTATCACTCTCAAGACATTGTGAACTATACTCTCCATGTGGACCAGAACACAGGTGCAACCTGACCTCTCCCAACAGTCTCAAGAAAGTAATGGCACAATGATGAAAAATAGTGCAATCTTCAGCTCTAAAGACCTGTTCACATTATTTATACCTTAAATATTTACTAAACACATAGTTTAAAAGATTCAAAGTAATTTTAAGAAGTCTGTGTGTCTCCAAGTAGCTAGAACTACAGTCTCAATGTGTTGTAATATTTATACTGCTTACTGTATTTTTCACTCCATGAATCTGATGAAGTGGGTTTTAGCCCACAAAAGCTTATGCCTAAATAAATCTGTTAGTCTCTAAGGTGCCACAAGGACTCCTCGCTGCTTTTGTCTCAATAGGGGTCTTCAATTTAATAACTGAAGAAACTGTGTTTCTCAAAGCCTAGTTCTTTTTGTTCTAATTTTTTCCTTTAGAAAGCAATGGGAATTACAGCATTTCAGTTGTTTTGTTATTATTTTGCTAATTTATTGAGTTTTCTTATTTTTAGAGAACCTAAAGTGATTTTTCAAGTGATTTTTTCAATGTTTCCAAATTAAATTAAAGCTCATCCTTTTAATCATTCCTTTAAACAATATACGTTCAAAAAGCAGGGGCTTCCGATTATTATTCATTATGTGTTTAAGACACTTACTGAAATGAAATTACACCTCTACCCCGATATAACGCTGTCCTTGGGAGCCAAAAATTCTTACTGCGTTATAGGTGAAACCACATTATATCGAACTTCCTTTGATCCGCCGGAGTGCACAGCCCACCCCCCCCACCCCCCGGAGCACTGCTTTACCGCGTTATATCCGAATTCATGTTATATTGGGTTATGTTATATCGGGGTAGAGGTGTACTAGGCTTATTACTCAGAAGTTTCCTTTAACCAGTTCAACATTCCCAGTATTGTACACCAAACAATGCTCTTAAATACTTTGGGTTCAACCTTATTGTGACACAGATATGCCCAGGCAGGTATATTACACCTGTGTCTAACCATCTTCTCGATAATTCATTGTAGGGGTCGGCAACCTTGCCAAAAACTAAGAACTAGCTGATCGCCATAGTTATTGGGAATTGTACGGGAAATATTTTAAGAGAGATGTAAAATGTAGACTATTCTGTTCCAAAACTGTATGAGGTGAAGCATGTCACCTGAGGAGGGGTGGGTCTCAGAGCTAAGTCAATCAAGAGTGAGAGCAGTCAACAACCTTCAACCTGACCTAACACAGCCCTGTATTTACAGGCTGGATCAAATGCAGGCTTGAGCATTTACAAAGACACAGAATCCCAAGAAGAGACTGAATAAGGGATCCAGGGCTCAGCTGAAGTTAATGAAACACCCTGAATCTGAAAGGGGACAGAAGTCTGGAACCGTATCAGTGACAAAGAAAAGGCACAAGACATTATCCATTACAGAAGCAACACTCTGCCAACGTGTTTCATGAAAAGTAGATCCTAGCTCTCTAGACCGGACAAGTGCTGTAAGGACTGAACACTGGGAAGAAATACCTTATTAGACTGGAACAGAACTTGTTAAAAATGATAGGCTCTAGATTTGCATTTCATGTATTCTCATGTTTCCAATCTTTTTACTTGTATCTATTTTGGATCTTTATCTTAGAGTTGTTAAATAAATTCTATTTGGATTTACTATAGACATGACTTGCCTTACACTAAAGAAAGTGTTGAACTGAGGTGAAGCTAGTGAACTGGGGGGCACTGCTTCCATGGAGGCAGTGGAATAGGGTACACTGTGTGGGTATCCGGAAGATAATGGACTAGGCCCTTGAGTGTATCAAGTGGGGCACGCTAATTATCAGACACTAGAGCAAAAGAGTGGGTTCATGGAGCCTGGAACAGAGTACTTGTCCTCCCAGTGGCTGGCAGATTTGAGACAATTTTCCCCTATTGGGCACAGACAAGGTTGTCTCATGCTGTAAGCAGATGGTAGTGATTCATCCTGCTTACACCCTCAGTTACCCCAATAGCATCACAACTACAACATGGTAAACACTCTAAAGTAAATGAGAACAGAGGGTGCTCAGCACCTCCCAGGACAAACCCCGCCAGAACAGGTTATCTACGGCCCTCAAGTGGTACTCTGCTCTTCTTCAAGGGGCACCTTAAAGTCAAAACTATTATTTTTAATTCCCTGTGTTGCAACCATGAACACCTTACATTAATAATGGATTAAATTTACAGATCTCACGCAGTTTTCATTATTTACTCTGTGCTTCCTTAGCCAAAATAAGAGACTAGAGCAGGGGTCGGCAACCTTTCAGAAGTGGTGTGCCGAGTCTTCATTTATTCACTCTAATTTATGGTTTCACGTGCCAGTAATACATTTTAACATTTTTAGAAGGTCTCTTTCTATAAGTCTATAATATATAACTAAACTATTGTTGTATGTAAAGTAAATAAGGTTTTTTAAATGTTTAAGAAGCTTCATTTAAAAATAAATTAAAATGCAGAGCCCCCCAGACCGGTGGCCAGGACCCAGGCAGTGTGAGTGCCACTGAAAATCAGCTCACGTGCCGCCTTCAGCACCCGTGCCATAGGTTGCCTACCCCTGGACTAGAGTTTTTCCACTTTAATTTCTAGTCAGATATCCCGCCTGGCTCTCACACACTGGCACCAACGAGTTGTGTTTGCTTAGTAAACACTGCAGGGAACCCAACGTAGCATCCCAACACAAAGCTGCCCCTATTGATTTTTAGTGTTTCATTAACACATCCCTCCCTATTTGTATTGAGGCAGGCTGGCAGTCTTCCCCCGCGACCCGTCTCCCTGTCTGAGGGGCTAGCAGTGGGCGCTCTCCTCCTTCCATGAGCATCCCCGCGGGCCGGATGCGGGGGCTAGCCTGGGGAGTTTCAGGGGTGTTGGTGAAGCCCCATCACACACTTTCCAGTCCTGGCAGCAACCCCTGGGGCAGGGAGGAGCAGAGGTCAGATTCCAAGGACACAAAGCAGCAGGGGACCTAGGATGAGGGGGGAGGAGTGAGCTCCCCAGAGACCCCCAAACCAGAGACCGCAAAGCAATGGGGCAAGAGCGAGCCCCCTAAAGACCGCCCCACAGCAGGGAGACAACAAAACACGGGGCGGCGATGGACCCTAGAGACCCCTGCACCAAAGGGACCCAAAGGCAATGGAGCGGAGCAGAACCCCTCACACTGAGGGGACTCCAGGACACCGGGGAAGGGCAGAGACCCCGTACCGAGGGGACCCCCAGACACTGGAGCAGGGACAGTCCGCTGAAGGGCAGAGCAGAGAGACGCCCGCGCCGCGGAGCCCGACATGGCACAGGCTCCGCCCCCACCACCAGAAACCCCCGGCCCCGGGTAGGGCAACCGCCCCATCCCCTCGGCGCGCCCCCTAGCGGAGGCAGCCCCCGACCCGCACTCACCCGCCGCCGGCTGCCCGCGGCTCAACAGCAGCAGCAGGAGCGCCCCGAGCGCCGGGCCAGGCCCCCGCATCGCGCCCCGTGCCCGCGCCGGAGCCAGCCCGGCAGCGAAGCGGCGGCTCGGGGCCGCGCGGAGGGATCTTCCGGCACCGCCGCGCGGAGGGACTCGGCTTCGGCTTCGCACGGCCTGGCGTCTGGCCCTCCCCCGCTTCCTGCGCGGTCGGGCGGCTCCGCCGGTGGGGACCGCGGCACAGCCTGCCGGGAGCGGCCGCTAGAGGGCGCGGGGCCGGGAGGCGCAGAGCCTGCGAGCACCGGGCCAGGACGCCCTGTGAGGGGCAGGGAGGGGAACTAGACGCCCTCCGGCAGGAGCCCTATGGGGGAGCGCGGACAGGGGCGGCTCTAGAAATCGGGCTGCCCCAAGCAGCGCGGAGCGCTGCGCCGCCCTTCCCCGGTCCCGCGGCGGGTCCCCTCTTCCCGCGGCTCCGGTTGAGCTCCTGCCGGCATGCCTGCGGCAGGTCCACCGGAGCCCGGGACGAGCGGACCTGCCGCAGTCATGCCTGCGGGAGCTCAACCGGAGCCGCGGGAAGACGGGACCCGCCGCAGTCATGCCGGCGGGAGCTCCACCAGAGCCAAATGCCACCCCCCCGGGAAACGGCTGCCCCAAGCGCCTGCTTGGCGCGCTGGTGTCTAGAGCCGCCCCTAAGCGCAGAGGGGGAACTAGACAGGGGGCCCTCTTGGGGGAGCCAGGCCAGAAGGGAACTAGACAGCCCCCCCCCAACAGGGACCCCATGGGGCGGTGGGGGGAGCCAGCTGGCCCTCCCCCCAAGACAGGGAGTCCTATGGGGCGGGGAAGAGAATTAGATGGCTCTCCCCCTAAGTCAGGGAGACCTATAGGCAGGGGAACCCGACAGGTCAGCTGGACAGGGAACATGATGCTTCCCAGGCTGTGAGGTACCTCACTATCTGCCATGGCAACACAAGCCTGGCCCTCTAGGCCTCCTCAGCACCCCTGTCTCTGCAGATTAGCGTGCATCCTCCAAGCATCTCCCTGGAGGGTCCAGTCCCTGGTCTCTCACAGGATTCCCAGCTCTGCTGTTCCCAAAGGAACTATTCTCTAACTTAGTCCGACTCCCACCTCAGATCAGCGCTCGGCTTCACACACAGCACTTAGACATGTTTACAGTGAAAGTAAGTACAAGTTTATTTAACAATGAGTAGAGATTCAAGTGAAAGCAAGTAGTAGTATTGGAAACACATAGCTACATATAAAATAACACATTCTAGAGCCCAGACCAGGGGTTCTCAAACTGGGGGTTGGGACCCCTCAGGGGGTTATGAGGTTATTACATGGGGGGATCGCAAGCTGTCAGCCTCCACCCCAAACCCTGCTTTGCCTCCAGCATTTATAATGGGGTTTATATATTTAAAAAAGTGTTTTTAATTTATAAGGGGGGGGTCGCACTCAAAGGCTTGCTATGTGAAAGGGGTCACCAGTACAAAAGTTTGAAAACCACTGGCCTAGACCTACTTAACTAGATATTTTCCTCCTGTCTTATAGAGCAGGGGTGGGCAAAGTTTTTGGCCTAAGGGCCACATCTGGGTATAACAATTGTATGGCGGGCCATGAATGATCACCAAATTGGGGATTGGGGTGTGGGTGCAGGCTCTGGAGTGGGGCCAGAAATTAGTTCAGAGTGTGGGAGGGGGTTCCAGGCTGGGGGCAGGTGAGGGCTCTGGCTGGGGGTATGGGCTCTGGGGTAGGGCTGGGGATGAGGGGTTTGGGGTCCAGGAGGGGGCTCTGGGCTGGGACTGAGGGGTTCAGAGGGCAGGATGGGGATCAGGGCTGGGGTGCAGGGGGGAGTGAGGGCTCCAGCTGGGGGTGCAGGCTCTGGGGTGGGGCTGGGGATGAGGAGTTTGGTGTTCAGGAGGGAGATCAGGGCTGGGGCAGGGGGTTGGGGCACAGGGGAGAGGCTCGGGGTGCAGGCTCTGGGCAGCACTTACCTCAAGCAGCTCCCTGAAGCAGCAGCATGTCCCTCCTACAGTTCCTATACAGAGGTGCTGCCAGGTGGCTCTGCGCACTGCCCTGTCCGCAGGTGCCACCCCCGCAGCTCCCAGAAGCAGCTGCATGCCCACGTACAACTCCTATGCGGAGGCACGGCACCAGCCATGCAGCTCTGCACACTGCCCCATCTGTAGGTGCCGCCCCTGCAGCTCCCATTGCCCACAGTTCCTGGCCAATGGGAGCTGCGTGGGGCGGCACTTGGGGTGGGGGCAGTGTGTGGAGCCCCCTGGTTGCCCCTACGCGTAGAAGCTGGAGGGGGGATATGCCGCTGCTTCTGGGAGCTGCGTGGCAAGCCCCTGACCCCGCTCCCCAACTGGAGCACCACAGTGGGGCAAGCCCCGACCTCGCTCCCCAGCGGGAGATCCAGGGCCGGATTAAAAGGCCTGAGGAGTTGGACGTGGCCCGCGGGCCGTAGTTTGCCCATCCCTGTTATAAAGCAATGCTCACCCAAAGTCCTTCCAGTGTTTTAAAGCCAGGCTTGGTCCTGATCCTTTTTCCATGAGATGAGGCACACTGCCTGCTTCCCTCCTCTAGATATTACCCAACACTCAATTCTCTTTACTCCTAAACAGCATCCCCTCCTACAGTTTATTTCTTCCTGTAAGTTTCCTGTCTTGAAGATTTCACAATCTCTTGATTAGCATTTTGGTTCAGCATGGAAACAAGCATACCCTGTGAGACATGCAAGGCCCAATATGCACCTGACCATGCAGAGAGAAGTGTTTGTTGCCTCCTGCTTGAAAGGAACCTCACAGACATGTCACCTCCTGGTTAAACAGCTTTGAGAACATAATATTTTAGGAGTTGTGTCTAAACAGAGTAAGTATGCCCAGTAGTGTGATGGGATGTTAGATGGGTTGGGATCTGAGTTACTATAGAGAATTCTTTCCTGGGTGCTGGCTGGTGAGTCTTGCCCACATGCTCGGGGTTTAACTGATCGTCATATTTGGGGTCGGGAAGGAATTTTCCTCCAGGGCAGATTGGCAGAGGCCCTGGAGGTTTTTCGCCTTCCTCTGCAGCATGGGGCACAGGTCACTTGCTGGAGGATTCTCTGAAGCTTGAGGTCTTCAAACCACAATTTGAGGACTTCAATAACTCAGACATAGGTTAGGGGTTTGTTATAGAAGTGGATGGGTGAGATTCTGTGGCCTGCATTGTGCAGGAGGTCAGACTAGATGATCATAATGGTCCCTTCTGACCTTAAAGTCTATGAGTCTATCCGTCCATACATTTTACATTGATTTTGATTTCCTGTAGCTCTTGATAGAGACCTCACATGCCACCTGTTAGTGAAGTAAGCATATATCCAGTGGTGAGCTTGAGCCGGTTCGCACCGGTTCGCGCGATCCGGTTGTTAAATTTAGCAGCCATTTTAGAACCAGTTGTTCCAGGACAACCAGTTCTATAAGGGCTGCTAAATTTAACAAAAGCTCCGGCCCAAGCTCTCCTGCTCCGCCCCCTTTTTCCTCCCCCTGCCCTGCTTCCCGCGAATCAGATGTTCGCGGGAAGCCTGAACAAGCAGCAGGCAGGCAGGCAGGTAAGCTGGGGAGGGGAAGTGCGGCTCCGCGGTGCGGCCTGGCTCGGCTCCTGCCCCGGGCTCCGCGGCGGGGGCTCCTGCCGCCGCCCCGGGGTCTGGGCGGCGCGGCGGGGGCTCCTGCCGCCGCCCCGGGGTCCGGGCGGCGCGGCGCGGCGGGGGCTCCTGCTGCCGGTCCGGGGTCCGGGCGGCGCGGCAGGGGCTCCTGCCGGTCTGGGGTCCGGGCGGGGCGCAGCGGGGGCTCGGCTCCTGCCCCAGCGTCCGGGCCCCAACCCCAGCCCAGCTGGGCCCCCATCTCCAGGCAGCAAGGTAAGGGGAGCAGGGAGGGCATGTTGGATAGAGCCTGGATGGGGTAGGGATCCTGGGGGGCCATCGAGAATGAGAGGAGGGGTTGGGTGGGGCGGCAAGGGGCAGTCGGGACAGGGAAGGGGGGGATGGGTCAGGGGGTCCCGGGGGGTGTGTGTCAAGGAACATGAGGGGTTGGATGGGGCACAACCCGCCCCGGGGGGGGAGGAGGGAACCGGTTGTTAATATTTTGGCAGCTCATCACTGCATATATCTGACTGTGGTGGGGCACACTCACCCTTTCATCCAGCTGTGATGTCACCAGGAACCTCAGCTCCAGCATCTCCTACTGGTCATCTGCCTCTGGCTCCAGGTCTTCCATGGCTCAAACCTCCAGCCAACTCAAAGTTCAAACGTCTTCCAGGGTATCCAGAACAAATTCAAATGAATCTGGGTAATTCTGCTGCTGTTTGAGCTACTGAAGTCTTCTCCTTCTGTTTGCAAAATCCTAGATCTCAGGACTTCCCTTGCAGGAGCCTATGCTGCCAGTAGCGTGCTGCCCCCATTATTTACCGTCTGTTACTCAAACCCCAAGTTTCAGGCTGCTGCAGGGTATGTCTACCCTGAAAGAAAACACTTGCAGCTGGCCCATGTCAGCTGACTCAGGCTCCTGGGCTGCAGTGCTATAAAACTGTATTACAGACATCCAGGCTCAAGCTGGAGTCTGGGCTCTAGGACCCTCCTTCCTCATAGGATCCCAGAGCCCAAGCTCCAGCCTGAGCCCAGATGCGTACCCTGCAATTTTATAGTCCCACAGCCAAGCCCCACGAGCCTGAGTCAACTGACACAGGCCAGCTGTAGGTGTCAGTATACCCAGAGAGACTTGTCTCCTACGAAGTCTCCCCAACTGAGCTCCTCCAGTCTACTTATTATGGCTTAGCTCCACCCTTTCTGGCCAGGAAACAATTAGCTACTCCCCTTCCTAGGTACAGACCATGACTAAGTGAGTGTATTTCCTACCCTTGTAGGTGATGAGGTGAAGACCCATCACATATCCATCCCTCTTCAAGGTAGTACCTATCACGGTCCTTTCTCTGCTCGTGTATGGGGCTCTGCAGTCACTCCAGCTTTTTCCTCTAAGTTATGCACCTGGGTGAACAAATGACTTTCATCTAGCACATCTTCATAATGTTCCTTCCAGTATTCTCTATCTTGCATATGTATTTGCAGGGCCGCCTCTGCAGCGTTCTCTTGAAGTTTTCAGATCTGTGTACTCCCAACAGCTGGTCCAGCCTTCTGCAGGTCACCTTTGGGGCAGCAGGTGTCAAATTCATTTCATATGGTGGCCTGATCCGATACCCCATCATTTGGCAATGTCCACATTCAGCAAAAGTGATTAAAATAGAAATAGATAAAGATAAAGCATGGTGGTAATTACTTTATTTAAATTTTTATTTGAAGGGGAGTCTGCCAGTCTACCTGCCACAGTAGGCATTCACCCTTTGACTTATTTGGAATTTCTTTTTCTTTGACTGGCCAGGTTGGAGTATCTACTCTCCAGCTGGTGTGTAAGCACTCTTCAGTGTCATTTCCGCTTTCCTGCATATGTACCAACTTCCACCAGACTTGTACAGTACTTCTCATTACCTCATGCTAGCTGAATGTGCATGAGAGGTCAGGATTCATAGGTCAGGGTGACGTTGTGGCATCATCTGTTTGATGGGCAGATCTGGTGTAACAGCTGGCTCTGGCAGAGAACACTGCCTCAGATCTCAGGAGAACATGCACATAATGGAGGTCACTCAGATGCTGAACAATTTCAAAATACTTGCAAAGAGTCAAGAAACCAGTAAAAAAAACGGTTACTTACCTTTGTAACTGTTGTTCTTCGAGATGTGTTGCTCATATCCATTCCAGTTAGGTGTGTGCGCGCCGCATGCACGTTCGTCAGAAGACTTTTACCCTAGCAACCCCAGTGGGGGTTGGCTGAGCGCCCCCTGGAGTGGCGCCATAACGGCACCGCATATATACCTCAGCCGACCCACCTGACCCTCAGTTCCTTCTTGCCGGCTACTCCGACAGTGGGGAAGGAGGGTGGGTGTGGAATGGATATGAGCAACACATCTCGAAGAACAACAGTTACAAAGGTAAGTAATCGTTTTTTCTTCTTCGAGTGATTGCTCATATCCATTCCAGTGAGGTGATTCCCAAGCCTTACCTAGGCAGTGGGGTCGGAGTGAGACGTGGCGGTATGCAGGACCGCAGAGCCAAAGGCTGCGTCATCTCTCGACTGTTGGACCAGGGCGTAGTGCGAGGCGAAAGTATGGATGGACAGCATATCTCTTGTATTGGTACTTGCGCCAGAAAGGCAGCGGAGGACGCCTGGGCCCTGGTAGAGTGGGCGGTGAGATGGCCCAAGGGGACATTAGCCAAGTTATATCAGGTGCGTATGCACTCTGTGAGCCACGAGGAGATTCGCTGCGACGAGACAGGAAGGCCTCGCATCCGGTCAGCAATCGCCACAAACAGTTGCGGGGATTTGCGGAACGGTCTTGTCCGATCCACATAGAAAGCCAACGCCCTGCGAACATAGAGGGAATGAAGTCGTTGCTCTCATGGGGATGCGTGAGGCTTTGGAAAGAAAACTGGAAGGAAGATGTCCTGGTTATTGTGGAACGCGGACACTACCTTCAGGAGAAATGCCGGATGTGGTCGTAGCTGCACCTTGTCCTTATGAAAAACGGTGTACGGTGGGTTCACCATGAGCGCCTTGAGCTCAGAGACCCATCTGGCTGATGTGATAGCCACTAGAAAAACCGTTTTCCAAGACAGGTACAGCAAGGAGCAGGTGGCCAGCGGCTCAAATGGTGGGGACATGAGCCTGTTGAGGACGAGATTAAGGTCCCAGGTGGGAATCGGGTGGCACACCTGGGGGTAGAGACGATCAAGGCCCTTCCTGAAACGAGTAGTCAGTGGGTGAGAGAACAGCGTATACCCTCCCTCACCGGGGTGGAAAGCGGAGATAGCCGCTAAGTGAACCTTGATAGAGGACAGTGCAAGGCCTTGCTGTTTCAGCGACCAGAGATAGTCAAGGACCATTGGAAGCGGGAGCTCCGAAGGAATAGCATCGCGCGCTTGAGCCCAGCAAGCGAAGCGCTTCCACTTGGCCACGTAGGTAGATCGAGTGGAAGGCTTTCTGCTGCTCAATAAAACGTGCTGCACGGGAGCAGAGCAGCGCAATTCCGACTGGTCTAGCCACTCAGGAGCTACGCCGTGAGGTGGAGGGCCAGAAGGTCTGGGTGACGGAGAGTGCCGTGATCTTGTGTTATAAGATCTGGGTGAAGCGGCAGAGGAATTGGGCTGGCTACCGACAGACGGAGCAGCATGGTGAACCAGTGTTGCCTGGGCCACGCTGGCGCAATTAAAATGAGACGTGCCTTGTCCCGTCGGAACTTCAGCAGGACCTTGTGTATGAGGGGAAACGGAGGAAAGGCATAGAACAGGTGACGAGTCCATGGAAGGAGAAACGCGTCCGACAGAGATCCCGGTGCCAGGCCTTGAAAGGAGCAAAACTCCTGGCATTTGCGGTTCAATCGGGATGCAAACAGGTCTACATGGGGAAATCCCCACTGTTGGAAAATGGCATGAGCGATGTCTGCTCTCAACGACCACTCATGGCAGAGAAAGGACCTGCTCAGGCGATCGGCGATGGTGTTCTTGACACCGGGGAGGAACGACGCCACTAGATGTATCGAGTGGGCTATGCAGAATTCCCACAGTAGCATCGCCTCGTCGCAGAGGGGGGAAGAACGGGTCCCGCCTTGCTTGTTGATATAGTACATTGCCGTTGTGTTGTCCGTAAAGACCAAGACACAACGGCTGTGGAGGCGAGTTTGGAACGCCTGGCATGCCAGGCGCACTGCCCGGAGCTCCCTGACGTTGATGTGCATGCTCAGTTCCTGCAGTGACCAAAGGCCTTGAGTATGAAGAGCGCCGAGATGGGCCCCCCATCCAAGGGACGAGGCGTCCGTTGTCAGGGACAGGGTAGGATGAGGAGCCTGGAATGGGACCCCCGCACATACGTGGGAAGGGGTCAGCCACCAATCCAGGGATTGAAGGACACCCGCTGGAATGGTGAGTAGGGTATCCAGAGGGTCCCTGTGTGGGCGGTATCTGGAGTGGAGCCACAGCTGAAGCGGGCGGAGGCGGAGCCTGGCAAACGGAATGATGTGTGTGCGAGCCACCATATGACCGAGGAGGCGGAGACAAGCACGGGCCGAGGACATCCGAGAGGCCTGAAGGGCGTGGATTAGCTGCGTAAGGGCCTGGAACCGGAGCTGCGGTAGGTAGGCTCTGGCTAGGGATGAGTCCAGGGTCGCACCAATAAAATCCAACCTCTGAGTTGGAACTAAGGTGGACTTCTCTATATTGAGAACTAGGCCTAGGTGCGTGAATAAGTCCTTGATCTCTGCGACATGTTGCTGGACCGTGGCCTGCGAGTCCCCCCTGATGAGCCAGTCGTCCAGGTAGGGAAAAACGGAGATGCCGCACCGACGGAGGTGGGCGGCGACAACGGCCATGCACTTCGTGAACACCCTTGGGGCCGTGGAGAGGCCGAAGGGGAGTACCGCAAACTGGAAGTGTAGGTGAGCGATTGTGAAGCGGAGGAAGCGTCTGTGCGGTGGGAAGATAGCGATATGAAAATAAGCGTCCTTCATATCGAGGGCGGCATACCAGTCTCCCGGATCCAAAGAAGGGATAATGGTCCCGAGGGATACCATGCGGAACTTCACCTTCAGCATGTATGCGTTGAGGTTTCGCAGGTCGAGGATGGGTCGAAGACCTCCTTTGGACTTGGGGATCAAAAAATAACGGGAATAAAACCCCTTGCCCCGTTCTGCGTCCAGAACCTTCTCGACCGCTCCGATGGCTAGGAGCGAGTGCACCTCTTGTAAGAGGAGATGCTCGTGAGAGGGGTCCCTGAAGAGGGACCGGGAAGGAGGGTGGGAAGGTGGAAGTGAAACGAATTGGAGTTGGTAACCACGTTCCACAGTGCGTAGGACCCAGGCATCGGTGGTCAGCCGGGCCCACACTGGGAGGAAATAGGAAAGGCGGTTGGAAAAAGGAAGAGCTGGTATGCCGTCCCCGGGCGCATCTTCAAAAAGATGGTTTAGGCCCCGGTGGTTTCTAGGGGGTTCGCCCTTGGGACGGTTGGTTGCCAGGCTGTCGCCTACTTCCCCTGCGACCCCGTTGCCGACCAGAGTCCTGCCTGTAGCGAGGCATATAGTAAGGGCGGTTAAACTGGGGGCGGAACGGACGCCTCTGGGTAGCCGGGGTATGCATCCCCAAAGTACGGATGATAACCCTGTTGTCCTTTAGATTTTGAAGTCTGGAGTCCGTCTTTTCCGAGAAGAGTGCCTTTGAATCAAAAGGAAGGTCCTGAATGGTGTATTGAACCTCAGGAGGGAGCGTCGAACTCTGGAGCCAAGAGATCCGGTGCATGGTAACGCCCGAGGCTACAGTACGTGCCGCCGAGTCAGCTGCGTCTAAGGAGGCCTGTAACGAGGTGCGCGCTACCTTTTTACCTTCCTCTACGAAGGCTGCGAACTCCTGTCGGGAATCCTGAGGCAGGAGCTCTTTGTATTTCTCTATCTCAGCCCAAGTATCATGCCCGTACCGTCTCAGCAAGGCCTGCTGGTTAGCCACTCGGATCTGCAGGGCACCGGCAGAGTAGACCTTGCGACCAAGCAAGTCCATTCGCCTGGCTTCCTTCGACTTAGGAGCCGGGCCTTGCTGGCCGTGTCGCTCTTTGTCGTTGACAGACTGCACCACCAACGACGAGGGGACAGGGTGCACATACAAATGCTCATATCCCTTGGAAGGGACCATGTACTTGCGTTCCACCCCTCGGGCTGTGGGTGCAATAGAGGACGGAGTCTGCCATATGGTATCAGCATTAGCCTGGATAGTCTTTATGAAGGGGAGAGCTATGCGGGTTGGAGTGTCCGCGGACAAAATGGTCACTATCGGATCATTCACTTCCGATACCTCCTCAGCCTGGAGATCCATGCACAGTGCCACCCTGCGAAGGAGCTCTTGGTGCGCCCGTAAGTCAATTGGCGGGGGACCTGTCGATGACAACCCCGCCACCGCCTCATCGGGGGAAGAGGAGGAAGAAGAAATTCCGGGCATGATGGTGTCCCGGTCAGCGTCTGGAACCTGCAATGCTTCCTGCTCCAGAGGTTCCTGAACAGACTGAATACCTTCCTCTGCGCCCAATGGTGCCTCAGTGTCAACCGGGGGGCGGCTTACAGTAGCCTCCGGGATGCGTGACTCGTGTGGCACAGTACGCGTGATGGGTAGAGGAGCACCCTGGGCTTGGTGGTAGGCCCAAGGGGTCCAATAACCCCACTGATGAGGGTCCTGGTCCGCGTAATGGGAGTGATGCAAAGCTCCCGAAGGGACCTGAGGGTCATGGTCGTCGACGTAGTAGCTATCGGCGTGTGAAGAGGCCGAGGCGTGTCGAGAGGGCCAGGGTGGAGCAGATAACCCTTGCGCCGAAGTGCCCACGGAGCGCATTTCCCGCCTCTGTGGTGATCGATGCCGGGAGGCATCCCGATATCGAGAGCAGGAGCGAGAATGGGACCTGCGACCGGTACGGTGCCGGGAGGTCAACCGGGATCTCCATGACCGGTGCCAGGAGCGACTCCGCGAGTAGCGGCGGCCATATCAGTACCGAGAACTTGAGCGGTGCTGGGAATGACGAGTAGGAGAGCGGGAGAATGACCGGTGCCGCGAGTCTGACCGGTGCTGCGTAGTGGAGCGGTGCCGGGACTGCGATCGGGGTTGCGATCGGCGCCCAGATCGAGATCGGCGTCGAGAGCGTGAGCGGTGGCGGGAACGGGAACGGTGCCGGTCAGAGTCGGTGCCGGCAGGCGGCTTAAACATTGACAGCTTGCCCATGGAGCGGGGCGCCTGCACCGGCGGCGCCGGGGGCGGTGGCACAGCCGGGTCTGTCAAGGCGATAAGGTCCCGTGCCACCACGAAGGTCTCCGGAGTTGACGGCAGTGGAATCTCTACCGCGGCCGGAGACGGGGAGGCCACAGGTGCCGGGCTCGATGGCCTTTGAGGGGCCGGAGTCGCCGGTGCCGGCAGAAGCGTCTGCGGCGGAGCAACCGGTGCCGTGGCACGTTTCGGTGCCGGGTGGTCTGGACGGGGCGCACTCTGGTGCTTCGGAGCCGGCGGTGCTGTAGAGGCAGTGGCCTTTCCCTTCTTCACCTTCGGCGAGAGAGAGCATCTTTGGGCCGGTTTCAGTGCCGATGGCGCTTTCGGTGGCACAGCAGAGTGGCCCGACGCCGTGGCGGTGCTGCGAGAGTCCAGAGGGACAGCGGGCGGTGCCGCGGCCGGAGGGGTTAAGGCTGCCTCCATTAGGAGCTGTTTAAGCCTAATGTCTCTTTCCCTCTTTGTGTGAGGCTTGAAAGCCTTGCAAATTGGGCACTTAGTAGATAAGTGCGACTCTCCTAAGCACTTCAAACAGGAGCTATGAGGATCTCCTGTAGGCATAGGCCTGCGGCAGACCGAGCACGGCTTGAAACCCGGGGAGCCGGGCATACACTCCGGTCCCGGGTGCGGGTGGGGCTAACCCCCAAACCCGCTAACTATCTAACACTAAACTGATTTAAACTATCAAAAACAAGAAAACCTAAGCTAAGATATTAACTATGTACAAATTTTACAGAGAAAAACTATGAGGAAGCTAGGGAAGTGGAGGTCAGACAAGCTGCACTCCACTGTTCCAACAACCGACACGGGCGGTAAGAAGGAACTGAGGGTCGGGTGGGTCGGCTGAGGTATATATGCGGTGCTGTTATGGCACCACTCCAGGGGGTGCTCAGCCGACCCACTGGGGTTGCTAGGGTAAAAGTCTTCCGACGAACGTGCACGCGGCGCGCACACACCTAACTGGAATGGATATGAGCAATCACTCGAAGAAGAAACTCCTCATGTAAGACACTAGGCTGAGAAACTTCCTGGGGAAAGGGACAAGACAAAAGAACCAACCAGCACATCATCTGAGCCCTGAACCTCCTCCCTCATTAGGCAAAGCTTCCATAGACTGGAATGGTGATCAGATTCCAGGCAGAGAAGACAGTTTGTGCTGGAGAATCCTGTTCCCTGAGAGAGGAACTGTGGAGAGCACACTCTGAATCCTGCTCCTCTGCAAAAAAACTCACTGACCCTCTTCCCCTCAGAGCATTTCCCCTGGGGAAATGGGAGCACTGTCACAGAGTCACCGGGCGATGCTCTGGAACTACTCCATACGAAGACAGTCAGGACTCTGGGGGAGTATGCATCCTCTCTCTGAGCATACTGTCTCCAGGGCAAGAAGCTTACACAGCTTCGACCTTCCTGGGTCTGACCTCGGAGCATTCAGCATCCCCTTCCACACTGTGCGCTTCCCTCACTAAGTCCGCACAGGCACTTCCTGGGGAAGCCAGAGGGCCATGCACCCCAACTCTGCAGTCAGATGTGACTCTCAGCCACCCAGTAAAACAGAAGGTTTATTAGATGACAGGAACATGATCTAAAACAGAGCTTGTAGGTACAGAGAACAGGTCCCCTCAGTCAGGTCCATCTTGAGGGGGTTAGGGAGCCCAGAACCCGGTTCTGGGCCTCCCTCCATTTCCCCAGCCAGCTCTAAACTGAAACCCCCTCCAGCCCCTCCTCTGGCCTTTGTCTCTTTTCCAGGCCAGGAGGCCACCTGATCCCTTTGTTCTCCAACACCTTTAGTTGGCACCTTTGATGGGGGGGGGGCCAGGCCATCAGTTGCCAGGAGACAGGGTGTCGGCCATTCTCTGTGCAGTCTGCATCTCACCTGCCTAGGGCTCTTCAACAATCACACAGCCTTATCCCACCACCTAGATACTTAAGAAAGGCATAGGGGAAACTGAGGCACCCACACAGTATTCGGAGAAAACATTAAAAACATTCCCACTTCATCACAAGTAGCAACAGAGTGCATGAGCACATGTTCCTGTTTTGAGGAGACAGGCTGTCCTTTGCCAGAGAGTCACTCCTTGGTTAAGCATTGACTTGGCAATGCCTCTTCAGATGCAGGATGGCTTTAGAGAAGAATGGATACTTGTCTCTGCCATGCCTGAAGGAGATCATCCTACTGAATGGAGTTTTGATAGCCCTTCACAGATGGTGCCCAGGCCAACCTTGTCCCAGATCCAGAGGAGTTCCCCTCATATCCATCTGCAGTGAGGACCTGCATCATTGCTCAGAAGGAGTCAGTTGCAGCCCTGGGCTCCCTGATCTGTGTTTGTGTTGCTTCCTCTTTCTTTAACATCAAAATCCCTCACTTCCAGAACTACCTCAGCTTTCCTTCCTCTAACCCTCCTGCTTGAAGGCAGAAGAATGCAGAAGTGAGGCTTCTTCATTTTCCAGTTGGGCCTTGAGCTTGAGTGCTCAACCACAGCCATAGGATGAGTCCTTGGGTCTCTCCAGCACTGAGACCGTGGCAGTGAAGAGAACTCAGGACAACTTTGCTTGAGTCAGAGGCCATATCAGCCAACTCCCTGGGCACAAGTGAGATTAGTTGCTCCCGTCTCATGTGGGATTTATGTCCTCCATTGCAAATACAGTACACAGAGGAGACAGTACTCATTTGTAAGTAATGTAAAAGTGAACCTGTAGGACACAAGGCCTGCAGTTCTCTCCAGGTGTCTACTGATCCCCTCTGTTGGATGGGAAAGATCATGGGTTGGGAATAGCTGGCTATATGGGGAAGCTGATTTGGCACCTAGTCAAGGATTATGTGAAAACAGATTACATTTTGTATTTTAACTTTCCTCACAGTGCCCATCTCCACTGAAGAAGAGCTACATGCCACCTTTGAAGCTTTCAAAACCATTTGAGCATATGGTTGGGGTTCTTCATTCCCATCTACCACAAACATACATGGATTTTGTTCTGATTTACCAAACCTCCCTGGAGGTGCGACTAAGTGTAAATTCAGAGCCCCAGAGAATATTATGACAGATATCCCAGGTCAAGTGCACATTCAAGAGAGCAGAAATTCTGGTAAGAGGAACCTACTGATGAAATGTGAAATCAGTTGCTTCAAAGACTGAGCTTGCCTGGGTCTAATACCTGCAGCCATGGACTACTGACCAGCAAACCAGACCCTCCTTTGAATGAGATGCTGTGGCCAGGTAGCAGTAGTGAGTGCAAACAGGTACATGTGGTTACATTCAGCATAAGTGATTAATTGGTGACAACACGGATATGATAGCAGAGTTAGAACTACTTCTAAGCATTCAGAGACCTCCAGTGTTAACTCTTTCAATGCCTGCCAGCATGGGTGCAGGTGTGTTCAGTCATTTGGAAAGGTAGCTCTTGAGGAGACTGGCTGTGGAGGTGCTAGAAGCTAGAGGGAGCAGCAGTTACTGTCTTAACAACTACTAATGCAGAGAGACTGGAAACTATTGAGTTCCCCCGCCTCCAGGATAACTATTTCTCCCAAGCCTTTGCCATCAAACCCGTTGGACCATAAAGGCCCTATGGTGGTGGGGAAATGGGAAGGATAACTGCATGGAGGGAAGAGACCGGCTCACTGACAGGAGGGATGTCCCTACCTAACTTAACTCTCTACAAATAAAACTAGAGATACTAGTCATACTGTTATCTAAAGTCTGCTTATATTTAGCCAGTATGGGAATGGCATGCAAAACAACCAACCTTCCTCCCCCCCCAGAGGAGCTGGTCATGAAGGAAGGGTGACTGGAGCCTACTCTGCTCAGGATTCTCCATCAGAGGGGCACAGATTGCAGAGTCACTTGAAGGACTGGAGTCTTACAGATGTACCGGAGGCTCCTCAGTCATGGTGATCAAAAGTAAGTTTAGGGGGCTAAAGATAGTGATGAGGATTAAGCCTTCTTCCACTCTGGCAGAGCTCCAAACCACCACAGCATGTACAGTGATTCCCCATCCCTTAGTGCACAACAGAAATTCTTCTGGCAATTGCTCAGATTTCACTTTTGCTGCAACAGCTCTGTTGTGTTGCAGTAAGAGAAACTGGATTTCAGCAGGGCTAACTTGGTAGTGACTTTTTGTTTCTCTGAAGTCAGCTGCCTATTGCCTGCTGCCAACTTCTAGCCACAGAAGTCAAACGCCCTATCATTTGAAGAGTCTGTATTTCAGGCTGCAGAAAATAGACATCCTCATTTCCGAAAGGTCACGCCAGTGCTAGTACAAAAATGTTCTCAGTAAACAGTGAAAAGCCCCAACGTATTTTTTTTCTTTCAACATCAAAACAAGTCTATCCACACAAGCTCAAGTTTCAGCATTGCTCAGCTTCCCTGCCCTCTGCAGTGGGATGGGGTAAAGGGCAAGTCATCCCAACACCTCACCCCCCAAGCCAGATGCAGTTGCAATATGCACCATTTTACCAGCCAATTGGGGAAGTTGAGTTTTCAGAAATATGTTGTGGCTTTTGAGAAAAGTACTAACTGACAAACTCCCCAGCAATTTCATTCCTGCTTCAACCAAGGAGCGTGCCCGGCCGACACTCCTGCCCCATCTTTGAGGCCAGAGGCAATTGGGTCAATTATTTCAAACTCCCACTAAATTAGAGTGAACCCTATCAATTATACTGTTCCTTCCCTTCCCCATTCCTTGCACCATCCAATCAAAACTACCATGAGGAATGCTGTGCTTATGGCATTGCTCATACTGCAATGCTCCAGAAGGCTCATCTCACAGACTGAGAAATAAGCGATGGGGTAGAATATTTAAATTGGGAAATAGCTTCAATTTCTTGCATTTCAAGATATGCCATCCCCCTCCCTCAGCACTGGAGGGCACCCATTTCCTTCCCCTGTCAGAGTTGGCCCCTTTGAACTCCAAGTGAAAGCAAAGCTAAGGACTCAATGAGCCTCAGAAACTAAGATCTAGGGCTGTGCACTAGTCCAGCTATTCATATTCTGAGATTATTCAGTCATGTGACTGTATGGATTATTTCAGGTATGCAACTAAGAACTCATCACTGCTATTGTAATTCTGATTTACTAAAGGGCAAAAGCAATTCCCAATAAGAATTCCCCAGGAAACACAATTTAAAAAACCCACCTGTTTAATATTTGTAAAGTACTCTGGGATCCTGGGATGAAAAATGTCAAGTGCAAAATCCTCTTGTTATAGTGGATGAATATTTTTAGAAAGTTTGAGTGGCCATTTTATGAGTGGGGGGATATATGCATTTTCTGTTGTGAAAACAATCTTTATGATTAAAAAATCATAGCGATAGCAAAATGGCTGAAGTCTACAAGTAAGCAGTTGGGCATGGAAGTAGTCATCATAGCCTCGGTCTGGAGAAAATTGGTTTCAATTTGACAAAGCAGAGTGTTTGAAAAGTCAAGTCAAGCATGCACATCTTGCATGATAATGGTGAGTAAGGATCTGAGCCAGCTCCCATTCAAGTCAAAACAAACACCTGTAAGAGTAAAGCATTGTCCATACATCCACTCTGCAGGTGAACAGACAGACGTACGGAGAACTAAAACACGTAGACAGGATGACTTTCTGCACACCACAGGGCAATTCACTAGCAGTGTAAAACAGCGTAATGCTTAGTTAGGAAATGGTACACTCGGTACAATGCCACTCAAAGCTTGTCTACAGCAGGACAGTCAGGAAAGTTGAGATGAATCAAATAAAGCTGACAAAGTGGGTATTCACCCACGAAAGCTTATGCTCCAATACATCTGTTAGTCTATAAGGTGCCACAGGACTCCTTGTCACTTTTTACAGATCCAGACTAACACAGCTACCCCTCTGATACAAATAAAGCTGTGAAGCTAATGTGCATTAAATCCTTGTCAAGATTCTCTCGTTCATAAGTAAAGTGGATTTAGCTGGTTGTAGCTTAATCCTCCTATGACGAAGTGAGGGGTTTTCTTGGTTTTTCTGTGTTTTCCAGTGGGTTGCATGCAGAGGGAGGGGGACTCAGTGTCCCCGGGTGTTACTGGTTTAACGAGGTGAGGGGAGAGGGAGTTTGTTGTTACAGAGGACCGGAGAGGGAACTTGGGACCCTGGCCGATGGCCTGGAGGATGGAGACCCCAGCGACTGGTGACCTGGTGACCCGGAGACCCAGCTCAGGAGTCACAGCCGGTTCTGGCCAGTGAGAGGACAATGGGCTGCAATGAGGACCCCGGTGACCTGACCAGCCGGTTCCAGCCAGCAGAGGGGCCAGAGGAGGGCTGAGAGGAGAGGAGACCCAGGCCTTCCTGTTTTACAACCCTGTTTACCTGGAGAGAAGACAATGGACAGAGGCAGGGCTTGGGGCCGGGGATATCGGAGGCCCAGCTGGGAAGCAGGGGGGCTCGGGGCTGGAGAGGGGGAGCAAGCAGAGCCCCGCTGGATGCAGGGGAGACTGGGATGTGCTGGGCTGAGGGAGGCCAGGCTTGAGGCCCTGAGAGTTTCCTGTGCTGTGTTCAACTCTCAATAAACCCTCCTGTTTTATGCTGGCTGAGAGTCACTCCGGTCTAGAGAACAGGGTTGCATCAACCCCTTCGGGGGTGAGAAGGCCCGGGGGGTCCAAAGCATGTGGATTCCCTGAGGGGGCCCATGGCAGAGACAGACGTGCTAAGGCTCAGGGAGGTACGGCTCCTGGAGGTGGAGGGGCCTGACCCCGAGAGAGAGTGGACCCCCGAGAAGGGCTGTCTCACTGAAAGGGGTACCCCCCACGGGGCCATGAGTGGGCACAATCTGTGAGTCCATGACACCTCCTTTGAGGATGATTATGGTACTTCTGAATGAGAGCATCCAGACGGGTTTCAGTTACATGCATTGACTTAACAGCTTTAACTGTCTTAACTTGCCTGACCCTTCCCCTGTAGACAAGTCCTCAAGCAGGGATGCCACATATTGCACGTCTCTGTGACACTCATACGTTTGTCACCCGTTCCTGCAGCCCAGCAGAGAGGCTGAGTATTAGCTGAGCTTCACAAATGGCTTCAATTGCAGCTTGCAACCACAAGAGCCCACTGTAGTGCCTGCTCCCCTATTGCATCACAGCTGGGAAGGAGCTACAACAACCAGTGGGGAGAGGTCCAACCCCTCCCATCTTAATCCCAGCCAGTCCCTGCCAGCACCCAACCCAGCTTCCCTTGACAGCTGCCATATGGCCCTCAGCAGCTTCCCCCCCAACACCTGCAGCCAGTACCTAGTCATGCCTTCAGTTCCCCTCCCTGACATCCTCTCACCCCCAGCAACAGCTGCCAAGTTCTGTGCAGTACCATGTCCAACCCCTGCCACTGCCTGTGGCAGGATGCATTTCCTTTGAGCTGAAGCTTAAGGTCACTTGCAAACTGACTTGTTAGTTTGCATAAAATGTCTCACATGGAGTGGTGCAAGACTGGACAGCTCTGTTCAGGAAAGCTGTTCTGCCAATAAGGCTGGAGGGATGGATTTGCACTCAAGGGCTATCCTCTGAAAGTGTAGTTGTGGCTGGGGCTGGTTCCCCAAACTGGCAGGGGCTCCCTCTCTTCCCTCCAGTTGCTATCAAGCAGCCTAGTCCAATACTGGCTGGGCCTTTTCACTGTTCACTAGTGGTCCCAACCTAACTCACATTAGCTGGATGTGAGCAGCACATAAGCTGCTGGTCCTCTTTACCTTCAAAGATCTGCATAAGTCAGCTACCACTTGCATCTCCCCTTTCCTACTCTCTGCCCAAGCTTCTCTTCTGCCAAAATCAATTTAAGGAGACCGAGGGTATGTCTACATTGCACCAGGGAGCAAGCGTCAGAGCCCAGGCAGACAGACTCGCACAAGCGGGGCTTGAGCTAACGCGCTAAAAATAGCAGTGTGGACATTGCAACTCGGGCTCTTAAGCCCACCTAGCCTGCTGGGTCAGAGCACAGGTAGCTTGCCTGAGTGACTGCCCAAGCCACAGCATCGACACTGCTATTTTTAGTGCGTTAGCTCAAGCCGAGCGAGCTAATATGAGTCTGTCTACCTGGGCTGGTAGGCACACTCCCAGCCACAGTGTAGACATACAGGGCCCACTGCAGACCCAGGCAAATAGTTGATTCAAATTGTGAAGGGGGTTACAGCATGAGAGCATGGCAGCAACAGGAGCTGGGAAGCCCTTGAAGTGGCTGCAGGACCAAGCAAGTAGGGGAATGGAGGATGGGTGGAGGGAAGCAGTATCCAGATGGTACAAGCCTCCCCCCTCCACCAGAAATGAACTCCAGTATCCCCACGTCCTGCTCTGCTTGTCTCAACAGGGGCTGTGGGCCAGGTAGCAACAAGACACAGTGGTTGGGCAATGAGCTCTGGCTTGCTCTCTGTGGTCTGGAGGACTCTGCTAGCAACAAAAATGAACACCACTGTTCCTCCCATGGGATGCCCCACCCACAGTAGGTTTGGCAGCCTGTATGAGCCAGCCGTGCCAGACACTGGGAAAGGGTACCTACCATCCACTCCAGGCACACTGCACCGAGCTTAAAAATACACAGCACACAATTCCAGCAGCAGCTCCTCTCAGCCACCTACTCTACAGCAAACCAGGGAGTTTAGAAATTAAATCTACCCTCCCCACTACAATTGGCCATTCTCCCCAGTTTTGCCAACAGATTTGGGGTCAGGAAGGAATTTCTCCCCAGGTCACATTGGAAGGGACATTAGGGATTTTCCACCTTCCTCTGCAGCACAACTCACCTGCTAGGATCTGGGTAAAGCCCACCTAATCAATTCCCTGCCATGGCAGCGGCCTCAGGCATAGGAGCATCTGGGTCTCTCCTTTTCTCGGCCTGTGGCCACAACAGTTTAATCTGTGGACTGAAATGCTTTGATTTAGCTGAAGTTGTTGGGCTCAATGTAGGGGTATTTTAGTGGAATTCTCTGGCCTGTGTTATGCAGGTCATACCTGACGATTGAATGGTCCATTTTGGCCTAAACTCTATGACACCTCTCTTTTCCTTGTGCCTGGCAGAGGCTACTGCTAGGCACTTACCAAATGGTCTCCTTCAGAAAGCACCCAGACACACAGATGTGCATAGGATCCTCCAGCTCCAAAGCCCAGAGCCCACTTGGACACAAGGCCCAGTGATCTCTATAGGGGATTCAGAACCTAAATTCTGCAGCAGCTTCAAGTACATCCCAAAATGGGGGCTGGTTTGATTGCATTATTCACTTTCATATTTAATGCAGTCAGCCCAACTGCCACCGCCTGTTGGATATTCAACTGACTTCTTTTTACACTCCTTTCCCCTTAAGGTAGTCAGTGCACTGCAGGTTCTGTAATGACAGTGCACAGCTGCATGAGGGGAAAGGAGAAGCTACAGGATCTGGCAGCTGGGTTGGGGGCAGTTGGCACCCAGGAAAGAGTGGGAGGTGACTTGAGGTTCCAGAACAGCAGCTGGTCCACAGGCCTGTTCTAAAATCAGAAGGAGTTGTACTTCTTACCATAAACTGTAGGGCTGATGAGGTTTGTAAAACCCATCAATGCACTACTTCTACAACTGCAGGACAAGTCTTTGAAATGGCAAGGGAGCAACACCTTTTGCTGATGTGTTAACAAACCACAACTTGTCATCACCCCCATCACAGCTCTTCTAAATGGGGTATGCAAAGCGGGGCGACTAGGGGACACAGTGACTTTTGCGGTTGGCATGAGCTTCCACTTCCTCATCTTTGCTTTCGGTTCAGTTCTTTCCTGTTTCAGTGCGAGCAGCTGTCTGAACCAAAACCTCAGCCTGTTCAGCTTTGCAGAGAAGGTGCATGACAGCAGGCCACCCTCTGCTTCTGTGTTGGAAGGCCAAACAAAGATGGCAACATGATGGGAGGGTTGTGGTTGGGGTGGTTGAACAGCACCTGATTTGACCTTAACATACAAGTGGTGAAGTGGAAAGGAAAACATGGATGGTGGCTGAAGGCTGGGAGAAGAACATATACCTGGATTAAGAAGTCCCAGGACTTCTTGAGCTGGTGGTAGTGATTAGCAGGGGCCATCACTGATAGTGTCCCCAGCCACACCAGAAGCATCCTAAGAGCAGCAGAGGAGGGATTAACTGATTCATAGTAGATTGCTGCCACTGCTTTTGTGGAGCATTTTGTAGAAATTGCTGTCATACAGGACTCTTGGAAGGTCAGCACATCAAAGAGGACCTGCCAGATCTATGGAACAGCACTGGCAGAGGTGTTTCACCTGGCCTTGCTGATACACAAAGAAAAACTGATGCTGCTTGGATGGTGTTCAAAATCTGAGGCAGTTAATGGACATGGAAGAATCCAGTGGGAAGGAACAAAAAAACAAGGCAGGAAAAATCACTGAATGAGAAATGTAACCACAAAGGCAGAGAAAGGAGCTGCAACTGAAGGCTGACGCAAGAGGCAAAAATACTGAATGTCTACAGTATCGATATTACAAAAGCACTAGTCTAAGAAATACATGACAGGAAAGGTGATGCTGAGATAACACAGGAAGAGACTCACTAAGGGGACTATTTTTCTGCCAAGATCTATTTTAAGGGTTTCCTGTAATCCAAAGGTATTGGGGGGGACACCCCTAAGAATATATGCTCTATACAGAAGTAGTATTAGCATCTAGCTAACTGCTGGAACTGAAAACATATGGGTGTATTTCTAGTGGGGACATGCAGGGATTGGTTCTGAGCCCAATATTTAATTTTTTCAGTGATCTGGAAGAAAACCAAGTATTGCTGATAAAGTTTGCATGTTGTCAGATTGGTGGGGTGCTAAATAAGTGGCTGATACAGAGACAGCTGAATTACTTGGTACACTGGGCACAGTCAAACAACATGCATCTTAATTAGGATGTCAAGCAATTAAAAAAATTTATTGTGATTAATTGCATGATTAAACAATATTTATTTAAATATTTTTGGATGTTCTCTACATTTTCAAATATATTGATTTCAATTACAACACAGAATACAAAGCGTACAGTGCTCACTTTATATTTATTTTTATTACAAATATTTGTACTGTAAAAAAATAGTATTTTTCAATTCCTCCATTGCAAGTATTGTAGTGCAATCTCTATCATGAATATTGAATTTATGAATGTAGAATTGTTAAAAAACCTGCATTCAAAAATAAAACAATGTAAAACTTTAGAGCCTACAAGTCTACTCATTCCTACTTCTTGTTAAGCCAATTGTGAATACAAACAAGTTTGTTTGTTTACATTTGCAGGGGATCATAGAATATCGGGATTAGAAGGGACCTCAGGAGGTCATCTAGTTCAACCACCTGCTCAAAGCAGGACCAATCCTCACACAGATGTTTACCTCTGTTCCCTAAATGGCCCCCTCAAGGATTGAACTCACAACCCTGGGTTTAGCAGGCCAATGCTCAAACCACTGAACTATCCCTCCCCCCGGCTGGCTGCAATGTCACTTGAAAGTGAGAACAGGTGTTCACATGGCACTGTTGTAGCCAGAGTTGCAAGATATTTATGTGCCAGATACACTAAAGATTCATATGTCCCTTCATGCTTCAACCACCATTCCAGAGGACATGCGTCCATGCTGATAACAGGTTCTGCTCGATAACCATCCAAAGCAGTGCAGACCAACATGTTCATTTTCATCATCTGAATCAGATGCCACCAGCAGAAGGTTGATTTTCTTTTTTGGTGGTTTGGGTTCTGTAGTTTCTGCATTGCAGTTTTGTCCTTTTAAGATTTCTGAAAGCATGCTCTACACCAGGGTTTGGCAACCTTTCAGAAGTGGTGTGCCGAGTCTTCATTTATTCACTCTAATTTAAGGTTTTGCGTGCCAGTAATACATTTAAATGATTTTAGAAGGTCTCTTTCTATAAGTCTATAATATATAATTAACTATTGTTGTATGTAAAGTATATAAGGTTTTTAAAATGTTTAAGAAGCTGCATTTAAAATTAAATTTAAATGCAGAGCCCCCAGGACCAGTAGCCAGGCCCCAGGCAGTGTGAGTGCCACTGAAAATCAGCTTGCATGCTGCCTTTGGCACACGTGCCAGAGGTTGCCTACCCCTGCTCTACACCTTCTCTCTCTCAGATTTTGGAAGGCACTTCAAATTCTTAAACCTTGGGTCTAGTGCTCTATCCATCTTTAGAAATCTCACATTGGTACCTCCTTTGTGTTTTGTCAAATCTGCAGTGAAAGTGTTCTTAAAACAAACAACATGTGCTGGGTCATCATCCGAGACTACTATAACATGAAATATATGGCAGAATGCAGGTTATTTAAAAAAAAAAAAATCCTCCCCAAGGAGTTCAGTCACAAATTTAATTAATGCATTATTTTTTTTAACGAGCATCATCAGCATGGAAGCATGCCTTCTGGAATGGTGGCCGAAGCATGAAGGGGCATACGAATGTTTAGCAAAATTGGCACATAAATATCTTGCAATGCCAGCTACAAAAGTGCCATGAGAACTCCTATTCTCACTTTCAGGTGATGTAAATAAGAAGCGGGCAGCATTATCTCCAATAAATGTAAACAAACTTGTTTGTCTTGGTGATTGGCTGAACAAGAAGTATGACTGAGTGGACTTGTAGACTATAAAGTTTTACATTGTTTTTGAGTGCAGTTATGTAACAAAAGAAATCTACATTTGTAAATTGCACTTCCACGGTAAAGAGATTGCACTACAGTATTTGTATGAGGTGAACTGAAAAATACTATTTTTGTTTGCCATTTTTACGGTGCAAATATTTGTAATAAAAATAATAATATAAAGTGAGCACTTCAAATTTGTATGCTGTGTTGTAAGTGAAATCGATATATTTGAAAATGTAGAAAAAAATCCAAAAATAAATTTCAATTGGTATTCTATTGTTTAACAGTGCTTAAAATTGCAATTAATTGCAATTAATTTTTTTGAGTTAATCATGAGAGTTAACTGCAATTAATTGACAGCCCTAATCTTAATATACTGAAATGCAAGCTCATACATTCAGGAACAAAGAGCACAGGCTCTACTTACAAGATGAGGGACTGCACTCTGGAATGAATGCAGTCACTGAAAAGGATTTAGGGGTCGCAGTGGACAAACAAGACATCATGAGCTCCCCGGATGATGCTGTGGCAAGAAGGGTTAACATAATCCTGGGATATATAAACAGGGCAACATCAAGATATTACTTCTGCATATGGCTATGGTGAAACCTATGTTCAGGTCTGGGGTCAACACTTAGAAACAATGTTGAAAAAATTGGAAGAAGGTTCAGAGAAGAGCTACAAGAATGACTCATGGTCTGGGAAATGTGTTAAAGTCAAGACTAAAGGAGATCTGCTTAGCTGATCAAAGACAAGAGGCCATTTGATCATGGTCTAAGTACCCACCTGGGGAGAAGATCTGATACTAGAGCAGGACTCTCTCATCTAACAAAAGAGACTACAGCTCAGGATGTTGGTAAATGAAACTTACAAATTATACAGTAGATGGAAGCCTCTTAGCTAGTACAGGAGTCCCTCATTAAGTGTGATCAGCTACTTCCCTGTGCCCCCTCAAACGTACAGTGTGCCAGGAGTAACTTCCTTCCCGAGAGAGATGGTAATGGAGAGGGAACTTCTAATTCCAATGAAGTGAAAGCACAATTGGTGTCCTTTGCTGTGACAGCACTGCCCCCTGCTGGAAATAAGGCATAAATTTTTAACAAGTGAAGATAACTCACCATTGAACAGTTTGCACAGTAGCTTCCATGCAAAGTTTGAGAAATGTGCCTTGTATACTCTGGCTTTACTACAGCAGGGCCTTGTGCAATCTCTGAGCTACCAAATCAGACACATTGTTTAGAAAAGAAAATAACCCCTGCCCTGCTTCCCCCCACTCCTCCCTCCCCTACAGCCCGGACTCTCCCATTGCCAAAGAAACTTGGGGAGAGGCTTTGCAGACAGGATAGCAAAGCAGTTTGGTCTGGAATGACTGCATCTGAAATTTATCAAGTGTACTGACTTGCCAAATATTAAGGCAAATGTCAAAATGTTCTGTGTGTACCATGAAATGGGTCATAGGTTCCCATAGAAACTGATTAACTTTATCTGGCTTTACCACTGACAGGCATTTATTAAATGGATGAGCCTATTCCTGTTGTTCCTCTGAATAAATTGTATGTGGGTCTTGGGAAGCTGGTAGCCCAGGTAATATCTCAGTGACACACAGTGGCCGACTGACACGTCATCTTTGGAAGTTAAGATTGACCAAGAAAAGTCTGGCCACAAGTTGCTAAAAATGGTATTTTCTGCATTGACATACTAAACTAAGCTCAAAGTCTGAGTCTCCTCCTCTTTTGGCTGACTCTGCGGTATATAGGATGTGATGGAATTTGAGTTAGATTCTTATCAAACAAAACTGAACCTGTAAAGCAGTATGGCTTCCCTCCTTAAACTAAACAGCAGAATATCCTAATGTTCTGTGGGAGGAGAGAGAAATGGACAGAATATAACAAACTGAACTTATCTTAATTCAGTATTTCGAAAGGAGTAAAGACACCTTTACACCGCAATTAAACAGCCCCTTAGCCCAAGTCCCACAAGACTGATCAGCTGGCACTGGCCAGCCGTGGGTGTCTAATTGGAGTGTAGACAAAGCCTGAGAGACAGACCCCCCCACCCCCAACAGAGAAAGACTGCAACTAGTTACTTAAGAGAATAAACTAATAAGAGGAGCTAAGATACAGGTATAAAAAAAAAGAGAGCGGCATACAGAAAGTAAGTGAGGGTCTCTTATTGACCCTTTTAGCAAAGAGCATGGGGACCATGGGAGTAAAAGGAATGTCTTACCTGGGGAGCATGGCCATTGTTTCTACTTCCCTCACTGTTAAGTTGGTTTAATCTCTCATTCTCCAAGTCTTTTCCCCTTTCTGCAGTGACAGCTGGGCCCTCTGATGGTTTCTCGAGACAAAGGGGAGCTCCCACCTTTGGCCCAAGCTAATGAAGCAGGCATCTGATCTGGCCCGAAACTCCCTCTGCTTTTCTTTCTCAGGCTACAACCTTTGCTTCTCTCTGTGGATACATCTATGCTACAAGCACTACAGTGGCACAGCTATGCTGCTGTGGTATAGATACTAAAGCAACAGAAGGGTTTTTCCCCATTGTTATAGTAAATCCACCCGCTTTGACAGGGGGTAGGAAGGTCAACAAAATAATTCTTCCATCAATTTAGCTGCATCTGCCATGGGGATTAGGTTGACCTAACTACATCACAGAGGGCATGACATTTTTCACAGCCCTGAGCAATGTCGCTAAATTGGCCTAAATTTTAAGTGTAAACCAGACCCGAGATGTCTCCATCTCTGGATCTCTACCCAGATTATACCCCCTCCTCAGGGTACTTCAGGAAAACCTGGTGTCAGGCTCCAGTTCTGGCTACTTGAAGGTTCTGTGATGATGCCCAAGTGACCTTCTCTGACTGGTTGCTGTTTAGGCCTCTTCCCAGCCTTTGACTGGAGAGCCAAAGCTCCCCTACCTTGCTGTCTCCTGCCCTGAGGTAAAGGAGCTGCTTCCATACTGCCCATCCTCCCAGCACTTCTTGATATGAGGCCTACAACTCCCAGAATGCCTCTGCTTTGGACTGACGGCAGGGCAGTGTTGGACCTGGAGTCCATCTTATGGGACATATAATCAAGTCGAAGGCAGCCAATTTAAAACAATGCACAATTAGCATTTGGAATGCATTGCATTACATATTAATGTCAAAATCTTAGTATTAAAAAAAATTGAGAATGTTTAATGAGAACATGCAGAGTTCAGTTAACCGATCACAAAATCAGAAAGGGCATAAACACTCAGGCTTCATAGTATAAACTTACTGACAACTGCTGGGGGAAGGCAAAACCTTTCCCCCTTGTGGTTGTAGATTATTCCACAACCATCAACTTCAGGGTTTCCTGTAACTTTCTCTGCAGCATCTGGCACTGATCCCTCCCACACAGAACACTGGTCTGAGGCACTGTCACACTACAGGGTACTGTAGCTGCATCCTGTTTTTAAGATGGTCTGCACCTTGGAAAGGGCTAGGAACAATATTTTTAAAAATGAGAACAAATTCCGAGTACAGTTCTATCGCAAAGGATGGATTCTTCAGCAAATTCAAAGCCATGGAATACATAGGGCGCTGACTAGCTTGCTGTATTAATTAAGACTCAGCTTCTCAGGGCCGAGACCTACCTAAGTTGCAAAAAACTACACAAAATATCTGCAGCTGCATACATGTTACCTCCACATGCATTTATGGTCACAAAGGCAGGCCTTGGGCCCACCTGTAACAGGTAACATTAGAAGCATTCCTGCTTTCCCGCTAGGGGCTAGAAAAGGACAATGGCATTTGCCAAAATCGACCCAACCTACAGGTGAAAAATTGAGCCCAGCCCCAGGTGAAGGGCATGTTCCACTCTAGGTATAAGCCTACTCCATTAATACAGCATTTACCAAGTGGCCTTTGCCCAGTTCTACCCCAGGACAAATTCGACCATGAGAAGGAAGGAGAGGGTGTTTTATGAAAACACTGTACATATAGACAGGAAACTCCACACTAAAAGCAAATGAACTTTTGCAAGTGTTTATTTCACTGTGACACTGGGGCTGCAGCAGGCAACTGCTCACTGAGCTGCCATTCACTGCAAGAGTTTTTTACTCCCTACAGGTCATTACAGAATCTAGATGTGGTGTCTGCTCACCTTTCAGTACCTAAGTTACACACAGACCTACATCACTTGTACATTCATCTGTCAGGGACACAACTTAAGAATTTAAAAGCACAGCTCTCTACAAATAAACAAATGGAAACATCATGCAAAAATCAGAAGATGAGACTAACTGACAGATCAGGTTTGCAAGTAGATCGGCAGACAAATTTTAGCTGCCTATTTGCCTGCCCGCAGGAGGAAGAGAGGGGAGTCACTCAGGCTTCTTTTCGCTCCTATGCCCTACCTTACTGCAGGAGACCATCTTGGTTACAGCTTATACTTTCAGAGTTGCAGCAAATTAAGTGTTTTCTGAAGGTGCGAGGAACTTTGAATTTTTCCTTCTGTTCTGTCTGTTCTATGAGAGTGTTCACTTGCTAGATAATGACAGAAACAGACACCTTATTGAGGAAAAGGTGTGGGATGCCTGCACAGAGCTTTGATTTAAAAAACTAAAGCCTAATAGGCAAGACAAAGTTTCTAGCACTTGGACCAAAAAACAAAATTTTTAAAAAAAAAAATCACATCATGATGGAACTATTTACATTGTTTAGTGAGAAACAAGTTAAGAAATTAAATGCTGTAGCCCCACAAAATGAATTTATCTTCAGCTACAGTTAGATCTTGCCAAAAGAAGTGGAGAGAGGTTGCCCATAGGGAGAACAGGACATTAACAAGGGATCGTAGTTTTTAAAACTCTGTACTATTCTCTATAACCAAACTCATCGAAACTTGAAACAGAAATATTTCTTTAAAGAAATGTTCTACTTTTTCTTCATCACATACACTGGGCTGTTTTTGTAGGGTAGTTTGCAAGTGCTGGAATGCTAGCGGTAGTGATACACTTGTTTGAGGAATAAAAAACGTTTACAGAGGGGAAAGAAATAATGCAATGATTCTGAAGAATGACAGATGGCAGGAAAACAGAGATGAAATTGTTTGCATTGTGCCTGGGCCAGTGCCTTTTTAATTACACCAACAGACAGTTCTGAGTCACGTTAAAACAAGCGCTTATACACAACTGCCAGGAAAGTGAGATTTACAAACGAGTAGTTTAATTTTGTAGGAGTCAGTTATAGTTGCCTTTCACTGTCTCTCCTAAGACTAAATATAATGTAATTTTAAGGCATAATTTAATATCCATTTATTCCTAAAGCAATTGAAAATTTAACAAGCAAAGATGTCAGACAATGAAAACCCAACAATAGCTAGTTTGACAAGGGTGAAAGCCATTACAATATGTACAGTGCAGAATCAGCCTTCAAACAAGGGAGTCTTGTTTTAAAAAAGCAAATGCAGACCCAGATTCTAGAAAAGCAAACATTGCTGACACAAGGAATGTTCATTAGAGTCCATTTCCCACTAGAGCTACTTTTTAAAAGGGAGGAAGAAGTGACTATTGCCAGTACTGCCTGATTAGGATAAACTTCACTGATTAACAGCTCCAGGACACATCAAACAGCACTGTTAACGAGTTCAGTACACTGGGAGGCCACACTCTACAGAGTCCCTAGTGTTTAGTGCCTCATAGGAAAAGCCTCTAGTCCACCAAGACGACTTTATACCTATGATTAAGATTCACTAAGCAGTGTAGTACTCAGGTATCATTTTCAAGACACACCCTTAAAGGTGACAGTCCTGTGTGGATTCTAATGCACATCCCCGTGAACAAAGTGTGCTGCACACATACACCTGCCATGCTACAGGCTCTCCCTCTCCAGTGACTGCCAACATCTCACAGCCACCAGAACCTCACATAGACTATTAACATGATAAAAAACACAGCTACAGCTGCCAGTTTGGCATAGGTGGAACGCATGTTAAGGTACTTTGCATCCTGACGGTACTTCTTGGACAAACTGGACAAGTTGTTGGCCTTGGAATCCAAAGCTGTTAAGGAAGAGAAAGTGGAAGCAGATTAATTGCAGGATTAACAGTAACAAGACACTCCCGCCGTATTGTGTTCATAGATAATTGCAGCAGCTCTATTGGAGCTTTATCTGATTTACTGAGCATCCTCCATTCCTCATCTTCTGAAGGATTCCTACATTAAGCTTGTTAGCCAAGCCACAACACAATGCAACAAACTGTTTACCTCCCCAAACAGAAGAGACAACGGTAACTTCACTAGCACATTCAAAACACTAGCACACATCACTCCTGTCCTTGACACACACCACCAACATTCATCTTCACAGGACAAGAACAGCCCCAAGCCCACAAGGGGCTTTGGCTCCTCCCAAAGTAGGGTTACAAATTGCCAGATGGTTTATGATTAAGGTTGTGATTCTTTCACAGAGGTCACGGATTCCGTGACTTTCTGCAATCTCCACACCTTCTGCAGCGGCTGGTGTGGCTGACTTCAGGGCCACCCCATGGCCAGCTGCACCTGCCACTGCTGGAGTGACCACCGGGGCCAGCTGCTCTGGCAGTCCCTGGGGCCAGCCGCACCGCCTGCTGCTTGGGAGGCCCCAGGCAGCTGGCTCTGAGGATTACTAGAACAGTGGCCAGTGTGGCTGGCTCTGGGGAGCACCCAAGCAGCGGTCCGGGGGCAGCTGGAGCAGTGGCCCCAGGGGTGCTCAGAGGCCATCTGGTGAGCAGTCCCCAGGAGCAGCGGCCAGGGGGCAGCCAACCCCCAGCACTCAAGCAGGGTCTGAAGTAGCAGTAGAGGTTTAGTCAGGTATTTTTGTAAAAGCCATGGACAGGTAACGGGCCGCAAATTTTTATTTATTGCCTGTGTCCTGTCCATGACTTTTATACCCCATACTAAATCTTAGCCTTATTTATGATGTAGATCAGACAAATGAAAATGCACTTTCAGCCAGACATACACACTACAAGGCAATCTTGATTCAGGAGGCCCTCTTTGCCACCCAGTCTCAGAATTTTTCCCTCAGCCATCTTCCGCCTGCCAGCCTCAGAGAGAGGAAGGAGTTTCAAAAGCTGAACTCCATGTACCTGAGAGTGCCTCTCCTCGCTGTAAGACTTCTTCAATGTTGGCCACCATGATTCTCTGCACATCCTGTAACTCTGTATTGATGGAGCCTAAGTTCCTTCTTGCCCGGCTGTCAATGTAGAGTTTTTTGGTTTTCTGGATGTAAGTGTCTGGAACAAAAGGTGGTTGTCAACATGGAAAACTTTTCCTCCCAGCACTTCCTGCCTGCCATGCGGAGAACATCCCTCGAGCCAGCCTCCACCTCTTTCCCTCCAAAACTACACCCACCACCACACCTCTTACCCTGCTCTGAGTAGATCCCAACCACCCAACCTCATGACAGCATAGCCCAAGGGCAATTTAATAACCCCTTCCTCCCCTGACAGACACAAGGAGCACTGATGACTTGTTTTAGAGCACGCTGCATCCTGCGTGCCTTTACCAGGGACAAAGCAGTTGGCAGGATGGGTGACCTTTGGACTTACAAGAACAGACCACCCAAAAGAGGACATGTACATCTGAAGCCAATCAGCTCAGAGGTTTCCTCAATGCTTAATGAGTGTTGGCTCCACCATGCTTCACATCCACTTCCCACCCCTCTCCAATGCTGCCATAAAAGTACAGCTGAGGGCTGTTTTGGAAGTCCCTACGTTGTCCAGGTGACCTCAAGTGAGAGGAAGTTTGCTGGTTTGCTTCCCACCCTTTAACACAATCAGGGGAGAACCGCTGCCTAGAGTAACAATAGGCTGCCAATGGAGCATGAGCATCCAGTGCTGTCTATCTTTTTCTGGGCTAACCCAGTGCAGAGCATTGCAGAGAGAGTGAGCAAGGTGCACACGAATGCTAACAAGAAAAAGCCAAGACTTAAAAGCAGAAAGTTGGATTGTAGGAAATTTTCCATTTCCCCTACTATTTCTCCATTCACATACCTGGCATTCCTGGCTCATAGAGAGCACCAGATTTCTCCACTGTCAGTGGTAAGTTCCATGGCCTGAGCTGGGAGAGGCCAATGTGGCCAAACAAACAGGATGTTTATTAATTAGTCTCAAGGGGAAGGACCTCACCGAACTCAATGAAGGAATAAGGCCTGGAGACCGTCGGCACCTTCTTTCCATGCTGTTCATCAAACTCGGAATGCAAATCCTCCAGATATGCAAAGGCCAGCTTCTTGGGGAAGGTGGCCTCACACAACACCAGGTAACACACCCCTTTCTCAATAACATAGCTGGAAGAGAACAAACCAGACAAATTTTAACCCTGCCCCTGTAAGACACCACTTTTCCCTTTCCCATATTTCCTTCTCTATGGTGGAGTGTTCCAGCCTTTGGGTTAATTATTATACTACACACAAAAGCATACCAGGTATCGCACAGCAGGCTTCATACGTGTCTCCCCAATACTGGGATACCCTGTCACTGCACTAACCCTTTCCTTTCCTCTGCAAATACCATAATCTCCATCTATTCACCCTCCTAGGAGAATTTATATGAGACATCATATTGGATGATTGGCTGAAATACAGAATCCTAGGGCCTGACCCTGCAAAGTCATGAGAGCACGCAATGCCTGGCAGGTTGGAGCCCTTAATGAGGAGTGGGGAATGACTCCTTTCAGCAAGTTCACCTTACCAGGACATCGTAAAGCATTTTTATTTGGACTTCATAGCTACGAAGGCAGCTGAGTTGGCACAAATCAGCATACTACAGTCTAGCTGTAGCATCCCCTGCTAAGATGAACTGTTTGTTTGGGATGGATATTGTAGTCTAAGTTTCAGGTTCTCGGTGCATTGCTTAGGACACAGTTACTCTACTGAAAGTACTATGACTGAATTTCCACAGTTTTACACGTTAGACTTAAAATGAAGCCTTTCTGAATGCCTTAGTTTCTCTTTTCCTTTCCCTAACTACAGTGTTATTGAGGCTTCAGATCCTGGGTTCAATCCCTGCCAAAGGCTTTTAACTTCATTTTAACAAAGTTTTGCCTGGGAATTTCCTTAGTGTTTTTGGTTGTTGTTTTAAAAAGTCCTGACATTGGATTTAGCAGAATAAGGGACATTCCCCTCCTCCTGTTGATATTCTGTCATCTGAAGGAGGCAGGCACTATACTCCCATGCCCTTTCTGGTAACAAAATGGCAGATTAAATTCAACATTGGTAAGTGCAAAGTAATGCACACTGGAAAAAATAATTCCAAATGTTGGGTTCTAAATTAGCTGTTCTCACTCAAGGAGGATCTTGGCATCACCCTGGACTTCTGCTTAATGTGCAGCAGCGGTAAAAAAGCTTAACAGTATGTTAAGAACTATTAGGAAAAGGAAAGAAAATAAGTCAGATATTATCATAATCCCACTATATAAATCCACAGGGAGAGAAGACTATTGTGGCATCTCCTACAGAGATTCAGAACTGCATCAATCCCCTGGCAATCATCAGATAGGTGATCAGCCCTGCACAGCCTTAGGAGACTAGTTGGGGCACCCCAAACTCCACCCTGGGTGAGTCTTAGGCATAGGACTCCATTTCCCATACACAACGTCTCACAGAGGGAAGCTGAGAAACAGAAATGCTGCTTGCTCATGGGCCGCTGGGACTTCACGTTTTGTTATCTGACAAGAAAGTGTGATTGTGTCAATAATTTTCAGGCTGTGGCCTCATTCACATGTAGGTTAAGATGAAATATACTAGCTGGTGTAACTGCTTAATGGCACTTTGCTCCATTCCACTTGTTTTGTTTTTGACTAATGAGCCAGGGTTTAATCCCCCTCCCCCCACCCCTTTTTTAGTGTCTATCTATCATTTGTTCTTGCAAGTTTAGTTTTGTCCTTACTTTAGTGTCAGTTTGAGTTCCCATGCCAGAACAGAGAACATGTATTTTATTTCTAATTCAAGAACAAATCCGATTGGATGAAATCCATTGGATTTTGAGATTTAGATCTGAACATACCAAATAGCACTTACCAACCCCTCCACTAACTAGTGCTGCCTGCTGTTGAATGCTCACTGTGATTATGTCTATTACCATGTTTGTTCCTCTTCCAGCCAGTAGTACAGCATACCAGAGAGGGCTGAAAGTCACCTACACTGGATGCAGATATAATTGAATGGCCCAAGTCATGGCATCCAAGAAAGCACATGTGTGTGTTTGGGGGCTTGTTTTAATTTAAATAATTGTGGAAAACTTGTATTGTAGCACCACAGTGATACAAGACAATGAGGACATAGTCCCACCAATAAGAATATAACCTCTAAGGCAGGTTGCCTAGGGGTTCAAAACTTTTATCATGCATATGCACTATTGTGGATTTATTGGCAATAAATGTAACTTGTAAGTCACCTTTCCTTTTCTCTTTACTTAAACAGTGTGCTAAATCACTACATATAGGTGTTATTTGTACACTGAAAACAGAATTGGCCCATTATGGCAATCACTAGGCCGCTGTGTGGAATCAAAGTTTTGAAACCATATAATAGCCTGGTAAACCTGGTATCCATATGCTCAACAGCAGCTTCAAGCATACAGATCTGATTTTTCCTCAGCTTAGCCTCTAGAGACCCAGAAATGTTTAAATCCTTCAAATTTGCCACATTCAAGAATTAATTTTTGGACAGAGAGGCCAGGATTATCTGTTTTTGTTGCACTCCCAACATGGCACTTCCTAGCTTTAGTAAAAAGCCTCAAACAACAATGGAGTTCGCCTTGAACAGTAAGAGTGTAGTCATCATTGTCCACAACGGAACAGAATATACTCACAAATTAGCTTTTTGATTTCCCTAAGAAAGCCCCTAACTTGTTCTACATCAGTCCATGACCCAGTTTCTACAGTATGTTCCAAAACAGTGCTAGCCAAACCATCATTTGTTATCCTTGTCTTCAGTGTTCTGGTCTGACTAGCAACCCAGCACACATACTGGATCCCTCCCAGCATAACTCACAGTTACCTCAAAACATTATCAAGAGCTTGAGCAATCCATAATCTTTCAGGATCCAAAGAGCAAAATGAGAAAACATTTTAAAACAAAAACTTTTAAGATAGGGATAATCTCCTATGAGGCATATAACAGCAAGCTAGAGTACAATATCTTCTCTTAACACGGTCTCCTGTCATATGCACAACCGCACCATCACGCTTTAGGCCAGCCGGTTTTGATCTGAGCTCTCTTGCCTTGCTCTCCATTTTTCCCAGAGCTGTTTTTACTCCCTTTGTGATATTAGCTGTTTCAGATTCCAAGTTTTCTATATCAGTAGAGAAAGCACACAGATTTCCAATGCCGCATAGTATTGCCAACCCAGATTAACCGTAATATAAATTTTCTCACATAACGGCTTGATTTCTCAACTTTAACACTGCATTAACACTTTTTTGGCATAAATTTTAACACAGTATAAAAGCATGTAATTAGCCCTTTTTGCAATGCACATATGTAAGGGGAAAGAGATACAGTTGGCCACCTTTAACTTTTTGCATTCTTGGTTTCTGAAGGTTTATCTGTGCAACCTTAATTAATATACTTTTGGAATTTAATTTAATATTTTATATTTATTTTAAGAAAGAGAAAAAAAACACTTCTTTAAGAGCCACCAGCTGGCAAAGGCCATGGGTTGCCTTTCAATGAAACTAGTAATCTGTGTATTTAAAGACTTACAACACTAATCAGCCAAAGGTCAGCTAGTAACTAATTTCACAGCAGACTGCATACGCACTTATCACCTGCATACCTATCAGTGTGTATACTCACATGCCATGATAACGGTAACATAGTGTACACCAGGCCTGAGTTGGTTGTAAGGCTTTTTTACTTTAATCTCCAACATTAAAATGGCCGAAGAAAATTCTTCAAACTTGGTTTTGGGTCTCAGTGAGAGCCAAATTTTCTTCAAAATTTGTCAGTTTTAAGGCTATTCATATTAACACCTCAGCACATTTGGAGAAGTGCACATTCCACTTTGCTCCACAACAGCTGTCATGGCATTTTTTACTCTACACTATGTTATTTTCAAGCAGTTAGAACTTCAGTTAACGAAGAACAGTTTTTTCCTCGGCCAAGCTAATGCACTAGCCTCTAAATAGGACTATTTTAGGCCAAATCTCAAACATCTTTTTTTTTTCAGCATTATCAAAAGTTTCATTAGAATTTTTGTTTAAAACTAAAACTGATTTTTATTGTTCATCTGTGACTTTATGTCTCATCCTAAAAATGGCACCAGCAGCAATCTGCACCCCTTAACACAGGGGTGGGCAAACTGTTTGGGCTGAGGGCCATATCTGAGTGGGGAAATTGTATGCAGGGCCGGGGCAGGGAGTGCAGGGTGTGGGAGGGAGTGCGGGTGTGGGAGGGGGCTCAGGGCAAGGAATTGGGTCAGAGGAGGTGTGCGGGGTGTATGGGGAGCTCAGGGAAAGGGGTTGGGGTGTAGGAGGGGTGCGGCGTGCAGGAGGGGGCTCAGGGCAGGGGTGCAGACTGCGGGAGGGAGCTCGGGGCAGGGGCTGGGGTGCAAGAGGGGTGTGGCAGGGGGCTCAGGGCAGGGGGTTGGGGTGCACGGGTGCAGCAGGGAGCTCAGGGCAGGGAGTTGGGGTTCAGGAGGGGTGCAGGGTGTACGAGGGGGCTCAGGGCAGGGAGTTGGGGTGCACGGGGTGCAGGGTGCAGCAGGGAGCTCAGGGCAGGGAGTTGGGGTGCACAGGGGTGCAGAGTGTACAAGGGGGCTCAGGGCAGGGAGTTGGGGTGCAGGAGGGGTGTGAGGTGCAGGCAGGGGCTTATGGCAGGGAGTTAGGGGGCGGGGTGCAGGAGGGGTTCGGGCTCCAGCCTGGCGCCACTTACCTAAAGCGGCTCCGGGGTGGCAGCGGCATGCACCGGGGGCAGGGCAGGCTCCTGTCCTGCAGGCCTGCCTTGTCCCCGGCCCCGGCCGCTCCAGGAAGTGCTGCGGCCCCTGGGGGAGGGTGGGGCGGAGTGCTCCGTGCCCTGTGCCCTTACCTCCCCCGAAGTTCCCATTGGCTGCGGTTCCCCATTCCCAGCCAATGGGAGCTACAGGGGGCAGTGCCTGTAGGCAAGGGCAATGTACAGAGCCCCCCACTCGGGCACTGCAGGGGCGTGGTGCCAGCCACTTCTGCAGAGAAGCGCGCGGCGCCACAGGAGGCAATCCCATGGGCCAGATCCAAAGCCCTGAGGGGACAGATCTGGCCTGTGGGCTGTAGTTTGCCCACCCCTGCCTTAACAGCTGGCTGAAGAACTGCTTCAATGCTGACTCACAGGGCAAAGTGCTCCTCCCCTGCCTACTCACCCACAACACTTCCAACACCCCTCATCTGCCCCTCTAAGATCTCCCAGAGAAATACTGCACTTGGCTGAATTTTCTTAGTTTAACAGCTCTGACGAGATCAAAGCCACTGCAAGGTGGTTGTGATCCATAAATAACTGAGACCAAAAAACTGGATAGCCTTTTTTGATATAGTTATAAGTTTGGTAAGCAGAGAGAGCCACGGACACTACATAGCAAGAGCTTTACTATGATTTAGATATCATCGTCCCCAGGCATCTAAGTGGAAGTCAGAATGATGTCTGGATAATATTGTGGTATGGAAACAAATGACTGACAGATTGACTGCAAACTGGAAAAAGGTATCAAGCAGCATCTTTGGGAATAGAAATTCTCAACACAGGAATTGTCTGACTGGATCAAACCAGTGGGCTACCTAGTCCAGCATCCTATTGCCAACAATGGCCAGCACCAGACTGCTTCAGGGAAAAGTGAAAAAACGTGAAAAAACCTGCAGTAAGTGATTATGAGTAAACCTATCTTGAGGAAAGCTGCCTCCTAGGTCCCAACTATTAGAGACTGGCTTTGTGCCATGAGGGTGCTTCCAAACAAGGGTTTTTAAACTCTAGATATTTTTACCTGTACAATTTTTTTAAATCTTGCTACCTTCTTGCCCTCAATGAGATCCTGTGGCAATTAATTGCATTGAAAACAATTTCCTTTATCAGTTTTGACATTGCCACCTTTTCGTTTACTTGGCTGTTCCCTTGTTTTTGTGTTATGAGAGAAAGTGATTAGAGGTGCCTCTACCATCTCTATAACTTTCATCATTTTGTATACTTTTATGGCCCCTCTTATTAATCTTCTCTCTAAAGGTAGCAAGTCAAATGTTTTCAATCTTTAGTTTAAAACCTAGGAGGTGGCAGAGTTAAAATTATTCCCTCCAATGTGCATAGCTTTGAATGTGTCAACATTTCACTTCAACTGCCACTGTGCTGCCTAGCTTGGTAAGGTCCCTCTGAAGTACATCAGTCTTCTCAGGTCTTAACCTACATGATGTTGTGTTGCCTGCAGATTTTGCCAGCTCACCGCTTACCCTGAGCAAGTCTGCTAGAACTATGTTGTACATCAGTAAGATTTGCAGATGACCCTAACTTAGAAGGGTTTACAATGAAAGCAAAGGGCAAACATCATGGAAGGTTTTAGAGAGAGACAGCAAACTCAAAGGGATGAGTTAAATGCAGCTAAGACACTTCGGGATAATAATACTAGACAAAACTGTATAAAATATGGACAATGCTTGCTGGAGAGCAGAAATGCTGAGGAGATTCAGGGAAATAACGAACAACAAATTAGATGAGCTCGCAGTGCAAGGCTGATACATGAAAGATATGCCATAGTGGAATGGAAAGAGAAGAGAATCTTGTAAAGGAAGAATCAACTGTGGTAATGCTAACCTAAGTATAGGTGGGATGCCCCACTATTAAAAAAAAATATTGATAAATCTCAGAGAATCCAAAGGACAACAGATGCTAGAATGATTAGTAGGCACAACCTGTAGAGAAAACTTAAAGGGAACCAAATATATGCACTCTACAGAAAAGAGAGTGGCAGAATACAAGAACTGGATTGGAATGCATGAAGTCTAACAATGCTAGAGAAGAAACGAAATTTTAAAATGATTGAAAGGATATAAAAGGAAACCTGTGCTCAGAGAGTGTGTTGTTTCCCATGGTCTGGTGGGATGACTCTTGCTCTTCTCTGGTGGCCCAATTTCTAGTATACCTCCAACGTCTCCTGGAAGTACCTTTCAGTTTTCTATAGATGTAGGTTGGAATACCTACATTTTTCACCTTAATCTCTACAGCATGTTATACTTACTGGAAAGCCATGGATCCTGCTTCTAGGGTGCATCTGGTAGGCGACTGTTCATTCAACTTCCGGAAAAGTTGTTTAGCTTGGCTCTGATACTGCTGCAGGTCCCGACCTGACTGAGAAGGGAAAAAAGTCTATTAGGCATGGTTCTACCATATGGCAGAATGAACTGCAAAAAATACAACAACCTCTTAAGGTATAGACAGGCCCTTTCCCACAAGGAAACTAACATGATATCCATAGCTAACCTCAAACAGTTTTTACCAGAATTGGATCTGAAGTCAATGCACACAGTCAAACTAAGCGGTAGGTGCTGGTAAATCTCAGGAATCTACCGCTGATGAATATCTCAGTCCCCATTTAGGAGGTCTCTTAGGGAGTTTTGTTTTGTTTTTTGTAGCATCTCTTGTGGAGGGTCTTGGTCCAGAGAAGGTGCTTCAGTCTCTCTGCCCTGAGGGAGAGGGGAAGAGTTCATGATTCACAGGGTATGTCTATACTGCAGTGTCAGCCCCAGGTTTGAACTCAGGCTTAAGCCTACCCGACTCCCATCTGTCTACACACAAATCGTGCCAACTCAGGAGTTGGACCCTGGGTCCCAGTACCCCACGGGTGAAGGGTCCACGTCTGAGTCAAACTGGAAAACAGGCTTCAAGCCCTATTACTTTGCAGTGTAGACACAGCCCTGCTAGATTCACGCTCTTCCAAAAATGTCCTACAATCCCACAGGCCAGCTTTCTTTGTCCTCTGGACAGTCAAGTTTTCCCACATGGCACCATGAACAAAGGGGTAGAGTGGACACACATTTTGGGAGGGTGCTAAGAAGTCTGGGATAAAGGTGGCTGAACTCAGACCAGCATAATGTAGCGTGGATGGTGGAGCCCCAAGATGGTCAAGTCTCAGTTAACAAATCCTGGGTCTGCTAACTTAAATTCTACTAACCTGGGCTTACGCTGCAGTGAAGACATACTGCCAGGATCTCTCTCTCCAGGAGTATTAGCTTGCTCCCTCAAAAAAGTGTACATGTATGTGAGATTCTCACTGATGGGTGGGTCTTGGCATCTAACACAGTTTTGATCTACTTTGGGATCTCAGTGCTGGAAGGCTCTCTAGGAACTTCATTGATATTGGGGAGACACATGGTCTCTCTCTCGGAGTCTAGATGCTGGGGGGACGCGGGGTGCCTAGATCTTGGTGCCAAATCTAGTCTCTGCCTTTTTCAAGGGCTATAAGTCTTGGTCTGCACACATACATCAGGCAGGGGTGTGAAAAAACCACCCCCCTTGACATCGCTATGCTGAACTAACCCCCAGGACAGATGCAACTACGTTGATGGAAGAATGCTTCTGTCACATAAATAGTATCATTTGGGGAGGTGGCACTCCTACCCAACAGAAAAGACTTTTAATCAATGTAGGCTGTGTCTGCTGTAGCCTATAAAATAGGTTAAATCAAAATTAGGCTTAGGTTTAAGTGAGCTTAAGTGTAGACAGGTATGGAAAATTAAAGCTGGTAGTTTAAAAAAAAAAGGCTAAAAATAAATTGAAAATAGTAAAATAAAAAAACTGAAGGTAACAAAGACATGACCCAAAGTGTTTTAGCAGGATTTTTAATAAAACATTTTAAAATTTAAATATCATTTATTAAATGATTATATTAATAGCTTGAAAATAACACTGGTGCAAGTGTTAATTTAAATAATGTATAATGTAAAGAGCCAATAAAAAGGTGGCAAAAATGTAAATCTGGTTATGGGTAGGTTTGATGTTAATGGGTATTATAATTGGTTATAACAGAAGTAGCCTTGCTGAATTGGAAAAGAGCTCCAACTAACATTAAAAAGGTACCGTTAGGTTCCAGAATTATAAAGCTTTACTTCACCCTGTTGTCAGTGGACTAATCGCCCATTAATACACTAGTTCATCTATTTCTATTTCATGTCTTTCTCTCGGTGCCAGGGGGTGGGGGAGTCTAGTCTCCAACGGGGTCACAGTGCGAGAAGAACAGTGCCAAATGTCATCAACCTTGCATGAAACTCACGTTTGCCAGCACAGTCAAGCACTACCACAGCCTTCTGAGGGCACAAATCCAACTCACCTAGGGTCTGCTTTGCAAGCCTCCACACAGGCTCTGTGTCCCCCCTGGGACGGATATGAGTCTGAGGGGGGCTCTGGGAGAGGAAGAGGGAGTGTGCGCCTGGGGAAGGGCTCTGGCTCGGGAAGGGGAGCCCTCTGAACAGAGAAAGGAGGAATCTGGGGGGGATCGCGGGGGCTCTGGGCCGGGAGTGGGGAGACCTGTCGGGAGCGGGATGATTCTGGGGGGGCTCTGGGCCGGAAGAGGGTGGGGCCTGGGGGGGTCTCGAGGCCGGGAGTCTCGGTCTCTCACCTGCTCATCCTCCTGCATGGAGGCGGCCAGGGGGAGCCCGTCCGCCACCCGCGCGATCATAGTCAGCAGCACCATGTCTGCGCCCTTCCAACCCGGGAGCCGCTGCTCGGCCCCGCGCGCGCCCTGCCTGCCAGCTGCCACCCGCCACCCTCTGACTGGCCTCTACTACTGAGGTGGCCGGAAACAGCCAGCGCAGCATCCGGGCTACGCCACTGGAACTGCCGGGTTACTTCCGGTCCGCTGCTGAACGCAACCCGACCGGCATCATCCACTTCCGGTGGGAGCGGCCCGGGGAGGGGATGCCCGTGGCCGCGAAGGGAGCGACTCTAGGGGATCAAAGCCGGGAGGTCCGGGCGGGTGCTGGGTCGCGCTCCGGTCAGGAGCGGAGTAGGGCGAGCCTAGGGCCAGGGGAGCTGCGGCTTCCCAAGGCAGCTCGTCCCCGCTGCCCATCCCGCACCAGGCTCCCACTCCACCCGATGGGGACATGAGCTAGGCCCCACGCCCTGAGCATGCCCGACCCCCGCGCTGGAGGCCGGGCTGCCAGGGCTCGGGCCGGGAGGGGCCAGAGGCGAACAAGCCTGCCCCCTTCGCCCATCCCGCCAGAGAAAGCGCTGAGCCTTCCCGCTGCTGCCCTGGGCTTTACTACCCGTTTGCGCAGGGTCATCCTATGTGGGGCTGACGGGTTTGTCGTCATGGTCTCCCAAATCCTGGTCTAGAAATGCTTTAAGTTCGGCACAAAACACGAAGTCGAGTTGTTTAGACCCAAAGGTCGAAAAACATGCTTATCTCAGCTCTCGCTTGTTCCCCATGCACGAAGCTGCACATATACAGGATGTATAGAATGTATATGGAAGGGAGAGGGAGTTGAATGGTTGCGTCCTGACCCTGGGAAAGGAATGTGGAGGACGGGAAGCCAAACAGATGCATCCTGATTACTACCAAAAATGAATTTAAACAATGCATAGGTTAGCAGAATTTAGACACGCGAAGTTGTTTGTCTCTATGTATAAAAAGGCCTGCTTTGTGCTCGTGAGGTGTGTCTCTTTCTCTGGCACTAGCCGAGTAGAGCACCCTCTCAGCTGACTGACTAATAAAGGGTCTGGTATCTGTCCTCTTGTTTCTCCGTGCCTCCTTGGGGTAATTGGGTAAGCTCCAGGGGGAACGAGCCCATTTGGCTAACAAAATGGCACCCCAGATGGGACTTCTCTCCCTGTAGGGGGCGCTGACCGGCGGCTGAGGACAACTCTGGAGAGTGGCCACCTTGAGCTATTGGTTTGCTCGAGCTCCGGGTCGCCGCAATCAACCAGGACGGCTGCGCCCCCTCTATAGAGAACTCCAAAGGACACGGAAGCAGGACGGACAAAGCAGAGGGGAATCCAACCACCGGACGCGGCCACTCCAGGTGGTAAGTGCGTTTACCTGTCTGGTTTAAGGCATAGTACCTTACAGGGACGCCCCTGCAGTGTAGGTTGGATAACGGGAACCCTCTAGGTGGCACGTGCATGGGACAGTGTATTGCTTTATGATATATGGTTGTGTCAAAAGTGTTATGTTCTGTATTAAGGAGTAAAATAATTAATGGCCAATGACTAACTCCACCAGCTCGTGGGCCATCTTGGACAATTACTGGGACTTGGAACAACCCCAGGGATTGCTCCTGTTCTTGGTAACAGTAATTCTGTTTTTCCTATTAATGTTTTGTTGGAGACCAAAGTTATAAACGCTCAAGCAGATAATTAGGAGGCTGGTGTATGTGAGTGCTCAGGTCCGGGACTTAAGCTGATTCTAGCCGCCCCAAGATTCTTGCGAGGGGAAGACCCCAATGACCAGGATATCTTGATCGCAAGGGGGATCAGCCGAACCTCGTGACCCAGCAAAAACCTGAATGAATGACACCCCTCCTCTTTTCCTTTCCTCAATAGAGCAGGCCGAAAATATAATGGGGTCCTCTCAAAGCACTTTCTCTGGAACCCCCTTAGGGTGTATGCTGGATAATTGGAAAGCGTTTAGGCGCCAGGCTGATTATGGAATTGTATTATGTAAAGACAATCTTATAAAATTCTGTACTCTTGAATGGGCAACACTCGGGGTGGAATGGCCCGAGGGGGGAACACTCAAACCAGAAATTGTACAAGCGGTACATAGTACTGTGACCCGGGATGGAAATTGGGACCAATATCCCTATATAGATATTTGGCAGGACCTCGTGGCCAATCCTCCCCCATGGTTGCAAAAATGTAAGACACGGACTATTAAAACCCTAATGGCCCATGCCCTGTTAAAAAGCCCGGTCCCCCTGTTAAGAAATCTTGTCCGCCAGCTGTAATTCCTTCTGCCCCTGATCCTATGCCCCCTCCCCCTCTGTATCCTGGCCTCCCAGTCCTGGCAGCCCCGATAAATGGCCCCCCTCCCTCTGAGGATAATGTCCCAACTATAAAACGGGGATGAGACAAGCGTCCCAGGATCCTCCAATCAGGAGCCTCCTCCAACCTCCTCAGGCACCTGGGTGTCTGATAACACTAGGAGCAAAAAGGGTCAGGCAGCAATTCACCTCAGCCCCACAATAACTCCCAAAAAGAGGGTGTGGAAAGTGGCACCCAATTACACACCTGGGGACACTCAACTAACCCTCACTCACTCACTCCCCAGACAAGGGTGAGGGTGACACGGTGTACACAATGCCACTAAGGGAAACTGTAGCCCCCAGTGGGCTCACTATGATCTATGTTCCCTTTTCTACTAGTGATCTATATAATTGGAAGCAACAGAATCCCCCGTTTTCGGAAGACCCCGCCCCACTAACAGCAGTGTTTGAGACTTTAATCTCGGCCCATAACCCTACTTGGGGCGACATGAGGGTTGCCCTTAACACCTTATTGACCGCTGAAGAGAGGCGTTTAGTCCTCTCGAGGGCCCGCGAACGGCTAGCTGAAACAGAAAGAGACCCAGCCAAGGTGGCAGAGCAATTGCCTGAGAGCCCTCCCGATTGGGGGCATGATGACGAGGGCCGGACTCAGCATCGCCAATATGCCGCGGCCATAGTACAGGGGATGAAACGCTGCATAAGAAAAACCCCAAACTGGGCCAAGTTATATAATGTTCGACAAGAAAAGAATGAAAATCCAGCCGCCTTTTACGAGCGCCTGTGTAACACCTGTAAGAGGTACACAGACCTCGATCCGGAGGATGCCAATGGAAAGCGGGTATTGATTCCCCTCTTCATTGGACAATCCTATGAGGATATTAGGAAAATGTTGCAAAAATTGGATGGGGCATCGGGTAAAAATATAGAGGAGCTTTTAGAGATTGCAATGAAGGTTTATGATCGCAGAGACGATGAGGAACGAAAGAAAGGGGCCTGCGTCTTGGCGCTGGCCCTAAGGGAGGGAATTGAGGAAAAGGGGGGCAAGGCTAAAGGACGACTGGGACCCCTGAGTAAGGGAAAGGGCCCCCGCTTGGGTCGAAATCAATGCACTATCTGTAAGGAGGAGGGACACTGGAAAAACGAATGCCCCCGGCGACATGCCATGAGGGAGGGATATAAGAACAGCCCCACCCGTGCCCGTCCTCTATAACGACATGAGGGAAGGATCTTCCCCATAGGGGGGCCGGGGGACCCAGCGGCCCCTCCTGGCAGCACAAGCTGCCAGCCTGGATCCCACGGTAAAAATTAAAGTGGAGGGCTGCCCAGTTGAAGCCCTGATCGATACGGGGGCTACCCTTAGCCTACTCCCCCTCAATAAGGCTCCCTGGGGTAGAGCTCAGGGACGTGCCATTGTTCAAGGGATTGAGGGACAAACTACAGCCTTGGAGAAAACTCTCCCTCTCCTAGTAAAAATCGGGGATCAACAGATTTCTCATCAGTTTGTTTGTAGTCCCTCTTGTCCCATAGCATTGCTCGGACGAGACATCCTTACTAAATTGCAGGCGGAAATCTCGTTCGATAATGGGACTATGGAAGTAAGACTTCCTAAGCAGCAGGCCTCTAATTACCAAATGGCTCTCATAAGCGCTAGAGATCACTTCCTGGAAGGCCCGGGGAATGATGGAAGCCAGCTGCTGGGGATTAACCTTGAGGTCTGGGCGGAGGAAGGAGGCGTTGCCCGAGCTAAAAATGCTACACCAGTACATATTTCCCTTAAGGAGGGAAGCAGCCCGGCCCGAATTCGACAATACCCCCTTAAGCTGACCACTCGGATCGGGTTGAAACCTCTGATTCAAAAGTTTCTGCAATGCGGGTGGCTAAGGGAAGGCACATTCCCCATACAATACTCCAATAATGGGAGTGCCTAAGCCTAATGGACAGTATTGATTGGTCCAGGACCTAAGACAGATTAACAAGTTAATAGAGGCCCCCTACCCAGTCGTCCCGAATCCTCATACAATTCTAGGCCAAGTACCTAAGAACCACAGTTGGTTCTCGGTTATAGATTTAAAAGACGCCTTCTTTTCCATTCCCCTTGATTTGGAATCTCAAAAGTTGTTTGCCTTTGAATGGGAGGATCCGGACACCCACTACAAGGCCCAATATCTCTGGACCGTTGTCCCACAAGGACTTACCTGTGCACCTGAGATTTTTGGCAGCCAGCTGAAAAGGGACCTGGCCCCATTCCTGGCTAGCCATCCTGCGTGCAACATAGTTCAGTATTGTGATGATCTGCTCTTAAGTACTGAGACAGAGGCAGCCTGCAAGGAGCAAACTATAGAGTTCCTCAATTACCTTGGGGCACAAGGAGATAAAGTTTCAAGGGAGAAAGCTCAATTAGTTAAGCAGCAGGTCACCTTCCTTGGATATCACCTCTGCCAAGGGAGTCGCAGTTTGGGTAAGGAAAGAATCCAGGTTATACTTGATAGCCCTCAGCCCCGGAACCCCCGAGAATTAAGGGCATTTCTGGGACTTACTGGCTTTTGTCGACTCTGGATCCCTGACTATGGGGGAAAAGCCAGACCATTATATGAGTCTCTAACTAAGGAAGGTCTGCTCCACTGGACATGGACCAGGGAAATGGAAAAAGCATTTCGAGAGCTTAAAGAGGCCTTGGTTCAACCTCCCGCTCTAGCCCTCCCAGATTCCTGGAAGCCATTCACCCTATACGTTCATGAGGGGGGGGGGTTGCAGCTGGAGTCTTGTGCCAAAGATCAGGACCAATCTGGCGACCTATTGGATACTATTCAAAGGTCTTGGACCCTGTCACCAAGGGATGGCCTGCCTGTTTACGGGCCGTCGCAGCGACCGCCCTCCTCGTTCAGGAAGCCGAAAAGTTAACCCTGGGTGGAGATACTGAAGTTGTGGTCCCACACGGGGTGCCTCAGATACTGGGAACAGGTGCTGGGGAGAAGCATCTAAATCCCAGTCGACATACTAGATACGAAGTAGGGCTCTTGTTGGCCCCCAATCTGACCTTTAAGACAGTTAGTTCCCTTAACCCGGCCACCCTACTGCCTGACCCCCAGGCCTCCTCTGAGGCCGGTCCTACTCACGATTGTATTGAGGTCTTGCAACAGGAGACCAAACCGCGACCTGATCTTTCAGACTTGCCCTGGCCCAACCCCGATGTTGAGGGATATGTTGACGGGTCTAGCTATGTGGTAGATGGCAGGCGATATACTGGAGCGGCAGTAGTGGTTAAGGATAAAGAGGTATACAAGTTCAAACTCAGTCCTAATTTGTCCGCTCAGGCGGCGGAGCTAGTGGCCCTTATTGAGGCTCTCCGCTTGGGAGCCGGGAAAACCCTCAACTTATATACTGACAGTCGGTATGCCTACATGGTGGTGCATACACACGGGACCCTGTGGAAAGAAAGAGGATTCATTATGGCCTCAGGACAAAAGATTGCACATAGGTGCCTCATTAAAACGCTGCTTGAGGCCCTGATGCTCCCTCTCCGGGTCGCCGTGATACATGTGCGTGCCCACGGGAGGGCCTCTGAGGCCGAACAACGAAGGTATAATCAACTGGCTGATCAGGCCGCGAAGGAGGCCGCCCGGGACGGGGCCTCATGGCTTCTCATGGTTCAAGATACTGAGACTAAAACCCCTCCTCCCCAATACACAACCGAGGAAATAGGTCATGCCCAGGCTGCAGGAGGCCGGCAGGATTCCTCTGGACGGTGGAGACTGCCTGGGGGAGAGATTTTTGTCCCCAGGCCAGTACTCCAGGAAATTCTCCAGCTCATGCATAAAGAGGGACGTCTGGGGCAATGGTTGATTTAGCCACCAGGTCCCTTAAAGGGCTGGGTATGCACATGGAAGCACAGAGAATTGTTAATAATTGTTCCATCTGTCAGCGAACAAACCAGAAGGGGTGTGGCCCTCCTGCTCCGATGGGAGGCCGACCATGGGCTATATTCCCTTTTCAAAGGTGGCAGGTTGACTTTGCTAAGATGCCACCTTGCAGGGGCTATAAATACCTGCTCGTATTTGTTGATCAACTCACCGGGTGGGTGGAGTGTTACCCCAGCCGGCATTGTCAGGCCCGGGCTGTCACCAAAGCCGTGTTACACGAAATACTTCCTCATTTCCATCTCCCCGAGGTAATTGAGTCTGATCGGGGAAGCCACTTTATCTCACAAGTGGTCCAACAGGTGTCCCAGGCCCTCGGTATACAATGGAAACTACATACCCCCTGGAGGCCGCAAAGCTCGGGACTCTATCTCTAGGATTTGACTGCTATGATCACCCTAGTTGCGATACGTATGACTGTTCTAAATATCAAGGACGATGGAACCATACCCACGTGAAACTCACTAATCATAGCTGGGTAAGATGTTCCTACCAACAGCATACCGGCGAAGGTTGTAAGGCAGTAGGACAAGATGGGTTCTTTGATGCCCTCTTTTTAAGTTGCCAGCGAGATAATACTACCAGTAAGGACCACGTGGTACGCTGGTATCAGTGGGCATGGCAACACTCTAATGGAACTCGGGTAACCCATTTTAACCATTTTTGGTCTACAACCAATAGCCCTAAATTTGGTTGTAATTGTGCTTGGAGGGAAGGGGCTGGGGCGTGGAAATGTGAATATTGTAATCCTGACGGAACGTCTATCGTACTAGGGGGGCCCCTAGAAACGGGTAACTCTTTATATTATGAAGAACCGGGCCCCAAAGACTACCCCGAGACCTGGGATGGCCCCTTTGCAAAAGGAAAGTGGGCCCTAAAAGGCCATTACTGGATATGCGGGCAATACGCTTATCGAAGATTGCCTCCAAATTGGTCAGGAATATGTTATATTGGATATATTAGGCCCTTGTTCTTTCTACTACCCCAGACTCAGGGAAATAAATTAGGAATTAAGGTATATGACGACTTGATTAGGAAAAGGCGGTCCGTAGATTCCACATTGACCGCTGGGAGCTCCCAAACATGGGGAGCTCAGGAATGGCCCCCTGAGAGAATTATAAAACATTATGGACCAGCTACATGGAATCCAAATGAGTGGATCTCAGGGGCAAGGGAGCCCATTTACAACTTAAATCGGATAATTAGGCTGCAAGCCATTTTAGAAATAATAACTAATCAGACGGCTGCGGCTCTTGATCTTTTGGCCGATCAGTCCACTCAGATGAGGAATGTGATTTATCAGCACCATCTAGTTCTTGATTATTTGCTGGCAGAAGAAGGGGGAATCTGTGCAAAATTAAACGAGTCTAATTGCTGTTTACAAATAGATGATAATGGGAAGGCGGTAAAACATATAACAAAAGAAATGAGGAGGTTAGCCCATGTCCCAGTCCAAACCTGGGGTGGGTGGAATATGGACTGGTTCACGTCCTGGTTACCGCAGCTGGGATGGCTCCGAGAAGGCTTTCTTCTCCTTGTACTCTTTATTACAACCCTATTGACCCTAGCTTGCTTTGCTCCCTGTGTAGTTGCATTAATCCGACGAATGGCTAATCAAGTTATACACCAACAAATGATGGCCCTATACCAGCCAGTGAAGGCTGAAGATTGGGGACCATAAGGCTCTCAAAATGCTTTTTAGGGGGGAATCTTGTTAGACCCAAAGGTCGAAAAACATGCTTATCTCAGCTCTCGCTTGTTGTTCCCCATGCACGAAGCTGCACGTATACAGGATGTATAGAATGTATATGGAAGGGAGAGGGAGTTGAATGGATGCGTCCTGACCCTGGGAAAGGAATGTGGAGGACGGGAAGCCAAACAGATGCATCCTGATTACTACCAAAAATGAATTTAAACAATGTATAGGTTAGCAGAATTTAGACACGCGAAGTTGTTTGTCTCTATGTATAAAAAGGCCTGCTTTGTGCTCATGAGTTGTGTCTCTTTCTCTGGCACTAGCCGAGTAGAGCACCCTCTCAGCTGACTGACTAATAAAGGGTCTGGTATCTGTCCTCTTGTCTCTCCGTGCCTCCTTGGGGTAATTGGGTAAGTTCCAGGGGGAACGAGCCCATTTGGCTAACAGAGTGATTCCGTAGTCGGCCAAGGGATCCCTTGCATTTTGTTCACGTCTCACTGTAGTTATTTCATTGTGTGTATGACGTATGTGCTGTGAATACCCAGTTAAATAACATCCTCTTTTACACTGAATTTGTGTGGTCACATGTTCTCAGGTGTCTAACTCCACAAGCCTTACTGTTAACTCCCCCTTTGCTGTGTTTTCCAGAGTGAATGGCTGTAGAGTACTTGTGGCACCTTAGGCCTGGTCTACACTAGGAGTTTATGTCGAATTTAGCAGCATTAATTCGACTTAACCGTGCACCCGTCCAGTGATGAGCTGCCAAAATATTAACAACCGGTTCCCTCCTCCCCCCCCCCCGGGGGGGGGGTCGTGCCCCATCCAACCCCTCATGTTCCTTGACACACACACCCCGGGACCCCTGCCCCATCCCCCCCTTCCCTGTCCCCTGACTGCCCCTTGCCGCCCCACCCACCCCCTCCTCTCATTCTCGATGGCCCCCCAGGACCCGTACCCCATCCAGGCTCTATCCAACACGCCCTCCCTGCTCCCCTTACCTTGCTGCCTGGAGATGGGGGCCCAGCTGGGCTGGGGCCCAGAAGCCGGGGCAGGAGCCGAGTCCCCGCTGCGCCCCGCTGCCCCGCCCGGACCCCGAACCGGCAGGAGCCCCCGCCGTGCCGCCCGGACCAGCAGGAGGCCCTGCCCCGCCCCGCTGCGCTGCCCGGACCCGGACCAGCAGCAAGAGGCCCCGCGCGCCCCGGACCAGCGGCAGGAGGCCCCGCCCGCGCCGCCTGGACCGGCAGGAGGCCCCGCCCGCCGCACCACCCGGACCCCGGGGCGGCAGGAGCCCCCACCGCGGAGCCCGGGGCAGGAGCCGAGCCAGGCCGCGCCGCGGAGCCGCACTTCCCCTCCCCAGCTTGCCTGCCTGCTGCTTGTTCAGGCTTCCCGCGAACATCTGATTCGCGGGAAGCAGGGCAAGGGGAGGAGAAAGGGGGCGGAGCAGGAGAGCTTGGGCTGGAGCTTTTGTGAAATTTAGCAGCCCTTATAGAACTGGTTGTCCTCGAACAACCGGTTCTAAAATGGCTGCTAAATTTAACAACCGGATCGCGCGAACCGGCTCAAGCTCACCACTGCACCCGTCCACACCAGGAAGCTAATTAGTTCGACCTAGAGGGCTCTTTAGTTTGAATTCTGTACTCCTCCCCGACGAGGGGAGTAGCACTAAATTCGACATGGCTATGTCGAATTAGGCTATATGTGGACGGAAATTGACCTTAGTAGCTCCGGGAGCTATCTCACAGTGCACCACTCTGTTGACGCTCTGGACAGCAGTCCAAGCTTGGATGTTCTGACCAGCCACACAGGAAATGTCCAGGGAAAATTTGACACGCTCCGGTGCCTTGTGGATGTTCTGCAGGACCGCAGGCAGGAGGACAGAGCCCCCCTGCACTGTATCTGCAACCGCCCTCCCCCGCCACAAAGTCCCAAACCCCCATCACCCAAAGTAACAAGAAGGAGGGGGCGACAGGGGCCGTGAAAACTGTCACTGCACCCCTGTAGAGTGCACAAATACAAGAAGGCTCTCATTCCCTAAATGTTGAGAAGTCCTTCCCTTCCTGGCTCACCGAAGCCCCAATCCCAGTTTCATCCCCTAACTGTGTAGTTGATTATTAAAAGTAGTTTGCTGTTAATTACTATTTCCATCAAGTTTTTCTACAGAAGACTGTCTGTGAAGGCGGGGGGGGGGGGAAGGGGGTTGTTAATTGCATAGGACAGTCACCTTTACCAGGGTACAGACACGGGGCAGGATCAACGGCAGGTCACACACACAGTGCAGTCAGTAGGCACCCTGGTCGGTCTGGGAGGTGTTTTCCATGTTCTGTGTGGGTGGGGGGTACGTGACTTTGTGGCATGGGAGGGCGGTTACAGAACTTATGCAGTGGTCCTTGTCCCGGACCACAGAGCCACGCAGCAGGGGAATCTGTAACCGTCCTCCCCCGCCACAAGGTCACATAGCCCCCACACACAGAGTCCCGAAAAGGAGGGATGGCAGGCTCCGTTGAAACAACCAGTCCGGCACTGCAGACCGCTCTAGGAGCAGGAGCCTATCATTCCTCGAGTGTAGAAGCGGTGTTAACATCACTGCACACCCTACCCACCACAGTCTGTGTCCCTGTTTCAACCCTTTAACGCAAATTCATTAATAAAGAAAATGTTGTTAATTAACAATGTTCCATTAACTTTATTTTTAAACGTGTGTTGGAAGGGGGGAAACGTGGTGAACGGGGTATGTAACCGCAGAAGAAAATCAACAGTAACTGAAGCAGGGGCAGGTTCAGCTTCTCTGTAAAGAAACTGAACAGTCACAGGTTACCCTGCTCCCTGAGGAACCTAGCTTTCAAAGCCTCCCGGATGCACAGCGCTTCCTGCTGGGCTCTTCTAATTGCACGGCTGTCTGGCTGAGCATAATCAGCAGCCAGGCGATTTGCCTCAACCTCCCATCCCGCCATAAAGGTCTCCCCCTTGCTCTCTCAGAGATTGTGGAGCACATAGCAAGCTGCAATATCAATGGGGATATTGGTTTCGCTGAGATCCGAGTGAGTCAGTAAGCTCCTCCATCTCCCCTTGAGACGTCCGAAAGCACGTTGAATGATGACAGTTACCCAAGACCACCCTCAACACATTTCCCCCCCCCAGCATGCATTGTGGTGAAATCCCAGAATTCAAATGGGCAGCGGGGACTGCGGGAACTGCGGGATAGCTTCCCACAGTGCACCGCTTCCAATGTCAACACTTGCCCCGTTAGTGTGGACTCACAAAGTCGAATTAGTGTCCTTAGTGTGGACACACAAATTCGACTTCGTAAGGTCGATTCCACAAATTCGAATTAAGTTAAATCGAACTAATCTGGTAGTGTAGACATACCCTTAGAGACTAACAAATTTATTTGAGCATAAGCTTTCGTGGGCTAGAGCCCACTTCATCCAATGCATAGAGTGGAACATATAAGAAGAGTGAGTGTGTGTGTGTGTGTGTGTGTATATATATATACACACACACATACAGAGAAGAAGCCATACCAGCTCTAAGAGGCTAATTAATTAAGATGACCTGTTATCAGCAGGGAAAAAAAGTTTCATCTTAATTAATTAAAGGTCATCTTAATTAATTAGCCTCTTAGAGCTGGTATGGCATCTTCTCTGTATGTATATATATACTCTTCTTATATGTTCCACTCTGTGCATCCGATGAAGGGGGCTGTAGCCCACGAAAGCTTATGCTCAAATAAATTTGTTAGTCTCTAAGGTGCCACAAGCACTCCTGTACAGACTAACACGGCTACTACTCTGAAACCTGTAGACTAGAGTAAATCTTGACTTTTATGTAGTACTTATACCTGACATGCCAGGTTAGAAGTTGGGGCACAGTAATTCCTGGAGTTAGTTGCCTCCCTTAGATGGTATTTTAACTTCTAGGAATATAATCACAAATTAATAATTAATAGACTTTTAAGGGCAAACAGGACCAAAATGATCATAAGAACGACAATACAGGGTCAGACCAAAGGTACCATCTAGCTCAGAATCCTGAGGGAATAAACAAAACAGGTAAAAGTGATCCATCCGCTGTCATCCAGTCCCAGCTTCTGAGACACCATCCCTGCCCATGCTGGCTAATAATGTATCTAATTCCTTTTTTTTGGACACTGTTATCATCTTGGCCTTCAAGACAAAATTGGCAACATTTGCAGATGATACAAAACTACTTAAGATAGTTAAGACCCACGCAGACTGTGAAGAGCTACAAAAGGATCTCTCAAAACTGAGTGACTGGGCAACAAAATGGCGGATGAAATTTAATGTTGATAAATGTGAAGTAATGCACATTAGAAAGCATAATCCCAATTATACATATAAAATGATGGGCTCTAAATTAGCTGTTATCACTCAAGAAAGAGATCTTGGAGTCATTGTGGATAATTCTCTGAAAACAACCACTCAATGTGCAGCAGCAGTCAAAAAAGCAAACAGAATGCTGGGAATAATCGAGAAAGGGATAGATAATAGGACAGAAAATATCATGTTGCCTGTATATAAATCCATGGTACGCCCACATCTTGAACACTGTGTGCAGATGTCGTCGCCCCAGCTCAAAAAAGATATATTGGAATTGGAAAAGGTTCAGAAAAGGGCAACAAAACTAATTAGGGGTATGGAACGGATTCCGTATGAGGAGAGATTAATAAGACTGGGACTTTTCACCTTGAAAAAGAGATGGCTAAGGGGAAATATGATTGAGACCTATAAAATCATGACTGGTGTAGAGAAAGTTGATGTCAGCCTGTGAAACTCCTTGCCAGATGATGTGAAGGCCAAGAGCATTACAGGGTTCAAAAAAGCACTAGATAAATTCTTGGAGGATAGGTCTATCAATGGCTATTAGCCAGGATGGGCAGGAATGGTGTGCCTAGCCTTGGTTTGCCAGAAGCTGGGAATGAGCGACAGGAGATGGATTACTTGATGATTACTTGTTTTGTTCGTTCCCTCTGGGGCACCTGGCACTGGCCACTGTCAGAAGACAGGATACTGGGCTAGATGGACCTTTGGTCTGACCCACTAGGGCCGTTCTTATGTTCACAACATCCATAGGTTGACTGTGCATTGTATGAAGAAATACTTCCTTTTGTTTTAAACCTGCTGCCTATTAATTTAATTTGGTGACCCCCTAGTTCTTGTGTTATGAGAAGGAGTAAACAACACTTCCTTATTTACTTTCTCTACACTGGTCATGATTTTATAGACCTCAGTCATATCCTCCCTTAGCCGTCTCTTTTCCATCTGAAAAGTCCCAGTTTTATTAATCTCTCCTCCTATGGAAGCTGTTCCATATCCTTAATCATTTTTGTTGCCCTTTTCTGAATTTTCCAATTCCAATATATCTTTTTTGACATGGGGCAACCACATCTGTACGCATTATTCAAGATGCGGGCATACCATGGATTTACATAGAGGCAATATGATATTTTCTGTCTTACTAGCTATCCCTTTCTTAATGATTCCCAACTTTCTGTTAGCTTTTTTGACTGCTGCTGCATATTGAGTGGATGTTTTCAAAGAACAATCCACAATGATGCCAAGATCTCTTTCTTGAGTGGTAACAGCTAATTTAGACCCCATCATTTTATATGTATATTTGGGATTATGTTTTCCAATGTGCATTACTTGAATTTATCAACACTGAATTTCATCTGCCATTTTGTTGACCAGTCACTCAGTTTTTTGAGATCCTTTTCAATTTGTAGCTCTTCACAGTCTGCTTTGGACTTAACTATCTTGAGTAGTTTTGTATCATCTGCCAGTTTTGCTGCCTCACTCTTCACCTCTTTTTCCAGATCAGTTATGAATATGTTGAATAGTACTGGTCCCAGTACAGACCCCTAGGGCACACCACTATTTAGGACATAAGAACGGCCATACTGGGTCAGACCAAAGGTTCATCAAGCCCAGTATCCTGTCCTCTGACAGTGGCCAATGGCAGGTGCCCCAAAGGGAATGAACAGACAGGTTATCATCAAGTGATCCATGCCCTGTCACCCAATCCCAGCTTCTGGCAAACAGAGGCTAGGGAGGCCATAACAGAGGCCATTCCTGCCCATCCTGGCTAAGAGCCATTAATGGACCTATCTTCCATGAATCTATCTAGCTCCCTTTTGAACCCCGTTATAGTATTGGCTTTCACAACACCCTCTGGCAAGGAGTTCCAGAGGTTGACAGTGCATTGCATGAAAAAATAATTTCTTGTGTTTGTTTTAAACCTGCTACCTATTAATTTCATTTGGTGGCCCCTAGTTCTTGTGTTATGAAGAGTAAATAACACTTCCATGTTTACTTGCTCTATACCACTCATAATTTTATAGACCTCTATCATATCCCCCTTTAGTCGCCTCTTTTCCAAGCTGAAAAGTCCCAGTCATATTAATCTCTCCTCATACAGAAGCCATTCTATACCCCTAATAATTTTTTAGCACTTTTTTTAACCTTTTCCAATTCCAATATATCTTTTTTGAGATGGGGCAACCACATCTGCACACAGTATTCAAGGTGTACCATGGATTTATATATTGGCAATATGATATTTTCTGTGTTATTATCTATCCCTTGATGATTCCCAACATTCTGTTTGCTTTTTTGACTACTGCTGCACATTGAGTGGATGATTTCAGAGAACTGTCCAAGATCTCTTTCTTGAGTGGTAACAGCTAATTTAGACCCCATCATTGTATATGTATAGTTAGGATTATGTTTTTCCAATGTGCATTACTTTGCATTTATCCACATTAAATTTCATCTGCCATTTTGTTGCCCAGTCACCCAGTTTTGTGAGATCCATTTGTAGCTCTTTGCAGTCTGCCTGGGACTTAACTGTCTTGAGTAGTTTTGTATCATCTGCAAATTTTGCCACCTGTTTACCTTTTTCCAGATCATTTATGAATATGTTAAATAGGACTAGGCCCAATACAGATCTCTGGGGGACCCCACTATTTACCTCTCTCCATTCTGAAAACTGACCATTTATTCCTACTCTTTGTTTCCTATCTTTTAACCAGTTACTGATCCTTGAGAGGACCTTCCCTCTTACCCCATGACAGCTTACTTTGCTTACAAGCCTTTGGTGAGGGACCTTGTTGTGTTGTCTGACCTCCTCTAAATATGGATTACAGTGCTCCTGGATCTCATATTCATTCCACATAAAGGTAATAATTGGAGATATACCAATCTCCTAGACCTGGAAGGGACCTTGAAAGGTCATTGAGTCCAGCCCCATGCCTTCACTAGCAGGACCAATTTTTGCCCCAGATCCCTAAGTGGCCTTCTCAAGGATTGAACTCACAACCGTGGGTTTACCAGGCCAATGCTCAAACCACTGAGCTATCCCTCCCCCTATCTGCTGTTGATTGCCCCTAAGAACTCCAGATGATTCTTAATCAGACTGTCAAAAGAGGGTGTGCTTTGTAATTTTACAGTATCTAAGGTTCTTATGCCAAATTGTAAAGGTAATACACATAGCACAGTTTTTTTTTATAAGAACAGTAAGATTTCTCTTGCTTATTATTGGAATAATATTTTTAGGTTCATATAGGGATACATGGTCCTGAGCTCTCAAATCCAGTCCTCTTAAATTCCAATCCTGCAAGCTATTATGATTTCAATAGATACAGTAGTATCTAAGGTCATCAGACAAGGAATAGGACCTCAATGTACTATATACACTGTGTTCACAATAAACAGTCTTAGAGTGCTTTCTAGAATTTAAATAATGGAAGTAATTTACACCAAGCAGGTAAGCAAAAGAAAGACAGGTGCATAACATGCACAGCATAGGTTGAGGTGGACAGGGCCCAAAGAGTTGGTGAGGAGGAAGCAATAAGAGGGAGGGGATGTATTGGAGTATGCAGGCAGAATTAGGGTTGCCAACCCTCCCAGTTTCACCACGAGTCTCCTGGAATCACTCTATCTCCCGGAGGCCACTTCAGCTAAACCAGGAGATTTGGGGCACTAACAATCAAGCACGGCAGCAGGGCTAAGGCAGGTTCCTTTACCTGCCTTGGCTCCGTGCTGCTCTGGCACTGTCCCTGTGGCCCCCTGGGGGAGGGCAAACAGTGGGGTCTCAGCTGCTCTCACCCCCAGCACCAACTCTGAAGCTTTCATTGGCCAGGAACTGCAGCCAATGGGAGTTGCAGGGGTGGTGCCTGTGGACAGCGGTGCGCTGAGACCCCCTTGCCCCGCTTTCTAGGCGCTGCTGCCAGAAGAATGTGCTGGTCACTTTCATGAGCCGCCCGAGGTAAACACTGACCCCAACTCTCTCCTGCACCCCAACCCCCTGCCTCAGCCTAGAGCCTGCACCTGAATTCCCTCCCAGAGCCTGCATCCCACACCCACTCCTGCACCAAAACTCTGTCCCGGAGCCCACACCTCCTCCAGCACCCAAACTCCCTCCCAGAGCCCACACCTGCTCCTGCATCCCAACCCCCTGCCCCAGCCACCTCCCAGAACCCGCACTCAAACTTCCTCCCAGAGCCCGCACTGCATACCCACTCCAGCACCCAAACGCCCTCCCAGAGCCAACACCCCCTGCTGCACCCAACCCCCCGGCCCCATCCCAGAGCCCACACCCCTCACCTAAACTGCCTCCCAAAGCCCACACCCCTATCCTGGCCCTGAGCTCCCTCCAGCCCCTTCCCCCCAGCCTGGTGAAAGTGAGTGAGGGTGGGGGATGAAGTGAGCAGGGGCAGGGCCTCAGAGAATGGGCATGACAGGGGTCTTTGGGTTTGCACAATTAGACAGTTGGCAAGCCTAGGAAGAATAGTTCTCAAACTGCTAAATCCTGCTTGCCAGGTTTTTCTCCTTGAACCCTATGGGCTCCCCCCTCTCTAATTCCTCAACTTTATCCACCCCCCACCCAGGCTCCTTCCTCTGGGCTCTGCCCCTCCTTTCCTCTTTAGATTTTGCCACCTCTCTCTTTTCAGGCTCCTCTGCTCCGTTGGTTACTCCCACACATTTATGGATTCCTTCTCCCTATGGTTCCCCATTCTTTCCCCAAACAACTTCTCATGTCCCCCGTCTTTTCCTCATGCAGGTTCGTTCTGCTTCCTTCTCCAGGCTCCTCACGTCTCCCAGTCTTTTGCCTTGCCGGCCTCTGTTCAAACTCCCCCTTTCTTATCCCTAAGATCATCCCCTTCAACTCTGCAAAACCTGCCTTTCCCCAGGCTCTTCCACTTCCCTTCTGCTGACTCCTATCCTTTTTCTTCCTAAGCGCCTCCCTATAGACTTCTGTCCGTGTCTCTCCCTTCCCCAAACTCCTCCCCCCGTCTCCAGGCTCTGCAGGGTGAAGACAAAGAGACATTTTTTAAATAGCAACTAGAGAACTCAGACAGGAAGCTTCTACCATTATTAAGCTCCCTGCTGTAACACATCCTTATCTTCTCCGGTAACGGTGGAGGACCCGGAACTCTATAACCCCTGCACGGCAAACCCACTCCTGCACCCAACCCCCCTGCGCCATCCCAGAGCCCACACCCCTCACCTAAACTGTCTCCCAAAGCTCACATCCCTACCCTGGCCCTGAGCTCCCTCCAGCCCCTTTCCCCCCGGTCCTCTCTTCTCTCTAGGCTCCGAGTCCCGGGCCGCCCCTCCAGCGCACCTTTTCTCACGGTGCGCTCCGCCCTCCCCTAAGCCCCGCCCCTTCTTTACCTAGGCCCCGCCCTTCCCCCGCCCCTCCCTCCGCAGCACTCTGGCCCCGCCCCCTCCATGTGACCCTGGCCGGCCGCGGTAGGCGCGGCGCAGTGACCGGCCGGAGCGTGCGTCCCTCTCGCTGCAGGCGGCTACCGGCTCCGCTGCGGGAGCGAGGCGGCTGCGGCGATGGCGGCGGAGCGGGGCCGCCTGAGCTTCCCGGGCGGCGCCGGGGTATTGAGCCGCCCAGTGCCCATGAACCTATTCGCCACCTGGGAGATCGACGGCTCCAGCCCCAGCTGCGTCCCCAGGTTAGCCCCAGGCCGAGCCGCCGCCCCCCACCCTCCCGGGTTAGGCCTGCACCGGGACAGCCCCTCCGCCGGCCTGCGGCGGGCTGCATGCAACCCCCCGGCGGTCCGGGTCCCGTCCCCGCCCCCAGGCCGAGCCGAGCCTGCGGGCTTCCCGCCCACGCCGGGGCAGCCCCTCGCAACCCCCTGCCCCCGGTTCTTCCTCCCCGCGGAGCCCCCTTCCCTGCCTCCTCTGGGTCGGGTGGGTCCCGCAGCCCCCCCGTGAGAGTCCCGGGCGTGCGCCTGCGGGCCCCCAGCGATGGTCCTGGCTGCCCCTCCCCGGGAGATTGCCCCGTCGTGTGGGGGGACCTGCCCCGGACCCCCTGCTAGGTGGGGAGAGCCTGGCTTTGTTCAGGGGGTGAGGCCGAGCTCAGGGCTCGGATTCAGGCCCGGGCGTTCCGTTAGCCAGCACTGAGGTGGGGACCGCTCCTGAGGGCAGGCAATGCCCCCCTCCTCCACAGCCTGGCTTGTTCCCTCACAGACCCCTCAGCCCTAGGGCTGCTCTTGGGTATGTCCGCCCCCATGCACATGTCCTGCCTCACCTCTGTACCCAGATAGCAGCCTGAGCCCCAGCTGTGTTCCCTAGATGTGTACCTGTGAAGTCTGTACCTGGAGGGTGTGTGTGTGGGAGAGGGGGCATGGGGTTAGGGTTATGTGTCTGGAGGGACTGGGTGAGTGCCTTGTGGGGGGACTGGAAAGGGCATTTCTTGTTGGTTGGGTGGTAAGGTAATTAGTAATTATTGGAGATATACCAATCTCCTAGAACTGGAAGGGACCTTGAAAGGTCATTGAGTCCAGCCCCCTGCCTTTACTAGCAGGACCAATTTTTGCCCCAGATCCCTAAGTGGCCTCCTCAAGGATTGAACTCACAACCCTGGCTTTAGCAGGCCAATGCTCAAACCACTGAGCTATCCCTCCCCCCCAATGGGCAGGGGAGGCTTGGTTTAGCCGGTGACATCCTGGCTTTGGGGACTGCATCTTTTGATTAAGCTTCTGTTTGCAAATTCCTCAATTTTTAGTAGTACTTACCAGCATCTTCCCATTCTTGTTACTACTTATTTACTCGTGTGGGTATTGGTTGTTCAAAAGTGAACTGGGATGGGGCATGAGAACAGCTTAAGCTGTAAAAGCAACAAAGAATCCTGTGGCACCTTATAGACTAACAGACGTTCTGCAGCATGAGCTTTCGTGGGTGAATACCCACTTCTTCAGATGCAAGTGGTGGAAATTTCCAGGGGCAGGTTTATATATGCAAGCAAAAAGCAAGCTAGAGATAACGAGGTTAGTTCAATCAGGGAGGATGAGGCCCTGTTCTAGCAGTTGAGGTGTGAAAACCAAGGGAGGAGAAACTGGTTCTGTAATTGGCAAGCCATTCACAGTCTTTGTTTAATCCTGAGCTGATGGTGTCAAATTTGCAGATGAACTGGAGCTCAGCAGTTTCTCTTTGAAGTCTGGTCCTGAAGTTTTTTTGCTGCAGGATGACCACCTTAAGATCTGCTATTGTGTGGCCAGGGAGGTTGAAGTGTTCTCCTACAGGTTTTTGTATATTGCCATTCCTAATATCTGATTTGTGTCCATTTATCCTTTTCCTTAGAGACTGTCCAGTTTGGCCGATGTACATAGCAGAGGGGCATTGCTTAAGCTTAAGCTGTGTGAAGTGGGGCTTTGAGGTGGGTGGGATGATGGAGAAAGGGTGCGGGTGGGATCTTAGTTGGGCAGCAGTGCTCCTTACTTACGTTATCTCACTGGTCCCATTGTTTAGCCCTGACATCTCCCTCACTCTCCCCCAGCCCGGATAAACTTCTGTTGTCAGGGTTTTTATGATCATAACAGAAGAAAAAACACAAAAGTAAGCTTTCTAAATTCATATCAAGTCATGTTTTCTTGTTGCTAGAGACAAGTCCTCAACTTGGCTTTTTATGATAAAAATGACACAAATTGGATGTGTACAATGTGTGAAACTAGGCGTTCAGGGAACTATGCCAGGCAGCAGTACTGTGAGGGAAGTCACTGGAGATCACCCACTGCTGAGCCATGCTCCCCAGACTCATGTCAATGTCTATACTCTCTTACCCCAGTACCCTTGAGATGTCTGAGTGTGTTCAACCCCAGCCTTCTATGGTCCATGAGAATAGGCATCCACGAGAGTAGGCGTCCACAGGCAAACTACAAGGTTAAGGCACTCCAGGAAATAAGGGGCATAGAATCTGGAGGTTGAACTCCCCAGCCCTGCTACACAGCACAATTCCCTAGTTTCGAGGCCCTCTCCATTCCCTGGTGTGGTAGCCTGCTTTTCATTTTTATTGCTGTTCACTCAGTAAAAAGAACTCTGGCTCCATGTGCAGAGTAAGCAGGTGTCCTAACTTCGTTTGGCACTCCCCACCTTGGGGTAGCTTAGCAGATAGTTGCTGCTCCCTTTACTCTTTTCTGTCCATTTTTTTCATGTTTCCCTTTCTGGTTCTTTTTCCTACTTGTCTTGTCTCTTCTGTGTATCCTTCCTTTTCCTTACGTGTTGCTGACTCTGTACTCAAAGGCTGCATGGTTGAGGGGCACCCATTAGTACTCCCTTAAATTGAGCAGAGAAGATTGGGTTGGCGGGCTGCTGCCCTGTACATGTGAGATGCTCTCATGGCCACTTTCATTAGGGGCCAAATTGTGAGCAATGCTGAGCTTTCAAGTAACGCCCTGCTGCTTTCCTTGAAGAGGGGCAGAATGTTTGCAGTGTGTGTGAGGGAGATTGGCAGCTTTCCCTATTAAGTCTGACCCCTTCTTTTGCTTCTTGTATACTCCCTTCCTCAAATGAGTCTGCCACACTAGTTGAGAAATGCACAAGTTTTTCATCAGTATCTTCTAACAGTTTTGTATGTATATATTCTAGCAGATGTCTAGGCTTCTGGTAGTCAGGTTGAAAGTGCATTTCCATTCTAATAGCCTCTTTTCACTTGCTCATAACTCTCCAAACTTTCTGGGCTGATATTTCCATGCTTGGTATCTGCCCAAAGGTGAGTATATTTGAATGTTTGAGCAAGACCCCTTTGTCTTCTAGTTTGTGTAGGAAAAAATACCCCCCCCTTTTTTTTTCTCAGCAGGGTCACACCAAAAACGACTGAGGTTTGGCAGGTGACAGCGACAAGAGTTCTTGAAGTGCTACCGTCTTTGCTTGGTTTAGGGAGAAACAAATGAAATAGGAGTGAAATCACCAAGTGTGCCAAGTAAATCTTTAAAGTTTTAAAGTGTGTTGTCAGGTTTCTAGTGTGATAGTTTGCATGAGGATGATCATTACTATTTCAGATAACCACACAGAACAAAACCCTTCAAATCCCTACTTTAATATCAGGAATTGGAGGAGATTGTGGGGAACTGGGAGAAATTGTAGTTCCCACAATTATAAGAGACCTCCACAATTCTGGCTACATTCTGCAAATTAAACTTTGAAAAGTTTTCTCTTGCTGCAAACATCCAATCTATTTATGTATGTGGTTATTCTGCTTTTATAACCCAGCCTTGTAAAAAAACAAAAGCAGCAATAAAAAGATATTCCACTCTATCACACACCCTAATTACCTCAAGGAGGTGTGTATTTCAAATGGTGACTGGGATTAGTTGGTGGTTAACATCACTAGAGACAATTTTTATTTATAAAAAACTCAAACAAATAAAATACAAAGTGAGGGCTGGGAGGAAGGCTGAATTTGGCTGGATGGAGGTTAGTGTTGCCTGGGGGACTGATGGAGGTGGCTGCAGAAAGCTGGGCATAAGGAAACTTGAATTTATGTGTGTGGAAGTGGGGTTTGAGGGAAGCTGCTTTGTGGGAGTGTCTGGGGATAGCTGGGAAGGAAACTGGATTTGTGAGTGTCTGGGGATAGAAGCCATAGGGCATGTTGTGAAACCTAGTGGGTGTCTGAGGACTGGGGGCAACTGAGACCTGTTTGGTGGTTGATGCTGGGTATGGGAATCTGGCCCTTCTGACCCACACACCTGTCCCTGCTGTCTCCTTCCTGTGGTTGCTGCTATCACTGCCTGCTCCTCCTGGTTGCTGTTTCCAGGTCCAGCAGGAGGAGCAGCAGACAGAAGCCACTTGGCTGCATGCTCCCCACCAGGTGCCACAGTGGCCTCTGGTGACGGAACCACAATTGCCGGATGTTCCTGCAGCCCAGTTGGATGCAGAATATTCAGTCTGGACCGTGGCAATGCGTGTCAGCCTGCAGGTGTGAGTGTTGTGTGAGATGCATGACACTTGGCAGGTCTGCAAAATGCAGCAGACTTATAAAATACTGAGAGTGCACAGCCAAAACTAAGTCAGAAAATTGAAAAGTTAGGTTCCTACAGAAACATTAGTTTGGTGTCAATGCATCTGTATCTTATACTGCATATTTTAGACAAACAATAATATGCTACACAGTTAACCAGAAATAGAAAATATTCCATATATATTTATTTCTCTCTATATATAGAATGCTGCTGTGTTAAGTTGCTCAGTGAACCTTTATTAGCCTTTCCTTGCTGTTTTAACTCTACCTGCTAACATTACATCAGATTACTGTTTTGCATTTCATTATATGTGGTGCAGGCGCTACCTAAGAACACGAAGGTATCTGTGATTGGAGAGGTCAAGATATTTAAAAAAGGAGTGCTAAAGTTACTTTCCTAAGACTATATTTAACTTTAGGCACTCATCTTTGGAACTGTTGACCACGAATATTGCAAGTACCGCCTCCTGGGATGCAGGAATGTCCTTGAGACATGCTATAATCAAATGAAAAGGTGACATTAGAAGACACAATATACTCGATATGAGAATGAGAGCTTCCTCTTCAAGCAGACATCTGTGAAAACATGGAGGAGAGTGGAGAGGAAAATGAACTTAGTGTGTGGTCAGGTATTTTCCTTGGGATTTTAATTGGCTGCAATTTTTCTTGTGTGTGCTTGTTGACTTTTAAGACTCTTTAAACACCACTGCTTTGAACTCAGCAAAAAGTCAGAGAATGGGTGGAATATGCAGGAGGATCATGCTCTGGGAGGGAGCATTTCCTTCCCTTTTTAAAAGTTAGGTTAGTGTAGCATGATAAATCTCTAGAGACATTTGTTTCCATTTCAGAGACATTCCTACCCTGTTGGCATACAGTGATAGAGGGAAGCAGTGATTGGAGCTGCAAGTACTTGCTTATTGTAATACATAATTGGGGCTAAGTGCCTGCAGTATTTTTTTCTTAAAACACACACACGCACTGGGGAATGTGACATATTTTGGAATGCTCTTGTGGACAAGAGCTTGCCAGTAAAGGAAATAAAAGGCAACGGTCTCATTCAGTGAATTGCCCTGTGTAGCCGATACGAAGTCTTGAGTGTTGTGGGTGGACTGGTAGACTGAGAGTTGATTGACTGGAATGCTTTGCTCCTTTTGGCCAGTTGATGGCTGATTAGCAGACTTTGTGGTGGATAATATATGAAATATTACAAGTCACAAGGACGAGAGAAAGATCTCCTTTTAGTCTTGATTTACTGAAAGTCCAGCCAGTTCATGTCGACTTAGTAAAAGTTGAAGTGCTAAGTATCTAGTTGCTTTACGGGGAGAAATGTTGTCAGAGGCCACATTTAGTTTGTGAAAAATAGTGACAAAGAACCATCGTTTTCTTCAGTGACACATTGCTCAGTTAAATCTTTGTGTCCCCTGTGCTTGATTCTTTGTGCATTAGGTAGAAGGGATTGTGGTTTCTCTCTGAAAGAGAGAGATCAGCTTCTTTGTGTAATAAATGATTTGATGTGCTTATTCTTCTGCTGATGTCAGCTGTTTTTTGTTTTTTTTAAAGTACTTTGTGGACAGTTGTTGCTGTATGTATAAAAGTACTTCTGTGGTATTAGTGACCATAATACCTCAGTCATGCAGAGCAGGCTGTTGATACCACTCCATCAAAACCATATGCTGCAGCTATGTTAAAACTATGTAGCCTTTCTGGATTTTAGCCCTCTGGCTTCCCACCCATCTGATAGTGACAGGCACAGCTTTCCTTTATGTATATAATAGGTTTCTTGGGTCTGATTTTTGGAGGAACTGAGTATGTGTAGCACCCATTGCCTTAAATTGGAGTTGTGGGTAATCAGCTTCTCAGAAAATCAAATTCCTTGTTTCAGTCATTGCAATGACATCACTGGTGTTACCTTATCAACAAAGAGTCTGACAAGTATATTTCAGAAGGCAGAAGCTGTCTACCTGTTTCTTCCCAATAGTCTCACTCTTGTGCAATGAACTGCTGTTCTTAAAGGAAGGATATATTGCCTAACATTTCCTCTAAAACTTTTAAAAAATAATTTGGGAAAAGAAACTAGAGTTGTATGTTTCTCGAATTATGGTGCTGGTTCAGGAGGCAGCATGGTCAAGTTGTCTGAAGACTTTTTTAATTCCAAGTTTGCCACTGACTTGTATGATTTTAGTTAACTGTTCCTGCCTCAGTTTCCCCAATCTGAAAATGGAGATTCATTTGTTACAGTTTGCAAACTGCTTTGAAAGTGTAAAGTGCTGTGTAAATTGGCTAATCTACAATGGTGAATGTGACAACCTCCCATTCTGAGAGAACGTTTTGAGGCCCTAACACTGGGAGATTGAGAGGGATGGTTGGGGAAGTGAAGGAGGTGGTCTCAAGACTGTAAGAGACTGTCTTGCCAAGTGATCTCCAGAATAAAAAATGTGAATGGATTAATGCTTTCATCCATGACAGGGTTTGCATTAGGCTATTGATCTGTTTCTAGGATGCTTGAAAGCACTTAAACTTAGGTCTCACAACATACATCTTATTGGGGCAAGTGTGTTTCCTCATACATCATTGGGAGAAACCAAGGAACCAAACAGAATAGAGCTCAGAAGAAGTCAGTGTTATAAATAAGCTGAGATTTCTCTGTTCATCAGTGTAGTGTAGCACTTCAATGTTGACTTTCCTTCAACACTGTCATAAACAGATAGTTAAGGGTTAATGTCTCTTTTACTTGTAAAGGGTTAAGAAGCTCAGTAAACCTGGCTGACACCTGACCAGAGGACCAATAAGGGGACAAGATACTTTCAAATCTTGGTGGAGGGAAGTCTTTTGTTTGTGCTCTTTGTTTTGGGGGTTGTTCATTCTCGGGACTGAGAGGGACCAGACATCAATCCAGGCTCTCCAAATCTTTCTGAATCAATCTCTCATGTTTCAAACTTGCAAGTAGCACAGGCGAGGCGTGTTAGTCTTATGTTTGTTTTTCTCAACCTGTAAATGTTCCTTTTTGCTGAGAGGATTTTACCTCTGTTTGCTGTAACTTTGAACCTAAGGCTAAAGAGGTTTTCTCTGGGCTATATAAATCTAAGTACCCTGTAAAGTATTTTCCATCCTGATTTTACAGAGAACTTTTAATTAAAAAAAAGAAAGGTAAAAATCTTCTTTTTAAGAACCTGATTGATTTTTTTTTCTTGTTTTAAGATCCCAGGGAATTGGGTCTGGACTCACCAGGAGTTGGTGGGGGAAAGGAGGGGGGAATGGTTAATTTCTCCTTGTGTTAAGATCCAAGGGGTTGGATCGGTATCACCAGGAACTTGGTGGAAAAACCTCAAGGCTATCCAGGGAGGGGAAAGTTTTGGGGGGACAGGGAGTGTGCCAGACACTGGAATTCTGGCTGGTGGCAGTGTTACCGGATCTAAGCTTGTAATTAAGCTTAGAAGTGTCCATGCAGGTCCCCACATCTGTACCCTAAAGTTCAGAGTGGGGAAGGAACCTTGACAAACACACATAAGAGGCAGTGAAATATCTCCATTTTGCAGATAAAGATCTGAGGGACAGAGAGGAGAAGTAACTTGCTCAAGGTCATCGAAGAAGCTTTTTGTGAAGGTGGGAATAGAACTGAATTAGCCCAGTTCCTTAAGCCAAAGACCAACCTTCAGCTGATCATGGGTGACTGGGGTGAAGGAAAGCAAAAACTTGACAGTTAGGAAGAAAGATCAGAGGGAAAATATGGAGCTTCTCAGCCTAGTCACTCCACATATAGTCTGTGCTTGAAGAGGAACTGTAGCCCAACAAATGAGTAAGAAGCAAATGCTGAAAACTTTTCAGAGTGCCATTTTGATTATGTTCCTCTGTAAACCCTGATCTGTATTTTCTAAACGCATCTCATGGTTTGCCTTTGCATGGGAAGTTGGCTGGTTAGTCTGCTTATTTGTATCATGTCTTGGCAGCGCTTCTAATTCCTATGGGCCAAATTTTGCCACTCTTATAACTGACCTTTTTGGGAGGGTAGTTCCTATGGAACTAATTACCATCTGCCAAATTATGCTGCATTGCCAGGCCCGCTGTTATCCTCAGTCTTTCTCTTAGCTTTAGTGAAAATCCTCTGGGCCTCTAGCTAATCTTCCATTTTTTTTTTATGAAGCTGGGATCAGAAGAAACAGAGGGAGTGGAGAATTGGAGGAGAATTTGAGCATTGGGAGACAAGCAAGCTTGGTTAGGGTAGGTGTTAGTTTACTTGCCCACGTTTTCTCCCTCCCTGAAAGCTACTGCAGTTGTTATCCAGTCTTTACTGTCTTCTTCGGCTTTCAGTATAGCATGCATTACTGTTGTCGTTTGGCTGATAAATGCCATTTCTCAAGCAGTGGTGTGGGATTTGTAGGCCAAATGGATCTTCATGCAGACAATAAGTGGCTTAAATCTAATTGAAAGTGATAACATGAAGCTCGTCTCATAGTGAGGTTTAATTGGATTACAGTAATGTACAGTAATTATGTGGAGACTCACAGGGCATGGAGCCAGTTTCACCATGAGAGAATGGAACCTCGCTAGTTGCTAGCTTGTTTATTGAAAATTGGGTAGTCACCTAGAGTGACACTAGTTGCTGGGAGACTTTGGAAACTACTTGGTCCATCTTTGAGTGTTGCATAGATTCCCCCTCTTGGGAGGAGTGCATCCATCCACACAGAAGCGGATAACCCTTTGGGAAACAGTAGCTGTTAAGGGCTGCAAGTGTGCCTTATATGGATACCAGTGTTTGGAAATGAAGGTAGGAGTAACCACTTCCTCTGCCATTCATGAGTTGGAAGCAGTGAGTCAGGATCTCCATCTCACCCAACTATTTCAGCCTTTCTTTGAAAAACTACCTAGCAAACTCATAGCAGCTCATTCCACACATTTGAGTGCCTTATCTAGATCAGAGCCATGCCATGGTAGCTGTGTGGTGACCATCTGGGCTGCTCATTCTTTCTCTTACCCAGTTGTTTCCCGTCAGAATTCCAGGCTTTAAATGCTTTTTGCTTGCAGGACAGATGTCTGTTTCAGATCAGCGAGTCCAAAGCTTTTTACGTCTTTGTGCCATATATTTGACTGGGAATGATATCACTTGTGCAGCCTTTTCTCCAGAGGTTTGGTGGGATAAAGACATTGCGCTGTCTGTTCCTCCTTGAGGCATTAAAGGTCAGTGCAACTGTTGTGGGGCAAACTGAGACTGGCTTATTTCAGCTCCTTTGGTGCAAAAATGGGGAGAGAAGCATGCATTATAATGGGGTGATAGCACAGCTGTAGTTATTTGTATTACCGTAGTGCCTAGGAGCCCTCGTCTTGGATCAGGATTTCATGATGTTAGGCGCTGTACAGACGCAGAACAAGAAAGCAATCCCTGACCCAAAGAGCCTACAGCCTAAGTATAATTCAAGAGATAAATACAGACCAACATGAAAAATACAAGGAAACAATGAGACAATACGGTCAGCAAGGGAGCTATGGTCTCAGCACATCAGGAGCCTAACCATTGTCAATGTTTTTCTAGGTATCACCAGGGCCAGCCCTAGCCGAGAGGGGGCTGTGTGGGGCCCCAGGCCTCCCCCACTCCAGGGTCTGGGAGGCGGGAAGGTCTTGGGGAGAGGGGCCATTTAAGAGCTCTATTTTCACAATGTTGAGCTTAAGCTGATGGCTGGACATCCAGAAGGAGATGTCAGAGAAATGGGCTGAGATTTCCTTTTGGACAGGTGGAGACTGGTCTGTAGTAGAGAGGTAGAACTGAGGTCCATCAGCAAGTGATGGTAGCTGAATTTGTGTTTATGGATGGGATTACCCAGGTTAATTATATATGTTAGTTAATGTTGAGACTAGCTTATTGTTTAACAACATATTTTTAAAGTGCTTAAATAAAGCCACATGCTTCCTAGATTTGTCTTAAAAATTGCTGAGCAGCATGGCAATCCAGAGTAGAGTTAGTGGTCCACATTTTAGATCACTTGAGCAAGGAGCTTCCAAGATGCATGTCCTCTTAAAAAAATAAATTAAAAAAAATCAAAATTTTATGGTTCTGACAATTACACGCATGTGAGACTCAAACTATGGGTCTGATCCTCCCCAAACTAATATCTCCTGCTTGGGATTGGTATCAGCTACCGTCCAACCCCCACTGTCCCTTTGGGGAAGCGATATTTAAAAAGTTGGCTCAATAACATGATTTGGGGTTGATGTTACAGCCATTTCGGCATGTGCAGCAGGATTAGCGTTCTTCAAGCAGCCAGAAGCCAGTAATTTGGTGGCTCGAGGTGACAAGCTGTGGCCTTTGAACCTGTGCAGCATCCATTTACTGTGAGTTTGAGTCCTGCTGTGGTTAGATGTTTGGCAGCATCTCTGTGTTCTTCCTGTGTGCTGCCCAGGCTCTGCGCAGACAGCTGGCACAGCAGACCTGCCCAATGACCAGAAGATCTGTTAAGGTACAAAGGCACCCAGCTAGGTTTACTGTCGGCGAAGCGCAGTACTAGTATCCTGCAGACTCTACCGGGCCATTAATACATGTATGGCCATAACAGTGGACCAGCTCACTGCCCCTGACATGGCTAGTTATTACCCATCTTGACCTTATCTTTTAGGAGGGGTCAGTGTGTTCCTGTTATCCTTGGGGAATGTTTTTTTGTACCATCCTTGATATCGGGATGCTCTGGTACCACTTGATATCGGGATGTGTTTGCACGAGTATTCTGTGCCTAGCACTTCTTAAGAATGTGTATTTCTACAATATCAGCCCTGTTCTTGCCAGATTCTGTGAGCTGGTCCTGCCTCTTGCTCACAGCTTGTCTTTACTGTCTTTATATCAGTAAAGCTTTGACTACTACTTTAGCCCAAGCCTCAGGCCTCTGATACACGGGCTTATGTCTCAGGCTCTCTTCCTACTACACCTGCCCATAGCAGTTTTCTGAATGTGTTGTGCATATTTAGCTCTCTGCCTGCATTTGCAGAGGCTCCTTGTGGAAGCTTTGCCATGAGAGCAAAGTTCTGGTTTGAGAGGATATTTCAGTGCTCCACAGTCATACTCAGATTTTCCTTTAGAAGCATTGTCAAGGAAAATAATATTAATTAGAGTAGAGCTGAAAGATTCTAAAAGTAAGCAGCAGTTTTATGGTAATGTAACTATGCTGCAAGCTCCTCGCCCATTTCCTGAACAGTGGGACTGAGTGATTGGAGAAGCCATGTAGTTGTGACTCTCATCAGTGTAAGCATATCAAAAATGATTGCTGAGCTTCAGGGAATGCAGCCATAATAGAGAACCCTATAATAAAGACCAGCATAGCATCAACATCCACTAATATGGTACCAGAATGATGTAATCAGTCAAAACAAGAATTCATGTGTATCATGAAAAATACACACAGAAAACAAATGTCACCTTTTTCATAGAATCATAGGACTGGAGGTCCTCTAGTCCAGTTCCCTACACTCATGGCAGGACTAAGTATTATTAGAATATTATAATTTGTGTAGATTGGATAAATTACTCTAACACAGAGAATACTCTTATCAATTTCGCATCTCAAAGTGCTGGAGGTCCCTGGAAAAAGGGATCTGAATGCAGAGATCGACATTAGAAAAAAACTTCCGTCGAATGACCCTCTTTTTAAAACAGCCAACCTCAAATGCGTTTCTCCACAAACAAACTGCTATAGAAAAATCCAGCCATGCACAAACTGCAGTAAGTATTAAAATGGTATTCTAATCCCAAAGACAGAATTTTTGTAGACCTTTTTCACCCCATTATAATGGAAACTCTGCTGCGACCTTCACTGTGGTGGTACTATTGCCCTACCATAATATTGCTGTGCCACATCAGGGCCAGGGTGGAGTTAGTGGTGTAAGTTGGGGTACTTTGGCTCAAGGGGTTCCCAACATACAGTCTATGCTGAGCTTATTTCAATTTTCAAAATGCTCTAAAAACCACATGTGTGGCAAGATTATCTTGAGTACTGGTACTTCCTTCCAACAGGGGCTGGGGTACCTTTTGACAGAAGGGGTAGAACATCCCCTGAGATGTTCCCAGGAAGTCTTTGTGCTCATGGCCCCCCATTACTCCTGTTTTCTGCAAAAACAAGGGAAATGCCCTCAGAACTTTGTTAATGCAGAGTTAAGGTTGATCAGCAATGCCTCACCCTACCAGAACGTTGAGTGCCTGGCACTCCTGAAAACCAGGAAATAAAGATCACATGGCACCCATCCCTATTATGCAACCCTAACTCTGCCCTCTTTCAGTGATGTCCTGCCTACTCTGATGGATACTGTTGCACTCTATCCATATGATATGGAGCACTGCAGGGACACAACACTTGGGTATATTAGGAGAAACTGTGAGACCAGGTCCTCGTTAAAGCAAAAGTTGTGTGAGGTGAGCTTAGTCAACACCAGCTGGCTACACCTATTCTTATCCTCCGTTTCACCTGTTCTACTCGGATGACCCTTGAGTGGCCAGATCTTACCAACACTTGTCCTAAGGATCCCCTCTGGAGCGTTCCCTGCACTTACTTCCTCACTAGCATGCTGCCAATTCCTATGGCAAGAATAATCTGTTGTGCTCCCCTGCTTGCAGAGCAGACATCACTCAGCACAGAAACAAGTGGTTCATGATCTCTCTGGATGTAGATGCATCTCTCCATGTATTGCAGTGTGAGCTATTGTGACCTACTGCAAGTAATCCCTGCACTAGTTAATGCAGTTGCCATAACACACTGAAGGGCTGTTGGAGTGCAGGCAGATGAATGGGAGAATACAGTTCTGTGGGAGACAGCACCCCACATAAAATGACATGTACCTCCTGCCTGATTATTATGGGACAGCCCTGACTGAAACATTCTTACTACAGTCTATCTCCAGTGACACTTGTCAGCTCCAGGGGGCAGAGTGAAAGCTGCAGGGTGAGATGGCATTTAACTCTAAACTGTAGCTTTCAGAGGTTTAAGTATAGGTGCATTTCATGTTCTGGAAGGGTTCACAGCCCTGCCAATCAACTTTAACTGAGTGTTAACCAAGTTTTTGGACACTGAATCTCACTCTGGTCTGAGGCTTGTCGAGTTCCAAACACTCTCCTTGGCTCCTTTCTGGCTCCAAGACCAAGAAGTACCTAGGTAACGTTGGCACAGAAATAATAACAATACCCAGTTCTTAGAATCTGAAGCAGTGTTTCAGTGCTGTTTGCATAAGATCCAATGGAGACAGCTCCTGTGGTTATGCCTCAGCTGGATCCAAGCTGTACACTGACTGGGGGTGGGGATGGGGTGAGAGCTCTTGATTGTTTCAAACTCTTCTACTGCTGATATTGGCATTGCAGATCTCCATGGTATGATCGTGTGGAACTCATTAAAAATGTTAGCATTTGGCTGAGTGGGTACATGCCTCTGTCTCTCTCTCTCTGTAACCCAGAGTATATAAAACCTCCACTTCACAGTTGTCCTCTTTCTGCCAGCCTGAGTGAATGTGGAATTAAGTTATCTCCTGGCATTGGGACTCCTCCACTTGGATATTTCAGCCTATCCCCAGCCAGCCTTTCTTCTTTAGAAAAGCTGTATTAGAACTGGGAAAGATACAAAGAAGGACAACAAAAATTATTAAGGGTATGGGACAGCTTCCACATGAGGAGAGACTAAAAAGACTGGGAATGTTCATCTTGGAAAAAAGACGATTAAGGGGTGATATGATAGAGGTTTATAAACAATGCATGGTGTGGAGAACGTGAATAGGAAAGTGTTATTTACCCCTTCACATAACACAAGAACCAGGGGTCACCAGATGAAATTAACAGGCAGCAGGTTTAAAAAAAACAAAAGTAAGTACTTCTTCACACAACGCACAGTTAACTTGTGGAACTCATTGCCAGGGGATGTTGTGAAGGCCAAAAGTATAAAATTAGATCAGCTCATGGAGGATAGGTCCATCAGTGGCTTTTGGTCATTAGCTATGGTCACATCCAGAGCATAGGGCTGTCTCTAAACCTCTGACTGCCAAAACTGGGACTGGATAATGAGATGGATAACTCAGTAACTGCCCTGTTCTGTTCATTCCATCTTGAGTATCTGGCATCGGCCACTGTTGGAAGACAAGATACTGGGCTAGATGGGCTATTGGTCTGACCCAGTGTGGCCATTTTTATGTTCTCTACCAGCCATCATTACAGTTTGGAAGGAAAGCATACTCTTCTGTGGCCCTTTAAGAACTGCTAACTACTGACAGTTATTCTTTGCTACTCCCTCTAGACTGGTGGGAGTTTATCCTGAAGACTAAGAAGTTGGAATTTCCTGACCTTTGGAAAGTTGAGATGTTTTAACTAACTCTGTGAAGGGCCTCTAATGATCTGTTAAATTCAGTGTCTAGGCTCTTGGCTACAGACATTATTTCTTTTCAAGCCCTCTTGGCTATAGAATTCTAGGACCAGATTAGTGGGTGAGTCAATTTATGAAGAATGATCCAACTTATAAGTGTCAGTCGTCTTTCTGATATCTGATTAGTCCGTCCTCTGCACTTCAAGCAGTTTGACTCCAGTGCAGTTCACATCTTGGTCTATCTAGAGAAGAAAATATAAAGAGCTCACCCAAGATGTAGACTGGTCCAGCAGTCCAGCAAAGTCGCACTTATTCTAAAGGACTGAACTAATTTTAACTCCATCTCCTCATTATTCACATTTTTACAAGCATGCAGGATCCCTTCACATCAGTGGGTCCTGGAATTATCCATTGAGACTACACACTTTAACTTGGGGTCATGCAAAAACCCAACCTCTTTTCCATCCTTCTTGAGGAATCTTTCTGATGGACTGCTGAGAGACAAAATGCAATCTCTTATGGAAATGGAGGCTATCATGAAACCTTTCCAAATCTAATACACATACACCTCTATCCTGATATAACACTGTCCTCGGGAGCCAAAAAATCTTACCATGTTATAGGTGAAACCGCGTTATATTGAACTTGCTTTGATCCACCAGAGTTCGCAGCCCCGCCTCCCCCGGAGCGCTGCTTTACTGCATTAGATCTGATTTTGTGTTATATCGGGTCGCATTATATCTGGGTAGAGGTGTACTTAGCAACTTTACTATTTGTCATTTTTGCATACTTTACCTGTTTTCTTTGTTACATTGGTTTGCGGTACCATTATTGATTTGTAATGGGTGCAGTATAAGAGCCGATCTTACAGCCCATTTCTGCTTCCATTGAAGTCAATAAGAGCAAGATTTTGTCCTTAGACTTCAAATACTCTTCCCAAGGTATGTTCTAGTTTTGGCACATCAGTGTATATTAAATATTTAACGAGACTTTTCCACCTTTTGGAGAGCCACTGATAAGTAATTTATTGCATCATCTCCTAAGCTTCTTGTCAGAGAAATGCATATAGTTATATTAACAGTATTTTTGAGTTCTTGTTTTTCTACATGAGACAGTATAACTAACTTGCATCTTTCATTTAGAGTATTTCATTTCACTTGTGATATTGAAGAAGCTGGAAATGGCCCTTATATTTAGAAAGCCTAACTCCTTCCATTATAAAAGATTTGTGTGAACTTTTCTGAGAACTTCATACTTCCATTGTTTGCCCTAAGCCTCTTGGGGTATGTCTACACTACCCACCGGATCGGCGGGTAGCGATCGGTTTATCGGGGATCAATATATTGTGTCTCATCTAGATGCAATATATCAATCCCCGAACGCACTCCTATCGACTCTGAAACTCCACCAGGGCGAGTGGCGGTAGCGGAGTTGACGGGGAGCCGCGGCTGTCGATCCCGCGCTGTGAGGACGGGGAGGTAAGTCGAAATAAGATACTTTGACTTCAGTTACGCTATTCGTGTAGCTGAAGTTGCATAACTTACATCGACCCCCGCCCCCTAGTGTAGACCAGGCCTTGTATTTAATGGGAGATAGCCTTTTGCTGATCCCATGAAATTCTGATAAGATTTGTCTGAGTTGTGAGCTGTTAGAAAGTGCTATTTCCCATCTGTGGCTTGTGGTGTACAGCTTGATATTTATTTGTTTATTTGGGGCAGCTTGTAAGGAACCCTGAGCATTCCAAAGCCCTGCATGTGTTCCCCAGCATAGATACTGCAGTAAAGATCCACCTGGCAAAGACTTGGGCCAGGTACTTCAAAAGAAGCTGTAGAATCAGGGAAAGGGCAGAGAACCAAGCAGGGCTGGGTGAAGGTCCTGTTTTCCCCACTCATCCTTCACTGAATGAGACAGGGGTCCAGTGGGAAAAACTGTATCATGTAATTGAAGACTGCATCATAATGTAGGGGGCTGAATTAAGGTTCCATGGGGAACCTTAAATCTGGCAATTCCTATCTTTTAAGTGCTCAACCTTGTGGCTTAAGCTTTATTTTACTATAGTTATTTGGGATATAATTGAATCTACTTTCTTTGATGTCACATAAGAATTGGTCTGTATTTAAATGTTTTGCCACTGATTTCTAACTAGCCATGTGTAAATAAACTGAAGATTGTGACTCCTTTGGAAAGCTGACATAAAGACATGTATATATTGTATTAATGAATTTACAGGAACTCAGATATTGACATAGTTATTTTGAACTAACATAATTGTAGGCCCTATACTATAGGTAGCACATGGGTTTTGCATTATTGTCCTTATACAATAATTGTTATACACATAGTTTTACAGTAACTTTCATATTTGATTTTATGGACTGTGTAGAATACAGCAATAGTACCTGTGTGCCTGAGAACATGCATTTTCCTGTTTTCATATTGCATATGTTAGGCTACTTAAGTAGCAAAAAAGCCCCTTGATAACCTGTTAATGCTGCAATCATTTCATTAATATACTTGTGGTTTTTTGGGTAAATCAAATACTTGATATTGCAAAAAATACAGGATTTTATATATTGACTTTGCAAATAGTCTTAAATTGCTTCTCAGATCTACAAATTCAGACTTCTAGATACGTGTATTAAAGACTTTTGGAGTCCTGTAGAAGTTTATTGTGAAGCTGCATTCATCGGTATTGGTTCAGTTTTTTGGCTTCAATTTTTTCTAACCATGCCACACTAGTAACTGCATGTTTAAACATATAAACCCTGTTTCCTAAACTTTTATATCTTATGTTTTCAGAATTAAATTAATGTTTGTACTATATACAGTACAGGGTTTAGCCAGTGACTTAGAACACTGTTTCTATGGCACAAAAATGTGTATAATATATGAAGATTTGCAGGAATTAAATCAGATACCATCTGACTTACAATTCAATTTAGAACATTGATCTGTATGATCTTTTGTGATGAGGAGAAAGAAAATGACACTGGTAACCCTTGAGTGCTTGCTAGTTGACTTAATATATTTTAATTTAACCAGTTCTGTAAAGTAAAATACAAATCCTATTTTAAAGCAAGGAATCAATCACATTTTAAATGTGGTCCTTCCCTGGGTGCTTAGATCTAGAATCAGAGTAAATGGGGAAAACTCCAGCAAAAAGCTTATGATTTTTATGAAGATCATTCATCTCTGGCATTGCCACCTTGTTCTATTTTTCCAACCCTTTTCCAAAACCAGCGCTGATTTTGATTTGTGGCTCACAGAATCTGCTCCAGGTTCCTTATGCCTGTCCCAAGAACCTACCTCAATGGCCTCTGCCTCTGATTCAGTTGGCAGCAATTTTCTGTGTAAAAGGGATCAACCAGAAGGTCCAGTTTCGTGTTACTTATGTCTTGCTATGGGAAGAACGTCTTTTGTTTGCTGTTCTACCTCTTCTGTACACTGCACCTGTGCCATGGAGCTGCCCAGCCACTGTTTTGTTGGGGAATTGAAATCTTAAGTCTCCCTCCATGTCTAGGAGGGTTTGTATCTCTCTGACCCTGCCAGGATTGCCCGTCTTATTGCACTTGTCTCTCTTAGGTTGTTGTGGCTTCCTGCAGGCTGCAGTAAAACACCTTCTGCCCCTTTGCCCTGCTTCAAGATCTTGCAGCATTTCTAGCTCCTCTGTCTATCACTAGGTCCTGGTCTACACTGGGGAGGGGGTGGGGGGGCGGGATCTAAGATACGGCACTTCAGCTACAAGAATAGCGTAGCTGAAGTCGACATATCTTAGATTGACTTAGAATCACTTACTTTGCGGCACGGGATCAACGGCCACTGCTCTCCCGTCATCTTTGCTTCCACCTCTCGCCGAGCTGGAGTTCAGCATTTGATGGGACAGTGATCGGGGCTCGATTTATCACGCCTACACTACACGCGATAAATCAATCGATCGCTATCCGGCGGGTAGTGTAGAAGTACCCTAGGAAATTAACCTATTGCTGAGTCCTGCTAGGATCTAAAACTGGTGCATCTCAGATACCAAAATACGTTAGAGAATTTGTCCTTCCTGACGTGTTTAGCTGCTAAGTGTGATGGGTGGTTGGTTTACTCTTGAGGCAAATCACAACCAGCTCTCTGGATTAAAAATTGGTTAATGGAGCTTTTTTGAGGTGGTGAGGTCACATAGTTGGTGGTATGGAGCCTGCCAGTTTGTTTCAAAAACTGGCCTGTTTGTGTGTGGACAGGACTTTTTCCAGGGAGCTGGCAACTATCTTGCAGGGGTATATTTAACTAATAAATACTTATCCAAAGACAGCTTATTTTTGGCTAGTAAATGACAGTGATTCTGCTGCTTTTTATTCTGAAATCTGTGTGCCTAATCTATATTTCCTCTCAAAGTGTTTCCTTATTCCAGGGTAGTAATTAAAAAAAAAAAATCTTCATCTTCATAGTATCAAGCTGCTGACTTCTTTGAACTATGGGTGTAGTAAGAACATAAGGGTGCAAAGAGCAGATTCCAGAAAAATTAATAAGGGGGGATGGTCCATACTTAAATGTAAAGGATCCATTTCTTCCTCCTGGCTTGCACAGGGGCATGCTTTACATTTTGAAAGTTCATCTGGTTTCCAAGGCTTACTTTACATTATTATCCGTTTTGGAAGGTGTATAAGAACTACAAGCAAGAATAAGACAACTATTTGTGTTTGTATAACGTGCCTGTTTGAGCTCTGTGGAAACTGGAGATTAGTCTCATGTTGACGGATTTCCATTTTTCAGCTCCAATAAACCCACTATACCTGGTCAGTTAAAAGGTGCTGCTACCATTGCTCTCCTAAAGGGAGTTGCAGTGGTTCAGTTTTGACAGTAAAGCATGGCACTACTTGGGGGTCCAGTTTCCTGTCCTTTCCAAGAGGAGCAGTTTCAGCACTTTCTGAACGATGGGTGGGAGTGATACCTACAACGTGGTGAACTTGTAGAGCAAACTCTACATTCAGTGTAAACATATGCAATATTTTACTTAACTTTGCTGCTTCTTCCCCCACCTAGCCCTCTGTTCCTTCCACTCCGATGTCATATATCGGTCTGCTGGTGGTCAAACTGCTGATGGTTCATATTTTAGCTGGAAAAAATGCTCCTTGTTGGGATTCTGGTATGTCTGCATACAATGAAAAATGTTGAGTGGGCTGGGTTTAATTTCCAGCAAATTGTATCAACTTCTGGGAGCTCTTTTGTTTAATAGAAATTCTTCTCTACTTTTCTCTCCCCCTTCCCACCCTCCACCCAACCTTCTCTACAAGGCTTGCTGAGGTATAGTTGATTTAATCTTATGACTGAAAAGAAAAATGCATAGATGCAAATATTTTTATTTTGAAAGGGCTCCATTGTTAAAGCTTGCATTCAATGGACTCTCTCTGTCTTGCTTAAAGAAGCAAGTAGCTAATGTCACAGCCAGACCCTAGAACTTAATAGTGAACATTAGTTTGTAAATGATGTTTACTTTTAAATGGCCAAGCCATCAAAACACTTCTGTATATGTAGGTTGGAAGTTGTGTGGTTAGGAATAGTCCATTAAGAGGTAGCTGCTGTTGGAGTTAATGTGTGAGATGACCCGAATAAGTGGCAATAATTAGATTTTTGCCTTGTTTGCTGCGTTATGATGCACAAGGAAGAAGTGAAGGATGGTGGTACAATAAAAAAGGTTATTTTAAACTTAAAAACATCAGGAATATAAAGTCTTGCCTTCCCAGATCCTCTGGAGGCCTCCAGTGGAGAATCTGGAGGTGTAATTAGGAAGTTCTATGTCCTATTAAGGGGTGAAGGTATTGGATCCAAGGGCTTGTTTGCACACAAGCTGTACTGCTTTAACTATACCAACATAAAGTGGCACCATCCCCTACTATGGACACAGTTATACCCGTATATATGTACTTGTACAAGTAGAGCTATTCCTGTTCAGGAAGGGGAATAAGCTATACATATTTAATCTTTTGTATTACTGTAGTGCTTAAGTGACAACCAAGAATGGGGCCCCATTGTGCTAGGCACTGTACAGAGCAGCAGACGGCCTCTGTCCCAAAGAGCTTTTAGTCTAAATAGGCCGGCCAGCCAGCCAGAGGGTGGGCAAGGGGTATAACATACAAACTGTGTGAATAGTCTGATGGCAGCAAACATGTTAGCTCTATAATACATGTGTTTTTGGGTGGCTTTACTTAGGAGGGGATCAGCTAAATGGAAAGAAGAGGGAAGGGGACAGGGCAGTGGGGAAGAGGGGCAGGTATGGAGTGTGGGGTCAGGGGATTTGAGCAAAGAGCTAGTCAGAGAAACCGAAAAAGTCCATTCAAAACTAGGAGTTCTCTGAATGTCCAAAGGACCCCGCTTCGCTGCCTTCTGCTGGCTGGAGTCTGTTATAAGGCATATTATATTGAGAGCGCTGCAGCCACACTAGGAGTTGTTTTTTAAAAATCGCACCTGAACGTTATACTGGTACAAAAAAACTGTGTTGACCAGGCCTTAACAAAACAGCTTTTCTTCAGCTATCTGCATATTAAGCATAAATGGTTGTTAACAAAAAAGACTAAGCCAGAAAAATAACTTCCCCCTCCTTTAGGTTTCCCTTTCTTGGTGCATCAGTCATATTCTAACCCTGCTGGCTTGCTAGTCATCCATAGGATTTGTGGTGGAGGCACCAACTTTCAGGGGGAGGGAGGTTTACACACCCATGGCCTGGAAACTTCAAACATGATTTATTCTATTGCATTTAACAAGAATCAGTACCTTTGAGTATGCCTTGGTGAGAGGAGCAATGGATGTTGGGAGCCAGAGTGAAAATCTGCTTTCAGATAAACCAGTGTAATTCCAGAGTACCTGTACTTAAATCCCTGGAGTTACAATAATTTTATAGTTTTCACTGAGAGCAGAATTTGTCGTGTTGTTCATTGTGCATTCTCTAATATTTACTTAGTTATTGCTAGTATTGTGGTAGCTCCCAGCAGCCCCAGTCATGGCCCAGGTCCCCATTGTGCTAGGCGCTGTACAAATACAGATCAGAGATGGTCCCTGCCCCAAAGAGCTGACGAGGAAGACGAGGAAACTCATGGATACAGACACAGGGAGTACAAGGAAAAAGATGGAATATTGTCTAAATAGACAAGCAGATGCAGGGAGAAGAAGTTGTATGCAGCATATTTTCGTTAAACGTTGCATGAGAAATCAAAATAAGTCTATGCATCTATATGAAAGGACATTACAACTGTGCTTGTGGTTTTATAAAGAATAAAGCACCAATGTTCCATGGAAATTTTAATGGCGCAAGACTGTCTATATGGGCCCGCAGTGAACAGTATGGCATATGTATATCCTGTTCTGTATTCCCTAGTCTGGGATAATGGGATAGGTGATAGAGTATCTGAAAAGCGAAGTGACTGAGCATACCGTAACTCCCCTTCCCCGGTAACTGCAATCGTAAACATTTTTTTAAACTGTTGTACATCACAACAAACCAAGCTAGTGAGCTTAGACTAATGGGATCATAGTGAAGTCTTGACACAATTTTGACAGAACAAGGAGCAATGGTTTCAAGTTGCAGTGGGGGAATCATAGAATCTCAGGGTTGGAAGGGACCTCAGGAGGTCATCTAGTCCAACCCCCTGCTCAAAGCAGGACCAAACCCAACTAAATCATCCCAGCCAGGGCTTTGTCAAGCCTGACCTTAAAAACCTCTAAGGAAGGAGATTCCATCACCTCCCTAGGTAACCCATTCCAGTGCTTCACCACTTTACTAGTGAAAAAGTTTTTCCTAATGTCCATAGGGGAGGTCTAGGTTGGATATTAGGAAACACTATTTCACTAGGAGGGTGGTGAAGCACTGGAATGGGTTACCTAGGGAGGCAGTGGAATCTCCATCCTTAGGAGGTTTTTAAGGCCCAGCTTGACAAAGCCCTGGCTGGGATGATTTAGTTGGGGATTGGTCCTGCTTTGAGCAGGGGGTTGGACTAGATGACCTCCTGAGGGTTCTTCCAACTCTAATCTTCTATGATTCTAAGTCTCTAACTTTTCCCAGTTTGCCCTCCTTTCCAAGCATGGTAAGCTGTCACTCCTAAAATCAAGCCCTTCTTTACTGACCCAGTTCCAAAATGATCACCAGGTTTCCCAAGTTGTTGCTTAAATGATCCCAGATTATAGACTTCACTCAGTAGTGCTAGATCCATGTTCCCACAAAATGCTTGCCCTGAAGAAGCATTGCTATGTGAAGAAGCTGCTCAGTGGCTGGGGAGACACTAACGTCTGCAAACTCAGAGGACATTGCTGAATATAAATCACTGGAAACCATACTCTGCATCAGCACTGAATTCTGTCCTTGCTGACTCAGATGTGGAAGTGGAGAACTTGACCTGATAATTTGTTTAACTTTTGTGGCCATGCATATGAAAATCTGCTCTTAACTCTTGTATCTTGTGCTCTCCTTGGCTCTACAATATTTGGTACACCCTTTCATGCAAAAGTCTCATGGTGGTTGGCAAACAATAACTCTGTGAAAGAGCCTGTGATTGTTGCTTCACAGAGGGGAGAACTGAGGCTCAAAATGTTGGCTTGCCTAAGTTGAGTCATTTGTGGAGTTGGATGGAACCCAGAAGTCTTGACTCCCAGTCCTGTGGTCTGACCACTTAGGAAGCATTCCCCGTATTCCAGAGTGAAGCACTAGTGACCAATAAATGCAAACAGTCAAACCTGAGAATAAAATCTGGCTATTTGAGGGGCAGGGGAAGCCAAAACAGATCTTGACTGTCTTATAATGTTGTAGCTGTGTTGGACCCAGGATATTAGAAACACAAGGTGGGTGAAGTAATATCTTGTATTGGACCAGCTACAGAAGATAGGTCATTAAGATATTACCTCACCCACCTTGTCTCTATCTTGACTGCCTTAACAGATGAGATTCCCTGGTGTTATGTCCTGAAGCCAGAGGGATGATATCCCTTATTAGAGTATCCTACCTAGTGTAACTGAGGAGATATATATATATATATATATATATATATATATATATATATAAAAATTCTATCCACCACCCTTGTGATGGCTGTATGTGCCCTCTCAGTTTCTGTCACCTTTCTGCCATTCTCTCTTCCATCCTTTTCTGCCTCTCTTATCATGCCTCACTTTTTGCTCTCATTTTGTGACTCCCACTCCCTCCCTGTTCAGCAGAAAGCGGCATGCTGCTTGGGGTTCGGGCATCCCACAGTGGTTCTGTGGTGCAAAGTCACATGTTCTTGCAGCTTAGCTGGCCATCATGAGAGCTGAGAAGAAAAACTTGAGGCTGCAGGTTGCTGCCCACATCTCTAGCCTTGTGCAAAGGAACTGCTCCTGTGGTTGACTGTATTATAGGCTGCTTTGTTGAGGCTAGACCAGAATGCTGGAAATTTTTAAGAAATCAGCCTCTGCTTTATAAACAGGCAGAGAAGTATGTTTGCTTTGGAAAGGTGCAGATTCAATATCATGCAACTTTCTCCAATCACTGTTCTCTGCCCTATATGCCTTTGTCCCTCACTAACCTTGGATGGGGAGACGTTGAGCTAGTTCTAATTTAGAGTTTTGCTATGCTTTCTGCCTCAGTAGTTTGTGAGGGTGAGTTGACAGGTTTTTTTAAAATCACAAAATCAGTTTGGTTCTAAATTTATTTTGAACTTACACATTAAAGATGCTTTATATGCATGAAGTACTTTTCAGTATTATATCTTACATGGTTCTTTTCATCAGAAGATCTCAAAACACTTTACAAAAGTCAGTGTCTTTATCCCCATTTTACAGAGGAGGAAACTGAGGCACAGAGGCTAGCAATTTGCCTATGGTCACCCAACAGACCAAGGAATAGAACCCAGATCTTCTGAATCCCAGTCCAGTGCCCAATCCACTAGGCCATGCTGCCTCCCTATAAATGTAAAACTTGTTAATGGAATTTTAATATTGCAGAGTTAAGGAATTCCAGATTTATAATTAAATACACATCCTTTGTGCTTATGTTTTAAGATACTGACTCGAAATACACCACCTAGACAAATTAGAGAATTGGCCTGAAATCAACAAGATTAAATTCAATACAGACAAGTGCAAAGTACTGCACTTAGGAAGGAAAAATCAAACACACAACTACAAAATGGGAAATAATAGGTAAGGTGCTAGTACTGCTGAGAAGGATCTGGGGATTATGGTGGATCACAAATTGAATGTATCGTCAATGTGATGCAGTTCCAAAAATGGCTAATATCAGTTTGCATTGTATTAACAGGAGTGTTGTATGTAAGACATGGGAGAGAATTGTCCTGCTCTACTTGGCACTGATGAGGCCTCAGCTGGAGTATTGTGTCCAGTTCTGGGCATCACACTTTAGAAAAGATGTGGACAAATTGAAGACAGTCAACAGAAAAGCAACAATGATAAAATGATAAAACGTTTAGAAAACCTGACCCATGAGGAAAGGTTTTAAAAAAGAAAAAAAAATTGGGCATGTTCAGTCTGGAGAAAAGAAGATGGAGAGGGAGGGGACCTGATAAGTCTTCAATATGTTAATATCAAGAGGACAGTGTTCAATTGTTCTCCACATCCACTGAAGGCAGGACAAGAAGTAATGGGCTTAACTTGCAGCAAGTGAGATTTAGGTTAGATCAGGGGTAGGCAACCTATGGCACGTGTGCTGAAGGCGGCACACAAGCTGATTTTCCGTGGCACTCACACTGCCTGGGTCCTGGCCACCGGTCCGGAGGGGTCTGCATTTTAATTTAATTTTAAATGAAGCTTCTTAAACATTTTAAAAACCTAATTTACTTTACGTACAACAATAGTTTTGTTATATATTATATACTTATAGAAAGAGATCTCCTAGAAACATTAATATGTATTATTGGCACACGAAACCTTAAATCAGAGTGAATAAATGAAGACTTGGCACACCACTTCTGAAAGGTTGCCGACTCCTGGGTTAGATATTAGGAAAATCTTTCTAACTCTCAGGGTAGTTAAGCTCTGCAATAGGCTTCCAAGTGAAGTTGTGGAATCCCCATCATTGAAGGTTTTTAAGAACAGGTTGGACAAGCACCTGTCAGGGATGGTCTAGGTTTACTTGGTCCTGCCTCAAATCTGGGCCCTGGACTTGATGACCTGTCAGGGTCTCTTCCAGCCCTACATTGCTATAATTCTATCATTCTCAAACTAACATAGAATCATAGAAGATTAGGATTGCAAGAGATCTCAGGTCATCTAGTCCAACTCCCTGCTCAAAGCAGGACCAACCCCAACTAAATCATCCCAGCCAGGGCTTTGTCAAGCTGGGCCTTAAAAACCTCCTAAGGATGGAGATTCCACCACCTCCCTAGGTAACCCATTCCAGTGCTTCACCCCCTCCTAGTGTAATAGTGTTTCCTAATAACCAACCTAGACCTCCCCCACTGCAACTTGAGACCATTGCTTCTTGTTCTGTCATCTGCCACCACGGAGAACAGCCAAGCTCCATCCTCTTTGGAACCCCACTTCAGGTAGTTGAGGGCTGCTATCAAATCCTCTTCCCCTCTCTTCTCTCCTGCAGCCTAAATAAGCCCAGTTCCCTCAAACTCTCCTCGTAAATCATGTGCCCCAGTTCCCTAATCATTTTTGTTGCCCTCTGCTGGACTCTCTCCAATTTGTCCACATCCTTTCTGTAGTGGGGGGACCAAAATTGGACACAGTTCTCCAGTTGTGGCCTCACTAGTGCCGAATAGAGGGGAATAATCACTTCCCTCAATCGGCTGGCAATGCTCCTACTAATGCAGCCCAATATGCCATTAGCCTTCTTGGCAATGAGGGCACACTGCTGACTCATATCCAGCTTCTCCTCCACTGTAATCCCCAGGCCCTTTTCTGTAGAGCTGCTGCTTAGCCAGTCGGTCCAGCCTGTAGTAGTGCATGCGATTCTTCTGTCCTAAGTGCAGGACTCTGCACTTGTCCTTGTTGAACCTCATCAGATTTATTTTGGCCCAGTCCTCCAATTTGTCTATTTTTCAGTTTGTTATGCAGTTGATTGTTGCCTTTGGGAAAATTTTTGAAGAAATGTAATATCTAAACAGTATTGAATACCTGCTTGCCAGCTAAGATTGTTTGACAGCTGCTGAAGAGGATTTGTATGCTAGACAAAAATGCAAATGTTTCCACAAAATTAATAGTCACATTCTGTCTAATATGCTGCTGTTAATAGTACAGTGACTCTGCTACTGAGTTTTTGGTAATTATTGAATGATTTGATTAAAATTTCCTCTTAGGGAAGTTGTTATAGGCTACGGGAAGTTTCAGTGGAAGGTGCCAAGCAAAGGCTGAGTGGCCAAACCTTCCAAACTTTTCTCATCCAGTGAAAGATACAATCAAACTTAAAACTCAAGTGTTGTAGCATACAGTAGTGTTTTTCCTACATGCACAGAGCCCTACAAGTTGAGCTCTCTTGAAATAGAAATGCTCGTTTTGCAATGACAATGTGGATTCTTTAAAGTGGAGCACGAGATAAGATGTGTGTGTACAGGGAAGCTCCAACGAGGGGAAATCTAGTTTTAAATATCAGTGGGGAAAAAACTCATTGAGATCAGTTTGGGAATGAGTTTCCGTAAGGAAAATTGCCTAAAAGGAGGTTGGATCAGAACAACTTGTTCAGTTTGGGAAGCACCTGTTGGAAAAGATCTAGAGACCAGTCCTTCAAAAAGGGGGAATGGACTAGCTGGCCTAGCTATATGTAGATTATTTCCAGCCTAATCGCTGTAGAATCATAAATATTAGAGATGGAAAAGGCTGGCTAGGGGTTGTCCCATCCTTCTCCTTGCCAATGGAGAAATTACCACCAGTGCATTGTCAAGTGCTTTCTCTAGTTGAGCCTTGATTATCACCAGAGATTCCATTGCTTCCCTTGGGAGATTGCTCACTAGTGAAGTATTGGCTTAATTCATTAGTTTAAGAGGTCTTTGAGGCATGGAGCTTCTCTACTCTATTTGTACAGTGGTGAGCCCACTGCCAGCACTCAGGAAAATTTGGTAATCTTTCAGCTGAATTTCTTAATTTCATCTGTTGCCCCTAAATAATTTCTCCCCATCCTTGGTGCTGACAACTCTGAAATATTTAGACTGCTGTAATCATATCAACCCATTCAGTGTCACTTAGACAAGCTGTGTGTCTGTTTCTGTCACTACTTAATCTCATCAAATTGCTGGATCCTATTTTGCTCTTCTGGAAACTTGTTCCCAGCTTGTCTACTCCTTTCTGTGCACTTTCCTAGACAGCTCGGCAGTCTGGAAGCGAAAATCTGCCACCCCAAACGTTTAAGTATGGAAGAAATTAAGGGAATAGATGCCTGGAATAGACTATAGCCTCAACCAAAGCCATGTAGAGGATTACTTTCTTCCCTGAACCAGAGCACAAATGCTTCTGGGTATGCAGCACTTTGTTCCCATATCATTGCAAGGCCCTATCTAATCTGTTCTCTTAGCATCGCATTCTGATTTTTTTCCCTCTCGTATGATGTTCTAGATGTCTTTCCCTACATGTAATAGCTGCATTTGTCTGTCTGAGAACCTTACTGAGGGTTTCCCTGTGTTTTTTATGTTGAATTGAATTCAGCATCTTCAATGACAGTCACCTGGAGTTCTTTGTAATGGAATTGCATTTAAATTGAAGAAGTCTGCCTTCTCACCTAGCTAGCTGTTGCCTTATCAAAATCGGCGCTGTTCGAACCTAAATAAAATGCCTTTATAAAAGGTCTTCCTTTTAAAATTACTTTAATATGTGTGACTTGGCAGTAATCACTTGAATTGTGGCCAAACCGTGAATTGGTTAGGTCAGAATTCTGATTGCTTATTCAGAGAAGGTTTGCATAATGTCTGCATGTTGGGGGTCAGAATGGTGCATTGCTGAAACTGAAGGACAATGCTGAATGTTTTTATACTTCTGTCTGCCATTGTGGTGCTCTGAGGATTATTACTTAGGATTTTCTGATCCTTAACATACTTTGGGATATTTAATACAGCAGTGGAATCTGTTCACCCTCAAGTTTTAGTTTTTAAATAGCTGCAATATTGCCAATCAACTGATTAAAAACAAGGCATCTAAGTGTTATCACTAATTTTATGACTGTTTTTTTTTCTTGGTTCAGATTGGAATCTGTGTGTATTCTGAAATGTCCATATAATGGAAAGAAGTGATACTTTGCACCTGTAAGAGCTTATTCCCCCCCTTGAAGGATCTTAAGTATTTGGAATTAAGATGTATCGCTTTACCCTCCACTGCAGCCACCTCTGGGGTGAAACCCAGCCTTTAAACTGCACATAGCAACACTGAACAGCAGTTCAGAAGAAGAAGTAAAGAACTACATAGGCAGTTGGAATTGCAGGAAGAAATGAGGATCACCAGATACAACCACCCAAGGTGGAATGTGGCAAGCATAGCAAGGTTTAACACCCTCACTCCTTTAAGAAGAGGGTTGGCATCCTGTAAAAAGGAAATGTGAATTTTGTTGTTTCAATGACACTGGTACAAATGTGCTTCATTAATAAGGTAACAAATTTGTCAGCCCTGAAACTCAGCCCTTGCTCTGAGAGTCTAGCTCAGTTCTTATCAACAGTGTTTAAAAAAAATAAAAAATGCAGCCAGATTAGGTCCTAAATTATACCTGTACAGCTCCATTGTTCTTAAATATGCTCTTGGTGCAACCTGTGCAAAATATGCCCTGGTTATTTTACACAGATATAACCGACTTGAACTTAGTAAACATTACACTTAATGGCATATTTGGAATAAAATGCAGTTTGTGCAATTTCCGCTTTGTTGCCTCTGCAGGACTCAGCAAGAATAAAAAAGCAGTAAAGGCTCCCATTTGTCCAAGATAGCAGAATCCTGAGTACCTGGGCAGCCCACATCAGTTGAATAAATACGGTGCTTTTTCTATATGGCCATCATTTTTCAGAACAGAATCACATCTGAAGGAGCACATGTGATCAGGATCTTGACTTCAAATATAATCTTAAGGCAATATCTAATTGTGTGGTGCCCCCAAACCCTGCCTGGTCACTGGGTTCAGTAGTGGCTCTCAGAGTTTGGTCTATTGAGTCACCTGCCACTTTCCGCAAAACCAGTCTGAGCATTTTTGAGGCAATTGAGAAGCTTAGGGATAATCGCAGGATGACAAATGAGAATGAGGATATGAAGGTAGATATTACCACATCCGAGGTAGAAGCTAAACTCTACAAGCTTAATGGGACTAAATTGGGGGGCCCAGATAATCTTCATCCAAGAATAGTAAAGGAACTGGCACATGAAATTGCAAGCCCATTAGCAAGAATTTTTAATGAATCTATAATCTTGGATTGTATCGTATGACTGGAGAATTGCTAACATAGTCCCTGTTTTTAAGAAAGAAAGAAAAAGGTGATCCAGGTAACTACAGACCTGTTAGTTTGACATCTGTAGTATGCAAGGTCTTAGAAAAATTTTTGAAGGAGAAAGCCGTTAAGGACGTTGAGGCCAATAGTAATTGGGGGGGGGAGAAATACAACATGGTTTTACAAAAGGTAGATCATGTCAAACCAACCTGATCTTCTTTGAGAAGGTAACAGATTTTTTTAGACAAAGGAAATGCAGTGGATCTAATTTACATTGATTTCAGTAAGGCATTTGTTACGGTCTCACATGGGGAATTATTAGTTAAATTGGAAAAGATGGAGATCAATATGAAAATTGAAAAGTGGATAAGGAACTGGTTAAAGGGGAGACTACAACAGGTCGTACTGAAAGGTGAACTGTCAGGCTGGAAGGAGGTTACTAGTGGAGTTCCTCAGGGATCGGTTTTGGGACCAGTCTTATTTAATCTTTTTATTACTGACCTTGGCACAAAAAGTGGGAATGTGCTAATAAAGTTTTCGGGTGACACAAGGCTGGGAGGTATTGCTAATACAGAGAAGGACCGGGATATCATACAGGAAGATCTGGATGACCTTGAAACTGGAGTAATAGTAATAGGATGAAATTTAATAGTGAAAAATGCAAGGTCATGCATTTAGGGATTAATAACAAAAATTTTTGTGTTAAGCTGAGGATGCATCAGTTGGAAGTAACAGAGGAGGAGAAGGACCACGGAGTATTGGTTGATCACAGGATGACAATGTGATATGGCCGTGAAAAAAGCTAATGCGGTCTTGGGATGTATCAGGCGAGGTATTTCCAGTAGAGATAAGGAGGTGTTAGTACCGTTATACAAGGCACTGGTGAGACCTCATCTGGAATACTGTGTGCAGTTCTGGTCTCCCATGTTTAAGAAGGATGAATTCAAACTGGAACAGGTACAGAGAAGGGCTACTAGGATGATCCGAGGAATGGCAAACCTGTCTTATGAAAGGAGACTCAGAGGGTATGTCTCTGTCTACACTACGAAATTAGGTCGATTTTATAGAAGTCGTTTTTTAGAAATCCGTTTTATACAGTCGATTGCATATGTCCACACTAAGCGCATTAAGTGAGCGGAGTGCGTCCTCATTACCGTGGCTAGCATCAGCTTACAGAGCCGTGCACTGTAGGTAGCTGTTCCACAGTTCCCGCAGTCTCTGCTGCCCATTGGAATTCTGGGTTAAGCTCCCAATGCCTGATGGGGAAAAAACATTGTCGCGGGTAGTTTTGGGTACATGTCGTCAGTCACCCCTCCCTCCATGAAAGCAATGGCAGACAATTGTTTCGTGCCTTTTTCCTGGGTTACCTGTGCAGACGCCATACCACGGCAAGTATGGCGCCTGCTCAGCTCACCGTCACCACTGCTGTTGTGAGCATTGTAAACACCTTGTGCATTATCCTGGAGTATATGCAGAACCGGGCTAAGAGGCGCCAGCACCAGGAGGATTTTGATGAGGATATGGACACAGATGTTCCTGAAAGCACAGGATTTGGCAATTGGGATATCATGGTGGCACTGGGTCTGGTTGATACAGTGGAACGCGAATTCTGGGCCAGGCAAACAAGCACATACTGATGGGACCCCATAGTATTGCAGGTATGGGATGATTCACAGTGGCTCAGAAACTTTTGAATGCATAAGTCCACTTTCCTGGAACTCTGAGAGTTGCTTTCTCCCACCCTGAAGTGCAAGAATACCAAGATGAGAGCTGCCCTGACAGTTGAGAAGTGAGTGGCGATAGCCCTGTGGAAGCTTGCAACACCTGACTGCTACCGGTCAGTTGGGAATCAGTTTGGAGGGGGCAAGTCTACTGTGGGTGTTGCTGTGATCCAAGTAGGCAATGCAATCATTGTCATTCTGCTATCAAGGGTAGTGACTCTGGGAAATGTGCAGGTCATACTGCATGGCTTTGCTGCAATGGAGTTCCCTAACTGTGATGGGGCGATAATCGGAACACATATCCCCATCTTGGCACCGGACCGCCTTGCCAACCAGTACATAAACTGCAAGGGGTGCTTCTCAATGGTGGTGCAAGCACTGGTGGATCACAAGGGACGTTTCACTGACATCGGTGTGGGATGGCCGGGAAAGGTGCATGACGGTCGCATGTTTAGGAACTCCGGGCTGTTTGAGCAGCTGCAAGAAGGGACTTACTTCCCAGACCAGAAAATTACCATTGGGGGTGTTGAAATGGCAATAGTTATCTTTGGGGATCCAGCCTACCCCTTACTCCCATGGCTCATGAAGCCTTGCACAGGCAGCCTGGACAGTAGTAAGGAGCAGTTCAACTATAGGCTGAGCAAATGCAGAATGGTGATAGAATGTGCCGTTGGATGTTTAAAAGCTCGCTGGTGCTGTTTGCTGAGTAGGTCAGACCTCAGTGCAACCAACATTCACATTGTTATTGCTGCTAGCTGTGCGCTCCATAATATCTGTGAGAGTAAGGGGGAGATGTTTATGGTGGGGTTGAAGAAAATGAAGGTTGAGGCAAATCGCCTGGCGTCTGATATTGAGCAGCCAGATGCCAGGGCGATTAGAAGAGTACAGCAAGGTGCGCTGCTTATCAGAGAGGCTTTGAAAACCAGTTTCATGACTGGCCAGGCTTTGGGGTGACAATTGTGTGTGTTTCTTCTTGATGCAAACCCGCCCACTTTGTTGATTTTAATTCCCTGTAAGCCAACCACCCTCCCCCCTTCGAAATAAAGTAACTATTGTTTTGAAACCATGCATTCTTTATTAATTAAAAGGAAAAAAAAAGAGAGAGAGAGATAATGGACAAGGTAGCCCGGGTGGGGTGGGGGAGGAGGGGAAGGACAAGGCCACATTGTAGCCACACTAAAAATCAAACCGTTTGAATGACAGCCTTCTGTTGCTTGGGCCATCCTCTGGAGTGGAATGGCTGGGTGCCTGGATCTCTTCTCCCCCCCCCCCACCCTTGTTCTTGGGCATCTGAGTGAGGCGGATATGGAACTTGGGGAGGAGAGCAGGTGGTTACACAATGGATGCAGCGGGGGTCTGTGCTCTTGTTGGCTTTCCTGCAGTTCCAACAGACGCTTCATCATGTCTGTTTGCTCCCCCATTAGCCTCAGCATCGCGTCCTGCCTTCGCTCTTCGTGCTCACTTAATTCTTTCCTGGCCTCTGCCACTGAATGCCTCCATGCATTAAGCTGTGCCTTATCAGTGCGGGAGCACTGCATGAGCTCAGCAAACATGTCATCGTAAGTGCATTTTTTTTCGCCTTCTAATCTGCGATAACCTCAGGGACAGAGATGATAGGGGGAGCGTAGAAACATTTGCACCTGGGAGGAAATAAAAAGGGAGAGTAAAATTTAAGATGATACATTTCTGAGATCAAAAGGGAGACTCTTTCACAGTGAATCAAGCAATTCACAGCAGACAGCACATATGCTTTAGGTACAAGGTCGCATTTTGCCTTTTATATTGAGCACCTGCCGGCATGGTGACACTTCACACACGGCTGGGCAACGGAATTTGGTTTCCAGGCAGCCACGGTAAGCCAAAGGGTACGCGGGTTTGGCTTCTAACTCCTTCATAACATGTGGGAATGTTTTTTAAACTGAAGTGCCCTCCTTTCCAAGGGCAAGCAGTGGGTTGGGTTTAAAAGGAGGGGCTGCAGTTTTTGAGTGGATGTGCAGCACAGACCTAGCCCCAGCCCACCGCATAGCTATTCTCTGGGATGATCCCTTCTCCCCTCTCCCCACTGTGTGGCTATTCTCCGGGATAATCCCTTTTAGCCAAGCACAAACAGCCCAGCATGAACAGGGTCCTTTTACTGTTCCCTTACAAAAATCCCCCAATTTCAACCAGGTGACCATGAACAATATCACTCTCCTGAGGCTAACACAGAAAGATATAGACTGAATGTTGCTTGAATGCGACCAAAACCCAGGACCATTCGAAGCCATGCTTTGTGTTGCATTGATTCCAGAATGCTTGGTGTGGTAAAGTGTCCTACCATGGAAGACTGTCACGGAGGGTGGGGGAGTCAGGGCCCTGCACCCCCCACTTCCTGCAATTCACCGTGACTCTCAGCCAGCTGGTAAAACAGAAGGTTTATTAGATGACAGGAACATAGTCCAAAACACAGCTTGTAGGTACAGACAACAGGATCCCCTCAGTCAGATCCATCGGGGGGGTGGGGGAGGAAGCTTAGACCCCAGCCCTGGGGCTCCGTCCGTTTCCCCAGCCAGCCCCAAACTGAATGCCATCCAGCTGGTCATAGAAGTGGCATGTATGGGAGGAGTTGGTTGATATAGTTGAAAGCTCAACCTTTCCAGACCCCTGTGGGTTTCTCCCTTTTAATAGTGCATTATTAATGCAATTTTTGTGCACGGCATTTCCTTACTAAACATTAAACACTCCAGTGGCATTTCTCTTTAAGCTGTAAATTGTGTGATCTGGAACTGCTTGGCTTGGTGCCTCCTGAATGAGTTACCTTCCTTGACTAAAGCTGCTGTAGCCCAGCCGCCATTGATTAAGGCTTCTGGAGCATCCAAGAAATGTACCTCTTCCAACCAGAGTGTTGGATCAAAGCTTAAACTCATATTTTCACACCTGATCACCATTTAGTTCTCTGTCACTATTCAGCTGATAAAAATGCATGCATCCCAGGCCCTGGGGACGTGTACAGTCCCATTTTTAAAAATATGGATGCAAATTTACTGACCCAAAGAACTTAAATTGAGCATCCCACCAAAACTAACGCTTTCCCCTCAGACCTCTTGCACTTATTCGAACCACACATGCAGAGCTTGGAACAAATAGATTTGTACTCTACTCAGCAGATTCAGGCTTCACTAGCCAAGTAGGAAGGGAGGCCCACTCAGTCACCTGCTACGATTCAAGGTTAGAACACCTGATCTCTACAGCCGTAAAATCTTAGGACCTTAGAGTCCCCACCATTATAATGGAAGCTGTTTCCAGACTTTCGCAGCTATTTTTGCGTATGAGGACAATGAAAAATACTCTTCCTATTGGGAAGGGAAAAAAATCTCAAAGGTTTCTTGAGCAGGGCTGCAGTCAAAATGGAAGAGGGTTGAAAGTTGCAACTAGGCATGGAACTAGTCCTCACTGAGAAGGCATGGGTGGTCTTGTCCTGGAAGAGAGAGGTTTTGATCTATGAGCATTTGAATTACTGTAGTTTTCATGTGTAGGTTTCAGAGTTTCTTACCAAAGTGGGCCATTAGCCCCATTGTATATCTAAGCATAGACTCCTAACTTGCTGAGAGGCCTAAGACATGGGTACAGCACATCAGAAATCTGGGCTTATTCCATCTGTTGCATTGTAACTTTAACCTGTATCTGCCTCAGTGATCCTATCAGTAAATGGGACTGACATGTGGCAACCCAAGGACTCGTGTAAGATTTGATTGCAAAGAACTAACATGGCCAGTCAGTGGAAAAGGTGGGAAAAGCTCAGGATTTCCCAGTCCAAGCCTTAAGCCACAGAACGTGTTGGTGAGATTAGGATGATTATTTTCCTACTTCTCCCCCTTTCTTGATACCTGGGTTTCCTGAAACACTGGGGAGGTCCAGCCCAGTTAGGAGTCTTTGCGGAAATAGTTAATTAAATGCTACTAAACTGCTGACATGTAGGTGCTGCAATTAGTTCCATAGGCACATACTTAACAAACTTGCACTCTGCTATATAGGCTGTCTGATTTTTTTTCAAACATTCATAACCTGGTGAAATCAATTTCCTCAGAAAAATGCTGCTTCATCAGACTCCTGTGCACATCCCGCTTCAGCTGTTGCTTTGTTTGCAAAACAATTTTTATTTTTTTATGTAATAATGTTGTCCCTGCCCCTCTTCTCATGTAAGTGGCTCAAGGGATTTTTCTCAAACAAAATTTCACCTTGAGGCACAGACTATGTGGAACATGTGAGGCCAAAAAGTGATACATTCCAGAAGTTGAGTGTAAATAGGGTTATAATGGAACATTGCTTTGTATCTGTAAATGTAGCAGTTGCTACCTGTGCCTAATATAATTATCTGAGTGACAGAAGCAAATCACAGGTGGAGCTGCAGACTTATGCAAATCTGTATGAAAGCACAAAGGTCTCATTGTGTCAAAGTAATACTTGTTGTACAGAAAGTGCTTGTTTTGGGGGGTGAGTAAAATCTCATTATGATACGTTCACCTCTCATTCGACCGTCTCCAATACATTTGTACAAATAATGTCCATGTTGAAACATAGGTTCCCTGAAAGCAGCATGTCCACTGGTTGAAATTTGTAACTTCTTGAGAGGATCAGAATTGTGTAACTTTTGTCAGACTGTATGTGCAGAGGGAACCTGCCTCTGTAGGATCTGAAGTGCAAGATCTTCTTGGCTGTCAGGATTCCCTTTAAATATGTAGTCTGGGTATCAGGACAAGGTGTCCTGTTTCTGTTGCTCAGGGAGAATCTGATTCATTAGAGTAGGAGTGGGCAAACTTTTTGGCCTGAAGGCCACATCTGGGAATAGAAATTGTATGGCAGGCCATGAATGCTCACAAAATTGGGGTTGGGGTGCGGGAGGGGGTGAGGGCTCTGGTTGGCGGTGCAAGCTCCAGGGTGGGGCCAGAAATGAGGAGTTCAGGGTGCAGGAAGGGGCTCCTGTCTGGGATGAGGGTGTGGGGGGCAGGGAGGGAGATGAGGGCTCCGGCTGGGGATGCAGGCTCTGGGGTGGGTTTGGGGATGAGGCGTTTAGGGTGTAGGAGGGTGCTCTGGACTGGGAGTTAGGGGTTCGGAGGGTGGGAGGGGTATCAGCGCTGGGGCAGCGGGTTGGGGTGCAGGCTCCAAGGTGGGACTCGGAATGAGGGGTTTGGGGTGCAGGAAGTTGCTCTGGTCTGGGATTGAGGGGTTTGGAGGATGGGAGGGGGATCAGAGCTGGGGCAGGGGGTTTGGGGCATGGGGAGAGCTTCAGCGGTGCAGGCTCTGGGTGGCACTTATCTCAAGCAGCTCCCGGAAGCAGCGGCATGTCCCTTTTCCACTTCCTATGCAGAGGCACAGCCAGGTGGCTCTGCACACTTCCCCATCCGCAGGCACTGCCCCTGCAGCTCCCATGGGGGAGGGGAGGCATGTCACTGCTTCCAGGAGCTGCATGGAGCAGCCCCCAACCCTGAACCCCAGCTGGAGTGGGGCAAGCCCCAGGCCCTGCTCCCTAGCAGGAGCTTGAGGGCCGGCTTAAAATGGCTGGCAGGCCAAATCTGGCCCAGGGGCCATAGTTTGCCCACCCCTGCATTAGAGTCTCAGTCTAGAGCAGGGGTTGGCAACGTTTCAGAGGCGGTGTGCTGAGTCTTCATTTATTCACTCTGATTTAAGGTTTTGCATGCCAGTAATACATTTTAACATTTTTAGAAGGTCTCTTTCTATTAGTCTATAATAGATAACTAACCTATTGTTGTATGTAAAGTAAATAAGGTTTATAAAATGTTTAAGAAGCTTCATTTAAAATTAAATTAAAAAGCAGAGCCCCCCAGACCAGGGCCAGGACCATGGCCACTGAAAATCCGCTCGCGTGCCGCCTTCGGCACCCATGCCATAGGTTGCCTACTCCTGGTCTAGAGTTTGGCTCACTTGCTTTTTGCAGCTGGTTCTTCCATCCACACTCCTGAGTTTCATGGGGTTTAATTAAAATGGAAGTCTTTAATTTTTAATTTTGTTTCCTTCCTGTTGGTCAAAGATCTCTGTGTGAGTGAAGTCTCAGTGCAATTACTGTGCTCCCTATGGAGAAACAAACATTTAATTCAGTGAGCCAATTTCATTCTTAGAGGTATATTTTTCTGCTTTTTATACTCCGAGGAACACAAACAGAATTATCAAATTAATAAACAATTTGCTGCCTTTTTTGGTTACACTGGTTGTTCCTTGTTTTAGACCTTGACTGCCAAAATGTTACTTTCCCAGCAGTTAATTGCTATCCTAAAGGAAGACAGCATGCGTAGCGAGGCTGTTAGTACACACCATTTCATTTGGATATAGACTTCTTGTTCTGTTCCAGAAGGTGGAAAGAAATAACCGGAGAGCAGCCATTATATGCTTGATTCTATCTAAGTGGGAGGAATTAGTTTTGAATCTGAAGGTGAAAGGCAACTAGGAGCATAAATGCTAGGCTTCATGAGCCAAAGGAAAGGAAGGCAGGACCACAGAAGAAGGACAATGGACTTCAAAAAATCAGATTTTAACAAACTCAGAACTAGGAGGTGAGGTTCTATGGCAAGAAAATTTGAGGGGGGAAAAAGGAGTTCAGGAGAATTGGCAGGTTTTCCAAGAGACAGTATTAAAGGCACAACAGCAGATTATTCCAACACTAAGGAAAGATAGAAAGAATGGTAAGAGGACAATATGGCTCAATTAGGAGCTTTTTAATTACCTGAAAATTAAAAAGGAATCCTGCAAAAAGCAGGAACACAGATGAATTGCTAAGGATAGGTACAAAAGAACAGGAAAGAAAGCATGTAGAGACAAAATCAGAAAGGCAAAGGCACAAACTGAGTTACACCTGACGAGACATGTAATAAAAGGTTCTATAAATACATTAGGAACAAGAGAGAGACAAAGGATGGGGAAGGAGAAAATAGATGACACTAGGCTGAGGTGTTCAATGGCTAATTTGCTTACCCCCTGAGCGCTGCAAATTTCAGCACTGTAAAGTGGCAGTGTAGACAGTGAATCAGCACTGGGAGCTACTCCCGTCGAGGGGGTAGGTTTTTTTTTTTTTTTTACAATGCTGGGAGACCTCTCTCGCTGCTGCTGCGACTACACAGCCACGTTAAAGCGCTGCGGCAGTGCTAGTGAAGACATAGCCTAAGTCCTTCTCTAAAAATGTTATTTTTGTTTGGATGCTTGAAGCATCTAATATTAGCAACCAGAGGGAAGGAACACAAGCCAGAATAGGGAAAACATAGGAAAGAATATTGTAAGCAAGTCCATGGGGCCTGGCGAAATTGACCCTGGGCTTAGGGTACTTAACTATATAAAGCAATCTCAGAACTGTTAGCAATTATCTTTGAGAACTTATGGAGGACAGATGAGGTCCCAGAGAACTGGAGAAGAGCAAACCATAGAACCTATCTTTTCTTTAAAAAGGAGAACACAGAGAACCTGAACAATTATAGACTAGTCATCTTAACTTCAATTTGTGGGAAGATACAGACCAGAGTATAATAGTGATAAGTAATAGCCAGCATGGATTTGTCAAGAACAGACCATGTCAAATCAACTTAATTTTCTTCTTTGGCAGCATTACTGGCCTGGTATATTGGGTGCGGGGGGCAGGGGAGCGGTAGATGAGACTTACCTTGATTTTAGTAAAGCATTTGAGATGACCCACATGACATTCTCATAAGCAAACTAGGGGAAAGTGGTCTAAATTAGTGCTTCTCAAGCTATCTGATGTGGGGGACCAGCAATTTTTTTCCTATGTGGCATATTATTATCCTATTCGATGCTCTTATGAGGAAACTCGCCGCGGACCGGCAGCCGATGGCTTGCGGACTGGCACTGGTCTGCGGACCATCACTTTGAGAAGCACTGGTCTAAATTAAATTACTATAAGGTGGGTGCACAGCTTGTTGAAAAACCGTACTCGGAGTAGTTATCACTGGTTTGCTGTCAAACTTGGAGGATGTATCTAGTGGGATCATGCAGGGATCTCGAGTCTGGTACTAATCAATATTTTCATTAATGACTTGGATAACGGAATGGAACATGTGCTTATAAAATTTGCAGGTGATACCAAGCTGAAAGGCGTTACAAGCCTCTTTGGAGGACAGGATTAGAATTCAAATTGAAGAATTTGTTGGAAGTAAACAAGATGAAATTCAGTAAAGACAAGTACAAAGTACTTCACTTAGGAAGGAAAACTCAAATGCACAACTTCAAAATGGGGAATAACTGGTGAGGCAGTAGCACTGCAGAAAAGGATGTGGGGGTTGTAGTGGAGTTGCAAAAAGGCTAATATCATTCTGAGGTGGATTAACAGGAGTGTTGTATGTAAGAAACGGAAGGTAACTGTCCAGCTCTGTTTGATGCTGGTAAGGCCTCAGCTGGAGTATTTGTTCCAGTTTGCGGAACCACACTTTAGGAAAGATGTGGCTAAACCGGGGGAGAGTCTAGAGGAGAGCAAAAAAATAAGGTTTAGAAAACCTGATCTATGAAGACAAGTTTAAAAAAAAAAAACCAAAAAAAAAAAACCTGGGCATGTTAGATATTATTTATTCTGGATAATACAGTAACTCCTCACTTAAAGTCATCCCGGTTAACGTTGTTTTGTTGCTGATCAATTAGGGAACACGCTTATTTAAAGTTGTGCAATGTTCCCTTCTAACGTCGTTTGGCAGCCGCCTGCTTTGTCTACTGCTTTCAGGAAGAGCAGCCCATTGCAGCTAGCTGGTGGGGGCTTGGAACCAGGGTGGACCGGCAGCCCCCCATCAGCTCCCTGCTCCCCTAAATTCCCTGTGCAGCAGCTGCCTGCAGTTCAGCTGTCCCTCCCCACACTGCCATGTGCTGCTCCTGCCCTCTGCCTTTGGAGCTGCTCCCTGAGTCTCCTGCTTGCTGGGGGGTGGAGGGGAAAGGAAGAGGAGGGCTAATGTCAGGGTGTCCTGCTCCTGCACCCCGCTTACCCCAGCTTCCATAGAGCATGGTGGGGGGGGGGGCACACCAGGGCTCAGGACAGAGGGAGCTTGAAGCAGGTGTGGTCTCAGCAAGCTGATCTAATTAACAAGGCAGTGTACTTAAAGGGGAAATGTGCATCTCTCTCTCTCACATACTCCCTCCTCCATTCCTGCTGCCTTGTAGAGTGAGAGAGTTAACCCTTGAGGGCTCAGCCAATTGCTAGTTCATTTAGCAGTAAGGGAAATATCCCACCCTCTGACTCCTCCACTTCAACCAAGCTTCACAATCATCATCACTGTGTACCAATATTAAACTGTTTGTTTAAAACTTATACTGTGTGTATGTGTGTATAGTCTTTTTTCTGGTGAAAAAAATTTCCCTGGAACCTAACCCCCTCATTTACATTAATTTTTATGGGGTTACCATGGGAGGGTATGGAATCCCCATCGTTGGAGGCTTATAAGAACAGGTTGGACAAGCATGTGTCAGGGATGGTCTAGATATACTTGATCCTTCCTCACCACTGAGGGATGGACTAGGAGAGTGGTTCCCCAACCAGGGGTCCGGGGCCCCCTTGGGGGCTGTGAGCAGGTTTCAGGGGGTTCATCAAAATAAATCAGAGTCCAGGGCTGGCTTTCAACTAGCTGGCTCCAGGGCAGAAAGTTGAAGACTGAGCCCTGCCCCCCAAGCTGAAGCTCTGCTGTCCAGGGTTGAAGCTGAAGCCTGAGCAACTTAGTTTTGCGGAGCTGCCTGTGGTGTTGGACCCCAGGCCATCGCCCTGCTTGCTACACCCTAATGCTGGCTCTAGCTTTTAATCTGCTGGTGCAGAAAAACAGTTGTGGCAAAGGTAGGCTGAGGAGGTTTTATAGCATGTTGCAGGGGGCCTCAGAAAGAAAAAGGTTGAAAACCCCTGGACTAGAAAAACTCTGAAGGTCCCTTCCAGCCTTACAATTCTATGCTTCTGTACCTTCAGTGTGAGGCTGAAGGAATTGGGGAAGACCAGGTTTTTGTTTAAAGCTAGTGTCAGGCTATCACATCTTTACTTTAGAAAGACAGCCGTTTATTTTCATTGGACATGTTTATTCTGTAGTAGTTTGTAGCTCTAATTGATGCAGAATCTAGGCATGAACCTCTGACTCCGTAATGAAAACCTGGCTTTTGATTAAGGGAAGGCACAAGGTTCCGTTTCAGATTCAGAAACTGAGTGTCACCTATCTGTGCTTCCAATGGATATTTAAGTGCCTTGAGAAAAGCGGAAAAAAACAAACAAAAACCCCACAAGGTCCCTGCCAATAAAAGCTAAGAAGGGAAGTCTGTCCCAGTTATCCAATGAGCTAGAATAATCAAAATTATGTATCTATTAAATGCAAAAATTGCATGGTTGTACAGTCGAGGTGAAAAAACAAGGAATACAAAAGTGAAGGGTCTAAGCTTTTGTGGGTTAACTGTATGTCTTGAACCCACCTGTGTGCACTGAACTAGCTGTGTATTTGCATACTCAGTTACAGGTGGCTGCTGAAACAAGTGCACTAAAAATGTTCTGCTGCACATGCGCAATATACAGTTTTGAAATATTTACAAGTCGTTTAGCCTACTTCTGTCATCACCCTGGGTGTCTCTCGCATTATTGATTCCAAGTTTCCTCCTTCCTATTGGATAGCTGTGTACTAGATTTTTCCCTATGTATATTGAATGCATCTTTCCAAGCTGAAAATCATTCTTCTGTTTCAAATCTGTCTAGGTCACTGTGTATTTCTGTCCTTCCTGGTGTTAATAATTCTTCTCAGTTTAGTATTGCTCATGAAATTTAACATGCTCATTGCAACATTTTCTAGTTAATAAAGATGTTAAGAGCAGACAATTGCTGATCCACGAGACTTAGTTATCACTTAAATTCCAAGTAGGTAGACAGGAACACAAAGGGGGTGATACCTTTGTGCCTCCTTTGTGGATAATCTTGGTGCTGTTCTGTGTATGCATCTGGACATGGAGGCCTCCCGTTGGTTTTAGCCACTGAATCCACTGTTGGTGCATTACTCCAAATGTGGCTGTGGCTGCAATCAATATTCCCTTGGAATAACCTTTTTAAAATGGTTTTTTTGCAAGCATTAGTCTCCTCCCATCTCCTGTTTTGATTTGTAAAGTAACAGAAGCTAGACAATTTAGACCTGCAATAATAAACACACTGACTGCACGAATGATTTTTACACTGTGGATTTCTCTGAATCTCCTCCTCTGCTAGAGGATATAAATGCTTCATTGTTCTTGGTGTGAAGAGCCTTTTAGTACCAGTTGTCCGGCAATCATGGATAAAGAAAGCAGATGTATCTCATGTCTTTTTTTAACTACTTTTGTTTCCCTGATCACTGTAAAGGGGGCTTTCTCAGGCGGCAGTGCTGCATGGGTTTGATCAAAGCTTATAAAGGACTAATTGAAAGAATGTCAGTGGAGAACAGAACGCCCTTGTGTATTTCTGTGTGTGCTGAGAGCACAATTGTTTCTTTACGTACCTTTTCCTTCTCAAGCTTTTGGTATGATGGACAAAAAGAGCCTATTGTTTTGGTCTGTCAGCAGAGACAATGCCTGTCCTGTTATACCTCTGCTCTCATCACCTGACCAGCCACAGCTCTGTGGATTTTGGCAAGTGGGGGTGTGAGTGTTCTCCAGCTACAGCATTATAAAGAAAATAAATGGAATCACAATTCGTCCCTGACTCTGCTGCAGCATGCATGTGCTTGACACTTGACATTTCTTTTGGGACAGGGTGAGGAATGGAGGTCTTTTTCCCTCCCTCAATCTGGAGTAGGGGACACATTTATCTCTGAATCACATCTGATTTGTGCTGTCACACAGTAAAAACCAGATGTGCAGTCAAACATACTGGCCTTCACTCTCCTCTCCCCCTGTTTCTGGCTTTCTGTGCTGTTCCCTTCCCACTTGCCCTCAGTTTGAGCTTCCACCTTTCTGTGTGGATGGACTTCATGTATGAGAGCCTCCATTCTCCCTTTTCCCCTCTCTCTTCAACTGGCCAAGGAGGGGCTGAGTTTGTCAGAGTTCTACATTGCTGCCCATTCCTGTAGTATCTGGGCACCTCTCCATCTGTAATGTATTCATCCGCATAACACCCCTGTAGGGCAGGGCTGTTATCCCTGTTGTACACATGGGGAAACTGAGGCCCAGAGGTACTATGAATTGTCCCAGTGTTGCACACATTTCTGTGTAAAATAGATAGTAATGCAGTTCCTTGTGGACTTTGTGGTTCTCTGGATCATTTTGGGGGTAAAACCTCTATGTGGAGTAGAGCTTTTCATTTTACAATGGAGTCGCATCATACGTGCATTTAACTTATGCGAATTTAACTATGCGTGGTTCCGTCTGCTGGCTCCTGCCAGCCGGGAGACGCAGCCCTGCTCAGCCCGCTGCCAGCCGGGGGTTCCGTCCATCGGGCTGGCAGTGGCTGAGCGGGGCCGTGTCCCCTGCTGTCAGGAGCCAGCAGATGGAACCCCAGACCGGCGGCGGGCAGAGCTGGTCTGGGGTTCCGACTGCCGGCCCAGCTCAGCTTGCTGCTAGTCTGGGGTTTTGACTATATGTAATTTTTGCCTTACGTACTGGTTTTAGAACCTAACCCCCGCGTAAGATGCGACAGTTCTGTATTTTACTTGTTTAGGTTTGTTTTCTGGGATTTTGTCCATGGTTGGTGTTGGGGGTGCGGGGAGGTTGGGTGGAAGAGAGTGTCAATGTTCTGCGTCCCTTGTATGATGGAACATGCATATGGGTCCCTCTAGCAAACCCTCCTGCTGGCAGAGGTCCAGAGGGGCCTTTGCTCTTTCACATCTGCTCTCTTTTAGGAGCTGAGTGCACTGCCTCGCCAGTCTCCAGTTTGGTCTGACGTGGGGCCCTTTGCCCCCTTTGGCAGGTGTCCCTACTCCAGCATGGAGCGTGTGCTGCTAGTCCTGCTGAAGTGATAAGCACCAGGGAGGGAGAGGAGCTGTGGAAGCTAAAGACAATGTTGGCACAAGAACAAATGGAATAGTGGCCATGAGTAAATTTAGGTTGGAAATTAGGTTTCCAACCAGGGCTTTGGAGCTGTGCTCCGGCTCTGCTCCAGCTCCAGGCAAAAACCTGCAGCTCCGCTGCTCCGGGCTCCGCTCCAAAGCCCTGTTTCTAACGATCAGAGGAGAGAGGTTCTGGAGCAGCCTCCCAATAGGAGCTGTTGGGGCAAATGACCTAACTAGTTTGAAGATGCAACTTGATGAGTTTGTGACCAAGGTTATATGACAGGGCCTTCAGGCCCTGTTCATGCTGTGCTTGCAGGAGCAGCAGCCAGGGAATGAAACCAACACAGCATGGGTCAGTTTCACTTCCTGCTCTTGCTGGGGCAGGAAGTGCAATGTACAGATGTAGGAGAGACAAGGTCCTCCGCTCTTACTGGGAGTATAGGATAGGACACACACGGGAAGGATCAACTATCTGTTGCTCTCCTCGCTCGCAGGTGTTGCTAGTAGCACAGGAACATGCTTCATGTAGAGCAGCACCCATTTTCCCAATGGCCAAGCAAGAGATGAATAAAATGGAGCAGGCTTGTCAGTTTCACACTTGCTGCTTCTGCATGCACTGTAGGGGGCAGCCTTGTATGTAGTTATGGTGCCAAGGCGTGGGGTGGGGGGTGTGAATTGCTCACCAAATTGTCCTCTCCTCTTTTGTTCCAAAAGATTTTCCATTAATCAGTGGATCTCTTAAAGGAAATTGACTAGGCTCCCTTCACCTATGGCAGTGGCCCCCAAACTTTTTTTGTCATGCCCCCCCTTACCTATAATGTAATCTGGAGTAGATCAGGGCTGGGTGGTGCTCCCTCCCACCCTCCATGGGGGCTGGCCCGGGCCAACCGAGGGGGGCATGCCCCATAGTTTGGGGACCATTGACCTATGGACAGTATTGAATTGGAGCAAAGTAATAAGGGTGGGTGCAGAATCCACTTAAATTGCGGCCTTTCACATCTGATCTCTTGCGAGACCACAGCATCTCCTTGCAGCCTGGCATAACTCATGCTGAGGAATGGCAATATCTGTGATGACGAGGGCCATCCAAAAAAAAAAGGGGGAAAAAAATCAGTCATAGACAACACAAGTGTGGAGAGTTAGGAGGATAACTCCAAAGAGATTAGAGTCCCTGTTGTTCTCATAATGAATAGAGAATCTGATGGAACCATGCACACAAAACACTGAGCCAAATTGTAGAGTTTGTAAGGCTTATACATTGCTTCTAGGAGAAGTCATACCTAGGAGCTGTGCTGGGAGGAGGTGTCTGAGAAAGGGCTCAGTGAAGCAGGATCTTCCCTGAGCATGCAGAGAGGATGGGCTTCTTTCTGGCCAGCCCAATATTAAAATCCAGACTCTAATGCTTGTTTCTTGATATTAACACTTGTGTATTGCACTGATTCCATCTGTACTTTATACAAGGAATTATTTCAATGCACAGTGATATTGGATCACTAATGACATCAAATAACACAAGAATGGGAGGGTTACCCGATTAAATTAATAGGCAGCAGGTTTACAACAAACAAGGAAGTACTTCAGACAACATGTATTCAACCTGAGGAACTTGTTACCATTGTGAAGGCCAAAAAGTATAACACTGTTCAAAAAAGAATTAGGGCAAATCTACACTTGCCATTTTAAAGCAGAAAAAAATCCCTTTTTTGCTCAAAAACCATGGGAGCGTCTACACTTGTTAATGACTTTTTGCGGTGAAACTCAGAAGTTTCACCGCAAAAAGAAAACCACTTCCACGAGAGGCATACAGCTCTTACTGGTGATGCACATCACCGCAAAAGCAAGTGAAGACACATTCTTCCTGTTTACACATCTTTTAGCCTCTGGAGGATGTCCCACTGTGCCTAGGCAACCACTCTAGCCAGCAGCTCTGCTGCTCTGACGCCAGGTAAACATACGTCTACCCCTTCTCCTGTAAAGCCCGGGGAACTTTGAAACTCCCCTTCCTGTTTTCTTGTCAAGTGCTCACTTATCTGGCCAGGTGACAATGCCTGCTCCATGGAGCAAGTGATCTCCTGCTTGGAGCCATGCTGAGCTACTGGAGCTTATCAGTATTTGGGGAGGAGGAGGCTGTGCAGGGACCCAAGATTCAAAGACTTAAGGTCCGAAGGGACCATTAGGGTCATCTAGTCTGACCTCCTGCACGATGCAGGCCACAGAATCTCACCCACCCACTCCTGTAACAAACCCCTAACCTATGTCTTGAGTTATTGAAGTCCTCAAATCGTGGTTTAAAGACCTCAAAGTGCAGAGAATCCTCCAGCAAGTGACCATGCTGCAGAGGAAGGCGAAAAACCTCCAGGGCCTCTGCCAATCTGCCCTGGAGGAAAATTCCTTCCCGATCCCAAATATGGCGATCAGCTAAACCCTGAGCATGTGGGCAAGACTCACCAGCCAGCACCCAGGAAAGAATTCTCTGTAGTAACTCAGATTGCACCCCATCACAGACCATTTGGCATATTTACCTGCTAATAATCAAAGATCAATTAATTGCCAAAATTAGGCTATCCCATCATACCATCCCCTCCATAAACTTATCAAGCTTAGTCTTGAAGCCAGATATGTCTTTTGGCCCCACAGCTCCCCTTGGAAGGTTGTTCCAGAACTTCACTCCTCTAATGGTTAGAAACCTTTGTCTAATTTCAAGTCTAAACTTCCTAGTTGTCCAGTTTATATCCATGCCCGTGATCACCCCCCTTCCCACAAGACCCATCATCAAACTGGAGAGAGGTGCACTGTGGGATAGCTGCTCTCATCTGCGATGGAAGTGCTGCTAATGTAAACACTCTCTGATGCCTGAGGAATTGAGTACACAAACCAACCCTTTCACCGCTTCCCTGTCATAATATATAATAATTGGAGATATACCCATCTCCTAGAACTGGAAGGGACCTTGAAAGGTCATTGAGTCCAGCCCCCTGCCTTCATTAGCAGGACCAAGTACTGATTTTTGCCCCAGATCTCTAAGTGGCCCCCGCAAGGATTGAACTCACAACCCTGGGTTTAGCAGGACAATGCTCAAACCACTGAGCTAGCCCCCACCCCCCATCACTGGTGAAACTTACAGCGGAAAAACTCTGCAAGTGTAGAGAAGTTCATGGATGATAGGTCCATCAGTGGCTATTAGCCAAGATGGTCAGGGACGCAACCCGATGCTCTGGGTGTCCCTAAACCTCTAACTGCTGGAAACCGGGACTGGATAACAATGTTGGATCACTCCACAAGTTGCCTTGTTCTGTTAATTCCCTCTGAAAACATCCTGGCACTGGCCACGGTCAGAGACAGGATAGTGGGTTAGATGGACCACTGGTCTGACCCAATATGGCCATTCTTATGTTCTTAACAGCTTTGACCAAAGCAAAGTAGCAATGTGTGAAGTGTGACACTACTTTCATCTGCTTGGCATGCCAACAGCAGGGGGCAGAGGGAAGAGCTTAAATCCCTGTTTTTCCATTTGGGTGGCCAGAACTGCTTATTAACTTTTAAAAGAAATCATGACAACAGCAGTTGACAAACAGGTAGAAGTAGCAGAGTATCAGAGGGGTAGCCGTGTTAGTCTGGTTCTGTAGAAGCAGCAAAGAATCCTGTGGCACCTTATAGACTAACAGACGTTTTGCAGCATGAGCTTTCGTGGGTGAATACCCACTTCTTCGGATGCAAGTGGTGGAAATTTCCAGGGGCAGGTGTGTATATATAAGCAAGCTAGAGATAACAAGGTTAGATCAATCAGGGAGGATGGGGCCCTGTTCCAGCAGCTGAGGTGTGAAAACCAAGGGAGGAGAAATGGCTTGCCAATTACAGAACCAGTTTCTCCTCCCTTGGTTTTCACACCTCAGCTGCTGGAACAGGGCCCCATCCTCCCTGATTGATCTAACCTCGTTATCTCTAGCTTGCTTATATATACACACCTGCCCCTGGAAATTTCCACCACTTGCATCTGAAGAAGTGGGTATTCACCCACGAAAGCTCATGCTGCAAAACGTCTGTTAGTCTATAAGGTGCCACAGGATTCTTTGCTGCTTCTTCAGGTAGAAGTAGGCTTCATGGGCCAGGAGTTGTAAAGTGAAATAGCCAACATACTTGAAAATGTGCAATTCTAAGTTCTACTGATTGTCTGGCTTAAAGAACTTGTAGTTTTTTAACCTAGCTTGTGGGTCAGTAGTCTGTACTCTGTTCTCCAATACATGGAAGGAAAAAGAAGAAATTCATCCCAAGGGCATGCTGTACCTCCAGGTTGCTCTGACTTTATATCCTTTCCTCTTCCAGGCATAACTCATAGCTGCTTCTCCTGTGTTCTTGCTTGCAGGTTGTGTACCTTGACTTTAAAGAAACTGGTCGTCTTAAAGGAATTGGATAAGGAGCTCATTTCTGTGGTCATTGCAGTCAAAATGCAGGTAACTTGCATTTAATACTTAGCCTACCTTTAATGGTAAGTGCAACACTACAGCAGCAGTGTTAACTGCTGAAACGTCAAGAAATGTGAAAATTAAGGTTGCATTTTGTAATGCATGTGTACAAGAAGATGATCACCTACTATTCCACTAATACAATACGCTGTTTAGGTAGCTGTGCAGTGTTAGGTACGTGAGTAAGATCTTAATATTTTTTTCCTTTCTTGTGTAGTTCCACTGTCATAGTATTTAAGTATATCTTCACAGGGTGAGTTAGACTTTCCATCGCTAAGGCCAAAAGTAGCTTTATATTATGAAACTGAGTTTCTGTTGCAAACCCTCGTTCTCCCAACTTCATCAAAACTAAAACTCAACCTCTTAACCTGTTTTACATGCTACATCTTGTCTCAGGGCAGAACAGAGGTTTTTTCCCTCCTGGATAGCGTAGGGCCAGTCAAATGGAGCTACAGAAGGGCGGGAGTTAACATGCTCCCTCTTGCACTTTCAAAGGATTTTCCTTGTGCTTTTTTGCTTCCTAATAACTACAGAGTCACTTACCAACTGCACTGCTACAGTAGTCCTGGTAACAGTGACTTTTCATAGGTTTCAAAGGGGTGCAAAATGCAAGAAAATGGATATCACTTGACTTTAAAATAACGTATATTTTAAAGTGTATGAACTTGCATTGTAAGTGTTTTATATGGACCTGTAAGTGTCTAAATTAATGCATTGATTTTATACATACTGTGTACATACATCAGTGTTCATGTAGGCAGGAGCCAAACTGGGAAGGAATGGAGGCCATTCCTGGTCTACTTGTAAGCTCAGCCCAATGTACAGGGATTCCTGTCACTGAACAGTGCTTAAGCCTTGTTTAGAAGCTAAGGCTATTCCCAGGCATAAAACCTCATTAATCTTGAGCTGAAGTTGATTAAATCTGCTGCTGCAGCCAAAAACCCTGCAGAGAACTTAGTAGTTGTGTCAAAAAAAAAAAAAAATGTTAGCCCAAAAGTTTAAACTTAAAGGGTTCACCTTACAAGAAGACCCAGAATATTCAAATACAGAGCTACGGATTCAACCAGCTGTCACTGCCACTTTGAGAGCAGCGAGAAACACTGCTACAACCTCATCTGTGCATGTTGAGGCTCTCAAATCCTCATCTCCAGCAGGCCCTAGCAGGTCTGGTGCTATTTGGGGTATCAGATTCTGCCACTTCCTCTTTAAATCCAAAAATGTTTTCCTCACAGATTTCTTTCATCCCCTCCCTTCTCTAACGAACAGGCATCCAAACAGCTTTGTTAGTTCGGTGTTCCTCGTGCCCCTCTTTTTCCGCAACCGTTGCGGGCTCATGCCCAAGGCACCGGGCTTTAAGCCCTGCGCGTCTTGCCAGCGGCACATGCCAGTCGGAGATCCGCACGACTCCTGCCTGCGCTGCCTCGGGGACACTCACCGTACAGATAAGTGCCCTATCTGCGCGGCCTTTAAGCCCCGAACACGAAAGGAGCGGGACACTCGCTTGAAACAGCTCCTCATGGAGGCAACGCTCCAGCCCCCGGCACCGACCACGTCGGCACCGAAGTCTTCATTGGCGTGCAGCGCACCGGCGGCCCCGAGCCACTCCGGCACCGGGGCTTCTCGACCTCCGCAAGCGGCACCAGCGACCCGGCACCGTTCCCTCTCACCATCGAGGAAGCGTAAGCCGGCGAAGGCAGCTGCACAGACCCATTCTCAGGGTCACGTAGCCCAGCCACCACCACCACCTCCGGTACCGGCTGTGGCCGTGCACAGGCCGTGCTCCGTACCATTGACTCCGGCGCCGCAAGGGCTGTCGAGTCCGGTACCACCCTGCTCCCCGGTGCCGACCGCGGTCGAGCTGCAGCTGCCATCCACGCCCGAGACATTCTCGACGGCGAGGGAGCTCATAGAGCTCACAGAGGCACTGAGCCTCCGGCCCCCGGCACCGCCGGTGCGGGCTGTCGTGTCAGCGGGTAAGCCGGCTATGATGCGGCCCCCTGCCCCGGACGGACAGAATAGGCGGCGCTCCAGGTCCCGGTCTCGCTCCCGGTCCCGAAGATGATCACCGTCGCGCCGCTCGAGGTCCCGGCACCGCTCACGATCGCGGTACCGGTCGCCTTCTCGACGCCGGTCACAGTCCCGGTACCGCTCAACATCGCGGTACCGGTCGCACTCCCGGAGACGCTCCCGGTCCTGATCGCCTTCCCGTCGGCACCGATGAAGGTCCGGTTCCCGGCACCGTGACTCCCGGAGCCGCTCCCGGCACCGCCGGTCGAGATCCCGGTCGAGCTCCCGGCACCGCGGCGATCGATGGTCTCGTTCGCCATCTCGGTACCGCGACGGCCGATACCGATCCTCGGCACCGTCTGGGGACAGATTGCCATCCTCGACGGCGCAGTCCATCAGCGCCTCCGCACCCCCGTGGCCATCTCGGCACTCGTCGGTCGCTTCGGGGGCAGGCAGCACTGGTCATCTTCCGGCTGCCCCACAAGGTCAAGCCCAGGGTGCGCAGCAGTGGGGCTTCTGGGTGCCCTGGGCCCAGTACGAGACTCAAGGGATGTCTTTCCCTCCGAGGGCCCCTGCCTCTGAACGCAGGGTACCGGAGGCCACAATAAGCAGACCGCCCCCTTCACCACCAGGTTCGGCTCAGTTACCACCTGATCCCCAGAGGCATCCTCGGCCCGAGTCGGCCGCCCACCCCTTAGAGGAACCACCCGCGGAGGCCGTGGTTCAAGGCCTATCCTCGTCGTCTTCACCGGACGAGGTGGTGGCCGGGGCTTCTACGACTGACCCTCCACCGATTGACTTGCAGACCCACCAGGACCTCCTTCGCCGGGTGGCGAGGGCTATTGACCTCCCCGTGGCGGAGGTCACGGAGGACGAAGACCCGGTGACGAATGTGATTGGAGTGGAGGCTCCAGTGCGGGTGGCCTTGTCATTCATCCGCACTATTCAGAAAAACGCCACTACCATCTGGCAGTCACCGGCGTCCGTCCCTCCCACCGCCCGCGGGGTCGAAAGGAAGTACTCTGTCCCCCCCACAGGGTATGAGTACTTGTACACTCATCCTGCCTCAGACTCGTTGGTCGTCCAGTCGGTCAACGACAGGGAGAGGCATGGCCAGCCCGCCCCGGCGCCGAAGTCCAGGGAGGCGAGGCGTATGGATCTGTTGGGCCGCAAGGTCTATTCTGCAGGCGGTCTCCAGCTTCGGATCGCCAACCAGATGGCCCTCCTCGCCAGGTACACCTTTGACATCTTGGTGTCCCTGGCGAAATTCGCAGACAGCCTCCTGCCAAGAGTTCTCGGCGTTGTTGGAAGAAGGGAAAAAGTCGTCCAGGTCCTCCATCCAGGCCGCTCTCGACTCCGCAGACTCGGGTGCAAGAACCCTGGCCTCAGGAGTGACGATGAGGCGCATCTCCTGGTTACAGTCTTCCACACTGCCGCCCGAGGTGCAGTACACCCTGCAGGACCTGCCCTTCGATACTCAGGGTCTGTTTTCTGAAAAAACTGATTCCAGAATCCAGACCCTCAAGGACGGTCGCATAGCCATTCGAACCCTGGGGATGCATACACCTGCAACCCAGCGAAGGTCGTTCAGACAACAACCCTACCGGCCTTTTAATCAGCCCAGGTCCCGTCCCTATAACAGCAGACGGCCCGGCCTGAATCGCCGTAGACCATCGGGCAACCGGCGCAACCAAACCCATTCGCCTTCCAAGGCCCCCCATGGCCCGAAACAGGCGTTTTGATGGGACGCCCGAGGACGGCACATCAGTCTCTGTACAGGATCCTACCCGTTTATTTTACAACCGCCTTTACCATTTCTTTTCGGCGTGGTCCCAAATAACAACGAACAACTGGGTGCTTCAAACAATCCAGTCTGGTTACAGCCTTCAATTTGTTTCGCCCCCCCCCCCCCCTTCGCACCCACCTACCCCGTCCCTCTCCAGGGACCCCTCTCACGAGCAATTCCTCCTACAAGAGGTCGGGACTTTGTTGAGCTTGGGGGCCATAGAGGAGGTGCCTCGCGACATGCGGGGCAGGGGATTCTATTCCCGATACTTTCTCATCCCCAAGGTGAAAGGAGGCCTAAGTCCAATACTGGACCTCCGGGAGCTCAACAGGTACCTGCTCAAGCTCAAGTTTCGCATGGTCACCCTGGGGACCATCATTCCCTCCCTGGATCTGGGAGACTGGTTTGCCGCCCTCGACATGAAGGACGCGTACTTCCATGTCGCGATTTACCCTCCCCATCGACGCTACCTGCGTTTCGTAGTCAACAACGCGCACTACCAGTTCGCAGTCCTGCCATTCGGCCTATCCACCGCGCCGAGGGTTTTTACCAAGTGCATGGCAGTGGTTGCCGCAGCCCTCCGCCGTTGTCATATACACGTTTACCCGTATCTCGACGATTGGCTGATTCGCGGAACGTCCCAGCGGCTGGTAACGGACCAGATGACAGAAATCCTGTCTCTATTTCGACATCTCGGTCTTCTTATCAATGCCGAGAAGTCCACCTTAACTCCGTCGCAGCGGGTGGAGTTCATTGGAGCGGTTCTCGACTCCAATTTGGCCAGAGCCTGCCTCCTGCGATCTCAGCACCAGACGATGGTCTCCATCATCCGAGACCTCCTCACCTTTCCCATGACAACGGTTCGGTCCTGCCTCCGCCTCCTGGGCCACATGGCGTCCTGTACGTTTGTCACCGCGTACGCGAGACTCCACCTTCGCCCGTTCCAGTCCTGGCTAGCGTCGGTGTACCGCCCACATCGCGACCCCATCGACATGGTGGTCACGGTCACGAAGCCCACCCTCGAGTCACTCAGCTGGTGGCTAGACCCAGAGGTCGTGTGTGCAGGAGTCCCGTTCCACCCTACTCGCCCATCCGTCACTCTAACCACGGATGCCTCAGCGCTCGGGTGGGGGGCTCACCTGGGCGACCTTCACACCCAAGGTCTTTGGTCGCCCCAAGAGCTCGCTCTTCACATCAACATCCGGGAGCTGCGAGTGATCCGTTTGACATGTTACACCTTCCGCACCCGCCTGCAAGGCCGCTGCGTCGCAGTGCTCACGGACAACACGACGGCAATGTTCTACGTGAACAAGCAGGGCGGGGCCCACTCCTCTCTCCTCTGCAAGGAAGCGATGCTCCTGTGGGACTTCTGCATGACCCACTCGATTCACCTAGAAGCGTCCTTTCTCCCAGGAGTGCAGAACACGCTAGCGGACCACCTCAGCAGGTCTTTCCTTGCCCACGAGTTGTCCCTTCGACCGGACGTGGTACACATGATTTTCTAACAGTGGGGCTTTCCCCAGGTAGACCTGTTTGCCTCCAAGGAGAACAGGAAGTGCCACCAGTTCTGTTCCTACCAAGGTCGCTCTCCGGGCTCCCTGTCGGACGTCTTCCTGTACTCCTGGACGGATCAACTCCTTTACGCCTTCCCTCCGTTCCCGCTCGTCCACCAGGTGCTGCTCAAACTTCGGAGGGACTGAGCCCGCCTAATACTCATCGCTCCGGCCTGGCCGAGGCAGCATTGGTACACCCTGCTGCTCGAGCTCTCCGTTCGGGAGCCCATTCCCCTCCCATTATGGCTGGACCTCATCACGCAGGACTTCGGCAGACTCCGCCACCCGGACCTGCAGTCCCTCCATCTCACAGCTTGGTACCTGCATGGTTGACCCACGCAGAGAGGGACTGTTTGGCGGCAGTACAGCGAGTCCTGCTTGAAAGCAGAAAGCCTTCTACCCGCTCCACTTACCTTGCGAAATGGAAGCGCTTTGCCCTCTGGTGTGACCAGCGTGGCCTTAATCCCTTCCTAGTCCCTATTTCTACAATCCTGGACTACCTCTGGTACCTTAAGGAGCAAGGTCTCGTGGTCTCCTCCTTGAAGGTACACCTGGCAGCTGTGTCCGCCTTTCGCCCACCCGTAGAAGGCTGATCCATCTTCTCGAGCCATATGGTTTCCCGCTTCCTGAAGGGCCTGGACCGGTTGTATCCGTCCTCAAGGCGTCCTACCCCGACCTGGGATTTAAACCTGGTTCTGGCCAAGCTTATGGGAGCCCCCTTCGAGCCTTTGGCCACGTGCTCCCTCCTCTACCTGTCATGGAAGACGGCCTTCCTCGTCGCTATAACTTCAGCGAGACGAGTGTCCGAGCTTCGTGCCCTAACGGTTGGGCCACCTTATACCGTCTTCCATGCAGACAAGGTACAGCTTCGCCTGCACCCGGCCTTCCTCCCGAAAGTCGTCTCGGCTTTCCATGTCAATCAGGAGATCTTCCTCCCGGTCTTCTTCCTGAGGCCGCACGCCTCACCTCGGGAGCAACAGCTTCACACCCTGGACGTCCGCAGGGCCCTCGCTTTTTATATCGAGCGGATGAAGCCCTTCCGGCGTTCGACCCAGCTGTTTGTAGCGGTTGCCGATCGCATGAAAGGCAAGCTGGTCTCCTCACAGCGGATTTCCTCCTGGGTAACGGCGTGTATCTGGACCTGCTACGAGCTTGCTCGCATGCCACCATGCCGCCTCACCGCTCACTCGACGAGGGCGCAAGCCTCGTCGGCCGCCTTCCTGGCCCATGTCCCCATCCAGGACATCTGTAGAGCGGCCACCTGGTCTTCTGTCCACACCTTTGCTTCCCACTACGCGTTGGTGCAGCAATCAAGAGACGATGCAGCCTTCGGCTCCGCAGTCTTACGCTCTGCCACTTCTCACTCCGACCCCACCGCCTAGGTAAGGCTTGGGAATCACCTAATTGGAATGCATAGGAGCAATCACTCGAAGAAGAAAAGACGGTTACTCACCGTAGTAACTGTTGTTCTTCAAGATGTGTTGCTCCTATCCATTCCAGACCCGCCCTCCTTCCCCACTGTCGGAGTAGCCGGCAAGAAGGAACTGAGGAGCGGACGGGCCGGCTGGGGTATATATTCGGTGCCATAGCGGCGCCACTCCAGGGGGCGCCAGCCGGCCCGCCGGAGTTGCTAGGGTAAAAATGTTCCGAAGAGCCGTGCACGCGCGGCGCGCACACCTACATGGAATGGATAGGAGCAACACATCTCAAAGAACAACAGTTACTACGGTGAGTAACCGTCTTTTTCCCCTCTGTGCCCCTAATATAGATGAAGGAAGCTGGCAGTTCAGGGCTGTGGGGATTTCAGGCACCAGCTAGAGGGAATATTGGCAGGAGGCAGAGTGGGAGCCCTGCAGTGCCTACCCCACTTGGGTATTCTGAGCAGGAGTGAGGGGCTCTGTACCCCCTTGCCCTCAGGAGCCAAGGGATTTATTGAGCCCCTTCTCACAGGTGAGGAAGTGGCTTGTGGAGAGGGGTTCCAAGGCTCCTTAAGCAGCCCCAGAAGGTATACACATGGGCATGCGTAGTCAGCCCATCTGGGGCTCGAATCACTTAGATCTGTTCCACCACTCACGCTCCCAAATGATGGTCCTGTCACTTCCATGCACCCTTCCTGAGATTGAGCAGCATGTGAACTACACACACAACACCATGGGTGTGCCAAATTTCAGGTTTGAAGAGGCAGCTGTTTTCACTGTAGGGAGAGTTTTTCCTCAAGTTTAAAAATAAATGAATAAAAACCTATGGTATAGACAGTAAAACAGCAAAAGTAGCAAATTCCTGGAAAGTATTAAGTATATGGGGAAAAAAGGGCATCTGCTCACTTCCCGATCTTTAATGTGTTTAACCTCACAACCCCCTGGTGAGGCAGGGCGGGGCTGTTATCCCATTGTACAGATGGGAAACTGAGGCACGGAGCAACTAAGTGGCATGCCCACGGTCCTGCAGGAAGTCTGTGGCAGAGCAGGGACTGGAACCCTACTTGCAAGTCCCAAGCTAGAACTGTAACTACTGGACCATCCTTCCTCTCATCCATCACTGACCTGGCCTTTCATCTCCAGATGGCCTTTGTAGGGGATGTGGCGGCTACAGCTACTGCTTTGTATGTGGGTGCCATTGAGCTGACCTTGTACTGTCACTTGATTACCATCCACATTTATTTTGTCCTATGATGAACTAATTGAAGGTGGACCAGTGTCTCTGCAGCACCACATGCAGTCAGTAGGTTTGTGGTCTTGACACATTTGAATATTCAGATGTGCTGATAAAGCTCTTTTGGGGTCACTTGGTGCACATGAGCTCAAGTTCCTGATACGAAGGCCGTTTTCAGATGTCAGTGATATCGGTTCGCCAAGTGCATGAACTTTCAGTCTGCTGACTTAATCCACATTTTAATAAAGAGAATTGCAAAGATAGTGTTACAATCACATCCTAGATTCCTTCCAAAGGACATGACAAAATTCCATCGTAGCTAGCCCATCTTTGCCAACACTTCCCAGGCCTGTACCCGTCCTGGGGAGACCCTTTCAGACTTTATTTAACAGCATTTCCCGAGACTTTATCAAACATTCGGGTCCTTTTTGTCTGCTTTGAATACAGTGGTGTATTCAGGATGCAGCTGTGTTAGTCCTTTATTATAAGGCCTCTGCGTGGCATAACAAATAAAGCCACATTGTGACAACTAGAAGGAGCTCTGGCACTGACAGAACATCTGTGTTGATAACTGTCATGGTTGCAGGGCTGTGTGCCCCTCTCTTCCTTTTCTCAGCTGAGTGCACATGCTCAGGTGTCAGGCCTCTTGCTTTTACTTCTCCTGGGGTGGAATTTTCCAATTCTCCCATTCTTAGACCAAGCCCTGGGCTATAGCCCCCTGGGCATCCACCAGTAACCTACAGGTCTGACTGAGTTCAGACACCTGCAGTTCTTCCTTCAGAAGTCTGACCAGTTGTATACAGAGACCAGATAGACTTCTTAAAAATCCAAGTAGTGTTTGTTAACGGTAGAAACAAAGTATTCAGGGAGGATTTTAAAACTGTCTACACACACATCCCCTGCCTCCCCTTGCAGTCCCCAGGTAGTACTGTAGGCAAACCTACCTTCTTCAGACAGCCCTGATTGAGTGATCTTTGTCTGGTTTCCCTTGAAAAACTGTCCCCTCTTCTGAGGGTCCCTTTTAAACTCTGCATAGTTCTTCTGTGTTCCTGGCCTTTGGCCCTTCTGTAGGCTCAACAGGAATCAAGCCGGAGTCGTTGGAGGTAATAGCTCTGCCACTGTCCTTTAGCAGCCCTCAAGTGTTTGCTGGAGTGTAGCTTAACTTGAACTCTTTTTCCTTCCTGCTTATTTTTGCTGACAGCCACCTGTAGAGTTGCACCAATATAGTCATACAGTTAGCATGTGCTATTCCTAAATTATTAGTGCTGCTCCAGATCAGTCACATCAGCTCTCCCAGTCTTATTGCAAGTCTCAGTGTTTGGTGTTTTCTCTTAAAGCCCTAGCCGCCAAAGTCATTTGATTAGGAGAGAATCTCAGCTTTAATTTTAAAAGTTAATTTATATCTTTAATGGTTGCAGAGAAGCTGGTAAACCTGCCCTAAGCACTCAAAACCCAGCAGGCAGATAATAAGAACGCTCTATTTATTGGCTTAAAAATCATAAGATTATTTTTAAAAAGAATCACATGCTTTTTGAACATTTGGGGCTGGTGCTGCAGAAATATTGCTTATGCTACTACTGTATTACTAACTGCAAATATGTCCAAATCCTGCAATGGCCAAGTGCTTTGCTTTTCATCTGGGTAGGTCTTTGTTGGAAGAGGGCATAGTCAATCTGTTGCTGTTATGTTCACAACATAAACAGACAAGTTAGATAAAAACGTATTCTTGCTGGAAGGCTGCAGTATAGCACAATATTTTCCTTAGATTTCAGAACAGTAACACATAAGAACCCAAAGCCAGAGCAACAAAGTGGGGCGCTCCTGAAAACAGACACAACTCTCCTCCACTTTACTGTGAACTGTCTGCAGACTCACTGCAGCTGATACCAGATTCTGCGCTTCCCTATGGAGACCCCCAGCCTGGCAGCAGGACTAAGAGAACCCCTAGAAACTTCAAGTGACAGCTTAGTTTTAAGTTTGCCATACACTACTGTTATAATCACTTTGCCCATAGATTCCTAAGGAGAAGTTCCCATGTCCTCAATAAATGGTACTAGTCTGGGGTGCTCCCACCATGTGGCACATGAGCCATTCCTGCAGCTACCTCTGTTTCTTTCAGATGAGGCCTCATCTCCTCTTTACTGGCACCCATGATGGCTGTTTGAATAGGCCTCTATCCCTGAACAGGGATCCCACTTCATTCTTGCAGCCTGTCTGCTGCTCAGCATAGAGCCCCTCTGTGTCCCTGCTCTGCTGGTAGAAGCTGCTGCTTCCTTTGGTGCTGCCTGGTGTAGAAATGGGTTTGGCAACAGGGGAGGCAACACAAGGGAAAGGGTGGCTGGGGGCAGGGTGTAGATGGTGTCAAGGAGCAGAGCACAACTAGCTTCAAGCTGGACTAGGTTTAGCTTCCATCCAGCAACACCATACAGCAGAACCTCAGGGTTACAAACACCAGAGTTACAAACTGACCAGTCAACTGCACACCTAATTTCGGACTGTAAGTACACAATCAGGAAGCAGCAACGGGTGGGAGAAGCAAATCCAGTACAGTACTGTGTTAAATGTAAACTACTATATAAAAGGGAAAGGAGCATTTTTTTCTGCATAGTAAAGTTTCAAAGCTGTATTAAGTCAATGTTCAGTTGTAAACTTTTCAAAGAACAACCATAATGTTTTGTTCAGAGTTACGAACATTTGAGTTATCAGCAACCTCCATTCCTGAGGTGTTTGGAACACTGAGGTTCTAATCTTTTCACCACAAACCCTGCTGTCTGCAAGAGTGCACCCTAGTGATCGCATCCAAACTGGCACTAGCCAGTTCCCAAAGGGTGAAAGGAACAAGCCTGAACTGATACTCTGACCTTTACCTAACCAGGTTTTGTTTCTGTGTAGGGCTCGAAGCGAATACTACGGTCTCATGAAATTGTGCTGCCACCAAGCGGACATGTGGAAACTGAACTTGCACTAACTTTTTCACTACAGGTAACATAGTAAAGTCCAAAGTGAATGTGCTCATCTGATTTTTGCATTAAACCAAGTTCTGATATACTTGTTTTAACAAGTCTTAATGTAAATGTTCCTCTGAAATAATTATAGGCAGTTCTGGCAATGGCACCTGTAGTCAGTGCTTTTTCATTATAAGCTAAAAAACCATTTGGATTGAAATTTTCCATGTGATGGAGTTTCTGCCTCAGGCTGAATATTTTGCAACATTTCAGCAAAAATGGTCCAGCAACTTCTAAGATCAAGACTGGAGAAAATTAGGTGGTTCTTCGAGTGATTGCTCCTATGCATTCCATGTAGGTGTGCGCACAGCGCGTGCACGGTTCTTCGGAACATTTTTACCCTAGCAACTCCGGCGGGCCAGCTGGGCGCCCCCTGGAGTGGCGCCGCTATGGCGCTGGATATATACCCCAGCCGGCTCGCGCGTCCGACAGGGAGCCTGGGGAGCGACCCTGGTACGAACAAAACAGGTGGCACTTCCTGTTCTCCTTGGAGGCAAACAGGTCTATCTGGGGAAACCCCCACCTCCGGAAAATTGTGAGCACCACATCCGGACGAAGAGACCACTCGTGGGAGAGGAACGACCTGCTGAGATGGTCGGCCAGCGTGTTCTGCGCTCCTGGAAGAAAGGACGCTTCCAGGCGAATCGAGTAGGTCACGCAGAAGTCCCACAGGAGCATCGCTTCCTTGCAGAGCAGGGAGGAGCGGGCTCCGCCCTGCTTGTTCACATAGAACATCGCCGTCGTGTTGTCCGTGAACACCGCCCCGCAGCGGCCTTGCAGACGGGCGCGGAAGGCGAGACACGCCAAGCGGATTGCTCGCAGCTCCCGGAGGGATGTGGAGGGAGAGCTCTTGGGGCGACCAGAGACCCTGGGTGTGACGGTCGCCCAGGTGAGCCCCCCATCCCAACGCCAAGGCATCCGTGGTCAGGGTGACGGATGGGCGAGGAGGGCGGAACGGGACTTCTGCACACACGACCTCTGGGTCCAGCCACCAGCTGAGTGAATCGAGGGTTGGCTTCGTGACCGTGACCACCATGTCTATGGGGTTGCGATGCGGGCAGTACACCGACGCTAGCCAAGATTGAAATGGGCGAAGGCGCAGCCTGGCGTGCGTGGTCACGAATGTGCAGGACGCCATGTGGCCCAGGAGGCATAGGCAGGACCGAACCGTTGTAGTGGGAAAGGTGTGTAGGTCTCGGATGATGGAGACCATTGTCTGGTGCCGAGATCGAGGGAGGCAGGCCCTGGCCAAACTGGAGTCGAGGACCGCTCCGATGAACTCCACTCGTTGCGATGGAGCTAAAGTGGACTTCTAGGCATTGATGAGAAGGCCCAGGAGCCGAAATAGGGATAGTATTTCTGTCATCTGGTCCATTACCAGCTGTTGGGATGTCCCGCAAACCAGCCAGTCGTCGAGATACGGGTAGACGTGTATGCGACGACGGTGGAGGGCTGCGGCAACAACTGCCATGCACTTGGTAAAGACCCTTGGCGCGGTGGACAGGCCGAAGGGTAGCACCGCAAACTGGTAGTGCGCGCTGTTGACCACGAAGCGCAGGTAGCGTCGATGGGGAGGGTAAATCGCGACATGGAAGTACGCGTCCTTCATATCGAGGGCGGCAAACCAGTCTCCCGGATCCAGGGAGGGAATGATGGTCCCCAGGGTGACCATGTGAAACTTGAGCTTGAGCAGGTACCTGTTGAGCTCCCGGAGGTCTAGTATGGGTCGGAGACCTCCTTTCGCCTTGGGGATGAGAAAATATCGGGAATAAAATCCCCTGGTCCGCATGTCGTGCGGCACCTCCTCTATGGCACACAAGCTCAACAGAGTCTCGACCTCTTGTAGGAGGAATTGCTCATGAGAGGGGTCCCTGAAGAGGGACGGGGAAGGTGGGTGGGAAGGAGGGGGCAAAACAAACTGAAGGCGGTAACCATACTGGATAGTACGAAGTACCCAGTTGTCCGATGTTATTTGGGACCACGCCGGAAGGAAGCGGGAAAGGCGGTTGCAAAATAATGGGGTAGGATCCGAGAAAGAGACTGATGGGCCGTCCTCGGGCGTCCCATCAAAAGGCCTGTTTGGGCCCTTGAGGGGCCTTGGAAGGTGCCTGGGTCTGGTTGCACCTGTTAGCACGCCGACTATTATACGGCCGTGACCGGGCCTGAGTAAATGGCCGGTAGGGCTGCTGCCGGAATGACCTCCTCTGGGTAGCCGGTGTGTGCATCCCCAAGGTGCGAATGGCAATCCGACCATCTTTGAGGGTCTGAATCCTGGAGTCCGTTTTCTCCGAGAAGAGACCCTTAGTGTCGAACGGGAGGTCTTGTAGGGTGTACTGCACCTCAGGCAGCAATGTGGAGGACTGCAGCCAGGAGATATGCCTCATGGTCACACCTGAGGCCAGGGTTCTTGCTTCTGAGTCCACCGAGTCCAGAGCGGCCTGGATGGAGGACCGAGAGGTTTTTCTGCCTTCTTCCAGGAGGGCCGAGAACTCCTGACGAGAGGCTGTTGGGATCAGCTCCGAAAATTTCGCCAGGGACACCAAGATGTCAAAGGTGTAACGAGCGAGAAGAGCCATCTGGTTGGCAATCCAGAGCTGGAGGCCACCCGCCGAATAGACCTTCCGGCCCAATAGGTCCATGCGCCGTGCATCTTTGGATTTTGGCGCCGGAGCAGGCTGCCCATGCCTCTCCCGGTCATTTTACGGACTGTAGCACGAGGGAGTCCGGAGTCGGGTGCGTATATAGGTACTCGTATCCGGTGGGCGAGACTGAGTACTTGCGCTCCACGCCACGCGCGGTGGGAGGGACGGACGCTGGTGACTGCCAGATGGTAGTGGCATTCCGCTGTATGGTGCGGATGAAGGGCAGGGCCACCCGCAGCAGGGCCTCAGCTCCAATGACGTTGGTCACCGGGTCGTCATCCTCTGGGACCTCCGCCACGGGGAGGTTGATAGCCTTTGCCACCCGGCGAAGAAGGTCTTGGTGGGCCCGCAAGTCAATAGGAGGGGGGTCTGCTGTAGAAGCCCCCGCCACCGCCTCATCTGGTGAGGATGATGAGGACAGACCCTGGATCACCGATTCTGGAGCTGGTTCTTCCAGGGGGTGTGAAGCCGCCTCGGACCCTGAATGCTCTGCGGGACGAGGTGGCGACGGGGCCTCACCCGGTGGTGATGGGGGAGGTCTGTTCACCGTGGCTTCCGGCACCCTATGTTCGGCGCCCACGTGCCTCGGGGGAAAGGGGAGTCCTTGAGGCTCGTGGTAGGCCCAGGGGACCCAAAAACCCCACTGCTGCAGTCCGTGGTCCTGGCCTTGGGGGTCGGCCCGGAGATCTCTCCCGCTGCCCGCCTGAGAGGCGACTGAGGGCTGACGAGAAGGCCAAGGCGGGGCAGAGACTCTGAAAGATTGCGCCGTGGATGCCGACGGTATGTCCCTGGGCGGTGCTGAGGATTGGTGTCGGTCATCGCGGTGCCGGGATGGAGAGCGGGACCAGCCACTGTTGCGGTGCCGGGAGCTCAACCGGTGCCGGGAGCTCGACCGTGACCTCGACCAACGACGTCGGGAGCGGCTTCGGGAGTCGCGGTGCCGGGGGCTGGAGGCTCGGTGCCTCTGTGAGCTCGATGAGCTCTCTCGCCGTTGAGAAGGTCTCGGGCGTGGACGGGAGCTGTAGCTCAACCGCGGTTGGCACCGGGGAGCAGGGTGGTACCGGACTCAACGGCTCTTGCGGCGCCGGAGTCGACGGTACCGTGCACGGTTTGTGCACCGCCGCAGCCAGTACCGGAGGCGCCGGTGGTGGCTGGGCAAGCGGTCCCGGAGCATGCGGCTTAGAGGCCGTCTGCGCCGTCTTCCGTTTCCTCGCTGGAGAGAGGGAATGGTGCCGGGACGCCGGTGCCGGTTGCGGAGCTCGAGCAGTCTCTGTACCGGAGCGGCTCGGGGCCGCAGGTGCGCTGCGTGCCGATGATGACTTCGGTGCCGCTGGGGTCGGCGCGGGAGGTTGAAGTGTCGCCTCCATAAGGAGCTGCTTTAGGCGAGTGTCCCGCTCCTTTCTAGTTCTCGGCTTAAACGCCGTGCAGATGGGACACTTATCTGGACGATGGGTCTCCCCAAGGCAGCGCAGGCAGGAGTCATGCGGGTCCCCGACAGGCATGTGCCGCTGGCAAGCCGCACAGGGCTTAAACCCCGGTGCCTTGGGCATGAGCCCGCACTGGTTGTGGAAGAAGAGGGGCTAAACCCCCCTAATTCCCTTACTATACTATATCTAACTAAACTTATTCAACTAATCTAACAACTAAACTAACGTAACCAACTATGTACACGTAGGAAATAGAGAAACGCTAGGGCTGTGGAGGTAAAGGAGCACTCCACTGTTCCAACTGGCCGTCACGGGCGGTAAGAAGGAACTGAGGAGCGGACGGGCCGGCTGGGGTATATATCCAGCGCCATAGCGGCGCCACTCCAGGGGGCGCTCAGCCGGCCCGCTGGAGTTGCTAGGGTAAAAATGTTCCGAAGAGCCGTGCACGCGCGGCGCACACACCTACATGGAATGGATAGGAGCACACATCTCGAAGAACAACAGTTACTACGGTGAGTAACCGTCTTTTGTCTTTTCAATGTTAAATTCTTACAACTGTTTTGAGAAGCTCTAGCATCTCCATGCTTTGGAGCAAGGATTTTAAACTTGACAGGGCTAGCATTGGAGTGGGAGGTACATTTTTCTGTTCCCGTGGAAATCAGTTGGATATGGGCAAGTTATAAGCTTCTGAAAATGGTAGTTTCCATATGCTTAGTGGAGTTTGAGGCTGGCATCTAAAATCTCTGAAAATTGTCTGTACTGAGCATGCACGAACTCCCAGAATGCACAGAGAGCATCCTGCTCAGCAGCAGCAGTGTTCCCTCCAGCAGAAACGCAGAATGTCCTGCATTGGGGTATATGACATTATTCCTCTCCTGCATGCAGTCTGTTACCTAGCTTGGATCTCATGCATCCAGTAGTGCTGCAGGACTGAAAAGCTTTCCCTTCTTCTTCAAGTGATTGCTCATATGCATTCCAGTTATGTGTGTGCGCGCCGCGCGCACGTTCGTCGGAAGATTTTTACCCTAGCAACACTTGGTGGATCGGCTGGGCGCACCCTGGAGTGGCGCCGCTATGGCGCCGGATATATACCCCTGCCGACCCATCCGCCCCTCAGTTCCTTCTTACCGCCCGTGTCGGTCGTTGGAACAGTGGAGTGCGGCTTCGCTGACCTCCACTTTCCTAGCTACTCGTAGTTTCTCTCGTTAATTCTGTATATATAGTTCAGATTTATATAGTGGTAGTTAACTTTATTCGTTTGTAGTATAGTTAGTGTATAGTTCACAGGGGTTCGGGGATTATCCCCTTCCCCGCACCCGGTGCCGGGTACTATGCCCGGTTCACAGGGTTTCAAACCGTGCTCGGCCAGCCATAAGCCGATGCCGACAAGAGATCCTTTTTTAAGTGCCTCGAGGAATCTCACCTAACAGATAAGTGCTGCATTTGTAAGGCCTTTAAGCCGAGAACAAAAGGGGAGCAGGACTTTCATCTTAAGCAGCTCCTAAGAGAGGCAGCTCTTACTCCTCCGCCCTCGGCATTGAGCGTTGGTCAGTTTTCAAGAACCGCTCCCTCGGCACCGGATCGCCGGTACCGCCAAGGCTTTTTGGCACCGGCTGTCGCCGGCACCGACATCCGCTCGGATCCCTCTCCTGGAGGATGAAGAGGCACAAGAGTCCTGCTGCGTCCAAGTCGCCTGCTCCGCAGCCCGAGCACTATTCTAAGTCGGACTGCCCGGCACTGATACCTGTCGTGGCACCGACAATATTGGCACCGTCGCCTCCGGCCACGCAAGAGCCGTCAAGTCCGGTGCCTGAAAGCTCCCCGGTGCGAGCCATGGTTGAGCTCACTATTCCCTCCACACCAGAGACATTTTCCACGGCGAGGGAGTTGATTGCAATGACAGCGCCTGCGCTGCCTCAATCCCCAGCACCGCTGGTGCGGGTTATATAGTCGATCGGCAAGCCTGCCTTGATCAGACCACCCCATGTCGGCACCGCAGAGCGGCACCGTTCACGATCGCGGTCCCGCAGCTGTTTTCGGTCCCGTCGCCAATCCAGGTGCCGATGCCGCTCACAGTCCCGGCACCATTCTCCACTTCGGTACCGGTCGTACTCACGGCACCGATCAGCGTCCCGTTCACCGGCCCGGTACACTCAGCGCTGATCCAGCTCCCAGCACCGCTCCAAGCACTAGACTCCCGTAGCCACTCCTGATGTTGAGCCTCGAGATCTCAGTCGACCTCCCGGCACCGCTCCGGTCGCAGGTCCTGTTCTCGCTCCCGGTACCGGTATGCCTCCCAGTACCAATTCCCGGTGCCGCGTCGAGTGACGTCAGCTAGAGAGGGAGACTCTGCCAGGGCTTTTCAGCTCCTCCATGGCCATCCAAACATGCATCAGTGTCGTCCTGCGCGGGCAGTTCATACGTGCAGGACTGTGATTCGGATGTGCACACCAGAGTCTTCCAGGTGCCCCAGCCCCAGGACCCTGACCCCCATCAGTGGTCACCCTGCACATCTTGAGCGTGCCATCAGGCCAAAGGCCTACCTGTGATCCCATCGCGCTCTGTTCCGTCAGAGCACTGGGTACCAGAGGCGACAGTTAGTCGTCCCCCTCCAACCGGTACAGAGGAAACCCCGGTTCAGCCACTGGACTCCCAGTCCCCAAGGATCAGGAGGTCATCCAGGGCCGCGAGCCCACACAGTACCCGCTTGTCCCCGGCCTTTCTTCTTCCTCCTCCCCAGATGAGGCGGTGGCAGGAGCGTACTCCTCGGGCCCTTCTCTAATCGACTTGGGGGCCCATCAGGACCTCCTGAGATGGGTGGCACTCAATATGAATCTCCAAGTGGAGGAAGTCTCGGAGATACAGGATGCGGTCGTAGACATTCTGTCGGCTGTCGCCCCCACTAGAGTGGCCCTACCGTTCATTCCGCGGTCAAGGCCAATCAGGATACCATCTGGCAGTCTCCAGCCACTATCCCGCGGGCAGGGCAGTCGAACACATGTACATGGTATCCTCCAGGGGCTACAGGTACCTATATGTACATCGTCCCCCCTGCTCCCTTGTCGTCCAGTCCGTCAATGAGACGGAGCGCCATGGCCAGCAGGCACCAGCCCCTAAATCCAAGGAGGCTAGGCGAATGGTCTTACTGGGCCGGAAGATGTACTCGGCAGGGGCCCTGCAACTTCGCGTAGCAAACCAGCAAGCCCTGTTTAGCCGCTACTATGGGCGGCAGTGGGCAAATTTACAGAGTCGGTTCCTCAGAACTCCCGTCAAGAGTTCGATGCCCTCCTGGAAGAAAGGAAGAAGCTGGTGAGAGCTTCCCTCCAGGCCTTGTTGGATGCAGCTGACTCCGCAGCCACGACTCTGGCCTCGGGTGTTGCCACGAGGCGCATTTCATGGCTCCAGTTATCGAGCCTTCCCTCGCAGCTGCTGCACACTATACAGGACTTGCCCTTCAATGGCAAAGGCCTGTTCTCCGAAAAAACTGGCCCTAGGCTGCAAAGCCTAAAGGGGGGCAGCAGGGTCACTTTGTGCTCTCTCTCTCTCGGCATGCACACGCCGGTGCTTCAGCGCCGACCTTTCCATCCCCAGCCTCACCGCCATTACCCTGCGCCTAGACAAAGACAGGGCTTTGCCAGCGGGCGTGGCTTAGGCGGTCGTAGGCGTCAATCAGGACCCCAAAGGAGCCAAAATTAGGGTCTAACCACCAATGGGGCAAAAGTCTATCCATCCTCGTCCCTCTTAGGGACCCCTCTCATGAGCGATTCCTCTTGCAAGAGGTGCGGATGCTCCTCTCCATCGGAGCTATAGAGGAGGTACCTAAGGACGAAAGGGGCAAAGGGTTCTACTCCCACTAATTCCTAATCCCCTGGCGAAGGGAGGTCTCAGACCTATCCTAGACCTGCGGGAACTCAACAAGTTCATGATACAGCTGAAGTTCCGCATGGTATCCATGGGGACTGTCATCCCATCCTTGGATCCCGGAGACTGGTATGCCGCCCTCGATATGAAGGGTGCGTATTTTCACGTCGCCATTTCTCCTCCACACAGAAGGTACCCCCGGTTTGTGGCCAACCGTCGTCATTTCCAGTTTACGGTCCTCCCGGTTGGCCTCTATACAGCCCAAGTGTATTCAAAGTGCATGGCTGTAGTCGCCGCCTCTCTCCGCCACCGTCAGATACACGTTCTCCGTATCTAGACGATTGGCTCATTCGAGGGACCACCGGGGCCCAAGTTACCAGTCATGTGGGCATCGACACGGACCTATTCCTGCGTCTAGGCCTGATGATCAATATAGAAAAATCCACTCTGATTCCCACACAGGGAATAGAATTCATTGGGGCCATCCTGGACTCCAGTCTCGCCAGAGCCTGCTTACCTCAGCCTCGGTTTCAGGCAATGGTAACAATTATACAAGGTCTACGGACCTTCCCGACAACTTTGGCTCGCACTTGCCTAGGTTTCCTGAGTCACATGGCTGCCTGCACGTTTGTAACCAAACATGCCAGGCTTCGCCTCCGTCCACTTCAATCGTGCTCACCTCGGTGTACCACCCGGGCAGAGACAGCATACTCATGGTCGTCTCGTTCCCCCAGAGCATCCTAGGCTCCCTCGACTGGGAGTCGACGCCCTCCCTGGTGTATCCAGGGATGCTGTTCCATCCACCTCACCCCTCGGGGTCCCTCATGACGGACACCCCATCTCTCGGCTGGGGTGCTCACCTGGGTCAGTTTCGCACTCACGGCCTTCAGTCGGCTCAAGAGCTGGCCTTGCACATCAATGTCCGAGAGCTGAGAGCAGTCTGCCTTGTGTACCAGGCGTTTCAGCAGCACCTGCAAGGCCATTGTGTCTCGGTGTTCACGGACAACACAACGGCCGTGTATTACATAAACAAGTACGGAGGAGCACGGTCCTCCCCTCTTTGCAGAGAGCTATCCAGCTCCGGGACTCCTGCACAGCCCACTCGATAGACCTGGTAGCATCCTTTCTCCCAGGGGTCCGGAACATTCTGGCGGATTGCCTCAGCAGATCCTTCCTGTCTCACAAGTGGTCGATTCCTCCGGACGTTATCCATTCCGTTTTCTGGAAGTGGGGCTTTCCCCGCATAGCCCTCTTCGCTTTCACGAGAACAGAAAGAGAGAGTTCTCCTCATTCCAAGGCCTCTCCCAGGGCTCGATCTTGGATGCTTTTCTGATGCTGTGGATGAGCCATCTGCTGTACGCTTTTCCACCGTTCCCGCTGGTTCACAGGGTCCTGCTAAAACTCTGCAGGGACAGAGCGCACCTGATTATGATCACTCCAGCGTGACCCAGGCAGCACTGGTACACCAGGTTGCTACACTTGTCGGTAGCCAACCCTATTCCCCTGCCTCTTTGCCCAGACCTCATAACGCAGGATCACGGCAAGCTTCACCACCCAGACCTGCAATCCCTGCACCTCACAGCATGGCTGCTGCGTGGCTAAACCGATCCGAGTTACGTTGTTCTGCCTTGGTTCTACAGGATTCTCCTGGGTGGTAGGAAACCTTCCACTCGGTTAACGTATCTGGCCAAGTGGAAACGTTTCTCCTGCTGCTAAAAACGCACAATGTTTCTCCCACCGAGGTCCCGATCCATTCCATCTTGGACTACCTCTGGTCTCTCAAACAGCAGCGCCTGGCACGGTCATCATTAAGGGTACACTTGGCAGCCATCTCTACCTTCCACCCAGTGGAGAGTGGCCACTCCGTATTCTTACACCTTGTGGTTTCTAGGTTCCTCAAGGGCTTGGAGCATTTATACACCCCAGTTGGCCCCCACCAAAACCTGGGTCTTCAACCTGGTTTTAACCAGTTTTATGACTGCCCCATTCGAGCCACTGTCAACATGTTCGCTGATATACCTGTCCTGGAAGACAGTTTTTCCTTGTAGCCTTTCCATCGGCCAGACGAGTCTCTGAGCTTCAGGCTCTCACGATGGACCCACGGCATACTGTGTTTCTCAAGGACAAGGGCAGTTGTGACCACGTCCAGCCTTCCTCCTTAAGGTGGTGTCGGCCTTTCATATCAACCAGGATATCTTCCTTCCGGTCTTCTTTCTGAAGCCACACTCATCGCGAAGGGAGCAACAATTGCCCTCCCTAGACGTCCGTAGGGCGCTCGCAATCTATATTGAGCGGACAAAGCCCTTTCGTAACGCCCCCAAATCTCTGTCGTACTGGCATACCAGACGAAGGGCATACCTGTTTCCTCCTAGAGGATTTCATCTTAGATGACGTCGTACATCCGCACCTCCTGTGATTTGGCCCATGTTCCATCGAGCCACTTTACTGCACATTCCACCAGGGCTCAGGCTTCTCTGCTGCCTTCCTGGCTCACATACCCTTCCAGGGGATGTGTCGTGCAACTACCTGGTCCTCGGTCCACACCTTTGCCTCATTGGTCCAAGAGTCCAGAGATGATGCAGCCTTTGGCTCAGCAGTTTTGCATTCTGCAACATCTCACTCTGACCCCACCGCCTACGTAAGGCTTGGGAATCACCTAACTGGAATGCATATGAGCAATCACTCGAAGAAGAAAAGACGGTTACTCACCGTTGTAACTGTTGTTCTTTGAGATGTGTTGCTCATATCCATTCCAGACCCGCCCTCCTTCCCCACTGTCGGAGTAGCCGGCAAGAAGGAACTGAGGGGCGGATGGGTCGGCAGGGGTATATATCCGGTGCCATAGCGGCGCCACTCCAGGGGGCGCCCAGCCGACCCACCGAGTGTTGCTAGGGTAAAAAATCTTCCAACGAACGTGCACGCGGCGCGCGCACCTAACTGGAATGGATATGAGCAACGCATCTCGAAGAACAACAGTTACAACGGTGAGTAACCGTCTTTTCAATTGCTGCTCCTGGTTGTTGGGGCTGTTGCAGGCCCAGGCACTGCGCACAGCAGGAAGGCTTTTTCCTGTGCTTGCTTTGCTCTCCTTGCTAGCATGGAGGCAATGTGGAGGGAGGAGGAAGTGGCCCAGTATGGATGCAGGCATGGGGGTTGGGGGCAGACAGGGCAGGCCTGGGGGTGAAGGGGAGCAGAGATAGGAGCCAGGCAGTCTATGAGGGATGAATAGAATGAAGAAAGCCGTATAATTGGAGCAGCTGCCTCAGGCTGGCCTGCCCTTTCCTCTCCATCTCCAAAATCCTCCAGCACTCTTCTCCACAGATGCTCCTGGGGTGGCCTTGGATTTCCTGCTAGCTTTTCCAGGCTCCCCCATCACCACCTTCTGCTAGGTCTGAGGGATGGGCTACTTTCTCTGCTCACTCTCTTCCTACTGCTCTGGGGTACCTTTGTGGGAGAATAAGTGACTGCTCCTCAATTACAAGGAATGCCACACATGGAGAGCAGCCTCCTGGCTGGGAGCTGGCAGGAGGCCATGTGGTCTAGTACAGCTCTTCCACTGACTGCTGTTAATTCTAGGCACTCAATAGCCCTTACCACAAACCAGGCCTCCTACCTTAGACTAGCGTCATCCCTCATGTTTTACAGAAGGGGTAACTGGGAGGCTGCATAAAATCCCTTCTGCTAGAGTCAGGACTGGAACCTGCTTTAGAACAGGAGGAAAACAAGAACCACAGGCACACACGAGGAGTTCTCTGATTGTTAGTCACTTGGCAACTTTGGATTCTGCAAACACTGTGCTTGCTTTTTAAAAATAAAGCTCTTAACGTTTCCCATCAAAGGGAAAAGATAACTTTGCCACCTTTCCAGAACTGATCCAGAGGATGGCAACTTATTACTATTAGTCGTTCGTTCAAGTTGCAGAGGTCTGTTCGATGGATCTAAAGTTCCAACCTACTGATGACCCATGTTGATATCAGTAGGATGCCACATGATGGATTTTCCTTTTTCCAGTTTTGCTTTCTAAAAACCTAGGAAATTACTTACACACAAACATGCTACATTAAAAGAACATTCAGGTTGCAAATTCAAACTCAAAATTTAGGATATGCCTGAATTCAGGGGGACTGGTTTAGGGTTGCACAGCCCATCTGTGAATATACATTTTTAGTCTCCAATTACATGATCACATACTTTTTTTCTGCATCGCCTCTGCCTCATTCAGTGCACAGGATGGATGGTGCTCTCAGGATGAATCAGGCCTGTGTAACGAAGGAGGCTGTAGTCTATAGGGCCTCTGCCTTGGTTGTTGCAGAAGTTTGAAGGTATATGGTGAATGAGGCAGGGGGGAGGAGAGTTTGGTTAGCGCAGTTGAATGCTGCTCTGGAAAGCTGGATTCTATCCTTGCCCAGCAACTCTGTGGCAGAAGCAAGTTGTTTAAGACGTGATTTCTAATTATGTTCCTCATTTTCTTGGTGCCTGACTTGAGCTCTGTGGTCTGATTTGCAGAAGTGCTTTGAAGTGCAGAGCTGTGCTTTGAATGCATGAAGTGATGTATAATGCTAAGTACTCTGAAAAATCAGGTCCTAGGCATCTCAAATTGGGGACCTAAAATTCATGGATACTCTTGACCTTAGTTTCTTGATACTTCAGTTCCCCATCTGTAAAATGGAGATAATAGCATTGCTCATTTCACAAAGGTATTGTGAAAATAAATTCATTATAGTATCTGAGTGTTTCACATACATTAGTGATGATCACCATGGAAAAACCCACAAGGCAATTCATAATTGTATTTTCAGAGTAGGGTTTGAATAGTGTGGCCCAGGGCTAATTTACTGCATACATTGAACAACAAGGAAAAAACATTGTGTGGCTACTCATTCTGTGAGCAGAGTCCATCCTGTGCACTGAATGTGGCGCAGTAGAAAAATTATGTGATCATGTATTTAAATACTGTATCATAATGCATATGCCCAGGCAGGTCAAATGCTTAACTTTGCAACCTGGCTGTTCTTCTGTGTGTACTGTATTCTTATGTGAGAAGGTGCTTTTCTATGTGTACAGACTCCATTTTAAATAAGTTTATTACTTCATAAAAAAACCGGATCTTGCGTACTGACACAAACTCCCGGGGCCCAGCCTTTCCAGAACACGTGAACCACAAGGTGTTTTGCTGGGTATCCTGCCACCCCTGGGTCTCAGTGTGTCAGACACTTCAGAAAGGAAATTCCCATAGATGATACTTGGCCCTGAAGTGAAGGCCAAGAGTTCTCAGCAGGAACAGCCGTGTAGTTACTAAAAACAAAACCCAAACGTTGGTATTAATCCTGACAGCACCTGAGTCACACTGCCTGGCCTTGCTGGTGATGACAGGACACAACTCTGTCACCCTGAAGAACAAGCCAGACTCTGCCAGGCCTGTCAGCACCTGTGAGGTGCAGGATTGGCTCTTGAGAGAGAACCATTGTGTGGTTAGTAAGGCTGTCAAGCGATTAAAAAAATTAATCACAGTTAAACAATAGTAGAATGCCATTTATTTAAATATTTTTGGATGTTTTCTACATTTTCAAATATATTGATTTCAATTACAACACAGTACAAAGTTGACAGTGCTCACTTTATATTATTATTTTTGATTAAATATATTTGCACTTTAAAAAAAAAAAAAAGAAAATAGTATTTTTCAGTTCACCTAATACAAGTACTGTAATGCAATGTCTTTATCATGAAAGTACAACTTACAAATGTAGAATTATGTAGGGGAAAAAACTGCATTCAAAAATAAAACAATGTAAAACTTTAGAGCCTACAAGTCCATTCAGCCCTACTTCTTGGTCAGCCAATCACTCAGACAAACAAGTTTGGTTACATTTGCAGGAGTTAATGCTGCCCGCTTCTTGTTTACAGTGTCACCTGAAAGTGAGAACAGGCATTCGCATGGCACTTTTGTAGCCAGCGTTGCAAGATATTTATGAGCCAGATGCGCTAAATATTCATATCTCCCTTCGTGCTTCAACCACCATTCCAGAGGACATGTGTCCATGCTGATGACGGGTTCTGCTTGATAACAATCCAAAGTAGTGCCACCCGATGCATGTTCATTTTCATCATCTGAGTCAGATGCCACCAGCAGACGGTTGATTTTCTTTTTTGATGGTTTGGGTTCTGTAGTTTCCGCATCTCAGTGTTGCTTTTTTAAGACTTCTGAAAGCATGGTGTGAACTTCGTCCCTCTCAGATTTTGGACAGCACTTCAGATTCTTAAATCTTGGGTCGAGTGCTGTAGCTGTCTTTAGAAATCTCACATTGGTACCTTCTTTGCATTTTGTCAGATCTGCAATGAAGGCGTTTTTAAAACGAACAGGTGCTGGGTCATCATCAGAGACTACCATAACAGGAAATATATGGCAGGATGCGGGTAAAACAGAGCAGGAGGCATACAATTCTCCTTCAAGGAGTTCAGTCACAAATTTAATTAACACTTTTTTTTTTTAACAAGCGTCATCAGCATGGAGACATGCCCTCTGGAATGGTGGCCAAAGCATGAAGGGGCATACGAATGTTTAGTATATCTGGCAAGTAAATACCTTGCAGTGCTGGCTAAAAAAGTGCAATGTGAACTCCTGTTTTCACTTTCAGTTTACATTGTAAATAAGTGGGCAGCATTATCTCCTGTAAATGTAAACAAACTTGTTCAGCCAACGCAAAGACAAACAAGCAGTAGGACTGAGTGCACTTGTGGGTTCTAAAGCAGGGGTGGGCAAACTACAGCCTGCGGGCCACATCTGGCCTGCCAGCCGATTTTATCCATCCCTCAAGCTCCACGCTTGGGAGCAGGATCTGGGGCTTGCCCCACTCTCGCACTCCACCTGGGGAGCGGGGTTGGGGGGTGCTCCACGTGCCTACCAGAAGCAATGTCCCCTTTCTGGCTCCTATGCGTAGGGGCAGCCAGGGGTCTCCGCGTGCTTCCCCCACCCCAAGCGCCAACCCTGCAGCTCCCATTGGCCAGGAACTCTGGCCAGTGGGAGCTGCAGGGGTGGTGCCTGCGGACAGGGCAGCACACAGAGCCACCTGGCCACGCCTCTGCATAGGAGCTGGAGGCGGGACATGCTGCTGCTGCTTCCAGGAGTTGCTTGAGATGAGCAACGCGCAGAGCCTGCATCCCTGACCCCCTCCTGGGCCCCAACCCCCAGCCCTGATCCCCCTCCCACCTGCAGAACCCCTCAATCCTGCCTGGAGCACCGTCCTGCACCCCAAATGCCTGCCCCACTACAGAGCCAGCATCTACAGCTTGGAACCTTTGTGCCCCAACCCCCGCCCCACCCTCTGAACTCCTCGGTCTTAGCCTGGAGCACCCTCCTACATCCCGAACCCTCATCTCCCCCCGCCTGCATCCAAACCTCCTGCCCCAGCCCTGAGCCCCTTCCTGCACCTTTAACTCCTCATTTCTGGCCCCACCCCAGAGTCCGCACCCCCAGCCAGAGCCATCATCCCCTCCTGCACCCCAAACCCAATTTCATGAGCATTCATGGCTTGCCATAAAACTTCCATACCCAGATGTGGCCCTCAGGTCAAAAAGTTTGCCCACCCCTGCTCTAAAGTTTTACATTGTTTTGGTTTTGAGTACAGTTATGCAACAAAAAATCTACATTGGTAAGTTGCACTTCCACGATAAAGAGATTGTACTACACTACTTGTATGTGGTGAATTAAAAAATACTATTTCTTTTGTTAATCATTTTTACAGTGCAAATATTTGTAATAAAAATAATCTAAAGTGAGCAGTGTACACTTTGTATTGTGTTGTAATTAAAATCAATATATTTGAAAATATTTAATACATTTCAATTGGTATTCTATTCAACAGTGCAATTGAAACTGTGATTAATCTTTGAGTTAATCGCGTGAGTTAACTGTGAATAATCAACAGCCCTAGTGGTTACACATCTCTGCACTCTTGCAAATAGCTGTCAGCAAGACAGCACGCAGGGATTCAGATTGTCTACTGAGAAATAACAATGAGGACATTGTGCACATAAAACGCCTGCCATTCAGGAAGTTGCTTACATGAGAAATAAACGTACAGTTAAGGATCAGGCCTCCCTGTGCTGTGATTGGCTGGGCCAGTTCCTTTCCTGTATAATGTACATACGTCAATTGAGGTTTACATGAACAGATTTCTCTTACCAGCCACCCAAACACAAGCTCATGTTCTGTTAGAGACCCATTGAAAGCATTTCTGCAGAGCTGTTTTTGTAAGCTGAGTAATTATTTTGCATTCTTCAGTGTTGTGAGGGCAAAATGAACAGAGTGGTGAAAAGAGAATGTTTGGCTGTAAAAACTAGCCAAGAGTTTTCAGTCAGAAGTACCTAAAGCTTGGCCTTCCTTGGAACCAGTGCAGAGTTGTCAGCTGCTGCTGCTACTCCTAGAACAAAAGATTAGGTGAACTGTAAACATCTTTAAAAGCACTGGGACTGGGCAAGGTATTTAACCTTAACGAGCACAAGAGTGTGTCAGCTGTAAGTTGGAAGCTAGTGACAAGAAGTATAACATTTTTTTCAAATTGTATTCTAACTTCAGTATCCTCACTTCTTGAAAAGAGAAGGCAACAAGCTTCAGATCATGCTGCAAAGGAGGAAGCGATACAAAAACCGAACGATTCTGGGCTACAAGACTTTAGCAGTGGGCTGCATCAACATGGCCGAGGTAGATGTTCATCAACACAACTCAAAGCGTTCGGATGGAGTCAGCATATGCCCTTTATCCTCAGTTTAAATCCAAGGCTACCATTCTTTTCTGAGAAAAGTACCTAGATGGCTTTCATGTGTGTGTCACTTTTCAAGTGTACCAAGTTTTATAGGGCAAGAGTGTTAATGGAAATAATATAAAGTAATAAATGCTGTGTATTTTCTATAAAATATAAGTAGGAGAAGCAAGGACTGGCTTATTTCTCTTAGCGTTTTTAAGGTTCGGGCTCAGTTCCAGGTACTTTACCCAAATATGCTATCGTTCCCCTTGTCTTTAAAACACACTTTGGCACAAGAGTTTAAAGACTTCTAATAAATATTCTGAAATAATAATGCGCCAGAACAGTCAACCAAAGATGCAGTAAATTTAATTCAGTTGAGCTAACATATGTCTGTTTCTTGAATTCTTGAACATAAATAGCACATTTTATCTTACTCTATCCAAATACATTAAGGTTGCAAAGTCAAGCATTTCAAAGTTAGCAAATGCTGAAATCCAAGTAGCCTATGCAATCTTAATTCTGCCTCTTTTTGCATGTGGGTGGTGATAGTCCACAATGATTGTATAATTTCCACCATTTTCAGGCACTGAAATCTTGAAGCTTACTTTTCATGGTCATTCTTGTTAATACAACTTGATTGCTTGAATATTCATGGAAAGCAGATGACCAAAGCAAGCTGACTTTCAACTTTGAATCAGTAGTTGCGGGAGATGCTTAGGGGTATCCCCTGAACTTCAGTTAGCTCCACTCTAATTTTTATTCCCTAATCTACGCAGCTGTGCACTTGTAAATATTAAAAATATAGTGTTAGAAGCATTGTGTAGCAGAAACCTGCCATACTACGCTTAGCATAGAAATCTTCCAGAAAATTTCATTCCATAAATTTAGTTCCATCAGTGGAGAATTTATTGCAAAATGAAATGGTTTAACACTGCAATCATGCTAGATTGTTGTGATATTAGATAATTGATTGATTTTATTTACAGATTTATTTTGTGTGAATTGTGCTTTTAAATCAAAATACTTTTTCACTACTGCATTTGAGTTTCAGTGAAATCCTAATTTTTGGCCTTTTTGTTTTTGTCTTGTATCATGTTTGGTTCATTGTCAATAATTGGAAATTAAACTAAAAAATAGGGGCAGCATTCAAGCTTACGAGCAAATCTCTTTAAAATGTTAAGCATTCACTGTTGAAATATAATACTTTTTCTTACTGTTCTGTTACTTCTGACAGCAGAGGATATGAAAATGCTAAATATCTGTGAGGTATTTGCAATGTGTTTTGAACCTAAAAGAGATTGGAATTTTTTTAAAATTCACTGCTGACAAACTTAATCATCCAGTTTCTGATAAAGCACCCTATAAATAGTACGTCCTGGAATTTTTAGTTTCTTAATTCTTACAAGAGGTTTTTTTTCTTCTCCCTGCTGATGTCAGATGCAAAACTGAACAGATAGGTTAAGGGTAGGAGGGGTAGACCGGTGAGTCACCAGCATAAAGGTGGCCAGTTGAAGCCTTGAGTGGATGAGGTGACCTGCGGGGGGAAGGTGGAGAATAGGAAGGGGCCCAGATATAGAGTCCTGAGGCACACTGGTAAAGACCAGGAGGGGAGGTGCTATTGAAAGGGTATTTGGATGGGTGGGAAGAGCACAAGAGGGACAGTCTTGGAAGCCTAGAAGAGAATCTATATGAGGAAGGTGTGATCATCATCATGTTGAAAGTGGCAAAGAATGAAGAAGCAAATCCCATTTTTTACAGAGCCACAAAGATGTCCTTTTGCCTGTGCTTTGACCAGTTTTCATTGTCACATCTAGGTTGCCAGCTGTATGGGGCAGGGACTTGCTTTTTTCAATTTGTTCTATAGAGCACCTAATGTGATTGTCCAGGGAAAGGTCACTGCGGATGGTTTCTTCAGCTGGCTTTAAAGTAGATTTGGAGGATTTTTGTTTAGGAATTCATGAGTTGGATAACTTAATGATCACTAAAATTAGTACCCTGGCAAGCTAACAGAATCATAATGAAGGTAATGCAATAACATGCTTCAGTATGATCTGATCACATGTCAAACTGAAATCTTCTGTCCCTGCTGCTTCCTTGAGTTGATAGCCAAGTAAATTCTAAAATAGCATTAAATAGTGTCTATAACTGGTTGTTCTTCTAGACTAGAAGTGGGCAAAATATCGCCCGCAGGACCCTCCTGCCCGGCCCCTGAGCTCCTGGCTTGGGAGGCTAGCCAGGAGCTCAGGACCCTCCCCTGCTGTTCCCCCTCCCCTGCAGCATGAGCTCGCCCCGCCACTGGTGCAATGCTCTGGGCAGCGGGGCTGCGAGCTCCTGAGGCAGTGCCGCTGTAGAACCCGGCCTGACCCAGTGGTCTGTGCTGCACCAGCCACTGATGCTCCAGGCAGCGCAGTAAGGGGGCAGGGAGCGGTGGGGGGGGAGAGGGTTGGATAGAGGGCAGGGGAGTTCAGGGTGGTGGGCAGGGGGTGGGTGTATGGATAGGGGTCAGGGCAGTCAGAGGGTGGGGAAACGGGTTGAATGGGGGCAGGGGTTGAGGGGGCAGCCAGGATGGCGGGAGGAGGGATGGGGCGGCGGGGGGCAGTCAGGGTATGGAAAAGGGGTGGTTGGATGGGGCAGGGGTCTGGGGGCAGTCAGGAAGGAAGGGGGTTGGATGGGGTAGTAGAGGTCCGGGAGGGCAGTTGGGGTTCGGGGACAGGGAGCGGTGGGGAGTGGATGGGGCAGAGGTCCCGGGGGGGGGCCGTCAGGGGGCAAGAAGCAGGGGGGGGCCCGGCCCATGTCCCCTAACCAGTCCTCCATACAATTTCCAAAACCCAATGCGGCCCTCCCCTGTTTGCCCGCCCCTGTTCTAGACCCAGGCATTTGAGCCTTCTTGCATACCCAGACTAACTCATTAAATAACTTTTCCAATGTTAGTGGATGGGAATCAGGCCCACCATATTTAAATAAAAGACTGTTACTTCCCCAATCCCAGGTGATGCAGCACCCGACTGAAGGAGGCCAGGTTCTGAGCCTTTTCAGTAACATCAAGGAAACCACGGCCAAAGTAGCAGAGATCTGGATCTTCTCACTGTCTAGTCAGCCAATAGACCATGAAGACAGCACCATGCAGCCTAGCCAGAAGATCAAGTCCACAGGTAAAAATATGCCCTCTATTGAACTTCAGCCCATCTATTTCCTTCCCGTCTCTTCCCCCGACAATCCCTTCCTTTTCCCTGAAAGCCCATCTGGTCGGAAACTGCCTAACTTACATTTTTGTGATACAAATAAAACAGAAAAAGTCTAAACAAGCTGGCCTTGTCTGTGCCACCATCTTGCTCCCTTCCCCATCCCTCCTCTTGGTCTCTTCAGAGGGCATGTGCTTTTAGGCATGGACTGCCTTATGTTTGTAAAGTGCCTGTTGCAGCGGGACCCTGGTTCTGCAGGTTGTGAGGGGTGAAGAGGAACCAAAACAGAGCACTGCAAATAACCATGGAAATCAACTTTTGTTCCTCCTCTTCCATATTCTCTGTGAAGTCAAATCCTCTCTGACCTAGGGCGTGTCTACTGAAGATCAAGCTAAACCACAAAAAGGCACTCTCAGTAAAGAATGAGTGTGTCTATGTGGGGAGCTAGCCTGGAATAGCTACAGTGGACTAGTCACCATGTAAACAAACCCCATTGCTTCAGAGATCCTGTGCTCCATTGGTTCTTGATCAATTCTCATCTGGCACTAGTTCAGATTTCCTTACCTCTTTACCAGGTGTCACAGGGTAGCAGGTCTCTGCAGATAGACTGAGCCCAGCTTCCCTAGACTGGAGCAGGTGAGCCTCATCCAGCTAATTAAAGGGGGCTGGGCTACACCAGGGCCTATAAAGGGCTGCTGGTAGGCAGCTGAGGGAGGAGGGACTGAGACAGGCTGAGCTGTGGTCAATAGAGGTCACACTGGAGTGGAGCCAGCCAGGGGCGGTGAGTTATATGGGCCCATGGTGCCCAGGCTCCAGAAATATTCAGGGCCCAGGGCCCCAGCTCCACCAATGGTTGGAGCTGGGTCTCTCCCCGGCCCCCACCTGCTGCCCCCGTGTGCCTCCCCTGGGCCCCGGAATGTTCCTGCCTCAAGTGGGCAGCTGCCCCCTGCAGCTCTGCACTACGTTCTGCTCTGCCGGCTCCCAGCATCAACTCTGACCCTGCCCTTCCAACTCTGACCCTTCCCTTTTCCGGCGAGACCCTCCACCAGCACAGGGGGCTCCCGCGCCCGCAGTCATGACTCCTGCCCCACGCTGCGTGAGAGGCAGGCCCATCCCCCACCCCCAGTGAGCCTACAGTGAGGGGCAGCAGCAGGGGAGGAGGCACATACATGATGGCAGCCCCCACCCACCCTGGCACCCACCAAAAGTAGGGGTTTCCTGGACCTGAGAGGGGCCTTAGGATCACATGCAGTGACAGTGGTGTGAGGTGAGTATGCTGCTAGGGGGGGAAAGGGAGGCCCCTCCCCCAGAGCTCACTGCTGCTGGTGGGGAGAGGGCTGGGGGGAGTCCTCCTCTTTGGCCCCAGTCCCGGGGCAGACTGACCACCCCAAACTCCCCATCCCAGAGCCCACATCCCCAGCTAGACCCCTCATCCCGCTGCACCCCAACCCTCTTCCCCAGCCCTGATCCCTCTCCTGTACCATGAACCTCTCATCCCCAGCCGCACAGCTCTCTCCCCTGCACCCCAACCCTCTGCCTGAGCCCCTCCCAAACCCCTCATCACCAGCCCCACCCTAGAGCCCTCATTTTTACATTTATTTTAAAAATTATATATTGGCTTACAAGGCAGGTGTGGTGTGGCAGGACTTGGCCCCATTCTGGGCACCACCAAAAATTATTCAAACCAGCCACCCCTGGAGCCAGCTCCTGTGGTGGGTCCCTGGAGCAAGGGGACCAGGGCTTCCAGGAAGAGAGGGAAGCAGACCTGGACAAGGCAAGGAAGCTGCCAGTAGCTGGAGTGCCAGAGACCCCTGGGAGGAGCGGCCCTGAATCCTGGGGGCCAGGTATTGGCTTAAGGCTGCCTTCTGCTTAACTTTGTTATAAAAGAATAAACCTCAGCTGAGACTGGGTATGGCAGCACATGTTTGGAGGTGGGGGGTGCAGCAGCAGCCCCCAGTGACACCATGACAATAGCAAGTCATTATTTGACATTTGGGAATGGACTGGGGGAAGGGGAGGAGGGTTTGTAGCTGATGGTATACAATCCTGCACTCTGAAGGCTAGTGTTTAGTGGTAGAATCGCAGGCAAATGGAGTTAATTTCTAGGACAAATCAGTACCAGTTCTTACCAGTGCTATAACTCTACAGTAATATGAAAGAGGTTCTCGCAACGTGTGTAAAGAGCAACAGAATTGGGGCCCATGCTATTCGATTCCCTTGTCTGTTGCATCATACACAAGCAGCATCATTAGGGAGCCATAGGAACCCCATTTTGCAGTTGTTTTTCCAAGGTTCCATTTCTGCACACTCAGCATTAAACTAAGAGTTCACTACAACATCTAAACAGAATATAAGAACATAAGAATAGCCATACTGGGTCAGACCAAAGGTCCATCTAGCCCAGTATCTGTCTACCGACAGTGGCCAATGCCAGGTGCCCCAGAGGGAGTGAACCTAACAGGCAATGATCAAGAGATCTCTCTCCATCCTCTGATGAACAGAGGCTAGGGACACCATTCTTACCCATCCTAGCTAATAGCCATTTATGGATTTAGCCACCATGAATTTATCCAGTCCCCTTTTAAACATTGTTATAGTCCTAGCCTTCACAACCTCCTCAGGTAAGGAGTTCCACAAGTTGACTATGTGCTGCGTGAAGAAGAACTTCCTTTTATTTGTTTTAAACCTGCTGCCTATTAATTTCATTTGCTGACCCCTAGTTCTTGAATTATGGGATTAAGTAAATAACTTTTCCTTATCCACTTTCTCCACATCACTCATGATTTTATATACCTCGATCATATCCCCCTTTAGTCTTCTCTTTTCCAAGCTGAAGAGTCCTAGTCTCTTTAATCTTTCCTCGTATGGGACCCTCTCCAAACCCCTAATCATTTTAGTTGCCCTTTTCTGAACCTTTTCTAGTGCTAGAATATCTTTTTTGAGGTGAGGAGACCACATCTGTACACAGTATTCGAGATGTGGGCGTACCATGGATTTATATAAGGGCAATAATATATTCTCAGTCTTATTTTCTATCCCCTTTTTAATGATTCCTAACATCCTGTTTGCTTTTTTGACCGCCTCTGCACACTGCGTGGACATCTTCAGACAACTATCCACGATGACTCCAAGATCTTTTTCCTTACTCGTTGTAGCTAAATTAGCCCCCATCATGTTGTATGTATAGTTGGGATTATTTTTTCCAATGTGCATTACTTTACATTTATCCACATTAAATTTCATTTGCCATTTTGTTGCCCAATCACTTAGTTTTGTGAGATCTTTTTGAAGTTCTTCACTATCTGCTTTGGTCTTAACTATCTTGAGCAGTTTAGTATCATCTGCAAACTTTGCCACCTCACTGTTTACCCCTTTCTCCAGATCATTTATGAATAAATTGAATAGGATTGGTCCTAGGACTGACCCCTGGGGAACACCACTAGTTACCCCTCTCCATTCTGAGAATTTACCATTAATTCCTACCCTTTGTTCCCTGTCCTTTAACCAGTTCTCAATCCATGAAAGGACCTTCCCTTTTATCCCATGACAGCTTAATTTACATAAGAGCCTTTGGTGACGGACCTTGTCAAAGGCTTTCTGGAAATCTAAGTACACTATGTCCACTGGATCCCCCTTGTCCACATGTTTGTTGACCCCTTCAAAGAACTCTAATAGGTTAGTAAGACACGATTTCCCTTTACAGAAACCATGTTGACTGTTCAACAGTTTATGTTTTTCTATGTGTCTGACAATTTTATTCTTAACTATTGTTTCAACTTATTTGCCCGGTACTGCCGTTAAACTTACCGGTCTGTAATTGCCGGGATCACCCCTAGAGCCCTTTTTAAATATTGGCGTTACATTAGCTAACTTCCAGTCATTGGGTACCGAAGCCGATTTAAAGGACAGGTTACAAACCTTAGTTAATAGTTCCGCAACTTCACATTCGAGTTCTTTCAGAACTCTTGGGTGAATGCCATCTGGTCCCAGTGACTTGTTAATGTTGAGTTTATCAATTAATTCCAAAACCTCCTCTAGTGACACTTCAATCTGTGACAGTTCCTCAGATTCGTCACCTACAAAAGCCAGCTCAGGTTTGGGAATCTCCCTAACATCCTCAGCCGTGAAGACTGAAGCAAAGAATCCATTTAGTTTCTCCGCAATGACTTTATCGTCTTTAAGCGCTCCTTTTGTATTTTGATCGTCAAGGGGCCCCACTGGTTGTTTAGCAGGCTTCCTGCTTCTGATGTACTTAAAAAAAACATTTTGTTATTACCTTTAGAGTTTTTGGCTAGTCGTTCTTCAAACTCCTTTTTGGCTTTTCTTATTGCACTCTTGCACTTAAGTTGGCAGTGTTTGTGTTCCTTTCTATTTGCCTCACTAGGATTTGACTTCCACCTTTTAAAGGAAGTCTTTTTATCTCTCACTGCTTCTTTTACATGGTTGTTAAGCCACGGTGGCTCTTTTTTAGTTCTTTTACTGTTTTTCTTAATTTGGGGTATACATTGAAGTTGGGCCTCTATTATGGTGCCTTTAAAAAGGGCCCATGCAACTTGCAGGGATTTCACTTTAGTCACTGTACCTTTTAACTTTTGTCTGACTAACCCCCTCATTTTTGTATAGTTCCCCCTTTTGAAATTAAATGCCACAGTGTTGGGCAGTTCAGGTGTATATAGATTGGTTCCAGCTCCTGGTCTCACTTAATGTCGCTGTTTGGAACATACGTTGCCATGAGCACTTGGCACATTCAGTATACACTTGTTGTACCAAATACTGTAACATAAAAAATAAAAATCTAAAGAAACTCTCTGCAGGGTAGAACCAAAGTACAAATGGGAAGCACACCACCAAAAGTTAAACGAAATAGTATGTGTATGCATCAATAGACCACAAACTGACTCCTCACTGATATGAGGGAGAGAGAGGACATGTTCAAGGATACTCCAAGGAAGTAGAGACCTGTTTGGAGCTGGTGATATTTTGAACTGTTGTTTTGCTGTTAGACACTTAGGTAATATGGGGCAGTGTGCATTGAAAATTCCATTAGTAAGTTAGATATAAATGTTTATCTCCTTGTCCTGTTTTTGATTGGTGACTGCTGTATCAACTGGCTGTTAAAAAAAACAAACAGGATGAGAAGTTCTTCCATAGATAGCTTTCTCTGCAAGACCTCTGGAGGCTAGATTCTTCTTCGAGTGCTTGCTCATATGCATTCCAATTTGGTGTGCGCGCGCTGCGTGCACGTTCGTCGGAAGACTTTTTACCCTAGCAGCACTCGGTGGGTCGGCTGGGCGCCCCCTGGAGTGGCGCCGCTATAGCGCTGAATATATACCCCTGCCGACCCATCCGCTCCTCAGTTCCTTCTTACCGCCTGTGTTGGTCGTTGGAACAGTGGAGCGCGGCTTAGCTGTCCTCCACTTCCCTAGCTTTTCACTCGTTTTTCCTATAGTTATAGTGTATATAGTTTTCAGTCTTCGTGTTATAGTTAACTTTTATTGTTTTTTTAGTAATAGTTAGTGTAAATAGTTGAGAGGGGTTGGGGCTTAGCCCTTTTCTCCCTCGCCCGGTGCCGGGCCCATGCCCGGCTCGCCGGGGTTCAAGCAGTGCTCGACCTGCCGTAGGCCGATGCCCATAGGAGACCCGCACAGCTCCTGTCTTAGGTGCCTCGGGGAATCCCATTTGGCGGACAAGTGCCGCATTTGCAAGGCTTTTAAGCCCCGAACAAAAAAGGAGCGGGACATTTGCCTTAGGCAGCTCCTAATGGAAGCGGCGCTCACTCCTCCTGCACCAACTCCGCCGCCGGCACCAGGATCAAGTTCTACCTCCACACCGGGAACCACCGGCACCGCGAAGGCCCTGCACCAGCCGTTGTCTCATCCACGGCACCGGTCACTCTCCCCACGGGGGAAGAAGCGCAAGACTCCTGTGGCACCCGCGTCTGGGGCGCAGTCTGAGCACGCACTGAGAGCGGATCGCCCGGCACCTTCATCTGCCGCGGCACTGCCCACCACTGCACCGTCGATTCCGGCCTCTCAGGGGCCGTTGAGTCCGGTGCCCGTTGACTCCCCGGCCCCCGCCGTGGTAGAGCTTATTGAGCCCTCTACGCCGGAGACTTTCACAACGGCAAGAGACCTCATTGCCCTCACGGACCCAGGGCCGCCTCAGCCCCCGGCACCGCCGGTGCGGGCCCCTCATTCTCTAGGCAAGCCAGCCATGGTGAGGCATCCCTCACAGGGCACTGTCGAGCGTCGACGCTCCGGGTCGCGCTCCCGAGGACGATCGAGATCCGGTCGCCGATCAAGATCATGGCACCGTTCACAGTCCCGGTACCACTACCCATCAAGGCACCGGTCCTATTCATGGCACCGATCGCGGTCCCGTTCACCATCCCGGTACTCCCGGCACCGCTCCCACTCCTGGCACTGATCTCGGTACCGTGTCTCCCATAGCAGGTCGAGACGCAGGGACTCTAGGCATCGGTCGACCTCCCGGCACCGCGCTGGTAGTAGGTCCCGATCTCCATCGCGGTACCGCTACGACTCCCGGCACCGCTCTCCGGGGCGACGTACGGAGCAGGGCCGCTCTGCCTACAGGGACCCGCCCTATTCCAGCACAGCTCCGCCATGGCCATCCAGGCACGCCTCGGCCTCGTCTCACGCCGGCTCTGCCTATTATGGGGACTCAGACATTAATAGCAGGGTTTCCCAGGACATCACGCCTCGGACCATGCACCGCAGCAGTGGCCCTTCTGGATGCCTTGGGCGTACCATCAGGCCCAAGGCGAGCCCGCGGTACCACCTCGCCCGGTGGCTGCAGAGCATTGCGTGCCAGAGGCGACGGTTAGCAGGCCTCCAGCGACCGACACTGAAGAAGTTTCGGCGCCTGTTCCTGAGGTCCAAGCCTCTCCGACCCCAGATGTTGCCCAGGACCAAGAGCCACTTCAGGACCCACTTGTTCCGGGCCTTTCCTCTTCCTCTTCCCCGGATGAGGCAGTGGCTGGTACGTCCGCATCCGGTCCACCTCCGATCGACCTTGGTTCACATCAGGACCTCCTCCGGCGTGTAGCACAAAATATCAACTTGCCCGCCGAGGAAGTCCCAGAGGTGGAGGACCTGGTCGTTGATATCTTGACAGCGGAGGCCCCCACTCGTGTGGCGCTCCCCTTTATTCGCTCAATCCAGGCCAGAGCAGACACCATCTGGCAATCCCCGGCGTCTATCCAACCGACCGCCAGAGGGTTTGAACGCAAATACATAGTGCCCTCCCAGGGCTACGAGTACTTGTACGTGCACCCCCCTCCTTCCTCATTGGTCGTGCAATCTGTTAATGACAGGGAGCGCCATGGACAGCAGGACCCCGCACCAAAATCCAGGGAGGACAGACGTATGGACCTCTTGGGCCGCAAGGTCTACTCCGCAGGGGGCCTCCAACTGCGAGTAGCAAACCAGCAGGCCCTGCTAAGCAGGTACAATTATAACACCTGGCAGTCAGTGAGCAAGTTCTCTGAGCTCATGCCTCAGGACTCCAGACAAGAGTTCTCAGCATTGTTGGAGGAAGGCAAAAAGGTGGCGCGTACCTCGCTCCAGGCCTCGCTGGAAGCTGCAGACTCGGCTGCTCGTACAGTCGCATCAGGCATAGCGATGCGACGCATTTCGTGGCTTCAGGCGTCGGGCCTGCCACCTGAGCTCCAGTATACGCTTCAGGACCTCCCATTCGATGGCAAGGGCCTATTTTCTGAAAAGACGGATACCAGGCTTCAAAGTCTGAAGGACAATTGGGTGATTATGCGTTCGCTCGGGATGCAGACTCAAAGGCGGCCCTTCCGCCCTCAGCCTCAGCGTCCTTACCCTCCCACCAAGACCGAGGCAGGACTTTGCGAGGCGTTGAAGTTGCTATATGCGCAGACGACAGTCCGGACCTCAGGGAGGCAACAACAACTCCGGCTCCTCTAAACCACCCGCGGGCCCGAAACCAAACTTTTGAGGGTGCGCCCGAGAGCAGCGTACCGATGACCTCCGAGGACCCATTTTTGTTTTACAACCGTCTTTCCTTTTTCCTCCCTGCATGGTCCCACATCACTTCCGATCGTGGGGTCCTTCGCACGGTGGAACTGGGATACCACCTTCAGTTTCTTTCAACCCCACCCTCCCACCCCCCTTCCTCGTCCCTCTTCAGGGACCCCTCTCACGAGCAACTCCTCTTGCAGGAGGTACGCCAGCTCCGGACCATCGGGGCTATAGAGGAGGTACTAGAGGACTCAAGGGGCAAGGGGTTTTATTCCTGTTACTTTCTAATCCCCAAGGCGAAAGGGGGTCTCCGACCTATCCTGGACCTGCGAGGCCTGAACAAGTACCTGAAAAAGTTCAAGTTTCGCATGGTATCCCTGGGGACCATCATCCCTTCCCTGGATCCCGGAGATTGGTACGCGGCTCTCGACATGAAGGACGCATATTTCCATATTTCTATATACCCTCCGCACAGGCGGTATTTACGGTTTTTGGTGGGCCGCCAGCACTTTCAGTTTACAGTCCTCCCCTTCGGCCTCTCCACGGACCCGCGGGTGTTTACAAAGTGCATGGCAGTAGTTGCAGCCTGCCGCCGCCGCCGAATTCATGTCTTTTCATACCTCGACGATTGGCTAATTCGAGGAACCTCGGCCGCGCAAGTGACCACAGCAGTAGACATTGTCAAAGACATGTTCGGCCGTCTAGGACTCTTGCTCAACGTAGGGAAATCCGCCCTAGTACCTACGCAGAGAATAGAGTTCATCGGGGCATTGCTAGACTCCACTCTCGCAACAGCCAGTCTGCCCTTGCCTCGCTTTCACTCTATTGTCTCTCTCGTTCAGACGCTCCAGGACTTTCCGACAACCTCGGCGCGCTCTTGCCTCTGCCTCCTCGGCCACCTGGCAGCGTGCACATTCGTGACACAGCACGCCAGGCTGCACATGAGGCCCCTTCAAACTTGGCTCACCTCGACGTACCGTCCGGGCAGAGACGCCATAGACATGATGCTCACCATTCCACCGAGTGTCCTCGCCTCCCTCAATTGGTGGAGGTCGCAGTCCCTGGTGTGTTCGGGCCTCCCATTCCATCCGCCGCAACCCTCGGTGTCTTTAACAACGGACGCGTCGTCTCTGGGATGGGGCACACATCTGGGGCGACTTCGTACTCAAGCCCTTTGGTCTCCCCAGGAGTTGGCGCTGCATATAAACGTTCGGGAGTTGAGGGCAGTCCGCCTGGCGTGTCAGGCATTCCAGGATCAGCTACAAGGTCGTTGTGTCTCGGTTTTCACGGACAACACAACCGCCATGTATTATATCAACAAGCAAGGGGGAACGCGATCCTTCCCTCTCTGTCGGGAGGGGATTCTGCTTTGGGACTTTTGCATAGCCCACTCAATAGACCTGGTAGCATCCTTTCTCCCAGGAGTCTGGAACACCTTGGCGGACCAATTGAGCAGATCCTTCCTCACTCACGAGTGGTCCATCCACCTGGACGTCCTCTATTCGGTCTTCCAAAAGTGGGGGTTTCCCCTCATAGACCTTTTCGCCTCCCGACAGAACCGGAAGTGCCAGCAGTTCTGCTCCCTGCAGGGTCGCTCCCCGGGCTCCCTCTCGGATGCGTTCCTGCTCCCGTGGAATGATCGCCTCCTTTATGCCTTCCCTCCGTTCCCACTCGTCCACCGAGTCCTCCTCAAGCTCCGCAGAGACAGGGCTCGGCTGATCCTAATTGCTCCCGCGTGGCTGAGGCAACATTGGTACACGCAGTTGCTCGACCTCTCAGTGGCAGATCCGATACCCTTGCCACTCTATCCAGACCTCATATCCCAGGACTTCGGCAGACTTCACCACCCGGACCTACAGTCCCTCCATCTGACAGCATGGCTACTCTCTGGCTAAACGAGTCGGAGTTGCGCTGTTTGGATGCTGTGCAGCAGGTCCTATTGGGGAGTAGGAAGCGCTTCTCTTGTTGGTGCGCTCAGCGGGGTTTCCTCCCGGATCAGGTACCCATCCCCATTATCCTGGACTACTTATGGTCCCTTAAGGAGCAGAACCTGTCGGTCTTGTCCATTAAGGTGCACCTTGCTGCCATTTCCGCCTTCCATCCCGGAGACGCAGGCTCTACAGTCTTCTCTCACCATATGGTGTCCAGATTTCGTAGGGGCTTGGAACGTCTGTACCCTCAGGTCAGGAGACCTGCCCCTACTTGGGACTTGAACCTGGTGTTGGCTCAGCTTACGCGTCATCCCTTTGAGCCTTTGGCCACCTGCTCGTTGCTGTACCTCTCCTGGAAGACGGCCTTCCTCGTCGCCATTACATCGGCGAGACGAGTTTTGGAACTTCACGCATTCACTGCAGATCCTCCTTACACGGTCTTCCATAAGGACAAGGTACAGCTCCGACCGCACCCAGCCTTTCTCCCGAAAGTGGTGTCTGCATTCCACGTCAATCAGGACGTTTTCCTCCCTGTTTTCTTCCCGAAACCGCACTCATCGCGTCGGAAGCAGCAACTGCACACCTTGGACGTCCGCAGGGCTCTCGCCTTTTATATTGAGAGAACCAGGCCCTTCCGGCGGTCTCCTCAGCTCTTTGTGGCTGTCGCTGACCGCATGAAGGGTATGCCCGTCTCCTCCCAACGAATTGCTTCTTGGGTGACGTCTTGTATCTGGGCATGCTATGACTTGGCGCAGGTTCCCGCTGGACATCTGACTGCCCATTCTACTTGAGCTCAGGCCTCCTTGGCTGCCTTCCTGGCCCATGTGCCCATTCAAGAAATCTGCAGGGCCGCCACCTGGTCTTCCATCCATACCTTTGCGGCACATTACGCATTGGTTCAGCAATCTAGAGACGATGCTGCCTTTGGCTCAGCGGTCTTACACTCCGCGACGTCTCACTCCAACCCCACCGCCTAGGTAAGGCTTGGGAATCACCTAATTGGAATGCATATGAGCAAGCACTCGAAGAAGAAAAGACGGTTACTCACCTTTGTAACTGTTGTTCTTCGAGATGTGTTGCTCATATCCATTCCAAACCCGCCCTCCTTCCCCGCTGTTGGAGTAGCCGGCAAGAAGGAACTGAGGAGTGGATGGGTCGGCAGGGGGTATATATTCGGCGCTATAGCGGCGCCACTCCAGGGGGTGCCCAGCCAACCCACCAAGTGCTGCTAGGGTAAAAAGTCTTCCGACGAACGTGCACGTGGCGCGCGCACACCTAATTGGAATGGATATGAGCAACACATCTCGAAGAACAACAGTTACAAAGGTGAGTAACCGTCTTTTCCCTTGTTACTCTGGTTTACCTCGCGTGACTAAATCTTGCATACTTCTGGAGAGTAAGTTCATGGGTTGTTCAAAAAAAAAAAAGTGATATCCTTAAGAAGCGACAGATTTGTAACATGTTACTGCTTGTTCTTAATCAACTATATCTTGCTATGGAGTCACCAGGTTCTAGGGTTGGGCTAGCTCAGTGGCTCTCAACTTTTCCAGATTACTGTACCCCTTTCAGAAGTTTGATTTGTCTTGTGAACCCCCAAGTTTCACCTCAAAAAATCAGACATAGAAATACAGAAGTGTCAGAGCACACTATTACTGAAACATTGCTGACTCTCATTTATTTTATGATTTATGGTAAAAATCAATTGGAATATAAAGATTGTACTTACATTTCAGTGTATAGTATACAGAGCAGTATAAACAAATCATTATCTATGAAATTTTAGTTTATACTGACTTTGCTAGTGCTTTTTATATAGCCTGTTGTAAAACTAGGCAAATATCTAGATAAGTTGATGTACCCCTTGGAAGACCTCTGAGTACCCGCAGAGGTACACGTACCCCTGGTTGAGAACCACTGGGCTAGCCAACTCAACCAAATAAGCTACTCTTCCAAAATGCGCTCATGGTAACAGTCTAAGTGACACTAACTTAAATTATCTGAGCACAAATCTGTGATTTTTATGCAGTGTGCGTAAAATATCTTGGTTTCCATGCTTGGAAGCCTTCCCTTTACATGACATCTGCTCTCTGTACCTGCACCGTGACAGAATAATGGCTTAATTCTGATTTCAGATAGGAAGTCCATGTTGCAAGATACATGGGCATGCACCACACAGATGCCTAGTTGGAGTCCAGAATAGAATGAGACAATTTACTTGGTGTATCATTTCAGTAAGGAACAGGATCTTTTTTTCCCTAACCATATTTGGTCCTGCATACCAGTTGTGCCTGGTTAGGGGAAAAAAATCCTGGTAAAGTGGGTAGCTTGAGTTGCCCCATGGGTAGAGGCTGAGTGATGCCCACTCCATCTTGGACTATATGCCAGCGGCCCCTACTTATTTCCTATTGGGATGGGCATTGCAGACTGGCTCCCTCCAAGGCAAGAGCTCACCTGCATGCCAACCTTCTCTACTTTGTGAGTGAATTTCCTGTCTACTAGCTGAGTATTTATCATCCTCCCTCTCTCTGTGGCAAGTTCTCATCCCACCTGTCTAGTGCAGCTAAAAGATACACCCTTAGTCTTCTCCCCAAATGTTCATATTCCTTGATTCTAGGAATGTTAGCCAGTGTGAATTTTTTGACGTTTGCTCTCCTGAGCAACAAGGCTTCCCCTTCTTTCCAAAGGGAGTCTTATAAGACTTTGTGCCCTTTCCTTACATTACAGATAACTATTCTGAAGAAGAGTATGAGAGCTTCTCTTCCGAGCAGGAAGCCAGTGATGATGCTATCCATGGACAGGTATTGTATGAGAAGCTGCTGTTCAGTGCTCTACAAAGGATTTCTTCCCTAGAAGGGTGTAAACTGATAGTACTCGCTCAGCTCTTGCAGCTCCTTTTTAATTGAGCCTGCAGTGCTCTGATTGGCTCCCTCTCTGCAGCCTTTCTAGGCAGGTCTGGGGGGACCCACCTTTGCTGTTCCTTTTCTGGGGTGGGGTGTGGTAGGACCGCAAGGCCTCCAGCAGGGGGCCTCAGAGAACCTGTACACCATGTCACAGGGCCCTACAGCCTAGAATTAAACTTGCCCATGGTCTATAACTTTTAAATCTGAACGGCAGTGGGTAGCTGTATGTGGTGCATAGATTGTTTTTCTCCCCAGTGTTTTCCCCTTCCTTTGAACTCTGTGCAATTGAACGTTCCTGGCTAGAAGGACAGTCACAACAGAGATCTCTCCAGGCTGCTTCTTAAGCAGCCTCAGCCTCCGATGGGTCCAATTGGGGCAAGAAAGATGATGGAACTCTGCCACACTCAACCCATGTGAATCGCTGGAATGAGACACTGCTCATGATAGGTTGTGCAGATGTTCAAAATGGCTCTGGCTCCAATCTTGGCTCTGCATCTTCAGTGTGTGAAAGGTGGAGTGACGGTGTCTCCCGAATGCCACCCATTTCTGTCACCAAAATGAGGGATCGCTCTCTGTAAATGGCCCGGTCTGTGACCTTCCCTTTTCTTTCCTTACATGAGGGACGCAATCATTGTGTTGACTTTTAAATGATGAATTACCAATAGGCCTCCGAGTTATTGTCTTGCTGGCACAATGAGGTACTTGACATCTCTTCAGGGTATTCTGGGCTGTCTGCTGACTCCTCTTAGCACAGGATATTCCACTCCTGTTTTTGGGGCTTTGCACCATTGCAGCTAGAGACTGATGTAAGGGAAAGCTGAGATTTCAGAGAAAAGGATAGTGGCTTCAGCAAGGTGCTGGTATTTATGTTGACGTGTCTGAGCCCTGGTTGCTCAGCAACATGCTGCACTCCGAGGGTTTAGTTCTCTCTGCCTTTCTCTATGCAGGATCAGTACAATCCTTTGCTTGTCTTTACTCAGGGCTATGTCTCTGCCTCCCCAGTACTTAAAACCCTGCAGGTGAAGACTGAGGGCACGTCTACACTACAAGCTTAACTCAACCTATGTTAGATCCACTTACAGCTCCCTCAGAAGTTACTGCAGTTTTTCATGTCCTTGCTGCCCTTCTTCTGTTGGTGGTGTGAATCCTCATCAGGAGTGCTTCCACTGACTTAAGGGGGCAGTGAGGGGTGGCTGGCTGCCCCCCTCTCCTCCCAGGTTCCCAGCAGGGGGCCAGGAGCCCAGAGCTCAGTTCGGAGTGGGGAGCCTGGGCAGCAGCCATGCTCTAGCTGGTGCCCCCTGTGATGGGTTAGATCATGGAACCCCCCTTGGGAGCTGCCACCTGATGTGCCAAGACTACTTCTGCTCCTGCTTTCCCTGCCTGCTCGGGACCCCAGCACCCTGTCTTGCTGAGCCAGACACACCCATCTGCTCCAACACAGACCCAGGGTCTGAATTACTTGCTCCAAAGCTGCAGACTTAACTGAAAGCAGCTAACAGAAGTGTTCCTGCCTTTAACACTCAGAGGCCCAACTCCCAATGGGGTCCAAACCCCAAATGTTTTACTCTGTATAAAGCTTATGCAGGGTAAACTCATAAATTGTTCACCCTCTATAACAATGATAGAGAGATGCACAGCTCTTTGCTCTCCCTTCCTCCCCCACCCCCCGGTATTAATACATATTCTGAGTTAGTTACTAAGTAAAAAGTGATTTTATTAAATACAGAAAGTAGGATTTAAGTGGTTCCAAGTAGTAACAGACAGAACAAAGTGAATTACCAAATGAAATAAAATAAAACATGCAAATTTAAGCCTAATACAGTAATACAACTGAGTACAGGTAAAAATCTCACCCTGAGAGATGTTTTAATAAGTCTCTTTTGCAGACTGGATGCCTTCCTAGTCTGGGCACAGTTCTTGCCCCGGTACAGCCCTTGTTCCAGCTCAGGTGGTAGCTAGGGGATTCCTCATGATGGCTCCTCCTGCTTTGTTCTGTTCCACTCATTTATATATCTTTTGCATAAGACAGGAATCCTTTGTCCTTCTGGGTTCCCACCCTCTCCTTCTCAATGGAAAAGCACCAAGTTAAAGATGGATTCCAGTTCAGGTGACATGATCACATGTCACTGTAAGGGTAGGTCTCCACTTACCGCGCGGGTCGACGCAGTGAGTTTGACTTCTCGGAGTTCGAACTATCGCGTCTAATCTAGACGCGATAGTTCGAACTCCCCGCGTGCTCCGGTCGACTCTGGAACTCCACCACTGCAAACGGCGGTGGCGGAGTCGACCTTGGAGCCGCGGACTTCGATCCCGCGGCGTCTGGACGGGTAAGTAGTTCGAACTAGGGTACTTTGAGTTCAGCTACGCTATTCACGTAGCTGAACTTTCGTACCCTAGTTCGACCCCTGCCCTTAGTGTAGACCAGGCCTAAGACTTCATTACCCACTTGCCAGCACACACGTATACAGGATGACTTACAGCCATCTGCAGTCATTTGTCCTGGTTAGTGGGAGTCATCAAGATTCCAAACCACCATTAAAGGCCCACGCTTTGCATAATTGCAATAGGCCCTCAGAGTTGTATTTCATATTTCTAGTTTCAGATACAAGAGTTGTACATTTATACAAATAGGATGCTCACACTCAGTAGATTATAATAGTTGGAGATATACCAATCTCCTAGAACTGGAAGGGACCTTGAAAGGTCATCGAGTCCAGCCCCTGCCTTCACTAGCAGGACCAATTTTTGCCCCAGATCCTTAAGTGGCCCCCTCAAGGATTGAACTCACAACCCTGGGTTTAGCAGGCCAATGCTCAAACCACTGAGCTATCCCTCCCCCAAAAGCTTTGTAATGATATCTTACAAGAGACCTTTTGCATGAAGCATATTCCAGTTACATTAACTTTTTTTCATAAAATCATATAGAGTGCAACATCACACACCCCACCTGCCCTGGGATGACAGTCAGGCATGGGGTTCACAGCATGGAGCCTTCCAGCCTTTGTCAATTTCATGGCTCCAGTGCAGAGCTGTAAAATTGACAAGAATGACAACCAACAGCTCATGTAAGTTAAGCAATGTCTACACAGAAACTGCATCACCCTAACTACACTGACATAAGCCCCACACCTCTCATGGAGGTGGAGTTATGTCAGTGTAGTAGGGCACTTAGGGCATGTCTACACTACGAAATTAGTTTGATTTTATAGAAGTCTATCTTTAGCAACCGATTTTATACAGTCCATTGTGTTTGTCACCAATAAGCAGGGCCAGCTCCAGGCACCTGCGCAGCAAGCAGGTGCTTGGGGCGGCCAACGGAAAGGGACGGCACGTCCGGCTCTTCAGCGGCAATTCGACGGCGGGTCCCTCAGTTCCTCTTGGAGGGAAGGACCTGCCGCCAAAGAATGAAGCGGCGGCAGTAGAGCTGCCGCCGAAGTGCCGCCGATCACGGCTTTTCTTTTTGTTTTGTTTTGCCACTTGGGGCAGCAGAAACACTGGAGCTGGCCCTGCCAATAAGCACGTTATGTCAGTGAAGTGTGTCCTCAAAACCATGGCTAGCATCGACTCATGGAATGGTGCACCTTGGGTAGCTATCTCACAGTTCCCACAGTCCCTGCTGCCCATTGGAATTCTGGGTTAAGCTCCCAATGCCTGATGGGGCAAAAACATTGTCGCGAGTGGTTTTGGGCACATGTGGTCAGTCTTCCCTCCCTCCCTTTTTCCCTCCCTGAAAGCAACAGCAAACAATTGTTTCACGCCTTTTTTCCTCGGTTATCCGTGCAGACGCACAAGCATGGAGCCCACTCAGCTGCGCACTGCTTTTGTAAGTTTTTTAAATACCTTGCGCATTATCCTGCAGTATGTGCAGAGCCTAGCTAGGAGCCCCAAGCAAAAGGAAGATTGTGAGGAGGACATGGACATAGACGTTCCTGAAAGCACGGGATGTGGCAATTGGGATATCATGGCGGCATTGGGTCATGTGGATACAGAGGAATGCCGATTCTGGGCCCAGCAAACAAGCACAGACTGGTGGGACCCCATAGTGTTGCAGGTCTGGGATAATTCCCAGTGGCTGTGAAACTTTCGCATGTGTAAGGCCACTTTCATGGAACTTTTGAGTTGCTTTCCTCTGCTCTGAAGTGCAGGAATATCAAGATGAGAGCTGCCCTGACAGTTGAGAAGCGAGTGGAGATAGCCCTGTGGAAGCTTGCAATGCCTGACTGCTACCGGTCAGTCAGGAATCAATTCGGAGTAGGCAAATCTATCATGGGGGCTGCTGTGATCCAAGTAGCCAAGGCAATCAATAATCTTCTGCTAAGAAGGGTAGTGACTCTTGGAAATGTGCAGGTCATAGTAGATGGTTTTGCTTCAATGGGGTTCCCTAACTGTGGTGGGGCGACAGATGGAACGCATATTGCTATCTTGGCACCGGACCACCTTGCCAAACGGTACATAAACTGCAAGGGATTCATCTCAATGGTGTAGCAAGCACTGGTGGAACACAAGGGCTGTTTCACTGACATCAACATGAGATGGTCGGGAAAGGTGCATGACGCTCAGATCTTTCGGAACTCTGGGCTGTTCGGAAAGCTGCAAGAAGGGGCTTTCTTCCCAGACACGAAAATTACCGTTGGAGATGTTGAAATGCCAATAGTTATCCTTGGGGACCCAGCCTACCACTTGCTCCCATGGCTCATGAAGCCATACACAGGCAGCCTGGACAGCAGTAAGGAGCAGTTCAATTATAGGTGGAGCAAGTGCAGAATGGTGGTAGAATGTGCCTTTGGACATTTAAAAGGGCACTGGCGCTGTTTGCTGAGTATATCAGACCTCAGCAAAAGCAATAGTCCCATTGTTGTTGCTGTGTGCGCCATAATATCTGTGAAAGTAAGGGGGAGACTTTTATAGCAGGGTGGGAGGTTGAGGAAAATCTCCTGGCGGCCAATTTTGAACAGCCAGACACCAGGGCAATTAGAAGAGCACCGAGGCACACTGTGCATCACCAGAGGTGCCTTCTCTGCCTTCAGGGTCCGGGAACAATTCACCCTGGGAGGGTCTTGGCTCCAGGGTGAGGTAAAGGTCCTGGCTGCCGGGGAGAATAGATTCTCTGCTTGCCTGCTGCGCGTTCTCCTCCTCCTCCTCCTCCTCTTCCTCATCCATGTTGCGTGAGGCTGCCGTCTTGCAGGTGTCCACGGACAGTGGTGGGGTAGTGGTAGGGTCCCCCCCTAGAATGGCATGCAGCTGATCATAAAGTGGCATGTCTGGGGCTCTGACTCAGAACGACCGTTTGCCTCCTTTGTCTTTTGGTAGGCTTGCCTGATCTCCTTAATTTTCACGCGGCACTGCTATTTGTCCCTGGTGTAGCCTCTGACCACCATGCCCTGTGTGATTTTGGCATATATATCAGCATTTCTTCTGCTGGATTGGAGTTCTGCCTGCACAGATTCTTCTCCCCATTCAGCAATCAGATCCAGTGTCTCCCGTTCGCTCCATGTTGGAGCTCGTTTGTGATTCTGGGATTGCATGGTCACCTCTTCTGCCGAGCTCACCACGCTGACCAAACAGGAAATGAAATTCAAAAGTTCCCAGTGCTTTTCCTGTGTACCTGGCTAGTGCATTGGAGTTGAAAGTGCTGTCCAGAGCGGTCACATTGGAGAACTCTGGGATAGCTCCCGCAGGCCAATACCCTTGAATTCCACAGTGCTCTGTCTACAGTACCCCAAATTCGACCTAGGAAGGTCGATTTTTAGCGCTACTGCCCTCGTCGTGGAGGAGTACAGCAGTCAATTTTAAGAGCCCTTTAGGTTGACAGAATGGGGTTGGTTGTGTAGACGCATTCCTTATAAAATCAACCTAACACAGCTAAATTCAACCTAATCTTGTAGTGTAGACCAGGCCTAACATCAGCGGGAGCATGGCTGTAGTGTAGACATTGATGTAATTAGGTCGACCTAACTGTAGTGTAGACTAGGCCTTAGCCAGTCTCTCCTGTGCACTCGTATAATACTAATCAGTCCCTGGCACATGTTTTGTTGCAGAAATGAAACATTTTGCATGATAATAAAACAGCCCTTAGGTAATAAAGGTAATAATTGGAGATATACCAATCTCCTAGAACTGGAAGGGACCTTGAAAGGTCATTGAGTCCAGCCCCCTGCCTTCACTAGCAGGACCAATTTTTGCCCCAGATCCCTAAGTGGCCTCCTCAAGGATTGAACTCACAACCCTGGGTTTAGCAGGCCAATGCTCAAACCACTGAGCTATCCCTCCCCCCCATTGTTTGTTCTTGAGGCAAGTGTAAAATCTGACTCTTCCTTTCTGTGCAGGATTTGGACGATGATGAATATGAGCTGGGCAAGCCAAAGAAACAGCGGAGATCGATAGTAAGAACGACGTCCATAACCAGGGTCGGTGGAAATTAGTTTTACTAACACTGAAGGGGTTTGGCCAGGATGTGCATGCAGCTCAAGAGATTTACAAGCTATTTACACAATGGTCCCAATAGCGAAATCAGAGAGAATCACAGTAGGTGGGAAAGTCCAGAACTAAAATCTAGCAAAGTGATTAAAGTACCGATCAAACCACAGCAGATACTGACAGCCTTATCTGAGTGTACCATCTTGTATCACTTGTGTTGCCTGTAAAGTGAGAGGACCCCCATGAAAATCATTTAAGGGTGAAATTGACTTGGTGCAGAGGCTAACTCAAGATCCATGAATTTGTAAGCCTCCGCGTAGGCTTGAAGTGGGGCATAGGCCTTTTGCTGGCCCTCTGCATGAGGGTGAATTCAGCCCAGATGAGCATTTCAAAGTGAAATAATGGAGATGAGGTATGAAATAATCAAGTGGGTTAATGCAAGATGGCACATGTGTAGTTCAGGCTGTTGGACTCATCAGATATTATCTGGTAAATGATACACAGTTACATACTGTGTCATAATATATGCACACAGAGACAGTTAAATTTTAGCATAAAACCTTAACTTTCCTTTGAGTGCTGCAACCTTGATGATGGTTTAGTTTTTTTGTTTAAAGTATTTGTGCCAGTATGAGATTACAATAACTCTAGCCACTGAGTTATTGTAGCAACCATGGAATAAGCAGGATTTATTTTGGACCTTAGCGTAGGACTGAAGCACTGTCTACACACTTATCTACCTCCACTAGCACTATTTCTGACATCTGAGAGAGTTCTGAATAGGCCACATTTTTTCAAATAATAGAAATCTGCCACCAAAAGAAGTTTCTTCTTCCCCTAAATGAGGATCACGAAAAATCATCAGATGCTGGTTTACTAGCTCTTAAGGCCTGGATCAGTGACAGTTTTAGGATCTTTTTAAATGTCTTGTGACAGAATTATTCATCTTGACCAATAAGTAATGCAGCTTTCGTATGATATAAATAATTTGTTTCTAGTCCTGGCATTTAATCAAATATTGGATCTGAAAACTGCAATCCCATAACTGAATAAAAAATCATAAAAGCTGCATTTTCTAAACTAATATTTCTCTTAACTTTTTTCCACAGGGGAAGAGGCTTGTATGTTAACTAATAAGGCAGCCTGGCCTTAGAGACTGACCGATAATTAAAAAGAATAAAAACTTATGAGAGAACTTCTAAATAGACTTGGTCTAGACTCTTTGGTGCTTGCAGAATATGGGGCAGGGGAGAGAGGGGCGCATCGCGGAAAGCTGAGTTTGAGATGGCCTGTGTAACTCGAGATGAGACAGCCCCTTGACAAAGATGGTTTTCCATCCCCAAACTTATGTCAGTGAACAATTTATACCACAATTTGCACCATTCTATCATTATACCCCACACAAGCACATATTTATGAAAACAGTTGCAGCCTGCATTTCACAAACCAGGGTGTAAATTCACTTGTTTGAGGGGAACTGTGTATCTAGTGGCTTTGTTACGGTCATCCTAAAGTCATAACAACTAAAAACTGTACCTAATAGTATCTACACCATGGTGTTTGTAGATAATGCCAAGAACTTAGAGGTGGGGCCCTACAAAATTCACAGCCATGGAAAAACGTCATGGACCATGAAATCTGGTCTTTTGTGTGCTTTTACCCTGTACTATACAGATTTCACAGGGGAGACCAGTGTTTCTCAAATTGGGGGTCCTGACCCAAAAGGGAGTTGTGGGTGCAGTGTGGTATTGCCACCCTTACTTCTGCGCTGCCTTCAGAACTGGGCAGCCAGAGAGCGCCCAGCTCTGAAGGCAGTGCCCGGCCAATACCATACCATGCCACCCTTACTTTTGCGCTGCTGCCTTCACAGCTGGGCGGCTGGAGAGTGGCGGCTGCTGACTGAGGGCCCAGCTCTGAAGGCAGCACTGCAGAAGTAAGGGTAGCAGTACTGCAACTCTTTCTCTCCCCTCCCCCCCCCCCCAACCTTGTGACCCTCCCACAACTCCTTTTTTGGTCAGGACCCCTACGATTACCACACTGTGCAATTTCAGATTTAAATAGCTGAAATTATGAAATGCACGATTTCTAAAATCCTAGGACTTTGAAATTGACCAAAATGGACCGTGAATTTGGTAGGGCCCTACTTATAGGCAAAGATTTTAAAAAATCTCCTGAGGTCATATTTAGGCATGTCTAATTTTTTTCAGAAGGTCGGTAGGAGCTGCTGGGTGCTCAGCACTTCTGTGAATTGAGCAGGTGCTTAAATATAGAATTAAAATCTCTTGGCTGGACTGTGTATGAACACAGACAGTAGAAGTTGCTGGGAGGGACATAGCCAGCAAAATGAGGAACTAGCCTTCACTCGGGCTGGGCCCACTGACATTGCTTTCCCCCATTCATAATAGCTGCCACTCTTACATAGTTCAGCTAGCCCATGCCAGTTCTTTCAGGAGGTCTAGTGAAAACATGTATGGGCCAGAGTTTTGCAAGACTTGTTTTTTAAAGCCAAACATCCCAGGTTTGTTAAACTCTCTGCAAAGGTTAAGATTGGTTTCATCCTGCTGCAGGCCAAGGGCTTATGGGTTTTGGTAGAAATTAGGCAAAATCCAATGCTTTGGGTTGTGTTGTATTTGAGTGAAGCTCTGCATTCAGAGCTCAGGCGGCACAGACCCTGGCAAGCCAAAAGGCTTGTCAAAAACCCAAACCCCTCCACCTACCCAAGTCGCTACAACTCCACTGTTAAGGTGAAATACTTTGCCAAGATGAACTGCAGATCCTTGCTATGGAATCTACTTTCCAGTCACCCACATCGGGGAGACTGAGACACCTCCATCAACTGTAAGAGTTTGTGTGAAAACTCACTGCTCCCTTGTGGAAAAGGGTTAGTTGCACCTCTGAAGGCAGGTGGAACTTCTGCATTAAGGAGGCAGAAAAACAGCCTCAAGCATTCACTATATTTGTCAGCTTGTGACTAACTGGCAGTCTAAAAAAATGTTATCTTTCCACTAGGGGAAAGATAAACACCTGGCTAGCTGAGTGCAATGTTTAATGTATGTTGGGAGCCCACAGAGGTTCAATACGGCTAAACCAGTCAGGGCTGGAACGGAGCTGATGTAAACATGGATAGGATTAGCATGTAGCCTGGGGGATTCTGCTTTGCTTGGGGAATGGCACATAGGTAGGAGAAAGGGCAGCAGTGCTCCTTGGTTTGTGGCTCAGCCCCATACATGTTTCTACCTAGGAGCAGTCAGTGTATCCATTTTTAACTGTGATGGTGCACCTGTATATTCCCTCTTGCTGTATTCACGTAAAAGTGTTCTTGACTTACAGCAACAAAACTTCAAGCAGAAAGTGGTGGCGTTGCTGAGAAGGTTTAAAGTATCTGATGAGGTAAGTTAGTTAACATTCAATTATACCTCAGACATGCTCATTCAACTGCTTCATGGGTTCAGTTTATTTTCAGGTTGTTTTTCCTCCCTTCTCTCTCTTGCTTTCTTTTCTTTGTTCTCACATCTGTACTGGGAAGTGTCCTAAGTTTCCCCAGTGACTTTGCCCAACGTTCTGAAGCTCTGTTTGGACCTCAGTTGGACAGGGCAGGTTCAGCGCTAACTTCAAAAAGCCATCAAGATTTTCTGGGTGCAGTTTTGTCAAAGATTTAAAAGACTTTTGAGCACCCTCTTGCTTGCAGACTGGTTTGCAATCATACGTGACCCTTTCAAAGACTAGTAGTCTAGTGTTCATTGCCCATTAAGTTAGATCACAGTTTATTTTCTTATCTCACGTATTATAAAAGCTTAGCAAAATATGCAGAGGAAACACAACAACAAAAAATCCCCATCCAGCGAAAGATGGGAAAATGATGACAAAGAGACATACAAAGGAAATTCAAAGAAAATTTAAAAAAAAGCATCAGATGCAAATGCAGCCCAACAGGTCACACAATTTGGACTGCCCCATCCATATGAAACACACCAAACACAACCACCATGGTCCCATAGAGGTAGGTAAATGGTCCCACAGGAAAGTAACTAGCCAGATGATTCAACTGAAAGCAACTCATTCCACCTTGGTACTTTGGGAAGAATAAACACAGCTGCTAAGGGAAAAGAAGGCACTTGACCCCACTGGTGCCCCAAGCTGTTAGGTTCTCCATGTCTTGTGGCATCAAGTAAACATCCCTATCAGAATCACTGTTTCCTTGATATCCAGTCCTTATGTAATCCTTCCATCTGTAAAGTACTGTTCCGGAGACACTCACTCCAGCCATGTTGGCCTCCTTACAGAACCTGCTCTCTGTAGGAGGCCACCTGTTTGTGGGAGATGCAATACCTGCAAAATAGACTGTTCTTCCATGGGTGGAATGCCCTAATTTACCCTTCCCCCACCTTTCATTCCTGTTCCTACTAAGGAAAAGCAACTCCGCAGGAATAGTATAGGTTTCAGAGTAGCAGCTGTGTTAGTCTGTATCCACAAAAAGAACAGGAGTACTTGTGGCACCTTAGAGACTAACAAATTTATTTGAGCATGAGCTTTCATGGACTACAGCCCACTTCATCAGATGCATAGATGGAACATATAGTAAGAAAAAAATATATATATACCAACTCTAAGAGGCTAATGAATTAAGATGAGCTATTATCAGCAGGAGAAAAAAGTATCCTCACACCTTAATCATAGAATATTAGGTTGGAAGGGACCTCAGGAGGTCATCTAATCCAATCCCCTGCTCAAAGCAGGACCAATCCCCAGACAGATTTTTTTTGCCCCAGTTCCCCAAATGGCCCCCTCAAGGATTTAACTCACAATCCTGGGTTTAGCAGGCCAATGCTCAAACCACTGAGCTATCCCTCCCCCTCAGTTGACCTTCTTGTCAGCTGTCCAAAATGGGCCATCTTGATTATCACTACAAAAGTTTTTTTTCTCCTGCTGATAATAGCTCATCTTAATTCATTAGCCTCTTAGAGTTGGTATGGCAACTTCCACCTTTTCATGTTCTCTGTATGTATATATATCTTCTTACTATATGTTCCATTCTATGCATCTGATGAAGTGGGCTGTAGCCCACAAAAGCTTATGCTCAAATAAATTTGTTAGTCTCTAAGGTGCCACAAGTACTCCTGTTCTTTTTGAGGAATAGTATAGTAGCTGAGATCTGGGCCAGCTGCACTGCTGCTGTTCAGGAGAGACCACCCTCTAGTGCTGGCTTTAGGATTGGCACCAGACTGCACCCTCTCAAGATCCTATTCTGACTGTAGATGTTTTGTTCCTGTCAGTCTCTCACATGCAAGGAAACTGATGGAAGCTTTGGTTTATGGACTTTCTACTAGATTCTTGTTAACCTTCAGTTTGCTAATGAGGGAAATCCCATCTGGATATAATCTTTTAATCGCTTGCAGGTAATACAATGAAATAAGTCAGAAGGAGCTGGAGAGTCCGTTCAAGGTTAGGTGACCTGGGGAGAGTACAAGATGGAATATTATGTACTTTTTGTACTCTTGGTAGAATATTTATAATTGGCTCAGACTCTAAAGTTCCATTTATAAATAAAAGGGCTGTTAAAAGATTCTTAGTCCAATAGGTGAATAGGTTGCTTATAACATCTACAACACCTTTTACTGATGTGCTTATAAATCATCTATAATACGCACAGCTCATGTCTGTAAAAGGCTTAAACATCTATTAACTCTTTATAAATGGAATTCACACAGAGTGACCCCACAGTGATGTGTTCTGAGACTCGCCTGACTTTTGGGGGCTACCAGAAATACCAGTCTATTGTACAGCAGTCGCTGTGTGTACTGAGATGACTTGGGATGGCTCTGTCCCCTAATCATTTCTGTGCTGCCTGGTTGTATCCATGTGTCTTGTGCTTAGGTTCTGGATTCAGAGCAGGACCCAGCAGAGCATGTGCCAGAAGTGGAGGAAGACTTGGATCTTCTGTACGATACATTGGATATAGACAACCCCAGTGACAGTGGCCCTGAAATGGAAGATGACGACAGTGTCCTCAGCACTCCTAAACCAAAGTTAAAGTAAGAGAATTGGGCTCTGGGGTCAGTATGGGCTTAAAGAAGCCATAGGTAAATTTAACTGGTTGAGAAACAAAACAGTGCTTGGCTGTTAAAGTGCTTTACAGCCTCTGTTTCCAGCTAAGACTTTGGAAATTTTTTTTTTTGGAAGGGCGGGCATTGAAAATGAATCCACTCTAACACCATTTCTAATTACATGTTTCATTCATTCCATTCCTACTTTCCTTTTCCCCTTGACCTGGCAATGGGTCATGGTATGTATTTTAACCACAGCATGAAAGATTTGCACATGCTGGCAAGAGTTTACATCTTATCCCGTTAGCCCTGCTCATCCCATTGTTAAGTGTACTGCCTGGTCTTATGCATTGCAGACAGAACAGAGGAGGGTGCTATTTGATGCCTATATCAGACAGATGGAGGTGTAAAGTGCCCATTGGCAGTAAGTGGAACTAAAAACTGTATGCACACATCCACCTGCTGGGGAAGAGGAAGAGAGGATGGGAGAAGAATGCGCCAAATGGAGTCATCAGACCAGAACCAGCAGTGATTGAAAGTCGAGAGAGGCCAGGCTGTGAGGGAGTGTATGGTAGGTCCAGGAGGAGGAGGGTAAATTATGGGAAAGTTGTTAGATGCCATTGTGAGATGGCTTCAGTGGAGTGAAAACTGGACCAAGGGTGGAGTTGGAGGAGAGGAGCTTGAAGCAGTGGTTGTCAAGGGCATTCTCAGTGAATTTAGAGGAGAAAGGAGATGGGGCAGTGGCTGGAGAGGCAATTGAAATAAAAAAGGGCGCTTTGCTGATGGGGTTGATTGGGGCATGCCTGGATTTTGAGGGGAGCAAGCTAGGCAAGAAGACAGCAAATGGAAGGGAAAGTAGTAGCTAGGTGGGGATTGTGTTGAGGTGAGTGGAAGGGTTTGTGGGAAGAAAATGCAAAGTTTATTGCTGATATTTTGCAGGTGATGACACAGATTGGTGGCAGGTAAATTACTAGGACAGGTTGCTTGTAGAGGAACATAGACCACTTGGTAAACTGGGCAAAGTCAGATATCCATTTTCATGTGGTCAAATGCAAGGCCTTACATCTACAAACTAAAAATATAGGATATACCTAATTTAGTCCCCCATTCTTTATGGCAAGGAATGATTCTGCAAAGGACTTGCAGGTAATGGTGGGTACACTGAAAGCTAGTGTTCAGTTGATTGGTGCTGGGGTTAAAAGGGCTAACTCAGCATTTGTATATAAACAAGGGAATATCGAATAGGAGTAGGAACGTGATACTATTACCTCTGCATGCAGCATTTAAGGAAACTGTTTCTGGAAGCCTGCGTCCATTCCAGTGTCCACATTTTACAAGAAGGTTGAAAAATTGGAGGGTTTATAAAGCTAAATGATTGCAGAACGGAAAACATCTCTAAAATGAGAGACTATTATAGATTACAATCAAGTAACCACTTAACCTTCTTTGTTAAACCAAGTATCTGTGTGGGAAGAAGATCTGATAATAGATGGTTCTTTAACCTTTAAGACACAGGCACAACAAGAGCCATTGGATGGAAGATAAGAGGAGATATGATTGCACTCTTTAAATATATCAGAGGGATAAATACCAGGGAAGGAGAGGAATTATTTCAGCTCAGTGCTAATGTGGACACGAGGACAAACGGATATAAGTTGTCAGTCAGGAAATTCAGGCTTGAAATTAGACGAAGGTTTCTAACCATCAGGGGAGTGCAATACTGGAACAGCCTACCAAGGGAAACAGTGGGGGCGAAGGACCTCCATGACTTTAAGATTAAGCTAGATAAGTTTATGGAGGAGATGGTATGATAGGATAACGGGCTTAGTCAATAGGTCAATTAAGTGCCACAATGGTAAATTGTACAATGGGTCAATGACATGATATAACCTTTTTCCAGAGGGTATGGCTGGAGAGTCTTGCCCGCATGCTCGGCGTTCAGCTGACCGCCATATTTGGGGTTGGGAAGGAATTTTCCTCCAGGGAAGATTGGCAGTGGCCCTGGAGGTTTTTCGCCTTCCTCCGAAGCATGGGGCAGGGGTCGCTAGCTAAAGGAGTGGGTGGATTGGCTTATGTGGCCTGCATCTTGCAGGAGGTCAGACTAGATGATCATAATGGTCCCTTCTAATCTTGAATTCTATGATTCTATGAAGATAAGCTAGATAAGTTCAAACTGAAAATAAGGTGCAGATTTTTAAAACTGAGGCTGATTTAACTATCAGAACAGATTGAGAGTTTAATATACTGCTTGGCAATCATTTTTAGACTGGATGTCTGTCTGAAAGATATACATTCTAGCTCCGCCACAAGTTATGGGGTTTGATGCAGATCTCACAGCATGAAGCTCTATGGCCTGTTCTATAGAAGGTTGAACCAGATGATCACAGTGCTAAGAGGATAAAAATCTATTAAAATTTCATTTCAGTTTGACAAGTCATTTTAAGGACTGAAGTTACTATAATCTGGCCCGGAAGCATCTCTCGCCACCAGAAGTTGGTCCAATAAAAGATATTACCTCACCCACCTTTTCTCTATCATCTATTAAAATAATTTAAATGCTGAATCAGTTACTTCTCATAGACTTCAATGAGTTAAAAGCTGCTTTTTTATATAGAGTCAGGGGACAGCATCTCTAGCTTTTTGGGTCAGCCTTTGTAAATATGGCACAGTGTCAAGTACTGCATTATGTATCTATAGAATCAGTCTTTATAATAGTGTGAATGCTGGCATATACTTTTTTCCTAATATCAGTACAGTACTTCCAGTTGGTGTAGAAAGGCTTTCACTTTAGTTACATTGGGTTTCAGTTGAGCAGAAATACTTGTAGTTTCATGTTTACAGTTAAGTCATCAGTCATCTAGTGTTCTTCATTGTGTAGCTTTAATTAGATTTCAACAATAAGGGTTACAAGGGAATCTGAGGGTCTTTTTCAACTTATTAAAAAGTTGATTTTGTGCATTTTTAGTTGAATTCCAATTTTTATCCAAGTGTAGCTTGACATTAATCATAACTTAAAAGTTGATTTAGTAAAACAGAAATGCATCATTTACCATTCTGTAGCATTAAAAGATGTAGAAATTATCTGAATAAGTGTAAAGCTGAATGATTGCCTAAATCTGTATAATTATAGTGTGACCTCCGGGTTAGCAAAAAGTACCAAATCTAGTGTAAAGAGTATATGAATCCAATCAGCAAGTTCTAATGGTTATACCAATCAGTGAAAATGAACTTTTCCTTGGGGAAAGTACAAACAGACAAAAAAAATTAAGATTTTCTACATGCTGATGTAAATCATGATGAAAAGTGGTGATTTAAATCCATCCACCCTGCCATGGTGGTCCCTTCTGGCCTTAACATCTATGAAATTTCAGGTTGAAGGACATCTGTGTGTCTGCAAGGCTTTCTCCAGAGGGGTTCAGAGGTGCAGGAGCAGGATTGGGGAAGCAGATTTTTGGATGTGATCCAGGTCGCAGGGGCAGATTTTGCAGCAGAAGAGAGAGACAGTGGGAGTGGAGGGAATTAGTCACAAAGTCAGCAGGCGAAGGGGGGACTGAGTGGTACAGAAGTCATGGACATGGGTGGGTTAGAAGTCAAAGAGCTGGAGGATGCAGGGGGGAGTTGAAAGAAATGAGGATGAAGTGCAGGGAGGAAGGAGAGAGTAGAGCTGCCTTTTTCATTCCACATAGTTTACAAATCTGAATTAATCCGGAGACCAGTCCTCTGAGGTAGGTACGCAAGAGCTCTGCTTTTACAGAGTGGTACACTTAGAGGTAAGGGACTGGCCTGTGGTTGTATAGTCAGTCACTAACAGAGCTAGAATCAGGATCCCAGGTCTCCTGACTCCTGTTCCTGTCCTTGAAGCATCGAACTCTACTTTCCGTTCTCCCACCGACACAAATGGCAGCTGCTAACAAATCCCCGATGAACTAATGAGGGGGCAATTAAGACCCTCTGGATATCTGTCTGATTTCAGGTTACGAGTGTGGGAGCAGAAACCGTTGGTTTCTTTCCCAGCAGATAACCATATCTTCTGTCTGTCTTGTCTTAGGCCATATTTTGAAGGCCTGTCACACTCCAGCTCTCAGACAGAAGTTGGTAGCATCCACAGCATCAGAAGCCAAAGAGAGCCATCAAGTCCTGTAAGTCATGGTTTCCAAAGGGTTATTTATTGGCAGAATGTCCTTGCTACAGCACAGTGTACTCTCCCTAGCCAAATAGCAACATTTCACCTGAAATTAATTTACACCAGCCGGACAGTATTAACCTGCCACGTAGTTGAATGCGTTCACCTTGATGTTTGTGCTGTGTTGTAATTCATGCCGATACCAGCCTCTTTCTTTGTGTCCAATTCCGCATAGCTGGTGAGTGACACATGAATCCAATGCTAAGAGAGCCTGGGTAGATTTAAAAAGCAGAGTTGCAGAAGTTTGAGTTTCCTGAGGCAGTAACTTATATAGCATGTTTTGCCTGTTGTTTATGCTGTTAAAAGGTTTACTAAACAATTCTACATTCAATTCCACATAAGAACCGTAATAGCAAATGTTTTCTCTAGGAACCTTGACTGCTTGAGCATTACATGCATGTATCTGTGTTTAAAACATTCAGATAGCAGTGCCCATCGGAGCAGCCACACCACACCTATGCCTGCTTGTGGGGCACCTGACTTATATATGGGAAGGGTTGGATGCCATCCTAATTCATCACAGTTCCATATGACCTCTGTAGTCAGGACAGGACTCAGAGATGCTCTCTAGTATATCTGATCCAGGGCTTTGTTCACAGGCAGGGCTAGTTTTAGTTGGTGCTGGGATTCGGTACCTGAAACCCTTCATACTGAACTAAGAGGTGGTAGTGTGTCTGCCTTGGCCTGGTTCCAGGATGGGCGGAGAGGGGTGTGCTGCTTAAAGGAAACTGTTTCTGGGGAAAGGTGCTATTCTGCAGATGGCGTCTTGGGGTTTGATGTGAACAGTCAGGCTTGGACTCTGTCTGCTCTCCTTTGGCAAGGAGCTCCATAAAAATGGTCTTGATGCAGCCAACTCTCTGCCCCCAGCACCTGCCTCAGTCTCCCAAGCAGCAGCAGCCCTGTGAACCATGCATGTTTTTAACTCGTGTGACTCTGTCTCTGGAAGAATCTGCACCTGTCCATTAAGGGAGCTGATGGAGCAGGGGTGTTGAAGGCAGGCTGCTGTGTGCTGTTGCACCCTCAGTGTCAGGAGGCCTTGTGGGGGTTGGGATCTCTGCGGAAAGGGGCTTTCCCTGACAGCAGCTTGCCAGGCCATCTTCTGTTACGGCTTCCTAATTGGTTTTTAGTGAAACTTTTCATTGTTTAAATTGAAGACCTGAGGGCAGTTCAGGTTCTGCGTATGTTAGCCTGGGACTGGCAAGGTAATGACCGCCTAAACCTCCTGTGAATACTGCCCAGCAGCCCTCCATTGTGAAATCTGGCTTGGAAACAGTGAGGTATAAAGTGCACATCTCTAGGGGGCATTGTGTGCTCTAGTACAGGGGTTCTTAACCTTTTCTTTCTGAGGCCCTCCAACAAAATCCCAAATGAATTAATGGGGGCAAAAACTCCACAGCCCACCTGTGCCACAACAACTGGTGTTCTGCATAGAAGAGCAAGGGCCGGTGTTAGGGGGTAGAAAGCAGGGCAGTTGCCCGGAGCCCCACAAAGCTAAGTTGCTTGGACTTCAGCCCTGCTTAGCAGACCCCCTGAAACCTGCTCATGGCCCCTGGTTGAGAACCACTGCTCTAATGTGCTTTGACTGCTTTCTCTTGCCAAACAGGTAGAAGTGCCTGAAAAGACGAAGAGCCTTGGAAGCAAACATCCAGGCGACAGTATCTCTGACACTGTGTCTTACGTAAGTTTAAAAACTCATTTGGTAACATTCATCCAGTAGTTTGTGTTCGCTGTCCGTCATACACTGGGTGGGCTTTGTATATACCATCATGGCAAAGCCCAAAGGGACGTAGCCTTGCAGATCAGTCTCTAGCTAACTCCTTAAGGTGGTCTGGCTTGGGGTTCAGCTTATGTCTGTTCCTGGCGATCTTATGACAACACGAAAGCTTTTGTTGTGAGTAGCTGATGTGGGCAGAACATGGTTGGTGTATCTGCTAGAGCCAGGGAGAGCAGAGGATTTTTATGGCTTTTCACGTCACTATTGTGTTTGTAGGAGCCTAGCCAGCAAGACTCCCAGGAAGCAGAACTCTCCACACTGGATGTGTTCATTGAGAAGCTCCCACCAAGTGGAAAAATCACCAAGACAGAGTCTCTCATTATTCCTTCCACCAGGTAACACCCTAAGCAGCAATAGCAGCAGGCATCGCATCTGCTATAGGAACTGGCTAAGATGGTATGGAAGCGCTTCATCTTTTATATAGTGCACCACTTCAGTTTATGCAGCAAGGGTAGTCAGCTGTCTTTGGCACTTATCTGACCCCCACTACATATTATCTGAGTGCCTCCTCAGTCCTGTGAGGTAGAGCAGCGTTCAGCCCCTGGAACAAGGGTCTCATTTCCTCAGCAGAGGCTATGTCTGCAGGATTGGTGTTGATGGTCTCCCTTCCATGCTTCCTCAGCTAGAATGGTAGCTGGCTGGGACTTGGCTCTTTGATGGCACATCAAGGTGGGTGTGGATGGGGTAGAAGCTGGAAGGTGCAGTTCTCAGGGACTGACTCCATCCTGCAGGATGCCTGGGATGGACGGAGTGGAGGGACTGCAGGTTGTGTGCAATATTGAACTGAATCATGTTCTGAAAATCAGGTCCCTTTGAGAGTGGAGGTCAAGGTGGACAGCCAAAATCATTAGTCTCTTCTGACAACATGACCATCAAGCTGAAAGATCAGATGTTCCTTATGAATTGCTCTTGGAGGTAGACACAGTCACTTACCAGTTCCTATTGGCTTGTTGTGGTGACAGCCGTTTGGTCTATGGGTAGTAAGGTGCTGGATCTCACTCCAGTTCCTAGCGGACAGATGTCATTTGCTTCATGGGACAATTTCTTGGGGAGGACGTGGTCCTTTAATTGATATTATTTGATGATGGAATGTGGTTAATTTTGCAGGTCAGTTTGAAAAATCCCCTTGATAAATTAAAACTGATAGGCAGTAATTGGCTCTCATGTAGGCATTCTTAGAAAAGAGGCCAAAAACTGAATAAGCCATGGAGAATCTGATCTCTCCCCACTAGAGGTGATGGGCCCTCGGTGGTGGGTGATGTGTGTTGGCAGGGCAAAGGGGAGAATGTTTCTATTGTTGCTTCCTGTACTGTAATGGCCGGGACCTTAGGCCCCAGGGCTGCTAATCCAAAGACTTTCACCAATACTAACCTCACACACCAGACAAAGTTTATATATAAATGATTTATTAAAAAATTGAAGTGATCTAGCTGCCTTGTTTGTCCAACAGGACAAAGTCACTGGGGTTAGAGTAGCTTGGATTTCAGGGCTACTTTCAGTGAGTTTCTGATTAGTCTCTCAAGCAAAGTGCTAGGCATTCCTCTGGGGGGCAGGTTCATAAGTGTGAGCTATGGAGGGGCAGGAGGCCTCGGGCTGTTAGTGGGTCTCTGACCTGAGCACACTATGCAGAATCCCTTTGCTGGAGCTCAGGATAACCCTTCTGGCAAACAGCTTCTCTGTGGTCCTGAGTGAATGGTGACCATGTAACCGTTACAATTTAGCAGGCCAGAAGGGAAGCAAACTGGTCGCCGTGGCAGAAGCACTTCACTGAAGGAAAGGCAGCCAGCGAGGCCACAGAATGAGAGGGCAAACAGCCTGGACAATGAGCGCTCTCCAGACACCAGGCATCACCTGCAGGTGAGATGAGCTCCACCTCCTTCACAACCTTCCGCTGTGCATCCTTCCCCAAAACATCCCCTGTGGCTCCTGTTCCACCAGCCCTCTCCCCTCTGAAGGCCAGGGATGTAACTTTCCTTATGCATGGCTCCACCACTACATGATGGGTTGAGTTTTTTTCTCAGCTGATATCCCATTTTCTGTCCTCGCTGCTTTTGATTAGTGTGTTGCTTTATATCAACTAGGATAAGACTGAAAAAGACTGTCGGACAAATGGCAGCAAAAAAGAAAGAAAAGGTGATCTCTTAAGACTACCCACAGGAAATGCCTAGTCTGAAACAGAGGAGCTCCCTAAGGTGATCCAGTGTCCATAGCGCAAGGGGAAAAACACAAAAAGCCACAGCAAGTCTTCAGAATATGAGTCAGCTGACCCAGTCTCCCGTTAAAGGGCTAATAAGAGGAGTGTAGATATTTCCTCTTGGGCTGGAGCCTGGGCTCGGAGACCTCACCCCCTTCTCCGCGTCCCAGAGCCCAGGCTTGAGCTCAAGTGGGAATGGCCGCACTACTGTTTTTAGCCACATGTGCAAGCCGTGCAAGCCAGAGCCAGTTGACTGGGGCTCTGAGATTTACCGCCGCAAGTTGTTTTGCAATGTAATAAGGTAATAATTGGAGATATACCAATCTCCTAGAACTGGAAGGGACCTTGAAAGGTCATCGAGTCCAGCCCCCTGCCTTCACTAGCAGGACCAATTTTTTGCCCCCGACCCCTAAGTGGCCTCAAGGATTGAACTCACAACCCTCGGTTTAGCAGGCCAATGCTCAAACCACTGACCTATCCCTCTCCCCCAATGTAGACGTACCCAAAGTGTTTCTAGCAAAGTCCCTACTCCGCATCCTGGGACTTGCATTAGCCACAGATTTTGGTAATATGGGACCCAGAAAAAAAAATTGCTGCCCATTATTTTGAAAATCTAGCCCCCCAGCAGTCACTGTAGTTGATATTGGTTAATATAAAGCGATTTTATTGTTGTGTGTCCCTTTATCATCACAGAATCACTGACAAAACAAGTCCCAGCTACTTCAGTAGTTTGTGGAATATGTGCTTTGGAAACGTTACTGGGTCTCTGCCTCATCATGTGGTTGAGCTCCCAGCTTCTGTAAAATACAGGGCTCTTGGAAGTGGTGAAATAGAACATCGTCTTATTTGTATCTTTCATACAGGGCTTCTCAGAGAGCCTCACAAAAATAACGCTGCTGGTTCAGATCTGTGGCCAGTTTGTCCCACTGTTCCATTATCTGTTTGGGGGGTTTTATATTCACAGATTCCAAGGAAAACTGTATACGATCAGTTGAATCACATCCTGATTTCTGATGACCAGCTACCAGAAAACATTATTCTTGTCAATACTTCGGACTGGCAAGGCCAGGTAAGTGCAGGAGAATGGATGCTGAGCCCTAGGTTTCCCTGCAGGCAATTCCTGTTGCTCTCTCTAAAGGGCAGGGAGGATAGGATTTTTAGCTTACATAAAGGGAAGAGCGAAGCAACCTCTAAGGTTCATATTTTGCTATCTAGTAAATGGGTCTAATAGCATTTGGGAGTTGTGGTAGCAGGTGACTCATGGGCCTAGGGATCTTATTTTCACAGAGAATTATTACACTTCAAAGCGGTTCTTAACATGAGCCTTCCCTAAACACCCCCCTTTCCACTTAAGGTGGCATTCTCCTGGGTTAATCTGATACATTTTTTCCTTGCTCATTGGAAATGGCTGAACAGTTTTTCTCTCCATTACACTTGAAAGGAGAACTTCAGAAAATGCATTGAGATTGGGTACTTGGACCGGGGGTGGGAGGAAGAGGATGCCCAGGAGTACATATGCACAGGGACTCTCCTGGCCCTGTAATGGAGTGGAGCAGCAAAGGACCAAATCTTTGGATGCTACAGAACTAGCATAGGAGGGCAGTGCTGAGAGAGGCAGGGTGTATGCCCAGTAGAAGTGAGGAGCAGGGCAAGGAGAGAACAAGTGAGGCATTCAGATACTTGATGTCATCTTAAAAGTGAAGTAAATGCAGGGAAGGATTAACTAATTCAGTGCTAGGGCTAAGAATTTTGTGCACAGGTAACAGGTGCAAAAAATAACATTCCTGTGGGAACCTTAAAGTATCACCCACTCCTTGCATGCACGTTCATTTGCTAATTGTACCTTGCACCTTAATATCCCAAAAGCGGAATATGTAAACACTACCATTGCGCTCTTATTGTGGTGCTAGTGCTTTATTTTTTCATCCGGGAGATAAGGCTTGTTTCATAGAATCATAGAATCTCAGGGTTGGAAGGGACCTCAGGAGGTCATCTAGTCCAACCCCCTGCTCAAAGCAGGACCAAACCCAACTAAATCATCCCAGCCAGGGCTTTGTCAAGCCTGACCTTAAAAACCTCTAAGGAAGGAGATTCCACCACCTCCCTAGGTAACCCATTCCAGTGCTTCACCACCCTACTAGTGAAAAAGTTTTTCCTAATATCCAACCTAAACCTCCCCCTCTGCAACTTGAGACCATTACTCCTTGTTCTGTCATCTTCTACCACTGAGAACAGTCTAGATCCATCCTCTTTGGAACCCCCTTTCAGGTAGTTGAAAGCAGCTATCAAATCCCCCCTCATTCTTCTCTTCTGCAGACTAAACAATCCCAGTTCCCTCAGCCTCTCCTCATAAGTCATGTGCTCCAGCCCCCTAATCATTTTTGTTGCCCTCCGCTGGACTCTCTCCAATTTATCCACATCCTTCTTGTAGTGTGGGGCCCAAAATTGGACACAGTACTCCAAATGAGGCCTCACCAGTGCTGAGTAGAGGGGAATGATCACATCCCTCGATCTGCTGGAAATGCCCCTATTTATACAACCCAAAATGCCATTAGCCTTCTTGGCAACAAGGGCACACTGTTGACTCATATTCAGCTTTTCGTCCACCGTAACCCCTAGGTCCTTTTCTGCAGAACTGCTACCCAGCCATTCGGTCCCTAGTCTGTAACAGTGCATGGGATTCTTCCGTCCTAAGTGAAGGACTCTGCACTTGTCCTTGTTGAACCTCATCATATTTCTTTTGGCCCAATCCTCTAATTTGTCTAGGTCCCTCTGTATCCTATCCCTACCCTCCAGCGTATCAACCACTCCTCCCAGTTTAGTGTCATCTGCAAACTTGCTAAGGGTGCAGTCCACACCATCCTCCAGATCGTTAATGAAGATATTGAATAAAATCAAGTGGAGTGCCCTTGGGGCACTCCACTTGATACCGGCTGCCAACTAGACATGGAACCATTGATCACTACCCGTTGAGCCCGACCATCTAGCCAGTTTTCTATCCACCTTATTGTCCATTCATCCAGCCCAGACTTCTTTAACTTGCTGGCAAGAATACTGTGGGAGACTGTATCAAAAGCTTTGCTAAAATCCAGAAATAGTACATCCACTGCTTTCCCCTCATCCACAGAGCCGGTTATCTCGTCATAGAAGGCAATTAGGTTAGTCAGGCATGACTTGCCCTTGGTGAATCCATGCTGACTGTTCCTGATCACTTTCCCCTCCTTTAAATGGTTCAGGATTGATTCCTTGAGGACCTGTTCCATGATTTTTCCAGGGACTGAGGTGAGACTGACTGGCCTGTAGTTCCCTGGATCTTCCTTCTTCCCTTTTTTAAAGATGGGCACTACATTAGCTTTTTTCCAGTCATCCGGGACCTCCCCTGATAGCCATGATTTTTCAAAGATAATGGCCAATGGCTCTGCAATCTCATCGGCCAACTCCTTTAGCACCCTCGGATGCAGCGCATGCGGCCCCATGGACTTGTGCTCGTCCAGCTTTCCTAAATAGCCCCGAACTACTTCTTTCTCCACAGAGAGCTGGTCACCTCCTCCCCATACCATGCTGCAGAGTGCAGCTGTTTGGGAGCTGACCTTGTCTGTGAAGACAGAGGCAAAAAAAGCATTGAGTACACTAGCTTTCTCCACATCCTCTGTCACTAGGTTCCCTCCCTCATTCAGCAAGGGGCCCACACTTTCCTTGACTTTCTTCCTGTTGCTAACATACCTGAAGAAACCCTTCTTGTTACTCCTAACATCTCCGGCTAGCTGCAACTCCAAGTGTGATTTGGCCTTCCTGATTTCACACCTGCATGCCTGAACAATACTTTTATACTCCTCCCTGGTTATTTGTCCAATCTTCCACTTCTTGTAAGCTGTTCTTTTGTGTTTAAGACGAGCAAGGATTTCACTGTTAAGCCAAGCTGGTCGCCTGCCATATTTACTTTTCTTCCTACACATCGGGATGGTTTGTTCCTGCAACCTCAATAAGGTTTCTTTGAAATACAGCCAGCTTTCCTCGACTCCGTCATGTTATTCTCCCAGGGGACCTTGCCCATCAGTTCCCTGAGGGAGTCGAAGTCTGCTTTTCTGAAGTCCAGGGTCTCTGTTCTACTGCTTTCCCTTTTTCCTTGTGTCAGGATCCTGAACTCGACCATCTCATGGTCACTGCCTCCCAGGTTCCCATCCACTATTGCTTCCTCTACTATTTCTTCCCTGTTTGTGAGCAGCAGGTCAAGAAGAGCTTTTCCCCTAGTTGGTTCCTCCAGCACTTGCACCAGGAAATTGTCCCCTACACTTTCCAGAAACTTCCCTTGCCTTTTTCAGATCAAGTTGCCACCAAACTAGGCACGTTTAAAAAACAAGACAGAAAAAAGTGTAGAAAGTGCCTGAGATTATAATTCATAGACCTTCTCTATAACACTTAGAATGGTCCAGTATGGAGAATGATGGTACGAGGATCATGGGCTTTGTTAGCCTTACTGCAGGTGAAATTGTTGATCTGTGTGATTTTTAGACCACTCCTGCTTTCTGCAGAATCAGGTTTAAGGGAATCTAAAAGCAGCTTGGCAGCAGGTGAGTGGAGTGGTGCTGTTTGGCCACAGGATTCCCCTGTGGTGCTCCGTGCTTTGTGTGGATCAGATTGGCCCACCCCATCCACTTCCTCCAGGCATGAGGCCTGGGGGGCAGATGGAGAGTGGGGTGAAGAAGAACTGGGTAGTAAACAGACAGTCTCAGCATTAGCCAGTGGAGCTGATGTGTGCCCAGGCTAAGTGAGGGAAACATGAGGTTGTAATTAAGGCTTTGCATGGGGGGATGGAGGGGAGACACTGACTGTAGTGTTTCCTTAAGAGTTGGAAGCAGCAGATAGTTCTGCTGGAGGTGGAGTCTGTCGCTGTCAAGGAAAATGTGCTGTGTGGGCATCAGGGTATGGGTCAGAAGAGTCCCGTAGCTGGTTTCCTTGGGTTTTACGATGTGAGAAGGGGGGATGTCCCACTTGCCTACTCCTCATCCCTTTTAGATTGTTTCTGGAATGGTAATTGCAGTGGTTTAGTCTGCAGCAGCTCTTGTTTTAATCAATAGCAGCCTTTGTGGGGAACAGGGGAGAGAGGCTACTCTGGCTATACTTCTGTAGCAAGAAAAACAAATCAGCTTGTGTTCTCTGCAGGAAACCCTGGAGTGAACTGTTTAAAAAATAAAAGGGGGGGGGGGGAGGGGAGGGAGTCAGTAGTGAGCCACCTGCCCTGGTGTTCCACTTGCTGGAATCCCACCATGATTCTGCTCTCCAGAAGCCATAATGAAACATCTGGTGCGATGTGTGTGACACCTTGGTACCAGAAGTGGTACATCCTGGGAGAGTTGTCACCATGCCAGCCAATAAGACACACATGTAACTCTCAGTATGCCTATGCTGCATTCGAAGGTGTGATTGCAGCTCTGACAGACTAGCTTTAATCTAGCTAGCATGGCCAAAAATAGCAGTGAAGACTTGGTGGCGCAGACCCTGGCAGTATGTCCCAGCCTGGAACCTGGGTACACACTTGTGTTGCTAGCACACTGGGTCTCTGCCATGGCATCTTCATTGCTATTTTTAGCCATGCTAGCTAGATTAAAGCTACTGTGGGTATATCTACCCCAGCTACAGTCATGCTTCTGATTGCAGTGTGGACATACCTTAGAAGGGCTCCTCTTTAAGCTTTTACTTCTGGAAGAGGTGTCGTAGAAAACTGTAGCATGGAGTGCAGCCAGTAATTCCAGGAGCTGGAAACACCTATGTCTGAAAATATCCCAGCAGGGCAAATTTACCTGTATGTGTGTTTCTGACGAAAAGTTTGGGTAAAATCAAGTCCTTTTGGTGGAGCTTCGTAACATGTTTTGTTGTCTTCCCAGTTTCTCTCAGATGTCTTGCAAAAACATACCCTCCCTGTGGTCTGTACATGCTCTTCTGCTGATGTGCAGGCGGCTTTCAGTACAATTGTCTCCAGGATACAGAGATAGTAAGTTCACATTTTATTTAGTGTTAAATTATTTAAATTTAAGTACAGTAAGATGTCTATTCCCCAGCTCCAGACAATCTAATGATGTAAAATAACCATATGTTCACAGGGCAGACTAGAGAGCTACACACCACAAAAGTGAAATGAGTTTTCCCTCTAGTAATTGATGTAGTCAAGAAATACACCCCACCACCTCAATCTCATCCATTCCCTAATGCCTTAGCAAGCTGATGGTCTTTGCAGCATGCCCTAAAGGTGAAAAGAAACAGGCTATTTTGGATCAAGAAGGGGAAGCAATTCCCAGAGCCTAGGGGACTGCGGGAATTATACATTGCCAGAAATCTTATACTGAGGTAGAAGTATCTCCACTGACCCCAGCTGTGGTGTTCTGCTGGGAAGGGGAACAGATAGCTAAGACCCAGGCTGTTTCGGTTTTGTAGGTTACAACTTACTCCTGAGCTTTATCTTCAAACCCCCACAGTTGGTTCAGTGTCAAACCCAAGTCTTTGTCCTGACTGACAGGGATCCAGGAGATCCAAAGCACTTACTTAGTGGGAGCTGTCTCACCACACTTTCTTCTGCAGCCTTGCTCAGAAATGGAAGATTGGCTCTCAAACGGGAATGAGCCAGTTTAAGGCCGAGGGATGGCTTCTTCCCCCATTTGGAATGGTGGGGGCCCCTCCCAGGGAGGTAGGGGCAGCAACACAGGGCCCCTGGATGCGGCAGCAAGGGGTACTTGTTCCCTAGAGAGGAGCTGGTAGCAGTAGGGGGGTGGCTCCTTTAGTACTCAGTAGCAGCCTGGGCATATCTCTGCTGGGGTAGTGCTGGGAGAACCCACCAGAGCAGTGAGCCTGGGGCCTGGTCTACACTAGGCGTTTAAACCGGTTTTAGGAGCGTAAAACCGATTTAACGCCACACCCGTCCACACTGAGAGGCCCTTTATATCGGTATAAAGGGCTCTTTAAACCGGTTTCTGTACTCCTCCCTAACGAGAGGAGTAGCGCTAGTATCGGAATTACCATATCGGATTAGGGTTAGTGTGGCCGCAGATCGACGGTATTGGCCTCCGGGCGGTATCCCACAGTGCACCACTGACCGCTCTGGACAGCAATCTGAACTCGGATGCAGTGGCCAGGCAGACAGGAAAAGCCCCGCGAACTTTTGAATATTTCCTGTTTGCCTAGCGTGGAGCTCAGATCAGCACGTGTGGTGATGCAGTTAAAAATCAAAATAAAGAAAGAGCTCCCGCATGGACCATGCGGATGTGATCGCTGTAAGGGCAGGCAAATCTGTTCTATCAGCGCTCCGTTATAGAAGACGAAATTCAAAATCATTTTTAAAAAAATCTCCAGACCGACGCCATAGCAGGGGCTCAGCGCACTGCTGCATGACAAACGTAACGGAAAGCCAAAGAATCAAATGGACGCTCATGGACTGGAGGACTCAAGGTATCCCACAGTTCCTGCAGTCTCCGAAAAGTATTTGCATTCTTGGCTGAGCTCCAAATGCTTCTACAGTCAAACACAGTGTCCACGGTGGGTCAGGGCATAGCTCGGCAATTTACACACACCCCCACCCACCCCCAGAAGTGAAAGGGAAAACAATCCTCTCTTGACTCTTTAACATGTCACCCTATCTTTACTGAATGCTGCAGATAGACCCGATGCTGCAGCACTCAACACCAACATACTTGCTCCCCCCCACCATGGGTGGCTGATGGTGCAAAACGACTGGTAGCCGTCCTCATCATCAGCCTATTGGCACATGGGGCAGTGCAAAAGGACTGGTAACCATGCAGACTAGCATCGGTGAGGTCTATCAAGGGTGCCTGGCCCTAATTTTTCCTGGTAGATGGTGCAGTATGGCTGATAACCATCGTCGTCATAGCAACAGGGGGCTGAGCTCTGTCAGCCCCCACCCTTCATGTGTAAAAAAAAGATTCAATTGCCCCTGGACTAGCAGAGGGATGCTGGGCTCCTCTCCTCCACACTCCTTACTGTCCTGTCTGGACTATCATAGCAGCTGGAGGCTGCCTTCCACTCATTTCTCACTAACAAGTCAGTGTGTCTTATTCCTGCATTCTTTATTACTTCATCACACGAGTGGGGGGACAATGCTACGGTAGCCCAGGAAGGCTGGGGGAAGAACGGAATCAACAGGTGGGGTTGTTGCAGGAGCACCCCCTGTGAATAGCATACAGCTCATAATTTCTGCAGGATCTGACACAGAGCAGCTGTGCTCTCTGATACAGTGGTTCTCTAGTACACTTGCCCATATTCTAGGCAGGACTGATTCTATTTTTAGATACCAAAAAGGAGGGATTGACTCTGGGAGTCATTCCCAATTTTGGCTTTTGCCCCTGGCTAAGAGCAGCCAGGGGCACTTATGACAGCAGCAAATGGTGCAAAACGACTGGTAGCCATGATCATCTTTTTACCAATTTATGGATTGGTAGATGGTACAGTATGGCTGGTAACCATCTCTGCTGTCATGCAAAAGCAAAAGCATGCTGCTGTGTAGTGCTGCTGAATCGCCTCTGTCAGCAGCATCTAGTACACATACGGTGAAAGTCACAAAAGGCAAAACAGGCTCCATGATTGCCATGCTATGGCATCTGCCAGGGCAATCCAGGGAAAAAAGGCGCGAAATGCTTGTCTGCCGTTGCTTTCCCAGAGGAAGGAGTGACTGACGACATTTACCCAGAACCACCCACGACAATGATTTTTGCCCCATCAGGCACTGGGATCTCAACCCGGAAATTCCAAGGGGCGGGGGAGGCTGCGGGAACTATGGGATAGCTACGGAATAGCTACCCACAGTGCAACGCTCCAGAAGTCGATGCTAGCCTCGGACCGTGGGCGCACACCACCGATTTAATGTGTTTAGTGTGGCCGCACACACTCGATTTTATACAATCTGTTTTACAAAACCGGTTTATGCAAATTCGGAATAGTCCCGTAGTGTAGACGTACCCTGGGAGTTAACATCTTCATTGAGATTAACAGGACAGTTCATGCCTCCCAGAGCTATTGTTTCAGGCTTCCTGCAGACTCAAGCACCACACTGTTCTTATTTTCAAACTTTAACCACGAGACCTGGAAACTCATTGTTCTAAGGGAGTGTAACCATGCCTTCGTTGGTCACAACTGAAAATACCAAATTCAGGACTAACTGCTGAGCAATAGGGTGCACACACCCCAAAACTGGTGGTTATTCTCCCATAAGATATACCAAACCAGCAACAAAAGTAAACTTGTTTCACCACATTGGCTAACAAGGAGTCAAAAAAGCAGTTTCCTCAGGTATTCCAGTCCTGGATTCAACACTCAGACACTAGACTTAAAGATGAGCGGTTTTTTAAACCAGTTTCATCAAACAAAAGGTTCTTCTAATCCAAAAGGACCAGCCCTGTACACAGGTCAATATACAACTCAGATCTTACCCAATAATCACACTGTTGCCAATCTTCTGGTATCTAAAATCTAAAGATTTATTTATAAAAAGAAAGAAAGAAAGGCGAGAGTTAAAATTGGTTAAAGGAATCAAATACATATAATAAATGCAAAGTTCTTGGTTCAGGCTTGTAGCAGTGAGGGAATAAACTCCTGGCTTAAGTCGAGTCTCTGGTTGCTTCCAAATCATTGGAAGGTCCTCAATTCCTTGGTTAGAATGCTTCCAGTAGTATAAGTTCATAGTCCAGAGGTTTGAGCAGGAAAGAAGCAAAACAGAGATGTTTCCATAGCTTCTGCCATGTGGAGGGAAATCCATTGTTTCAAACAAAGCCCTCAGCACAGTTAGTGGAAAATCACAGTGAACAAGATAGTGTTTGGAGTCACATGGGCAAGTCACATGTCCATGCATGATTTCGCTTAGGGCTTGTCTACATTGGCACTTTACAGCGCTGCAACTTTCTCGTTCAGGGGTGTGAAAAAACACCCTCCCGAGCATTGCAAGTTTCAGCACTCTAAAGTGCCAGTGTACTAGCGCTGGGAGCTATTCCACTCCTGGAGGTAGGTTTTTTTTTTTTTTTTTTTTTTTTAAGAGCGCTGGGAGAGCTCTGTCCCAGCGCTCTGCCGCGACTACACAAGCCACGTTAAAGTGTTGCCATGGCAGGGCTTTAACGTTGCCAGTGAAGATGTGCCCTTAGTCACAGCAGAAACCATTACCTATATTCCAGATGGAACATTCACAGGAAAGTCCATTCATTAAGTGTAGTTCGGCGTCTCCAGTGGTCCATTGTGAGTTAAGTGTTCCTTGATGAGCCACTTAATTTGAATAGTTCCATCAAGATGTGCAGGCTAAATACCTTGTGGGCATTAACCTAGGAGCAAATATATTTGAAATACAGGTATAGAGCCAGTGCTCATAACTTCAAATACAAAAATGATACATGCATACAAATAGCATAATCGTAACCTTTCCATAGACATCTTACTTGACATAATTTGGACACGATTTGTTGAAATTATATAACAGTGATAGCAACATTGATCTACACCAGGAGTGGGCAAACTTTTTGGCCCGAGGGCCACATTGGGGTTGCCAAACTGTATGGAGGGATGGGTAGGGAAGACTGTGCCTCCCCAAACAGCCTGGCTCCCGCCCTCTATCCACCCCCTGACTGTCCCCCTCGGAATCCCCGACCCATCCAACCCCCGCTACTCCTTGTCCCCTGACCACCCCTTCCCCTAACCAGCCCCCCAGGACCCCACCCCCTATCCAACCCTCCCTGTCCCCTGACTGCCCCAACTCCTATCCACACCCCTTCCCCCTGACAGGCACCCCCAGGACTCTCATACCTATCCAACCCCCCCTCTCCGCCCCACTCGCTGCCCCTTACTGGCCAGAATCAGCCACGCCGCCCGGCAGGAGCTCGCGGTCACGCCACCCAGAGCATTGCGCCAGCAGTGCAGTGAGCTGAGGCTGCAGGGGAGGGGCCAGGGGCTAGCCACCCCGGCCAGGAGCTCAAGGGCCAGGCAGGACGGTCCTGCGGGCCATAGTTTGCCCACCTCTGATCTACATGGTCATATTTAATCTCAGACCTCAGAAGCTGAGGCCATAGGCGCAATCTTGCAGTACCTGTGTCTTAATCTGGTTCTGAGAGGAACATCAGATCAGTCACCACACAGACAGCTCAGATTAACAAAGCTATCCACAACTCTACATAAGTGTGTCTGGGATCCTGTGGATGTGATAATGGAAGCAAAGAACCATTTCTTTGCCTCCTGTACAGCCACAGTATAACAAGTGAACTCTTTATGCCACTGATGATTAGCTTCAGCCTGAGACTTCGGCCACCAGTACTCTAGCAGAGTGAGGGAAGTTGTTACCCTTCAGCAATGTGAGTGCAGGGATAAGACCGAATATTTGTGGGTAATTCTCTGCATACAGTCAATTTTACATCATTCTCAGTGAAATTTGTTGCATATAGCAAGTCTCTGGTTCTAGGCTTAATACCCAGTGAGGAAATCTTTAGAAGTCTTGGGAAGGAGACTGATGGGAAGATTTTTAAAAATAGTTTGTAAAAATGTGAGAGTAAAGGTATGTCTAAGCTGCAAGAAAACATCTGTGGCTGTCCCATGTCAGCTTACTCTGGCAGTGGGGCTTTTTGCAGTGTAGACATTTGGGCTTGGGCTGGACAGTGGCGTCTCAGAGCCCAGGCTCCAACCTGAGCCCAAATGTCTGCATTGCAATTCTGCAGCCTCTGAGCCCCACGAGCCTGAGTCAGCTGACGTGGGCCAGGCGCAGATGTTTTATTTCAGTGCAGACACCCCCAAAGTAACTAAAGTCAGCAGTGCATGCCAGGGGGTGCCTTATGGTCATTTTTCCCAACACGACTGAATATAATTGAACCCTACATGGAAAACCCAAGTACAGGTTTTCATAGCTTGGAAAGAGTCGGGGGGGGGGGGGTGGAGAGAGAGCAGGGAGAACAATTGAAAGTCCATGTTTCTGAAGCAAATGTTACATTTCATTAATACGTTTTAAGATGCTGCTCAGTGTACGAATGTCCTACATGCTGGAATAGCTCATTCCTGTGAGGCAGGCATTGACTAGATTGTCTATATCAAGCAGTCTTTCTGATTGACTTTAAAATAGTTATTTAGAAGGCAAATGATAAATGTGTTCCCTCTTTTTTTTTTTGTCTAGCTGTAATTGCAATTCTCAGCCTCCAAACCCCATTAAAATTGCAGTGGCCGGAGCCCAGAATTACCTCAGTGCTGTGTTGAGGCTCTTTGTAGAACAGCTGTCTCACAAAACCCCGGACTGGCTCAGCTACATGAGATTTTTGATCATCCCACTAGGTAAATAAGTCAATATTTTCTTCACAGAAAGATTAATGGCTTAAATCAAATGCATTCTCTCATGAATTGCCTTCAGGGAAATCTTGGTTAGGATGTGTTCCAAAGGCCACATTCTTGTTGGCCATTAAATGAGACAAATATTTCACTGCTATACTATTTAATATTTGTTACGGTCCTATCACATTAGTGAATTTCATCTTTACGTGCCTGATGCTGAATCCTAAACTATTGTTGGGAAGCAGCCATTAATCATTCATATTAAATGCAGCGGATTGAAATGAGCTCTCCCAAGACAGAGCTATGTTACAATATTAATCCTCTTGCAGTGTACTTTTAACTTAAGTGTATAATGAACTTTTGTGAACAGGGCCAGCTCTGGCTTTTTTGCCGCTCCAAGGAAAAAAACACCTGCGGGTCGGCCGGAGCAGCGAATGGGGGGAACAAACAAACAAACCTGCCGGCCGGAGCAGTAAGGGGAAAAACAAACAAACAAACAACCTGCGAGGGGGCTGGAGCCGCAAAGGGGAAAAAACGCAAAAACAAAATCTGCGGGGCGGACGGAGCGCGGGTGCAGGGAGACTCCCAGCCCTGCAGATGTGCCCCGGGAAGCGGGGGCGGGAGGGGAGAGAGAGAAGGGGGGCAGCCAGGGCTTCCCTCAGCGGGGTGCTCACCACGCCGCCTGTCAGGAGGGCTCCGCGCCGCTCCGGTGGGCGGGCAGGGAAGGATGTGGGCTGCCCTGCCGGGCTTGCTACAGACCTGGCACCGCTCCCATCAGGGCGCTCCCCTCCTCTGCGCTGCTGCCCCTTACAGGGCGGCCGGAGCAGCAAGCCAAAAAGAAAAAAACCTGGCGGGGGGGGGCGGGGCAGCAGAAGCGGCGAAGCGCAAAAAAAAAAAAAAAAGATTGGGCGGAATGCCGCCCCTTGGAATCTGCCACCCCAAGCACGAGCTTGCTCAGCTGGTGCCTGGAGCCAGCCCTGTTTGTGAATGTTTTGCTAGCAATCCTGTGCACAATTGCTACGATTTACTATGGTGCAAGTAGTGTTTGAACTAATGACTGTATTCTGGATTCTTATTTCTGAGACTGCAGCTCAAGATGTTCATAGAAAGTAACTGAGAGGCTGTTGAATTCAGAGTATGGTTAATACTCAGTTAACAGGAAGCACCTTTAAATTATTGTTACACATTTTAAATGGAAGAGAAGGAAACTACAAAAAAACTAAATGGTCTCTGAAATTGCTGAATAGTAAACTGAGGAGGGGGGAGAATTTTGGCCGTTCCTTCTACCTTCCTATCTCCCTCCTTCTTGTCTATGTTAATGACTTCCCCCACCCCTCCTCTTCCATCCCCACTGCTCACCCAGGCTCTTCTGCAAAATCCCATATGTAGTTGAGTGCAGGAAAAAATTAGCTCAGTGTAACTTCAGTTTTCAGGAGAGTTTCTCTTCATTCTTTCAACTCCTAGGTCATTCTGGCTGATGTGATCACAACACATTTGAAGTCAGCCTAATTTTTCTAGTGTCTAAACTGTCAGACTATGAATGAAAAACTTCAAAAATGTTAGTGATGAGAAGATCAAGGTTCTTGTTATGTTCATTGGGAAACAATTACACATGTTCTAGAACTGTCTAGAAGCCTGGAGAAGAGGAATGGGTGTGATTGTAGAGAGGGGCTTGGCTAGTGGTTTGAATCAAATGTCATTGGATGGATAAGCAAGGATGGAGTTATGAGCTGGGTTTGCAAGAATTTAGGAGCTTCTGGGAAACGGAAAGGGCACCTGATAACATCGCTCTATATAAAAGTGACTAGTGAGATTTTTTTCAATCTTAGTTTTGAATTCAATAAGTGGTTGTTTCCATTTCAAGCATAGTGAATGTGAAAGCTACTGATCTGTGCTATAAACAAGTGGTCAGTGACTACCATACATCAACGTATCAATTTACCTGACTCGCATTCTAAAGCAGGTGGTAGAAGTCAAGTGATGGAATATACTGAAGTAATGAAATCAAATAATACTTGTCAAGGGAAATCTAGCCTCAGTCAAGAGTTAAAGTAGCAAGATAGAACAGTTAGTGTTCATCTCAATGGACAGAGAAATCTTTCATTGGGATCAAATGTGCCATTGGTTGAAACTTTTGTGTATAAATGCAGAAGAGCCTGATCCTGCTAGAGCAGCGGTGAGCAAACTATTTGGCCCGAGGGCCACATCCGGGAATAGAAATTGTATGTCGAGCCATGAATTGGGGTTGGGATGCGGGAGGGTGTGAGGGCTCTGGTTGGGGGTGCAGGCTGTGAGGTGGGGCCAGAAATGAGGAGTTAGGGGTGCAGGGCTGTGGTGGTGATTTAAGTCAGTGGTTCTCAACCAGGAGTCCAGGGCTCCTGGGGGGCCTCGAGCAGGTTTCAGGGGGTTAGCCAAGAAAGGCCAGCATTGGACTCACTGGAGCCCAGGGCAGAAAGCGAAAACCCTGCCATATGGGTCTGAAGCTCAGGGCCCTGAACCCTGCCACCCAGGGCTGAAGCCAAAGCCTGAGCAATGTAGCTTTACGGGGAGCCCTGTGGCATGAGGCCCCAGGCAAGTGCCCTGCTTGTTGCCCCCTAACACTGGCCCTGGATTTTTTATATGCAGAAAACCAGTTATTGTGGCACAGATGGGCTTTGGAGTTTTTATAGCATGTTGGGCGGGGGGGCGGGGGCTCAGAAAGAAAAAGGCTGAGAATCTCTGATTTAAGTAGAGCTGGGTAGGAAATAGTTTTCTGGTCCCATACAATTTTTTGAGATTTAAAAAAAAATCCTATCCTGAATTGGGCCAAAAAGTCTATTTCATATATTCATGAACTGGAGGGGGAAAAAAATTATTGAATTGGCCAAAACAGCTTGTTTTTTATTTCAACTTTTTTTGAATTTGTTTACTATAAATTAACTTAGTTCTAAAGTGAAAAGTCTTGGAACATTTGAGGTTTGAAAATGATGAAACGGGATGTTTTGAGAACTTCAAAATGTTTTTGATATGGGTTGAAACAGACCTTTTTCTGTGAACAGTTTGTTTTGATGAAGCAGTGTTTTCCAACAAAAGACATTTAATTGAAAAACACCCAGCCAACTCTGTTTAAGCACCAGTTCCCAACTTTCGATCAGCTCTTCAGCATCAACTTCATTCAGGAGCCAAAAAATGCCGAAGATCAAGCATTGGTTATGCCATGAAAACTGAGAGACAAAAACTTGACTCTTATAGAAAGTTACAACCTCTTTTATGCTGGTAACATTGTATTTGATGTAGAGCAGAATGAACAACTGAAATAAATAATTGAATCATTTTGTAGTGAATAGTCTCCTTCAGAGAGACTTACGCTCACAGGTTCACTGCTAGATGCTGCATGTAAAAAAAATGAAGGAAAAAAGAAGAGATAAAAAAAATCACAGTGATATTAATGCAGGATGGTTGGTTGAAGGTTAGAAATTGTCCTATTGTGGCTGTGAATGTCCACATAGGAAAAATGCTTTCCTGCATAATGCCATTGATTCTAGGACTGAAAAGACCATATTGTGTCCAAATGACTGAAGGATACCCTCCAGGAATGCAGAGAAAAGTATGACAAGAAGACCTTCACCATTTTTTCAGAACAACAAAGGAGAGCACTTCTCAGAAGCGTTCATTTTTATTACTGGTTTCCATAACATCCACCTTGTGCTATTTGCTTTACAAACTCAAAGGAATTCATCCTCTGCCCCTAATTCCTGGTGTATGGGTATTCAAATCACTATTTAAAACTCATCAAGAAAGAAGTAACATGTAGCACAGTCCTAAAGCTTATTGTGCATGACATGTTGAGAAATTCTTTTGCAGCCACTGGCAGCCTTCTGTTTGGTTGTCCAGAAAAGGTTTAATGTCTCAGCTTCCAAAGAAATGCAGTGGAACTAGGGAAGTTCTTCTCTGTTTGCATTCAGCAATACAGATGTGTTGAAACTTGCACTGGTACAAGTTGGAAACATAGTATGCTTTTTACACAAGGGATACTACAGAGTGGCATTACAATTGGAGGTGAATTTGGGGGAACTTTGACATTTGTGTCATGAGCCTATAATCTGCCACAGTCCCAGTGGAAATGTGGGTAGCTATTTAAAGAATTGGAAGCACACAAGGATAAAATTGAGAGATTTGGAGAAGTTATGGAACCTTTCCATTAATTTGCCAACACGACTAATCCCAAATACAGAAAATATTGAGTACACAACAGCATAGGCTAGAATGTGGCTGATGGAAGGCATAATCCTGAGTTCGTCGTCCTCTAGCATTTAAAATTGAGTATCCAGATTTCGATCACTAATCTGGTGTTGGAGGAAGCTGTGAAAGCCCATCTCAAAGTGGTAGAAGATTTCCGACACCTCAGGAGTCAGAATTGCTAACTCCAGAATGTAGTTTTTAAATGCCTTGACCACCTCCTCAGCCAGCTGTGTGTCAGTCAACTCTTTCTCTGACCATGCAAATCTGAATGTAGTAAAGCTGGAAAAGCAAATACGCTGATAAAAGTGTGTATTTAATGACTGATTAGAGCAGTAGACTAACTAGTTAGTTGTCTAGGGACACATTTAGCAAGTGTGTGGGTGGGTGCTCTGGTAGAACTGCAAGCTTTTCTTTGCCAACTCTGTTTACGTTTCACATGTCTCATTAATAAAACCTTGATTTTTTTTTCATTGCCTTCCCTCTCTCCTCCCCCCCAGGGTAAAAAAACCTGAGATTAAATTGCACCCTCCTTGTTTCGGAACAGATGTGATATGAGTTAGAACAGAATTTAGAGAAGAGGGTGTCTGAATTCAGACACAGACCGTATATCACAGCTGATTTGAGGACAAGAGCCCTGGTGATCTGCAGAGTGGAAGGAAGGATCTGATGCACATGCTGCTGTTAAAGTAATTTGCAAAATTCCCTTTGACTAAAGCGGGAGTAGGAGTTGAGCCACAACAGAAGAGCTACAAAGAGTCCTGTGGCACGTTATAGACTAACAGATGTATTGGAGCATAAGCTTTCATGGGTGAATACCCACTTCGTCAGACGCATGTGGTCTCACTATTTTACAAGTGTATTTCTCCTCAGCAGTTTCTCAGTCCTTGTTTTCTTCAGTCTCTTACTTTTGCTTTTGTTTACACTTTAGAATGTTTAGGTCTGCTCAAGGGAGTCAAACTGAAGCAGTGTCTCTGATGCTGGGAAACAGTTTGGCTCCTGTACTAAGAATGTTTGACCTGAGTAGTAGGGATTTTACTACACAATTGGAGCAGAGAGACTTGCATAGCCACAGCTTGGTTATTGAGGGAACAACTCCATGTGGGGATCTGTCTGCATTGTGATTGGCTCTAGATATCTAATTTGCGTCTCCACTGTATGGTTATTTATTTCTCTTCAGCTGAAGAATATGAATGTTTCTGTACAATGGCTGCCTGATGGGCATCATTAGCTAAAATGCCAAGAAATTCATAACTGGGGAGAAACCTGTGTGGCTATGCTTCTGTGTTGAAGTCAGTGCGAGCTGCAGATGCTCATCACTCCTGAAAACAGGCCACTTTTGTCTAGGATCCTAACTTTAAACACACGAGTATGAAAACTTTGGCCTAAATTGCTTTGTTGCAATTGAAAACATCCTAATGGAGCATCTAGATAATTTTGTTTTGAGCTTAAATTTTTTCTATACTAAGGGCTTGTCTACACTTGAAATGCTACAGCGGCACAGCAGACACTATATACACCAACGGGAGGGGTTCTCCCATTGGCACAGGTAATCCACCTCCCTGGATGGGTCGATGGGAGAATTCTTCCACTGGCAGAGTGCTGCTTACATGGGGATTTAGATTGGCTTACCAGCCTTGCTCAGGTGGATTTTTCTGACCCCTGCACAACATAGCTGGGTCAACCTAACTGTTTAGTGTAGACCAAGCCTAATACTGTCAGTGTGTTCAGCATTTGGAGCAACTGGCTTATTTTTCTCTCCTCTTAGGTTCTCATCCAGTGGCGAAGTATCTAGGCTCTGTAGATTACAGGTACAACAACTTCTTCCAAGACTTAGCCTGGAGAGATTTGTTTAATAAACTTGAAGCACAGACCACTGGTAAGAGCCTGTTTTAATTTTTGGGGTGCATGGAGCAAACAGCTTGAATTAGTTAGTAATGTTAGAAAATTGCAAATAAATGCAAGAGCTACAAATCTAAGAGTTTAGGGAATTTTACTGTCTTCCCACAGCTCCCCAATTCCATATTGCTTTTTCAGATGCTGACTCTTTTTTGCAGTCTTTAAATGTCATTCTTTGTGGTCTTCCACTGCTGCTTCAGCAGATTCACTGCCTTTCTCAGGATTTCTGTGTTTTTCCCCAGATCTTGGTTGGTTGTTTTTTTGTCCACAGGTCTTTCTCATCACTTTAGCTAACTACCCCTAGTAGCTCTTAGGTCTTTCAAGAATTCCTCAAATCCTCTGTAGTCTTGACTAATCTAAATAATTTTAGAGACACATTATGAGGGAGGTAATATCTTTTATTGAACTGACTTCTGTTGGTGAGACAGACGAGCTTTCGCCCTTACGCAGAGCTCTTCTTTTTTTCACATTGTCTCAAAGTCCGATAATATCCTTTGCATGTGAGAATAATCCTATTTCTGAAGCCTGCTGGAAGCATCTGTTCCAGTGAAAGACACCCTTTGTAGCTGCTCCAATCTGAGTGAGAACCAGCCAGTGTCAAATCAGCGACTAGTTCCCATTCTATTCTCAAGCAGTTCAACCAGCAGAAAATATGAATGGGTCACTTTACTAGGGAGCTTTCCTAACAAGATCATGTCGAACCAGATGTATAATGCAGATTTTTTTTTTTTACTTCTTTGCTCTACTTAACGGTTTCTTCCCTCAAAAGCAGAGTAGACTATAAACAATACTCTGCCATTCTCATTCATGTAACATAAGTTATTTAGACAAAAGGAATGCGCACACTGTGCAGATCCATGCATTGGCAACCTGAATTCTGTCCCTTTGTATATGTGTATTGCGAGAGAGCCTTTCATTACATAATCACATACTATTCCTAAACTACCATATCATTTTTCTACAACCTGACACTCACTTCTAGGGTCTCATCATCTTTTTTATTCTTGTATATAACATTCATTGGCCAAATAGTAAGTCATCAAGACAGAATTTAATCATTCCAACCCAAAGTTCTCATTATAGTTGTATTCAAGTTATAACTCTGACAAACTACACAAGAATAAACGACAGAGTCCTGTGGCACCTTATAGAATAACAGAAGTATTGGAGCATAAGCTTTCGTGGGTATTCAGATGAAGTGGGTATTCACCCACGAAAGCTTATGCTCCAATACTTCTGTTAGTCTATAAGGTGCCACAGGACTCTGTCACTTTCTACAGATCCAGACTAACATGGCTACCCCTCTGATACTACACAAGAATAATTACTTTGTTAAAATATGAAGATGACGGGTGAAGGTAACTTACATTTCTTTTTCAAATGATGGTTCCTTTTTTACTCCTGAGGGAATTCTGCCCCACAGCGCGTGGCAGAATTCATGTCCCCCGCAGAGTTCTTTGCTTTCCAGCAGAAAAAAGACTTTCTGACAGAGAAGCAGAGGGAAACTGCAAGAACAGTCATGCACCACTCCTTAGCAGAGCAGGTACATGATTTCAGGCACGGGGAGCAGCTGGCGGAGAGGTAAATCACCGCAGGGCTGAGGGCACTCCAGTTAGTGGCTCCTACCCTGAGCTGGGATCAGCTGCTAGTCCCAGCTGGGCTGGAGGCAGGAGAGGACAGGACTTCCTCTTCCCTGCAAGGAGTGACTGGGGCTGTGCCAGACTCACCCCCAAAAACTTCTCCAAGCTGCAGGAAGCTCAGCATCCTCCTCTCCTTCCTGCCCCCATCACTACTCAGCTGTGGGGGAGGGGTCACGGTACCGTGAGCTGCTTCCCCATCCACCCAACCCTCGTGCATCCATACCCAGACACCCCTGCCAAGTCTCACCAGGTACATCCAGAACCCCCCCCAGCCCTCCATACCTGAACCCCACCCCACTGAACCTCAACCCCTGCCTCCGGACCCCTACCCCTGCACCCTACCACCCTCCACGGAGCTCCCTGCACTCAAACCTCCATCCTGATCCCCCACCTCCTGCACCACCATGAGCCCCACATCCAGACCCCCATGCCACTGACCGCCAGCTAGCTGCACCCAGACCCCCACCAAGCCCCACTCCCCCAGCACCAACTCCCCACTGAGACCCCCAGACTTAGACCTCTCTGCTGAGCCCCAACCACCTTCACCTGAAAGCCCCTTAAGAGTTCCATTGCCCCTGCACCTGGAACCCCCACCCACGGTGGCTTTTTTGCAGCCAGATCCCCCTACATCTAGACCCGCCACTGAGCTGCCTGCTCTCAGATTGTCCCACACAGAATCCTCTCACCCCACATCTGGATTCCCCCGAACTGAGCCTCTCCACATTTGGATCCTGCCTGGTTGAGCCTGCCTGCCCCCCATATCTGGTGCAGAGGAGCAGGGCCCCAGGGTGTTCCTGGGGCAGGCCCAGGCCTTGTGCTGTGTCAGGGTCGGGTGCAGCCTCACCACTGAGTCTATGTCCCTGGGGGAGTGGAGCTGCAGGGTGATCTCCCACCTTCAGCAAGCCAGTGGCCTGTGCTCCCCACTGCCATGCTAGAGCCTCAGCATTTACTTATTGACAAATAAAACTTGCAGAATTTTTCTCTTTTGGTGCAGAATTTTTAATGTTTTGGTGCAGAATGCGGTAACTGTGGTGCAGATGAGGCTGTGCGGGACGACACCACCATAGTTTCTTCTTACCGCTCCATGGTCGAATTCATATAATTTTCTGTTATCTTCTACAGTTTGTTACTGTTAGTGTAGTTTCTCACCATCGCCCATTTGGGGCCTGTCCTCTTCCTCCCCCCCATTTCTCTGGGGGATTATGCCCCGTGTTCTGGGGTTCAAGAACTGTGCTTTGCCCTCGCTCATTCTCAGTCAGCAATGAGCACCACCCTTGCCTTTACTGCCTCGGGGAAGCCCTTCTTGCTGTGAAATTTGCAGGTCCTTCCCGCTGTGGACTTGAGGCTTGTCTGCTCTGTCTCAGTAAGCTCCTCATGGAGGAGGCTCTCTGGCCATGTGCACTGTCCAACTGGGGACCATCATTAATGGGCCGCAAGCAGTCTGGTATACACCTGCCTCCTGTGCTCCAATGCCCAAACAGGCAGAATCAGGTACTTTGCCCCCTGTAAGGGCGGATTTTGTCTTCTCCCACCCTCCCCTCCTTCGTTGGTGATACACATGGCACAACGCTTGAGACAGCATGCACATGGCTCTGTCCCTCCAGACAGGGTAGCCAAATGCCTAGATCTCCTGGGCTGGAAGGTATTCTCTTCCGTAGCATTTTAGTTTCACATTACTAACTACCAGGCTCTGCTGGCGAAGTATGACTTTATCAACTGTGCCAAGCTAGTAGAGTTCTGGATTCATGGTCTTTGCTCTCTCCTCACTACTCTTGGCGTTTGCATCAACGAGACAAAATCAGCGCTTGTCCTAAACAGAGGATCCACTTCATCGGTGCCTGCCACATTTCCATGGCAACTGGTGCCTTTCTGCTGGTGGACCGCTTCGCTGCGCGGATGGCTGTGGTGATGGGCCTACACCACAACCCCTGCACCACGGTATGCCGCTGGTTCCTTGGGCACATGATAGCCTGCACCTATGTAACGCTGCATGCCCACTTGCACATGCGCCGCCTCCAGATGCAGCTCCTGTCAGTTGTCCAGCCCCATAACGCCCTGCTGGATAGAACACTGCTTGTCCCCTGGTCGGTTCGGGCTTTGCTTGTATGGTGGCCGGACCCTTCCAAGGTGCTCATTAGCACTCTCTTCACTGCCCTGTCACGACTATCGCCCTGACCATGGACGACTCACTTGCCAGTTGGGGCTCTCATCTGGGCACACCCACTGCCCAGGGTGTTTGGACGCAGGGCGAGGTCCGCATACACATAAATGTACTAGAGCTCTGACCAGTCTGCTTGGCCTGTCTGTTCCGGCCTCTCACCCATGCCACTCATGTTCAGCTCCTCTCTGACAATACCATGGCAGTGGCCTATATCAACAGGCAAGAGGGCACCAATCCCTGTCCCTCTGTACAGAATCCATCTGCCTCCGGAACTGGTGTATCCACCACTGTGTCATGCTCCGTGCGGCCTACCTCCCATGTACACAGAACTCCCTGACCAGTGTGGTCAGCCAGCATTGGTACATCAGTCACAAGGGGGAACTCCATGACCGCTCTCTCCACTCCCTCTGCCATGCCAAGGACACCCCTCGATGGGACCTTTTTTGCCGTGTGCAACAACCACAAGTTCCCCCTCTACTGTTCCCTAGGGGCTATGGAGCCTGGCTCCCAAGGCAATGATCTCCTCCTGCCTTGCTACAGCAAACTTCTGCCTTCCACCCCCATTCCCCTCCTTCCCCAGGTCCTACAGAAGATCATAGAATCATAGAATATCAGGGTTGGAAGGGACCTCAGGCGGTCATCTAGTCCAACCCCCTGCTCAAACCAGGACCAATCCCCAACTAAATCATCCCAGCCAGGGCTTTGTCAAGACTGACCTTCAAAATCTCTAAGGATGGAGATTCCACCACCTCCCTAGGCAGGGCCGGTTCCAGACCCCAACGCGACAAGCACGCGTGTGGGGCGGCACTTGCCGGCAGGGGCGGCAGATTGGGCCGGCGGACCTGCCGCAGTCACGCCTGCGGGAGGTCCACCGGAGCCCTGGGACGACCCGACCTGCCGCAGGCAAGACTGCGGAGGGGGCGCTCCTCCCGCAGCTCCAGTGGACCTCCCGCAGGCGTCACTGTGGACGGTTCGCTGGTCGCGCGGCTCGGCTGGACCTCCCGCAGGCATGCCTGCGGCAGCTCAACCGCAGCCCCCGGACCAGCGAACCGCCCGCAGCTGCGGGAGGTCCAGCCAAGCCGCGCGACTAGCGGACCCTCACCAGTCAAGCCCGCGGGAGGTCCAGGGCTCCAGGGCGCCTCCCGCGCATGACTGCTTGGGGCGGCGGAATATGTAGAGCCGGCCCTGTCCCTAGGTAACCCATTTCAGTGCTTCACCACCCTCCTAGTAAATTTTTTTCCCTAATATCCAACCTAAACCTCCCCCACTGCAACTTGAGGCCATTACTCCTTGTTCTGTGATCTGCTACCACTGAGAACAGCCTAGATCCGTCCACTCTGGAACCTCCTTTCAGGTAGTTGAAAGCAGCTACCAAATCCCCCCTCATTCTTCTCTTCTGCAGACTAAATAATCCCAATTTCCTCAGCCTCTCCTCATAAATCATGTGCTCCAACCCCCTAATCATTTTCGTTGCCCTCTGCTGGACTCTTTCCAATTTTTCCACATCCTCCTTGTAGTGTGGGGCCCAAAACTGGACACAGTACTTCAGATGAGGCCTCACCAATGCCGAATAAAGGGGAATGATCACGTCCCTCGATCTGCTGGCAATGCTCCTACTTATACAGCCCAAAATGCCGTTAGCCTTCTTGGCAACAAGGGCACATTGTTGACTCATATACAGCTTCTTGTCCACTGTAACCCCTAGGATCTGACAAGACCCCAGGTCATGATTATCCTAATCACCCCATTCTGGCTCAGTCAGTTTTGGTTTCTGGATCTCCTAAGGCTCTATGCCTGCTCCCAGACCTCCTCACCCAGGACCAGGGCAGTGTCTGTCACCCCAACCCTGCCCCCCTTCATTTCATAGCCTGTTTTTTGGATGGGGCTCATGCATAGACAGTCTGTTTGACACTGGTGTGACGCATCCTTATGCAAAGGAGGCAGGCCTTCACCAGAGCGTCCTACATGGTTTCACCTCCTGGGCTTGGCACCATCACCTTCCCCTTGATGCCATCTCCACCCCTGCCATCCTGGAGTACCTCCACACCCCTTCGTTGACATTGCGGACAGATCCTGGGGCCAAGCCCTCTCCTCACAGCACATCTTGAAGCGGGTTTCAGCATGCATCTGAGAATGCCTGGCTGGATTATGGTACACTCAACATGGGTGCAAGCGGCTGCTTCCACCTCCCTGGTGGATGTATCCTGGCATGACATCCACTGGGTGGCAATGTGGCATTTTGTGCGCACCTTTCACCATCCACTATGCCATAGCCCGGGAGTGGCGGCTGATATGGCTGTGGGTTGCGCCATCCTCCAGACTGCGATACCTCTTGCATCCTCGCACCCCCTTCCGCACTGATCATTGCTTGCTGCTCACACGTGCTTGGAATACATATAGGGCCCATCACTCGAAGAAGAAAAAGAGGAGGTTATTTACCTGTAACTGGAGGTTCTTTGAGATCTTTGGTCACTATTTGTATTCCAATACCCACTCTCCATCCCCTCTGCTGTGGTCATCAGTAAGAGGATGACTCAGAGAGTGTCATCCCGCGCAGCCTCATATAACCTTGCCTGCACCATGAGGCTATGTGTGGTGCATATGTGAGTTGATGGACACTGCTACAGAAATCTTATGACTTAGTGTATGGCGTGCATGCGCACTTGTGTTTTGGAATACAAATAGGGAGCACACATCTAGAAGAACTTCCAGTTATAGGAAAGCAACTTCTTCTTTTCCATTACTCTTACAATTAATCATCAATGTTAATGACAACATTGATGTAAAAAATTCACCATACACACTTCACATACAACCTTGACTCTGACAAAAACAAGCTTACAAAGTTTCATCTTATCACTGATGTATTTAATTTTTAAACTCTAAAGTATTTTATCACTGATATTTCTAACCTGGCATTTTTCTGTATTCTCAGTTAGGAACTCAGCAGGGCTATGGGAGTTAATTAGGAAGTCAGGTTGTCCAGAGACTTCAGTGAGCAGAGCAACTTGTTAAGGTACTGGGAACTAAGAGTGTAGGCATTTTCCTTATTTAGCTCCTTAAAGTCTTGAGGGAGAAGAATGGAACTGGCTCATGGGTGAACCAGTTCAGCATCAATACAGTTGCTTTAGCATGTAAGGTTTTCAGCAAATAAAGCTACATATCTAAAGCTTTGCATGGCAGACTTTTTGACAACCATTCATTCCATACCAATGCACTTTCCCAAACATTTTATTTGAAATCTATTATTTTCTGAATTGTCCAGTATTCAGTTTTGTTTCGGCATCTACAACAGTCGTTGGTCATAGGCTGCAAAGAGTTAACTTTTAGGGAGAAAATGCTGAAGTTCTTGGATTGGGAAAAGAAGTCAGTTTTGATTAGTTTGTGTCATTGTTCTAGAGTTTAAGTCTAAGGAAAAAAAAATGTCTGAGGGAGCACATAAGGTCAGAATAGCTTGTTTCTATTAAGTTGGTGGCTGTTGGATAAAAATAAAGCTTAGAAACTCTCCTTGCAACACCAACAAAATTACAACTGATATCTTCCATAAGGTATGTATTATAGTCCAAAGCCACACAGATTTTTCTCTTCAACCAGCAGCACTGACTTAGTTGCTAGTGAGACTGGCGTACCTCCAAATTTAAGTGAGCTATATACCTGTAACACTTTTTCTTTGTCTGTGTAAGAACTTACTATGTTTTTCCTTATAATGAACCTCATTTATCTGGCATGCACAGACACGTGTAGTGGTGCATGCGTTACTTCAAAGTTGAAGAAGAAAACGTGATCTTGTAATGGATAAGCACACGCAGCATGACTTTGCATAGCTGTGCATTTTACAGAGAGTGAGAAAGAACTCTGCATAAAATTGTGCTTTACATGTAGAGTGGAATTTTCAAAGGCTTGTAATTTATTTAAACAAAATCCGTTTTCTCCAGAAAATTCTACTCAGTGCTTTATGAGCATAGGCCAAGTCTGAAGATTTTTTTTAGGAATAATGTTTTTTTGCTGTTTTTCATAACTGAAAGTTTCTCCAGTGGCTGAAGAATGACATTCCTCAGAGAAATTCAAGAGCTACCTTTTTTCAAATGGCTGCCATTTCCTGCAATGGGACTTGGGCCACAGGTGCCCTCTGTTGATAAATAGCCTGGCTTTTGAATTGGCCACCAAATGGGAGTGAAGCCTTCAGTGAAGATCATCCTCATTGGAAACCATGATTGGTGATGGCCAAGCCAGGAGAGGGCATCCTAGTTCATGGTTCTCAATCCCATTGAGAACATAAGGAGATGACAGCCATTTTGAAAGACGGCAGTTTTGTGAACTTCTCTGAAGAAAGTTTATGAAGAATGATAAAAAATAAACACGAATTGTTAAGACTTCTTCAAATGTAGCCAACGCACACAACTTCAGTGAGTTTTAACATATAGGAAGTCTGAATTTGCATTATTTCCATTAATAACATTCAGAACAAAAAATGGTCTGAAAAAATTTAGCACCCTGTAAGACCCATCGTAAAGTATTTTTTAATGCCTAAACTAATAGGTTTGCTTGTGAATTCTCAGAAAACCCATTCTGTGCTCAAAAAGTGGTGCTGTACGTTTTGAGGAGAATACTTGGTACTCTTCATACATAAGAGGCCAAATTCCTGTGTTAAATGCAAAACTCAATTCAGCCTTTGCCATGGAACCACGACCACCTCTGCCAAAACACTGGTTTTGCCTTCTATTCTTCTGTGAGGGGAATCAGCATTTTGGGTCTTTTCAGAAGGCAGATGCTGCATCCTCTTGTGGTTAGAGCCTTACACCACATTACGAGTGACCCCTTGTTCTCCTTCTCCTGAGTTCATTGCCTTAGCAGAAATCATGCACTCAGCTCTGAGGACTAGAGAAACTCTCATGTTGCTAAGCAATGGTGCCTCTCCTCTCTTCTCCCAACAAGGGATGCTGTTGAGCCACACACTGAACTCTTGGGGAGGAGCACATGGCATTGATCTTTAGTCTTTCTTGCTGTCTGCTCTGGCTGGCACCTTGTTTTAAAATATGTCTTTTTCTGAGTTTGAGTCCCTCTTTCATTACCCAATTCTTGACCAAGTGACTTGACAACATCCCCTCTTTTTCTTGCTCTGGTTGATCTTGCATGGTTTAAATTGCTGGTGACATTTTGCAGTTTCCATTAGTGAAGAATAGTCCTTACTCTGCTCCTGTCTCTTTTTTTCATTCTATTGCAGTTCAGGAAACACCAGATATTGTCTCCAGAATAACCCAGTATATAGCCGGGGCAAACTGTGCACACCAGTTGCCTATTGCAGAAGCAATGTTGACATACAAACAGAAAAGGTATGTTATTTCAGTAATGGCTTCCAAAATATCAGGGACTCCACGGAGGATGGGGGAAATACTATTTCATTCTCTTCTTGTTACACACAGACATAGCTGGCCACCTCAAAACTGTCTGAGAAACAACCTGTAAGGGTTGCACATTCAAATCAAGAACTCTTTCAAGGAACAGTACCTGGCACTATGAGTGTTGTCAGCTAGATAGCAGATGACAAATCTAGAACAACCAGAAATGTGCCTTACTTTCTTCAGCGCAGTTGATATATCTGAAGAGCAAAGAAGCCTGGGAGGAACCTATACACCGGTTTGGTCTCCGGATGCAAAGGAATTCAGATATTTGGCTTTGCTTACAGTGCCAGTGTCTGAATGTTTTGTGAGGGGGTGCTCTCAGACCTCAGAGCATGAACTCTGTCTACCCCTCCACCAAGGTGTCTCTGAGGGGTCCTGGCCTCTGCCTCCCTCAGAATTGGTGCAAAAGCCTGGGTAGAGAATACTGCCTCAGCTCCGATCTGACAGTTGGGCGAAGGAGCTGCTCCTCTCCTTGGCAGCTACATCATTACAGGGGTCCCACTCAGGATGGCTAGAGCTCACCAGGGTTTACTTCAGCCTTGGCATGGATACGCAGCTTGTGAGATGTGGGTTGAGAGGAGAATACAGGAGTCAGCAAACAGGATGGGGCAAAGGGGGAGTGGGGCAGAAGCGGCTGAGCCCACATATGGCAGTGATGATGGGGGACCTATGGGAGTAAGGCGCGATGTGGTGGCATAGGAGTTTTCCGATTAGTGACAAAAATTGGAAATATAGTGTATATACCACGTGGGTGAGGTAAAGCTGAGTTTAATGATGCTTCCTAAATTGGTGCAGAACTTGGGACTTTAATGGTACAGTGATGTAGTTCCTTTGCATTCAATTTTTATAGGAGTAGAAGCTAAATTGCTCCCCATTTCTTTCAGGAAGTAACTGAAGTGGTTCAATGAAATCCTTAGTTCACTCCCATAGCCCCCACAATTAGATATCTCTGCTGATTAGTAAATATTTGAAAACTCTAACCTGCTTTTCTCATTAGCTATATTTTAATGTCTCCCTTACTTCCTGGCCAAACTTTTTTCTGTAATATTAACCTAATAATACTTTAGCCATTTGGTTGCTTAACCACTGTAGCATCATGATTGATTGTCTCACTCCTGATTTATGAATGAAATTGCATTCTCTCCACAAATAGCAGGGAAAAATTCTAAATCTTTTTACTACAACATTAACTTGTTTTCATATTGCTGCCTTTGTCTTTCCTGCATGCTTTAACTGTTGTATTCTTGTTTGGTTTCCCCTTGACTTCTCTTTCTTTCTAGTTCCTGTTTATAATGAGCATGCCCATTTAACCAGTTTACCCACTTTGACTTTCTGCCATGCCCAGATTGGTTGATCTAAGAATCAAGTTTGCAAGTGGTACTTTGTTGAAAACATTCTGACATCTAGCTAGACAGCACATGTGTTTCCCTTGTCAACAGCCTGTCTGACCTCCTTACTCAGAGGATAATTCCATCTGAGATCAGCTATTCAGAGTTCTTTAAAGTTATTTCTATTTACACCCATGTCTGTCCACCGCATTTCATCAAGCTATCTTTTATGTTAGATTCCGTCAGTTAACGTGAGCCTGTAATAGATCATAGTTACCTGACTCCATCTTTTCCCTTTTTAAAGAGAGGCTTGGCATCACACCTTTCAGGTCCTCTTGTTGAACTGTGCCTGAAGCCATGCAGAGATTGCTTGGTCTGTCTGGGGCTACTTTGAAGTGAAATCATGAAGAATTTTATTCGGCTTCTCAACCATTGCCACAGGCCCTCACTCCCTGGTATCTTTACTTCCTGGCTAAAATGTGAGGTCGTTAGAGTTTCTAGAATGTATTTATGGGTCTGTTCAAACAACTTCTGCTTTCAGACAAGTACCACATAGGAAATTAGAGAGGTTAGAGAAGCAATTTATCGCATGGAGTGATGGGAAATTATCTCCTAGCTCTGGTTTCCTTCAGAAACGGTGCTTACTGATGGCAGTGACTTGAGGGAATTATTTCTTAAAGTAACATACAAGTAGGACTCTGTTAGCACTATCTAAAGCAATGTGTTGCTTTCTATCATAAGTATAATAACATGTTCATTTTTTCTTTTGGTTGCTTTCTGAAAAGGAAAAAGAGCTTTCATTTTGATTTTACCATAAGGTATCCTTCTTTAGGTTCCTTTCCCCATTGCATACCTTCTATACTTTTCCTGGGCTGGTCTTTTTATGCCTTGTTTAACAGCTCCTGCAGGTCTGGGATGCTTAACTTGTGCTTCAAATTAAATTCTGTTTGTTCCTTTTCAAACTTCTGCTTCTGGTGGCAGAATGCACTGTTCCAAGGACCACAGAGCCAATTGTTTGGGGAGCCAAAATGCAGGTATCACAGGAAATAAATTTAAGAATAGAAATGTTATCCAGAAAATAAAGAGTTTTTGGCCAGTGTCACTTGAGGGCATGAGAATGTGAAAGTGAAGCTAGCCAGTCTGGTTCCTACTCTCAAAACTGAGTTAAGCAAATGGTGTTAATAGGTAACATGTATGTAAAAGTGATTTAGAATTATGAAGTATTTTGGTTTTAATATGTCAGTACAGGTAAGGTTATTATAAATGTGGCTTTTATGTTGATCATGTGCCTTTTATCTTCTAGGCAACACTTCAGTAACAGCTATTAAGGGGTTTACAGTAGTGTATGAAGGATCCACACTAAACCAAGTTTTTAAGTGTCACTGTTAGTGTAATTTTAAAGAATGTTTTTTGTTCCCAACAATGGCACCAAGTGTACTGCTAAGTGTACATCTATACTAGGATAAAAGCTCTGTGGCACAGCTGTGACTGACCCAGGCCAGTTGACAGGCTGCAGAGCTATAAGTTGCTGAGCCTGAGCTCTGGAACCATCCACTATTGCAGCCTCCCAGGGCTCAGATTCCAGCCTGAGCCTGGATGTCTGCCAAGCAATTTTGTATCCCACCAGCCCAAGTCTGCTGATCTGGGCTAGCCGCAGGTTTTTTATCCCTGTGTAGACATATCCTTAGACTGCAGGTTTTGAAACCTCTTTATCTGGAGTAAAACTGTATGGGTCTTTCAAGATTACAGGCCAGCAGTTCCCTTCCCCATAACAAGTTGAAAGAGAAATGTAGCTCCTGGAATGGCAGACTCCATAAATTCAGGTTAGCTTTTGCATATTCTTCAATCTAAGACAAGGTGGTGGGGAGGGCAAATGAGACTGTAGCAAGAGGCATTATAATATATGGAGATAGCCCTATCTCATAGAGCTGGAAGGGACCCTGAAAGGTCATAGAGTCCAGCCCCCTGCCTTCACTAGCAAGACCAAGTACAGATTTTGCCCCAGATCCCTACATGGTCCCCTCAAGGATTGAACTCACAACCCTGGGTTTAGCAGGCCAGTGCTCAAACCACTGAGCTATCCCTCCCCTCTAGCCATTTGGTTTTCTAATCCTAGTTGGTATTTGTGGTCTGACAGACACTGCATTCTGCCCCAGTTCTGAGCTGTCCAGTGACCTGTTCAGTGTTCCAATCACAAGGCCTTGTAGAGATCTCCATCTCCCTACTGAGCCGAGGGAAACACCTTCTTCGAAGCTACTCGTCCTTTATGAGGGTCCGTGCTGGAGGCAGCAGCTCTATTCTATAAGCTCACAGAAAATTGCTTTTTAGAAACACTTTAAAAATCTTCCCAGCATCCTGGCACTTGCTCTGTTAAACAAGCTCTAGTGATTTGAGAACACCAAAACCAGAGAGAGAGACCAGTCTCCAGAACCTAGGCATATGTAATGAGCTGCTTTATAACTTGTTTTCTGCCAGTTGATCCCAACTTAATTGACTTCTGCTCTCCTTCCCACCCAACCCCCCCACCACTTGTTCTGTTTGTCATGGCAAGACTGAAGCATGTACTGCCTGTGATAGACTGCATATTGTCTGAAAGCTTTGCCCCGTTTCTTTGGAGCATCCGCTGACCTTCCCAAAATACAGAGACTGGGGGAGAGGAAGGGGTTTAGGGAGAAAATAATTTGCTGTATTTTGTCTCTTCTGGGTGACGTACTCTCTGTGGTGGTGGGAGGAGGAGAAATGCTTTAGTTATGGAATAGCTGAAGACTGCTGCAGTCCAGATGAGATTAAATGGTATCAATGGGAAGGGTCATTTACTTACCATGTAATTAGTGATCTTTCACCTAATGCTGATGACCAGGCCTCATACCGACTGACTACACCTGAAATGTGGGTCGAGGGAGCTACACTGCTCAGGGCTGTGAAAAATTTCAGTCACTATAATGTAGCTAGGTCGCCCAAACCCCACTAGAAGACCATCAGCCTAGCTACTGCCTCGTGAGGGGGTGGATCTCAGTGACGGAAAAACCATTCTAGGGCTGTAGTCAGTGTCTATACGACCAGCACTACTTGTGCATGGCTGTCCTGCTGTAGCACCTTCTGGTTTAGACATACCCTGTTCTCTAGAAGGAAACACTCTATTGTACAGTACTTATGAATTTTTGTAGGCTTTAGTCGTCATAGTTGGAATAATTTGTCTGCCAGTGGTAACTCACAATAGTTGTCTAGCCAGGTCATTCACTGTCAGTAGACAACGAAGTCAGTGTTACCCATGGTAATTCCAAGTCCACTATGGTTTGCCTCTTGGGGCTTCTGGATCTCATTTGCGTGAATCTACGTTGCAGCTTGGCTCTGGACATGAAAGCACTGCTCACTTGTATTGGGGAGTCTGTCATTTACCACCTCTTTAAAAATGTAGAGTATGTTTGTGATCTCTCCTGCTCCCATTTTGCAAACTGAATGGCCCCAGTTGTCATCCCATGCATTAAAAAAAGCACACTGGGTAGAAGAGTGAGCAGAGAACGTGCCAGAAGAGTAACACAACCTGTAGTTCTAGGTTACCCTTCTTGATTGTTACTGTTTCATCAAAACCTTTTCTAATGCAGACTAGGCCTTCGTTGGGCTTGTGTCATTTTCTTTTGGACAGAGGCTGGCTTGTAAGGCTTATTCCCCACTGATTGTTTGGAGAAGGGAGGGAGACCAGCAGCCCTCAATTCCAGCTCTGGCCAGTCTGATCCAACCTTAAGAACCAGAAGTTAAATACAAGAGAAGTGTCAGATGAAGGAGCCTGGGACCATGGTTTTCAAAGCCACTTTAAAAAAAAAAAATCACACCATAGAATTGCTCATTCCGATATCTAATCCGGTATGCATTGTGGTGAGTACTTCAGTACTTCCTAGCAGTCCTGATTACTGGTACATTACAAGGTTGGGCATTCAGTCATCTCTCGTGATAGAATAAATTATTTTAACAAGGACTTCAAGAAGGGAATTTTACTTTCATCCACTTTTTCCTAATCCATTTTCATCCTTTTTTTTTTTTTTTTAATTGCCTTGTCTTCCAGTGTAACAGTTTGTTAACTGCTAAGGCTTTCTGTGGCACTCATTGTTTCTGAGCGCCACTTATACGTATGTCTGTCCATCCATCCTGCTGGTGTTTCTCTATTAAAATAATTAATAGACATAAAAATAAGCAAACTTCTATACTGCCCAAAAGAACAATATTGAAAGAAGAGTGCATTCTTCCAAACGAAGTGATTTGGGGTTAATGCTTCTAACTGAAATCTGTTCAATTGTCATTTTAAGAACCATTAATCAACTGTCAAGAGCAGTAGTGAAGAAAAGAACCACTACTTGCCATTTAAAATGGGCAAACTACTATGTTAGCATCACCAGTGTCTCAGCTTTCCCTAGAAGGATTCTGCTCTGGAACTCAGCATTTGTCCTCAGCAGAACTGAACCAGTGTTCTGCTGCAACCGCGTTTGGTTTGGGTTTTTTTAGTGCTTAAAGAGAACTTGAATAGCAACAAGATTAAGAAGCATGATACTCTGGTACTTCCATCATTCCACTGAGTGGCCAGCAGTGTGAGGCTATCAGGTGAGGACAGCTCTTATCTACTGTAGCTGAGGAAGGAAAGGACTGAGATTCCATTGCTGTTTTATCTCAACTGCTCTACAACTTCCATTTGAGATTTCTTGGGGGCGTGGATCAATAGCACTTCCCAGTTTCTCTGCTGTGTACTCTAGCAGGATTTGTTCAGGGAGGTTTCTAGAGGTTACATGGCAAGGGCTGGCACTGGAGTTAAAAGGGTGTGATGGAAAGTCTAGAGAAAGGACATGGGAGTCTGTATAATTAGTTCTTGCTCAGTGTGGCTGAAGCATGAAGAAAACGGCTGGGTCGAGAAGTGAGCAGAGCCTTGGTTCCATCCCAACACTCCTACCAGCTGAGCCAGTGCAAGGGTAAGTTGCACCATAAGAAGGGCTATGGTGAAACACCCCCTGCCCCTAAAGCAGGGAGGGAGCTGTGCCTGAGTCGCACATCCGTCAGCTGCATGCCACCCCTTACACAAGGCTGAGAGGAAGCTGTCTAGCCAGTCCGACTTGTGCAGTTTTCAGCATTTTTCATGTTTCCACGCCTTTTCAGAGGATCTGCTGCAGAGAGCACCACAGGGCGGCTTGTTTCTTTTGATGGACTCTGTCTTGAGTGTTTGAGCTGCGCTCTGCAGTAGTCCAGGCTATAGCAAACGCCTTTCTTGCCAGATTGTAAAGCTCCCAGCATTCAAAAATCGTGAGATTTTAAAACTCTCGCATCTGCTGTCTTTGACTTCAGATTCAGCCTGAGACGTGCACGCACACACTTCAGGCCTCTCCACTGGCCCTCTCCTGACCTCTGCCATTCTGTCCCCATCTCTGCACCTCTCGTAGTGTCCCTCCATGTTGCCCTAGAGGTTTTTTCCCACCAAGCATCATAGTTACTTTCCCTTCCCCCTCTCCTACCCATCATTTCTCCCTCTTGTCTCCCTGCCTCACAAGTGTGCCTCCTGCTCCCTGTCCTTCCTCTGTACCACCACAGCTCCACAGATCTCTTCTCTCCCCTCCTCCATGTTTCTGAATGCTGGGCAGGGCTGATATGCCACCTCCTTTAAAGTGTAAGTCATGTCTTCGCTGCACTTGGGACTGTATGTGGGACATCTCATCTGTGTCCCTTTACACTGTCTTGGGGAGCCATCTGCCTCTCCTCCCAGCCCTTCTGAAGTCACTATTTCCAGTTCACTTCCTAAATATCAGTGATCTTCCAAGAGCACTCTGGGCCTGGGCTTTGTTTGTGCAGTCTGTCTCATTCAGGGTGTAAGCTCCTTGTGGCAGGGGTTACCTGTTCTTGTGCATGTGTGTGTCTGGTGCCACACAAGTAAGGTGTCATCGCTTGTTAACCCGTGGTAGGCTAACTGCTTTAGTGATTCTGGGATTTGCAAGGTATGCCACTCGACTGCAAAGTGGGACTCATGAAGGCAATGTGTTCCGAGAGCTTCAGTTATTAGTAAGTAACCTGCAGGTCTCTGTATTGCTGGTGATGTATGTTGTGGCACGGGTTCATTTCTTTGCAGTAGGAGGTCATGTGTATGAGCGTAGCTACTGCTATGTCATTAAGCATGTTTCTCTCTCTTAAAAAAACAGCGAGGGAGTGGGGGGGGGGATTTCCCATTTTATTTTAAGAAGATTCCTGAGGAGATACAATACTCCCCAGCTGGTGTGGGATCTCAGAGTATTGTCAGAGGGATGCTGAGAGAAGAAATAGAATTGGCGCTTGCACATTTTCAGTTCCTGCTGCATGCTTGATTGAAACAGTAACGTGAATTTTTTGTCTTAGCGTTGAAAGAACTCCTTATTAATCACTCTCTTCTCGTTGCTTCTAGCCCTGATGAAGAATCATCCCAGAAGTTCATTCCCTTTGTTGGGGTGAGTATTTGCTTTGATGTGCAGGTTAAAGTTTGGTGAATTTCATAAAACAAGGTTGATTATTAACAATCTCACTTGGCTCCATAGATTCCAAGGCCCAAAAGGGATGATTAGATCATTCAGTCTGACATTCTATGGCATAACACAGGCCATAGATTTTCACGTAGTTACCCCTGTCCTGAGTCCAGTGCTTGTCTTTGACTATAGCAAATCTTCCAGAAATGCATCCATTATTGATCTGAAGACTTCAAGAGATGTCCAGCCCATCTCCTCTTAAAAAAAAATGAAATTTACCAGTAAAGTCCTTCCTGAAATTGAGCTGAGGATTTACCTGGAAACTGTTCAAGTTGAGAAAAGTCTTACTGTTTTCTCTCTGCAGCCAACTCTTGGCACTTCATATTACACATTTGTATACCACTTTACCTGTCGCTGCACAGAATTGTGTGGTACCTAGTGCGTGGTAAATAGAATCATAGGACTGGAAGGGATCTCAAGAGGTCATCTAGTCCCAGTCTCCTATACTCATGGCAGCACGAAGTATTATCTAGAGTTTAGACCATTCCTGATAGGTAAATAAATGCTCTAAAATGAGAAGTGTTATGCAAAGCAAATCTAATGCTCAGAAAAGCAATTCTTTATTAAATAAACTTTTAATTACAAAACTGAATCACTTTAAAGCCAGGACGTACATAGTTAACAGCCTCAAATGTTACCCTGCCAGCATAATATTGCATATAAAGGAATGCATATTACATCACTGTAACTTTAACTCTGATTCAAAATGAATTTTTACCAATAATCTCAAAATGAAATCATGTCCTTTTTGAAAAAGAAACCTACAAATTATATAGCTGCATTTGTAAGGCTCTTTAAAAGGGAGTGGAGGGTGGATTAGCCCATCCCTTGTTATTTTGTTCGTCCATTAGGCCTAATTTCCAAGACACCAGTTTTGGTCCATTGATTTCCAGTCCCACACTTGTTTAAGTTATGCCTGGTACAATCCTGGAGTTATATCAGCATTCCTTTTAGCTGTCCCCTTTTGCACCTTTTCCCACCAGCACTTGTTGCAGGTTATTGTGACCCTTCATGAATTTTCATTCATTTTCCACAGTTGAGCTCACAATTAGGTTAAATGTGTAGGCCTGGTTATCAGAACAGACCGCACTGAAAACACGCCCATTGGGGTGGCAGTTCCCATATAGAATTTTTTTAAAATCCATTTAATATGTTGAACTAACAGGACTAGTTGTAGAGTGGTACTAGGCCAAACACTTTAAAGAGGCCCAAGTATATTATCGCAATGCAGGTACCCTTATCAACCAAACTTCCAACTTCATCCAAAAATTCAAATTTGACAAAGAGCTATTTTCCTTTAACTCAAGCTGGTTTTGGCATAGTTTGTATGAAATCTGCTAACCTTCCAATTTTCTCAGTACTAGTGTTTTAATGTTCAAAACATGTGACTGAGAGCTGGGTGACTCTGGCCCAACATCCAGCCTATATCTAAATCTTGCATTTCTTTCTGCATACCATCTCTAAGATCCAGCCTTGCCTCTCCTGTCCATCCACACAACTAAAGTTCTTGTCCAGTCTCTCATCTCGTGTTTTGATTACTGTAACATCCTTCTCTCTGGCCTTGGCAAGATTGCATTTGTCCTGCTGTTACCCATTCAGAATATTGCTGGAAAGGTTATTTCCTAGCTCATCACTAATCATGTCACCCCCCTCTCTTTTTATCCTTGCCCTGGCTCTCCCTTCTCTATCATGTCAAACACAAGCTTCCCTTCTCCACTTTCTAGGCCCTGCAGTCAATCCCCAGCCTAGCAGCTCTTGTTTGCTATCGAGCTGTCAGTGCTCTTCTATTGTCCTGTGATACCAACCTCCAATGCCCACTTGTTAGATGTTCCCATTGGCACCTTTGTACTTTCTCCCATGCTGCCCCTCACGCCTGGGAAGAGCTCTCCCGTGAACATCCGAAACCCTACCACCTCCTCCACCTTCGACTCCCTCGTCAGAACTCTCCTTGGGCCTGAGGCCCACAAAGAACTTGACAGCCACTAAGTGGTTGGTGTGCAGAAACCATTGCCTATTATGCTGCCAAATATTGTCTCATTGTTTACTTGTACTACACTGTCTGCCTATACTGATGTTGTCTCTGGTCTTGCACTTAGATCATCAGCTCCTTTGGGTAGGAGGTGCCATCTTTTTGTTCTGTATTTACAGCACCTAGCACAATGGGGTCCTGGTCCTTGATCCAGGCTCCTGGGTGCTATGGCTAAATTCATAGTGAGTGAGTCACTAGTCCCCTTACCCTGCCATTGTAGGCATGCTGAGAGAAATAGAAACTTTTGTGTTGCCTGCCCTTCTGGTGCTCTGATTCTCTTGCTGATGTGTTTCGTAGCAATGGAGCAATCTTACCTTTCTCAGGTTTACTTTTTTCTTGGTTAGGTTATTCAGTCCTCTAACATCTAAGGTTATAATATTAAATGGATTTATACCTGAGAGGATGACCTGTTGATTTCTCTTCAGCCACTAGATGTCTCTGCTCTGTGGTTTTTGTTGCATTCCAGTATCTTCCCTTGCTTTTTATGGGGGGGTGGGGGTGGGGGTGGGGGGGAGTGAATTGTTCTTCCTCCTCCTGATCATCTTAAGTCAGCTTTTGTGTGTTTTGTGTAGCTCAGTAGTACTTCCAGGTGTAAGTGTCAAAGTCCCGAATGCCTTAGAGCTGTTAGCAGGTCTTATCCTAAGGCTGACCTCTGGTTCAGGTTGACCTTGCTTTCACCTTAATGTCTTTCTCTGTCCTAAGATGTAGCCTTCCCAGGAAATCTGCCTTTGCAGTTCTGCTGTTGATATACTCCTTTATTAAGTAAGGTACTAATCTCCCTGAAGCTGTGAGGTGAATAACACTGACTTTTCCAAGCTGACAAGTATTCTCATGACTTTGTGTCAAGCAAGCTCTGGGATCAATGAATTTTTCTGTCACGGCTTACTACTGGGTGTGTGTCCTTATGTGAAGTGTTTCAGCTCTCCTAATGAAAGGGAGAGGAGCTAAGATATTAGGCTTGAAGTGGTATGAACCCCGCACACAATACAACTTTCAGGTTTTTATAAGGGTCTCCTCTTAGGTTTAGTTCTCATTGTAATCTGCCAAATAAAGTTTGAAGAATACTGGTTCAGCAGTTCTCACATTGACTGATTTTAAATTAGCATTGCTTCTCTATTTTGAATATGGGTGAAGAACATTCTCTCTTGAAAAAAGATGAAAAGTTTCTATTTTGCATTCATAAAACTGCCAAGTTGAAACACTCTCACTTGTTATTTATGAGCCCTTGGCACACTCTTTAGCCTCAGGGCATTATGATCATGGTCCACAGAATTTCCCCTTGCAATTCCTGCATCAAGCTCAATAACTTGCAGGTGAACCAGAGAACATATTTTTAGAAATCCAATGTTGATTTGAATGCCCTGAATTGATGGAGAATCCACGCCATTCTCTGGTAAGTGGCTGCAGGGATTTTGCCCTTACCTACAAAAACTTGTGGCTTTTTCCCAGTATGAATTTATGAAGTTTCCACTTTCAGCAAGTGTGTCGTTTTATCCCTTTGCTATCTTAGGGTATGTCTGCGCTAGAAACACTACAGCATCGCAGCCGTAGTGACGGAAAGGGTGCTTCCCTTCCTGTGGTAAATCCACCCCTCTGAGGGCTGGTCTCCACTTGAAATGCTACGGTGGCACAACTGCTTCGCTTCAGTGGAGACCCCACCTACGCCAACAGAATGGGTTCTCCTGTTGGTGTAAGTAATCCACCTTACAAGAGGGGGTCACTAGGTTGATAGAAGAATTCTTCTGTGACCTAGCACTGTCTACACTGTGGGATAGGTCAGCATAACTACATCTCTCAGGAGTGTGAATTTTTCATACCCCCGAGTGACATAACTAGGTCAAAATAACTTTCTGGGGTAGACCAGCCCTTTGAGTCCTGTACTATTTATGTACTTCGACCATGTTCAAGTCATCTCTTAATCTTCTTTTTGTTAAGCTAAATAGATTGAAGTGGTTTAATTTTTCACTGTACAGCAGGTTTTCCAGGCTTCAAAATCATTCTTGTGGCTCTTTTCTGAACTCTTTAGTTTGGCAATATCCTTTTTGAAGTCAGACAACAGCACTAGATAGAATATTCTAGTAATGGTTTTGCCAATGTTATATACAGAGGTAATTACACATCACCTATGTTCCCCTGCTTATACATCCAAGCGTCATCTTAGCCCTCTTAACCACAGTGTTGCAGTGCTGTCTTGATTTTTCTATGATTTGTTAAATCAGTATTGTGTGGTACTAAGATACAGACGTACAAGAACGTTATGTCAACACAACTCTCTCAAACCAAATTAGCTTCATCAAGAAACAATACCAAGTTGGTTTGAAAAGGCCTTTTTTCATAAAACTTAACTGGCATTTAATTCTGCTACCATCTTAAGGCAATCAGTAAAGAATTAAACCATTCTATTATTGATTCCCAGCATTGATGTCAAGCTAATTGGCCTATAGTTACCCAGATGACCCCATTATAAATATTGGCATGACACTACCTTTCTTCCTCTGGAACTTCCCTAGAGTTCCAAGTTTATTTAAAATGAGCATTGAGTGTTCATTTTGTTCCTTGGCCAAATCTTTTAAAACTGTTGGTTGCAAGTTATACTGTCCTGCTGATCTTTAAACATTTTTAACTTTAGAAGATGCTGTTTAACAGCCTCCTTTAATGTTTGATTGGAAAGTGTTTGATCACTGTATATGAATACATCACCTGGCTTCTTTCCAAATACAGAGCAGGAATAGTTATTGAATGCGTCTTCTGCCTTGTCTGTATCAGACAGTTTTATCATCTCACCTAGTGATCAATTCCTGATAAATTTAAAAAACGTATTGTCCTTAACCCCACTAGTCTAGTCATAGATTTTTTTCATTGACATGTTTAGCTTTCTTGATCTTGTATTGCATTTCGTAACTTCTGATTTATATTTATTGCTGTTAACTTTTCCTTTTCCCCATTTGTTATTCTTTGTCTTTATTTTGTATTGCTGCTTTCACTTCCCCGCTAAACCAGGATTCTTTAATCAGTGCAGCCATCTTACATGATTGTGGAATTGCGAATCAGATCATGTTCACTTGCACTTAGGTAACCACTGATTCTTAGTTCAGTGTTCAAGTCATCTTTATCCATCAGAATGAGAGGTCTAGTGTAGAATTAACTGGTGTTGGTTGCATTAATTCTGGTGCTAGACCATTATAATTTAGATATTATTTTCTTCCTGAATATCTCATAGTGTTGGGGTAAACTGTTAAACAGAAACTCTGTTGCACCCGAGATGTGGGCTGCATTTTGATGGTACTTGAAGTGGTGTAGCCAAAAATGATTTTCTGTTGTCTTTCTGCTCCCATTCCTGTTCCTAGGGGCAGCAGGGGACCGGTATGGTCTCTGGTATAAGTTTGAGCAGTCTCAGGGTTAATTCAAGTTACACAGGCTGATAACCATCCTTAGGTTCCATGCCCCCTTTACAGGGAGACAGGGGACTGTTAAGTTAGTATAGCTGGTTGTATGCCAGTCAGGGATTTCTATTCCCAGTAGAGTACTCCGCTGCCTATTTGCACCACCTTTCTGGCCCTTTTGCATCACCAGAGTGATGGGAAAGGGATTTGTGAGACTGAGCCTCTGGCCCACAGTTTTTCCAAGTGATGGAGCCGACCAATACATATAAACTCAATTGTGTTTTCCATTCCAGGTGGTAAAGGTTGGAATAGTGGAACAGTCCTCAGCAACATCAGGTAATAGAACCTTTGCTTGCTTTTCATTGCTATCTGTAGCATTCCAGATTGGAGCTGTAATATCTACATTATGAGAGTGCCTGAATGCATGGGTTTAGTGGCGCAAGGTCAGAGTTAGCAATCATGGCATGTTGGGGCTTGTTGACAGGGAGAAAGTTATACCGGTATAAGATAGGGTGTGAATTTAAAGCGCTAAACTCCCCATGTGGATGTACTATTCTGGTATAAAAGAGCCTTTTTTCTGGTTTAGTTTGTCACTTTGGAAGCGGTTTAAATTTAGCAGAAAAAATCCACTCTTATCCCAGAGTAAGTGTGTTCACATGGGGTGTTTATGCTGGTATAACTGGAAACATTTCTGTGTAGACAACCACTAAAAAAATAAGTGCAACATCAGTGTAAACTTGAATTCAGTGCATGGGTTCATTTTACATACATAGTAATAAGGTTCAGAGTTTGTTTCCTGATTAAATCTGTAAGTCACATATGCACTTGGAGGACTGTAGCTCAGGTTCTAGCAACCTGTTTTGCTGTCACCATCTCATTGCAGTCCTCCAGCAGAAATGGGAGTGGAGGATATTGGCTAAAATTGTCTCACACACAAGAGCTACATGAAAAGAACACTATTAGGGTTACAAAAGCAAGCACTCAAACAGAATTAGGGATGTCCATGCAACCTTAATTCAGCCCCTAGTGGGTCTGCATTGATAGTATGTGATCATGTAATTGAAGACTATTTTTTCTACAGGATCTGCCTTATTCAGTGCACAAGATGGACAGCTATTCAATATTTTACTCCTGGGTGTTCAACATGAGGCCTCAGGCTTTATGTATTGCACACTATTCAGACCCTGCACTGAAGACAGAATTACTCATTTTCAAGTTGGCTTTTCTATGGTGCTCGTCACCAGTAGAATCTGAGTGTTTCACAAACATAAATTAATCTTTGACACCCCTGTGAGGTGAGGGGGTATTGTCCCCATTTACAGATGGAGAATCGAGGCACAGAGATTAACATCTAAAGTATCCACTAATTTTAGATGCCCAATTTGAAATGCACAGGATTTTTCAGAGTACTTGACATTATATAGCACTTTATACATCGCATGCACATCTCCCATTGACTTCATCTGCAGCTGTGAGCGCTCAGTGCTTCTGCAAATCAGACCTCATGGTTTGAAGTTGGGCCCCAGAAAATGAGGAACACCCAATTAGTGATCACCTATGGAATGTCTGGTTTAAGTGACTTGTGCAGCATCACATAGTACTCTGTGGCAGGGATAGAATCCAGTTCTCTAGGGCAGCATTTGACTGCCTTAACCATGAGACTGTCCTTTCTCTTCCTACAACCCTCTGCCTCATTCACTACACTCCTTCCAAATTCTGCAACAAACGGAGTAGAGGTGCTACAGACAACAGCCTCCTTCACTACACAGCCCTGATTCATCCCCAGAGCAGGCCCATCCTGTGCACTGAATGAAGTCGGGGTTTTGTGGAAAAAATAGCATGTGAGCACTGCTCAGTCCCAGTCTCCCTCCTTGGGGGTACTTGTCCAATCTCAGTCCCCTCCACTCCAGCTTCTTGTTCAAGTCTTTGCCCTGCTGTACCACTTCACCCCCAGTACACTGGCTCCTCGTCAGATCTGTCGTCTCCTCCTTTCTCCTGCCCACTGGTTCTTAGTCCCAGTCTCCCCGTGGTCATCTTATCTTGGTCTTGCTCCCAATGCCCAACCCCCATCTAGTTTCCCTCCCTGGCTCCCAGTCTCCTTTCTCCGCTTGGCAATCTCCTCCTCCCCAGGCTCCTTGTCTCAATCTACTCCAGGTCCCCTCTGCACTCAAATCAAGCAGCTTCCTCCTTCATGCTGCCTGGGCTCAGCAAGCGGTCATCTGCTCTCAGTTCAGGAGCCCAGACCTGGCACAGTTCAGAGCTGCAGTTCCAAGGATAGTCTTGGTCACCTTTGAGCTGGAGCATGGTCAGTGCAGATGGAATGTTCAGGGAATTTATATGCGAAAAATCTAAGAAGAATTCTTGAACAAACTGCAATTTTCAAAAAGTTCTAACTTGGTCAAATTTGGGCAGATTTTCATGGGAAAAGCAAATGACACCTCCCTGATACAAAAGCCAACCCCTACTAATTTTTAAGTCCCTTTTCCAAAGCATGGGGATACTAGAGCTCTTCAAAGAAAGTTGCTAGAACTTCCAATCATGGGGAAACATACATTTGTTCCTAACCTTATTCTCTGAAACCGTTGAGCCATTTTGTCTGACATTTTCCAAAAAAACCCCAAAAACCCGGACACCTGGCATGGAAAGTTTCAGCCCTAGCAATTAGTTTGGCAAAGTTACAAGCAACTGAAAACAGTCTGATAATGGTCTATATTAAGGCCAACCTTAATATAGGTGGTGCTGCCAGCTTCCTATGTATATGGTGGCATGTCGGGTTCTTCATGTATGAGCTTGGGATGGTCACATTACAAACAACTGCCAATATCATCTGTACATCGCTGCCCTGACACACACACTTACCTTAGGAAACTTTTAGTGTCCTAAATTACTGGGACTGTTTTTTGTATCCCTCCACCAGTAAAGCCACATGCCTTGTTACCATGGTCTGGATTGGCCCTAGACCTGTGCATGGAGGGAACCCTACATATGTGGCTCTCCTTCGTACACCACAGGACTCTTCCATGTACCTGGCACTATCCCACCCCATCCCTCTGGAGGCTTCTCCGCAAGGCCCAAGGAAGTGGGTTCAGGAGGGCTAGGGCAGGTGGAGTGAGGGGAACGGATGGGGAGAAGATGTGAATATTAGTCAAAAATAATACAACACCAGCCTCTACTTATTCTCTGCAGCTCCCTGTGCCCATCTCAGGGTTGGAGGGTCATCTGTGGCCAGGGCGCTGGGTGCTGGAGTTCCAGAGAGGCCCACTATCTTAAGGTGGATGGCTTTGTCCTCTCGTATATCCCCTTAGCTCTGCCAGGCTTGGTTTCTTCTGCAGAGGACAAACCGTCCCCATTGGGACACTCTGGGAGGAGGCCTACAAGAGGATCCTCAGATTTCCCCTGGCCATTCCCACAGGACTTTGTGATGCTTCCTTGGGTACCCCAGGGCTGTAAGGCACCTCGCTACCATGTGGCTTTAGTATGAGAAGCAGTGTCTGTGCCTGCCAGGGATCAGCTCCCCGACTCCACTGACCCTGGGCAGCACCAGCCCTGCCCTCTGGGCCTCAGAGGCCCCACTGTCACTCTGCCGGTTAGCAATTAGCACACTCCTGCGTCCTCTGAGCATCTACCTGCAGTGTCCAGCCCGTGCTCCATTGGACACTCACAGCATTCACAGATTTCCTGCCTCAAAGGAACAGCACCCCCCCCCATTGATCAGTTCCACCTCCATTCACACCCCCGGTTCACACACAGCACTTAGACAGGGTTATAGTGAAAGCAAGTATACGTTTATTTAACAAAGGATGGAGATGCAAGTAGAAGTATTGGAAAAAAGGGTTACATATACAATAAATCATAACATGCCTTCTAGAGCCTAGAATTAATGAACAAGAGACTCTTGTGTCTTGCAGAGTTTGCTCACCCCAAATCCTTGCAGTGCTTTATAGCCAGGCATGGCTGTGATCCCCCCTTTCCCGAGACAAGCACGTTTGTCAGTTTGCCTCCTCTGTGAACTATTCAGTGTCCCTTTGTGCTTCAAGATATACCAGACCAATCCGATGTCTGTGTTTGTCAATAGGACATCCTCCTGCTGTTTGTTCTTTCCTCTAGGTTTTGCAATCTCTGACTTGGCACCTGGTTCAAACAGTGTGTGGCATAAATACACAATACACAAATGTCCAGCCGGGTGGGAGAGACCTGTTACTGCCTGCATGAAAGGAATTATCTCCGAGGTCTGGCACCTCCTGGTGACCTGCCTCAACTCCAAGACCTTAAAAGCATAATCTTCAGTATAGATGCATACCTCCTTTACCATTATCCATACACACATTTCATAATGATTATGGCAACTAGTGGGCTACTGGCTCTCAGTAGAGATCTCACATATCACCCTTCAGTGAACTATTATGCAGATACCTAACCCTGGGGATCCCTGTGCACCCCCAGACCCTCTGCCAGTTGGCACCAATGGGTGCCTGGGTCATACTTCCTTAGGAGGAAAATATCTTGGCCCCTGAGTCCAACTGCACAGGGCTTATAGGGCAGGAGAGACTAAAGCTGATCTGTCAGAACAAGTGAAAAATGATAGTTCTAGTGCAGTGGCTCTCAAACTTTTGTACTGGTGACCTCTTTCACACAGCAAGCCTCTGAGTGCGACCCCCCCCCCCCTTATCAATTAAAAACACTTTTAAATATATTTAATGCCATTATAAATGCTGGAGGCAAAGCGGGGTTTTGGGTGGAGGTTGACAGCTCGCAACCCCCCATGTAATAACCTCGCGACCCCCTAAGGGGTCCCGACCCCCAGTTTGAGAACCCCTGTTCTAGTGTTACTAGACTCTTTGGGCCCTCTGTAGAGCTGGATGGGAGTTGGGCCCTGTTGGGGTGGAACAGACTCCCATCTGTAGCCCTGAAAGGCCATGAGATACCCGACTCTAGCGCTGGCATGCTAATGTCTAGAGAAGCTGCACTGATTTGGCTGAATTTTGTAGTGTAGACTTGCCCACAGACTTATTCTGAAATAGCAGGTATGAAATAGAAGTGAGTTTGGTGCATGTTTGTGTAGAGACCAGCCCTTACTTGAGCTTCAAAGTTCCAGCCCCAGGCAGGTGCTTGGGAAAGGGGTCAGCTAGAGACAGCTTTTCAGTGGTGGTTCCAGCAGCACATGAGTTTGCATTGCGTATTTCTTCATAGCAGGAAAACACACTCAGCTCTAAAATGTTCTTAACAAAATGACCAGACAACATTGCAGCCAGGATCTGCCGTGATTTCCACAGCTGGAATTTTCTTGTCTCTGACATTCAAGCTTTTTGGGTGAGTTTTGGGGTGGGGTTGCCAGTGAAACAATTAGCCTCTCATTTGCAAAGTGTCCTGGAGCCTTCACCCTAGAGTGTTAGGCTTGGCAAAGAGACTATACCGGGATTTCAGTAGGCTCTGCTGAATATCTTAGGCCATCTTTACTGTAGGGATTTCTGCTGTCTGCAGTCGCCCTTGAATTGGGCCTTGTGCTTATGCACATCCATAGTACAGACACAGCCTTAGTAAGTGACCATAGAGCATGTGGAGTGATTTTTTGCCCAAACCATGCAAATCAGTGACAGTTGATGCCAGCTTTTCTACCATAGTCAGTTGTAATATAAATAACCCTGTTCAAAAAAGGCAGGTTAAGGTTTGTCATGCTGGGAAGGACTGTTTTACCCCTCACCCATGACTCAAACTGCTTGAAGAATTGTATTCAAACTTTAAACCTGTGGGGAGGGTGGGTTTTATTAAAGGGATGGTTTTAAACCAGCAGCATTGTGGATATGTTATGCTGATTGTTAAACCTGGCTCATACTGACAAATATACAGAGAGAACCAGTTTTAAACAAAGCCATTTCTACACTACCACGTATTCTAGCAAAAGTTATGTCACTTGGGGTATGAAAAAACACACCCCTGAGCAACATAAGCTTTGCTGGCATAAGTGGAAGTGTGCACAACACTATGTCGGTGGGAGAGCTGCTACTGCCCGCTCCTTGAGGTGGTTTTATGATGTCAATGGGAGAGCTCTCTCCTGCCAGCATAGAGCGGCTACATGAGCAGCAATCTTACAGTGGGGCAGCAGCATGGATGCAGCTGTGCCAGTGTAAGCTCGCTAGTGTAGACATGGCCTAATAACATGTCCAGCCAGGGGTTTGTACCGGCTTAACTAAGGGCTTGGCTACACTTACAAGTTGCAGCGCTGGGAGTTACAGCGCTGCTCATGCAGCTGTGTAAGGGCCAGCGCTGGAGTGTGGCCACACTGACAGCTACCAGCGCTGCAGTGTGGCCACACTTGCAGCACTTTCCAGCGCTGTATTGAGAGGTGCATTGTGGGCAGCTATCCCACAGAACACCTCGTCCCGTTTTGGCGCCGTTTTGGCGCTGAGTATTGTGGGAAGGGGAAGGAAGTGTGCGGGTCATTCCGCTTCCTGTTTGCCAGCGCCCCGTGGTGCATCGCTTCACATCCCAGCATTCATTCCGGCAGCGTTTGGCGCCATTGTGAGTGTCTTTCTGTTACTCTCTGTGAATCGCGATTTCTGTGGCAAATGGAGCCCGATCTGCTGAGGACTCTGCTGATGAGTGTCACCAGCACAACACGTTTGGCAGTCGAGCTATTCCTTCAGCTCCAAAGTGACAGTGAGGAGTCCGGCGATGATATCAATATGGATTTGTCTGCGCGTGTGACACTACAGTGCTTGCGGCATTCACGGAAATGCTCAGCACCGTTGAACGCCGCTTTGGGCTCGGAAACAAGCACTGAGTGGTGGGATCACATCGTCATGGAAGTCTGGGATGACGAGCAGTGGCTGCAGAACTTTCGTTGAGAAAAGCCACTTTCATGGGACTGTGTGCTGAGCTCGCCCCACTCTGCGGCGCAAGGACACAAGATTGAGAGCTGCCCTGACGGTGGAAAAGCGGGTGGCTATTGCAATCTGGAAGATGGCAAATCCAGACAGCTACCGGTCGGTCGGGAACCAGTTTGGTGTGGGAAAGTCGACCGTGGGAATCGTTTTGATGCAAGTTTGCAAGGCAATTAATCGCATCCTGCTAAGAAAGACCGTGACTCCGGGGAGCGTGCAGGACATTGTGGATGGCTTTGCACAAATGGGTTTCCCTAACTGTGGAGGGGCGATAGATGGGACGCATATTCCTATTCTGGCCCCCCCCCACCTGGCATCAGAGTACGTTAATCGTAAGGGGTATTTCTCTATGGTTCTCCAGGCGCTTGTGGATCACCGCAGGCGTTTCATTGACATTTACACAGGCTGGCCTGGAAAGGTGCATGATGCACGCATCTTCGGAACAGTGGCCTGTTCAGGAAGATGCAGGCAGGGACTTTTTCCCAGACAGGAAGATCACAGTAGGGGATGTCGAAATGCCCACTGTGATCCTTGGAGACCCCGCATACCCGTTACTGCCTTGGTTCATGAAACCCTATACAGGGAAGCTTGACAGGAGCAAGGACCGGTTCAACTACAGGCTGAGCCGGTGCAGAATGACTGTGGAGTGTGCTTTTGGGCGTTTAAAGGCTCGCTGGAGATGTTTGTATGGGAAGCTAGACTTGGGGGAAAGCAGCATCCCCGCGGTTATAAGCGCTTGCTGTACCCTCCATAATATTTGTGAAGGGAAGGGTGAAACATTCAGTGAGGCATGGACCACCGAGGTTCAAGTCCTGGAGGCTGAATATGCACAGCCAGAGAGCAGGGCTAATAGAGAGGCCCAGCACAGGGCTTCAAGGATTAGGGATGCCTTGAGGGAAGAATTTGAGGCTGAAAGCCAACAGTAATGTTTGCTGCCTTGCATGGGAGTGAATTGCACTGCTTACACTGTTATTCTATTATCCATAATAATAATATGATTTGCAGTGCCTCTTTCTTTACTGGGCTAAGGTATCTTTCACTATCTGCTATAATAAAGACTGTTTTCAAAGCCAAGAATTGTTTTATTGAAAAGAAAAAAACTTCCTTGACAGACAGACAGACACACAACATTTCATTAACACAAGAGGGCAAGGGTGTGGGTTGGTGAACTGTACAGTCACAAGTTTGCATATGCCATGTCTGGATTGCTGTTTAATGAATCCTGCACTTCAGGGTTCATATACTGCATGGTGATGGGGGTTGAATGCAGAGGGTAAGGGTGGTGGTAGGTATCAGGGCTGGTTGGGGAACGACAGGTGTTGGAGGCAGCTGGTGGTGGTAAGAGCCTGGATGCTGGGGAAAGGTGGTTTGAGCTGACATTGGGGCACAAGGCACAAAGGACGGGCGGGTGGGGAGTACCACGGTAGTGCTCTGCTTGCATGGCAACGAGTGACTCTATAGACTCCGCTTGGCGCTCCAGGATGCTTAGCAGCCGCTCCGTGCTTTTCCTCTTGGCCACTGCATTTCTCTTGCGGGTCCTGCTTTCTTTCTCTCGCCACTCCTTCAATTCTTTTCTCTCTGTAGCAGAGTGCTGAAGAACAGTTTTCAGCATGTCCTCTTTGCTCTTTCGGGGATTTTTTCTCAAATTTTGAAGCCTCTGTGATGTTGAACATCTGGGCAGTCCAGTCAAGGTCACTGTAGACACAGAAATGACAACATTTAACACGGGCAGCATTGTATCCACTATCTCCAGACATGAATTGTTACACTGAGGGAGTTCTCACTTGCAAGTTCTCACTTGCATTCTTTATCCCAAAAGGAAAACACAACAGAAGCCACGAAATGGTGAGTGAGGAGTGTTTACTTATATAGGGAGAAGAGGGGCTTGAGTGAGAGGAGCTGGTTGCTTCGGGTAATCTGGAGTGCTAGAGGGGTTGAGTGAAGATGCAGATGCAGGGTGATCTTATCTCCCTATCTCTTCACTAAAGAGTCTCCCAACATTTTTCACAGGACTTAATCCTGGAAGATGTTTCCCTACTGCGAGTCACTAGGGAACAGCGGGGGGCTCTTTTAGAGCAATGTGGATTCCGCCCGGGACCCTATGCGGCGTGCCTGTGTTCAGAAATGGTCGCCCGGCCGTAGAGTGGCGCGGACGCGTCACTGGGACAAGGGACACAGTGGCTCTGCCTATAAACCTGCGCAGGCATATTGCCCACGCTCTGGATGAAGCTTTTGCTGAGATAACTGAAGCAGATTACCGCGACGTGATAGACCACATCAACGGGCTATTCCACATCTAGACGCTGCCATGCATGCATCCATAACCCCCCTTCCTCTCCAGAAACATTTCCACCCAGAAAATAAAAGCCGCTTACCCGTACCCCCGCTCCTCTGCTTGTCCTTCTGCAACTGCTGGCTGCTGCGATTGGGTACTTTCCTCCTGGCTTGAGAAGAGCTCCTGGCTGCATGCCTCCAGGGAATCTGCGGTTTCTTCCCCCATCCCAGGAGCTTCACTCGCGGTTTCCTCTCCCCCCCCCGCAGCCTCCTCCTCCTCCTGTCCCCCAGCCTGCTCAGAAGTGTCCATCGTTACCCTGGGATTGGCAGTGGGGTCACCCCCAAGTATGTTGTCCATCTCCAAGTAAAAACGGCAGGTCGTGGGAGCAGCTCCTGATCTGCGATTACCCTCGCGGGCTTTGTAATAGGCACTCCGCAGCTCTTTAACTTTCACCCTGCATTGTAGTGCGTCCCGTTGATGGCCCCTATCCAGCATGTCCCTTGCTATCTGCTCAAAGATATCGTAATTCCTACGGCCGGAGCGCAGCTGTGCCTGAACAGACGCCTCACCCCAAACACTGATGAGGTCCTGCAATTCACCTGTGCTCCATGCTGGGGCCTGCTTGTCGCGTGGAGGCATGGTTACCTGTAACCTGTAACTGATTAACTGATTGCACTCCACACCTGGCTGCAGCAAACAGGAAGGAGATTTTTAAATTTCCCGGGGCATTTAAAGGGCGGGTCACCTGAGGCAAGAGCAGTAGAGTGCAAACTGATGTGCAGAGTGGCTGAACAGGAATTCTGGGATAGCTCCTTATTCCCTGGAGGACAGGTAAAGCGCTGGTGAGTGTCCACACCTGCTGAGCAGCGCTGGTGTCACCAGCGCTGCACTCCTTATACCCCAACCCGGATGGGTTTTCAGCCAGCGCTGCAACCAGGGAGTTGCAGCGCTGGTTGTGCCCTGCAAGTGTGGACGGGGTGTTAATTGCAGCGCTGGAAAGCCTCCACCAGCGCTGCAACTTGTAAGTGTAGCCAAGCCCTAAATCTGTTTTCTAAAGTGCTTTATGCTAAACTGATGCAACTTCTATGTAGGCAGGGCCCAAGCCTGAGAGATGTTACCCTGAAACATGGATGTCTGGCAAATTCTGTGCATGTTAACATGGGAAACTGTCTTGCAACCTTAATTAGAGCTCTGCATGCTTTGTTGGTTCTGTAGGCCGAGCTTATAGCACACCCCAGGGCTCTTGTATCCCTCCATTCCCACCCCCCACAAACTCCCTGGGTGCCACCTTCCCATCCCCCTCTGTTTCAGAGACTCCCTGCAGCCCTCCCACACCTTCCCTCATGCCATCTCTGTCCTCCATTTTCCACATGCACACATGCCAGGGGTTGACCCCTATGCGCCACACTAGGATCCCCCCCCACCACCACCAGGGGTTCTGGGTCCCCCTTTCCCCCATGCCTGAGGCTCTGTCTGCACCTCCCCCCATTCTTATTCTTTCTCCTTTTCTCTTTCAGGAGGTAAGTATTTTTAAACTCCTGGGAGGATGGGCTGGTTGGAGATAAAGGGTTTTGTGCTGAAACGTGCTAGTGGCTGCCCTCAGCAAGCACTTTCAGAGGTGCCTGAAGCTGCTAGTTTTGCTAACCAGATACCACGGGCACCATGTGCCATTTCTCCCGTTTTGGCTTTCTGATTTTCACCAAAATCACTAGGCTTCTGCCCACTGATGCTTAGAACATGCCTTGAAATTTTGGACTCGATCAGATGCAGCATTTAAAAGTTACTGCATTACATCTGGAGTAATGCCATTAAATGGAGTGTGGTAATGTCTTGTATTGCACCAACTTCTAGTGGTGAGAGACAACAAGCTTTTGAGCCACACCCTCAGGGCTGGGAAAGGTGTCACAGCTAAAGACAAGGTGTAACAGATTGTTTAGCATAGGCAGTTAGCATATATTGTAAGGGACCATTCAAGGTGGAATGACCTTGTCATAGGACAAAAAGAGGTGGGGTTGGTGGTGTACCTCATCCACTGCACTGAATGCCCCAGTAACTGTGGGTGAAACCAGACAATTACTGCACTGTCAAATGAACTTACACAGGAAAGTGATAAGACAAAAAATATCACATCACCGGTGGGTGAACATGTCTCACAGAGTGATCACTCTGTCTGACCTATCAGTCCCCATCCTCAAAGGAAACCTGCACAACACTTTCAAAAGACGAGAGTGGGAGCTTAAATTCATAACTCTGCTACGCAGACACTATGGCTGTCTACACTGTGCACCTTACAATGGCACAGCTGTGCCGCTACAGCTGCACCATTGTAAGGTTCACAGTGTAGCTGCTCTTTGTTGCCTCCGGCAACAAAATAAAACCACCCCCAACAAGAGGCGGTAGCTTTGTCACCCAGAGACCGTTTCCTGACAACAAAGCGCTGTCCACAGCGGCGCTTTTGTGGGTGCAGCTTATGTCAGTTGGGGGCAGCGGGGGCTTCAAACCCCTGACAGACAAAAGTGCTAGTATAGACAGCGTAAAAATCATGGACTGAACAGAGACATTGGAGAGAGACACAGACACACACACACACAGACACACACTCTCTCTCTCTCTCTCTCTCTCTCACTTTTTTGTCCTATGACTGCAGAGGTGTTAACAGGCTATTCCACCTTGAATGGTCCCTTGCAATATGTGCCATCTATTCTAAACAATTGGTTTCACCTTGCATTTAGTTGTGAGGCTGGAAATATGTTTCCCAGACCTGAAGAAGAGCTCTGTGTAGCTCCAAAGCTTCTCTTTCACCCACAGAAATTGGTCCAATAAAAGAACAAGGAGTACTTGTGGGTGTGGCACCTTAGAGACTTAACAAAGTACTCCTCATTCTTTTTGCTGATACAGACTAACACAGCTACCACTCTGAATCCAATAAAAGACATTCCCTCCCCCACCTTGTCTCTCTAATACCCGGGGACCATTATGGCTATGACAACGCTGCATACGTTAAATGGAATGTAAGGCCTCACAAGCTCCACCAACTCAATTGGGTGTTGCCTAGATCCCTGATCATGATTTGCCTGTTGCCATGGCTCCGCCACCACTTTGCATATTTAAGTCTGCAAGCACCTTTGGAGGTAGGTAAGTATTAGAATAGCCTGAAAGATGGGGTGCAAAGGCCCAGCAATTAGGTGACTTACCCAGGATCACACACCAAGTCAGAGGCAGAGGCGGAAGTAAAACTCAAGTGCCCTAAATCTGTCCTTCAGATACGGGGCAAGACAACTTCTCATACTCCACAGTCCCTGGTGTTTTTGTCTACTGCGTATCCTTCCAGGGTGCGCCGGTATCCATTTTTCTCTGGGTATAAGAGCCTTCTCCTTTGCATCTCTTCCCATCTGGAACAGCATTCCAATGTCTCTACCTCCAGACGCCTCATGTCTGAGGCCTCATAGGGAAGCATCTCATCTCCATGCCTCTTAATTTCTCTCTCCCTCAGCTGTTGTGCTAATTCCTTAGAGAGCTTTGGGAACAGGCTGCATGTTGTAACACCACATTGCTCTTGCTGTACATGGGGGAAGCCTGTCAAAGAGTCTCAGAGCTCTTTACAAACCTGAAGATGGGATGGGGACTCCACAGGGCTCCCCTTGTGGAGTTTCCTCCTAATTCCTCCATTAGGAGAGGATGATTTGCCCCCCCCCACCCATGGACACGCTGTAGATTAAAGCAAGGGGTTGGCTCCCAAACCGTGTGGACACCACTTTGTCCTAGTAGTAAAGGACCATCCATGTAACCCTTCTGTGTGTTTTCACTGCCTCCTGCCCCCTTTTAAGAGAAACTCCCAGCAGAGAGGGGCTCCAACAAGTATGTTACCTTTGTGTGGATTCCCTGCCGGGGTTGAGGGAATGATGTATGTTCCTCCAACCTTCCCCTTCTGCCTTGGCCCAACCACCTTACTACACAAGAATCCCAGCTCCTGCAGAGAGCCCTAGAAGGGCTGTGGAGGTGGCTGTCCATCTCTCTTCTCCAGTGGAGTTGAGATCTGCATACAGTGTGTTTCCTGTAATGAGCTGGGGGAACAATCTGGCCCTAAATGACTCTGCTTCCCAAACCACCAGTGAGATCAGTAAATGGAACAGTAACTTCATTTGACAGATGGGGAAACAAGTTAGATGAGTGGCCCTGGGGGTGCTGTGAAACAGAGGGAGGAAGAGACAATAGCCTACGCACAAGACTGGGCTCTGCCAAGAGAGACGCTACACTGCGCAGTGTTCGCCAGCAGGAGAACCCAGGTGACAAACACAAATGGTTTGACTCATTCTCTTTAAGGTGATTCCGATGATGCAGCTCCCTCTAGTTCCAGTGTCCTTTCCTCTACCCCGCCTTCTGTGTCTCCTGCTGTGAAGGAAGCTTCTCCCACCCCACCTTCCTCGCCATCTGTCACGGGCAGCTTCTCTTCCTCCAGGTAAAGCACCTTCTGCCTCTTTTCTCTCCCTGTATTACCCAAAATACAGTAGAAATGAAATCTCTTTGTAAGGAACACTGCAGCCCTCCTTCCCCCACATGCAACTCCCATCTCCCCAGTCCTTGGTCATCCTTTTAAATTCTTTTGGCCTAGGCCCTGTGGAGATTAACCCTGCTTCACTTCAGAGGAATTAACTCTTGGACACTGGGAGGGATCAGGAACTGATGGGAGGGTCATTGGGGCTTCATGAGGGTAAGGTTGGATTTTGTTTGCTGCGTTTGGCTGGGAGGGATCAGGCTGTTTGGCAGAGTGCTTGCCTCCATACATTCATCTGCAGCTTTACCTCAGGTTCTGTTAGTGTCCTCAAACGGCAGTCTTGTCTTGGAGGTCTCCAGTTGGCCTGGAGACCTAATACAATACATGTCTTGGAGAATGTGTAGAAAGCAGGTATTTCTCCAGGCCTCCTGGTCTACTGCCTTTGGATTTTAGTAAAGCATTTGATACCATCAATCTTAATTCAAGGATAATCCATGTGATTGTAACTACCGGAGCAAGGGCCATCACAAAGGACAACAGGACATCCCTGAGACCCATGTTAGGGTCTGGCCTTATTAATGTCCTAGATGGAGACGATCCCTGTATTCGTACAGCACCTTGCAGTCGAGCCTGTTTCTGATTGGGTCCTTGAGGTGCTGCACAATACAAAGAAATAACAATGGTCTAGAAGGAGGGAGTAAGGAGCATGTTAATGAAATTTGCAGACGACAGTAAGTCTGGGAGGAGCTGTGAAGACCAGTCCAATAAATAAGAGGGACCAAGGGAGATTAGAAACGTGGGGAGATTAAACTTCGTTTGAAAAATGGCAGCTAACAAAACTAGGAGCCAAATAATCCAGAATGCTCTGGGGGGGAGAGGAAATTGGGTGGCAGTAAATGCAGAAGGACCTGGTGCACGTTAATGGAGACTAAATTAAATGAGTTTTGTAGCGCAATAGGGCAGCAAAAAGCCAATGTAATTTTGGGCTGGATACACAGATCTCATCCTGAGCTGGGATATAATAGACCCATTCAGTACAGCCGTGATGCAGCTGTGGCATCAGTCAGTTCTGCCTACTTCAGTACTAAAGATATGGAAAAAGTTGAGAGAAGAGCAACACAAATTTGAGTGATCAATAACTCAGAACCATAGGATTTTGGGATGCCATGGAAATTCCACAAGTCTGGAAGAGTGCTAATGTTGTCAGTATTCAAAGCGGGCAAACGGGATGATCCAGATAATTATAGTTGATTAGCCTGACATCAGTGCCAGGCAAAATAATGGAAAAGTTGATGTGTGATTCAATTGATAAAGAATTTGAAGACAGGAATGTAATTACTCCTAATCAATGTGTTTTTATGAAAAAAAGGTCTTGTCAGACAAACCTGATTTTCGTTCTTTGAGGGTTCAGGGCTGGTCGATACAAATAACTGCAAAGATTTGATATACTTGGGCTTTGGTAAGGCATCTGAGTTAGTACTACATGACATTCCGATTAACGAAATAGCATTATACAATATCAATAGAGCACATGTTAAAGGGATTGGGAACTGGCTGACAGATGTCAGTGGGAATCTTCATCAAATGAGGCTGTTTCTAGTGGTGTTCCCCAGGGATCGGTAGCAGGCCCAACACTATTCAGTATTTTCATCAGTGACTTGGAAGTAAATATAAAATCACAGCTGATAAAATTTGCAGATAGCACAAAGATTGGTGGAATAGCAGAGGTCAGGGCAGTGATACAGAGAAATTGGGATTGCTCCGTAAACTGGCCCCTCAAACAAAAAGTTATTTTAAAACAGCCAACTGCAAAGTTATACATGTAGGAACAAGGAAGAGAGGCCATAACTGTAGGGAGGACGGCATCCTGGAAAGCAGAGACCCGGAAAAATATCTAGGGGGTCATGGTGGACGAGCAACTTCACGTGAGCTCGTGTGATGCTGTGGCAAAAATGGCTAATGCCATTGGATGTATAAAGAGGCATAGTGAGTAGCAGCAGTGAGGTGATTTTGCCTCTGTATACGGCAATGGTGAGACCAGTGCTGGAATACTGCATGTCCATATTTTTAAAACGATTAACAAATTGAACCACAAAAATGATTTGACAGCTAATGAAAATGCTAAGGGCAGGTGTGGTGCTTCTGCTACTGATTATGGGGAGTCTCAGTGATTATGGGCAGAAGTTAGCCCTAAAAGCTTATTTTTGTGTGTGGGTTCTGCTGCTTATGCACAATGTTGTTAAGTGCATTAAAAGTTACCAACTAAACATCAATAAAAGTGTCAAAATGACACAGGAATACAAATCTCATTGAAAGTCCATGGGATTTATCATTTACCTCCCTTCACCGACAATGCTTGAGAGGGGAAGCAAGCAGTAGGACAAGTCCACCTCCTCATCCCAGCTGTTTGACTTGTAAGCTCTGAGCTGTAGCATGGCAAGTTAGGGAGGAGGCTGCCAGGAGATGGACAGGCAGAAAAGCAGGGAGAAGGAGAAGCATCTGTTGATGGCTTGCTCAGGTTTGGGGTTCAGTGTGAGTTATGGGAAGGTAATAGGGAGGGGTTGTAGGCGTGTGGCTTGAATATGACTTCATATGCAAGAGGTGTTTTCCCCAGCACTGGGATCATTTCAGTGCAATAGCCTATCTGTGCCTCCCCAGGTAGAATGAGATTAACTTGAGTGCAGGGCTCTCTGCTTCATAAGCTTGTCTCTCCCGTTTCATTTTTCCAGGCGCACATTAACTATGGAGGTGTCTCTTTAGAAGGCCATGTTTGTGTTGCTTTCCGTTTCTTCGCTCACCAGTGGAGACAGTGGGCGTTTCCTCTGGTGGCAGGCAGTTGGTGAAGGACCAGTCTGGACCAGAGGAGATGGCACCAATATTTTCATAAGGGGGAGGCCTTGTTAGGCATTTTGAGCTGTATTCAGGCCCAGCATGCAGAGGAGCTGGTCCCCTCGGCTCCCATTGACTCCAGTGGAATTTTTCAGGGCTTGGCATTTCTGAAAGTTAGGCCAGTGTCATTCACTATCTAAATCCCCACTTGGCTTCCGTTGTGCTTCCAAACTTGAAAGTTTTGGCCTTGGTCTCTGTGTTCCCCAGCCCCATCCTCCTCTGCCAGGAAAAGATGGTAAGAGCCTTGTGCTGAGGCACCATCTCTTGTCTCAGCCACAGCTCCTATGGCTATCAGCACAGATGAAGTGAGCTCTCACACCAGCTGTGGGGAAGGAAGTGGAGGAGGTCATCTGCAGGGCTCCCTCCATTCCAGACCTGAATTCTGAGTCACCTCACTTTAGTGCTTTCTCTCTAGAACCTGCTTTAGGCCTGGTCCCAGGAGAGATGGCAGAGAGCTCTCTCCAGGACTCCTGCCTCCTCACAGCACCCCCTCCCTCCCCCAGTGCTGGGGCCATCGCCTGTATTCCCAGATGCTCCTCTCCCTTTCCTCCTCCCAAGCAGCTTCCAAAGAGGCCCCCTCTTCCGCAGTCCTTCTCTGTCTCACCACCAAAGTCTCCCTGTGTGACTAGTGCCTGAGGCCCTGCCCCTCATTCCCCTTCCTCATTGGAAGCCTTCTGTCTGCTATGCAAGGAGTGTTTCTCTCACCTCTGGTATGACCCAGCCTCTGGGTCCACAAAGGAGCAGAATGCAGGTTACTCATGTGAAAGTGGGTCCCCTAAGACAAGGCCACCCTGGTCCACTCTGTTAATGCTGCACCTGCAATGTGCTACTCCAGCTATAACTGCACCTTGCCCTAAACATTGCTGGGGGATGAGCCTAGGGAGCTGGATCCTGGCAAGTTACTATGGTCCCCTTGAGTCTCATGCCGAATTAGACTGAGACTTCTAGCTTTAGGATACTCCTTGGCAAGGAGAAGATAGTAGTGCTTGTCTGTCCGAGTTACTGCGCCAGGGTGTGAACCTACCTTCACCCTGGGACTCTCAGTACGTTGTAGCCATATCCACATGGGAGGTTACTGCGTGGCAGGCTGATGCACTGTACACTCTCACCCTGGCTTGCTGTGCAGTCACTTTCTTTGGATAAACCAGCTGAGGGCCTATGCAGTGAGAGCAGTCAGGCACTGCTGCAGGGCTAGTCTGACTCTCCATAGAGGATCCTGAACTAGAAGCGACCACCAGGGAGTTTAAAGAGAAGTCGTGTCTTTAATCTGCTGCTACATGCATCTGATAGGGAGCCTGGTATCTTGGCTGGATCCCTGAGCCCAATATCTCTTGGGCCCTTTGGTGGTTTGTACTTTCCTCTCCTGAGTGAACCAGAAAGGACTTTGTGCTGAATCTCCTTCCCTTCCCCTCCACACACTCCCTCCCCCCAAGGTGGAAGTTGGAAGTACTGTACTCTGAAAGGAGCTGTATCAGCATCATCTGACAGCTGATGCCAGCCTCCTGGGTTGGTGGTAAGAGTCCACCTGGTGACAATGGTCATCCTGGGAACAGACTTGGTGTCCATGTTTTGTGTCTGCAGACAGTCTGACTAACCTTTCTGTCCCTCAGATACCTCAGCGAGGGCTGCCACCTACTTCATGCGGAGGCTCAGAAAATCCTGTTGCTCCATGAACGTCCTCTTTGGCCGTCTTTTCACACTGAATCTGTTCCTGCTTCTGGCTGGCCTCTGCCTTAGCCAGCCTGCTCAACCCCCCTTACAGCCTGTTCCAGGAGATCCATGGGCTGAGTGGGGAGACGCCTCTGTAGCTAGGTCTGCAGAGCAGCCATCTAGGCCTACATTTTCACCAAGCACTATCGGCTGGATCTGTCTGCTTTAGGGTCTGATGAGTTTTCACAGAGTGCCCCAGCCTTAGGGCCATATTCCAAGGTGTCACCTCAGTGGGGAGTACTCCTTCCTTCCTCTCCCCAACCAGCCCCACTGCTCCTGCCACCTCAGCCTGTGAGTTTCCTGCTCCCTCCCTGGGCCATTTTCAGCACTAGGGAGCCAAGCCACAAACTTTCTTCCACTGCCAACTGGGTTTATGTGACTTTGCTCCCCGCGAGACCCTCCTCCCAGGTAGCCCCTGGGGCTGAGGAAATGGGTGGAGTGACTTGGGTAGCATAGGCTAAGCAGATTTAGCTGACAGATTTTGGCAGCCATTGGCTGGGAAGCCTAAAGGCGCAAAGTGTCTGAAAGGGGGCACGATTGGTGTCAAATCTCTTGCTCCTGATATGTTCTTCACTGCTTGCCTGATGTCAGTAGAAGGGCACATGTGTCCACTCTGGAGAGCCAAGCCACAGAACAACCATCCACTGGTGAAAAAGTTGAGACAGTTTTCTCCAGAGGATCAGTGCATTCTGCATAGCCTTTCCTGTGATCACTTGATATGGCCACCACAGTAGACCATGTTTTATTCATTTGCTCCACCCACTGGCTATTTCTCAACCAATTAACAGACTTATCTTTCATAACTAAGCCCCCCTGTGTGCCTAAAATACCAAGCTGGAGTGAGTTTTGCACCATGGCAGGCAAGGTCTGACTTTGGTAGCCCCCAAGGGAAAGCGATTGTCAAGCTCAGGATTGTGTTGGGGTAGTGAACTACCAGGACAGGCAATTCTTTTTCCATGGGTTGGACTTTGTGAGCTACACAGCAGATGTGACTCTAGCCAGACTGATTTACAGTGCAGTCACCCAAAAAAGTAACTGGCTGTTCTTTCTGAAGAACGATCTCATAGTTATTTTCAGGATTGCAATTAAAACAAAGGAAAAGGAATTCATTAGAAGTTGCCTGATTAAATGTAATTAGTAACAATGATCCCTGGCTCATAAGCCACGTAACGGCGCTTCCTTGACAATTGTCCTTCATGAGAAGATCTTAACCTCCTTGATCTACCCTTTGATAGTTGTTTCTGGGTGCTTACCATTCTCAGGTGCCCATTGTGAGAGACGTCCAAGGGGTCTGACTTGTCGAAGAAGCTGAGCATGTGTCCCCTGAAAATCTGTCCACTTTAAGGAATCTCAGATTGGGTAGCCAGCATCCCTAGTCACTTGTGAAAATGTTGAGCCCTTGATTGTCTTTTTGATGGAAATCCAGTCAATCAGCATATGAAAATGATTCTTTCCTCCCATCTTTTAGCCAGACCCTTGGTGCTGAGCTGATGGGACTGCAGGTGGATTACTGGATTGCAGCTCAGCCCATGGAGAAGAAGAGAGACCCAGAGAAGAAGGACCCTTCCACTGCCAAAAACACACTCAAATGCACTTTCCGGTCTCTCCAGGTCAGCAGGTTACCCACGAGTGGGGAGACCACCAGCTCTCCAACGATGTCAATGACAGTTGTGACAAAGGAAAAGAACAAAAAGGGTAAGGGGGGGGAGGGGATTCAGTTTGCTGCTCTATCGGGTATTGCTGACATGTGAAAGGTGGACAGTTGTACTTGTCCTGGCTTTCCAGATCTGCCCAGGTTCACTGTATGATGTCTTAACAGTAGAACGTGCTCCCCAGCCCTGAGATGCCATGGTTAGGCCTGCTGGCTTGTGGCCCTAGAGGTGACCTTATTTTTGTGTTATGGGGAGTGACTCCCCGTGTTGCTGTGTTTGGTGCCAGCAAATCACACCATGTTGGGTAGGTCTCATGATCTGCCTTTGCCCCTGTGAAATAAAAGCTGGTTGCTGTACCATGAGGTAAACCAAGGCCACTGAATAATTGAACACACAACAAATCATGAGCCACGCAATCTCGCGGTTGGACTTTGGCTGGGTTTTTGGGGTGGGGTATTTTGGTTTTTCCTTATCAACCCCAAGCATTCATTAAAACAATATCTTGCCCTTTCTGCTGCAGTGCCATTTCTTAAAGAACTCTATGCACTGTTGCTCCATTAGCTTTAGACTTGCAGAAAACCTTTTCCAGGCATGGTGTCCAAATTTTGCCATAACGGATCTGTCTGTGGTCTAAAGATGGCTAATACTTGACATTTAAGATGAAGATATCCCTCATGCACCTAGGCAGCTATACAGTTGAGTATTGCTGGGCATCAGTTGAAGGCCTGAAGCACAAGATTGAATTGCTCTGTTCATTATTGCAGGTACAGATGTATTAATGGTCATACAACTATCCAGCCCTTGTGTTGGACTCAGTATCATCCTGTACCCTTGTTAGACGATTTCACAGCAGTGATTAACAGAGACTGTACCCTTACAGCTGGTTTACACAAGAAATCTATTGTGAAACAGGACCCGGTGTGAATTTAAAGCGATGGATTAATTGGAAGTGGATTAAGTTAAAGGCACTCTTGGTGTACTATATGAGCATCCACCCAAGGAGCTAGTGCGGAATAGTCATTCAGGGCTGTTTTCTCATGTAGAGGGATTCCTACATGAGAAAATCCGTTTGTTGGGCGAAAGGGTTGGAGCGAAGGAGGATGAGGAGGTGGTGGTCATAGGGCAAGGTATGGTTAGTGGAGGGAGGGTGAGAATGGGAAAGTGTGAGAAGAATGTGGAGAAGAGGAGAGTGGCGCCAGTTAAGAGGATACAGCAGTTGTGCTGCTAGTATTCAAGTGAGAGTATGTCACAGCTCCCCCTCCCCTCCACCTCCCCCCATTGAGGGTGTTCTCATACCTACAGGCTTCAGTCCAATCTTCTCTGTTAAGGACCTGCTTGCTGGAAACCCACCACCAAAATGTGCTGCCTCTGGCGTGGGAGGAGCAGCACAGAGAACTTGCTACAGTTCTTGGGTCTTCTGATCCTCTCTTCCTTTTTTCCTTTGCAACTCCCCTGTCTCCCAGTACGATGCTACCGGCCAGCCCATGTTCCTTCCAGCTGTTAGAAGGCCTCTGCCTACCTCCCCCCATTTCCCAGCTCAACGCAGAACATACCTATCCCCCACTCAGACAAGGACCAGGCAACCAGGACAGTCCATGGAGGTGCCAGGTCTCCCAGTTCTCTCATTCTCAGAGCAGAGAGCTCTGACAGCCATCTGAGTGCTGAAGCCCTGGTGACATGGGCTCTTCCATCGCTTCCCCTTGGACAAGGAGGGACCATAGCATGACTGTGCCTGTGAGAATGAGTCTGAGGAGGAAAGCAATATGCTCATTCCCAGCAGGGTGAGTCAGAACAGCCTCAGTGCAACCTTCCACAAAACGTGGGTCAGCCCTAGAGAATCCACTAGCAAATGTGAGAGGTTCACTGCTCTCCTGGGAGAGCAACCAGGAGTGGGTCCATTTCTGAACAAGCGCTGTGTTCCGAGTGTCCATTCACAAATGGAAGCCAGGGACAGCATGGGCTGGCTGGACTCATGGCACTGAGGACTGACCTCCCAGACTCGTCCCCCCATGCTGAGGATGGCACACTATCAGATCAGACATCACCACCTTGGTAGACTCTAAACAGCAAGGGGAGACAAGCAGGGTAGTGATGGAGGCCAGCCAACCCCTCCACTGGAAGGAAACCTGCCCGTGTGAGGGTACAGAGCCCCATGGCAGACTGGCTCAGCAGCAGAGATGGACCGACCCAAACAAAGAGTAGATCAAGGGGTGCTCAGCTGGGTGGTGTACCTCAGGGGAGTAGCAGTGGGAGAACTCTGGGTAGGCACCATCTCTTCCCTGAAGAAACGTGGTTCCAAGACTCCAAAGCATGCAGCTCTTCCCACCCCAGCCTGCAGAGAGCTGGGTCCTGTTTCAAACAACAAAGAGACTCATCCTCTTCCATCTCTTCACTGGCCCCTCAGGAGACAGGACAGAAATCAAATCCAGCCAAAAGTCAGAAGGAAGCGCACATCCCTTCTTCCTTCCCAGGTGGGTCCCTGTGCACTGTTGACTTGCCCTGGGGAGGAAGATCAGTCAAAACATGAGGAATCTGATGTGTGCACTCCTTCCCTCCATCCCTGAGCATTTACCCCTATGCCTCAGAGGGCAGTTGCAGCCCTGGGACTCCAGGCGGAGAGGAGGAGGCACAACCTGTGTCTGAGATAATTTCCCCCACCACTCCCCAAAGGGCATGGCGTGCCGCTGAATGTGGCTGCAGAAAAGATGATTCAGGCTGAAGCATCCCCATATGGGGCACTGTTGAGTAAACCACTCGCCATACCTCACAGATCATTGTGGTGATTCACTTCGGACATGACTGTGGTAGAGGAAGGGGTCTCTTTCTCCTAGGGCTTGAAAGTAGAGGATGCCCTCGGACTGTTTCATTGGCACCCCAGGCTTCATGGGCCTCTATCTTTCACTCCAGGACAATCTGTTATGGCACAGGAACAGGCACCAAGAGGATTGGCCTCCAAATGTCATCAACAGTCTCTGATCACTCAATGTCACTGCCACATCTTTATCTGCAGACATATCAGCAGGCACCACCAGACAGCCCAACAAGGGCAATGGCAGCTCATCTGTTTTCCGGCACAGCCTGGGGCTACATATGTGGTCTGGAGACTCTGGCTCAGCAACTTCTGGGTTTAGCAGTGACCCACTGATCCCTAAAATAAATTGTGAATGCAGTTATGCACTGCAGGGGAAAAGATGTCCCACAACCTTTTCTCCAGCTCCAAAAAGAATTTAGACAATGCACATAATTGACCATGGATCCCCCCTTCACCAATCCCCCAGAAGGGACTCGGATTGACTGGAGGAAACCACACTTTCAGCAGAGGATGAAAAGTATGACAGGACATCAACGCCTCCTTGCCCTCTTCCAGGCAACACCAACGTTGCCCAAGGAGGAACAGAGACAAGCAATTGGTGGCAGGCCCGCCATCTTCCACACCAGGAGAGAACACGCCTTACGAGACGAGTGGGTACTGAAACCTGTCCTTACACAACACTCCCTGGAACTGACACCAGCATAACCTCAAGATCCATTCTGGGTATGTCTACACTATGGGATTATTCCGATTTTACAGAAACCAGTATTTGGAAATAGATTGTATAAAGTCGAGTGCACGCAGCCACATTAATTCGGCTGTGTGCGTCCATGTACCGAGGCTAGCGTCAATTTCCGGAGCGTTGCACTGTGAGTAGCTATCTCATAGTTCCTGCAGTCTCCCCCACCAACTGGAATTCTGGGTTGAGATCCCAATGCATGATGGGGCAAAAACAGTGTCACGGGTGATTCTGGGTAAATGTTGTCAGTCAATCCTCCCTCCGTGAAAGCAATGGCAGACAATCATCTCGCGCCCTTTTCCCTGGATTGCCATTTTTTTAAGCCTTTTTTCACTGTCACCATATGTCTACTGGATGTGGCTAACAGACATGGTACTGCAGCACTACACAGCAGCATCGCCTTGCCTTTTGCAAGTTAGCAAAGATGGTTACTTGCCCTACTGTACTGTCTGCTGCTTTGCAAGTTGACAATGACGGTCTGGTGCTGTCATGGGTGCTCCTGGCCGGCCTCAGTGAGGTCGGTCGGGGGGCACATGGACAAAAATGGGAATGACTCCCAAGGTCATTCTCTTCTTTAAGTTTTGTCTAATGGAGAGTCAGTCCTGCCTAGAATATCAGGCAAACCTACAAAAGAACCAGAGAGGCAAACGGTTGCTCTGGGTCAGAGCCCCAGACATCCTGCAGAAATGATGAGCTGCATGCCATTCTAGGGGGTGCCCCTGCAACAACGCCACCCGTTGCTTCCCTCCTCCCACACCCCTCCTGGGCTACTGTGGCAGTTATCCTCTCATTTGTGTGATGAAGTAATAAAGAATGCATGAATAAGAAACACTGACTTTATTGCCTCTGCAAACAGAGATCAAAGGGGGGAGAGGAGGGCAGCCTCCAGCTGCTATGATATTCCAGGCAGGAGTGAATCTCCATCAGACAAAGCTTAAAGAAGAGAATGACCTGAGAGTCATTCCCATTTTTGCCCAGGCGCCCCCGGCCGACCTCACTGAGGCCAACCAGGAGCACTCACGGGATGATGATGACGAATACCAGTCATATTGCACCGTCTGTCATCGGGAAGGGAAGGGGATGCTGCTGTGTAGCGCTGCAGCACCGCGTCTGCCAGCAGCATCCAGTAGACATACGGTGACACTGAAAAAAGGCGAGAGGATTTTTTTCCCTTTGCTTTCACGAGGGGGGGACCACATATACCTTGAACAACCCGTGACAATGTTTTTGACCCTTCAGGTTTTGGGAGCTCAGCCAAGAATTCAAATGGTTTTTGGAGAGTGCGGGAACTGTGGGATAGCTACAGTCGTCAGTCGTCTCTCCCTCCGGGAGCATCCATTTCATTCTTTGGCTTTCTGGTATGCTTGTCTCAGCTCCTTAAGTTTCAGCACTGTGAGTCCCTGTTGTGGCCTCTGTCCATCATAGCCTTGGAGATTTTTTTCAAATGTTTTGGCATTTCGTCTATTGGAACGGAGTTCTGATAGAACAGATTCATCTCCCCATACAGAGATCAGATTCAGTATCTCCCTTACGGTCCATGCTGGAGCTCTTTTTTGATTCTGGGACTGCATGGTCATCTGTGCTGATCAGCGCTCCACGCTGGGCAAACAGGAAATGAAATTCAAAAGTTCGCGGGGCTTTTCCTGTCTACTTGGCCAGTGCATCCGAGTTCAGATTGCTGTCCAGAGCAGTCACAATGGTGCACTGTGGGATAGCTCCTGGAGGCCAATACCGTCGAATTGCGGCCACACTAACCCTAATTCGAAATGGCAATACCGATTTCAGCACTACTCCCCTCGTTGGGGAGGAGTACAGATATCAATATTAAGAGCCCTTTATATCGAAGTAAAGGGCTTCGTTGTGTGAACAGGTGCAGGGTTAATTCGGTTTAACGCTGCTAAATTAGAGATAAACTCATAGTGTAGACCAGGCCTCTGTCTCTGACGTACAGGGACAGCAGACCCTTTCTCCGAAGAGTTCTCAGGGACAATATCCCATCTTAATCATCCACAAGCAATCAGTGGGTCTGTGGGCAGTACTGGGCCAGAAATACTCTCATAGCATAAAAAGCACACACTGTTCCATGTGGTGACGTAGCATGCCATAGCAGCAGGAATGCTGCCTAGGAAATTCAGGGACCAAAGCACCTGCCAGAGATTCCTGTGCTGCATTTGTGATAGAGCGATGCTCTCCTTTGCGTCCAGTCTTCACAAAATATGGAGATCCTTGTGGGACAGCTCCAGGCCAGGTGGCATGCATTTGTTTCCCTGTGTAGATGACATTCTCATTAAGGCCAGAACGAAGAGGGAATTGGAAGAGGCCACAGAGGCAGTGATAAAGATCCTGCCAGCTCAATTGGGAGAGTTATTTAGGTACAAGTAGAGATGTGATTCAGAAAGGTGGGAGGAGACCTGGTCATTCATACAGACCCCAAAAGACTGGCCAGTGAACAGTCTCCCCAGACTGTTAGGTTGATAGTCAGCTGCTTAGAGATCTTTCATATGTGTGAGAGACTTAGATTCAGGATGGATCACTAGGACCCATCACACTCAAACATGAGCAAGAAATGGTCTCCCTCAAAAGCTAGGAGGGGACCAGGCTGATGGAAATGCCACACAAAATAAACCCACTCTGCTGACGGGGGGTGGATGGGGGAACCCCTACCCCAGATAGCCATCAAGGCCAATTGCAGCCTGGCAGGCTTGGGGCCAGGAGTTTCCATTCACAAGTTGAAGCCAGGAACATCGACTAGCTGAGGATTGACCTCGTAGGTGTGTCCCCCATGCTGAGGATCGCATATGATCATCCACCAAGGGGATATTGACCTTGGATAAACAGCAAGAGAAGACCAGCAACACACTAGAGGCCAGGCGACTGCTCAGTTGGTCTGAAAAGCACCTGTGCATACGCAGGGCACTAAGCACCGAAGCGAGGGGCTCAGCAGGAGAGATGGAGCAAAAGGGTAAATGGAGAATGAGAGATGTTCAGCTTGCATGTAGTGTGCCCCATGGAAGCACCAAGGAGAGCTGTTCACCCTGCAGCAAATAACTAGACAAGGAGATCTTATTTCAGGAGCCCTGATGTGAGTGTGCTGCAATGGTCCTCTGCCAAGAGTGCTACTGCGGATCAGAGTCTAGAGGAATCAGGGACTCCGATTGTGCCAGGGAGGATGTGGATGTTGGAAATAACGGGAACAAGAACATGGCCCAGTGAAACTACTGACTCAGCTGAGGATTGATCACACATCTCCATCCTTCCAAGCTAAACCATACAGCAAAGATCAATGTGTAAGGGATACTGACAAAAGGCTATTGGTGCCTATTAAAAGGCTGTCAGCCTCAAGAATGCAGACAGCCATGGCAGTATGCTCCCATACATACGGATCTACTTCAGCTACCAGTGTAAGGGGGGAAGAAGGGCTCAGTGTTTATCACTAGGATCCTCTCAGCTCTCTGATAGAGTGCAGGCTGCAGAGATGAGCTCTGACCCAGATTAATCAGACCTGCAGGTTTCAAAGAGCTGCCATCATCCTTGGGAAGCCTCCAGTTCACATGTGCCCCACCTAAAGTTTAAACTCCATTCTCCAAGTATGACCAGAACCACCTTTCCAACCTAGGAGCTCAGTCTTTCCCCTGTTCCCTGTAAGGCTGTAAACATAGGAATATTTCAAAAAGGAGGAGGATTGGTGGGGAGCCTAACAATGTTTGAAGTTTAGGTGTTGGAGGGGTGTGTGTGGGGGGGAATACTGGAAAGCCAGGAAATTACACTTTCTGGGAAACCTGTTACCAGTGAGAGGCACTTCTAGAATTCCTTTTCCTTCAGGAGTCTTCTACAACAGCTCCCCACTGGCCCCATGCATGGACCTGAAATTTTTTTCCAAGAGTTGGAGATGTCCCTCACCAAAGGCTCTTACGTAAATTAAGCTATCATGGGATAAAACTGGATTGAGAACTGGTTAAAAGACTGGGAACAAAGGGTAGGAATTAATGGTAAATTCTCAGAATGGAGAGGGGTAACTAGTGGTGTTCCCCAAGGGTCAGTCCTGGGACCAATCCTATTCAACTTATTCTGGAGAAAGGGGTAAAAAGTGAGGTGGCGGAGTTTGCAGATGATACTAAACTGCTCAGGATAGTTAAGACCAAAGCAGACTGTGAAGAACTTCAAAAAGATCTCACAAAACTAAGTGATTGGGCAACAAAATGGCAAATGAAATTTAATGTGGATAAATGTAAAGTAATGCACATTGGAAAAAATAACCCCAACTATACATACAACATGATGGGGGCTAATTTAGCTACAACAAGTGAAGAAAAAGATCTTGGAGTCATCATGGATAGTTCTCTGAATATGTCCACACAGTGTGCAGAGGCGGTCAAAAAAGCAAACAGGATGTTAGGAATCATTAAAAATGGGATAGAGAAGAAGACTGAGAATATATTATTGCCCTTATATAAATCCATGGTACGCCCACATCTCGAATAGTGCGTACAAATGTGGTCTCCTCATCTCAAAAAAGATATACTGGTATTAGAAAAGGTTCAGAAAAGGGCAACTAAAATGATTAGGGGTTTGGAATGAGTCCCATATGAGGCGAGATTAAAGAGGCTAGGACTCTTCAGCTTGGAAAAGAGGAGACTAAGGGGGGATATAATAGAGGTATATAAAATCATGAGTGATGTGGAGAAAGTGGATAAGGAAAAGTTATTTACTTATTCCCATAATACAAGGACTAGGGACCACCAAATGAAATTAATAGGCAGCAGGTTTAAAACAAATACAAGGAAGTTCTTCTTCACGCAGCGCACAATCAACTTGTGGGACTCCTTACCTGAGGAAATTTGTGAAGGCTAGGACTATAACAGCGTTTAAAAGAGAACTGGATAAATTCATAGTGGTTAAGTCCATTAATGGCTATTAGCCAGGATGGGTAAGGAATGGTGTCCCTAGCTTCTGTTTGTCAGAGGGTGGAGATGGATGGCAGGAGAGAGATCACTTGATCATTACCTGTTAGGTCTACTCCCTCTGGGGCACCTGGCATTGGCCACTATCGGTAGACAGGATACTGGGCTAGATGGACCTTTGGTCTGACCTGGTACAGCTGTTCTTATGTTATAGCAACTGCAATATTGCAATGGACTGTGAACACGTCAAATCTCCAGCGCTTAGTCAAATTGGTTTGGTTTGAAAATGCACTGTGTTGTAGCAAATGGCTTTGGCTATTCAATAGCTGGTAACTTTTTCTCTTGAGGGGATCTACTCTTGCAATGAACTCTGCATGGGTGCCCCATTGCAGTGTTGGGTCAGAGTTAATGCTGAGCAGATGCCACATCACTCAGGCTGGGGTGTCAGTGGTGCGGGAATTGCCATCCTCCAGTTCAGACATGAACTGCAAGGCCTGTCCAAGTTTTCGGAGCCTTTTGACATGGTATATTCTGTCTGGGGACTTGAGGCTGTGCACCTAATAAGCTCCTATATGGAATTTGCCCAGGCTGGATTCAAGGGTGTTCATCCCCAGTTTGGAGCGGAGCCACCCTCTCCCTTTCAGATTGTTAATTCAGATGGATCCTTAGACCTTTTTCAGAAGGGCTTCCTAACCTTTCCCCTCCCTGGCCAGTTACTTTATTTGCAGGAGCTCCCTTATCTCAGCTGTCCCTTTGAGCAGCTGTTGACCTGGTGTTTGTGTAGTGAATATGCACTAGTTGCCACATTCAACTGTAAGTGAGGATAACATCTGGGGCTTTCTGCTCTAGAAACTTTTTGCAATAAGCAAGAATCTCCATGGGAGCATAGTAGATTTTATATCATTAGAGCCAACCACCGAAGCTCGCAGTGCACAAGGGTGGAGTTTTATCTTAACAGACTGGATATTTCCCCAGCAGGGGAATTGCCCCAGGGGGATGAAGGGGAGGCTTATAGCAATGAAGACTTTCAGAGGCAATATGAATTGCTTTGGGGCTCTAATAATGCCCAATTAATAGGACCCAGTTTGTAAGGTGGCAATGCTTGGTAAGTAATCCTGTGAACTGGAAATGTTAATAAGCATGCAGGGGGAGTACCTGGCCAGTCAAACTCCTGGCAAAGAGGAAAGTTCAGGCTTCAGTGTATTTTTACCTAATTGTTTCAGGATAACTTCTTGTGGCTGGTAGAGATTAAGCATGTTTGGTTTGGTTTTCTTCTAGTGATGTTTTTGCCCAAGAAAACAAAAGACAAGGAGATTGAGTCTAAGAGTCAATGCATTGAAGGAATTAGTAGATTGATTTGCACAGCAAAACATCAGCAGAATATGCTGCGGGGTAAGTGCTGAATTATTGCATCATTTCTGATAGTAAAGGGGAGCATTTTATTGCTAATTATGGCTCTTGTGCCTGTAAGCCAGCCATCTCAGTGCTTGACCAGGACATGCTGGTCTGTGACACAAAGCAGACTTGAACCTGGTGGATCTGTCTACAGGAGGATTCTGCCATCATGGGGAAATCCACAGATGGCATAGAGCCAGCCAGCCACTAAACCTTAGGTTCTCAATTTGGGAGTTACAAACAGGTCTCGGGGGCACAACAACCCTCTTTTTCCTTTGTAGCTAGATGGGAGAGGAGTCCCAGAAGTTTTATGTTGTAACATGGTTTTCAGTGTTGGGAAAAGGTTGAGAACCACTGTTCTAAACTCTTCTGGGTTATAGGTGTTGATTCTGGAACAAACCAGTGATCCATCTTGTTTGCTCTGGTTGTGGCCTCTACCTGATGCTTGAGAGGAAGAGGAGGATTTCTCCATAATGCATGCAGCCAGTCGACAATTTCCCACTGTTGAGGGTGGGCAGGGAGATGACTGGTATCTTTCCCAATCCAGCTGCTGAGCCATTTTCATTTGATCTTTAGGGCAGCAGAAGAATTGACTGGGCCTTCTTCCTAATCTTTCTACTATCTAGCTGTCAGTGCAGCATCTGTTTCCTGTACTGACTGAGGAAGGATGATGGGATGGCATAGAATTCTGGCATAGGGATTCTCCAGTGTGACTGTCTTGCTGGGTGCTTTTTGACCTGCTTCCTTGTTCTATTCTTCCCCTGCAGTCCTAATTGATGGCGTAGAGTGGAACGATGTGAAGTTCTTTCAGCTGGCAGCACAGTGGTCCTCCCATGTCAAGCACTTTCCCATCTGCATATTCGGACACTCCAAACCTAACTTCTAACCGCTTTCAGCAGGGCGGCTTTCTGCCTGTATGGAGACTGCACACCCGGAGGCAGGAATCTGAGTGCCAACTCTGACTCAAGTCTGCTTGCTCTCTCCTGCAGATTACTTACAGATGCATCTGGATTACTTCTGAATTACTTTTTTCTATTAATTCTTAAGTTTACTACAAGGGAAGGAAACCCCTTGAACAAAGCAAAAAACAGTCTTAAGTAGAAATGTGCCGATAACATGGAAATTACTGGGAGAACCTCCAGAACTGGGGTGACCTACCGAAGAACTTAAGAGCAGATAGCTGGATAACTGCACTGCTTATTAACCTGAAACCTCCTGGGTGTGTTTGCGGCTGGGTGTTCTGGATTGGGCTTGAATGGTTTTTGAGGGGCGAGTGGGAGGTAGTGGGAGAATTGTGTTTTTAAATGTTTAACTCTTCCGCACCCCACCACCACCCTGACTTCACATGAAGAAAGTAGAGCCTGGTTCATCACCAGATAGTTCAGGTACCAAGAATGTGAAATGCATTGCACTGTCTGCCAAAAACCAAGCTAATAACTGAGGGAAACCCCAGGATTCTCCACAGGTGAAGAAATGCCAGAGGGTCATTGTTTTAAGGCCAGCTACTGAAATGAGCAGGCATGTTCACTCTCGTGCCTGATTCAGGTTGGGCGGAGACTGAAATACAAAGTATGAAATGTCTGTCTGAGGAATCCCACTGCTCCAATAACCCAACCGAGCCAGTCACAACACCCCTGGAGCTGGATTTGAAGGACACCAGTTCAGTGGGGTTGTTGCTATTTAGATTTTCATACAGATTATGTACATCAATAAAACCTTGCCCGGCCTCTCAAGAGAATGGATTTTTACAGGTGCAGATTTTTTTTAATGCTTTTAAAAAAGATTAAGTTGCTAAAAAAAAAGATAACAGGAAAGATGAGCTGCTGTCTAATGAGTCAGGCATTAGTGTACTGGCTAGTTCCTGTGCCCCTTGGGCCCTTACACATGAGCTGCTGCATTTTACACCCGCACAGCAAAAGCACACATGCATGTGAAAGCACATACAATACCAGCTCACAGCAAATGTGCCACCTGCATACGTACATCTTCTAGGCAGTGTGTACAAGGTTCCCCCCTCACACTCCAGATGGGAATCTCTTGTTTGGGGGCCCCCTCCAGCCATGCGAGGAGCTGCTGCTGCTGTTTCCGAGGCAGGAGGCCAGGTAGCAAAGTCAGCTCTGACAGCAGAGACAGAGAACTTCGGCTTGTCTGGACTGCGCTGGAATGCCTCATGCATGGATTGTGTCATCTGAGGGGTCTCTCAACTATTCTAGTTCTTTGACTCCAGCACAATGCACCGTTAGCCAGCTGGGCCACGTGCCGGCTTAGGATCCATCCTCCAAGGGGCCGAGGGGCCTGCCACAGAAAATGAGGGTGGAGGAGTCACTCGGTGCCCCTGTCCTTCCTGAAGCTAGCAGAACCCGCCATTCAGGGATTAAGGATTTACTGTGCAAAACCAGCCAGTGCCTGTGTGAAATGCACTGGCCACTATAGCCCTGCCCCTGAGCACTACTGCAGCTTATGAGTGGGAAGCTGTAAGCTATGTATGTTCTCCCTTCCCCCTCACCTAAAATATCACTGTGCCAGCCCATTCCCAGGGTATACTAAAGCAGCCTGAAGGTTGCTCTGATTTACAATGTCAGTAGCCCTACAGGGCTGCGTCAGCAGCAGGGGATCTCTGGAGCCAAAGGAGGCTCAGCTACAGCTTTCCCCATGTCTCCCACTCACATTGGTAGCTGGGTGTGTGGATGGTGTAGGAGCTACTACAGCAACTCACCTTGCTGGGAATCCTGCCCTGGCTTTAGGACGGAGCTTTGCTCTGCTGAAGGGTCATCAAGGTGCTCTAACTGGAGGAACAAGGCTCTGATCCGTCTCACCACAGGCTTAACCTGGTTTAGCTCCCTGGAGTTGAGTGAAGCCCTCCTGTACCGGGCATGCTGCACACTACTCTTCTGGCAGCTGCACGTGGACTGAAATTGCCAGGGGTGGAGCCTTTGCTTTGCCCAGAAATCCTCCCCCATCAACCCTGCAAGGAATCACACTACAGCAAAGCCTGACAGCTTTAGTTATCTGTAACCCTGCTCTACTCCTCCAGGGGGTCCTAGGGCTGTATCTGTGGGGCTCCCCTGGCAATACAATTCCAGGGAGGAGCCTCCATGCAGATGTTCCAAACCCAGTGGCTGAGGAGCTAGAGCTTGTTTGCTTTGCAGAGGAGCCAGCACTCCACCCTTGAAATGAGCAGGGTGCAGCTGCATAAGGGGAGCCTCCTGGGGGTTCCAGTCTCATGGGCAGGCGTTTGCACTGCTCAGGCCCATTTTCAGAGACCCCCAGAGTGGCTCCTTCTCCCGCCCTCTCAAAGGGACAGCAATACGTTAAGCATTTTTCAGAGTCCAAATGTTCTGGGATAGTGACTGACTGAACGAAGATTTGCAAATGGCTGTGGAGCCTGTTCCACCTTGTGTGTAGGTCACACCCTGGGTAGGCGTGTCCTGCAGGAAGGGTTTCATTGACTTGGGCAGGACTTCAGTGGGCACTGGGTGTGTGTTCAGCTAACGGCCCTGCTGAAGGAGTGAGGGTGACTGGCCCTAAATGAGAACTGTGCCTCCCTCCTCCCCTTCACAGTAAAGACGAGTATCTGCAGAGCAAACAGTACATGCACCTTCCCCTCACTGCTCAGTCTACTGGTTTAGATGCGTGTTTAATAAGAAAGAAACTTTCTAGTGCGATTTCAGCCATGTCCAGGAATCAACTCTCATCAGACTGGCAGAGTCCTCAGCAGCCCAGCAATACATTCCTCTGAGGAGTCGGGCAGGTCAGCGCACAGATCCACACATGAACGCTGATGCAGCTGTTGGGGGGTTACTGTAAACTATTCACTTGCTTATGGCAGCCCTGAGGAGAGGGTAGGTTTCCCTCTAACACTTTGTAACGGGGCAGAAAGAATCTCTAGCTTCAGCATAGTGTCGGCTGGCGCTTAGGATCTTGCAAGGAGGCTTGTGACTTGCTCTGGGATAGTGCAGCATTGCCTGGCAGCCACAGCTTAGGAATGAGCACACAAGCACATCAGTGCTCTTTATTGAAGCTGTTGCCTCAGGACAAGCCTTTTAATGAAGTCAGCGGTTCAGGTTCTTCCTTAAATCCCTCTTCCCTGTGCAAGTAGAGTGACTGAAATCCAGTCTGATTTCAGTCCCACAGCTTATTCTACACCAGCACTGACAGAGATCCTTGCTTGGCTTTCATGGCCCCTGCAGCTCTGGAGAAGGCTTGGACTGGCCATTTGCAATAACTTTGTTTACCGGGGCAATGAAGGATTTGACGCTTTGCTCCTCTTTGTATTTCAACCTACTGTAGAGAGACAAACTGTAGCCAGTATGGGACTTCATGGCTCCTCCTTATCAAATGTATGTTGCCCCCGTCTTACCGTGTGTAACATTTCAGGTGGTTAGTTCTTTATTTTAATTACATTTTATGAAATCTAATTCACCAGGAAACTTTCTGCCTGCTTGGTACCCAAGCACTTGCAGACAGCAGAGTTTGTTTCCTCTGGCAAGCTGCTATTTGGCAGCACAGCCATCTGCAGTGGGCTCTCTGCGGTAGCAAGGCTTCCAAAGAAACTCTCCTTGAACCCCCAGGCTGGAGTTTGCCAGGTGGCAGGACTGCACTGATCTTGGGAAAGCTTCATTCTTGGTGGTTTGTCATGGGGCTGCCCTGCCTCATAGCCAACGGTTGGAGTTAGATTCCCTGGGCTTTTCCTGGGAATGTTTGTTAAAGTTTTATACAGTGGTTACTTTCTCTGAGCTTCTTCACACAACTAACTTCGTCTCTGACCACTGGGAAAACATTCTGGAAGTTTGAGAGCCGAAGCTGTGCCATAACCGAGTTACAGCAATTGAGCTGTGCAGACAATGGGCTGCTCCACAGGATAAAGCAGTGGCAGGACCCTCCTCCCAGGGTGAGCTGAGCTGAGCTTGGATCTCCCACATGGTGCTCTTCAACCAACCACCAATTCCAGGGTTCACAGGAAGTCACTCTGAAGAACTGGTCTGTGTGACAGCTTGCTGTGACTATACCATTGGACACTCTGGGGCAGAGCTGACTAATGGGGGGAGGTGCCAGTTCTTGTGCCTGAAAAGGGGCCATCAGGATATCGGGGGGCTGCTTAATTGCCTTTGCCATGATGAGTGCAGAAAACTGACCCTAATGGAGCAAGAAACCCAGCACAGCCCCAGTTTTAAAACTCTTTATGGAATAATGAAAAGAGACCTCCACAGGCCTCCACCAGAGTGTGACTCAAAGAAGGAAACTCATTTGCTTTATCTCATTGGCCTGATCCAGCCTGTTTTAACCGGAAATCTAGATGTCGCTTTTACTTCGGCCCCTGGATTTCTAGCAGTGAACAGGCAGAGGGGTGGAGACAGAGCTGACTGCCTAGTTTTCAGCTGGTTGCATGCCACCTCGTCACCTGTAAACCCCCCCCCCCTTCCCTGCAGGAGGCCAGGAGACTGCAGCAATCCCAGTGCAAGTGGGAATGTACTGTAGTAGCAGATACGTTTGATTCCCATTACACACTGACCCAGGCCCCGATACTGACTGACTGCTCCATGGAGCCCCAAACTGCGACTCCAGCACTTTCCTATTGGCAAAGCTGACGTTCCCCTGTACTGGTGTTCTCTTGGGAAAACTGGCCCCAGCCCTTCCTTGGAGGTGGGATCTAAGGAGGCATCCCTAGTATGCTGGCCAAGAATTGGAGCTCTAGTTTTACACTTCCATGGCTAAATGAAATGCAGAAGTCCACCATGGCAAGCCAGGGAATATCCTTACCCGTATTGAATGCTTGCTGGGCTTGCATTTGTTTTTCTTTGCCCTAAAGAAACCAGCTGCTGGAGCAGCAGTATTCACTTAACCTCTGGCTTTCCATTAATTTCACCTGCAGTTATCAATTGCATATAATCCAATCACATTTTTCTGATCAACCCAACAACAGCCCCGTTGAGCCATTTATATCTCAAATTTAAGTATAAAATTCCTCTATTACCTTAGTTTGAGGATACTTATCAACCTCCCTTTGGCTTCATTTGCTGCTTTAAATAGCAAGCCTTGTTGTCATGTCCTAGAGAGGGTATCTGAGGGTGGAGTAGTAGAATGGGAAGTTTTTGTGGTTTCATATACAATTGCCATACCCACCTGTAGGCCGTTGACCCAGCTAAAAACCAAACTGACCAGCATTGTTCTATTAATGTCACTAAAACACTCTTATTGTCATGTATGTCCTGTTAGTCTTTGGCTAGCTATCATTACCATCTTGGATCAGTCTGGGCAGGTGTTTAATACCAAGAAAACATTCTAAGATGATTTCATTTTGAGGATTCAAGAAATAGTACCAGATGCCTTGAAACCTTGTAAGCAAAACATCTTGGTGAGACTAGAGAGCCTTTATTCTTTCCCTGTAGTTCGAAGTACTGAAAAGACAGGGGCTTCTCACTGTCAGATGGGAGCTTTGTTTCAGCTCAGATCCCAGGAATGTAAAGTCTGAAAGATCTTGGCAATAGGAACATCTTGGGGTGTTTTCTTTCTTCATATTGTTTGCTTAGAGATACTGAGATTACAAACCCTCCATTCAGTGCACTTCTGTATCCTGGCCATTAGAACTGTGGGGACTCGCTAAAACTCTAGCATGATCTTCCCACTGGGATGCCCAGTATGAGAGGTGACTATCTGAGCACAGCATCTCCCACAGACCTTCATGAGGTTCCTTTGGCAAGTTCCTTGCAAAGTCATGGGAGAACTGGAGTGATGAGCTCTCTTGGGTTTCCGTGAAGGCTTTAGGACTTGATGCTAGAGAGGAGGAGGAGGAGCCATAGTTTTGCAAGTAGCAGGATGTTAATTCCTTTAAAAGGAAGCACATCAAAAATCCCTGTCAGGTTGACTTTCCCTTCCCTACAGCCTGACAGAAGGAATCCCAGAACTTAGTGTGTCTGACTCGCATGCTAGCGTGTCTTTACTCAGAGCACTCTTTAGGAAGCACCTTGCTAAGTGTGGGTACATTAGTGTGTGAAATTGTCACATGTGCTGCAAGCACTGCTCAGACGATGTCAAATGAAGGGATGTTACCACTGTAGATTTCTAAGTTGTCCATCTGTTTTGTTGTATTGTTTGGGTTTTAGGTTTTATATGAAGACAAATTAAATGTAAATAGCCTTTTTTGGAACGAACTGCAATGTGCGCAACCTCATCAACTATTTTATGGTACTAATGCAACACTAATAAAACTGGACATGAAAGCACACTCACGTCCCAGGCGTCTCCTTTGGGTGGGAGTGGATGTTCATTTCTGTGCCAGTGACCTGGCTTGAATTGAAATGGCTGCATTTTGTAGCTCTGTATGACTGGGATGGATCTGTCTATACTAGGAAATTAACCTGCTTTGGAAATCTGTTACTAGCAGACAGTCCTTTGAACAGATGCTTTGGAATGGTTTAGCTGCTAGAGTAGATGGGAAAAATTTCTTTTTCACCAGTACAGTACGTAAGAGTGAGACACGGTGGAAGCAAGTCTCAGGGATGCTTTGACACAGCTGGAGACTTTCTGGCACTGCCTGTGCTAGCAGCATTCTTAGCACTGGCTCAGGGAGGCCATTTTTGCTACCAGTTGTGTTGACAAAACCAAAGTATTTCTGTTGATGGTCAAACTGCACTTTTTACACCGGTTGCTTTTTTTGTGCCCACATGTTCAACAATATTTCACACCCCAGGATAGAGCAGGATTACCACAATCCCATCCCCTTTCCCCTGTGTTGAAACAGTTGTGATCCTTGAGCTCTTTTCCTGCAAGGAGTGTGGAGAGCAATGTGTGTGACCCTGTCTCTTGACAACACAGCTTTCGCATTATCACCACCCTCACAATCAGAAAACAATGTTTCTTGGAGATCATCCAGAAGCTGCTTAATTGGTTAGCTGTTCGTCACCCCTTCCATCTCAATGGCCACATTCAGCCCCTACAGCCAAAGCACATCCCCAGCCCTCCATGATGGACCTGAGCTCCACCATCTTGCAAAAGCCAAAATCCTAGAGTATTTCCTCCAGTTTGTTTCTGAGCTGCACACAACCAGAGGAGCTAAGCCTCTCAGAGCATGTTCCCAAGATGCCAGATTGGCCAGGAAGTGAGTTGCCAAGTGTGTGTTCGTTTCTAGGATGGTAAGTGGTCAGGAAGGAAGGCCTCGCTCTGTCTGATCACAGGACATCATAGAAATGTAGGCCTGGAAGGACCCTCAAGAGGTCATCCAGTCCAGCCCCCTGCACTAAGACATTCTTTTATTGGTGCTCAACAATGAGGCTGAGGATTTTGGTGTGCACTTGAGTTGAGTGAGACAAATTACTAACCAAACCTTTGCTACAGTAGCACCTAGAGGCTACGATGGAGAGCACTAAGTATTGTGCACACACGAGTCCCTGCCCTAATGAGCTCAGGCAATACATCGGACAAAGGAACAGGTGCATATAACCAATGGGATTGGGAGGGACAAGGTAAACCACTGTGATTAACATCATAAACAGAAGTGTTGGCAGGCCAGCTATTGAGCCATTGTAGAGGGTTCCGTAGGCAATATGGTGGAATTTGAAAGGAGCATATATTGACTTTGCAGATTTTAATGGGCAGCTTCCCAATCTTAGGGGCTGTGTGAGCAAAAGCACAGAAGGAGAAATTGGAATTAGGGCACAACGGTCTGGTGGCATTGGCAGAGCAAAAGTAGGAGTCAGTGGCTCAATGGAGTGAGTTGTTGGGAGGGAGGGGATTGGCCAGGAAAGCCCTAAAGCTGAAGACTATCAGTTTCAGTGTGATGCCATGAAGAAAGGGGAAAGAAGGAAGAGGTGACAAGCCAAAAAGATTATCTTAGTAGTGTTGGGATTTTGTGGTTCCCAATGAGTCTGATGCTGGGTAGAATCAAGGGACTGCGATGCAATTCAATTCAATGCAATTCGATTCAGTTCAACAAAGCTTTATTAAATATGTGCACAAAAGGAGAGCCCCTGGTACAAAAAATCAGGCAGAGTCCCTCCAGCAAGGAGCCCCTCCCCTTGCTATTTTATTGCACATGGCACTTACATAACAAGTTACATAACATGAACCTCTAACAAATAAGAGTTAACCTTTCCATATATGGATTTCTTTATCACATGGTCATAGTTCTCCATTCCACATGCTGAGCTCAACCCCCTCCCCCTGGCCTTCTCCAGAATGTTCCTAGGGTGGTGAGCCACAGCATGCTGCCCTATGCATAAGCACCCTGCAAACCACATTCCATCCCAAATGAACACAAGCATACCCTCAGTAGCAACATTTTTAATGGACTGGATGGGAGCAAAATTGCAGTGTTCATGACTGCAGAGGATGAAATAGTAGTCTACTCTAAACCCATGCTGCTGCTGATGAGGGATGGACAAGTTTTAGTTGTAGATGGGTAATGTTGAATCCTGGGTGTGTGGGTTTAAAGAGAGGAAATCTACGTGTGACAGGAGAGGTGGGAGAGAAGATTGTAGGTAGGAGGGACCTGTTGGAATTTGGTCATTTTATACTTGAAAAATTGGAGGTGTGTGGTGGTGCGGGCAGCATTAGGTAGATCTTGTCAACTCGGAATTTCCATTGAGTGGAAACATCTGATATTTCAAAAACTATTTTGTTCAGATTCAGAACAAAAACTAGAAATGTCAGAATTTCCCATGCAAAGGAAATCCGCCCCCCGCCCCCAAAAACATTTTTATTTCATTTTTATGGAACAGCTGCCCCTGCCTTGTGGGAAACTCCTTGAGCTGCCCCTGCCACAGAGCAGAGACTCTAAGCCCTGAGAGCCCCGGTTCAAGCTGGGGCATCCTGGCCCTGGAGCAGCAGGCCTCCCCACCAGGTGAGGTGGCCATTAACCAGGCAGAAATCTGCTGGGACTCAGCCTGTGGTTTGGCCAGAGTTTGGCAAAACCAAAGTATTTTCATACAACACTTTTTGGTTTCCATGAACAGGCATTTTCTGACAAGTGTTTTGTCAGAAGATTCCTGTCCAGCTCTAGGTTTAAGCAAGGAGTTGGAGCTGCATAGAGATCTATCTGGAGGCCTCTGAGGATGGAGAAGTACAGGTGCTGGGCCATGAAAATGGCAGCACTGGAGGAGGAGAGTGAACTCATTGTTGGGGAAGTAGATATAGCCATGGGAGTCCTGCAAGAGACCACTGTGAGAACAGGAACGGCGGGTGTTGGGGTTCAGCCAAGGGTAGGGCATTGGTGGGATGGACCACCACTAGGGGAGAACACAGAGTAAGGAGCTGGTGACTGAGCTGACAGGCATGAGAATGAGGCCTGGTAGACATGGAGAGAGATGGAACCAGCGTGAGGTGGAAGGGGCAGGTGAGTGATGCTGAGACAGTTGGACAGGGAGACCTTGGCAATAAAGATGAGGGAGCAGTGCATGATGAAGACCAGGTCAGCTGAGTGGCCACGTTGATTTATGGCTACAGCTAAAGGAAGTGGTGAGTGCAAAGATGTGTGGGGCTAAGGGCCTAACAAGACAGCAGCACAGAAGGGGAGAAATAGTTCTACATCTCTGCCATACAAGCTGTTACGTTCACAGCATAGAAACAGAAAAATTAGAGGGAGGAAAATGTTATGTTGCAACATTCCAGAAAGAATGACTGTATATCTTAAAATGCAGAACCCTAATACACAAGAGCCCAAAGCAGAGAGAGAGACAAAGCAGGCTGCTCCCTAAGGCAGAGAGGAACAACCCACCCACCTTGCTCTAAGCTGGTTCTTTGCAGACTGACTGCTAAAGACCCAAAACACAGGCTTCCTACAGAGCCCTCTAACCTGCAGGCAGGACCAGGAAGTCTCCATAGAATTTAAAGTGATAGCTACACATTAAAGAGTTTTCAATATACCACACAAGATAAACTGTCTGTTGAAAGCAGCACTACCCAACCTCTGCCACTAGTGCAGCATCCAGCTCTATCAGTGACTTATCTAGCTGCTGTGCAGTCTGTGACCGGATCAGCGCTCCTGGCCCTCTCTCTGCTCTCTGGCCCAGAACAGCCTGAGTCTGTTCCAGCATGCAGCCAAGAGTATAGAATAAAAAAAAAGGGGGGGGGAAGTTAATTTGAGAGAAGAAGAGCTAATTATGGATCTCTTGGTGACATGATGAGGACCGAGCAGTCTACAGATATTTGCAGGGTCTGAATACCATGGAGGGAGGAGGACTATGTATGGAAGTACAAACAGTAATGGGAAGAAAAGAAAGTTTAATATAGCTGGTTGACAAGGGGAAGGTGAGGTGTATCGGTCTTTGGAATGGACTCTCAAGGGAAGTTGTGGTCTTCTCAAAGCCAGTCAACCACACTTCATGTGTAAAGGTTTTCCTGTGGCATGTACCTATAGAAACAGGACGCATGAGCTCACTGAGAAACCCAATGCAACAAATACAATAAAAGCAGAACGTTCGTTCGAGTAGCTCTCCTCTTTCCCCGTTCTCATGAGTACTCCTAGCTAACTGAGCTGATGTCATCACCCCAACATGGCAGGACTCACCTGAGGAAGAGGATTCCTTCTACAGTGTGGATTCCTTACTGCAAGCTGTGGGAGCACCCAGGCTGCTGGGAGATGCTGGTGTGAGGGTCAGTACAACAAATCATTTGGGGATGTTTATGATCCAGTCATCCAGGGCAGTTTTTAAATAGTGTCTGTGCCGAACTGCAGTCTGCATAACCTGGAACCACATTCTAGTCCGTGCCTGGCTTGACTTCAACTGGTAACACCAGATACAGGGTTCTGACCATAAACATGTGTTGAAATAAGGAGACCATGGAAAAAATCAGTAGCCTCTCTGGAGCTGGGGGCCTAGGTAATGGGCTCTTTCTTGTGTTTCATGCACTAAACCAGAGGAGATGAATGTGGACATGCATGGTGGAAGGTATCAACCAGGGTGGGCAAAGAGAGCAAGGTGACCGGGCCAGCATACGGATAGTGGAAATGAGAATTGAGCATAGGAGGGCAATGGCTGGGAAGGGCACTGAGATTATGCATGGCCTTGGGAGGCTGAGGAGCTCTGATCTGGTGCAGTAGGAAGCTAACAGAGGGACTGAAAGCAAATGTGATGCAGGGAGATGATTGGCCTCTTATCACTCCTGTCCATTGAGAATGGTGCTGCCAGACAGAAGGGTGCAGTGATTGAGTACAGAGATATGCTATCTCCTAGAACTGGAAGAGACCTTGAAAGGCTTTCATTAGCAGGACCAAGTACTGATTTTTGCCCCAGATCCCTAAGTGGCCCCATCAAGGATTGAACTCACAATCTTGGGTTTAGCAGGCCAATGCTCAAACCACTGAGCTATCCCTCCCCCAAAGATGACTGGGGCATGGAGACATTTTAATAGTGGGATGAGGGATGAAAGTTGGATTTTGGAGAAATTCAGAAGGAAGAAGTCAAAGGCCCTAGGGAGAGACTAGATACATGAGGAAGGGAAAGGTGACCCAACAACTGAGGTGGGGCTGTGGACCTAAGACAGGAAGAACAGCTGTGAGGTGGTTGTTGGAGGAAGAGGCCAGGGGGCAGAGAATAGTTCAGGTGAGGAGTGACTATCTGTAGGGGGGGTGTGGACATCCAAGAAAAGATGTTGGAGGCAGCTAGACACATGAGACTGGAGGGAGAGGGATAGCGACAGGTTGATGGTGGAGAGGTGAATTGGCAAGGGTGGAAAGAGCAACTGAAGTCCTGGGAGAAGGTAAGATTATCAGGAGGGGGAGGAAGGAGAATGGAACCATGAGCCACCAACAACTGGGCAAGAGGCAAGATTGATGGTGTGGCCAGCAAGGCCCCAATGCTTACACACAACCTTCATTTCAAGCACATGCACAAATCCCGCCAAAATGAGTGGGGCTTTTGGGCTATGCTTTCAGCACTTGCTTATGAGCATTGCTGACTAGGGATGGCTTGCTAAGGTGGGGCATGGGGAGAGAGCAGCACACATACAGACTCATGGGAAAGAGGGACAGTAGAAGAGGAGATACTTTGATCAACAGTGTCAGACAGCAAAGAGACCCAGCCAGGTGGGTTGGGGAGAGCTAGGGAACACCTTCTTTGTCAGAGTAAGGAGCAGATCTCTGACCACCTTGACCGGGGCAACTGCTGCACCTTTGCATAAATCTGTCTCAGCCAAACATTATGGTAGCAAAGGTGGGAGCTCATCTCAAATGAGAGGTGAACTCTAGTCCCTGCCTCCCAATTCACCTTGGTAAGGCATGGACCGCAAAGCATAGCTTGATCCTTTTAAATGCTCACCTTATTAAAACACAGGCTTGCCCAGTTTTTTCCCTTTATTAACCCAAGTATGAGATGGAATAATAGGCTCTTACTGTGACCCAAGGAGAAGAGTTAGGAATGTGAGAGTTAAATTTCTTCAGCAATACTACTTGGTTACATTGCACATCCAGTCTGGTCTATGACAGAACTTCTGACAATGTTAACATCAGTACGGGTAAGTATGGGGTAAAAAAAACATTTGCAGTGTTGCTGTAGCTGTTGGCCCCAGGATTTTGGTGAGAGGAGGTGGGGGAGGCAATGTTTTTTATTGGACCAACTTCTGTTGGTGAGAGAGAACTTTCAAGCTACACAGAGCTCTTCTTCAGGCACCATTCCCAGACCTGAAGAAGAGCTCTGTTTAGCTCCAAAGCTTGTCTCATTCACCACCAGAAGTTGGTCCCATAAAAGATATTCCCTCCCCCACCTTGTGTCTCTCATTGAAATAAGGAATGCTGGGACTAAGAATAGGCTCCCAGATTGAAAATGGCAATGCTTCTCCCTGCAGGTACTAACATGCAGACTACAAGAGAGCATGGCCAAGTGAATGTGGCACTAAGAACCTGAGCATCTGCATGTCCTGGTGATTTTTTAATTTTAACATAAATTGTGCAGCTTTCATGGTGTACGAAGATAGGTTTTTTTTGTACTTTAGCTACAGTACATCCACTAGGGGGCAGATGTGACGTATATCTGAGAACCCTATTTTTGTAGAAGTAGAAAGAAAAGCTGACTTTGGTCTGTCTGCTTACACACCCATGGCATAATTATGTCTTGCCCTGTTATCAGAGGTTGCAGTGCTATTATTACAATGCCTTTAACACGGAGTTTGTGTGGGGAGAGGGAAAGTTGGGTTGTATTTTAAAATAAGTATCTTTTGTAGAAAGAAACCTTTCAAAAATTCAAACTTTTTTCCCTTTCAGGATTGCAACTGCTAATTAAATTTTCTCCTGTACTAAAATGGGAATCTCTGCCTGTCTGCAGGGATGCCTGGCGTTTGTGATCTGTGAATATATGCTTATTTCTTAGCTGTACAATTACTTGAACTTAAGTGGATGGATAAATTATGGAATGCACACCTGCTCCTGTGTCTCAAACAGGACTGAGATTCAAGAGACCTGCATTCTGAACCTGATGCTTCTATGGACTTGGAGGGTGATCTTGGGCAGAACACTTTAACTTCTGTGCCTTGGTTTACCCGTCAGTAAAATGGGTATAATACTGGCCCAGCTCAGTTTAGTGTGTTGAAATCTTGAGACGGAAGGCACTAGAGAATGGCTGAGTGTTACTTTACACGTAGTCAGCAAGTATGCAAATCCCTGTCCCCTGCCTAAGGCAAACCAGCCCTCAGAACTGCTTAACCCCACACCCACAACAAATATGGCTGCCTCAACCTGTAACCTTATACTTGAGGAGAGATGAGCATGGAGGTAGTCCTCAGGAGGAGAGTGTCTGGCTTCATTCAGCAGAAACTGAATTTGTTTAACTGAGCTCTGAGCATTTGAAACCGTGTCCCCTGCCTGAGCCAGAGTGCTTTGTAAGCTTGCCATGTGTGCTCCTAAAGAGGGTCATATTTTGCCGGGGGAGGGGGGGTGTGTCAGTCATTAAATGTTCATGGATGTGCCTAGTCCCCGGAGTTGTTTCAGCCAGGTTAGATGATCATCTCCAATGCTCCAGGTAAGTCATTGATGGTATAAAAAGGACAATGACAATGCTCGCTGTCATGACAACACCCGAGTGCTCCCTTGGCTCATGGTACTGGGTCTGGAGGCTACAGTCTGTCCTGGTCCCACTCCTGTGCACTGGGAAGCCATAATCACTTTTGTTGGGGGCAGAGGAAGAGTAACTAACACCAGGGGAAGGGCAACACAGAACTGGCAGCTTCCCCCTCTCAGCTGTGTTTGAGTGCAGCTGAGAATTGGGCACACACAAAACGCAGAACCCGCAGTCCATCTTGGAAACACTGGCTCCAGAGCTCCCATTGACCACAGGGTATGCTGAGTAGGTTGTAAGATGGAGGAGAGGAGAGCGAAGAGACAACCTGAAGAGCAAACACCCCAGAACATAACAGGAAATACTGTACGTAAATGAGAAACAGGAAGCCATGAGTCACTGGAATCAGTAGGCCCCCAGGCAATAACATAAGCAAGTAAGGGAAATGAGGACTCTGCTAAGGGCCTGGCTACACTTGCAGATGTAGAGCGCCGTGAGTTAAACCTGCCTTCGGAGAGCACAGTAGGGAAAATGCTGCAGTCTGTCCACACCGACAGCTGCTTGCACACTGGCATGGCCACATTTGTGGCACTTGCAGCAGCACTGGGAGCGGTGCATTATGGGCAGCTATCCCACAGAGCACCTTTTTCCATTCTGGCGCTGTGGCTTGTGGGAAGGGGGGTGCGGGGCATTCTGGGTCCTGTCCCAATGCCCTGTGATGCATCAGTTTGCATCCCAGCATTCCCTGTGCTTTCATCCACATTTGGCGCCATCTTTCAACCTTTTTGTACTGCATGCTCTGTCTTCCCTTTTGGTCTGCGGGAATGGAGCCTGAACTGCTGAGGAGTATGCTGACAAGTCTTGCCAGCACGTCACATTTGGCAGTCGAGTTATTCCTTAGGATCCAAAGTGACAGTGAGGGCTCCGATGATGAAATCAGCTCAAGTAACTCATACGACATGAGTTTGCTTGCGGCATTCATGGACATGCTCATCACCGTGGAACGCTGCTTTTGGGCTCAGGAAACAAGCACTGAGTGGTGGGATCACATCGTCATGCAAGTCTGGGATGACGAGCAGTGGCTGCAGAACTTTCAGATGAGAAAAGCCACTTTCAAGGGATTGTGTGAGGAGCTCGCCCCCCACCCTGTGGTGCAAGGATACGAGATTGAGAGCTGCCTTGACAGTGGAGAAGCGGGTGGCTATTGCAATCTGGAAGCTGGCAACTCCAGACCACTACTGATGGGTCGCGAACCAGTTTGCAGTGGGAAAGTCGACTACTGGAATCGTGTTGATGCAAGTTTGCAGGGCCATTAATCGCATCCTGCTCAGAAGAACCGTGACTCTGGGTAACGTGCAGGATATTGTGGATGGCTTTGCACAAATGGATTTCCCTAACTGCGGAGGTGTGATAGATGTCACGCATATTCCAATTCTGGCACCAGCTCACCTAGCCTCCGAGCACGTTAATTGGAAGGGGTATTTCTCTATGGTTCTCCAAGTGCTTGTGGATCACCGTGGGCGTTTCATTGACATTAACACAGTCTGGCCCAGAAAGGTGCATGATGCACGCATCTTTCGGAACACTGGCCTGTTCAGGAAGTTGCAAGCCGGGACTTTTTTCCCAGACCAGAAGATCACCGTAGGGGGAAGTCGAAATGCCCATTGTGATCCTTGGAGACCCTGCTTACCCTTTAATGCCATGGCTCGTGAAACCCTACACAGGGAGCCTTAACAGCCGCAAGTAGCGGTTCAACAACAGGCTGAGCCGGTGCAGAATGACTGTGGAGTGTGCTTTTGGCCGTTTAAAGGGCCACTAGTGTTCTCTGTTTAGGAAGCTGGACCTGGCCGATAACAGCATCCCCGCTGTTATATCCGCGTGCTGTACCCTCCATATCATTTGTGAAGGGAAGGCTGAATGATTCACTCAGGCATTGAACTCGGAGGTTTAACACCTGGAGGCTGAATTTGAACAGCTAGAGAGCAGGGCTATTAGAGGGGCCCAGCACGGGGCTGCAAGGATTAGGGATGTCTTGAGGGAGCAAGTTGAGGCTGAAAGCCACCAGTGATGTCTGGTGCCCTGCACGGGAGTGAAGTGCAGTGGTTCCAATGTTGGTAGGAATCTGTTTTTGCTACACTGACTTGCAGTGCCTGTTTGTTTCCTGGGCTAAGGTATCTTTTATTTGAAAACATTCTTTTTTATTCCATAAAGCCAAACATTCCATTTATTGAAAAGAAACGCAACTGCTTGGGAAACAGAAAGGGCAAGGGGGTGGGGTGGGGTGGGGAACGGTACAATCACAGATTTGCATATGTCCTGTCTGGAGTGCTGTGCAGTGAGTGCTGCACTTCAGGATGGCTATACTGCATGGTAATGGGTGTTGAGTGCAGTGGGTAAGGGTCGTAGTTTTCAGGGATGGGTGGTAAAGCTACAGGTGTTGGAGGCAGCTGGTGGCGGTAAGAACCTGGATGTTGGGGAAAGTGGGTTGGAGGTGAAATGGGGGCACAAGGGAAAGAGTTTTGGGACAAGGGCTGGGGGGGGCAGGGAGAGACGGTAGTGCTCTGCCTGCATGGCTATGAGGGCCTGGATGGAGACTGCTTGGCACTCCATTATGCTTATCAGCCGATCTGTGCTTTGCTGCTGAAGCACCACGCTTTTGTGCCAGCGCGCCTCGTTCTGCTGGCAGATCCCCCTTTCACTCTTCTGCTACTCCTGCACTTCTTGATTTTCATTACTTGAATGCTGCATTACTTCATGCAACATGTCTTCCTTGCTTCTACGTGGCCTCTTTCTGATTCTTTGGAGTCTTTTGGCCAGTGATAGCATGGACAGCTGAGATCTGAAGGTTGCATCTGTAAAGGCAAAATGCAACAATTAACAGAGGCAGCATTGTTCACACCAGATAGAGCAATGTTTCCCCCGTACTTAAGGGCAAGCACAGTCTACACTATAGCATAATTTGCCCATCCCAAAGCGAGCGCGCACAACCCACAGGAGCCCCAAAATGGTGAGTAAGCACAGGGTCAAGCGTGACTCATCGTTTCACGGCTGTACTGCCCTCTGGGTTTCTGTGCCTTGGGGAGAGCCAACAGCGGCAGAGGACCTCTATACTGAACATTGTCCCCACATTTTCCACAGGATTTCATCCTGGAAGATATCTCACTGCTGAGGGTGACCTGGGAAGCAAGGGAGGGTCTTCTACTGCAATGCGGCTTCCGCCCTGGCCCATATGCAACTTGTCTGTGTGCAGCAGTGGTCCCCCTGCCCCCTCACAGCACAGTGGCATGGACAAGTTAGCCTTACTGGGACAAGGACCACAGTGGCTCTCCCAAGAAACCTGCGCAAGTGCATTGCCCAAGTTCTGGATGAGACCTTTGAAGAGATCACTGAGGCCAATTACCACAATGTGAGAGAGCACATCAATGCCCTATTCCGCATCTAGGCATACATGCAGCCCTAATCCTCCTCGCCCCAAGAGCCCGCACCAAATAACTTCCTTCCCAAAATAAAAGCTGCTTACTGGGAACCTCCTCTGGAGCTTGTCCTTCCCCAAGCACCGGCCATTGCAACTGGCTACCTTCCTCCTGGCTTGAGAACACCTCCTGGCTGCATGCATTTAGGGATTCCGGGGTGTCTTCTTCCTCAGCACCCTCACTCCCGCTTTCCTCTTCCTCCTCCTGCCTTGTTGAACTGGGCTCTGAAGTGTCCATGGTGGTATTCAGAGTGGAGGTGGGGTCGCCCCCAAGTATCACATCCAGCTCTTTGTAGAAATGGCAGGTCGCGGGGGCAGCAGCAGAGCGGTTATTTGCCTCGTAGGCTTTGCGGTAGGCATTCCGCAGCTCCATCACTTTAATCCTGCACTGCAGTGCGTCCTGGTCATGGCCCCTTTCCATCATGTCTCTTGATATCTGCCCAAAAGTATCGTAATTCCTATGGCTGGAGCGCAGCTGGGACTGGACAGCTTCCTCCCCGCAAACACTGATGAGATCCAGCACCTCACCATTGCTCCATACCGGGGATCACATGGCACGTGGAGGCATGGTCACCTGGAAAGATTAGCTGAGAGCACTCCACGCCTGGCTGAGCAAACAGGAAGGGGATTTTCAAAATTCCCAGAGAATTTAAAGGGCAGGTCTGATGGTTGGTTACCTGAGGGCAGGGCAGTAGAGTTCAAAGTGATGACCAGAATGGCTAGAACGGGCATTGTGGGACACTTCTGGAGGCTGATCAGAGCGCGTTAACAGGACAGGTCATCCACACTGGCGCTGCGGTGCTCCAGCAGGGGCACAGCAAAAGTTTTATTCCACTCGCCAAGGTGGAGTACCAGAAGCACTCTAGCTGTGGAGTCAGAGTGCTCTATGTGCCTTGCCAGTGGACAGGGAGTGAGCTAGTGCACATGGGGCTCCTTTATTGCACACTAACTCGCAAGTGTAGCCAAGCCCTTCTGCATCAACCTTTGCTACAAAGGATGTTGGGGAGATGCCCTAGAGCTCCTGTTTTCAGGTGTCAGACTGAGGTGTCTGGAATAATAGAATAAATATAGGGCCTGATCTTCAGCTGCTGTTTATTGGCATAGTTCTGTGTAAGGCAATGGACTATTCTGATTTGTACCAGTGGAGGTTCTGGCCCCAGCATTTAAAACACAGGGCTGAATGGTGTTTGGCGGGAGCTAGTTTCAACTGTCTAATGAATAGCCAATCAGACAGGTTTGGTCCATTTCTCTGTGTGCAAGGTACCCACAAAATGTGTCTGTAATTGTTTTGACATGTGCCTATAAATTCCTCCTGCAATGTCCGCTGGTGTTTGCCCTTCACAATTCTGGCTGTGATTGGTCTTCTAAGTCACATGGTATTGTTTCTGTTGCCTGATTGGAAGAATTAGAGTCCCTGGATGGGAATGGTGACTGAACAAAGCTCAGACAGTGTGATGTTGCTCAGGGAGAGGCGGTGGCTCATGCCACACGTACACTGGACAGTGCGCATTGAATGAGGCAGCTGGTCAATATTGATGTGATTGGGGTCCTAGTGGTGGCCAGCTATGGTCACTCCGTTAGGGTGAACTGCAAAGAATGGGGCAGACAATCCCCATAAAGCTGGTGGCTATTCCAATACTTATATTTACCAAGCCAGCATAAAACAGCTTCTTTATTACCTATTACAAATCAACATACCCTTAGAGCCCCGACCAGGGTTATTCTATCTACTACCCAAGATCCACAAATCCGGAAATCCTGGACACCCCATCATCTCGGGCATTGGCACTCTCACTGAAGGACTGTCTGGATATGTGGACTCTCTACTCAGACCCTATGCCACCAGCACTCCCAGCTATCTCCGTGACACCACTGATTTCCTGAGGAAACTACAATGCATTGGTGACCTTCCAGAAAACACCATCCTGGCCACCATGGATGTAGAGGCTCTCTACACCAACATCCCACACGCTGATGGAATACAAGCTGTCAGGAACAGTATCCCTGATGATGCCACAGCACAACTGGTTGCTGAGCTCTGTGCCTTTATCCTCAGACACAACTATTTCAAATTTGATGACAATATATATCTCCAGATCAGTGGCACCGCTATGGGCACCCGCATGGCCCCACAATATGCCAATATTTTTATGGCTGACCTGGAACAACGCTTCCTCAGCTCCCGTCCACTCACGCCCCTTCTCTACCTACGCTACATTGATGACATCTTCATCATCTGGACCCATGGGAAGGAGACTCTGGAAAAATTCCACCACGATTTCAACAGCTTCCACCCCACCATCAACCTCAGCCTGGACCAATCTACACGGGAGGTCCACTTCCTAGACACTACGGTGCAAATAATTGATGGTCACATTAACACCACCCTATACCGAAAACCTACCGACCGCTATGCCTACCTTCATGCCTCCAGCTTCCATCCCGGGCACACCACTAGATCCATTGTCTACAGCCAAGCACTGAGGTACAACCGCATCTGCTCTAACCCCACAGACAGAGACCAACACCTATAAAATCTCCACCAAGCATTCTCAAAACTACAGTACCCGCACGAGGAAATAAGGAGACAGATCAACAGAGCCTGCCGTGTACCCAGAAGCCTCCTACTGCAAGACAAACCCAAGAAAGAAACCAACAGGACTCCACTGGCCATCACATACAGTCCCCAGCTAAAACCCCTCCAGCGCATCATCAGGGATCTACAACCCATCCTGGACAATGATCCCACACTTTCACAGGCCTTGGGTGGCAGGCCAGTCCTCGCCCACAGACAACCTGAAGCATATTCTCACCAGTAATTGCACACTGCACCATAGTAACTCTAACTCAGGAACCAATCCATGCAACAAACCTCAATGCCAACTCTGCCCACATATCTACACCAGCGACACCATCACAGGACCTAACCAGATCAACCACACCATCACCGGTTCATTCACCTGCACGTCATCATATGCCAGCAATGCCCCTCTGCTATGTACATCTGCCAAACTGGACAGTCTCTATGGAAAAGGATAAATGGACACAAATCAGATATTGTGCTCAAAACTCCACTACTGAGTTCCATCGCACGTCTTGTGGGAGAATTAGCTTGGTTCCTCCAACTTTTTACAGAGCAGTTGCTGCAAAGTAGTTGTTATGGACGTATTTTGCAATTTCAACAACATTAGCCTTTATTTCTGGAACACTGAAGTCTTTGGCTAGGAGGTGCATCAATTGAGCACTGCAACTGTATGTTATTAGCTTTGGACTCTCTTCACTCCCTCTTCTAAATTTCTTCTCATCTTTGATGCATTTGCAGCATTGTCTGTGACCAAGCTGCATACCAGACCTTTGTATTTTTCTTCAGTTTGTTATAGCTTTTACTGCTATTTCTTGTAAGTATTCTACTGTGTGTGCATTTCCTGATGTATCAATTGTTTCTGTAATGAAGACATCCCCTTCTTCTGTTGTCATACAAGCATGTATAACAGGATTATTGTGGACACTGCTCCACCTATCAAGACTCAGGTTAACAATTTCACCCTCTAGACCTTTTGCACACTACTCAATTTCTCTTTCATACACCTTATCCAGCAATTTGCCTGCAACATCTGCTCTGTAGGGTGGACTGTATCCTGGTCTTAATGACTGAACCTGCCAACCTGAAGCATATTCTCACCAGTAACTGCACACCGCACCATAGTAACTCTAGCTCAGGAACCAATCCATGCAACAAACCTCAATGCCAACTCTGCCCACATATCTACACCAGTGACATCATCACAGGACCTAACCAGATCAGCCACACCATCACCGGCTCATTCACCTGCACGTCCACCAATGTAATATACGCCATCATATGCCAGCAATGCCCCTCTGCTATGTACATCGGCCAAACTGGACAGTCTCTAAGGAAAAGGATAAATGGACACAAATCAGATATTAGGAATGGCAATATACAAAAACCTGCAGGAGAACACTTCAACCTCCCTGGCCACACAATAGCAGATCTTAAGGTGGCCATCCTGCAGCAAAAATCTTCAGGACCAGACTTCAAAGAGAAACTGCTGAGCTTCAGTTCATCTGCAAATTTGACACCATCAGCTCAGGATTAAACAAAGACTGTGAATGGCTTGCCAACTACAAAACCAGTTTCTCCTCCCTTGGTTTTCACACCTCAGCTGCTAGAAGAGGGCCTGATTGAACTAACCTTGTTCTCTCTAGCCTGCTTCTTGCTTGCATATATATATATACCTGCCCCTGGAAATTTCCACTACATGCATCCGACGAAGTGAGTATTCACCCATGAAAGCTCATGCTCCAAAACGTCTTTTAGTCTATAAGGTGCCACAGGACTCTTTGCTGCTTTTACAGATCTAGACTAACTACCCCTCTGATACTTTATTACCTTTATTACTTTATTCTGGTTACTCAGAAGTCCAAACAACACAGTTCCCTTAAAGTGATCCAGCCTCAGGCTTCCATCCAGGTACCCACATCAAATATGATGAAAATTTCTGTAAATTTTATTTCATCATATAAAATAAAAGGTTCTACCAATTCCAAAGGATCGGACACATTACCTCCCAGGTTATTGAATATTCCAGATATTACCCAAATTCATGCTACAGCCAATTCTTATTAACTATAAAACTTAATTTAAAAAACAAGAGCGAGGGTTTGGTAAAAAGATCAATATACAGACATGAGTTCAATTCATTGAGGTTCAGATTCATAGCAGAGATGGTGAGCTTTGTAGTTGCAATGAGTTCTTTCAGAAATAGTTCACAGGTCCAATGTCCAAATATCATATTCAGGTCGTACCAGCATAACTGAGACCTCAGTTTTGCGACTCAGACTTCCCCTGATGAAGCCGAAGCAGATCTGAGATGACAGAATCAGGACCCAAGGATCTTTTATACAATTTCATGTCTTTTGACAAATTGGAAGTTCAAAAGGTAATTAGCATGACTTTGAAGGAGGTCCATGACTGGTACTTTGCTTTATGTTAATTCTATAGCTATTTGCTTGTTCCTCCACCATTTACAGATTAATTGCTATACCTTTCAAAGAGATGAATTCAGAGATATCCCCTGTTTACAGTTCATTTAAATGACAGGATCTTCTTTTGACCTCTGAAGTATCAGAATACATCATAGACCAGAACTGTTGATTACATTGTTGACTCTACTCATACATATTGTGACAGACCCCGACCAGTGGGGTACAGGAGTCTGGTAGAAGGCAAATATACTGGGCACTGGATGAATAGTTTTCTGTTCCCTGAGTGACCAGAGCAGGGGCTGCCCTAGAGCAATCAGGAACCTGCTAGAACCAGTTAAGACAGGCAGGCTAATTAAGACACCTGGCGCCAATTAAGAACTTACTAGAATCAATTATGTCAGCCAGGCTAATCAGGACACCTGGTTTAAAAAGGACCTCCATCAGTTCTGGGGGGGCGAGCAAGGAGTGAGACAGCATGCTTCTGGAGGACTGAAGAGTACAAGCGTGATCAGGCTTCAGGAGGAAGATCCTGCAGTGCGAATAAAGAAGGTGCCGGGGGGAGGCCATGGGGAAGTAGTCCAAGGAGTTGTTGCTGTCACGCAGCTGATACAGGGGACATTGTAGATAGCTGCTACCCACAGGGCCCTGGGCTGGAACCCGGTGTAGAGGGTGGGCCCGCGTTCCCCCCCATCCCCTGATCAGACACAGGAGGAGTTGACCTGGTCTGTGAGCAACACCAGAAGGGAAGGTCCAATTTGGAAAGGGATCTGGCCTGTCCCCGACCCACTAGGTGGGACGCAGAGACTGCGGGGATTGTTCTCCATTTCCTCCATGCTGGCCAGTGATGAGGTTAGCTGAGTGAACAGCAGGTTTGAGCCTCTAGCAGAAGAAGCCAAACCGAGGGGCTGCCGTGAACGTCTGAGGCGAGCAAATCCGCCAAAAAGCGCAGGATCCACCAAGGAAGAGGAGGAACTTTGTCACAATATGCAAAAACACAAACATTCTCTCCCCACATGTCTTTTGAGAATTATTAGATCTGAGACTAGGGTTTTTTATTTCAAAAGGGCTAACTTTAAAGAATTAAGGAAATTAGTTAGGCAAGTGGATTGGCCTGAAGAACTTGTGAATATAAAGGCGGAGGAGGCCTGGAATTACTTCAAGTAAAAGTTGCAGAAACTATCAGAAGCCTGCATCCCAAGAAAGGGGAAAAAAATCATAGGCAGGAGTTGTAGACCAAGCTGGATGAGCAAGCATCTCAGAGAGGTGATTAAGAAAAAGCAGAAAGCCTACAAGGAGTGGAAGATGGGCGGGATTAGCAAGGAAAGCTACCTTATTGAGGTCAGAAGATGTAGCGATGAAGTGAGAAAGGCTAAAAGCCATGTAGAGTTGGACCTTGCAAAGGGAATTAAAACCAATAGTAAAAGGTTCTATAGCCATATAAATAAGAAGAAAACAAAGAAAGAAGAAGTGGGACCGCTAAACACTGAGGATGGAATGGAGCTTAAGGATAATCTAGGCATGGCCCAATATCTAAATAAATACTTTGTCTCAGTCTTTAATAAGGCTAATGAGGAGCTTAGGGATAATGGAAGGATGACAAATGGGAATGAGGATATGGAGGTAGATATTACCACATCCGAGGTAGAAGCCAAACTCGAACAGTTTAATGGGACAAAATCGGAGGGCCCAGATAATCTTCATCCAAGAATATTAAAGGAGCTGGCAGATGAAATTGCAAGCCCATTAGCAATAATTTTTAATGAATCAGTAAACTCAGGGGTTGTACCGTATGACTGGAGAATTGCTGACATAGTTCCTATTTTTAAGAAAGGGAAAAAATGTGATCCAAGCAACTATAGGCCTGTTAGTTTGACATCTGTAGTATGTAAGGTCTTGGAAAAAATTTTGAAGGAGAGGGTAGTTAAGGACATTGAGGTCAATGGTAATTGGGACAAAATACAACATGGTTTTACAAAAGGTAGATCGTACCAAACCAACCTGATCTCCTTCTTTGAGAAGGTAACAGATTTTTTAGACAAAGGAAACTCAATGGATCTAATTTACCTGGATTTCAGTAAGGCATTTGACACGGTTCCACATGGGGAATTATTAGTTAAATTGGAAAAGATGGGGATAAATATGAAAATTGAAAGGTGGATAAGGAACTGGTTAAAGGGGAGACAATGGGTCGTACTGAAAGGTGAACTGTCAGGCTGGAAGGAGGTTACTAGTGGAGTTCCTCAGGGATCAGTTTTGGGACCAATCTTATTTAACCTTTTTATTACTGACCTTGGCACAAAAAACAGGAATGTGCTAATAAAGTTTGCGGATGACACAAAGCTGGGAGGTATTGCTAGCACAGAGAAGGACCGGGATATCATACAGGAAGATCTGGATGACCTTGTAAACTGGAGTAATAGTAATAGGATGAAATTTAATAGTGAAAAGTGCAAGGTCATGCATTTAGGGATTAATAACAAGAATTTTAGTTATAAATTGGGACACATCAGTTGGAAGTAACAGAGGAGGAGAAGGACCTTGGAGTATTGGTTGATTACAGGATGACTATGAGCCGCCAATGTGATATGGCCGTTAAAAAAGCTAATGCAGTTTTAGGATGCATCAGGTGAGGTATTTCCAGCAAAGATAAAGAGGTGTTAGTACCGTTATATAAGGCACTGGTGAGACCTCATCTGGAATACTGTATGCAGTTCTGGTCTCCCATGTTTAAGAAGGATGAATTCAAACTGGAACAGGTTCAGAGACGGGCTACTAGGATGATCCGAGGAATGGAAAATCTGTCTTATGAAAGGAGACTCAAAGAGCTTGGCTTGTTTAGCCTAACCAAAAGAAGGTTGAGGGGGGATATGATTGCTCTTTATAAATATATCAGAGGGATTAATATCAGGGAAGGAGAGGAATTATTTAAGCTTAATACCAATGGGGACACAAGAACAAATGGATATAAACTGGACACTAGGAAGTTTAGACTTGAAATTAGACGAAGGTTTCTAACCATTAGAGGAGTGAAGTTCTGGAACAGCCTTCCAAGGGGAGTAGTGGGGGCAAAAGACATATCTGGCTTTAAGACTAAGCTTGATAAGTTTATGGAAGGGATGGTATGATGGGATAGCCTAATTTTGGCAATTAATTTAGCAATTGATCTTTGATTATCAGCAGATAAGTATGCCCAGTAGTCTGTGATGGGATGTTAGATGGGTTGGGATCTGAGTTACTATAGAGAATTCTTTCCTGGATGCTGGCTGGTGAGTCTTGCCCACATGCTCAGGGTTTAGCTGATCGCCATATTTGGGGTTGGGAAGGAATTTTCCTCCAGGGCAGATTGGCAGAGGCCCTGGAGGTTTTTCGCCTTCCTCTGCAGCATGGGGCACGGGTCACTTGCTGGAGGATTCTCTGCAGCTTGAGGTCTTCAAACCACAATTTGAGGACTTCAATAACTCAGACATAGGTTAGGGGTTTGTTATAGAAATGGATGGGTGAGATTCTGTGGCCTGCATTGTGCAGGAGGTCAGACTAGATGATCATAATGGTCCCTTCTGACCTTAAAGTCTGAGTCTATTTATTTTGCAGGATGTTTAACCCTTTCTAGGCATGCAACAACTGATTTTTTTTGATCCTCACTGTTTAGTAAGTTACTCTGTACGATCCAATTTGCATACTGAGTGAGTCAAGGACAGGAGCTGCATGGGCCACCTTAACACTGGCGATTTGACTGAGTGCTTTACTCTGCAGCCTTAATGCTTCTCTATAATGGGGTGTTTTTTGTGATGGAATAAAATACATTAAATACCATGGAGTATTTGTGTTGTAATATAGTCTATCTAGTCTGGATGCTTAGGGCACTGCTCCTGCTGTTCTTACTGTACCGGACTAGAGAGCCAAGTCTGACAAAGGTTGACATGTATTGGGGATGGGGGAAGGATGCTTCACCCTCCCTCTCTAGGCAGAGCAGGGTGCACATTTTAGACCAGATTCCTCAGCACCCAGGAGTACCTGCAAGGGTTTTTCCCTTCCCTTCTGTTAGCACTTTGTCTCCTCCAGGAGGAGTAGGCTATGTTATATTGACTCCGGTGTCAAAGGGAGGATATTCAGACAACTAGGGTGGCTGCGCCATCCCTGCCCTGCAACCTTGAGTGCCTTACAATGGCTTGCTGAGATAGCTCCCACTTGGGCCACTCACAAACAGCCTTCCCATACGCAAGCCACACTCTGAGTATCTGTGTGTAACTGCAGCCTGCCAGCTACACCCTGTCTCTCACCAGTCTTGGTTATACTGCAGGGTGACCCCAACACAGCCCCAGTTCTGGATCTCTTGTCAGAAATGTATGTCCTGTACTGCCCAGCCATCTCCTGGACAGTACAAACATTTTAAGTCCATTATTCCTTTAAGGGAATAATGTATCTGTTTATTACTTTAAATGGAGTTATCCAGATGCTTCAACTTAAGCACACTGAATTAGATAAAACAGTAAAACAGTTATTAACTACAAAGAGGGAGATTGTGGGTACAAGTAAAAGAGGCCTAGAAGTCAGAAATGGTTACAAGAAAAATAGATAAAATGCTTTCTAGTGCTAACTTAGCAAACTATATTAGATTCAAGACAAATTTCTCACCATATGCTTCTAGTAAGGTTACTGACCAAACTCTTCAGGTCAGGACCCCTCTGCCCCAGAATCCAATGGTGGTTCTCCTTTGTCATCTTAGGTGCAATGCCAAAGGCAGACAGGGAGAGAGAGGGGGTGGTGTTCCTCGTTTTTATAGTTTCAGTTCTCTTCTTGTAAAATATTTCCATTGGAGCACCAGAGGACAAAGAGTCCATGTGGAAGGATGTTCCATGCTGACTTTTTTCACCTGTTAGAGCTTTCTTTGTTTTTCCTTCCTGCTGGATCACTCTGTTTACTACCTAAATGCAAATTAAGGCAAGCATACAATCCTTCCTTTGGTTAGGACAGACCTGACTTCTGCCTGGGTAGGGCTGTGTGGTTTGAACATAGGTATATCTCCATATAATAAAAAAAATATTAACCCATCTCATAGAGCTGGAAGGGACCTTGAAAGATTGAGGCCAGTCTTCTGCCTTCACAGCAGAACCAAGTAGCATCCCTGATAGATTTTTCTACCATATTCCCTACATGGCTCCTCCAAGGATTGAACTCACACCCCTGGGTTTAGCAGACCAATGCTCAAACCACTGAACTATCCCTACCCTAACCCCCCCTGAGGGGAATATTTTAATTTCACATACAGTGTTGCCACGCGTATTTTATCAGGACAATATGTACCAGCAAATTGAGTTTTCAGATAATACCTTACAAAACCTACCTTGTACAAAGATTATTACACTACTATGCAAGGTGTGAATACAGAGGTGTATTCAGTCACAGAAGAGGTCATGGCAGTTCTCTGAATGGTGCTGCTGACAGTGCTAATGATATCAGCTGTAGAAAACTCACTCACCTTTGCTTCCTGGCATTGGGTGAGAGGAAGGAGAAATTGCTAGTTACAAGGTATAGGAAATGCAGTCTGAGGTCTGTCAAGCATTGACTGATGTGGAAGGGAGCAAAAGTACAGCTAGGTGTGTGTGTGATGGGGGAATTCCTGGATTTTCTTAATGAAAAATGAACTGAAGTGCTCTTGGCAGTCTGGATTGAAGATTCTTCACAAGGAAATGGTCAGTGGTCCCCAACCTTTTTCATCTGGCGGGCGCCAGACGACGAGCCACGGAGGACTGTGGCGGTGGACGAGCATCCGCCGAAATTCCGCTGACAAGCGACAATGTCAATAGGCGTCGTCGCTGAAATGCCGCCGACAAGCAGCAGCATCCAGAGGTGTCGCCGCCAAAATACCGCCGAAAACTGGCAGCATTTCGGTGGCAACGCCTCTGGATGACACAGCCTGTCGACGGCATTTCGCCGGACGCTTGTCCACTGGCCAGTATGTGGGTGCACTTAGACGCCCCAGAGGCACCATTGAGGACTACGTTGGGGACTTCTGGTCTAGATTGCTTGCTTTGGTTTTTAGGGTTTCACCTAGACGGCTTCTAAAGTCTGCAGGATGCTCATGGATTGCTGAGAATTTGGGAAAACATATAGACCCATTCTAAGAGTAATTCCCCAAACACTGCAAAACATTGTAAAAGGCACCAGTCATCATGGAGGACAACTGTTTCCAAGGTAAATATTCCCATTACAAGAACAAAATAAAACAGTTTTCAAAATGTTGAAATAACTTGGCTTTCTCAGATGTACAAATCAAAAACATGTTGTTGTCCAACAAGCCTCACACTTGCAAAAGCAAATTTTAAAACTTCTCTAGCAGCAGTGTATGACCAATATTTCAGGTGGATGGAGTTAGTTCTGGTACTGTTCAAGTGGAATCAAAATAGGACTTATAACAAAGCAACCACAACCTTAGCTACTCACAGGTGAGAGTGATGTTAGTTTTCTCTAATTATCACCTCCAGGTTACTTAAAAGATTACAGGCAGTGTGTAATTCACTGAAGCTACATAAGGCCAAAGGTTGCTGCTCCTGAAGCTAACTGAGGAACACACATACAGAGGCGGCTCTAGCCATTTCGCTGCACCAAGCACGGCGGCATGCCACGGGGGTCGCTCTGCCGGTCGCCGGTCCCGTGGCTCCGGTGGACCACCCGCAGGCGTGCTTGCGGATGCTCCACCGAAGCCGCAGGACCAGCAGACCCTCCGCAGGCATGCCTGCGGGAGGTCCACCGGAGCCGCCTGCCGCCCTCCCGGCGACCGGCAGAGCGCCCCCAGCGGCATGCCGCTCCAAGCACGCACTTGACGTGCTGGGGCCTGGAGCCGCCCCTGTACACATAGCCAGTTGAAAAACTGGTCTCATTCTTTTGAGAGGGAGCAACTTGTGTCAGGCGACCTTGGTTGCCAGGGGTCCTGAGATTAAATCTTGGGCAAACCATCTGAGATGGGGAAGGTGGTACCTTTAAATTTTATAAAATATTTCTCCAGACTAACTTATAAAATCCTTCACATGGGGGACATAGGCTCCAACACAGTGTCTTGTTGATAAAGCAGGCTATCTTAGGCCTTTTCTACACAGGAAAGTTGCACCGTTTTAACTTACATGGGTTTTAAAACGGATTTAGTTAAATTTGTATAAACTCCGTGTGGCCTAGCAAATAGAGCACTGAACTGGGACTCAGAAGACCTGATTCTATTCCCTGCTCTCTCACTGGCCTGTTGGGTGATCTTGGGCAAGCCAGTTAACTGCTCTGTGCCTCAGTTTCCCCATCTGTAAAATGAGAATGATGCTATTGATTTCCTTTGTAAAGTGTGTTGAGACCTACTGATCAAAAATACTAGACAACAGCTATCCAGACTACTATTTTTTCAGTATAAGTATGTTTTTTTCCCAGTTTAGCTTAAGTCTATTGGGAATAAACTATGGCACAGCAGATTTAGATTAAATCTCAGGAAAAACTTCCTACCTGTAAGAACAGTAGGACAATGGAACAGACTGCCTAGGGGGGTTGTGAAAGCTCCTTCATGGGAGGTTTTCAAAAGGAGGCTGTAAAGCCATCTGTCTTGGATGGTTTAGACACAACAAATCCTGCATCTTGGCAGGGGGTTAGACTAGATGACCTTTGGGTCCCTTCTAACCCTCTGGTTCTATGAAATTTCAGCTTAACTGCAATAAGCCTCTCTAAAACCAAAATAAGTATCCATACACCCAGGGATTGCACCAATTTAACTAAATCAGGTTAAATACACACCTTGTGTTAAACTGGAGCATCTTCAAGTAGACAAGACCTTAAATTCAGGTCTGGGGTTCAAATTCTGGACATTCCCTGTAAGAGCATGAAAGCTGTAGTCCCTTTAAATTTGATGACTGGGTCAAGCCTAAGTCATATCAGCAGAGATTTTCAAAGGAGCATAAGGGATTTAGGCATCAAAACACATTTAAAATTCAATGGGAGTTGGGCTTCTTGAAAGTGTCAGCCACGGTTCTTCCCCGGATGTACACCGTACATGGAGTCCAAATCAGAGTTCTGGCTTTTTTGTCCAGTGCTCTGTCTCACTTTGGATATAATGTAAGTGATGAAGAGAGTTCAGTGCGTACTGACCTAGGCATTTAAAAATATCCTGAACTGAAGTGTGCCTGTTCCTCTCCCATCTGGGGGCCAGGCCTTTCATAGAATCATAGAAGATCAGGATTGGAAGAGACCCCAGGAAGTCATCCAGTCCAACCCCCCACCCAAAGCAGGACCAACACCAATAAAATCATCCCAGCCAAGGCTTTGTCAAGCTGGGCCTTAAAAAACTCTATGGATGGAGATTCCACCACCTCCCTACATAACCCATGCTTCACCACGCTCCTAACGAAACAGTGTTTCCTAATATCCAACCTCGACCTCCCCTCTCCCTAGACAGACTTATGTGTAGTGCTGGGGAGGAGCCGGTGGTCGTGGTACATGTAGGTACCAATGACACAGGGAAGGGTAGGAGAGATGTCCTGGAAGCCAAATTTAGGCTGCTAGGGAAGAGACTGAAATCCAGGACCTCTATGGTGGCATTCTCAGAAATGCTCCCAGTTCCATGTGCAGGGCCAGGTAGGCAGGCAGAGCTTCAGAGTCTCAACGCGTGGATGAGACGATGGTGTAGAGAGGAGGGGTTCACGTTCATTAGGAACTGGGGAAACTTCTGGGATGGGAGGAGCCTATACAGGAGAGATGGGCTCCACCTAAACCAAAGTGGAACCAGACTGCTGGCACTAAACATTAAAAAGGTTGTAGAGCAGTTTTTAAACTAGGAGATGGGGGAAAGCCGACTGCTGCAGAGGAGCATGTGGATCGGACACAGACTTCTCTTAGGGGAGAGTCTGATGATAGAGAATCTCCAGGTTATAGTCAGGAGCAGAGGACAGAAAAGGATAATGTAAGGGCCGGATCAGATGATAAACAGTCACATAAAAAAGAATCTGGCACATCAGAAAAAGGCAGACTAATAAACAGGGACAAGTTTTTAAAGTGCTTGTACACAAATGCTAGAAGTCTAAATAATAAGATGGGTGCCTTGTGATAAAGGAGGATATTGATATAATAGGCATCACAGAAACCTGGTGGACTGAGAGCAATCAATGGGACACAATCATTCTGGGGTACAAAATATATCGGAAGGACAGAACAGGTCATGCAGGGGGAGGAGTGGCACTATATGTGAAAGAAAGTGTAGATTCAAATGAAGTAAAAATCTTAAGCGAATCCACATGTTCCATAGAATCTCTATGGATAGAAATTTCATGCTCTAGTAAAAATATAACATTAGGGATCTATTATCAACCACCTGACCAGGACAGTAATAGTGATGATGAAATGCTAAGGGAAATTAGAGAGGCTATCAAAATTAAGAACCCAATAATAGTGGGGGATTTCAATTATCCCCATATTGACTGGGAACATTTCACTTCAGGACGAAATGCAGAGATAAAATTTCTCGATACTTTAAATGACTGCTTCATGGAGCAGCTGGTACGGGAACCCACAAGGGGAGAGGCAACTCTAGATTTAATCCTGAGTGGAGCGCAGGAGCTGGTCCAAGAGGTAACTATAGCAGGACTGCTTGGAAATAGTGACCATAATACAATAGCATTCAACATCCCTGTGGTGGGAAGAACACCTCAACAGCCCAATACTGTGGCATTTAATTTCAAAAGGGGGAACTATACAAAAATGAGGGGGTTAGTTAAACAAAAGTTAAAAGGTACAGGGACTAAAGTGAAATCCCTGCAAGTTGCATGGGCCCTTTTTAAAGACACCATAATAGAGGCCCAACTTCAATGTATACCCCAAATTAAGAAAAACAGTAAAAGAACTAAAAAAGAGCCACCGTGGCTTAACAACCATGTAAAAGAAGCAGTGAGAGATAAAAAGACTTCCTTTAAAAAGTGGAAGTCAAATCCTAGTGAGGCAAATAGAAAGGAGCACAAACACTGCCAACTTAAGTGCAAGAGTGTAATAAGAAAAGCCAAAGAGGAGTTTGAAGAACGGCTAGCCAAAAACTCCAAAGGTAATAACAAAATGTTTTTTAAGTACATCAGAAGCAGGAAGCCTGCTAAACAACCAGTGGGGCCCCTTGATGATCAAAATACGAAAGGAGCGCTTAAAGACGATAAAGTCATTGCAGAGAAACTAAATGGATTCTTTGCTTCAGTCTTCACGGCTGAGGATGTTAGGGAGATTCCCAAACCTGAGCTGGCTTTTGTAGGTGACAAATCTGAGGAACTGTTACAGACTGAAGTGTCACTAGAGGAGGTTTTGGAATTAATTGATAAACGCAACATTAACAAGTCACCGGGACCGGATGGCATTCACCCAAGAGTTCTGAAAGAACTCAAATGTGAAGTTGCGGAACTATTAACTAAGGTTTGTAACCTGTCCTTTAAATCGGCTTCTGTACCCAATGACTGGAAGTTAGCTAATGTAACGCCAATATTTAAAAAGGGCTCTAGGGGTGATCCCGGCAATTACAGACCGGTTAATCTAACGTTGGTACCGGGCAAATTAGTCGAAACAATAGTTAAGAATAAAATTGTCAGACACATAGAAAAACATAAACTGTTGAGCAATAGTCAACATGGTTTCTGTAAAGGGAAATCATGTCTTACTCATCTATTAGAGTTCTTTGAAGGGGTCAACAAACATGTGGACAAGGGGGATCCGGTGGACATAGTGTACTTAGATTTCCAGAAAGCCTTTGACAAGGTCTCTCACCAAAGGCTCTTACGTAAATTAAGCTCTCATGGGATAAAAGGGAAGGTCCTTTCATGGACTGAGAACTGGTTAAAGGACAGGTAACAAAGGGTAGGAATTAATGGTAAATTATCAGAATGGAGAGGGGTAACTAGTGGTGTTCCCCAAGGGTCAGTCTTAGGACCAATCCTATTCAATTTATTCATAAATGATCTGGAGAAAGGGGTAAACAGTGAGGTGGCAAAGTTTGCAGATGATACTAAACTACTCAAGATAGTTAAGACCAAAGCAGATTGTGAAGAACTTCAAAAAGATCTCACAAAACTAAGTGATTGGGCAACAAAATGGCAAATGAAATTTAATGTGGATAAATGTAAAGTAATGCACATTGGAAAAAATAATCCCAACTATACATACAATATGATGGGGGCTAATTTAGCTACAACGAGTCAGGAAAAAGATCTTAGAGTCATCGTGGATAGTTCTCTGAAGATGTCCATGCAGTGTGCAGAGGCGGTCAAAAAAGCAAACAGGATGTTAGGAATCATTAAAAAGGGGATAGAGAATAAGACTGAGAATATATTATTGCCCTTATATAAATCCATGGTACACCCACATCTCGAATACTGTGTACAGATGTGGTCTCCTCACCTCAAAAAAGATATTCTAGCACTAGAAAAGGTTCAGAAAAGAGCAACTAAAATGATTAGGGGTTTGGAGATGGTCCCATACGAGGAAAGATTAAAGAGGCTAGGACTCTTCAGCTTGGAAAAGAGAAGACTAAGGGGGGATATGATAGAGGTATATAAAATCATGAGTGATGTTGAGAAAGTGGATAAGGAAAAGTTATTTACTTATTCCCGTAATACAAGAACTAGGGGTCACCAAATGAAATTAATAGGCAGCAGGTTTAAAACAAATAAAAGGAAGTTCTTCTTCACGCAGCGCACAGTCAACTTGTGGAACTCCTTACCTGAGGAGGTTGTGAAGGCTAGGACTATAACAATGTTTAAAAGGGAACTGGATAAATTCATGGTGGCTAAGTCCATAAATGGCTATTAGCTAGGATGGGTAAGAATGGTGTCCCTAGCCTCTGTTCGTCAGAGGATGGAGATCGATGGCAGGAGAGAGATTACTTGATCATTGCCTGTTAGGTTCACTCCCTCTGGGGCACCTGGCATTGGCCACTGTCGGTAGACAGATACTGGGCTAGATGGACCTTTGGTCTGACCTGGTATGGCCGTTCTTATGTTCTTATGCACCATTGCTCCTTGTTCTGTCATCTGCCAGCACTGAGAACAGCTGAGCTCTATCCTCTTTGGAACCCCCTTCCAGGTAGTTGAAGGCTTCTATCAAATCCCCCCTCACTCTTCTCTTCTGCAGACTAAACAAGCCCAGTTCCCTCAGCCTCGCCTCGCAAGTCATGTGCCCCAGCCTCTGATCATTTTCGTTGCCCTCCATTTTCCATCCGAAAGTCAGTACACACTCCCTCTCCGCTGCTGTAGTTCAGACATTCAGCATGAAATGATATGTGCCTTAGGATCAATGAATGGACAACTGTCCTTGGGATTGTCAGAAGAAGCATGGATGGGGTCAGGAGGGAGGACATGTACTGCAGGGGCCATAAGCTTGGTTCTGCCTGAGGAGTGGGATGGAACGAGGGATATGGAGGTCAATGCATAACAAAGATGCTGCCATTAATTGGCAGGAGTCAATTTACCTGCAAGCTTTCTCCACACAAACACCTTGGTGTGCATACTCAGTTTTCCCTGTGGAAAGGTTTCAGGTCTATAGTTCACTCTGGAAGGGGCTCTCAGAGAGAAGGTATTTTTTGTTTAACACTTATCCACAAAATAGTTCTTCCCCAGGAGGTGCACACGTTCATTTTCTCTATGAAAAAGGCCAAGATACGGGTTTTTTCCTTTCAAAAGATTCACACGTATGAGACTCCACATGCAAAGTCTCAACAGAATGTTTTCTGTCAACAGAGCTTTAATGACAAATACTGGGCCATGCCCTTTGCCCTGTTCCACAGCTCAGCAGGGAATTCCCCTAGCCGAAGAACAGTCTTCCCTTCCCTTGATAAGCACAAACCAGCTCCTCTCATTTGCAATTGTATAACATACCTGTGGTAACTGCACAGAAAAATCTTCCCAAAGATTCTCAAAACAGTGGTCACTGGGCACTTGCTAGCAGTAAATGATGAGGTGGCAGGTCACATGGTGTTGGCTCCTCCTCCTTGACAAGAGTGATCATGTGCTTGTTAAAAAGTATTAAACATGTCTTGTCATGCCAGCTAGGAGTTTTATTACAGAATTTTAACAAATAGCTGACATAAAACAGCTCAAAATGAATACCACTCCCACCCACTGCTACTGCTTACAGGAATTGTACTAGGTGTATAGCACCAGCAGTAGGTTAAGTGGATATTAGCAACAATACTATCACTTTTCCAGGAGCAAATGTCCAACGTATGGTAACAAAACTCATATAAAAGCTAAACCAAATAACCTTATCTTGCATTTTACTGGAAGCTCAGGTTCTTTCAGATAAGCAAGTTCAGCTCTGGGAACTTATGGTGACAACATCCCCACTGATTTTAACTGCCATGGTGGAGTATGGAGTAAGAGGCACCTCTCAGATAACAAGATCCCCCCACTGAGCTTCAGCTGAATACAAGAAAGCCAGGGCAGAAACTTGAGTGCAGGTGTTATGTATCCATGTTGTCTGTGACTCTCTGGAGATGGGCAGCTGTGTTCTCCATTAGAAGGAACTCCCAAGTGGACTTTAGAAGTAGTCACAAGTAGAGCACACTGCAGCAATCCAAGATGGAACTGACATGATGTAGAGGAGAGTTGTTGGATCTTCACTGGAGGGGAAATGGATGTAGGGCTCTGGACAGAGGCAGATAGTGAAAGGGAATATGGTCCACAGATGGTGTTTGTCAAGGATTAGAAATCAGCGAGGAGGTAGGAATCAAAGAGTAGTAACAAATGTCATTTGCAACTTGAAAAGAGGTTAATGGATGCCCACAAGCATCTGTACTAGGAGGACTGGTGGTGTTAAATAGTTTAATGATTGGGGAAAGGGGAGGAACAGTGAAGTATCAGTTTGTGATGGACATGCAATTATTGGGGAGATAGCCCAAGCACTGTGATTGGTGATGCTGATTTCCTGGGATCTGTATCCAAATAAAACACTTATAAACAGAGTGGTGCTGTTAAAGTCAAGAGCTGCACTACTGTTAAATTTAAAACTAATTCAGGGGTGGAGATGACTTGTAACGATTTGTAAGATCATTACAGTTAAGTTAGAGCAACTCAGGGTCCTGTTCACTAGTGCAGGGAGACATAAGTTGTCTAGGCAATTTAAATCCAATACTAGTCACAACAGCAAGGAGTCTATGTGTGTGTGTGTGGGGGAATCACGTTTGTTATAGGGCCCATTACCCGTACCCACTAGACTAAGTCACGTCTGTTCAGAAGGGCCCCACACAAATGCACAGAAGAAATCCCACTGTTTCTCAGAATGAGCAATGGGAGAGAATAATGTGATCGTGCATTACTGAGCCAACAGAATGCTGTGTGACTATAGTGCCTATTATGAAAAGATAGGAGCATACCGTTATTTGTACAGAAGTGGCTAAATAAAACTGGAGGTGGGGGGGAGAGGTATATTCTTCTCATTTGATGCAGGACCAGGGATGGTGGGAAGTTGGGGAGAGAGGTGGCTTAAGTTTTCATCACCTTTGCAGCCTCTTTCTTGTGGAGTTGGCTCACAGCCACTTTGGTTCCTGGTGCAACATACAGCTGTCTAAATTGGTGTCAATGACATCCTGCTGCTTATAATCCCAAGAAGTTGGAGAGGAATGGGGGAGTCAGTGTAGAGTCATTGCCCCAGTGTTGTGCCACCTGGGCATTCCCAGGTTAGGTAGATAGTTAAGCCTGCTTTCTGGCTGTGTTGTGCCACCAGAGCAACACAAAATAGCTGTACTGAAGGGGAGAATTAGGGGCTTCCTCTCTAAATGAGCAGATGCAATAGTATTCTTCTCACTAGATACAGCTAGAGGAGTCTGGCAAGTACGGCTCTATTCTGGCAGTGACAAGCTGACAATTGTATCACTACTTGGCAGATATGGCTTTCACTGCCTCCTGTTCAGCATTTCAAATGTCTCAGAAATCATCCAAAGAGAAATGAGATTCGATGCGGCCAGCAGGGAATGAAGGTTTATGTGGATGACATCATAGGTAAGGGAAGCCTGTGGAACAACTTAACCTAAGGCTAGAGCAAGTTCTGAAGGCTACGAAGGATGCGGGACTAAAATTAAAAAGATAAAAATATATGCAACAACAAACTGGCTATGGTTCTTAGGACATAGGATTGATAAAGAAGGGGTGGGGTTAGCAATAGAAACAAAGCCATAGCTGAAAGGTCGCCTCCTACAATCAGAACTGGGGCTGTTCCTCTGTATGGCTGAATGCTGGAGAATCTTCATACTTAATCATTCTCAAAAGGCCAAGTCTTTTATGAATTGCTTAAAACTATGTGTGAATCTGGAATAAAGCACAGAGGCACACTTGTGGGGTTTTAAAATATCTGCTGACCACATTTAAACTGTATTTTATGATCTACAGTTCTTTCTACAGATGCTGGTAGCTATGGTATTGATGGGTTGTTACTCTAATTACAGAATCTGTGGAAATTGAGCAATTGGAATATGATTTAGAAAAAATACTGGTTTGAAATTTTCAAAGTCAACTAGAAGACTTAGCCCCAGAACATTTGTAGGGCTAAATACCCTAGAGGGCTTTGCAAATCTTGACCTATTATGCATTCAGATTCCAAGAGCAGGTGTGCTCAAAGAGAGAGAATGTCTAGCAAGCATGTGGCCATGTAAGAGAGTCACAGGCCACATGTGTGAACTTGATAATGTCATGTTGGTGACAGACCACAAAGTGCTTGTATTTTTAATAAACAGTATAGACCCAAACAAGATACATATTAAATACCAGAGATTGCTCATGTGTTTGAGATATAAATGTATTGCAGAATAGACACATAGGTGACTGTCCACCTTGTTAGAAAGACCACAGAGGTGACTGACACTGCACCGAGGAGCTCTAGCAAGCACCCAATTCTCCAGAGGCGTGGGATGATGTAGAAGCCCACATATGTGCTACTTAGCGTATCCACTCACTCTCACTACAGAACTGATTCAAACAGCTGCTTGGGCTGATACACCACCGGAAACCAAGGTTATAGTTGGCTTAATTATTTATCAGAGGCTTAGCATCCAGTCTATGATTTGTTTGTTATGAAAAGTGAACTTTCTGAAGATGAAGGTTGATTACGTATAGCATTTGTACTGTGTTCTTACAGTCCTTGTAAAGGATACATTGGGGGAAGGGATAGCTCAGTGGTTTGAGCATTGGCTGCTAAACCCAGGGTTGTGAGTTCAATCCTTGAGGTAAGCCACTTAAGGGTGTGGGGCAAAAATTGGTCCTGCCTAGTGAAGGCAGGGGGCTGGACTCAATGACCTTTCAAGGTCCCTTCCAGTTCTAGGAGATTGGTATATCTCCAATTATTACCTTTACATGAGGAATATTAAGCCCTCAGAAATGCTGGAAGGAGCCCTAATGTCCATGTGATAGCCCACTTGTAGGGTGAAAACATTAATCTTGCAGAATGACCTGACAAACACAACTCAAAAAATTTCCCATTGCCACAGGGCTACCCAATAGGCTTTGGAAAAGAACACTAGATGTGTGTGAAGAGGAGACATGCTTGTTTGGTAACCACTATTTTTCTAGATTTGTAAGAAGTCCACTTCTTGCTAGACCAGGGGTGGGCAAAGTTTTTGGTCCGAGGGCCACATCTGGATGAGGAAATTGCATGCAGGGTCATGTGAGGGGGGGTGCAGGAGGGAGTGCAGGATGTGGGGAGGGGATGCAGTGTGCAGGAAGGGGCAGAGGGCAAGGGGTTGGGGTGCAAGAGGGGGTGCAGAGTGCAGGAGAGGGCTCAGGGCAGGGGATTGGGGTGAAGGACAGGTTCAGGGTGTGGGCTTCAGCCTGCCACTGAGCAGCTCGAGTGGCAGCTGCAAGCAGCAGGGCTAAGGCAGGTTCCCTGCCTTCCCTGGCTCCACGCCGCTCCTGGAAGTGGCCAGTACCATGTCCTTACAGCCCCTGGTGGAGGGGGGGGGGCAGAGGGCTCCATGCGCTGCCCTTGCCTGCATATACCTCCCACAAAGCTCTCACTGGCTGCAGTTCCCTGTTCCCAGCCAACGGGAGCTGCAGGGGGTGGTGCCTGCAGACAAGGGCAGCGCACAGAGCCCTCTGTCCCACTCCCCCAGGGACTGCAGGGACGTAGTGCCAGCTGCTTCCAGGAGCCGCGTGGAGCCAGGGCAGGCAGGGAGCCTGTCTTAGCCCCGCGGCGCCATGGGCCGGATCTGGCCCGCAGGCCATAGTTTGCCCACCCCTGTGCTAGACCCACCGGTAAACAGGGCTTAGCAAAGATAAAAGGATTTTTTCTTAATTTGAGATCTGGAAATAATTTCTGACAATGGGACATAAGTTGCCAGTTCTGAATTCCAACTTTGGGGGATATAGTACGTTAAGGACATTAACTCCAGTCTTCACCATCCACAAAGGAATGCAGTGGCAGAGAAGACAGTAGATATTAGAGAATTCTACAACAAAAAGACCCCGTACTAGCTCTGCTGAGCTGTAGGGCAAACCTTCACGTTAGTCATCAGAGTTAACTCAGGGCAGCTGTTCATGGGTTGACAGCTAAGAACAACATTGCTATTCTCAGAGGTAAATTTTAGGTCTGAGTGGCCCTGGTCAAAGGATGTGAAGCTGAGAGGTGCCAAATCTAAAAGGTGTTTTCTTTTGGCTTTCTTCTTTAACTGTCAGAATACTGCCTGGAGCTTACTCAAAGGTAAACTAGGAAACTCAGACCTGAAAAAACTGGATGAGAAGTACTGAACACCACTAGTTCCTAACAGCGGAACAAGCTGCACACAGAGATTCTATTTGGTCAAAACTAATTAAGGAACTCGGTACAGAGGAAGAGGAAGTATCTTCAGCTGGTTCCAAGCCCAGCAGGACTGACGTGACCCTAACTGCAGTGGTACTATCACCACTGCCTTAGTGAAGGGAGGTAATCCTGTTGAATCCTACGGAACAGCACTTTCCCTCTCTGGTATTTGAATTTTCAAATGACATAACTGGACAAAACCCTCAAAGTCAGAAGACAAGACCTAACTGTAGGTGGAGCTGGGATATTTAATTTTTATTTATTTAACATTTTTATTACCTTGTTTACACTGGGGGAAAATGTGAGGATATGTTTCCTTAAATCTGTAGCAGAAAGCCAGGCAGTTGGAGGCTGAAGGACAGTTGTAGGAGATGCCTATAGGGAAATAGAAAGAGAACAACTTTAGGAATAATTCTGTTTTCTTTAGTTTAAAACAGTTCTGTGTTAGAAGAAAGTAACTTTTTTCTGTGGGGGCATGATGCTAACTGCTTGGGTTTAGGAAGGAACTCTACTTACATGGGCATAATATTCCTTTATTGGTCCATTGGAGTTTTACTCCATTTCAAGCATCTAGTCCTCATCTTGCCACCAACTGGGTTATCTAAAATCTAATAATAGGCTAGGATCAGCTGTGGACCCAGTAGGCCCCTAAAGCAGCAATATATTTTGGCAAATGTCAGGCATACTCCTTCAATTGATGGTTCAGCCCAAGCCTCCATACATACATCTTAATGCTTTCCTTTTTCTTCCATCTCATCTGGATTGTGATGTAGTCAGTTCTCTTTCAGCCAGAGCTCTATCTTGGTCAGGCCTGGGGAAAATAATGATGTTGTATAGTACAATTACATGGACAAAAGCCTTAGTACTTTGTTTCATCACCATATTGCTGCTACTGCAACCCTTGCCCTCTTCAGGGATCTGCTGGGTGCCTCTCCTCATTGCCAACTCTGTGCTCCCTCACTCAGGGGCTCCCTTTCCCCAGCTGCCCAGAACTGCTGCCTCCCTCAGGAGGAAAGTCCCCACCCAACGGCAGGGCCCTGTTCTTGGTTTAACTCTGACCCCGACTCACTATCTGCTGCAGGGTGTGGAGGTGTGATTTGACAGACAGCAGGGGATGAGTAGGCCTAAGGCTGCCACTATGGCCTCTCCTCCTTTCCCCCATTCTCCTGCCTCCCTTTCCCAGCCCTTCCTACCCCATCCCCCACTTGCCTCCTTTCCCATCCCCCAATTCCCTCTGATATCTCACTCGCCCCCCCCCCCCCGTCCCCCTGCTGCCCCTTCCCCTCAACTCCCTCTCCCGCCTCCGGCCCCCACATACTCCCAATCCTGCCCACTATCTCCCGCAGCTCTAATCTCCCCCCCACTCCCCCCGGCTCGAATCGCCCCTCCAGCCCGCACAGTCCCCGGCTCTGATCTGCCCCTTCCCCGCACTGCCTCAGTCCAGCCGCCCGCTCCCCTGTCGGCGCGGCCCCTTTAATTCCCTCGCTCCTTTCCCCCTCCCCCTCCCCCTCCCGGCCGCTCCAGCCTCCATTTTCCAGCGGATCCGGCACCTGGAGGCAGTGGCGGCGGGAGCGGCCCAGACCCCCCAGCCCGGGCATGGCTGCCAACATGTACCGGGTCGGAGGTAAGTCCCCCCCCTCCGGGGGCCCGAGTCTTCCCCCCCCCCCCGCCGGCCGCTCCTCCCCGTGGGCGAGCGGCGCGTCACGGCCCCCCCACCCCGCCGGGAGCAGGGGGAGTCCGGGCAGGGGCCGGCGGGGACAGGGTTTGGGGAGGGGGCAGAGTTGGGGCTGCTGGGGACGGGTGCGGTGGGGCCAGGGGGCTGTAGGGGTGGGAGTAGAAGTTGGGGTGGAGGTGGGGCGGGGCTGGGTTTGGGGATTGTAGGGCTGGGGGCAGAGTTGGGGGCTGGCAGGGGATGGGTGCCGTGGGGCTAGAGGGATTGTAGGGGTGGGAGTAGAATGTGGGGTGGGGCTGGGTGGGTTTGGGGCTGGTGGGGGCAGAGTTGGGACGAGAGGTGGGGGCTGTGTGTTTGGGTGTTATGGGGTGGAGTTGGGGGCTGGTAGAGGATGGGTGTTCCAGGGCCAGGAATTGTAGGGGTGGGGGTAGAATTTGGGGCTTGTGTTAAAGAAACTGGGGGTGGGGCTGGGTATGTTTAGTGATTGTAGGATGGGGGTTGGCATGCGATGGGCGCTCTGGGGTGGGAAGGGGTTGTAGGGATGAGATGGGGAGGGTTAGTGTGTGTGGAGTTGGGGGAGAGGCGGGTGGGTGGGGTTTAGGGATCTGGTGCCGGTAGAGGAAGAGTGTCATGGGGCTGAGAGGGTATTAGGGCTGGGGAATTGGAGGGGGAAGGTTCATGGGGTGTGTGGGGTGAGGGCTTGGGAGGGAGTGGGGTTGGATGGGGTGCAGTGCTGAGGGTTGTGGAACTAGGGAGATGTGTGGGAGCAGAGTTGGGGGTGGGGGAGTGTGGAGCAGAGTTGTGGGCTGAGTGTTGGGGATGGGGGTTGTGGGTTGATAAGTATGTGGGGGGGTGCAGAGTTGGGGGATGTAGGAGTGAAGAGGTGCTTGTGTGGCTTTGCGTGGGCTGAGGTGGAGGACTAGGAGAGGCTTTCTCAGTAGTTCGTACAGTGTGGGTGGGGTGCTGTGGGTGCATGGAGTATGGATGTTTGTGGAAATAGTTCTGCTGGTTTCTGTCTTCTCTCCCCACCATTGTTTTATGGTGGCTTTTGCTTGACTCCTACCTCTTCCCTTCTAGGCATCCTGCTCAGAGTCCCACACTTCTGTCTGACTGTCCCATGTTTAACTCATGTAAGGAGAAAGGAGAGGATACAGGAGTATGGGGTTGAATTATAGGGAATTTAAACTTTGAAAGGGTGGCCTGGTGTGGATTCATCCTTATCTGGTTTCCTGGATGACAGCTGTGCTGTGGAGCTTTCTTAGGGCTAGTCTACACTTACCTGCCGGGTCGACGCGGTGAGTTCGACTTCTCGGAGTTCGAACTATCGCGTCTAATCTGGACACGATAGTTCGAACTCCCCGCGCGCTCCGGTCGACTCCGGTACTCCACCACTGCAAACGGCGGTGGCGGAGTCGACCTTGGAGCCGCGGACTTCGATCCCGCGGCGTCTGGACGGGTGAGTAGTTCGAACTAGGGTACTTGGAGTTCAGCTACGCTATTCACGTAGCTGAACTTGCGTACCCTAGTTTGACCCCCGCCCTTAGTGTAGACCTGCCCTTATTCCTGGGAGTGAGGTGGGGAGGAATAGTACAAGGGGGTTCTGTTCTGTATCAGCCCCCCGCATCTAAGAATGCCCCATTTCCTTTGGCATCCAGAGGCCATTATGGTGCTATCAATTCCAGGAAAAATGGATTAATGAAGAAGATATGGCAGGAGTGACAGGCAATGCAGAGAGTGGCAGGAGACCAAGTCCTAGTCCTGGCTTCCAACTATTGTCCTTTTTCCTAATCTTTCTCCCTCACCTTGGCCTAGCTTTTATAGTCTCTTGCTTTTGTCTCCCCATTAGGTACCTCTTACTTTGTCACATCTATCCACATCTCTGATTGTATTTGGCTTGGTGAGGAGATATGATGTGGCTCTCATCTGTCATAACTTTGCCTCTTTGGCTTCAGAGAATGCTGAGCATAACTGCTATGGATTGGGTTTATTGAGGGCAGGATTTTGAAGGAGATAAATTGTAGAGGTTTGTGTCTCTTGGTTCCTGTTGTGATTTATAAAACAGATTACTTCACATGGATTGACCATTTGTTTGGCATTTAATTCAGTCTCACAGGTCTTGCTGGAATCTCATCTCTGGAGCATTGAATGCCAGGAACCCTGTTCTGTGGGTCATATTGTTTAGGGAAAGGCTATTAGCCAAAGTTACCACTCCCCATTATTTTACATATGGATGGGGCCTTTACTTGACACACAATACAAGCCCTATATAGACGATCCAGCAGTGTCTAGATGACTATTGCTATTTGAAGACATTAGTTCAGTCTGAGCTAATGAAGGAGGTTGTGTTGGTTGTATCACCTTGAAAGGAGAGAACCTCCCATTTCAAAATTGGTTACGTGTGCACATCTCGAAAGGGCCATCTTCATACGTTTCTGATTCCCTGATGAATACTTGTTTTTGGTCGTCCAGGCTTATTGTTGGGAGTTACTTTAGCATCCATCAGAATTACTCCTGGGGGAATTCTGCGCCCTGCAGAAAATACATTCTTCCGGAAAGGTGCTGCAGTTGCAACTTTCATTCACCGGGAACTGCTGTGGCACCAGAACAGAGTGGCTGCTCTTGGGTGGGAGAAGCCCCAGCTCAGATAGGGAAGAAAAAGAGGCTACCTTTCTCACAGTGCCTAGCCCATGGGGTCAGGTCGTCAGGAACGGGATATGGAGTAGATGGATGTACAGTGTGCGGCACATAGGGCTTCTGGGGGGTCACAGATGTGGGGGGATAGATGGGTGGTGGCTGAATGGGAGTGGGGGTACAGGGCCACATGGGGATGGGAGGAGGGGAGTACATGGGTGGAGGAGGGTGTCTGAGTGGGGGTGCAAGGACAGATGGCGGTGAGGGAGTGCAGGGACATATGGGGCAAGTGTACCTGACTGAATGAGAGGCTAGGGGTCAGCCAGGGTCTGCATGGTGGAAGCTCACTAACAATCCCTACTCACTCCCCAAAAAACCCTTGTTCCATACATCTCCAACCCATACCCAACAACCCTCCCAAGTTCACGCTCAGGCTCTTTCCCAGTAATGACTTCCCTCTCCTTCAGCTCCTCCATTACCCCTGACTCCCCTGAGCCTTTGTGGTGCTTCTGAAGGGTACAGTAAATACATTTCTGTATTGTAGTTTAAATGAATTATTACTCAGTTGTGTATTAATATGCCTAGTAAGGAATCTGTTAGTCAAAAAACCTGAATCTTTTTTGTTGTCTGTATTGTTACAAACATAGTTGCTGACAGGTATTTTGAAATAAATTACCAAAATAATTGAAATTTGCATGATTATATTATTTTGACAAATAAAATATGCAGAATTTTAAAATATTGTGTGCAGAATTTTTAATTTTTTGGTGCAGAATTCCCCCAGGTGTAGGGAATGATGACCGTGGTATATTGACTAAAGAGCCAATGGCTGCCATAATCATAATCGGTGTGTACTAGATAGTTTTTGTCTCAATAGACATAGGTGGCAATACTTTCTAAACTTATTTTGATGTTGGGATTGGCAGAAGTCATAGTGAAGATTCCTTTATTATAGTCTTGTCATAAACTTGTGCAAACTGTTGTCAGGGCTCACCTTTGCTGCAGTAGATGTGTGGAACCTATTTTATTTCTGTCCTTGGAAACTAACAGCATTTTCTAATATAGACTATAATGCACCTAGTGGACCTCTCTGTCTTTGTAAGACACTTTAGCTATCTTTTACCCTCTAATGTTGACACAGTAGTTTCTAAATATCATCTTCCTTAAAACCATCCTTGCAGTCACCAGGGTGTATAGATGACCTGCAGCAGATGAAATGTAAAATAAAGATGCCACAGCATCAGGAGCAGACATTAAGCACTGAGTTTGACTGATCACCCTTGAACTGTTAGAAGTCATGTGCCTTGAATATAATAGAAGTGGAGAAGAAAAGCTTCACCATAGCATCTATGAAAGCCCAAACAACCTGAAATCTTGTGGGTAGTAGACAGCATGGTGATTGTGGTCTGCTTTTGTTTGGAAGCAGTCAAATGTTTGACAAGATTGATTAGGTTTGCAGTGACTGGCTGCCTGTATAATGGCAGATCCTTCTGGATTTCCTGTTTATACAAATGTAGTTGAACAAATGTGACACCTAAAGATAGCGGAGAGCTTTGGGCTGTGACCTACAGCTTGGGGTTATGTCCCTGCTAGCTAGTGAAGTCATGAGGTGGATAAGTTTTATGTTCACTGTTATCTGAGTGCTAACTCCTCCACTCAGTAGGGCAACGTATCAGAACAGTTATGTCCATGTTCAAGAAGCCACCTCTTGATACTGACAGTCCTGCTAACGATAGTCCTGTCTATAACATCTTCTTGGAGAAACTTAGTGGAAAGGTTCTTGCCTTATCTGGAGTTTTAAGAGTTACCGTTTGATTCAGGTGTTAGGCCTGGATATAGAATAGAGTAGAGCTAATTTTGTGAGTCTATCTTACTGTCTTACAAAAGAAAAAAAAGCCACATGATATCAGTCTTTACAATAAAAATATTGTTAATGCATCATTAGGGACCAGGAGTTGACTTTTTTTTGTTTTCTCCTATGTGATATATCACCTGTAGAATCTGTGGAACTCCCCAGGATTTTCTTCTTATGGCCCCTATCATTATAGTGTCTGATCGCCTTTCCCATATTAGTGAATTTATCCTCATGACACCTTAGTGATATAGGCAAGTAATATTATCCACTCTCTTTCAGATGGGGGAACTGAGACACACAGATTAAGGAAGTTTGTGCCAGAGCTAAGGATTGAATGCAGATCTTGGGAGTCCCAGTCAGTACCTTAACTGTAAGGCCATCCATCTACCTTATTCCGTCACATCTCCTATTCAGTGTGTATGTGAAGTTGATAGATGAGATGGTGAGAGTGCAGTGTTATCAATATAACACTCAGCTCTGTATCATATCTCTTTCCTCAGACCCAAGTGGTGGTGTCTGCTTTCCCAGCATTTAGCTGAAGTTGAGTCTTGGTTGAAGCTGAACTGAGGAGAGGAAATGTTGGGTTGAAGGAGTGAAATAATCAGCAGAAATGGTGAGAGTGAGGTCTGCTTCCTTGAATGTGAGGGTAGGCTTGCCATTTGCCAACAAGCTTTGCAGTTTAGTGATCCTATTCAATTCATGGCTGCTTCTGGATTATCAGGGCTCAGCAGTAGCCAAGCGTGGGGTTTTTCATCATCTCCTTGCAACTTTTTCTTTATGTGGAGCTTTCCCACAGTGTTCTAGGATTTTGTCCTCTCCAGTTTGGACTACTGCAATGTGCTTTAGTTTTAGGCCACACTTGAAGACTTCTAGAAACTTCTGCTGGTTCCGGCTATGTTACCATCTTAGTTAGCAGTGTTTTTTGGATTGGCCATATTAGTACAATTGTGTCAATATGCTCCAGAGACTTTAAATATCTTCCTGTATACAACTCAAAATATTAATTTTTTTGAGCCCTTTATGATTTGGTCCTGATTACTTTGTCTATATCTGTCCTGGTACACTATCATGATAGTTGAGATGAGCTAGGAAGCAATTTACTGATAGCTCCAGACTTGTATGTGAATGGAGCTGGGTACAGAGCATTCAAGGTGGGGCATTTTAAATCTAGACTTCACTTTTTTTGTTCTACAGAGCCTGAGTTACTGGTCTTCAAAATATGTTGCAACACCTCTTGATTCAAGCTTTTTGTGGGTGTGTTTTGGGGTGGGGAGGGTGTATAGTGGCAAGGGTTTTTTTTGTTTGTTTTATGGAATAGGTGACACATCTAAAAAATTTTCTGGAACTGACATTGCAAATATTATAACTTGTTCATCTCCCTGGGGGGTGTCACAAATAGGGTTTATGCATTTATAGCCATCCTCAGAAGGGGACACAATCAACTTAGTCACTTATTTCTGAAAACATTGGACCTGTTACTGATGATGGTATCGGTCAATTCCATTATCAGAAAGAACATAAGAATGGCCATATTGGGTCAGACCAGTGGATATCTAGTTAGTGCCAGATGCCTCAGAGGGAATGAACAGGGCAGAGCAATGTATTGAGTGATCCCCTGTTGCCAGTCTCTGCTTCTGGCAGTCAGAGGTTTAGGGACTCCCAGAATATGGGGTTGCATCCCTGATCATCTTGGCTAATAGCCATTGATGGACCTATCCTCTATGAAACTCTCTAATTCTTTTTCAAACACAGTTACAGTTTTGGCGTTCACAGCATCCCCTGGCAATGAGTTCCACAGATTGACTGTGTGTTGTATGAAGAAGTACTTCTGTATGTTTGTTTTAAATTAATAAATTTCAGGTGACCCTCTGGGTTTTGTTTAATGTTAAGGAGTAAATAATAGTTCCCTATTGACTTTCTCCATACCATTCATGATTTTTATAGACTTCTATCAAATCCCCCCTAAGTCACCTCTTTTCCAGTCTTTTAAATCTCTCCTCCTATAGAAGCTGTTCCATATGCCTAATCATTTTTGTTGCCCTTTTCTATACATTTTCCATTTCTAATGTATTTTTTTTTTTTGAGATGGGGCAACCAGAACTTCAAGCAATAGGTGTGGATGTACCCTCAACTTATATAATGGCATTGATATTTTCGTCTTAATAGCTCTCCCTTTCTACCTTTCTACCTTTCCACAAAGATTTCAAGATCTTTCTTGAGTGGTAACAGTTAATTTAGACAACATCATTTTGTATGTATAATCGGAATTACGTTTTCCAATGTGCTTTACTTTGCATTTATCAACCTGGAATTTCACCTGCTATCTGGTTGCCCAGGCACCTAGTTTTCTAAGATCCCTTTGTAACTCTGCGCAGTCAGCTTTGGACTTTACTAAATTACTCAAGATAGTTTTGTCTGCAAACTTTGCCACCTTACTGTTTACATCTTTTTCCAGTTCATTTATGAATATGTTGAACAGCACTAGTCCCAGTACAGAACCTCGGGGGAACCTGCTGTATTTCTCTCCATAGTGAAAACTGACAATTTATTCTTACCCCTTTGTTTCCTGTCTTTTTTAACTAGCAACTGGTCCATGGGAGGACCTTTCCTCTTATCGCATTACAGCTTACTTTTTTTAAGAGCCATTGGTGAGGGACTTTTTTAAAGTCTTTGAAAAAGTCCAAGTACACTGGATCACCCTTCTCCACATGTTTGTTGACATCCTCAAAGAATTCTAATAGCGCGAGATGTGATTTCCCTGTACTAAAGCTGTGTTGACTCTTCCCCAACATATTATATTCATTTATGTGTCTGATAATTCTGTTCTTAGTTTCAACCAATTTTTTTGATGCTGAAGTTAGGCTTATTGGACTGTAATTGCCAGGATTGCTTCAGGATCCTTTTTTAAAAATTGGTATTATGTTAGCTATCCTCCAGGCATCAGGTACGAAGGCTGATTTGAGTGATAGGTCCCATACCACAGCTGGTAGTTCTGTGGTTTCATATTTGAGTTCCTTCAGAACTCTTGGGTGAATACCATCTTGTCCTGGTGACTTCTTATTGTTTGTTTAATCAGTTTGTTCCAAAAACCTCCTCAACTGACACCTTAATGTGGGACAGTTCCTTAGATTTGTCACCTAAAAAGAATTATTCAGATGTGGGAATCTCCTTCAGATCCTCTGTAGTGAAGACCAATGCAAATAATTTGTTTAGCTTTTCTGCAATGGCCTTGTCTTCCTTGAGTTCTCCTTTTAGCATCTTGATCTTTCATCGTTTCACAGCTTGTAAGCCTGTTTTGTATATCAAAAAAGGGTGAGAGTAAAACACTTAATTACCCTGGGTTTACAATTTTTATTACAGTATCTGATAACATTTCTAAGGCTTTGTCTACACTAGCACTTTTGTTGGTAAAACTTACATAGGTCAGAGGTGTGAAAAAAACACACTCTGACATAAGTTTCACCGACAAAAGTGCTGGTGTAGACAGCACTACGTCAGGAGAGGCTCTCCTGCTGACATGGCCAATGACGTGTGTTGGGTTTTGTTAATTATGCTGGCAGGAGAGCAGCTGTGCTGCTGTAAGGTCTATAGTGTAGATGTAACCTAAGTCTCTCCTATCTTTTAAATTGACTAGATATTAAGTTGAGCGTTTGTAAGGTTGCCTAAGCATTTTCATTCTAATTGGTCCTTTTCAGTTATATACATTTGTCATTCTTTTTCATCCAGAATTTTTCCATTTGTGCCTCTTACAAAGTGGGGGGTGGGGGTGTGTGTATGTGAGAGAGAGTAATTTCAAAACAGATTTTTAGATGACAAAAGTAGAGTAAAATACATTTACAATTATTAATCAAAAGTAAAATAAAGCATATTTTAAACACTTCAGTAGTTTAGGGTAGAAACTTGAAATTTGGTACTGTGTATTCCTGGGTTGGACTTCAGCCTTTTTTGTAAAATAGTGTAGTAGCTGCTTTTATTTGCAGAGAGATGATAATCTTTTTACAATAATGTGATTGTGATGTCATAAAGTTGAAATTACTTAACCAAAGTGTCAAATGGGGGAGGGGGCTTGATACATTGGACTCACTATCTTATTCCTCTCTAATTTACAAAGTTGATTCTTAAAAAAAATTCAGTCTTTTCTGATTTTTTCTAGTGAAGTTTTAATAAGAGTCTTGAGTAATAATTGAAGATATACCAATCTCCTAGGGCTGGAAGGGACCTTGAAAGGTCAAGTCCAGCCCCCTGCCTTAACTAGCAGGACCAATTTTTGCCCTAGATCCCTAAGTGGCCCCCTCAAGGATTGAACTTTACAACCCTGGGTTTAGCAGGCCAGTACTCAAACCATTGAGCTATTGTAGTATTAAGGGTCCAGTACTTTACAAAATTAACTACAGTAGATCTTGAATACCATGAAATATTTTTGAAACAACATTGCTTTTTAAAAACTTGTTTTCTTACTAATTTTTAATCCATAATTGGTCTATTGGACTGTCCATCATTATAGTAGAACCTCCTTAATTCTTCTTAATTACCAAACAATTAGGAAAATTGCATGAGAAGTTTGTCTTTTACTGAAAAAAGCATTTCAGTATTAAAGTCCCTTTTAAGAGTAATTTTGGTTACTCTAATGAAAGTGTCATACTTTAAAATCATGCTTAGATGAGTGATTTCCATTAGTAGATAGCAAGTTTCTCTTGCTGGAAGTAGAAACAAAGCTTTTTCACAAATACCCAGTAGTTGTGATAGAAGCTAATGATAAATGGCAGGATGCTATTAATTGGTGTTGAGTATTAAAATCTGAGCAAATGTAAGCCTTGAATATTTCTAATAAGCCTTTTCTCATCTACTTCTTTTAGTAACATCATAATTTTGAGGTAAAGCCTAAGTTGAACATGAAGGAAAAAGTGTTGCTCACCCTTTCTCAAAAGCTACAAGAAATGTCTTTCTCTTTTTTCAGGAGAATTTTTAGAGCATTCTAGGATCATTGAAGATGCATTTTTTTTACTCTATGGAAATTTAAAATACAACCCGCAAAGAAACTCACCCACTGTTCTGTTTATATATGCTTTTCTAGTTGCAAAAGTTAAAGTTGCAACTTTCACTCACTCATAAACTTCTCAAACTAGATCTAGTCCCAGTTGGCTGAAAATATTCCTCTATTCAGAGCTTTTGAATCTTGCTACATATCACTGGTTTTGACTTTCATCTTGGGCAGATCTTTTCTTAACACAAGGACTTTGCAAGACCCCTAGTAGCCTGCTGGCTGTTAGACTGAGCAGTCATCATATGTGAAACCGATTATGGAAACCACATGATCAAAAACTTCAATTCCGCAATGGCAAAATATGTCTCTGAAGATGCCCCAGGCTCTATAAGGGCATTGAGCAAAAGTATGTACCTGACTATTTTTGGGGTATGTCTACACTTTGTCTATAGCTATGCCAGCACAGCCCCATAGTGTAGGTGGAGGCTGTGCTGACAGAAGGGGTTTTTCTGTTGGTATAAGAACACCTCTTCTTTAAAGATAGCTATGTTGATGAAAACCCTCTTCTGTCAAAATAACTTTTCAGGGTAGATGTAGCTATGTTAGCATAGCTGTTTTAATTGCTGCGTGGTATTTTCATACCCCTGACTGATGTAGCTATGCTGATAAAACTTTTCAGTTTAGACTATAGGTCTTGTTGGAACCCTAGGCATGGCTAAGAGTGTGAACCAAAGTAGGCCTTGTCAGAATAGTAACATTGAGGTATCAACTAACCAAGTAAGCACTTCCTGACTGGAGAGGATGGTACAAGATTACACCGACCCCCTACTAAAGATAAGGAGTGGATGACAGGATAATGGATGAGGATGTTTTGTTTGAACTAGCAGGTACAAGATGTAAGGATGGTAACAATATCTGAAGTGTAATAGGTAACATGTTTGTTTCAATGTATGAAAAGCAGAAATCATAGGAGGGGCAACTTTGTATTGGCCTATAAGACATCATTCTGTTCTGTTGATTACGTTGATACCTTGTTGCAGGCATACATGTTAGTGTACCTGTAACTGTTGAGACAGGGCACTAGGGCTGTGTCTTGTTGATGATAAACCTGGCCGACCACCTTGGTCATCAAACCGAGCCTGTGATCTGTCTTTATAAGTGACATTGAGGTCAGCTGAACTAGCAAACTGCACTCTCTCCTGGTGCAGCTAGCATCTGATCTCCACGAACAGCGTAGGAGCAATGCATCAGCACACCCAACAGCATTAACAGTGGTGACCCTAACTGCTGATGTGGTGACCTGACTGCTCTGAGGGTCACAACCTGAGATGGCAGAAAACTTGAAGCTACAAAATCCCCACAAACAGCACTGGAACAATACACCAGCACAGCCAACAGCACTAACAACATGGGTAGAAGTTTGAGCGCTCTCACTTAGGGCAAAATAATTTACTTCGTGTGCACTTCCCTGGACGTCGTCAGGCACTTCAGTTTAATGAAGAAGCTGGAACATAGGGTCCAGTCTCCTATACTCTTTGGCCTTGTCTTCACTGTGAAAAAGAATGTGTCCTTATCTTGAGTTAAATAACAGGCGGTAAAAGCCAAGTGAAGGTAAGGCAGTTTGTAATTGACACATAAGTTAACAGGCTGCAGTAAATGCAAGGCTTCTCCATAGTCTTTAACTCAATCTGATACCTTGTGTGAAAACTACAAACTGCCTTCTCTTCACTTAAGACATTAGTTAATTTGAGATGACACCTTTTTTCCTAGCAAAGACACCCTTTTGGTGCTTTAATATAGTACTGAATAACCTCAGGGGCTCTCCTTTTGTAGCCTTTGAAAAAAACTTTCAGGAATTTAAAACCATTTTTTTAATGGCCATCTAACCTAGCCAGAGGGTGCTGCATTTTAGGCTCTTTAGAAAGGAAGCCCATGCTCAGAAAGGAATTCTTCTCTTTGTCCTTAACTGCTGGTCCACCATAAAAAAGGGAAAACTTGATAAGAATAGCAGGGGTCACAAAAAAGCAGGCACTCAGCTCACTTTTCTGGCAATAAGGATATTTGCCTTTGAGGCTGAGGTAGCTGAAGAGGGAACCTAGGAAAGGTTGTTGTCCATATGGTTTCAAAATGGCTGTTGTAAATCCTAGATACACTACTGGAAACAGCACATTCTCAAGAGAGCAAAGCTTACCAGAAGGGCACTAAATCCAATATAAAGGATTTTATATCTGCTTCCAAAAAGAAATTAAGTATATCAGTCCTCTTGTTGCCAATAGTAATGAAGTATTAATGGAAAAGCTCCTGCAAGCCCAAGAGATGAATTAAATAAGCCCCCAAAGTCTTTATGAAAGACCAAGGCACACTAAGAAGTTCTATTGTGGCACAATGCGTCTTGGTTCTAAAACCTGATTATGATGGCATCATATTCACCTTTGCATCTTCTCCTCTGAGATACTAGGTGGATATTTCCTGGGTAACTTGGACTCGGTCTTGCATCCGACGAAGTGGGTATTCACCCACGAAAGCTCATGCTGCAAAACGTCTGTTAGTCTCTGAGGTGCCACAGGATTCTTTTGCTGCTTGGACATTGAGCGGAGGTCATTGAAAAGGATAGTTTTCTATAATAATAACTCTTGTTTTCAAGAAACTTTTCAGTTTGACAAATACACGAGCATATGGTACAAACTGAATACCTGGTATAAAACAAAGGACCTAATAAAAACCCAATCTGCCAATATACCTGATATATTAGGTTTCCTACAGGGTGATGTTTGTATAAGGCATTTAACTTGAGACTCACTAACATGCTTCAACTGTCTCTAGGCCACTGGGAGTGGATTAACAGGGATTGATTTCCTGACCACACCATATGAATGATTTTTAAGAGCAAAAGTGCTTCTTAATCTTCCAGGGCACTACCTGGAAACTTAATCTTGTTTTTTATGTCCTCATAGAGTCCTCTTTCAAAACCCTACTAACACTCAGTGTCTCTATCTTACCTTCAAGTTAGAATTCCTAGTGGCAATTACACCATTTCACAGCTAAGAGTCTTACTTATGGAATCTCGCTAATATAGCTGTCTACCATTCAGAGTGGACCAGTGTTACTGTAACTGCTATTTTTCATCAGTATGGCGAGGACATGCTTGGTTGCTTTTTGCCCCTGCCTGGTGCACCCAAGGGGGGAAAAAATGAGATTGACTGGATGGAAGAAGGGCATTTAGAGCACAGCTAGGATAAGAAAAGGTTTTTGCAAAAGTGCACAGATCTGTTTGTTCTCTATTATCTGGCAGTCAAAAGGGGGATGGGGGGGACCATTCAAATTCCTCCAGTGCTACATTGTTAAAGCTGTGTATTAAAAAGCTTATAAATTCAAAGCTATTAAACCTCCTGGAAAAACTGTGGTCCAGATTAGTCTTTTTTTTTTTTTTTTTTTTTTTTTTTCCAGCAGAAAATTCTTATGTTTCCAATGAAGAGATTTGAAAGGTGGCCGTGGGCTTCTGTTCATGCATTTTCTAGACATTTATAAACTAGATATACAGTCTTTGCTGAATGCTACCTTTTATGAGGGAGGTACGAATTTCAAGAATCCCCCTCTCCCCCCTTCAGCTGTGTACTGCTTTTGAGTAAGGGCTTGACTACACTTGTGAGTTACAGCGCATTAAAGGAGCCCCAGGTGTACTAGCTCACTGCCTGTCTGCACTGGCAAGGCACGTAGAGCGCTCTAACTCCATGGCTAGAGCGCTCCTGTTATTTCACCTTGGCGAATAGAATAATGTTTGATGCGCCCCTACTGGAGCGCCACAGCATCAGTGTGGACGAGTTGTTGCATTACTGTGCTCTGATCAGCCTCTGGAAACGTCCCGTAATCCCTTAAATCAAGTGGCCACTCTTGTCATTGTTTTGGATATGCCCTTTGAAAGCTCCATTTGACAGCCAGCATGCTTATCTGCTCCGAGACAAAGCTACCATTACTGTGGAATGCTGTGTGTGATGAGAGAGAGGTGGGGAGAGGGGTCTGTTGCTGTCTGAATTTACAAGACAGCATGCTGACATGCTCTCAGCCCCTCCAAAACCCACTCTCCCCCCACATACACACAACACACTCCCAGTCGCACTCCATCCCACCCCCCTTATTTGAAAAGCATGTTGCAGCCACTTGCATGCTGGGATAGCTACTACAATGCACTGCTCTCTGTGGCTGTTGCAAGAGCTGCTAATGTGGGCACACCAGTGTGCTTGTGGCTGTCAGTGTGGACAGATTGCAGTGCTTTTCTTACTGCACTCTATGAAGGCTGGTTTACATCTGCAAGTGTAGCCATGCCCCTAGTTTCGGGAGTGGTGAACTAGGCCATTGCTGACAGATTTAAAGCTGACTCTCCTTGTTTTCCTTTTCTCAATGGCCAGATTGATCAGGCCATCTTTCCCTAGATGTAAATTCTCCTCATTCTGAAGAAAGTGGAATTGGGATGTAGGATTACTATTTCAGAATTTAGATGCACAATCTTAGATTAGTTAAGGGGAGAAGCTAGACTGATAGAGGCCTCTCCCTGGTTATTGATGGACTTATTGGAAATAGTGAACCTAACCACTGAGAGAAGAAATTGCTCTTTCAGGAACTAACCATGTACATATAAATATGCTGACTTTTTAAATCTGTCCTCATGTTTCAGAGATGTTCATGTCTTTGCAAATTTCTACTCAGTCTTCCTCCACACACCTCTTCTGGAAACCTGGCCTCCTCAAATGCATGGGTCCTTCACTCGTGCACATAAATCAGACAAAAAAATTTGGAGTTTGTAACTTTTTCCCCCCCTCTGGGTGTCTATCTCATATCAAATGTCATCATGTGGGTTTACACTATTGTAATTGCAAATAGAATTTGGCCTAAAATGAGTCACAGCTCCGCCACACTCCTGCCATATTTAGTGTGCCTAGAGAGCCACTGCTTGTGCAGTACATAGTCTCTAACTGGGTGTTCAATGCGTGTGTGTGATTATGTTTATAAAGGCTATTTGTATAAAGGAAGAGCCAAAACTAGGGGTATTCCTGTAATCCGTCATTTCTTGACTTGTGAATATTTCTGTTTGCAAACTTAACTTTCTTTTAAAGTAATGGAGGTTTTAGGGGGTGGAGGTATATTGAATTTATTGTATATAATTATATACACTCATCCTAGTTTTACAAGTTTCAGAGATACATCCTATACTTAAAATGGGGACTACTGCAAGAACTGATATTATTGCAGAACCAAAATTTATTCTAACTTTGTGTGCGTGCATGCACACAGAAGTACTTGGCATTTAGATATCATGGTAATGTTGCCTTACCTGGCTTCTAGCAAGCGGGGTGTTGGCTTCCTGTACGCTTGTGTAAGATCTAAAGGTTGAAGGCCCATTGGACTCTTGAAAGAAGTATAAGAAACTAAAAATGTCAGTTCATTAATTTAAAGGGAAGGTATTTGTGAAAGTGTTGCATGTGCTGCATTTTATGTAAAATGTCTGCTGTTTCTCTTATAACTGCTTGTCTACACATGAAATTATACCTGAATTATTCTGTGTGGGGGGACACATTCTGGAGTAAGGCTATTCTACACTAAAAACTTAGATGCAAATTACACTGGCATAAAGCTGCTGCAGTTAGTATATCGCTTGTGCTTGTGCACGCTCATTAGGAGTGCTTGTGTCGTTGCACAGTGCAGTGCACCATGGGTAGGTATCCGTGTGCAACCTGCCATCATCCAGCACACTGTCTTTTGGGAAGTTTTGACAGTACAAGGTAGGGCAGAAATGAGTCAGGAATGGGTGACTGGGAGTAAGGGTTCAACTTCCCAGAGTGCAGCTGTTTACATCCCATAATGTCACCTATATCCCAAAATTTCTGAGCCTTTAAAAAAAAAAAATCCCACAAACCTGCTCAACCCTCCTCGCTGTTCACCATCTCTGACAGAAAGCCTGGAGCCTGCGTGGCTCCGCGCTACTTGTCATAAGTGTTGCAAGCACAAGATGCATGATCCTTTGGTATTTGCAGAACTGTAAGAGGAATCGAATAAGTGAGGAACATGGTGATTTCTTGGAGGAGAGATTGCTGCGGGACATAGTGAGAACCAGTTCAAGGTTATTGGTGGCATTAATGGAGCAGCTGCAGATGGTGAAATGCTGCTTCTGGAAAATGAGCACTCACTCATGGGATTGCATCATAATGCAGACTTGGTATGATGAGCAACGGCTGCAGAATCTTCCCCACCTTTTCCTTTCTGTTCATGCCAGGGATTTGTGATTCGGGCTTCTTGGAAGTATCCACGGGGTCTGCAAGTTGGTGGCAGGGTTTCTACCAAATATATCCTGCAGCTCTTTGTGAAAGTGGCAGGTCTGTGGCTTGACACCAGATTGATTGATGGCATCCTTGGCCTTCTGAGATGCCTTCAGCAGATCCTCTGCTTTCACGTGGCACTGCTACTGGTCCCTATCGTACTCCTCCTCCTGCATTCCCCGTGCAACCTGCTCTTACGTGTCCATATTACTATGGGTGGTCCGTTGTGCTTGCATAGCCTGTTCTCCCCACAGGCCCAGGAGATCCAACATCTGTCTACTTCAAGCCAGAGTGCATCTGGAGTGTGTGGTCAGCTGGGCAGTTGCACACAACAGTGGAGAGTTGCTAGGTGTGCTTGCCAAGCTGAAAAATTAGGAAAAGACATTTAAAAAATTCTCCAGGCTTAAAAGTGGGGATGGGCTTCTGGTCTCCATCATCTCTGGGCAGTGAAGTTCATAATTTTGACCAGAACAGTCTGTGTCGAGCTCTGTGGTACAGTGGCAGAAGGACTGTTAGGGTTGACATAAGTATGTTAGCTCATGCTGCATTGGTCTCAGTACATTGACCTTGGCTCAACACCTCTTGGGGAAGTGGTGTTACTGCTTTGCTGTAATGGGGCACTTACATTGGTGGGAGACAAATTTAGGTGTAAACACCTGTACGACTAAGTCAATGCAAGGTGTCTCACGTTGACCTAACTTTGTAATGTAGACCAGGACCTCAGAATGTCCCCACACACAGTTAAGCCCTTATGTATGCTAAAACCTGGAGGTAGAAAACAGATTTCTTCCAGCAGCTTACAGGCAGTCTCTGGATTGTGAAGTTTCAGAACTCCAAGTGGAGTCTCTGTAAACTAACACAGTGGAGTGTGAGATGTTAGTCATTGGCAGAGCTGCCACAACTTATGCAACAGTAATCATTTGCTGTGATTGAGTAGCAGCAACCCATACTGCAGCTAATATCAGGTGGGGCAGACTGCTCTAGTAATAGGGAATTTGTTAATGACTCAGAGGCATTCCCTGAGATGTTTGAATGACTGTCAGGAGACCACTGATGATTCTCAGTCCAATGGATTCTTAGGTGGGAATGTTAGGTAGTTTATCAGTCCTTGGACTAGGCTATACCAAGTGATTATGAACATCTTAAATTGCGATTCTGGGTGGATTTGTGCTCAGTGAGAGGACAATCACCGCCAATTCAGATCTGAGAAGTTGCAGTCTTTTGCCTCAGACAACAGCATGGAAGCCTGGTGGTCCCTGTAACCATTGAGAGCAAGTTTCTGGATCTCAACAAAGTGGTGAAATTGGTGGCTGGGGAGTAACTCATCATTTACTCATCAAGAGTAACTGCTTCATTTTGCCAGCTCTGAGTAACTGCTATGTTCACACCAGGTGATTAGTCATAGGAGTTGTGCTCTGTCTCACAAGCCATGGAACCTTTTATAAGCATTACGCTGTTAGAAGTTGTGTGTATCAATTGCCAATTATTACATTCCAATCTTGGGTTAAAGACCCTTTTCTCCATCATCTAACCATCCTAGGTTTTTCTTTCCATCTGACATAGTGGTCACTGAGCCAGGTCACTCTGTTTATAGTGTTTGTATTCATCCTAAAACTGAAATACTCTGAACCCTCAAAACATTAGCTTTAATGGTCTTAAATGTCTTTTTAATGTGCTTAGTCATATTAAAATAGGAAGACTTATCCAGGTCTCAGACTTCATGCAACAACTCAAGGTCCAGAAGACTACATCTGGCAGAGAGAATTTGAGCTAAAGCTTTTTTTAATCAGGTTTGTTGGCATGTGGCACACATTTGACAACATCAGTGGAATCTGAAGTATCTAGTGATTAGTTGTGCTGCTTGTACAATACCTGGTACTCATGGACCTCATCATTTGTGAGGTATTCATATACTACATACACTAATGAAAATATCTTCAACAGTCCTGTTAGATAGGGAATTAAATAATATTTTCCATCTTTACAGCTGGATATCAGGCAGAGAGAGGTTAAATGACTTGTCCAAGGTACCACACAAAGTCTGGCAGAAGTGGAACTGAACCCAGGTGTCATCATAACCTGAGTTGGACTGTTAGGATGCCATACCTTTTACAACCCTTATGAAAATTCTTTGGTTTAGAAGATGATCAAGCCAACCTTTTTTTGAGCTGGGCATTCTGGAGATAGGTTCGTTCATAATGTCTGGGTATTGGTGTTATTTTATAGCACTCCCAAGGTGTGCTAGGTAGTTCACAGAAGACTTTGTAAATAGTGGTCCTGGCCTGAAGCATTTCTAATCTGAAATTCTGAAGTGACTGAAAGTGATGGTGAGGCACTAGGGAGAGAGGGACAAGGGTTGCAGCAGTAGGCCCACATGAATATTAGACATCTTAGTGGTTCTGTGTTGTGTGAGTGTATATAGGCGAGTCAATAATTGTGGCAATTGTAGAAGTGTTTTCTGTGGACTGAACTTACTGGCATTCTGCATACAGCACTAATAGACTACTCTGTCAGGGACAATTACTCTATCCCCTAGGGGAAAAAATGGGAAATTGATATATGCCTTTCCACAGTTACCTTCTGGCTACAAAAGTCTTGTTCCAGCTTGTGGCCCAGATGTCAAAGTGAACAAATGTTTTCTGTGTTCAGTTTTGTAAATGCAACTCACAATTAGCATCTTAAGTTCCTCTTTGGGAAGGGGTGTGTTTTCTCTTGCTATTTCTTTGTAGACAATAGATTCCTGGTTAGGATTCAGGGGCAGAGTGTGGGTAGTGAAGAGGAAAATCACATAGAAATCCCCAGCTGTAATCTGATTGTTTTACCTTGGGGCTGCTATAAAGGTGGAGGGATGTAGAAGGTGCAGCTTACTTCTTTTGAAAATTGTTATCCACAGATACTATAGTCAATGGAATATATAGCAGAGATGCCACTAATTGCATTATATATGCCTGTTAGTTGGGTAGAAGAGGTGCTTTCCAGAGAGAGACTTTTTACAGTAGACCTCTAATTAAAATGGAAACTAGACTTCAGTCATCTGGTTACAAATTGCTGTACAAATCAGCCTGTAATATGCTTCATGCTTTTACTTACTTTTATAGAATATATTATAAATAATGGAAACTAGAATAACTGCAGAGAAATGAGGGAGGAGGTTTTGAGAAGATGACTGAGATGTTTAACTAGTAATGTGGCAGTTGGATATTAACATCAGAAGAAAATGAGAACTTGAAAATTAAGATAATGTGGGCCTTTTATGTCTTGACGATAGACTAAATGACCTGTTGAGCCAATGTCAAGATGTTCTCTGCACCATCTTTTGTTGATGACTTCATTTCTAGTGATCTTTTTAGAGTTCCAACATCCATGAACTAATGGCTGGCCCACCTTACACAGTATCCATAAAGAGAAGGTGGTGGTGTTACATCCAGCACCCCAAATTTTTATCAAAGACGGTCTTTGATTTTTCACCCCAATCAGTCTATCAGCCTGCCTTATTCTTCAATGCCTTATTGTTACCAGAGAAGAGCAGGCTGTAGTGCTTATATACTGATATAAATACCTGTAATTGTTACTTTTCCACAGATTAGTACAATTTATCTCAGCAGTTAACCCAATCTCTCACCCAAAAGATTTTAGTTATTGGGCAGACTGCGTTATATGGACCAGAAATTTATATATACTGGTATTAGGCAGAATTCCAGAGTCTTGGGTGCTTAACTGAAACACTCGTCCTTCTGTGGTCTCCAGACTGCAATGTTCCAGTCCTACGTATTCTATATATAGGCTTAGCACCCAGTATCTGAGTAACATCCACGATTGCATTAAGTGACCTGATAATAGCTGCCACGTGGTGTTTGTTCTTTCATCCTCCCTCGGGGGTAAGGTGTGGATAGCGGAGTGTTTTTTGTTTTAATTTTTTATATATACGCACACACATGGTCCTCCATTTGCTGCTCTGTTTACACTTAATGTGGAAAGCTACATTGTGCCTGAGAAGGGAAGTTATCTATCAGTCCTAATCAGTCATTAAGTGCTCTTTTAGGTAACCTAAGCCCAGGTCATTGAACACCTTGAAGACTGAATCCTTGAACTCTGACACACAATTCTGCGAAAAGCCAGTGTAGAGAGTGGAGGACGGGTTTGATGTATATGAATCTGAGGAACTGTTGCAGCTTGAGGTGTCATTAGAGGATGTTGTGATGTTGCACTAAATATGCTTATGAATGTAAATGTAACTGGAATATGCTTTATGCAAAAGATCTCTTGTAAGGTATCATAACAAAGGTTATAACCTACTGAATAGGATGAATCTATTTGTATGTATGTATTCTTGTGTCTGAAGCTAGAAATATGAAGTATAACTCTGGGGTCCTATTGTAATTATGCAAAGTGTGGGCCATTAATGGTGGCTTAGAATCTTGATGGCTCCCATTGTCTAGGACAATTGGTTGTGAGTGGGTTTATTTACCTGCAGGCCTTCCTGTGTACCTGTGGGCAATGAAGAATGAGGTCTCACAGGACATGTGACCATGTCACATGATACTGGAATCCATTTTAAATCTGGTACTTTTCCATTTAGAAGGTGGGGTGGGGACCCCTAGAGAGACAGGATTCTGGCCTTGTGCCAAAGCTATAAAAGGGGATGGAACAGAACAAAGGGAGGCCAGTCATGAGAGACTTGTTTTTCACCTAAGATGTCTGCTGGAACTAACAAGGACTGTACCAGGGGAAAGGTTTGGGCCCAGACTAGGAAGGAGTCTAGTTTGTGAAAGAAGCTTATTGGAACATCTCTGAGAGTGAGATTCTTATCTGTAATCAGTTTCTTAATGTATTAGGCTTAGACTTGTGTGTGTTTGCTTTATTTTGCTTGGTGACTTACTTTGTTCTGTCTGTTATCACTTGAAACCACTTAAATCCTACTTTTTATACTTAATAAAATCACTTTTGGTTTATTGATTAACCCAGAATAAGTGATTAATACCTGGGTGAGCAAACAGCTGTGCATATCTCTGTTATAGAGGGTGGACAATTTATGCGTTTACCCTATATACGTTTTTTTATACAGAGTAAAATGGATTTATTTGGGGTTTGGATCCCATTGGGAACTGGGTGTCTGAGTGCTGGAGATGGGTGACCTGCTGAGCAGTTTTTCGTTAAAGACTGCAGCTTTGGGTGCATGGACCAGATCTGGGTCTGTGTTGCGATAAGCTAGCTTGTCTGGATCAACAAGGCAGGGTTCTGGAAGTCCCAAGGTGGCAGGGAAAATGGGCTCAGAGGTAACTTCAGCACATCAGGTGACAGTCCCAAGGGGGTCTCTGTGACCAAACCCGTCACAGAGATTTCAGAACAAATGGATAAACTCAACAGTAGTAAGTCACCAAGACCAGATAATAGTCGCCCAAGAGTTCTGAAGGAACTCAAATGTGAAATTGCAGAACTACTAAGTGTAGTTTGTAACCTATCATTTAAATCAGCTTCTATACCAAATGACTGGAGGATAGCTAATGTGACACCAATTTTTAAAAAGGGCTCCAGAGGTGATCCAAGCCATAACAGGTTGGTAAGTTTGACTTCAGTACCGGACAAACTGGTTGAAACTATAGTAAAGAACAAAATTGTCAGACACATAAATGAACATAATTTGTTGGGAAAGTGTTAACATGGTTTTTGTAAAGGGAAATCATGCCTCATTAGTCTACTAGAATTCTTTGAGGGGGTCAACAAGCATGTGGACCAAGGGGATCCAGTGGATATAGTATACTTAGATTTTCAGAAAGCTTTTGACAAGGTCCCTCACCAAAAGCTCCTAAGCAAAGTAAGCTGTCATGGGATCAAGAGGGAAGGTCCTCTCATGGATCGGTAACTGGTTAGAAGATAGGAAACAAAGAGTTGGAATAAATGGTCAGTTTTCAGAATGGAGAGTGGTAAATAGTGGTGTCCCCCGGAGTCTGTACTGGGACCAGTCCTATTCAACATATTCATAAATGATCTGGAAAAAAGGGGTAAACAGTGAGGTGACAAAATTTGCAGGTGATATAAAACTACTCAAGATAGTTAAGTCCCAAGCAGACTGCAAAGAGCTACAGAAGGATCTCTCAAAATTGGGTGACTGGGTAACAAAATGTCAGATGAAATTCAGTATTGATGAATGCAAAGTAATGCACATTGAAAAACATAATCCCAACTATACATATAAAATGATGGGGTCTAAATTATCTGTTCCCACTCAAGAAAGAGATGTAGATGACACTAAACTTGGAGGTGTGGTAGATACGCTGGAGGGTAGGGATAGGATACAGAGGGACTTAGACAAATTAGAGGACTGGGCCAAAAGAAACCTGATGAGGTTCAACAAGGACAAGTGCAGAGTCCTGCACTTAGGATGGAAGAATCCCATGCACTGTTACAGACTAGGGACCGAATGGCTAGGAAGCAGTTCTGCAGAAAAAGACCTAGGGGTTACAGTGGACGAGAAGCTGGATATGAGTCAACAGTGTGCCCTTCTTGCCAAGAAGGCTAATGGCATTTTAGGCTGTATAAGTAGAGGCATTGCCAGCAGATCGAGGGATGTGATCATTCCCCTCTATTCGACATTGGTGAGGCCTCAACTGTGTCCAGTTTTGGGCCCCACACTACAAGAAGGATGTGGAAAAATTGGAAAGAGTCCAGCGGAGGGCAACAAAAATGATTAGGGGGCTGGAGCACATGACTTATGAGGAGAGGCTGAGGGAACTGGGATTGTTTAGTCTGCAGAAGAGAAGAATGAGGGGGGATTTGATAGCTGCTTTCAACTACCTGAAAGGGGGTTCCAAAGAGGATGGATCTAGACTGTTCTCAGTGGTACCCGATGACAGAACAAGGAGTAATGGTCTCAAGTTGCAGTGGGGAAGGTTTAGGTTGGATATTAGGAAAAACTTTTTCACTCAGAGAGTGGTGAAGCACTGGAATGGGTTACGTAGGGAGGTGGTGGAATCTTCTTCCTTAGAGGTTTTTAAGGTCAGGCTTGACAAAGCCCTGGCTGGGATGATTTAGTTGGGAATTGGTCCTGCTTTCAGCAGGGGGTTGGACTAGATGACCTCCTGAGGTCCCTTCCAACCCTGATATTCTGTGTTGGAGTCATTGTGGATAGTTCTCTGAAAACATCCACTCGATGTGCAGTAGCAGAAAAAAATGCGGACAATGTTGGGAATCATTAAGAAAGGCATAGATAAGACAGAAAATATATTGCCTCTATATAAATCCATGGTACACTCATATCTTGAATACTGTGTGCAGGTGTGGTCACCCCATCTCAAAAAAGATATATTGGAATCCGTGTTCCCTCTAATTTTTCACATGCATGTGCAGAATGAATTTTGTTATGTGCACCAATATGGATGTGAACCCGAGGGGTTCAGATTGTGGTGGGGGAGGTGAAGGCTCCAGCTAAGCGTGTGGGCTCTGGTGTAGGGCTGGGGATAAGGAGCAGAGGATTGGGTTGAGGCAGTGAGGGCTCTGGCTGGGGGTACGGTCTCTGGGGTGGGGATGAGGGGGTTTGGGGTGCAGGAGGGGACTCTGAGGCTACAGCAGAGAGAGGACTCCTCCTCCTCCCCCCCCCCACACCCTCCAGCTCTCTCTCCCAGCAGTAGCCTGGGTTGGGGCCGGGGGAGGAGCACCTCTGCCTTGCTTGCAACAGGTCTGTTCGCAGTCCGGGGGGAGGCCTAAGCTGCGAACCTTCCCTCACTGGCGGCCCAGAGCAGTGGGTGTGGGCTCCTTTATGTCTGCCCACCTCATCACTGGCAGATGCCTTCTGGTGACAAGAAGCAGAAAGTGACAGAGGTCAGAGAGAGGAGCCTTCAACTAGCTGTCTCAGAGGAGTGGGTGGGTGGGGGCGTAGGGTAAAGCCCTGAGCCTAGAGGAGTGCAGGGGAGGGGCCAGAAAGGAGAGGAGCCAGGTGAAGTGGAGTGCCCGGCCGGGCCCTGGGACCCCTGCTGAATGTGGGCCTGGGCCAGGCTGGGTCAAGGCCAGGGTCTTCGTGGCAGGTCCGGGGCTGAGGGGAGAGGAATCTCTCCTCGCTGCAGCCCAAAGTGCCTGCACAGCGCTTAATAGGCCACAGTGCGCCACACAGTTTAGAGGGAGCTTAGATTGGAATTGGAAAAGGTTCAGAAAAGGGCAACCAAAATTATTAGGAGTATGGAATGGCTTCCATATGAGGACAGATTAATAAGACTGAGATTTTTTTCAGCTTGGAAAAGAGACAACTAAGGAGGGATATGATAGAAGTCTATAAAATCTATGACTGGTGTGGAGAAAGTAAATAAGGAAGTGTTGTTTACTCCTCCTCATAACACATGAACTAGGGATTACCAAATGAAATTAATAGACAGGTTTAAAACAAACAAAAGAGAGGTATTTTTTTCACACAATGCACAGTCAACTTACTTTAGAGTAGCAGCTGTGTTGGTCTATATCCGCAAAAAGAACAGGAGTACTTGTGGCACCTTAGAGATTAACAAATTTATTTGAGCATAAGATTTCATGGAGTACAGCCCACTTTATCAGATGCATAGAATGGAACATATAGTAAGTAAATATACACACACACAGAGAACATGAAAAGGTGGGAGTTGCCCTACCAACTAATTAAGAGGCTAATTAAGAGGAAAAAACTTTTGTAGTGATGATCAAGATGGCCCATTACAGACAGTTTGACAAGAAGGTGTGAGATTACTTAACATGGGGAAATAGATTCAGTGTGTGTAATGGCTCAGCCATTCCCAGTCTCTATTCAAACCTAAATTGATGGTATCTAGTTTGCATATGGAACTCCTTGCCAGAGGATGTTATGAAGCCCAAGACAATAACAGGGTTCAAAAAAGAGCTAGATAAGTTAATGGAAGATAGGTCCCTCAATGGCTATTAGCCAGGATGCGCAGGGATGGTGTCCCTAGCCTCTGTTTGGCAGAAGCTGGGAATGAGCAACAGGGGATCATAGAATCATAGACTTTGAGGCAGGGGTCTCAAACATGTGGCCCATGGAGCTCTTCCCTGCGGCGCGCCAAGCTCCCTGCGTGTGCCCCCCCAGTTACTTCCTGTTGCAGCCAAACTCCCCTCATCCCCATAACCCCCCCAAGTTATTTTATATGGCAGCTAAGCTCTCTGCACTGCTCCCCAATGTTTGGGGCCAGGTCTCTCCCCCGGCCCCACCTGCCACCCCCACATGCCTCCCACGAGTGTCCCCCAGCCTCACTTGCTGCCCCCTCACCACCGGAGCCTGCAGCTCATTCGGACTCCGCTCTGCTCTGCTGGCTTCTGGCATCACCTGCTGCTGCAGGGTCCTAGTGCCCCCCTCCACTAGGGCCAGGGCAGGCTGCCCTTCTGCCCTAGTCCTGAGCCTCTCCAATGCCCCAAACCTCTCATCCCCAGCCCCACAGCTCTCACCCCTGCACCCCTTCCTATCCCCAAACTCCATCTCAGAGCCTGCACCCCAGACCCCCTCCCCCACACTAACTCCTTCCCAGAGCCCTAGGCAGGTAGGGGTGGAGTTTGGGGGAGGGCAGGTTCTGGGCACCACCAAAATTTCTACAAACCTGCCACCCCTGGAAGAAGCAGAGCAGGAGTGGAGTGGTGGTGCAGCCCAGTGCAGTGGGGGGGCTTTACTGAGTGTATATATTTTATTAAAACTGCTTGGAAATGACTTTGGGGGGGGGGAGGGAACTCATGGAAGAAAAGAGTTTTTCAAGACAAATGGGAGAATTTATATTTTTTCATAGAGGTAAAAGATAAAATTCAATGCCTTATTTGTCAGCAAACGATTGTTGTTCCCAAGGAGTATAACGTGTGTCGGCACTACGACACAATGCACCGTGAAAAATATGATGCATTCACTGGAAAAATCCAAGAGGAAAAAGTTCAGCAACTTAAAGCAGCATTTGCCAAGCAAAGAAATTTCTTTTCGGGGATTAACAAGTCTAGCGAAGATTCAGTAAGAGCAATTTTTGTGATAAACGAAATAACTAAATCATCGCGACCTTTTTACAGAAGGCTTTTTTGTAAAAGAATGTCTTATGAAGGCCAGCGAAATTTTATGTCCTTATAGGAAGAAAGTTTTTGAAGGCATAAGCTTATCTGCCAGTACTATTGTCTGCAGGATAACGGATTTAGCTGATAATGTGCAAAAACAATTGATTCAAATGGCAAAAGACTTCGAAGCATTTTCAGTTGCTCTTGATGAGAGTACTGATTTATTAGATACCGCACAGTGTGCAGTGTTCATTAGAGGTGTAGATTGCAATTTGAATATAACTGAAGAATTTCTAGACTTAATGCCACTGAAGAGTACCACAATGGGACGTGACATATTTCAAGGACAGGAAGAATGCATTTAAAAAGCTGCGCTGCCAGGGAACAAACTCGTATCTTTGGCTACGGACGGTGCGCCATCAATGTGCTCTGAAAACGTTGGTGTGGCTGGATTATTGAAGACCAAACTGAACAGCCTCAATATACCAGGAATTAGCTTCACCAGTATACATTGTATTTTGCACCAAGAAGCCCTGTGTCATAAAAGTCTACAAATGAAGGAAGCTATGGATGTAGTTGTTAAAACTGTTAATTTTATACGTGCACGAGGGCTGAATCACAGACAGTTAACTTCTTTTCTAGCAAGTATGGACAGCGAACATGGGGAACTTCTGTATCACACTCAAGTTAGATGGCTGAGTCGTGGAAATGTTTTGAAGTGTTTTTTTGCACTAGAGAGGAGATTGATTCCTTCATGAAAATGAAAAACAAGGAGGTCCCACAGCTTGCTGATTCCACTTTTATCTGCAGCCTTGCTTTTCTAACAGATATAACTGATCACCTGAATGCACTGAACTTAAAACTTCAGGGTAGAAAACAGGTGATAACACAAATGTATGACCGTGTTAAGTCATTCAAAGTGAAGCTTACTTTGTGGCGGAAACATCTGACTGCTGGAAATTTGGTTCATTTCTTGACTCTGAATTCCTTTGGAAAAGTTGAACCCAAATACTTGAAAGAATATGCAGAGATCATTTCTAACTTACACGAACAGTTTGATGTGCGGTTTAAAGATTTCAAGGCACTTGAACCACATCTTCAACTTTTTTCCACACCATTTGCTGTTGAAATTGACTGTGTTGCAGAGGAAATGCAGATGGAGTTAGTGGAGCTTCAGTGTGACACCATTTTGAAGCAGAAGTATACAGATGTTGGAATTCCAGAATTCTACAGGTTTCTTTCACAAGAAAGATTTCCCATGTTGTTCTCTGCTTCCGCAAGGATAATGGCAATGTTTGGAATATATGTGAACAGTTTTTTCTCTTCCATGAAGATTAACAAATCTGTGTTAAGGTCAAGGCTCACTGATGACTGGCACTAGAAAAAGTTCAGAAAAGGGCAACTAAAATGATTAGGGTTTTGGAGAGGGTCCCATACGAGGAAAGATTAAACAGGCTAGGACTCTTCAGCTTGGAAAAGAGGAGACTAAGGGGGGAATATGATAGAGGTATATAAAATCATGAGTGATGTGGAGAAAGTGGATAAGGAAAAGTTATTTACTTACTCCCGTAATACAAGAACTAAGGGTCACCAAATGAAATTAATAGGCAGCAAGTTTAAAACAAATACAAGGAAGTTCTTCACGCAGTGCACAGTCAACTTGTGGAACTCCTTGCCTGAGGAGGTTGTGAAGGCTAGGACTATAACAGCGTTTAAAAGGGGACTGGATAAATTCATGGAGGTTAAGTCCATAAATGGCTATTAACCAGGATGGTTAAGGAATGGTGTCCCTAGCCTCTGTTTGTCAGAGGATGGAGATGTATGGCAGGAGAGAGATCACTTGATCATTGCCTGTTAGGTCCACTCCCTCTGGGGCACCTGGCATTGGCCACTGTTGGTAGACAGGATACTGGGCTAGATGGACCTTTGGTCTCACCTGGTGCAGCCGCTCTTATGTTTGTATGAACATCTGAAAGCAACACTGAGACTGGTTTAGTCTCAGGATATCAAACCTAATATTGATGCTCTGGTTGATGCAAAACACTGCCAGCTAAGTGGCCAAAAATAAAACGACTGTCAAAATTAGCACTGACTTTTCACATTACAGTTAAAGAAGTTAATAAATTGACTTTTTTTAATAGCATACTATATTTTAATACAATAGTACTATACTGTTTTTTGTTTTTTTTTTCTGCCTACCTCCAGGTGCTTCCTGCTGCCAAACAGCTGTTGGTGGCGCTTAGCACTTTCCAGGAGGGAGGCGGGAGGAGCGGGGAGCCGCGTGCTCAGGGGAGGAGGTGGAGAAGAGACGGGGAAGGGGCGGGGCCTCATGGAAGGGGTGGAGTGGGGGCGGCACCAGGGGCAGCGAGGGGGGGTGTCAGTGATGCAGCCCTCAGGCCAATGCACTAGTCCTCATGTGGCCCTCGTGGTCATTTGAGTTTGAGACCCCTGCTTTAAGGTCAGAAGGGACCGTTATGATCATCTAGTCTGACCTCCTGCACAACACAGGCCACAGAATCTCATCCACCCACTCCTGTATCAATCCCCTAACCTATGTCTGAGCTACTGAAGTCCTCAAATTGTGGTTTAAAGACTTCAAGGTGCAGAGAGTCCACCAGCAAATGACCCGTGCCCCATGCTGCAGAGGAAGGTGAAAACCCCCCAGGGCCTCTGCCAATCTGCTCTGGAGGAAAATTCTTTCCCGACCCCTGGTGATCAGTTAAACCCTGAGCATGTGGGCAAGACTCACCAGCCAGAAACCCAGGAAAGAATTTTCTGTAGTAACACAGAGCGCACCCCATCTAACATCCCATCACAGGCCATTGGGCATATTTACCGCTAATAGTCAAAGATCAATTAATTGCCAAAATTAGGCTATCCCATCATACCATCCCCTCCATAAACTTATCTGGCTTCAAGACTAAGCTTGATATGTCTTTTGCCTCCACTGCTCCCCTTGGAAGGCTGTTCCAGAACTTCACTCCTCTGATGGTTAGAGACCTTTGTCTAATTTCAAGTCTAAACTTCCTGATGGCCAATTTATATCCATTTGTTTTTGTGTCCACATTGGTACTGAGCTTAAATAATTCCTCTCCCTCCATGGTATTTATCCCTCTAATATATTTATAAAGAGCAATCATATCTTCCCTCAGCCTTCTTTTGGATAGGCTAAACAAGCCGCACTCTGAGTCTCCTTTCATAAGACAGGTTTTCCATTCCTCGGATCATCCTAGTAGCCCTTCTCTGTACCTGTTCCAGTTTGAATTCATCCTTCTTAAACATGGGAGACCAGAACTGCACACACTATTCCAGATGAGGTCTCACCAGTGCCTTGTATAACGGTACTGAAATCGAGGTAAATTGTTTCCTTTGTCTAAAAAATCTGTTACCTTCTCAAAGAGGGAGATCAGGTTGTTTTGGCATGATCTACCTTTTGTAAAACCATGTTGTATTTTTTCCCAATTACCATTGACCTCAGTGTCCTTAACTACCTTCTCCTTCAACATTTTTTCCAAGACGTTGCATACTACAGATGTCAAACTAACAGGCCTGTAGTTACCTGGATCACTTTTTTTTTTCCTTTCTTAAAAATAGGAACTATGTTAGCAATTCTCCTGTCATACGGTATAACCCCTGGGTTTACAAATTCATTACAAATTCTTGCTAATGGGCTTGCAATTTCATGTGCCAGTTCCTTTAATATTCTTGGATGAAGATTATCTGGGCCCTGCCTGTTTAGTCCCATTAAGCTGTTCGAGTTTGGCTTCTACCTTGGATGTGGTAATATCTGCCTCCATATCCCCATTCCCATTTGTCATCCTACCATTTTCCCTAAGCTCCTCATTAAAGACTGAGGCAAAGTATTTGTTTAGCTATTGGGCCATGCCTAGATTATCCTTAACCTCCATTCCATCCTCAGTGTTTAGCGGACCCACTTCTTCCTCCTCCTTATTTATATGGCTATAGAACCTTTTACTATTGGTTTTAATTCCCTTTGCAATGTCAAACTCTACATGGCTTTTGGCTTTTCTAACTTTATCCCTACATGTTCTGACCTCAATAAGGTAGCTTTCCTTGCTGATCACTCCCATCTTCCATTCCTTGTAGGCTTTCTGCTTTTTCTTAATCACCTCTCTGAGATACTTGCTCATCCAGCTTGGTCTGCAATTCCTGCCTATGAATTTTTTCCCCTTTCTTGAGATGCAGGCTTCTGATAGTTTCTGCAACTTTGACTTGAAGTAATTCCAGGCCCCCTCTGCCTTTAGATCCACAAGTTCTTCAGTCCAATCCACTTCCCTAACTAATTTCCTAATTTTTTTCAAGTTAGGCCTTTTGAAATAAAAAACCCTAGTCACAGATCTATTTTTGTTTATCCTTCCATTTAGTTTAAACTGAATTAGCTCATGATCGCTCGAGCCAAGGTTGTCCCCCTACAACCATTTCTTCTATGAGGTCCTCACTACTCACCAAAACCAAATCTAAAATGGCATCCTCTCTTGTTGGTTCAGCAACTACTTGATGAAGGAATCCATCAGCTATTGCATCCAGGAAAAGCACTTGTCCTCCAGTCTATATCTGGGAAGTTAGTCTCCCATGATCACACAATACCCATTAGTATTTACTTTATTAAAAACATTAAAGAGGTCTCTATCCATATCCAGATCAGATCCTCGTGGTCTATAGCGCACCCCAAGCACTATCCCAGGGGAGGTTCTAGTAGCTTTCTTCCCCATGGGATTTTTGACCAGACAGACTGTCTTATCCATTCCATCCCTTCTTATTTCTTTACCGCCTACCTCATCACTGATATAGGATGCTACTCCACCACCTTTGCCTTTATTTCTGTCTTTCCTAAACAGCACATACCCTTCAATACCTGTACTCCAGTCATGACTACTATTCCACCATGTTTCTGTTATCCCTATAATATCCAGTTTCACTTCCTGCACCAGTAACTCTAGTTCCTCCATTTTGTTACCTATGCTCCTTGCATTGGTGTACAAACATCTTGATTTTTTTTTTGCTCTTTAGCTTCGTTCACATCCTGTACCCGATTAGGCCCAGACATTCTACTGCCAGTATCACCCATTAGACTGGTATCTACACTACCCTTCCTCCTTATGTCCATTCTCCTACCTGTGGCTGTATCGTTTCTTACTTCGTTTTCTTCCCTTTCAGTGTTAAAAATCCGGCATGGGGATTACCTGGACATCTCCCAACCATCTCCCCCCAATTCCTAGTTTAAAGCTCTCTTAATCAGCTGTGCCAGCCTCCATCCTAGAAGTCTATTTCCCTCCCTACTCAGGTGAAGTCCATCCCGAGAGAACAGTCCTCTGTCCATGAATGCCTCCCAGGGGCCATACATCCCAAAGCCCTTCTCATAGCATCACTGCCTGAGCCATCTGTTGATTGTCATAATCTTGTCACAGCTTTGTTGCCCTTCTCTAGGAACAGGCAGAATCCCACTGAAGATCACCTAAGCCTCAATTTCCTTAAGTGTCTTCCCCGGCCTGGCATAATCTCTGTTAATACGTTCCAGGGAGAATCTAGCCATATCATTCCTTCTCACATGAAGGACAGTCAGTGGATTCTTTCTCGCTCTCGTTAGGATCCTCTTCAGCCTCAGGTCCACATCCCGTATCTTAGCACCCAGCAGACAGCACACCCTTCTGTTCTCTGGATCAGCTCTGGTTACAGGCCTGTCTATTCTTCTCAGTAAGGAGTCCCCAGTCACAAAGACCTCCTTTTCCTGGTGATGGTGCTATTCTCCGGTCTATCCCCTGTTCTCTCTGGCTGCAAGTCCCCATAATTCCTATTCGCCCTTGCAATCCTCCGCAACCCTTCCCGTATCCTCCTGGGGCTCATATTTGGTGGTGTCTCCGTTGACTCTTCCCCTCTTCCTATAGGACTAGCTGCTCTTCTCTTCTTCCTTGCCCTTTCAGTGACCACCTGCTGTGCCCCTTTATTTTCCAACTCCGCAAACCTGTTCCTGAGCTCTATTTCTCTCTCCTTCATTAGCCCAACCTTTCCTCTGCCTGGTTCTCTTAGTCACCTGCTTCCACTGTCCACTTTCCTCACCCAGCAGTCTCCCCTCAGTTCTTTGATCCTGTTTCCATCTGCAAGTTTGAGCTTTTTCCTTCAGACTTCTCATGTCCTCACTTGATGATTCCCTGTTCTGTTCATTCCCTCTGGGGCCCCTGGCATTGGCCCCGTCAGAAGACAGCATACTGGGCTAGATGGACCTTTGATCTGACCCAGTATAGCCGTTCTTATGTGTTGATGGTAGCCCGTGTTTCAGGAGAGACTCCCTGTCGTTCTGCTCTATATTACTCTCATGGAGCACAGAGCGAGTAAATTGGTTCTATATTTAGGGCAGTAAGTGGTAAAGCCAGTAGGCCAGAACACTTGGTCTCTCCTATCTGAAGTGCCTGATTTCCTCTTGTATTACTTGAGAAGTCACACTGCTTTTTTTCTGTCACCGAAAATGATTTGGGAGTTGTAGCGGATAATCAGCTGAATATAAGCTCCCAGTGCAACGCTGTGGCCAAAAGGGCTAATGTGATCCTTGGATGCATAAATGGCGGAAACTTGAGTAGCAGTAGAGGGGTTACCTCTCTATTTGGTACTTGTGCAACTGCTATTGGAATGCTATTCCCAGTTCTGGCATTCACAATTCAAGATGAATGGTGGAACATTGGAGAGTGTTCAGAGAGAGCTAAGAGCATGATTAAAGGTTAGAAGTTCAATCTATTTAGCTTAACAAAGAGGAAGTTAAGGTGTGACTTGATCACAATCTATAACAGGGGTTGCCAACCTTTCAGAAGTGGTGTGCCAAGTCTTCATTTATTCACTCTAATTTAAGGTTTCTCGTGCTAGTAATACATTTTTAAAAACATTTTTACAAGGTCTCTTTCTATAAGTCTGTAATATATAACTAAACTATTGTTGTATGTAAAGTAAATAAGGTTTTTAAAACGTTTAAGAAGCTTCATTTAAAATTAAATTAAAATGCAGAGCCGCCAGGACCCGGGCAGAGTGAGTGCCACTGAAAATCAGCTCGTGTGCCGCCTTTGGCATGCGTGCCATAGGTTGCCTACCCTGGTCTATAAGTAGCTACATGGGGAACAAATATTTAATAATGGACTCTTCAATCCAGCAGAGACCGATATAACATGCTCCCATGGCTGGAAGTTGAAGCTAGACAAAATTCAGACTGGAAAGAAGGTGTACCTATTTAAGAGTATTAGCCACTAGAAAAATGTACCAAGGGTCGTGGTGGATTCTCCATCTCTGACCATTTTAAAATCATGATTGGCTGCTTTTCTAGAAGATATGCTCTAGGAATTATTGTGGGGCAGTTCTCTGGCCTGTGTTATACAGGGGGGCAGAGAGAGAAGCTCTGTACTAGTGCTTTCTCCCCACCATTTGGTACTTGTGCAGACCAACTGATATTTTCTCAACTGTGTCAGAACCTTTAGGCTCCCAATGTTCCATTGTCCATTTGTGAGCATCTAAGGATGCTGAGGGAGTTGGCTGATGTGATTGCAGAGCCATTGGCCATTATCTTTGAAAATTCGTGGCAGTCGGGCGAGGTCCCAGACAATTGGGAAAAAGGCAAATACAGTGCCCATATTTAAAAAAGGGAAAGACGAGAACCCGTGGAACTACAACCTCACTTCAGTCCCCGGCAAAATCATGGAACAGGTCCTCAAGGAATTTTTGAAACACTTGGAGGAGAGAAAAGTGATCAGGAACAGTCAACATGGATTCACCAAGGAGAAGTCATGCCTGACCAATCTGATTGCCTTCTGTGATGAGATAACATGCTCTTTGGATATGGGGAAAGCAGTGTATGTAATATATCTTGATTTTAGCAAAGCTTTTGATATGGTCTCCCACACTATTCTTGCCAGCAAGTTAAAGTATGGCTTGAATGAATGGACTATAAAGTGGATTGAAAGCTGACTAGATTGTTGGGCTCAACAGGTAGTGATCCACAGCTCGATGTCTAGTTGGCAGCCGGTATCAAGTGGAGTGCCCAGGGGTCATCCTGGGGCTGGCTTTGTTCATCTTTATTAATGATCTGGATTATGGGATTAATTGCACCCTCAGAAAGTTCGCAGATGATGCTAAGATGAGTGGAGAGGTAGATACGCTGGAGGATTGGGTCAAAAGAAATCTGATGAGGTTCAACAAGAACAAGTGCAGAGTCCTGCACTTAGGAAGGAAGAATCCCATGCACTGCTACAGGCTGGGGACCGACTGACTAAGCAGCAGTTTTGCAGAAAAGTACCTGGGGATTACAGTGGACGAGAAGCTGGATATGAGTCGACAGTGTGCCCTTGTTGCCAAGAAGGCCAACGGCATATTGGGCTGTATTAGTAGGAGCATTGCCAGCAGATCAAGGGAAGTGATTATTCCCCTCTATTCGGCATTGGTAAGACCACACCTGGAGTATTGTGTCCAATTTTGGTCCCCCTCTGCTACAGGAGGGATGTGGACAGATTGGAGAGAGTCCAGCGGAGGGCAACAAAAATGATTAGGGGGCTGGGGTACATGACTTACAAGTAGAGGCTGAGGGAACTGGGTTTGTTTAGTCTGCAGAACAGAAGATTGAGTGGGGATTTGATAGCAGCCTTCAATTACCTGAAGTTGGGGGTTCCAAAGAGGATGGCACGAGGCTGCTGTTAGTGGTGGCAGATGACAGAAAAGGAAGCAATGGTCTCACGTTGCAGTAGGGGAGGGCTAGGTTGGATATTAGGCAACCCTGTTTCACTAGGAGGGTGGTGAAGCACTGGAATGGGTTACCTGGGGAGGTGGTGGAATCTCCATCCTTAGAAGTTTTTAAGGCCTGGCTTGACACAGCCCTGGCTGGGATGATTTAGTTGGGGTTGATCCTGCTTTGAGCAGGGGATTGGACTAGATGACCACCTGAGGTCTCTTCCAACCCTATTATTCTATGATCTACAGATACAATTTTCTGAAAACGGTGGCAGTTGGGCAGGTGGTGATAAGGAAATACTACATCCCTTTGTGCAAATTTTGGGGAGGAAACATACAGTAGTTTAAGTAATCCTACAGCATTAAAGTAGTGGGAGATAATTTATTGATGTGACCAGTTTAATTAGTTTTGAAACTTTTCTTTTTCTTTGTCAACCCTCCCTTCCCCCCCCCTCTTTTCCTACCAGTGTTCTGGAAGATGTATATAATTGATGGATAATGTGGAAAAGGCGCTTTGTTTCCTAATCTCTTTCAATTCCTGAGAGAGGCTGTGGGAACTTAACCACATTATGTATGTATAATTTCCGATGCACCAGCAAGAGTAACTCATCTTTACAAGAGTCCCCCACCCTGTAAAGCACCATTTAAAGAGAGAACTCACTGAATTTTAATTTTTTTATAATGAGATCACTGAAGTGTGTCTTTGTAAGACTATTTCTACTCTAGTTGGAAATTTATAGATCTTAAGAGCTATTGAGAGAATGTGAATGCTGTTCCAATCTCTGCTCTTTGGACTTTTTTTACTTGATTTGTAATACTCTATAATAATAAAAAGGCTAAAATAATATAAATATTTCCAACAACCTTCAGTAATGTGGACTGGATCACAATTATCTTCACCTGTTTAACTCGTGGTGGGCCACTTAATGTGTGTGAGACTGATTTGAAACATGTATGGTAAGCGTTTGTGTATATAAATTAAAGTCGAAATCTAAGACCTATTAGCGAACAAAAGCTTTATGGTATCGCTAATGTTTTGGTGCAATGGTTTAAACATATCCCCTTGTGAGTATTTAATCTGCAGAGAGTTTGCTACTGTTGATGCTTGGTGGCTACCTACCACCTACCTTTCCATAGCCACTAAAAAGGGCACACTATCTACCTGTAGTCTGTTAGTGTGGGTGATGCCGAGATTTGGTTACAGATACTTATCATGAACTTGTAAATCGTGCTGTACTGTCCACTTCTTCAAATATAGTTTGTTTTAGTTTAAAAAAGAAACTAACTAGAAATCCTGTATCTGGTATATTTGCAACCATAAACTGTTAGTGGCTGCTCTATGCTAGCTTTTGGCAAGTCTATAATCTCTAATGATAAAACTGTTCTATTTACCCATGCCAGATTTTGTAGTAAGCTCTTGTAGTAAGCTCTTGTGTAATAATAGATGCACATTATTACAATTTTTCAATTAAGGTTGTCATTTTAATTTACATTCTATTGTTTGAGAAATAGTATGCAGAATGTAATTGAAGGTTTGTAATACCTACTTATACAGGTGTGGAGTTAAGGTTGTGTGTTCATATGAAAACTTGGACATTTATTTACTTTTGAGTTCTCAGATTTTCAGTCTTAGAGTTCATGAATGTAATTTCTTTGCACTTAGACCCAAATCTTCAGCCTATTGCTGAGCTAGTCAAGTAACTGGAGTGAATGGCAGCTAGTTGTGTGGGGGGCACAGGGAGAAAGGAATCATTCATCCCTTCCCCATGTCATGAAGCTCTCTCTGAAGTAGTCAACATAGCCCTAACAAGTCTCCTTTTTGAGACAAAGTGGGATGATTTGCATAGCAGCAGATTCCTTCTGCCAACCTGTAGATGCGTTGGGAGCTACTGCGACACAGAGGATTTTTAATGAATCTGTAAACTTGGGGATCATACCCTATGACTGGAGAATTGTTAAAATAGGAACTATATTAGCAAAGGGGAAAAAAGTGATCCAGGAAACTACAGGCCTGTTTGACCTCCATTGTATGCAAGGTCTTTGAACAAATTTTGAAAGAGGTGAACGGTAATTAATACACCATGGTTATACAGAAGGTAGATTGTGACAGACCAATCTAGTCTCCTTCTTTGAGAAGATCACTGATTGATTTATTTTTTTGGACAAAGGAAATGCAGTGGATCTAATCTGCTTGGATTTCAGTAAGGCATTTAATACAGTTTCACATGGAAAATTATTAGTTAAATTGGAGAATATGAGGATTGATATGAGAATTAAAAGGCGGATAAGGAATTGATTAAAGGGGTGACTGCCACGCGTTGTACTGAAAGGCGAACTGTCAGCCTGGAGGGAGGTTACTAGTGGAGTTCCTCAGGGATTGGTCTTGGGACCAGTCATATTTAACATTTTTATTACTGACCTTGGCACAAAAAGTGGGAGTGTGCGCTAATAAAGTTTACGGATGACACAAAGTTGTGAGATGTAGCCAGTATAGAGTATTGAATATACCTGAATATCATACAAGAAGATCTGGGTGACCTTGTAAACTGGACTAATAGAAATGGGATGAAATTTAATAGTGCAGTGTGCAAGGTCATGCATTAGGGACTAACAAGAAGATTTTTTGCTATAAGCTGGGGACTTAGTTGAGAGTGACAGAGGAGAAGAAAGACCTAAGTCTGTTTGTTGATCACAGGATAACTATGAGCCATCAATATGAAAAAGGCTAATGCAGTCCTAGGATGCATCAGGCAAGGTATTTCCAGTAGAGCCAGGGAAGTGTTAATACCATTATACAAGGCCCTGGTGAGACCTCGTCTGGAATACTGTGTGCAGTTCTGGTCTCCCATGTTTCAGAAAGATGAATTCAAACTGGAGCAGGTGCAGCAAAGGGCTGCTAGGATAATCCGAGGAATGGAAAACCTACCTTATGAAAGGAGACTTGGTGAGCATGACTTGTTTAGCCTAACCAAAAGAAGGCTGAGGGAAGATATGATTGTTCTCTATAAATACATCAGAGGGATAAATACCAGGGAGGGAGAGGAATTATTTAAGTTAAGCGCTAATGTGGACACAAGAACAAATGGCTATAAACTGGCCATCAACAAGTTTAGGCTCAAAATTAGGAGAAGGTTTCTAGCCATCGGAGGAGTGAAGGTCTGGAACAGCCTTTTAAAGGGAACCAGTGGGGGTAGAAAACCTAACTGGCTTCAAGACCGAGCTTGATAAGTTTATGGAGGGGATGGTAGGAGGAGATTGCCCACATGCCATTGTAGGCAATCGGTGTCTGCCAGTAGCAAAAATCCCTAACTGCTGGAAATGGGACACTAAATGAGGAGGACTCCTGAGTTACTACAGAGAATTCTTTCCCAGGTATCTACCTGGTGGGTTTTGCCCACATGCTCAGGGTCTAACTGATCCCCATATTTAGGGTCGGGAAGGAATTTCCCTCCAGGGCGGATTGGCAGATTCCCTGGGTTTTTTTTGCCTTCCTCTGCCGCATGGGGCATAGGTCACTTGTAGGTTTAAACTGAAGTAAATTATTAATTCTCTGTAACTTGAAGTCTTTAAACCATGATTTGACTATTTTAGTAACTCAGCCAGAGATTAGGGGTTTATTTCAGGAGTGGATGAGGTTCTGTGGCCTGCAATGTCTGATCTTCTGCACTAGATGATCACGATGGTCCCTTCTGACTTTCAAGTCTGTGAGAGCTGTGTGGCAGATACACTCATGCACATCCCCAACCACTACTCAGTGCGTGCCCCCTCATAAGAAAATTCACTAGTTCTGCTGTGGGAGTGGTTTCCTCTAATTTAGTTATTGTTCCATTAATTCTTAATGTTTGTAAAGTGCTAAACTCCTTCAGATTGCCTGTTCTAGAATTAGTCACAGTCATTTTAACCCTTTGCTCCTACTTCATGTAATGTGCTTTCTTGTGTTTTTAAAAAAGACACTTTCGGGTTCAAATAATACAGATAAGATTCAAACATTGGATCCTTTTCCAAACCAAATACAAATTACAGACTTTTGAGGTTTGTCCATTGCTAACTTTTAAACTCTGAATAGATGCAAGATTTAAAGAGGAAGTGGCTGTTGCAGAGTGAGGAAGAGGATTCAGTCCTTGGTCCTTCATGCCAAGATAATGGTAGCTAACCTAAGGAGCTGAAGATACTCTTTTTGATTTCATGGTGTGGTATCCTTACAGTCCGTCATGATTTTTAATCATTTATGCAACACAAAGTGTGTGCGTTCAGTGATGATTGAGCCTTCCTATGCAGCGTTGTAACTCTTGTCATCACATAAATGCAATGTCACAGATGCAAATACTGCCCTGCATTGGCAAGGTGTCCTGCCCACATTTTGTATCTCTGTAACTTTATTTGAAAGACTAGACCCTGTTTTTTTCCTTAGTACTCTGGTGCATGCTTGCTGACTTCAGTGGGGATGCACTGGTTCATGGACTACATAATACCCCACTCTTGTCTAGCTGCTGAGAGGGGGTCTAGTCAACTCTGATTTATTAGCTCAGCACTCCCCACCGTTCTCCAGCACCCGTTGGTTGACAAGTGAATCATTGCACTGATCAGTGCTCCATTCACTCAGACAACTTGCAGACCTGTATAATCAGTGGTTGAGTGTCATTACTGTGGGCAGTTAGAGGGAATGTTGTGGGACCAGGTTCAGTTCAGTGAAGCCTGAGCATGCTCTCCTATTCTTTTCTACCCTTGCGCCCACTGAATTCAGCCCAGATTACTGTTGCAGCAGGGAATTTCATCGCATCATTGATGTCTCACTCCAGAGGCAGCGAACCTCTGTACTCTTCTTTTCCCCTTAAACAAGAGGGAAAAGAGAAGAAACTCTGGTATTACAGACCATTTTTATGAGAATTTAATATGGGGGCCAAAGTCAGGCTTATAACTGAAAAAAATTCTCAGCTCTAACTACGTAAGTGCCATTGCCTCAACAAACATATAATCATGGCAGGTCCTGCCAGCGTGCTCAGGGCTGAGTAAGACATGGTTCCTTCCCTGAGGGGTTGTTGAGCTTAAAATCTAAATATAGATGAGACGCAAGTTCCTTTTGGATCTGCCCGCATCGTAGATTTAGTAGATTGATATCAAGAGCTACTTTAGTTTGACCTGGACAAGAAATCCACTAATGCTTAATAGCTGGACAGAGGGCTAGTATCACAGGATGGTTGACCCTTTAAGGGGAGTTTGGCCCAATCCCATCTCTGACTAATCACTGCCTCCTTAGGGATCAGGTGATAGGTGGAAGATTACCTAGTCCTCATAAAAATGAGCAAGAGTTCAGTTGCTAAGGAAAAATGCAGGGAGGTAGTCTAGGTGGAGGGAAAGAACCCAATTTATAGGAGACTCTCAGGAAGAGGGCCTGAGTAGTGTAATCCTGTTGGAAGCTGACCCTGAAGGAAAAGGGAGCAGAGAGGCTCACCTTGAGTCCCAGGCAGAGAGTGTGTGGAGTGTCCTACTGTAGGAAGTAGATTGGTCCCTGCAGGAGACCCAAGTCAGGTAAAAGAGCATAACTGATATGAACATGTGCCAAGTGTTTTTATTTTGAAGAAATAAAATCAACACCCTGAAAAAAGGGGGACTAGAATCCTGTAGCTGGCAAGTGTTCTTTGGTGTGTGGGCTGGTGAGAGAGCTCACTGTCTTACAGGCAGTTAAAGTATATGTAATTGCTAAACTTAAAGTAGGAGCATATAACAATTAAGTATATTTGATTGTATCCCATTCCCCCACCTTTCATATATTTTGTCTTAAATTACAAGGTCTTCAAGACAGTTCCTGTTTTGAACTCTCTAAATGTACAGTGCTCAGAAGTTTTGCTTAGGGGACAGATCACTGGACTGGGACAAAGGAGGCCTGTGCTCTGTTCCCAGCTCTGCCACTGGCCCACTGTCTGACCTTGGTCAGGTCACTGTCTCATTCTGTGCCTCCATTTCCCTATCTGTAAAATGGAGATACTAACCTCCTTTATTCAGTGCTTTGAATCTACTGATGAAAAGTGCTTTATAAGAGCTGGATATTATTACTCGATCTCAGAGTTATGAGTTCCCATGCCACCCTCCCATGAGGGATTAATACTAAGTCATATGCATGGTGACAGCACTTTTACTGACATGGCTTATATTTATGGGATTTACAGAAGAAATAAATTTTGGTGTGAGATTAGTAAGGAGAGGGTGTCTGTGGACAGGGGCAGTTTCAGGCATAGAAATAAGGGTAAATAAGAATCAGATAAAGAGAACAAGAGAGATATGAGGCATTATTCATAGGTGAAACAAATGGGAGAGAGGATGAGACAGGCTGGGGGACAGAATTAAGCCAAGTCTTGAAGGCAAGGACAAGAAGCTAGAATTTGATATGGAAGAAGAGAAGAGGTAAGTAAAGGGACTTGTACGTGGGGACATGGTCTTTCGCAGGGAAATATCTTAGACATTGCTTTCTGAATGCACAGATGGCAAGAGAACTTCTTTTGTAACTTACCTCATTTTGAGGGTGGGATTTTACAGCCTTCAAATGTCATTAATACTCGTTTCTTATTAAATGTTAAGTGACGTTAGACTGGATTATGATTATGCATCTCTTTAGTTACTGGATTTAGATGGGTCACTGGAACTGTGCTTGCTTCTAAAATGAAAGTAGTGCAGTGTCATTTTGTGTATCTGAGGTTTTTTAAGCAATGCCATTTCAAGTGTTTATACTTGGAGTAAAACATACTTCTTAACTTTTGGTTTTCTTCTGTATTTTTTCAGATTATGTCTACTTTGAAAATTCTTCAAGTAACCCTTACTTGATACGAAGGATAGAAGAACTCAATAAGGTAATACAGTGCTAATGTATTTTCCCAGGTGTCTGAAACTGTTCGCTGTTTTTTATATTTGAATTGAAAATAACTTCATCTGCTTTACCTCTCTTTATCCGTTTGAAATAATTTGCAGTATCTTTTTTAAGTTGCTAGCAACTACAAAATATTATACCACCTGATCATTGCCTGGAGTATCTGGGGGCAGTCACTCATTCAAGAGGTGCTTGTCATGTGCTGTCTACAAAGGCCAGAGAACACCAACTGAAAGTCATCCTGATGGTGACCTTACCCTCCCACTTTGGCCTGTCAGGCAAGGTTTAGTCTGCAGTTCTTAAACTCCTGGTGCTGTGATTGTTTGATCCAAAGATGAAATATGAGTTGACCTGGGGAGAGGATGAAGAGCCTTGTGGTTTAAACTCCCTGGGAGCCTCTCTTATGAGGAAGTAGATGATCAGATCCTCAAGTCAAACAGCTGAAATCTTTCTCTTCTCATGGTCCCTGGAGCTGGTGTATTGTTTGTGTTCTTAGTCCTCCAAACATTCCTTCTTGCTTGGAGATGAAAAAGCAGCATGATAGGCACTGCCATTCCAGTAGAGCAGATGAAAGGCTATAAGGGGGCTGGGGAAAGGTATCTGAGTCCTTTGGTACTGAGGATGTATTTCAACACAGAGTGCCTGTTCTGAAACTCTCAACTGCTGTCCCTACCACACAGTATCACTTTAGATTTAATTCCAAGTACAATGCTATTCAGTCCCTTGCAGTCTGTGCAGAGGGAACTTGGTGTCATCTTGGGGTTGGACCCAAATTATCCAGTTGCCATCAGAGATTGGCTAAGGAAATTCAGTGGTTGTGGGGAAATTAGTCCTTTTTAAAGCTGCTTTGTTGTATCCTTCAAAAGTTACCTGTAGATTTGCAATCTGGAGTAGTGGATGTGAAATCCAGGTCATCCTTGTAATCACTCCCTTTTGGTATCAGGTCTCCTGTGGAGGAAGTTTGTGTCCCTTCCATGGGAGATACAGTGATAACCACATTTAGCACATACTGAGGAGGTTATCAAAGACCTTGTCTACACTGGCAAGTTTCTGCGCAGTAAAGCAGCTTTCTGTGTGGTAACTCCGAAGGTGTACATACTGCCAACCCACTTAGTGCGCAGAAACTGTACAGTTGCAGCGCTGTAAAAAACCACCCCAATGAGAGGTGTAGAGTTTTCTGCACCAGGGCTACAGTGCCACGGTGGAAGTGTAGACACCCTGGTTGATTACAGCAGTGCAATTTGGCCTCTGGGAGGTGTCCCACAATGCCCGTTCTTGCCTCTCTGGTCATCAGTTTGAACTCAACTGCCCTGCCCTCAGGTGACCAACTGTGAGCCCCACCCCTTAAATTCCTTGGTAATTTTGAAAGTCCCTTCCTGTTTGCTCAGTGATACATGCAGTGGTCTCAGCGCATCTTTCCAGGTGACCATGCCTGCTCCACGCACCAGACCTGGAGCAAAGCCAAGCAGCTGGACCTCATCAGCATTTGGGGAGAGGAGGTTGTCCATTGCCAGCTGTGCTCCAGCTGTGGGAATTATACCTGATGACAGATTTCACGATGCATGACAGAAAGGGGCCATGACTGGGACACACTGCAGTTCAGGGTCAAAGTGAAGGAGCTCTGTAACGACTACCACGAGGCACAGGAAGCAAATCACCGCTTCGGTGCTGCGCCCACGAGCTGCCAGTTCTACAAAGAGCTAGACACAATACTCTGCGACCCCTACTACCACTGCGAAGGCCACTGTGGATACTTCAGTGGCTCATGTGCCAGTTGAGAGTGGACTGAGCCAGGATAAGGAAATCTTGGATGGGGAGGGGGAGGGGGACCCGGAGGCAGAGAGAGGCTCTGAGGTCAGAGAGGCATGCAGCAAGGAGCTTTTCTCTACCTCAGAAGAAGCTAGCTAGTCACAGCTGTCGGAGCTTGGTGAAGCGCAAACAGGAGAGGAGGTCTCTGGTAAGTGGCTTTGATTTTGGGAATCGCTGAAGCAAGTTGTTGGGAGCAGGAGGGTTGTAGAAAGCAGGCTTGTGTCTGTATGATGCGTGTACCACCACATGCCTAGTCTGAGTGGCGGAACAGGGTGTTGATTGACTCCGTCACTTCACGGGAATCTGCCTCAGATCTCCACAAAACTCTCATGGAGATGCTGGCAATCCACTGCCACAGGTTCTTTGGCAGAGCTGCTTTGTTTCTTGCCCCATTAAGGGTAACTTTCCCACACCACTCTGCTGTCACGGGGGGTGGGGAAGAAGCAGGGGTGTGGGGGGGAACCATTGCTGCACAAAGGCAAGCTGCATAAGGACTAGGGTGGAAGCCACAGTCTTGGAGAAGACCCTCCTTTGATTCCCTGCTCACCCTCAGCAGCAAGTTATCATCCATAATGAACACCAGCTTGTGGAAAACGTGGGGACAGTAATGACTATAAGGACCCCGCCCCACAGTACTGGTTTTCTCCAAGAGCCACGTGCCCAGTGTACAGTATGGTCCTGGAACACTGATTTTCCCCTGCCCCTGTGGCTACTCACCATTTTGAGGGGCTTGTGGCTCATGTACACTTGCCTGGGGTCAGCCAGTTAGTGACAGGTTTGTGAGTACTGGCTGTATTTTAAAGCACTGAATCAGTGGTCTGTGTGTTGCAAACAATACTGCTTCTGTAAAATGTTGCATTTTGGCTTCACAGATATGACTTTGGGAGCCCAGCCTCCCTCATTGTTGCCGCTGGCTGAACAGCTGCACAGAATTAGAAAGTGGCCATGAAGAACTAGAGAGGACTTTCTGTGTGATGTCATGACGTACTCTGCAGCCAAAAAATAAGAATTGAAGGAGTGGTGGGACAGCGAGAAGAGGGACTGAATGGAGAATGTGGCATGCCAGAATGAAGCCATGGAGCGTCCCTTAAAAAATATGGAGCACCAAGCAGACACGCTCCAGGTGCTAGTAGCACTGCAAACCCAGCAGCTCCACGCCAGTCCTCCTCTGCAGTTGCTGTCGCAAAACTCTTTCCAATGTGTCCCCCAGACACCGCCAACACACTCTTATCAACCTCCTGGCTCCAATCTATACTCCTCCTCTGCCACAGTCCAGCACTGCGGACTCCCAGTACCCACTGCACTCAACACCCATCCCTCTGCAGTTTAGCCCTGCTGAAGTACAGTACCCACTGCACTGTACTCCAAAGGAGAAGGTTGGATATGATACCTGGACATACATAAATTTTTAACCGTCCTGGAACCCCACCTCCTCGGACCCTCCCTTCCCCTATCCCCCTCAGTGCTGATTTTTTTCCTCTCTCTCCTCCAGTTGTTTTTAAATAAAATAATTGTTTTGGTTTGAAAGCAATCTTTATTCCATTAATTGAAAGCAAACAGAGCCCTGCAAAGCAGCAGGCAATTTTCTTAAGCCTTCATAGTGCATTGTCTGCACCAATCACAATCCCCTTCTAGCATTACAAGCACTGCACTCCCAAGCATAGCAACAAATATTAGTGTCTTTCAGCTTCAAATTGTTGCCTCAAGGCATCCCTGATCCTTATGGTCCTGTGCTGTGCCCCTCTAATAGCCCTGGTCTTTGGCTGTTGCAATTCAGCCTCCAGGCGCTGAGCCTCACCAGTCCAGACCTGAGTGAAACTTTCACCTTTCGCTTCATAAGTATTATGGAGCATGTGGCTATAAGCATAGGAATATTGTCATCTGTCAGCTCCAGCCTCCCATATAGGCAGCACCAGTGGGTCTTTAAATGGCCAAAAGCACACTCAAAAGTCATTCTGCTCTTGCTCAGCCTGTTGTTGACCCACTCTTTGCTGCTGTCAAGGTGCTCCACGTATGGCTTCATGAACCACAGCATTAAGGGGTAGGCGGGGTCTCCCAAGATCACAGTGGGAATTTCGACTTCCACTATGGTGATCTTCTGGTCTGGGAAGAAAGTCCCTGCTTGTAGCTTCCTGAACAGGCCAGTGTGCCGAAAGATGCGTGCATCATGTACCTTTCCGGGCCAGCCTGCATTAATGTCTGTGAAACGCCCACGGTGACCCACAAGCGCCTGGAGAACCATTGAGAAATACCCCTTGTGATTAATGTACTCGGTGGCTAGGTGGTCTGGTGCTGGAATTGGATTATGCGTGCCATCTATCACCCCTCCGCAGTTAGGGAAGCCCATTTGTGCAAAGCCATCCACAATGTCACACACGTTGCCCAGAGTCACGGTCTTTCGGCGCAGGGTGTGATTAACGGCCCTGCACACTTCCGTCAACACGACTCCAGTGGTCGACTTTCCCACTCCGAACTGGTTAGCGACCAATCGGTAGCAGTCTGGAGTAGCCAGCTTCCACAGTGTAATCCCTATGCACTTCTCCAACAGCAGGGCAGTTCTCATTCTCATGTCCTTGTGCCGCAGGACTGGGGTGAGCTCATCACACAGTCCCAGAAATGTGCTTTTCCTCATGCGAAAATTCTGCACCAACTGCTCGTCATCCCAGACGTGCATGACATTGTGATCCCACCATTCAGTGGTTGTTTCCTGAGCCCAAAAGCGGCGTCCCGCTGTGGTCAGCACCTCTGTGAATGCCACAAGAAGTCTCATGTTGTAGCTAGTACGCGTGGCGAGATCAATGTCAAATTGCTCTTGCCTTTGTAGTTTAAGGAATAACTCCACTGCCACTCGTGACGTGTTAGTGAGAGCGAGCAGCATATTGGTCAACAGTGCGGGATCCATTCCTGCACACCAAAGAGGCAGAGCGCGCAGTACACAAACCGTTGAAAGATGGTGCCAAATGCAGACGGAAGCACAGGGATTGCTGGGATGCGAAGCAATGCATCACAGGCCATTGGGACAGGACCCAGGATGCCCCGCGACCCCCTCTGCCTTCCCATAACTCTTAGCGGCAGAAGAGGAAGAGATGCTCTGTGGGATAGCTGCCCAGAGTGCACTGCTCTGAATACCGCTGCAAGTGTCTCAGTTGTGAACACACTAATGTGCAGGCAGCTGACAATGTGAACACAGCAGCAGCAGTTTCCCTTCAGCACTTTCTGAGCGGTGCTGTAACTGCCAATGTAGACATACCCAAAGATAGACTTATTTGTGTTGCGGCAATATTGATGTCTGAATCTTTCCTCTGGAATGGTCAGGGAACTAAATTTCTGGGAGATGCATATAGCAAGTCATAGAGTTCATAGAGTTAATAGAATTCAAGATCAGAAGGGACCATTATGATCATCTAGTCTGACCTCCTGCAAGATGCAGGCCACATAAGCCGATCCACCCACTCCTTAGCAAGCGACCCCTGCCCCATGCTTCGGAGGAAGGCGAAAAACCTCCAGGGCCATTGCCAATCTTCCCTGGAGGAAAATTCCTTCCCGACCCCAAATATGGCGGTCAGCTGAACCCCGAGCATGCGGGCAAGACTCTCCAGCCAAACCCTCTGGAAAAGGTTATATCATACCATTGACCCCTTGTACTATTTACCAGTGTGGCACTTAATTGACCTATTGACTAAGCCCGTTATCCTATCATACCATCTCCTCCATAAACATATCTAGCTTAATCTTAAAGTCATGGAGATCCTTCGCCCCTACTGTTTCCCTCGGTAGGCTGTTCCAGTATTGCACTCCCCTGATGGTTAGAAACCTTCGTCTAATTTCAAGCCTGAACTTCCTGACTGGCAATTTATATCCGTTTGTCCTCGTGTCCACATTAGCACTGAGCTGAAATAATTCCTCTCCTTCCCTGGTATTTATCCCTCTGATATATTTAAAGAGTGTAATCATATCTCCTCTTATCCTTCTTTTGATTAAGGAAAACAAACCGAGCTCCTCAAGTCTCCTTTCATACGACAGGCCTTCCATTCCTCGGATCATTCTAGTGGCCCTTCTTTGTACCTGTTCTAGTTTGAATTCATCCTTCTTAAACATGGGAGACCAGAACTGCACACAATACTCCAAATGAGGTCTCACCAACGCCTTATATAACGGGACTAGCACCTCCTTATCCCTACTAGAAATACCTCGCCTAATGCAACCCAAGACCGCATTAGCTTTTTTAACGGCCACATCACATTGCCTACTCATAGTCATCCTACGATCAACCAGGACTCCTAGGTCCTTCTCCTCCTCCGTTACTTCCAACTGGTGCGTCCCCAGCTTATAACTAAAGTTCTTGTTAGTCATCCCTAAATGCATAACCTTACACTTCTCACTATTGAATTTCATCCTGTTACTATTACTCCAGTTTACAAGGTCATCTAAATCTCCCTGGAGAATATCCCGATCCTCTTCCGAATTGGCAATACCCCCCAACTTGGTGTCATCCGCAAACTTTATCAGCCCACTCCTACTCTTGGTTCCCAGGTCAGCAATAAATAGATTGAATAAAATCGGACCCAAAACCGAGCCTTGAGGAACTCCACTGGTAACCCCCCTCCAACCGGACAGGTCCCCCTTCAATACTACTCTCTGCAGTCTCCCTTTAACCAGCTCCTTATCCACCTCTGGATTTTCATTTCGATCCCCATCTTTTCCAATTTAACCAGTAATTCTTCATGCGGTACCGTATCAAACGCCTTACTGAAATCCAGATATATTGGATCCACCACATTTCCCTTGTCTAAAAAATCTGTTACTTTCTCAAAGAAGGAGATCAGGTTGGTTTGGCACGATCTACCTTTCGTAAATCCATGCTGTAATCTATCCCAGTTGCCATCGGCCTCATGCTCCGGAACCACTCTCTCTTTTAAGATTTTTTCCATGATTTTGCATACTACAGATGTTAGACTAACAGGCCTATAGTTCCCCGGGTCACTTTTTTTCCCCTTCTTGAATATAGGAACTACATTAGCTAATCTCCAGTCAGTCGGTACAATCCCCGAATTTAGGGATTTATTAAAGATTATCGCTAACGGGCTAGCAATATCCCTCGCCAATTCCCTTAATATTCTAGGATGAAGATTATCCGGGCCCCCCGATTTACTTCCGTTAAGCTGTTCAAGTTTGGCTTCTACCTCAGATACCGTAATGTCTACCCCCATATCTTCATTCCCATCGGTCCCTCTATCACTATTCCTTAGCCCTTCATTAGCCTCATTAAAGACCGAGGCAAAGTATTCGTTCAGATATTGTGCCATTCCAAGATTATCTCTAATCTCCACTCCGTTTAAAGTTTTAAGCGGTCGCACTTCTTCTTTCTTGGTTTTCTTCCTATTTATATGGCTAAAAAAACGTTTGCTATTGGTTTTAATCCCCTTCGCTAGGTCCATCTCCACTCGTCGCTTTGCCTTTCTCACAGCTTCCCTGCACCCTCTGACCTCAATAAGGTAGGTTTCCTTGCTGATCCCTCCCATTTTCCGCTCCTGGTACGCTTTCTGTTTTTTCTTAATGACCCCTCTAAGACGCTTGCTCATCCAGCTCGGTCTAAAACTGCTACCTATGAGCCGTTTCCCCCTTCTCGGGATACATGCCTCTGACAACTCCTGCAACTTCAACCTGAAGTAACCCCAGGCGTCATCTGCCCTTAGATCCCTAAATATGTTAGCCCAGTCCACTTCCCTAACTAGTCGCCTTAATTTAGTAAAGTTAGCCCTTTTGAAATCATACACCCTAGTCTCAGATGCACTATTGATTATCCTCCCATTTATTTGGAAACGAATTAGCTCATGATCACTTGAGCCAAGGTTGTCCCCTACAACAATTTCCTCAACAAGGTCCTTGTTACTCACCAAAATCAAATCTAAAATGGCATCCCCCCTCGTCGGTTCAGCAACCACTTGGTGAAGGAATTCATTAGCTATCACGTCTAGGAAAAGCTGAGCCCTATTATTATTACTAGCATTTGTTTCCCAATCTATATCCGGGAAGTTAAAGTCCCCCATGATCAAGCAGTTCCTATTGGTGTTTACCTCCTTAAAAACATAAAGAGCTCTCTATCCGTCTCCAACCTAGATCCTGGCGGTCTATAGCACACCCCAATCACTATCCCGGGTGAGGCTCTGGTAGTTTTCTTCCCCAATGTGACCATTGCCCAAACAGACTCTGTATTTTCCATTGCATTGCTAGTTATCTCATTACATTTCACCTCATTATTGATATACAGTGCTACTCCCCCACCTTTACCTTTGCATCGGTCTTTCCTAAACAGCACATACCCTTCCATACCTGTACTCCAGTCATGGCTACCGTTCCACCATGTTTCGGTTATTCCTACAATATCCGGTTTCAATTCCCGGACCAGGAGCTCCAGTTCCTCCATTTTGTTACCTAAGCTCGCATTGGTGAACAAACATCCTAATTTTTCCTGTTGGGCTCCTCTCACTCTTTTCACCCAACTCGGTAGGGACACAGTACTTCCAGTATGACTTATAGATCTAGTATCCGTCCCCCCCCTCTTCCTTACACGTAACCGCCCCCCTCTGGCTATATCTGTTGTTATCTTGTTGTCCTCACTCCCAATGTATAAATTTGGCGTGGAGAGCACCAGGACCTCTCCCGACCGTCTCCCCCCAGTGTCTAGTTTAAAGCTCTTTTAAGTCATAATCCCTATCAAGGAGAGACATTTTCTCCACTACTATGAATACTTACTTTCCTCAGAAAAAGAGGTGGGTCAGGATTCTTGAGATCTTAATGGCTCCAGACCAAGTGTGGTATTTGGATCTATTGACAGTTTCCTGGGAAACTTTCCTCCTTTCTCCCTGTCTTACAAAGAAGGTCAAATTCTCAACCCAGATCTAGAAATCTGCCATCTTGTGGCTTGGATTATGGGTCCTCACATTTTCAGAATAATCCAAAATTGTTAAATATTTAAGATAAACTTGGTCAAAGTCTTCAAGCCTTGCACCAGAGACCTCTATGCCTCTGATTGGGATCATTTGTACATGTGCACATAAGTGTTGCCTGATGTTTCTAATTCTAGATCATTTGATAAAATTAAAGATCTTGATTGTTGTCCTTCCACCATTAAGGTTTTAGTAGCTACCTTATATATTGGCCTCATATTTTTTTGTGCATGGAATGGCACTCCTCATTCACCTTTGGTTTTCTGGGTGGGCTTTTACATCTCTTCCCCCAAACTGCCAGTCTAAGCAGCCTTGAGATTTAAATCTAGATCTTGAAGAACTCATCAATGCACTGCTCTGGGATACTGTAGCTTAATTTTTTTGTTTTCTTCATTCAGGCATTTTGGGGAGAAGTCTACAAGAGAATTGAGATCTGCTCATTGTTCATGCAAATAGATAAAAGTATGCGAGCAAGCCTGTTTGTTACGAACAGAAATATACAGCCAGCTTCAAAAATGGTTAGGTATATTACCTTATTTTAAGAACAACAAAAGAGACACACATACAAAAACTCGCCCTTTTTCATATAGTTAAGTATCCGAGGGGTAGCCATGTTAGTCTGGATCTGTAAAAGCAGCAAAGAGTCCTGTGGCACCTTATAGACTAACAGACGTTTTGCATGCATCCGACAAAGTGGGTATTCACCCACGAAAGCTCATGCTCCAAAACGTCTGTTAGTCTATAAGGTGCCACAGGACTCTTTGCTGCTTTCATATACCGTATTTTCCGGCGTATAGGGCGACGGGGCGTATAAGACGACCCCCTAATTTTAGAGTTAAAATATAGGTTTTTGGGCTATACTCACCCTATAAGACGACCCCCCCCCCCTTTCCGAGGTCGTCTTTTAAATCCCAGCCGCGGCGGGGAGTCAGAGGGCTCTGGGCTGCCCGCTGCGGCGGGGAGCCCAGAGCCTTTTAAATCCCAGCCGCGGCTGGGAATCAGAGGGCTCTGGGCTGCCCGCTGCGGCGGGGAGCCCAGAGCCTTTTAAATCCCAGCCGCGGCTGGGAATCAGAGGGCTTTGGGCTGCCCGCTGCGGCGGGGAGCCCAGAGCCTTTTAAATCCCAGCCGCCTGCTGTTATACCCGGCGTATAAGACGACTTCCGATTTTGGGGGGTTGTTTTTAATATAGAAAGTCGTCTTATACGCCGGAATATACGGTAGTTGTCATTGACAAAAATATTGCTGCCTGTTGCATTTTTGTTGTTGCTGTTTTTGGAACTTCCCTTGAGCTACTTATTCTTCAGTTGGGAGAACCTTGCGCATGTGATATCAACTTGGCAGATTCTTTCTATCCCTTCAAACTCTGAAGGGACAGAGAAGGGGAACCTTTTGGAGTTGTTTATCTTTGCAACTTAATTTTTTTATTGTACTTTTTTGAGACATTAACTTCTGACAATGACTTTGATTGGCTAACCTTTTTCTTTTTTTGCGGGGGAGAAGCTTTTGTTTCCCATTAGATTAGGAATTGACTGGAAAGTTGTAGGAGTGGTAAATTATTCTCTCGGGTAGTGTGCAATCCCCAGTGTGTGGCTGGTTTGCTCTCCTACTGAAACTGCTGCCCTGAGACCTAGGCATGACAATTCTGCAGGAGAAGCAGAATTACAAAGAAAAGACCAGATTCTGATCTCCTTACTCCTTACTACTTGAATAGTACCTGACACCACTTGGATCAGTTTTAGAGTAAATGGGACACTGTGGAATAAGGTTCTACTGCGTTTGAGACAGGATCAAAATCTGATCCCATGTAGGTTTTTTTTTCTTCATTACTGTATGAGGTCATCCAGTCTATTTGGCTAAATCCTTGTTTAATCTACAGGTACGGTTAATTAAAATCGCCTGCCTCAGGCAATCAAGATAAATGGGTGTGAGGTCAGGAAGGAGTTTCCTGCTGGCAACCTTTGTGTACAGCCCAGTCTAATTTCTCAGAAGCCTTTTGAGATCTTGTTGTTCTTCCTCTGTACCATCCAGTATAGACCATGACTGAGAACAAGAAATGAGATTTAGAACAATGGTCTGTTCTGGTATGGTAACTTCTATTTTTCCATATTGTAGAACTGCAGAACACTTGCTTAGTGTTTCATTTTCTATAGAAATGCGTTCTATTTGTAGCAAGGTTCATGTATTTGATTTGGAGTACTTATAGCTAAAATTTCTAAATACTTTAATGGATTTCTAGTTTAGTAGTTTGAGATCCAGTTTTTTATTTATGCCCAAGAATAATTTTTCTACTCACTGTTACAGACGGCCAATGGAAATGTGGAAGCAAAGGTGGTGTGTTTCTACAGAAGAAGGGATATATCAAGTACGCTTATTGTATTGGCTGACAAACATGCAAGTAAGCTTGTTTATTTTAAAACATTATTGATTATAATTTCTACATTTGGATGAAGTGGTGATGCTGTTTCCAAGATGCATGTATCTTGGAGCTAGGTTAATTTAAATTTATGATCCCCATCCTAAGCAACTAAGTAGTATCCAACAATTAGTTGTATCATTTGGTTGGCTGAGTTCTGACCTTTTTCATTTAAGAAACAAAGACCTGTTGAAAAGTCAATTGACTGGGTGTCATTTGGTTGTCACAGGGGTGTGTGTGTGTATATATATAAAATATAATGTATGTATGAATGACAGCACAACATTTATTATTACATTGAAAACATTTGAGGAAAATTATACCAACTATTAACGACAGTTTATAGCTGATAATAGCTCACCTTAACTGATCACTCTCCTTATAGTGTGTATGGTAACACCCATTGTTTCAGTGTGTGTGTGTGTGTGTGTGTGTGAGAGAGAGAGAGAGATATCTATCTTCTTACTGTATTTTCCACTACATGCATCCGATGAAGTGGGCTGTAGCCCACGGAAGCTTATACTCAAATTTGTTAGTCTCTAAAGTGCCACAAGTACTCCTGTTCTTTTTACCAACTATTAAGTTGCTTGGGAAAGGGAAATATACTCCTTACATTTAAACAACAACTGGTCATACTTTGACAATCACTGAAATCTGAGAACATTAAAAAATGGCCTGTTAGTTTTCTATCAGAAATTGTTTTTGACAGGTTTAAAAAATTAGTTAAAATTCTGACTATCATCAGATTTGCCTTTGAGCATGTTTAGTACAACTTCTAAAAGTTAGTGATCTGGGGACATCCCACCATTATGTAATGTCTTGAATTTATGGTCTGTTAGGAGGTTGTTAATTTCCCAGCTGGATGGAGGTCTGAAGAGAGCTGGTTACTGCTTAGTGATTTGAACACTGTAATAATTCTGTTTAAAAATAGATGAGAATTTTTAGTTTCATGATTAAGCATTGGTACTTTCTGACATTTCAAAGTTTTTTGTTTTTTTTGTCCATGCAACCTTCACTTGGCCTCCCTTGGGTGTGTGCCTTATGACAATCTTTACTTGCATGCTCACAAACTATTCTTCAGTATGCTATGCCATAGTTTTTCCCTTCAGCCTTCTAACTACACATGTATCATCTTGTAGTACTGTATGCTCATCTGTTTATAACAGAGTTTCATAGGCAGAATGTGTGGCATATCTACTTATGTAGAGAGAAGTTAATTTAAAAAGAAAATAAGATACCCAGCGCAGCAATGGAGCTTAGTTACATGTGTAGTTTCTTCTAGTATCATGTTACTCTGCATATTCCAGAGAGATACTCCTTTTCTTTCTTTTTTTTAAATAAAAATAACAAGAAAAGTAGTTAAACTGTGGCTGAAGTGTTTGCGTAATTGGGAGAAGCTTATACATAGGTTTACCTTAAATTACAACTTAAAATCTTTCAATATCTATGCCGGTTATCACTATCATCTGTCTTTAAATATTCTATTACTGTTTTATAACATCAGATACTTAGCACTTTGAATTGTGCGTACATTTCAATGTCATCTAGTGAGAAATTATTTTCACTTGGGCCTATATTAACTATCAGATCAATAGAGTACAAATTCTGTACGCTTGTTAGAGAAACAGTTTAACAATATTTTAACCTGCCTTTTTCCCCAGTATTTGATGTCTCCTTTGAATTTCTCTAAAATAGCATAAGTATAGATATGTAAATTACAGATTAGCTAGCCATCTACTTAAGTCCTCGGTCAAACAAGAAATAACAAAAACGTTTACTAGTAATAAAAATCGGACTTCCTTCCAAAACAGCTGAAATACTACAATGGATGGGTGCTTTTTAGGTGAATTAAAATTTTAGGACTAAGATGCAATACGTTACTGTGAAGGGGTACCTCTATCTCTAAAGGAGGAAAAATAACCTGTTAAATGATATGAGTACTGACAAAAGTATTAAAATGCGTACCTTACAGATCCATCTTCTTCCTAGTAATGATGAAGCCAAAAATCTGGGTACTACACTTCTGAATACTGCCATCATGTCATTGGAAAGACCCAGTAAAACTAGACCTGGGCATGCTCTCTGCCTTCAAAATAGCTTTTTTCATATTGTTTGTAACAGGTTTGAATGAAATGAAATCTGTTCTGTGCTCATACAATTACATCTCGGTCCATGTATTCGTATGGTACTGATATGAGATTTGTCTATGTTTTAGGTCAGGGGTCCGCAGCCTTTCAGAAGTGGTGTGCCGAGTCTTCATTTATTCACTCTAATTTAAGGTTTCACGTGCCAGTAATACATTTAAACATTTTTAGAAGGTCTTTTTTATGTCTATAATATATAACTAAACTATTGTTGTATGTAAAGTAAATAAGGTTTTTAAAATGTTTAAGAAGCTCTATTTAAAATTAAATTAAAATGCAGAGCCCCCCGGACCAGTGGCCAGGACCTGGGCCGTGTGAGTGCCACTGAAAATCAATTTGTGTGCCACCTTTGGCATGCATGCCATCGGTTGCCTACCCCTGTTTAAGTGATTTTTTGTGGGGATCACAATCCATAGTTTTACTGATTCTTTCTCTAGTGTCAGAGCTGTTCCATTGTTTAGGAATACTGAAGTTTAATACAAACCTCCCTGCAAACAAACTAAATATGGTGACTCATTAATGTGTGTCTCAGTTCAATACATTAGTAAATGAAGTGACAAGAATTGTTGAAACTTTGAGGATGAAGATGAGAAATCTTGCTGTTAGCCACCATTAGCCATTCTTTGAACCTGCAAGTACAGATTTTTTTTTTTCCCAAATGAAATGAACAGTTTTGATCCAAATGGAAACTAGAGCATTGCTTCACTTTCATAGCTATTTGGAAGACTGTCATGAAGATCCAATTATAGAGCAGTGCTATTAATGGAAACATCACATAAACAGAGACAATATATGTCAGTTTAGATTTCCTTTTCTATAGTTGTTCTGTGTTGTGTTATTTTGGTAGAGGCACCCCAGTTCATCTCCTCCCCCCCCCCCCCCAGTCCTTTTTGTGTGGCTTCAATTGTTCCTTTTAAAAAGTAAAAATATGGTTGTAATTAGCAATCAATACTTTCTAAATAATTTATAATCAAAATATTGTATTAGGAAAAAACTATAAATAGCCTGCATGTTGTAATGAAATTACTCCTAATTTCCTACAAAAATTCTAATACAAATACTTGATCAGAGAGAATCAACATTGTCACTGATTTCTGAGTTGATTGCATAATGATCCCTTTTCATAAAGTGTCCTGCTGCCTCATTTTGTTGCATTTGCAGTAGATATACGTATCTGCATCACTGATCTTTTAACTGCCTTTGTTCAGCTGATTAATGAAGCTGTGTGACTGCAGACCCTTCTGGATTCAATCAGTCTTGTAATTTCTAAGTGTAAGTCTGCTATTGATGCCTTTATAATTTTAGACCTACTAATGATATAACTATGAAAAAGAAACTAATGATATAACTATGAAAAAGAAACACACATATGTCAAACTCAAATGTTGTGCAATTTAGGAAAACTTTTATCTATTTCTCACTTAAAATAGAGAGATGGAGAGAAATGATATTCAAGTCAATAAATGTCATTAAGTAAATAGGAATAAAATAAATTTTTCAGTATAATCCATCAGATACTTGAAACTACAGAAACTTAAAGAAAGGTGCAAGGGTTTTATTTTGCAGCCACTTTCCAAGAGGAGAAGTGACGTGCCTTCTGCAATGATGTTTATAAGTTTGTACCTAATGTATAGAATATGATTCCTATGTCTGAACTGCAAACTTAAGGGTTTTTTTTTACCATCTGATGTGAAACTTGTCTGGGGTTATGGTTGAATAATGATGATTGCTATACCTTTTCTCACATTTTCCATTCTTTAGATTCCATAATCACTTCATAAATTATTCAGAGGAATCGCTTGAAATGTAGCTGCCTCAGGGGTGGAACACAATTCCTATTTAACAGGTCTACAGCAGAACTGCACAACAGTTTGGGACAGGAAACAAAGAATAAATACTGTATCCAATTGACATTGCAGGGAGAACGTAGGAAGTCAGAACACATGTCTGTTTTATGTAATTTACTCTGCTGGTCTCCTCAGCAAAGATTGTATGCCACAACTAACAAACTAGGAGGAAAACACTGGAAGCATGTATGCATTTATCATTTACTGGAACGTTTCCAAACAGTTGTAAAAGACCCTCTCCTCCTAATCATATCAGCTTCTTCTTTTGCCATTTGTAACAGTGGTCACAGAACCAATGCTTCATTAGTTTGTCCCAGTTCATAAAAATAAATGAATAGTTGTTAGTAGTGTAGAATCATAAAAGATTAGGTTCGGAAGAGACCTCAGGAGGTCATCTAGTCCAACCCCCTGCTCAAAGCAGGACCAACACCAACTAAATCATCCCAGCCAGGGCTTTGTCAAGCTGGGCCTTAAAAACCTTTAAGGATGGAGATTCTACCACCTCCCCAGGTAACCCATTCCAGTGCCTCACCACCCTCGTAGTGAAATAGTGTTTCCTAATATACAACCTAGATCGTCCCCACTGCCATTTGAGACCATTGCTCCTTGTTTTGTCATCTGACACCACTGAGAACAGCCGAGCTCCATCCTCTTTGGAACCCCCATTCATGTAGTTGAAGGCTGCTATCAAATCCCCCCTCACTCTTCTCTTCTGCAGACTAAACAAGCCTGGTTCCCTTAGCCTCACCTCGTAAGTCACGTGCTCCAGCCCCCTGATCATTTTCGTTGCCCTCCGCTGGACTCTCTCCAATTTGTCCACATCCTTTCTATAGTGGGGGGGCCAAAACTGGATGCAGTACTTCAGATGTGGCCTCACCAGTGCCGAATAGAGGGGAATAATCACTTCCCTCGATCTGCTGGCAGTGCTCCTATTAATGCAACCAGGGGCGGCTCCAGGCCCCAGCATGCCAAGCGCGTGCTTGGGGCGGTAAGCCACTGGAGGCGCTCTGCCGGTCACTGCGAGAGCGGCAGGCAGGCTGCCTTCGGCGGCTTGCTTGCGGAGGGGCCGCTGGTCCCGCGGGACCAGCGGACCCTCCGCAGGCAAGCTGCTGTAGGCAGCCTGCTTGCCATGCTTGGGGCGGCAAAATGCCTAGAGCCGCCCCTGAATGCAACCCAATATGCCGTTAGCCTTCTTGGTAACAAGGGCACACTGCTGACTCGTATCCAGCTTCTTGTCCACTGTAATCCCCAGGTCCTTTTCTGCAGAACTGCTGCTTAGCCAATCGGTCCCCAGCCTGTAGCGGTGCATGGGATTCTTCCTTCCTAAGTACAGGACTCTGCACTTGTCCTTGTTGAACCTCATCAGATTTCTTTGGGTCCAATTTGTCTAGGTCACTCTGGACCCTATCCCTACCCTCCAGCATATCTACCTCCCCCCCAGCTTAGTATCATCTGCGAACTTTCTGAGGGTGCAATCCATCTCATCATCCAGTTGAATAGCTTGAGTAGTTACTGGCAGTTTTGCTATCTGCTTTCAGCAGCTACTGTTCAGTTGTCAGGCCTACATGATGGTATATTCTGAAGTTTCAAAGCTTCTAAAAATAAGTATCTTATAGCAGGAAGATGAGATTCAGACCAATATGTTAGGTGCTTGAGGTTTGCTTGCCTGAGGAAGTTGCTAAGTCTGTGTGGTTTCTATACCAGCAGCGAGTGTGAATACATTTTGAATATAGCCTCATGAATGAGGTCTTAGTTGACTCTGCCTCCCCAAAGTTTGGAAGTGCCTGGATCATCGGTTCAGAGTTCATCTGAAACAAAATCTAAAATGAGATTTTTGTTTCATCATTACTAGGAAGAACTTGAATCTACCTCTTCGGGAAATTCCCAGAATTCTGAGTTAGATTAGTGTCTCTCTCTCCCTGAATTAACATGGAAATCGCCATATGTCAAGGCTGATTCCCTACTCTGGCACTTTGAGTGCAGAAGGTGGGGGCCCACAAGGACTCTAAAAGTTAATACTGGCCATTCCAGGTTTGTATTAAATTCCCAAGATTACAGGTTTTCTTTGACCTTGGATTGGTAGATGCTGCCCCCACCCAAATGCAGAACCCCTTTGAGAGACCAGGAAGGCTCATTTGGGAAAGGGGGTGGGAAAGGAAATCAGCTGTGCCACCAGCTCATTAAACATGTGCACAAACCTCTTAAGAGAGACAAATTCAGTTCTGTTCTTAAAAAAAGTAAATTTTATTAATAAAAAATAAAATACATCTGGGAACTTAGGCATTTGCTAGATTTAAAAAAAAACAAAAAACCTACAAGGATTAAGCATTAAGAATAACTTTTCTTGAGGTCCATTTTAAAGGTTACAAGCAAAACAAAAGCCCCTGCGGTTAGCACAGAAGAGTCCACAAGCCATAAAGAAATAAAAAGAGAAACTTAATTGCATCTTCCTAGACATTTCCTGATCTACTTACATATCTGTGGTTTCAAATGAGTAGTTTCTAGGTATGATACTGATGATTTTTCATACCTGGCCCCAAGCTTCTTACAGCACGATTGCAGCCCTGTCTGCCTCTCCCCAGAGAACAACCACAGACAGACAAAAGGGGAGTTGTTTCAATTTTAAAAAGTTCTAGCCTTCCCCTTGGCTTTTCTGGTCAGATGTCGACTCAATTCCTTTTACCCATGCATAGTAGTGAGACTTTTTAAGCTTTTACAGGTAGAGCAATTAGAGAACAGCTACTAAGAGGGATTTTATAGCTACTGGCTACCTGGATGTCCATTAAAGGGAGCTACCCCCTGTAACAAAGCAGCCTTTGGCGGGACACTACTGAGTATCAATTCAGGACAAATTGCTTAGAGCACGGCAGTTACATCCCAAGGCTGGGGGTCCTTCACTACTGAGGCACACCAAACCAGCCAAACAGAGAGGACTTCGGTTTTATCCCACTGGCTAAGCAGGAGTCATACAAGCAATTCCCGTAGACACTCCAGTTTCTCAGTATCACTACCAGCGCCACTCCTTATGGCAAAGGTGGGCAAACTATGGCCCGTGGGCCACATCTGGTCTGCGGGACCCTCCTGCCTGGCCCCTGAGCTCCTGGCCTGTAAGGCTAGCCCCCGGCCCTTCCCCCGCTGCTCCCCTTCCCCTGCAGCCTCGCTGCGCCACCGGCACAAATGCTCTGGGTGGCCGGGCAGCAGAGCTGCAGAGCCATGGCCTGACCCGGTTCTCTGTGCTGTGCAGTGGTGTGGCTGGCTCCAGTCCCAGCCGTGGCACTGGTGCTCCAGGCAGCACGGTAAGGGAGCAGTGGGGGTTGGATAGAAGGCAGGGGAGTTTAGGGTGGGGGTGTGGATAGGGATTGGGGCAGTCAGAGGGTGGGGAACGGGGGTTTGAATGGAGTGCGGGGTTCTGGGGGCAGTCAGGAAGGAAGGGGTCGGATGGGGCAGTGGGGGCAGTCAGGGGTAGGGGTTCCGGGGGAAGGGGTGGTTGGATGGGGCAGAGGTCCGCAGGGGGTGGCATTCAGGAATGAGAGGAGGGGTTGGATGGGGCGGCCGGGGGCAGTCGAGGTGGGGGTTCTGGGGAGAGGGGATGGAAGGGTTGATGGGGCAGGGGTCCTGGGCCATCGGGGGCAGGAAGTGGCGGGGGGTGTGTGGATAGGAGGCAGGGGCCACGCCACGCCGGGCCACGCCACGCCACGCCACGCCTGGCTGTTTAAGGAGGCATAGTCTCCCCTAACTGGCCCTTCCGAAACCCGATGCGACCCTCAGGCCAAAAAGTTTGCCCACCCCTGCCTTATGGGGATGAATGGTTATGAAAACCAATACCCCAGTAAAAGAGAAAAGGTTCTCCCGATCCCAAAGGACCAAGCTCCAGATCCAGGTAATATACAATTCAGATCTTACCCACAACTCATGCTGTTGCCAGTCCTTTAGAATCTAAAATCTAAAGGTTTATTCATAAAAAGAAATATAGAGGAGAGCTAAAATTAGTTAAATGGAATCAATTACATACAGTAATGGCAAGGTTCTTGGTTCAGGCTTGTAGCAGTGATGGAATGAACTACAGGTTCAAATCAAGTCTCTGGAGTACATCCACAGCTTGGATGGGTCATTCAGTCCTTTGTTCAGAGCTTCAGTTTGTAGCAAAGTTCCTCCAGAGGTAAGACGCAGGATTGAAGACAAAATGGAGAAGATGCAGCTGCCTTTTATAGTCTCTTGCTGTGCAGCCTGTGCTTTCTTTGTTCCAGACAGAAGCTACCCAGCACATGGCTTGAAAGCCTTAGAGTCTTCTCCATAGGCATGCCCCTGCATGCCTTGCTGAGTCATAAGTTGTATCTGCCTTCTCTCAATGGGTCAGTTGTATAGCTGATGGTCCTTAATGGGCCATCAAGCGGGCCAGGCAGTGCTGAAACCAAACTGTCTGGGGTGTCACCCAGAAGCATAGCACAAGTTTGAAATACAGACAGGAAACAGCCAATACTTATAGCTTTAAATATACAAAAATACCTGCATACAGATAGTATAATCATAACCAGCAAATTATAACCTTTTCATAGATACCTTACATGACCTCCTTTGTACAAGATTTGGTGCCACTATAGGACCTTGGTTGCAACAATGATCTATATGGTCACAGTTCATGTCAATAACATCACCCCCCCCCTTCATTTATCACATCATACTATATCAGAACAGTACTCCATCTATTCCAATATCCAGTCTGTGATAGTGGCCACTACCAGCTCCTTAAGAGGGTATGCAAGAAACCCCATTATAGACCATTATAGAATAACACATTACCTGCCCATAGAGTAAACTTCTTCCTAGCGAGGGGTGTGTGTGTGTGTGTACGTACGTACACACACACACAAACACATTTTTTTTTTCCCCCTCGTGAGGGTCGCATGGAGAGTATGGAGGACCAGATCTCCTTTTCCTCCGCAACAGGTTTCAGCTAATCCTGGGGGATTCCCCAGCATTTCCAGGCCAGTTGCGAGATGTAATCCCTCCAGCATGTCCTGGGTTGGCTTCTGCCCTGTGGGATGTGCTCACTGTAGTTCCAACGGAAGCTTCCCAGGGGCATCCTTATCAGGTGCCCAAACCACTGCAGCTGGCTCCTCTCGATCCCAAGAAGTCACGGTTCTACTCCTAAAGCTCTCCTGAATAGTTGAGCTCCTCTCCCTGTCTCAAAATGTAAGCCTAGCCACTCTGTGTAGAAACCTCATTTCTGCTGCTTGTACCCATGATTTTGTCCTTTCAGTCATTACCCAAAGTTCATGATCCTAGGTCAGGATAGGGATGCTTCATCTGAGTAATCCGCTCCCGCTTCACCACCATGGATCGGTACTGTTGCTGCCACACCAATCCGCCAGTTGATTTCATGCTCCCGCTTCCCATCACTCATGAACAAAACCCGTAGATACTTGAACTTGTCAACTAAGGGCAGCTGCTCTTCCCCACCCTCCCCCCCCCGCCCCACCTGGAGAGAGCAGTTTACTTTCTTCTGGGAGTGGACTATGACCTCTGATCTGGAGCTGCAGATTCTCATCCCAGCCGCTTCACACTTAGCAGCAAAATGTTTGAGTGCACATCAGACACTGCAGTCTGAAGAAACAAGAAGGATAACATCATCTGGAAACAGCAGAGATGCCACCTCCGAGTCTAACAACTCAGAGTTTAAAGACTGGGACCAGCACCCTGGGTTGTCAGCCCAGCGGTACTGCACCCGCCTTCCACGCAACGTTGAAGAGATGCATTAACTATGACACCCCAACATTATCCGGTGCTTGCAACAGCTCCAGGCAGATCTTGTCATCCCTGCTGCCTTACCACTATAAAGGCATGTTACCACTGTATCGACCTCCAGCATCAGAAATAAATCCAATCTCGCCAGAGGTTTCTGGCGCTGCATCATTAAAGGGAGAGGGTACATGTCCATCGAGTTGAGTTCCTTAAAGTGCTCCTTCCATCTCTCGATCTCCTCAACTGAGGTCAGCGTTTCACCACCCTTGCTGAGTACAGTGTGAGCAATGTCCTGCCGACCCCTCCTAAGGCAACAAACTGTTTGCCAGAACACCTTTGAAGCCATACCGTAGTCATTTTCCATGGTTTCTCCAAATTCCTCCCAAGCCTGGGCTTTCACTTCAACTACTACCACAACTGCAGCCCTCTTAGCCAGCCAGTACCCCTCAGCCATATCAGGAGTCTGGTTTGTGGGCATTGCTTGGAGCATTGATCTCCTTCTTCAACTTGACAGCTTCCCTCACCACTGGAGTCCACCAGTGGATCCTAGAGTTGCCACCATGGCAGGTGCCAACCGCCTTCAGGCCACAGCTTTTTGTGGCTGCCTCAATGATTGAGGCCCTGAACATGGTCCACTCAGACTCAATATCCAAGACCTCATCCGGAATGCAGAAGATGTTCTTCCGGAGGTGGGAATTGAAGTCCTTCCACCAGTTGTTCCCAGGGAACTCACACTGATCGTTTGGGCATCCCATGTCTGTTTCTGTCTGGGGTCTCGTGCATCGGATCCAACTTCCCACCAAGTGTTGATCGGTTGCCAGCTCTGCCCCTCTTCACCCGAGTGTCCAGAACATATGGCCTTAGGTCCAACGAGATGACTATGAAGTTGATCATCAGTCTTCAGCCCAAAGTCCTCTGGTACCAAGTACTTTTATGAGCAACCTTATGTTCAAACATGGTATTCGTTATGGAGAATCTATGACTAGAACAGAAGTCCAATAACAACTCACCTCTCGAGTCCACACCAGGGAGGTCGTTCCTCCCAATCACTCCCCTCCTGGTATCTCCATCGTTCCCCACATGAGTGTTTGAAGTCCCCCAGTAGAACTATGCCTTTTTAAAAAATAAAAATAATAAAATTAAAAAAATCCTATGTAGTATAATTGTTGATCTCAGTAGAGATTAAAAAACAAAATAACCAGCTGCTTACACACCACTCAGGGTCCCATGTGATTTTTATAGGCTTATTAGACATGGAAAAGACCTATTGGATTATCTAGTCAATCTATGCAAATACAGCATTCTTCAGTATGTCTTCTAACGTTTTTGTCCAGTCTGGTTATCAAAGTCACAAGTGATAGGGCTTCCAGAACTTCTTAGATGATTTCATAGGTTAATAGCACTGATTTAAATAGCTTTTTCCAGCTATCCAGCCTGCATTTTTTCTCTTATTTTATTATTTTCTCATCCTATTGTTCTTACTTAAACTAAGACTATTATGCTCAATTCCTCTTCTCCAAATATTGTAGTCCTGCCTCCCTTTTTCTTATTGCTTAGCCAAGATGTGTGTTAGCTCTTTTAATCTTTGAGTCCATCTTGTGCTTGCTTTTGTATTTTTTCTGAGCTTTTTTCCAGTTGTTAATATTTTATAGTAATGTGACACCTAGAATATAAAGGCACTTAGCCCTTCCTCCCTCTCTGATTTTTATATATACTCCACCATGCATTGATCCATACCGCATTGCAAGCTTGTCTCTCTCTTCTTTATAGTCACTATTACAGTGGCACTGTACATATGATGTTTAATTTGCCACCCACTGCCTCTAGGTCTCTCATAATTATAATTGTTGCATCTCGACTTTTTCCCTCCAATTGTATATCTGCATTTTCTAATTAATTTTCCCTACATAAATTAGCTTTCACTTTTCCAAATTTATTGAGAACTTGGATAGAAGAAGTGACAGTCTCTGTATCTCACCTTATTATTTCTTTGTCTTCACTAGTGTTCAAGTTTCCTTCCAACATAGTAACTACAAACTTTTTTTAATGTGCTAGTAATGATTCTTTTTCCAAATCGTTAATACAGATGTTAAATAAAACGGGACCTAACACAGATCCGTGCAGAACCCCTTTGGGCACCTCCCTACACTTGATATAGTGCATGTTCCTGTTCGTGTAAAGTGTTTGTTTTTAGTTTTCAGTCTGTGTTCCAATCCTAGATAAGAAGAAATTAATTTTCAAGTAAGATTTTGTGTGACCATGTATCAAATGCTTGTTCAAATCCAAGTATATTGCATCTACTGTGTTCCATAGTCACTTATTCTGTAACTACCATAAAAGCAGTCAAATTTGTCTGAGAAGATTTGTTCTTTAAAAGGCTATAATAGTGCCTTTTCCTCATTTAGTCATTCTATAGGGTGGTAATCCACTGCATTTATGTAACATCTGAGTAATTGAGCTGTGAGGGTGAAGCACACATAGGCTTCAAAGGTAAATCTGCTTCCCAATCTGTGGCCAGGGACAGCCACCAGTGTAGTTGCTGAGTCTTTCTGCATGTGCAGAGTATGCAAAGATACCTTTGTGTGGTCACTGAACCCATGGCAAACCCTGCACAACTTCAGTGTGGTGCTGATGGCTTTGTGTTGACCGTTTGCTTATACTAGTACTGAATTCATCCTATGTTCTCTACACTTTTATTATGTCTAAATTCATCAGGTCCATGCTTTTCAATATTAAAGGGGTCTCAGCAAGAGGGGCAAATATATTTGCATACAGCTTTTTTTTATTCTTCAGAGAGTTCCTACCCAATTTTCTGCTAAAAAGCTTTAGCAATTTTGTATTGGGCTTTTCTTCATTGTTACCTTATATGAAGTCTTTCTTTCAAATGTACTGTACTGTGCCTTTTTATTTTGAAAGGCTGTGCACAGCAGGGCAAGCGCAAAAGGAAATGCGTGCTTCACAGCTCCATGTTACATTACAAAAATGAGCTAAACAAAACACTACTTGGATTAAGTTCTTGGTTGAAGATGAAGAAAATTACAGTTTGGGATTAAATTTGTTTTGCTAGGCTTCATTTTTGTGTGTTGTAGATTTGATTGACAAATGGTGATTAATACACATTTTTAAAAAAGGTTTTCAAATACACTAGAGCAGTGGCTTTCAAACTTTTTCTGGTGACTCAGTTGAAGAAAATTCTTGATGCCTGCGACCCAACGGAGCTGGGGACAAGGGGCTTGGGGTGTGGGAGGGGCTTAGGGCTGGGGCAGAGGGTTCGGGTGTGGGAGTGAGAGCTGCAGGGTGGGGCCGGGAATGAGGTATTCAGGGTGTGGGAGGGGGCTCTGGGCTGGGGCAGGGTGTTGGAGGGGGTCAGGGCTCTAGGCTGGGGTTGCAGGCTCCGGGGTGGGGCTGAAGATAAGGGGTTTGGAGTGCAGGAGGGGAATCCAGGTTTGGGGGTGCTCAGGGCTGCGGCAGGGGATTGGGGCATGAGCTGACCTCTGGTGGCTCCCGGTCAGTGGCGCAGCCAGGGTGCAGAGGCAGGCTTCCCGCCTTGTGGACCATGCTGCGCCCCGGAAGCGGCCAGCAGCAGGTCTTGCTCCTAGGCAGAGGTGCGCAAATGGCTCCCCCCCCCCATTGTCTGGTTCCTGGACAATAGAAGCGTGGAGCTCAGGGCAGGGGCAGCACACGGAGCCCAGTGCCGCCTCCTCCTCCCCCCTGCCCCCGCGGCTAGGAGCCGGACCTGCTGCTGACCACTTCCAGAGCACAGCGCTGTGACAGATCAGGTAGGTTCTAGCCTGCCTTAGCCAGGCAGCACCACCGACGGGACTTTTAATGGCCTGGTCGACAGTGCTGACCAGAGCCGCCGCTACCCAGTCCCTTCCATTCCGTGACCCAGTTCGAAAACCACTGCACTCGAGGCATTGAGAATTATTTTGAGCTCCTCAGCATAGCACTTCTGTCTCCAAACTCTTTAAAAGATGCCTTTTAGTATGAGGATACATTGCTTTTGAAAATTAGAATGGGAGGGTTTTCAATAGCTCAGATTTCTTGTTTTCTAGACGCACTCAAATGTAAGCATGATGGGGATTTTCCATGTTTTCTTTTAATATTTGTGTTCACTAGTTTTCAAACAGCTTGGCCTATGACTTGCTGATGTGTTTATGGATTACTGCTGGTGTATTGATAATGCCGGTCACCAGCCATTATATGAATTTTCTATTAAAACGGAGTTTACTTAAGTGAATAAATTGTGAAACCATGCAACTGTGACAGAAATTTAAATCCTGTGTTCCATTTCCTAGGAAAGTATTACAGTGTAAATCAGGGGTGTGCAAACTTTTTGGACCGAGGGCCACATTAGGGTTGCAAAATTGTATGGAGGGCCGGGTAGTGAAGGCTGTACCTCCCCAAACAGCCTGGCCCCTCCCCCCTATTTGACTCCTCCCACTTCCTGCCCCCTGACTGCCGCCCTCAGAATCCCTGACCCATCCAACACCAGCTCTTGTTTCAGAATGGTAAAACAAAGTGAAATAAACTGTGTAGAATCTGAGAAGCATGTGATTTTTGCTAGTCTCTTTAGCAGAATGGCCAGTTTAAAACCAAATGTGCAACTTAACATTTTACAGAATTGAGATATTCCCTTTATATTCCTTGGTTTGGGATAATTTTGAGGATTATAAATGACTAAAATTTTTGTGTGTGCAATGTTTCTATACAGCAGTCAGATTTGTGCATGTAAGTTCTAAGAGTAGGGAGGGATGAAGGAGTATTTCTTGGCAACAACTGTTGGAGTAAGCTGCAGGCATAAGATTGCTCAACCTTTTTTTGAGAGTAGTAGTGTAAAGAGTTTTTGTTATGTACAAGATTTAACAGCTCAGTCTGCTACAATCCAAAAATTCTCCCACGACGAACGCAGAAGCTGAGCTGAATTCCGTAGAGGGAAAAATTTCCTCTTTTGCAGCCTCTCGTGATTGGATGCTGTGCCCTTTCCTAAAGTAGTTTGACTCCAAATGCTGTATCTAACATAAGTGAAAGATGTCACTAATGACAATGCCCTCTAGCAACCATTTCCCACTGGGACATTGTCTGGATCCAGTTGTTTTGCAGATAAGTTATGTATCAGTGTGGATGTAGTTTAGCATATAGATGTGAATTTGGGACAGTATATCTGTGGTACCAAAGAATTATGGATCAAAAAGTAAAATGGATCATGAACATATTTTATAGGTCAGTCATTGAAATGGGGTAGCACTGCCTGCTGTTGGATATTAGTAGTGCCATTACAGTAGCTGGCAAGGCTGGCCCTAGGCATTTAGTTGGCATCTCCACACTTGTTCTGTGACTCTTCTTAATGCTGTGGTTGGTGTGAGCTGCCTACTGCAATGGGCTGCAGCTCTTGGCTGCAGCAGTAAGAGACAAAGAGGAAAATGGCTTAGGTACCATGTATTGTGGTTATTTATGGTTTAATTGTGGTCTTGTGGCAATACATTCCAATTGGCTAAGAGGTACCGTTTGCAATGTGTGTGATATTAAGCTTTTTTTTCCCCTTGTGTAACTAGGGGAAATGGAAGAAGAGATGGAAAACCCAGAAATGGTTGATTTACCAGAGAAACAGAAGCATCAGCTAAGGCATCGAGAACTGTTTCTCTCACGACAGCTGGAATCTTTACCTGCCACGCACATAAGGTAATGACCTAATTCTTCTAGCACTGTTTAGTCAAGAAGCAAACAGTACAATATTAGTCCAGTATTCTTCCTGTGTAAGAATAAACATTATGCAAAAGTTAGTAATGCCATTGTATATATCATAAGTTTAATATTTTTTTCATAAAATGTGATTTCTTTCTTTTTTTAGAGGCAAATGCAGCGTTACTCTGTTAAATGAGACAGAATCCCTTAAATCATATCTGGAACGGGAGGTATGAATCCATTTTGCGAATTGCAAAGCTTCACCGGGTTATTTTGCCACAGTTTAGTATTGGTGGCTTTCTGCAAGTAGCCCAATTAAGAGGTTTTCTTCTTTTCTCATTTCTGAGGTTCACTGGGTGTTGTCAGGGCCACTAAAAAACATTAAGGTAAATAAAATTGTCTGGTTCTGCAATTTTCATTTTGCTGTAAAATTTTTTGTGGCTCTAGCAGGCAAAGCCCATTATTTAAATATATATTTGTGACAACACTAAACCATTCCTCCTTCTATAAAGAAAACCATACTTATTTTGTCAGCCCAGCAGTCTGAAAGTTCAAAGATTAAGATTCACCTGTTGACAGGAATAAACTGAAATATGTAATAGAAGTTGCTGCTAGCAACCATTATAGTTGAGACTGCAAAACAGTTTGCCCTATTTTTGCAAGGTCATTTTCTATAACTGTCTACTGAGACTGAAATTTTGGTTGGTATCTTTTCAAAGTTAAATTATTTCTGGAAGATTAAATCAAATCTATTCTTGAGTTATAGGAAAGTGGGGGGGGGGAATACCCCCCCTTTTTTTCCCCTAACCAATCTATTTTTAATGCAACAGCATAACTGCTAAAGCATCAGACTTGAAGCTAGGATTAGACTTTCAGTGGTAGTGAGACTCCTTCAAAAAATTTTATCCATCCTCCTTAATGAGGAGCATGTGCTCTAGTATGCCTGGGAAAGAGAAAACAAAGATTGTCAACAATTGGAAAATTACTTGTGAACAAACTCAGTGGACATCTGCTGAAGTTTTAGCCAGGGCCAGCTCCAGGGTTTTTGCCGCCCCAAGCAGCAGGGGGATGGGGGCGGGAATCGCGATCGGCAGCAGCTCCACCGCGCAGCTTTCTTCTTCGGCGACAGGTCCTTCCCTCTGAGAGGGACCCGCCGCCAAATTGCCTCCGAAGAGCCTGACGTGCCGCCCCTTCCCCTTGGCTGCCCCAAGCACCTGCTTGCTGAGCTAGTGCCTGGAGCCGGCCCTGGTTTTAGCAGAGGTCATTGGAGCCTCATCTCTTCTATGATATTAGTGCACATACTCTCTCTTTCTAGCCTGGTGGATGCAAAGACAGTTTGTCATATTGTGCACACTGGAAAATGTATATTCTTCTTTTTCTGATTTAAATGCACCTCTTACTATATTATTGATGCTGTAGAATATATACATCATAGGATATAGAAGCTATTTAAATTGTCTGAATTAACATTATATTGGAACCCTAGGCCTAGATTTTTGATAGTGACTCAATTTTTGGTTATCCAGATTGATTTTCAGGAAATGTTAAGCACCCACCCTCTGGATGTCAGGCCTATTAAAGAGGTCTCCAACTGAAAACCTAAAAATTGGGGCATCCCAAACCACTAGTATCTGCTTAAGATTTAGGCCTCGGTCCTTACTTTCTGGTATTTTTGTGAATTTAAACTGTGCAGCCTTAATCTTATATTAACACATTTATGTGTGTTTAATTTTAGTTACAATTGACATCTCTGAGCTGCCCATTGGTATCAACAAAGTTGTTGGAATTTGACCTGACAGTCTGGGAGCTTCATTTCAGAGATTATTAGCAAGTTTTTCTTAAATTTTATTTATATGGAGAAGTAAAAGTGAATTTTGTATGATAGTAGCATTACAAACATCTGCAAGGGTGGTGATGTCCTTTGAGCAGACTTAAATGTTACATAAGTATGAGACAGGAAAAATCTATTGATTGAAAACATTATGGCAACAGCTGTTAACTTGTTTAAAAAACCAAAACAGGTCTTACAAATTGTAAACTGGAATCTGTTCCTTGATCAAGCTTCCTTATAAACACATTTCTAACCTACTTTAATACTTGTTTAATAGTCAGAAAATTAAATTGAATCTGATATTCATGTTTAAGATTTTTTTTTAAAAAAGTGACTTACTTGCTGAATATTCAGTTTTCTTTTCAGAATGTTAAACTAGAAACATGGTGAGTCTCACCTAAGGCTGCCAAATGGACAGGGTGTCAAACAAGGCCTGTTGAATTCAGAAAATGGTCACCAGCAGCAGGTAGCTGAGAAAATGCCAATTGAAAGCGCAAGCTTAGAAAGCCTAGTTAGTTTCATTATTTGATGATAATTAGTTGTTTAGTGCTCTTCGTCCTACAGATCTTGAGACTCTTTTCAAAGGAAAGAAGTATATTTATCCCCATTGTAGAGATGGGTAAACTGAGACAGAGGTGAACTAATGTGCCCACAGTCATGCAGCAGTTCAGGTACAAATCTGGGATTAGAACCCTGGTAACTTTCCCTTTGAACTGTCAGAATTCTGGGCTGAGTGATGTTGGCTATTTTAAAAACTGAGCAGGCATTTTGGAAAGAAACTTCACACAATAAGAGGTTTCATGAAGGTGTTCTGTTACCACGGCAAGGACCTATTTTAGTGCTAACAAACTTAGTAGACGTAGAAGATTGAGAGAAATGGAGAGTTTTCGAAAATGTGTAGAGCGTGGAGAGAGCAATGAAAAGAGAGGGCTGAAGAGAGGGGGGAGAATAGGACACAATTGCCCTCCCATAAATTCATAATAGGTGGTGTAATACCTGCCTGTCCCTTCCAATCTCCTTACCTTTTTTCCCCCCATCCCTGAAAACTACACTTTCAATTTTAAACATGGCACTGAAAAAGAAAAAACAGTGTCCTAGAGATCTGGAATCTGGCCCCCTCACATGGTTCCTGCTCCCGGGAGAGGTGGAGTCAGACCCAGGACTGTGTATCCGGTAGTAAGTGAGACATACAGGCTAAACTTCTGGGGGAGGTCATGGGCAAAACAAAAGTGATCTTCAGCTGGGTAGCGGAGGATTGCTTAGTTACCCCTTCCAGTGGAAGGTTTTGTTTAAACTCCTTGGGGCAGGCTAGCTCTGACACCACTGCTGGTTCAGATTGCATTTGGAAGAGGAGAAGAATAAGGAGGAAGCCAGGGGGAGAATCTGAATTTACTGTAGTCGCCCATCCCAAAGAGGTTGGGATGGGAACACAGAACCACTTACAAGGGTGGCAGAAGCACTTAATCTAGTCTTTCCTCCTCCACTCCACAAGTTTTATGTCCCCAACTATTTCATTGCCTTGCAAGCATGCGTCCAGCAGCCTGGGAGAACTTTGTGCCATGGATGGCTACCCAGGCTGCTTACTAGTCTGTGAATGGCCCTGAAAAGGAAAAAAAACTGTAATATGTTTCAAATGTGTTTTAATTGAGCTGGCAAAATCCAATTAGCAGACTGCCAAGGCAGTTAGCTAATTAGTATTTCTGACCTTAGATTAGTTGGTTCGAATTCCCAACTGACCAATATCTCTTGATTTCTCTATTTTCCTTAGAGAGATTGGGGGTGAGGGGGAGAATATCTTCCTATTGGAGTAACTTTTGCTACTGAAAGAGGCATTCCTTCATGCTCTATGCAAGCTTGAAAGCTTGTGTCTTTCACCAACTGAAGTTGGTCCAGTAAAAGATCCTCTGACCGATAACAGCCACAATAACACTGCAAACAACAAAATATTTTCCTGTCCATGTCAGCCATTTTTTTTCTGGCCATTTCTCTTTCCCTACTTTTTCTGTAGGTTCCTTTGGCTTTGCTCTTTGGCTAATGTTACTGACAAATTAGGGTGGGGTCAGGGTCAGAAAGGAACATTCAGAACACATGTGCCACACCTCATTTTCTTCATAGTTCAGTTCTAATTTCAGCAATCCATTTTGATTTTTTTCTAAACATGTTGAGCATAAATGATATTTTAAAAAAATTTAATTTTCTCTTCTCTTCCTTTCAAGCAGTGTTGTGAAAGAGGCGTATACAGTTTTTACAGCTAAAATGAGCACAGACTTTGTGAAAGGACTATGCCATTTCCTATGTAGGTTTCAGTGTAACTTTTTCCAGCATTTTGACTCTTCTGGAGATGGTCTAATGTGACTTCCACCACCAGGTGGTGAGGAGAGTCTAGCTGGCCTTTTGAGGTTACGGAACTCTCAGCTTCCCTGGAGTATTCTTTGCTTTTGGACTCCAGTAAGAATGAGACTACATTGCTACAAACTTAATTCCATAGGAGTAGTTTTTTGAAAAGCCTCTTTAAAGAGCAGCATACAGCAGAACTTGTGTTCTTCCTAGTAGTGTCTTAGAGGAAAGGTGGCAGGGGCTTTGCACCACCGCTTGGGGCAACAGGCTCCCTTGCACCTTGCTCAGGGAGCCCAGGTGTCCATCTTCCTTCTAATGGCTGAGAGGAGGACCGTAAGTCAAGACAATTTTCAATATTTGAGATCTTTATGTCGATGAATCTGCTACTAAACTTAAGAAAAACAGAACTTGGCATATTTCTTTTGGGAACAAGGATGAGAACAGTAGAGAGGGTTGGGTTTTTCTTCCTAAACAGAAATGGAAAGATTTTATTTTTTTAAATATAAATTTGTTTGGAAGTTTCAGTAAGTAAATATCTACATTCTCTAGCCAATGAAATGTACAGTAGCCAACTTATTGTTAGAGGGAAAGGAATGTAGAAGAGTTACAGCCGGACAGTAAAAATGCAAATCCCACATGACAAACCATTTTTTCCAAGGCTAAAGTTTTAAAAAATGGATGCTTGGAGTTGGCTCCTGGATCAGAGATCTGATCTTCCAAAGTGGTGAGCACCCAAATTCTGCCTATAGAGGTCACGGGAGGCCATGGTTACAAGGCACATCAGAAAATCTGTCTGTTTATTTAGGTGCTGAAACATACAGCTAGAAGCCTTTAGACTCCAATTTTTGAAAATCTTGACTGAAGAGACTTTATAAATCAGAACTGGAGTCTGTGTTGTAATAGAATTCTGCACGTACATTCTGCCTATGCCCTACTGCTGACATGTCCCCTCTTTCCCTTATTGGCAGGGGTGGAGGGTAGGTGGCAGAAGAGGTGGCAGAACCATCTCACTCTAGCAGAGAGTTCATCTGCACAAGCAGTATTCTTCGCTGGCCATCTCACTGCTTTAAGGAATGGACTGGAGTATCTGGCCTCCTGAGCTGATAGCATGACATGCTACATTGCTTTGCTTGTGTATTTGCTGGGCAATCTGCATGAGAATGATGACTGTTACACTAGATATACTAAAAAACAGGAGTACTTGTGGCACCTTAGAGACTAACAAATTTATTTCAGCATAAGCTTTTGTGGGCTACAGCTCACTTCTTCAGATGCATAGACTGGAACACACAGACTGGAGATATTTATACATACAGAGAACATGAAAAGGTACTCCTGTCTGTGTGTTCCATTCTGTGCATCCGAAGAAGTGAGCTGTAGCCCACGAAAGCTTATGCTGAAATAAATTTGTTAGTATCTAAGGTGCCACAAGTACTCCTGTTCTTTTTGCGGATACATACTAACACGGCTGCTACTCAGAAACTAGATATACTGCAGCCTTAGGCCTGGTCTACACTGGGGGGCGGGGTCGAACTACCTTAGTTCGAACTTCTTACCTGTCCAGACGCCGCGGGATCGAAGTCCGCGGCTCCCCCGTCGACTCCGCCACCGCCGTTCGCGGTGGTGGAGTTCCGGAGTCGACGGGAGCACGTTCGGAGTTCGAAACGCGATAGTTTGAACTCTGAGAAGTCGAATGCTACCCGTCGACCCGGTGGTAAGTATGGACATACCCTTAGAGATGGATACTCTGGGGCTGAAACACAAATAAAACACTCGCATTTGTAATACTGAGACATGCAAAACAAAACCCCCCTTTACTTTTGTTTGTGACAATACTGACTTAATAACTGACAAGATGGTGAGCCTAATTCTCATCAGCACTAAAGCTGCCTTGCACGGCTCTGGCATCAATTACATTTACACCCACACTGCGGCCCCTTTATACTGTCAGAGTGATGTAAAGCGCCATTGGTGTGCATGAGAATTAGGCCCAATATTCTCATTCAGATTCATATAGGCCCTGCTCCAATAACTATTCAAGTCCAATGGGAAGGTTCCCATTTTTGTGAATGGAGCTTAGGATCAGGCCTTTAAGCACCAGTATCATGCTCCATATTGTGCAAGACACAAAATAAGACTATTAACAGGCTTGGAGAGTTCAGTCTAAAGTGGAAATAGGATGGGTGCTCCCTCTGCTGCAGGAGATCAGGATGGACTCTTTCCTTGCTGTAGAGACTATGCAAAAGTTTAAAGTTCTTGGATTTGGTAACTGGATACTATTATTATTGGAGCAATAGAATACAGCAGGAAAAGGAAAACTTCATTGATCTTTTCTTGTCAACCTTGGATGTGCCTGTGGTATGTGTTTGCACAATCAAGTGGGGCTCAGGAAGCAGAAGTGACTTGCAGCTGTAAGCCTTCAGGCTACAGTAGTCTACCATGTGGCTGAATGTGTGTTGTGACCTAACAATGGCTTCTTCTGTTCCTTGGGCTTGTACAACGTATTGTCCTCCATTGAGTCTCAAAGTGAGCTGGAGTGCGCAATACCGCTATTCAGCAGCACTACTTTATTTTCCCTATGTATGGGCTCTATGGATGGGCAGCAGGGAATGGTATATTGTGTGAGGAGTCCACATACCCTCACAGTGTAGGTAGATGCCAAAGGGCTCATTGGTTGCTCTCTGGAATATTGTAAGGCACAGTCGCATTTTTAATTGCCTTAGCAGTGCCATGTGGTGTAGTCTCCTGCGAGAGGAGGAGAATTCTCCACCATAGGGTATTAATTTTAATGGTTTTGTTTAGATCCTTATACGGTGTATGTGTCACTTTTTTCTGGGATGTTAGTCTCATTGTGGTGCCAGAGCCTCATTTGCATCACACAAGAGGAAATTGTGCTCATGTTAGCTATAATGACTGTATATATGTTCCTAAGTAAATGAAGCCATTTGGGAGGAGTACCGTTTTATTTTCATAAGAAAGTCATAGTATTTCATTTTGTTTTTTTAAGACTGGGGTTTGGTTCATAGTTCATCCACCTGATTTAAAAAAAAACAAATCTGTAATCAAAAACTGGCCACTAGCTACCAATAACATTAGTAATGTTGCTTGCCTTTTGTCTTTGTTTTATTTTTAGGATTTCTTCTTTTATTCACTAGTGTATGATCCACAACAAAAGACACTTCTGGCTGATAAAGGAGAGATTCGTGTTGGAAACAGATACCAGGCAGATATAACAGACTTATTAAAAGAGGGTAATTTCCATGATTTTATTAGAATTGTCAAGATACCATGTTGAAAATGGCTTTTGTTTTGTTTTGTTTGTTTAATGGACTGTTGGCTCATGGGTTATGGAATCTTTCACTTCTAGGTCACATGATGGGAACTATGTCCTGGTTTTTTAGAGGCTAATCTGGTGTGACCAGCTGAAGGCAATTAGTTGGGTTTCAGTCCAAGCTCAAGTGGGCAGTTGTCCAGGTCATAAAAGCTCTTGAAACAAATTGGATTAATTGGTTCCGTCTGAGCCTCTTCTCCTTCTTCTTCCTTTTTAATTTTTATTTAATTGAGATTTGCCTTGGGGAGCCCAGATTTTCACCACACACATGAAAGGTGTTTTTGTGTTCTGAATCAACCCTCTCCTCACACCAAGGGTCCTTCCCAACCAATCACCCATTAAATACTGTCTACCCATTACTCCTGGGTGCCCACTCCCAATAGCCATCTAACCACCCATCACTTTTGGCTGAGATCATAGAATATCAGGGTTGGATATTAGTCCAACCCCCTGCTCAAAGCAGGACCAATCCCCAACTAAATCATCCCAGCCAGGGCTTTGTCAAGACTGACCTTAAAAACCGTTAAGGAAGGAGATTCCACCACCTCCCTAGGTAACCCATTCCAGTGCTTCACCACCCTCCTAGTGAAAAAGTTTTTTCCTAATATCCAACCTAAACCTCCCCCACTGCAACTTGAGACCATTACTCGTTGTTCTGTCATCTGGTACCACTGGGGACAGTCTAGATCCATCCTCTTTGGAATCCCCTTTCAGGTACACCGCTACATCAATATAATGCTATCTGATATAACACAAATTTGGATATAACGCAGTAAGCAGTGCTCCAGGGTGGGGGGCTGTGCACGCCGGTGGATCAAAGCAAGTTCAATATAACACGGTTTCACCTGTAACGCGGTAAGATTTTTTGGCTCCCAAGGGCAGTGTTATATCGAGGTAGAGGTCTAGTTGAAAGTAGCTATCAAATCCCCCCTCATTCTTCTCTTCTGCAGACTAAACAATCCCAGTTCCCTCAGCCTCTCCTCATATGTCATGTGCTCCAGCCCCCTAATCATTTTTGTTGCCCTCCGCTGGACTCTCCTTTTTCCACATCCTTCTTGTAGTGTGGGGCCCAAAACTGGGCACAGTACTCCAGTTGAGGCCTCACCAATGTCGAATAAAGGGGAATGATCATGTCCCTCAGTTTGCTGGCAGTGCCCCTACTTATACAGCCCAAAATGCCGTTAGTCTTCTTGGCAACAGGGACACACTGACTCATATCCAGCTTCTCATCCACTGTAACCCCTATATCCTTTTCTGAAGAACTGCTTCCTAGCCATTCGGTCCCTAGTCTGTAGCAGTGCATGGGATTCTTCTGCACTTGTCCTTGTTGAACCTCATCAGATTTCTTTTGGCCCAATCCTCTAATTTGTTTAGGTCCTTCTGTATCCTATCCCTACCCTCCAGCGTATCTACCACTCCTCCCAGTTTAGTGTCATCTGCAGACTTGCGACGCTGGAACTCTCACCTATAAAGCAGGAAATCCTTAATCACTCCTGGCATGAACTGTGTTCCAGGACAAAGAAAATTGTGGAGATTTACAGCTGTCTCCTGATGCATGTAAGGGAGAGGGAGAACTGTAGGAATTATTGTCCCTTTTCCTGCAGGCCCAAGGGAAGGGAGCTGGAGCTCTGGGGATCTTTGCTTTCCAACACTCTCAGACCCTGAAAGAGGGGAAGCAAAAAGATATTCACTCTTATCCCCTCCAGCTCTCTGTCTGGCTCTCTTTCCCCCCCCCCCCCCCCGGGGGGGTGCCTTCCCTTCTCCAGAGGGGGAACAGCTGCGAACCACAATGCAAGGATCTCCATCAAATCTTCTGATTGTGCCATTCTTCTGGTCAGAGGTGAGAAGTAACATTGGTGCTTTGATCTGTGCGTTGCTGACATTATCTAGCTTAGTTTTAGACCAGGCAGAAGGGGGTGGATCTCAGATCAGGGTTTCTATTTGCTCTGCTTGGGAAACTGGCATGTTTTAGCTGCAACTGGGCTAGCCTTCGAACATCAGAGGAGGACGAATTAACCTTTATGGGCCACCCTCTCCACACATTGGGACAACAGGGCTAGGGGGAAGAAGAATCTTCAGATCTTCTGTAGAGAATAAAAGGGAGGCCAGTGTTCACTGGGCTGGGAAGAAAAGAAACTATAGAGAGGGAAGATGGTGGAGGAAAAGATTTGCCCAACAGTGTGCTGATGTCCTTCATACAGCTCCACTCTGCCCCCCCACCCCATCAGATCAGCTGATGAATGTGTGTATTTCTGGGGCTGCTGTGTGTGGAGGAGTTGTGGATTTGGGGGGGGACTGGAGAGAGTGTTTGGGATGAGGGGAGAGAAAAAAATGGGAGGAAGAAAGGTAAAAAATGTGGGGGAACAACAAGGAAAATGACACAGGGAAGGTGGAAGTAAAAGGTTTAATAGAGGGGGGAAAAGAGGTACACTAATATAGAGACTGTAAAATGTGGCAAGCCTTAAAGTGGAGGAGAAGTGAAGGAAGAATAGCAATGAAGATGTGCATTTAAAAATTTATTTAATGGCCAAATGAGTATGATACTCGTACTGTGTGTTAGTCTGTATCTGTAAAAAGCGGCAGAGTCCTGTGGCACCTTATAGACTAACAGGCTTATTGGAGCATAAGCTTTCATGGGTGAATACCCACTTCGTCAGACGCATACTGTGTGGCAAGATCCCAATTTCTCAGCATTCTATTATCATTGTCAATCATATTGTATGTTTCAACTTTTGCTTCCTAGTATTTCCAGGGGTTGCTTGGGTCATTTTTAGAATGGAAGATAGTGATGATATTTAAGAATACATTTTTGTTTAAAAAATATTAAAGTATGCAATATCTTTCTATAAACATAACATATTAAGCATATAGGTCAACTTTTTCTGCATGACATGGTGAAAAAAGTTGTTCAGACTGTCATTGTATTGCTCTTTTGGCCCACATCCCCTTATCATTGATCAGGTGACCATATTGTCTGGGCAGCAGTTACAAGTCCACTTCTCCATGTGCCACAAAACTTGAAAATGAACATTATTATGGAATAGTGTGGGTATGAACAGGCTCAGAAAAATTTACCAGACATCCTGACTACTAGCCAAAGCTGATCCAGTGTGGTCTAGGGACACAGCTGTGGTGAGAACATAGCATATATAACATATATCTTTCAATAACAGTGGCAGAGCAGATAGCTGTGTATCTGGGATGCAGTTGCCACAGGCAAATGGGTGAAAGGCTTTCCAGCCACGGCCACACAAACAGCAAGATCATGTGCTTTAATAGACCAAGGGCCTGGCAGTTACATATTTTTTGGGTGGGATGAAATACAGAAGAAAAACACTTTTATTCTTTCTGAAAACTGCTATGCCAAAACATTTCTAACTTGCATTTCAACCAGGTGAAGAAGATGGAAGAGATCAATCAAATCTTGAAACAAAAGTTTGGGAAGCATTTAATCCACTAATAGGCAAACAGATAGACCAGTTCTTGGTGGTAGCACGGTAAGAAAATTTGGCCTTTCCTTGGGGAAAAAACTAAAGAACTTTAACTTTTTTTTGGAGGGTGGGGGATGGGGGGAGGTAAATTTTGGTGGTGATTTCTTGTTTCACCTTCTCCTGTCCCGAACCCAATGTTCATATTTTCTCTCTCTCTCTCTCCTCGTATGAACTTTTTTGGTTGCTGGTTCACTTGCTCCTTTTTTAAAAAGGTGTGTTTTGCTTGCCTAAATGGAGTATGTGACTTGAAGTGCAAGATATGAGACTGCATAGTTGTTCCCAATCTGAGGCAGAAAATGCAAATAAAATATGGGAATTATGGACAACCATATCCTGGGAGTTACTTGAAATACCTATTTTAACATTTTGATGGGAGTGTGGTAAGGATTTTCAAATAGCATTGTTAGATTATGCAGATGATGTAGATGCAATTTATTTTGGGGCAAAATCTTCAAAATCTGTACAGTTAGTAGATATTGAAAATGTACATTTTTCCAGCTAAAAACCCCACCCCAATCCATGATGATTTTATTAAAAAAAAAATAAAAAAATCTTGATCTCATTACTCTGAAATGTTTTCATGAACATAGCATATATTTGAAAGTTTTTCACAGTAGAACCATTAGACTCCAATTTAATTCTGTGAACGAAAACTTAATTGTAAAATGTTAAATGGGTGAGGATATCAAATTTCTTCTTGTGCCTATTAGGTAAGTTTACAGAACTGTCTGAAAGCCTGGAAGGAAAGGGGAATGGGTGAAATAATTGGAGAGAGAGGTGTGGTTAGTGAATGGACTCGGATGTCATTGGATGTTGAAGGGAGGAGACTGGGTGGAGTTACGAATTGTTAGTGGAACTTGGGGTATGTCTGCACTACGAAATTACTCCGATTTTACAGAAGTCAATTTTTGAGAACAGATTGTATAGAGTCGAGTGCATGCGTCCACATTAAGCACATTAATTCGGCGGTGTGCGTCCATAGTACCGTGGCAAGTGTCGACATTCCAAGCGGTGCACTGTGGGTAGCTATCCCGCAGTCCCCGCTGCCCATTGGAATTCTGGGTTGAGCTCCCAATGCCTGATGGGGCCAAAAATTTGTCGCGGGTGGTTACGGGTAAATGTCATCAGTCAACCCTCCCTCCGTGAAAGCAATGGCAGACAATCATTTCGCGCCCTTTTCCCTGGATTCCCCGAGCAGATGCCATAGCACGGCAAGCATGGAGCCCGTTCAGCTCACTGCAGCAGTTATGAGCATTGTAAACACCTCACACATTATCGTGCAGTTTATGCAGAACCAGAAGCTGAAAACCCAGGCGAGGAGGCGATGACAGCGCAGTGATGAGGACATGGACACAACTTCTTTCAAAGCGCGGGCCCCAGCAACGTGGACATCATGGTGTTAATGGGGCAGGTTCATGCCGTGGAATGCTGATTCTGGGCCCGGGAAACAAGCACAGACTGGTGGGATCGCATAGTGTTGCAGGTCTGGGATGTTTGCCAGTGGCGCCGAAACTTTCACATGCATAAGGGCACTTTCATGGAACTTTGTGACTTGCTTTCCCCTGCCCTGAATCGCAAGAATACCAAGATGAGAGCAGCCCTCACAGTTCACAAGAGAGTGGCAATAGCCCTCTGGAAGCTTGCAACGCCAGACAGCTACCGGTCAGTCAGGAATCAATTTGGAGTGAGCAGATCTACTGTGGGGTTTGTTGTCCTGCAAGTAGCCAATGCAATCACTGAGCTGCTGCTATCAAAGGTAGTGACTCTGGGAAATGTGCAGGTCATAGTAGATGGCTTTCCTGCAATGGGATTCCCTAACTGTGGTGGGGTGATAGGAATATGGGTTCCATCTATCTTGGGACTGGACCACCAAGGGAGGTTTGAGGGGAACCCGGGCCCGCCCTCTACTCTGGGTTCCAGCTGAGGGCCCTGTGGTTTGCAGCTGTCTATAGTGCCTCCTGTAACAGCTGCATGACAGCTACAACTCCCTGGCCTACTTCCCCATGGCCTCTTCCAAACACTTTATCCTCACCACAGGACCTTTCTCCTGGTGTCTGATAACACTTGTACTCCTCAGTCCTCCAGCAGCAGCATCTCTCACTCTCAGCTCCTTGCGCCTCTTGCTCCCAGCTCCTCACACACGCACCACAAACTGAAGTGAGCTCCTTTTTAAACCCAGGTGCCTGATTAGCTTGCCTTGCTTGGCTACAGGTGTTCTAATCAACCTGTCTGCCTTAATTGTTTCCAGAAAGCTCCTGATTGTTCTGGAACCTTCCCTGTTACCTTACCCAGGGAAAGGGGACCTACTTAACCTGGGGCTAATATATCTGCCTTCTATCACTCTCCTGTAGCCCTCTGTCCTGACCCTGTCACAGTTGGCAGACAATGCCAAAAATGCAAAGTTTCAAGTATCTGGGCTCCAGACTCTGGGTAAAGGGACGATGAAATTAGACCTTGGATAATAAATGCCTGGCTCAAATGAAGAGAGAGAAGTGGTGTAATATGTGACAGGAGGATACCAATAAGATTAAAAGGGAAAATCTATAGAATTGTGGTGCATCCGGTTTGAAAGTATGGCTGGAAGTATTGGGCAACACAGAAGAAAAATGAGCAAATGATCGCATCCACAGAAATACAAATGTTGAGATGGATGAGCGGTGTAAACAAGAGAATCCACATGAGGAATGAGTATGTTGGAGACAAGCTCAAAGTAACACTCAGAAATGGAAAAAATGAGGGAGTGCAGTGTCATGTAAAATGCATCCCTGACAACTATGTGGATAAGCATCTAACAGATCAAGACTGAAGGAAAAAGAGGCCAACTCAAAAAGAAATAGTGGGATGTCATAAAGGAAGACATGTTAGCATATGGTGTGATAGAGGATATGGTACTGAAGAGCGCTCTTTGGACTGAAGGACTTGTAGAGTGGACACCATTTGATGCAGTTAGCACAAGCAAGAAAAAGCCTCAATGAAGGAATTTAGGGAACAAACGAGTGTGTAAAGGGAAATGATTCTTCTAAAACAAAATACCAAATGTTGTTAAGAAGCAAGATGGAAAGGGCTCATACTCATCTCAAAGTGCACAAAATGGTTTATTTTCCTGATTCTTGAATGTGCCATTGAAGGGAACTTTCATCAATATTTAAAAAAATGACTAGCAATTTTTGCTTGTCCAGTTTGAGAGAGCTTAAAGTGCTAGATTGAGTGCTTAGACCTACCGAGGAGCCAAGGGTTGACCTCAGTTGGCTAAATTGAAGTAAAAATGTTAGCTTGTATCTCTACTACAGAAAATGTCAGAGTTAGCTAATGCTTGTTTGTTGTTGGCTAACATGTTTTTTCTTATCTAGACATACCCTTTCTAGTCCTGTGCATTGTGGCTGAGCTAAGTTGAATTCACTGTGGCTTTAGTAAGTTTTGTGGTGTTCCTCCCACAGCATTTCTACTTTCTTTGAGGTGTCTGAGTAGAGAAGCAAAACTTATTAAAGCTAGCGCCTCGGACACAACACAATGGATTCTACTGGAACAGTGAGAGGGAGGAAAATCGAGAACAGATAATTGGGGAGTAACAGCTGGTGGGGAATAAGGGGAGGCAGATTAGGAAAAAGGGGAGAACAACCTTTTATATAAAAATATGCTTCTTGCTAAGACTCCCACCCATTGATATATCTGAGAAATTTGGAAAGACCTGATAAGCTGAGTGTGACAAGTGGTGAATGTGAATATGGTGAAAGCTGGGAATGAGGAAGGTCATGGGAATTTGGGGGGCCTAATGAGTTTTTGTATAATGGGCATGGTAAGCTGGAGAGGCTGGCATGAAGAGTTGGATTGCTGTCTCCCTCCACCGCTGCCCCTCTCCCCCAAAACTGTGCATGTAGGACATACCTGGCAGAATGTGAAACTGTTTAAATGTGAATAGACTGTCTTCTGAAACTTTCTTAGAGGAATGATAATTGGATCACTGCTGTCCCTCCTTCCACCTGTTATCTTGGCAGCTATCTCTTCTCCTTTGTGCCTTCAGTTAATTAAAACCTGCTCTTATCTTCATGGAAAAGGTTCTGATGTGCCGTTTCCAAGTTCAAGGCTGACCTACCCATATCTCTTGAGGGGTGGGGAGACAAGGATGCATCCCAATGTGATCCTGGAGAATTTCTCTCTCTCCTTGTGCCTCCTGCTATGCATGAGCATAACTTAGGGCCCTGTGAGCTAAGCAGAATGAAGCATATGTAATAGCAAGCCACGTGATGAAAGGGATCTCTGGCTCAGAGCCGGAACATAACAGTAAGTCCTGATATGAAGTAATGGAGACACAAAGTAATGGAGACGAATGCCAGAGCTGTTCACTGTGAGCCTGCTAGCCTCAGAAATAGTGTGTGTGGATTTTCCTGTATTCACTTTGCATGCAAGGTTAATGTTCTCTTAATCCTTTTCAGCTCTGTTGGTACATTTGCCCGGGCCCTAGACTGCAGTAGTTCTGTCAGACAGCCAAGTTTGCACATGAGTGCTGCTGCAGCTTCCAGAGACATCACACTGGTAAGATTAAGAGGATTTTGAGAGAAATGTAAAATATGCACCTCTGCTATGGCAATAGGCACATGGAAGGATGGGAAGGTGGATTGTGACTGAAATTCAGCTACTGCTTTTGTAAAGGTGCAATTAGATTACTGCCAACCCGTTTTTTGAATTTTATTGCAATGTTTTCTGCCCAGTGCTTCTCAGTCATCTCCTGTGGTGTACACACACTAAGTAGCTGTCTTGAAAACAATAGATTAGTTGGCTGTGTGTAACATGATAGCTTTGAAACACTGCATCCAATCAATTCCAAAAAAATCATGGAATATTCTAGCCATCAATGGGTGAAAAAGATCAGAACAGAAAACTTGGCTATCAAATATATTGTTCCCTACTAGTGTTTGCTAAATTTCAGTACAGCCTGTTCCTTCTCTATATTGAGTTATTTATAACTAGGGCCCTACCAAATTCACAGCCATGAAAAATGCATCACAGACTGTGAAATCTGGTCTTTTGTGTGCGTTTACCCTGTACTCTACAGATTTCACGGGGGAGACCAGCGTTTCTCAAATTGGGACCCAAAAGGGAGTTGCTGCGGGGTGGCAAGGTTATTTTAGGGGGGTAACAGTATTGCCACCCTTATTTCTGCGCTGCCTTCAGAGCTGGGCAACCGGAGAGAGGCAGCTGTTGACCAGTTGCCCAGCTCTGAAGGCAGTGCCTTCATGCCATGCCATACCATACCATACCATGCCACCCTTACTTCTGCGCTGCTGCCTTCAGAGCTGGGTGACTGGTGAGTGGCGGCTGCTGACTGAGAGCCCAGTTTTGCAGGCAGCAGCGCAGAAGTAAAAGTGGCAATGCCATGCCATGCCATCCTTACTTCTGTACTGCTGCTGGTGGCGGTTCTGCCTTCAGAGCTGGGTTCCCAGCTAGCAGCCACCGCTCTCCAGCTCTGAAGGCAGCACCACTGCCAGCAGCAGCACAGAAGTAAGGGTAGCTGTACTGCAAACCTCCCCCCCTCCATAACCTTGAGACTTCTTTTTGAGGTCCTTTTTGGTTCAGGACCCCTACAATTATAACATCTGACATTTCAGATTTAAATAGCTGAAATCATGAAATTACGATTTTTAAAATCCTGTGACCATGAAGTTGACCAAAATGGGCCATGAATTTAGTAGGGCTCTATTTATAATAAAGTTCACAAAGTGGTGGTATTGTAAAACATTACTTATATCACAGTGATTAGTATTTAATGAGACAAAAAAGGAAAATTCAAGCTATGTATCAGCTTCCTGACAGCGAGATGCATGAACTTGTTGAAGAGTCTCCAAAGGAAAGTATTGGAAGCCCCAGTGCTTGGATCATTTCAAGTGAACAGGACAAAGCACTGTAGAATAAATTCATAATGCACAAAACTAAGAACAGTTAAGGTTCCTAAGGGCAAATAACCTGTAACTTAAAACCACCGGAAATAGAGTAAAGTCTTCACCCTCTATCATCTCTCTCACTCATCACATCCCTACCCCAAGCAAATCATCAGTTATCAACCACAGACAAGCTTAACTCTGACCTAGTTGGTGTGGTTTTGATTGGGGTGGTGTTTGCACTTTGGAACTTCAACTGTTTTTAAGGGATTTTTGGTTCTATATTAGGTTGCAGTTAGTAAGGTGCATTGATTTTTTTTTGTTTTGTTTTTTGTTTAATGTAGTTGCTATTGATTGTGAGTAAAAGAAGATGCACAATAAATTTGAGTTTGTGTGGCATGTCCTCAAAGGCCCCCTCACCCCTGCTTCATCCATGGATGGAATCTAACAGGGCTTTCCCATTTGCAGTTTCTACGATTGTACCATTTCATTATGTTTTTACATCTAGTGACTGAATCAGATTACTGCTTGGGAGTAGATGAGTAGAAATTATGGATACATGGGATCAACTTTTCCAAAAAAGCACCATTACTAGATGACCATAGCATTCATTTACTAGTAATGAATGGTCAGCCTAGGACTGGGGAAGTTCTTACTAATATATAGTAGTGGAATATTTTGCCCTGCCCCCGATTATAGCATGTGGGATATGTATAACACATCTGATTCTTGTCACTGGTTTCATTTCTAAGCATTTTATTATTTGCCCATCTTCTGTTAATTTTATTTTTTAATCTTCTGTTTAGTTCCACGCTATGGACACTTTGCACAGAAATGTCTATGACATTTCCAAGGCGATCTCTGCCCTTGTGCCACAGGGTGGGCCAGTCCTGTGTAGGGATGAAATGGAAGAGTGGTCTGCTTCCGAGGCAAATCTCTTTGAGGAAGCACTGGAAAAATATGGAAAAGACTTCACTGACATTCAACAAGATTTTGTAAGTATAAATTGAGGCAGTGCAATTTAATTGTGCTCTGCTCTGGGACTTCATCTCAAACAGCGTCTGAGCTAGAGTGGCACTTGGCCTTTTGTTCCTTGAATGGCCTGAAGTGGAGCCAGCACAGCATGATTTTACCTACCCTCTGCCCCAGTTCTGAAGTGAAGGCACTGTACTTGAAAGGCATTTATTTTATATGGCCACCAAGAATGGTTGGTGCCCCTAGCAGGCACTGACTGCCTTCCCTGTTAGGAGGAATTATAGTCTATAAAACACTTAGCTGAAAGGCTTCTGTCAAAAGATTCTTGTGAATTTCAGGGAGACATCAGCTTCTTGTGATGACTGTGGCTTTTTCTTCATATCCGTAGCTTCCATGGAAGTCCTTAACCAGCATAATAGAATATTACTACATGTGGAAAACTACAGATAGATATGTTCAGCAGGTAAGAGAGATTCAGCACAGCCCATTGAATTTTAAAAGGAGCTGCTTTTGTCTTTAAAGGAGGAGTATTGCTGCTTTGAACTTCCCATTGGGAAGGTGGATTTCATAGTGCTCCAAAGCACTAGAAATATCTCCCTTGCCACAGAATTCTTCAGCCATCATATAGAAGTCTGGGAAATATGTGGGGTTGCCATGTGTGTTCCTATCATGTATGCCCCATAATTTCCTGCCTATGTTAGAGGAGCTTTCAAATGACTCTCTGGAATTTGTCTCAAAAGTGTGGGAAGGGGAACAAAACTAAAATCTTCGTATGTTGCTGTATTTAAGGTCAGCATTAATTTTAGCAGGAAGTTACCCAGGAATTTCTGTGTGAGAGGAGGATGGTGTGTAAAACAGCCCTCCATTGACTGTTCCTTACTTCGGTTCTCCAGTCTGGGAGCCATGAGGAGGCAAAGTGGTTGCTGTTCATATGGAGGTGGTTCTGTGCAGTTGGAGTATTGTGGGAAGAGGTTGATGCCTGGCATTCCTTAACTCACACACTTACCAGCCAGTTTTGGCCACTAGTTGCGCTCATTTCATCCATCTTTGTCTAACTGTGAAGATAAGGTGATCCCTTAAATAGAATACAATACAGAAACACAAAAATGGGTTCTGTAGAAATCTGGTTACTGAAAACTAGCTGTAAGAGTTGGGTAGAGTGGCAGAAAGGTTAGTTGCGAAGGAAGATAAATGTGGATCAGTGTAGGTATTTCTGATATACCCACCACCATAATATTTAGAAATACAGCGAGGAGTCTGGTGGCACCTTAAAGACAAACAGATTTATTTGGGCATAAGCTTTCATGGGTAAAAAAACCCCAAATAAATCTGTTTGTCTTTAAGGTGCCACCGGACTCCTCATTGTGTTTGTGGATACAGACTAACACGGCTACCCCTCTGATATTTGACATATTTAGATCTAATACTCTATTTTACAATCCAGTTGTACTTGAGAGAAGAGTACAACAGTCATATTCTGCTAACTCTCTCCAATGGAGACTTTGCCTGAGGGTAAGGATAGATGACTGGCCCATGTGTATTTGGCCTGGAGTTATGGCCCTGTATTGCCACCTTTACCATCCCTTTTCAGAGTAGAACACTTTCATGGTGGTACTACAAATGGATCAGACAGATTACATAATGAACAAACACACACACTGTATCAAATGCTTTTAACATTGACATTCTCAGCTCGCCACTGACTGTCCAGCTAACTCTTTCTGTGAGGAAGATGTAGACTCACTCCCTTCCAGCAAGATAAAGCGTTAAGCACTTGGGACAATGAAAGAAGCTGGTGTGATGGGGAAATGTTGACAGGAACCTATCCTTTTCTTTCTCTCCCCACTGTGGGCACCACTGGCACAGTGGTTGGCTGCTTCTTTACTGCTATGTGTGGCTATCATTATGGGGATAGATACTGGATAGGCACACTTTCCGTGTACTGCTGCTAAGGCAGATGCTTTGAGGGGAATCTGCTTGTCTCCTTCCTTTTGTAAGGTACTCCTTGATTATACAATGAAAACAGCCCCCTGGAAGTGGGGGCAAGGTGGCTGTTCTCTGTGAGAAGTCTGTCAACCAATGAAAATTGTGCTGCCCACTCCCTAGTTTATTAGAGTCAAAATTGTGTATCTGTCTGATCTCTTGTGTATCACTGGCCACTAACACTACCCTGCACCGCACACTGAACCCAACACTTTGATCTAATTTCAGCTATTACAGCCCATAGCAGACTAGACTGTCAGAGAATAGGAGGCACCAAGGTGCACCAGTGCCTGAGTTCCCCGTAGTGTTAGGGAAATGATTGTGAGATATAGCCAGACAATCCTGGCAAGTGACCTGCAGCCATGTGTTCCAGGGCAAGGTGAAGAATCCCCAAGATCATTGCAAACCCTTGGGTCTAGCCCTTGATCTTAAAATCTCCAATGTGTGTGTTTCTGCTTCATTTACAAACTGCAGACCTTTTGTTTACTAGATAAATGATGTGATAACCCTATGCTGCAAACTTATTTTGGGAAGGTCTCCAACAAAGTTTGTATATGTTATGGAAACAATGCATGTTTCCATTCCTTTGATAGATAACATGCATAGGATAGGCATAGCATCTCCTTTTTGGACAAAAATCTCTTCACAGTTTTTGAAATGATGCAGCTGGTCAGGAGAGTGAGTAAATAAGATGTTGTACCAGTTCAGATTCATTCTGGTTGGGTATGAGCTAACAAGGAGAAAAAGCCCAGAACGCTTAAGAGATCTTTCTTTGAACACACACATTGCTGTTGGACTAAAAGAGGATGCAACGAGTGTCCTTTATGAGAAGTTGTCTGACTGTGGTTTTGGAAACGGATTGGTTGAATTCACAGAAGACACTTTGGTTGACTCTTGATGGCTACAGTTGATTTTTCAATGGATATTTCTGTATCAGAAAGGGAATACATGACTGCTGCTAATGCCAAGAAGTGAATTTCATTCCTGTTCGTTAACAGACTTGTAGGTGCTAGGGGTTGAATTGCCAGACTCCCAGTTAAAATGGTGTGAACATTTGTCTTTTATTTTTTGTGTTTCACTTTAACTTTCTCTTTTGTGTTTAAGAAACGATTGAAAGCAGCAGAAGCAGAAAGCAAGCTAAAACAAGTGTATATACCCAACTAGTAAGTATCTTTCCTTATTGATGAATTTCCCATTTCATTATGGATGTTTTATATAGTAGCATTCTCCTTTGCCTGGCAGTATGATGCATTGATTTTATTTGTAAAACTGAAATAGAGCAGCTATCAAATATCCACGTCAGAAGAATTAACAAACTGGATTATTAAATAGGTGAGTAAGGAGGAATTCTGGTTTTGAAGAATAAATTAGCCATCAGTCTAACTTGGATGTATGTTCATCACCTGGAACCTGTACCCAATAAGTCTGCCATCTGTTGAGTCCAATGGAAGGCATTATATTGTAACAGACTGACCAGAAAATGACCATCTATAGCTATTTTTTACAGCCTACTGGCCAGTGGAATGAATGCACATGTAAATGATATGTCTAGCCTTTTAAGTGTCTGAGTTGTGTGTTTCTTACCAAACACATTGGGCGAAATGATGGCTGTTAAGAGCCAGGGGAATGCATGGAGCAGGTGCTGCAGAGGAAAGCTTAATGCCAGTGGAGTTGGCTAGGAGTGCGCATCCACTGCTCTTCCTAGTGCAATCATACTGCTGCTTGCACATGAATGGAAGGCAAGGCCATGCTCCTGTCTTGCCAGACCACTTGGCCAAGGAATGCTTTAGACAGTGCTGGTGAGCTTCCCCCTTGGAATCCCAAGGCTAAGGTTGCCTCGTGCATGGGTGCACTGTGGGTGGAGGGGCTCTGTGTGTTCTCTTCACCCCAGTATAGCACACTGATACAGGGTTGCCCATAACTTGGCCCTTAGAATTTTTGAGCCTTTTTAAAAAATACAAAATCTTTTTTGACAGTCTTATTTTTCACACAAAATATGGATTGGTAATTTTGTTAGGTTGGGAGTGTAATGGACAAAAAGGGGTAGCTAGTAGTTGCTGAATAATAGGTCTCTTCCGCCTCTAGATTTTGTTGGCTGGGAGATGACTCCTAGAAATGGTGTTTCCTAGTGCTTTGTTTAATTTAATTCTTAAAATCCAATGCAGTGGGACTTCTGCCACTTCCCCTTGGAATCTGTTCCACAGCGTAGTATAAATTACTCTTAGGAATCTGCTTTTGGATGAGGAACTCAAATTTTCCCTTTCTTAATTTCTTCCCTGTACTCCTAGACATACTCCCATGTGTGCTACCCTAAATAATTCCTCTCCCTCTTACCTTTCAAATATTAAGAACTCTTTTTTCATGTGTCCTTTCAGCCATAGCTAAATCAAAATTTATATATTGAGCTTGCAAGTCGATCCCCAAATCCCTGATCATTTTTGTTGCTCTCTTCTGAATTCCTTGCAACATGCCAATATCAATCTGTTAACAGTGTCCAAAATAGAATGTAATATTCAGAATTAAGTTGAATAGAATTTTTCTCCCATTATTATTCAGTGGTAATATCCTTTATGGAAGCTGATACTATTCACGGTGACACTCGATATCAAATTAGACATAAATGCATAATATAACAGCAAAACAAATGCCATTTTGGACAGTAGATACAAAGGATATTAACAGAAAAGACAAATTATTCCCCCTCTCAGTTGCTTTGGAAACATAATAAATGAAATTGTTCGTAGTTTTCTGTATGGGTTGGTTAATTTTCTCTGTGTGAACGGTTTGCCTTTTCCCAGCCTCAAACATACACATGAAAGTAATGTTATTTGCAATTACGCTGATGTCATACCGTGCAGGATACATCTGTAGGCTCCTTCCTTGTATGTTCTTATTCTTCTGATGTGCTAAGAATTTTAAATACCATGAGCCTTGTTTCTTAAAATCTGATTCTCTTGGTCAGGGCTGTAACCTCAGTCTGCAGTTGGTAGGACTTCACACTTTTAAGCCTGCCATCACAGTTCTGCTTGCCCAAGTGGGGAGAAGCCTGTTCTGCCCCATGGTGCTTGATGCATTGTTGAGGATGGTGGAGCATATTGGGTAGTCAGAGCTGGCTGAAAATTTTCAGAACGCTTATCTGTTGGAAAATGCTGCTCAGATGGAAGAAATGTTCCATGCAAATTGTGTCTTCCCACAGAAATGCAGCAGGTAAGCTGGTGAGAGCTGTTTCCTGCCAGCCTGGGCTCCCCTGGCACCTGGGCAGTCTGACTCCCAGGGAGCTGGGCAGCACAGAGAGTTGAGCACCTGGAGAAAGCCAAAACATTCTTCCAGTTCTCCTGAAATGGAACTTTTCAGAATGTTTCCGCCTGCAAAAGACGTCAAAGTTTTGACTCTTTATCCCAATTTGTGGTGGTGAATTTTCTCCCACAATCAAAAGCTTTCATGGCATTTTACAGCCAGGTCTACCAGTCAGCTAATCTGGGGAAGGCTTTCACATGCCATTCCCTACTCCGCTTGTTACCCTCAGCACAAGCACTCATGCAGCGTTCTGGTGAAGGGACAGATGATGGGTGGAAGAGTCCAGTCTGCAAAGTGGGGACCTTCAGCTCTGCTTTGCAGATGCCGTTCACCCTCTCCTCTTGACACAGTACTTAGGGATGAATGCACAGGTGACTTGAATGGTAATGTACTGTAATTTAGGTAATAGGTAAGCCTTAAAGCAAGTGTAACATACACTGTCCTCCACTTCTGACCTTCTCAGCATGCATCATGGAAAGCTGCAGTCCTGTGCACAGCCCTCTTGTCTCCTACAAGTGCTATTACTGCCTGCCTGTCAAATTTCAGATCAAGACATGGCACCGAGACAACTCATGACATTGATGGATTGTGTCTTCCTAGCTATGGATAGTGGTCACGTGCTTGTTCTGATGGATTTTTACTACATTTGGACACTGTGGTTCATTAGGTTATGGTAGGTGTGGGAGGAGTTGCATGGCTCCACTCATGCTGTAGTGATAAACATACTACAAGTACCTAAATGCATAGAAACAGGACCTGGTGTGGCGTTGGCTGGTTAAACTACTGTGCCCATTTCTGTTTGAAGATTTAACAATAATGATCCATGTTTGTCATTTTAGGAATAAATGATTGTCACTTGCTCCAATGCTGACACAAGATCCACCTAGAAGCAAGTAAATCTGGTCAGTGTTTGCCCTAGAATTTGACTGCAAAGAGTGATCTAGAAAGCCCTTAGGGAATGTGTGCACTGAAAACAACAAAAAACCCTGCAGCAATGAGTCTCAGAGCCCTGGTCAGCTGACACGGGTTCATGCTTTAGGGCTAAAAACAGTGTAGGTCTTCCTTATTGGGCTGGAGCCTGAGGTCTGAGACCTTCCCTTCCACCCACCTCCCCCGTTACTGGGTTTCGGAGCCTGGGCTTTGGCCTGAGCAGGAACATCTGCAGTGCTACTTTTTAGCTCTGTAGTGCAAGCCTGAGTCAGTTGATCTGGGCTCTGAGACGGTTGATCTTCCAGGGTTTTGTTTGCTTGCTTGTTTGCAATGAGTGCATGTACCCTAAGGCCTGGTCTACACTAAGGGTGGGGGTCGAACTAGGGTACGCAAGTTCAGCTACGCGAATAGCGTAGCTGAACTCGAAGTACCCTAGTTCGAACTACTTACCCGTCCAGACGCGGTGGGGTCGAACTCCGCAGCTCCAAGGTCGACTCCGCCACCGCCGTTCACAGTGGTGGAGTTCCGGAGTCGATCGGAGCGCGCGGGGAGTTAGAACTATCGCGTCTTGATTAGACGCGATAGTTCGAACTCGGAGAAGTCGAACTCACCGCATCGACCCGCGCGGTGAGTATGGACCTGCCCTCAGTTAATTCAGGACACTTTTCTCTCGGTCTCTGGGCACTTCAGCTGATGGAACCCTAGTTTCCTCTTGTGCTGATAGTGAGAAAGGCACTTAAGAGATGGTAGGAAGAGAAAATAGAGCCAAAGCTGTTGTGTGTTTAGTATCTGTGGTTCTTATATGGCCCCCATTACCAAAGTAATAGGCAGAAGTACCTCTTAGGTCATGTCTACACTGGCAAAGTTACAGCACCAGCAGTTACAGCACCACTCAGAGAGCGCCAAAGGAAAACCGTTGTTGTGTGTTTACACTGACAGCTGCCTGCGCAATAGCATGTTCACACTTGTGGCACTGTTCGGAACGGTGTGATCTGGGCAGCTATCCCACAGATCACCTTTTTCTCTTTTGCTACTAAGACTTGTGGGAAGGCAGAAGGGATCGTAGGCCATCCTGGGTCCTGTCCCAATGCCCTGTGGTGCATCGCTTCGCATCCCAGCAATCCCCGTACTTCCATCTGCATTTGGCGCCATCCTTCAACGGTTTGTGTACTGCGCACCCTGCCCTGTCTCTTTCTGGCTACAGGAATGGATCCTGAGCTGTTGACAAGAATGCTGTTTGCACTAACCAACACGTCACGAGTGGCAGTGGAGTTATTCCTTAAACTACAAAGTCGAGGAGTGTGACATTGATCTCACCACGTGTAGTAGGTACAACATGAGATTTCTTGTGGCATTCATGGAAGTGCTGACCACTGTGGAACGCTGCTTTTGGGCTCAGGAAACAAGCACTGAGTGGTGGGATCACATCGTGATGCATGTCTGGGATGACAAGCAGTGGCTGCAGAACTTTTGCATGAGGAAAGCCACATTCATGGGACTGTGTGATGAGCGCGTACCAGACCTGCGGCACAAGGACACGAGAATGAGAGCTGCCCTGCCGTTGGAGAAGCGTGTAGCGATTGCACGGTGGAAGCTGGCTACTCCACGCTGCTACCGATCGGTCGCTAATCAGTTCGGAGTGGGAAAGTCAACCATTGGAGTCGTGTTGACATCCTGCTCAGAAAGACCGTAACGTGCGTGAGATTGTGGATGGCTTTGCACAAATGGGCTTCCCTGACTGCGGAGGGGCACTAGATGGCATGCATATTCCAATTCTGGTACCAGGCCACCTAGCCACCGAGTACATTAATTACAAGGGGTATTTTTCAATGGTTCTTCAGGAGCTTGTGGATCACTGTGGGCGTTTTTCACAGACATTAATGCAGGCTGGTCCGGAAAGGTGCATGGCTCATGCATCTTTCGGAACATTGGCTTGTTCAAGAAGCTGCAAGAAGGGACTTTCTTCCCAGACCAGAAGATCGCCCTGGGGGAAGTTGAAATGCCCATTGTGATCCTGGGAGACCCCGCCTACCCCTTAATGCTGTGGTTCATGAAGCCATACCTGGGGCAACTTGACAGCAGCAAGGAGCGGTTCAACAACAGGCTGAGCAAGTGCAGAATGACTGTGGAGTGCATTCAGCCGTTTAAAAGCCTGCTGGTGTTGCCTGTATGGGAAGCTGGACATGGCCAATGATGATATTCCTATGTTTATAGCCGTGTGCTATGTGCTCCATAATATTTGGGAAGGGAAGGGTGAAAGCTTCAATCAGGGCTGGACCACAGAGGCTCAGCACCTGGAGGCTGAGTTTGAACAGCTGGAGACCAGGGCTATTAGAAGTGCACAGTGTGGGGCCATAAGGATCAGGGATTCTTTGAGGCAGTAATTTGAAGCTGAAAGCCAGTAATATTTGTTGCTATTCCCAGGATTGCAGTGCTTGTAATGCTAGGAGGTGATTGGTGCACATGATGCAAGAAGGGGCCTTAACATAGCTGTATGTATATTGCTTTGCAGTGCTCTTTTTTGCTTTTACTTAATAAATAAAGATTGCTTTCAAACAAACAATTCTTTTATTGAAAGACAACAACCAGAGGAGAGAGTCAAACAAAAAAATTCATCAGTGGGAATGGGGGGTCTCAAGAGGAGGAAGGGTCCCAGGACGGCTACAGATTTGTGTATGTCCAGGGATCATGCCCAGCCTTCTCCTTTGGAGTATGATGCAGCGGGTGCTGTACTTCAGCAGGGCCAAACTGCAGATGGATGGGTGTTGAGTGCAGTGGGTATTGGGAGTCCACACTGCTGGACTGTGAGGAGGGAGGAGTGGAATGCTGCGGGTAAAGAGTGGAGCCAGGAGGTTGATAAGAGTGTGTTTGGCTGTATGTGTGTGTCTGGTGCGGGGGCAGAGTGCATGGGAAAGAGTTTTGCGACAGTGGCTGCAGAAGAGGGGGAGCGCAGAGCTGCTCGGTTTGAAGAGCTAGTATCGCCTGGAGCATGTCTGCTTGGCGCTCCATAACTGTTAAGAGCCGCTCCATGGCTTCTTTCTGGTGTGCCACATTCTCCTTTCGTTCCCTCTTCTCGCTGTCCCGCCACTCCTTGAATTCCTTTTTCTCGGCGGCAGAGTGCATTATAACCTCATGCATAAAGTCCTCCTTAATTCTTCTTGGCTGCTTTTGGATTCTTTGCAACTGTTCTGCTGCCGATAAGGGAAGCTGGCCTCCCAAGGTCAGCTCTGAGAAGTTTAAATGCAACATTTTACAGAAGCAGTATTGTTTGCAACACAGACAATACTGTTTCAGTGCTTTAAAACACAGCTAGTACTCTCACACCTGACACTAACTGGCTGACCCCAGGCAAGCGCACACAAGCCACAAGACCCCCAAAATGGTGAGTAGCCAGAGGGGCAGGGTAAATCACTGTGTTCCTGGACCCTGCTGTACACTGGACACATGGCTCTTGGGCACTTGGGGAGAGCCAGCACTGTAGAGGGAGCCTGATAATCATTCCTGTCTCCACCTCCTGTGGAAAGTGTGATCATTATGGAAGATATTTCACTGCTGAGGGTGAGTAGAGAATCAAGGGAAGGGTCTTCTCCAAGCATGCCGCTTCTGCCCTGGTCCCTATGCTGCTAGCCTGTGGGCAGCTATGGTCCCCCTGCCCGTGACGGCACAGTGGCATGGGAAAGTTAATTAATGGGGCAAGAAACAAAGCAGCTCTGCCGAGGAACCTCGGGAGCGGATTGCCCAGTATCTCCACGAGAGTTACCTGGAGATCTTCTGAGGGAGATTCCTGTGAAGTGAGGGAGTGTATCAACAGCCCGTTCTGCTGCTCAAACTAGGCATGAGGTGGGAGACAAGCCTGCTGTCTGCAACCTTCCTGCCCTCAACAACTCGCTTCAGCAATTCCCCAAATCAGATCCACTTACCAGGGGCCTCCTCTGCTGTTTGCAGTTCGCCAGTATCTGACTGCTGTGACTGGCTAGGCTTCTCCAGGGTAGAAAAGAGCTCCCGACTGCGTGCATCTCTGGCCTCTGAGTCATCCTCTGCCTCTGGTTCCACCTCCCCCTCTTCATCCAAGATTGGCTCCTCCTGGCTCAGTCCACTCTCAACTGGCAATGAAGCCAACAAAGTATCCACAGGGGACTTTGCAGTGGAGGTCAGGCCACCATAAAGTATCGCATCCAGCTCTTTGTAGAACCAGCAGCTCGTGGGTTTAGCACCAGAGCAGCGGTTTGCCTCCTCAACTAATTTTTTTCCCTGGGTGCTCCAGCCAGCAAGAATTTGAAGAACAGCTAGCCAAAGTCTAAATAACGTGGGTGAACTAGAGTGCCTCATATTAAATGAGGATATTGATATAGTAATAGCTAAAAATGTTTTAAGTACGTCAGAAGCAGGAAGCCTGCTAAACAACCAGGGGGGCCATTGGATGAGCAAGATGCTAAAAGAGCACTCAAAGACGATAAGGCCATTGGGAAGAAACTAAATTAATTCTTTGCATCGGTCTTCACAGCTGAGGATGTGAGGGAGATTCCCAAACCTGAGCCATTCTTTTTAGGTGGCAAATCTGAGGAACTGTTATTTACTCCTCAAACACAAGAACTAGAGGTCACCAAATGAAAAAGCAGGTTTAAAAAGGCTTTTTTTTCCCTCTCAATAAAATGCACAGTCAACCTGTAGAATGCCTTGCCTAGATATTGTGAACCTCATAACTGGCCAGCATGGGGGAAATGGAGAACAATCCCTACAGTCTCTGTGTCCCACCTAGTGGGTCGGGGACAGGCCTAATCCCTTTCCAATTTAGACCTTCCCTTCTGGTGGTGCTCACAGACCAGGTCAACTTCTCCTGTGTCCAATCAGGAGTTGGGGGATGGGGGGAACCCAGGCCCGCCCTCTACACCGGGTTCCAGCCCAGGGCCCTGTGGATAGCAGCTGTCTACGTGTCCTTTATCAGCTGTGTGACAGCTACAGCTTCAACTCTCTGGGCTACTTCCCAATAGCCTCCCCCCAGCACCTTCTTTATCCTCACTGCAGGATCTTCCCCCTGAAGCCTGATCACGCTTGTACTCCTCAGTCCTCCAGCAGCATTCCGTCCCACTCCTTGCTCGCCCTCCACTAACTGATGGGGGAGGTCCTTTTTAAAGCAGGTGTCCTGATTAGTCTGCTTGTCATAATTGATTCTAGTATGTTAATTGGCTCCAGGTGTCTTAATTAGCCTGCCTGTCTTAATTGGTTATAGCAGGTTTCTGATTGCTCTAGTGCAGCCCCTACTCTGGTCATTCAGGAAACCGAAACCTATTCATCCAGTGGCCAATATATTTGCCTTTTACCAGACTCCTGTACCCCACTGTCACATAGGAAACACCCCAGAGAGTCCAAATTTGAGTATTTCTTGAAGCAATTCCTTTGGCTTGCAATCCAATTTAAAGTTAGTGGAATATATTTGTTTGAGGAAGATGACCTCGTCACTGAGCTCTTTTGAGATTTCTTTGTTGTACTGTTGCTGAAATTGTTCAGCTGCAGAAAGTAGATCTTCATTACTAAGGGTACGTCTACACTACAGGATTATTCCGATTTTACAGAAACCGGTTTTGTAAAACAGATTGTATAAAGTCGAGTGCACACGGCCACGCAACGCACATTAATTCGGTGGTGTGCGTCCATGGTCCGAGGCTAGCGTCGATTTCCGGAGCGTTGCACTGTGGGTAGCTATCCCGTAGCTATCCCATAGTTCCTGCAATCTCCCCCACCCCTTGGAATTCTGGGTTGAGATCCCAGTGCCTGATGGGGCAAAAATCATTGTCGCGGGTGGTTCTGGGTACAGCCTCGCCCATCCCTCCGTGAAAGCAGCAGACAACCGTTTCACGCCTTTTTTCCTGGGTGAACTGTGCAGACGCCATAGCACAGCAAGCATGGACCCTGCTCAGCTCAATACCGCAATCTTGGACGTTGTAAACAGACTGCACGAGAATGCGCGAGGTATGCTGAACCAGGACCTGCAAAGCCAGGCGAGGAGGAGGCGGCTACAGCAGCGCGGCGACGAGAGTGATGAGGATACGGACACAGAATTCTCTCAAACCGCGAGCCCCTGCGCTTTGGAGATCCTGATGGTAATGGGGCAGGTTCTAGCCATTGAACGCCGATTTTTGGGCCCAGGAAACAAGCACAGACTGGTGGGACCGCATAGTTTTGCAGGTGTGGGACGATTCACAGTGGCTGTGAAACTTTTGCATGCGTACGGGCACTTTCATGGAACTTTGTGACTTGCTTTTCTCTGCCCTGAAACGCCAGAATACCAAGATGAGAGCAGCCCTCACAGTGGAGAAGCGAGTGGCAATAGCCCTCTGGAAGCTTGCAACGCCAGACAGCTACCGGTCAGTCGGGAATCAATTTGGAGTTGGAAAATCTACTGTGGGGGCTGCTGTGATGCAAGTATCCAAAGCAATCATTAAGCTGCTGCTACGAAAGGTTGTGACTCTGGGAAACGTGCAGGCCATAGTAGATGGCTTTCCTGCAATGGGATTCCCTAACTGTGGGGGGGCGATAGATGGAACCCATATCCCTATCTTGGCACCAAAGCACCAGGGCACCCAGTACGTAAACCGCAAGGGGTACTTTTCAATGGTGCTGCAAGCACTGGTGGATCACAAGGGATGTTTCACCAACATCCACATGGGATGGCCGGGAAGGGTTCATGACGCTCGCGTCTTCAGAAGCACTAATCAACGAATGGCTACGCAGATGGTGTCGGAGAGAAGGGTTTGGATTCTTTGACCATGGGATGGTCTTCCAAGAAGAAGGATTGCTAGGCAGAGACGGGCTCCACCTCACAAAGAGAGGGAAGAGCATCTTTGCAAGCAGGCTGGCTAACCTAGTGAGGAGGGCTTTAAACTAGGTTCACCGGGGGAAGGAGACCAAAGCCCTGAGGTAAGTGGGGAAGTGGGATTCCGGGAGGAAGCACAAGCAGGAGACTGCAAGAGGGGAGGACTCCTGTCTCAGACCGAGAAAGCGGGACGATCAGCGAGTTATCTTAAGTGCCTATACACAAATGCAAGAAGCCTGGGGAACAAGCAGGGAGAACTAGAAGCCCTGGCACAGTCAAGGAATTATGATTTAATTGGAATAACAGAGACTTGGTGGGATAACTCACATGATTGGAGTACTGTCATGGATGGATATAAACTGTTCAGGAAGGATAGGCAGGGCAGAAAAGGTGGGGGAGTTGCGTTGTATGTAAGAGAGCAGTATGACTGCTCAGAGCTCCAGTATGAAATTGCAGAAAAACCTGAGTCTAAATTTAATCCAGAGAAGTATGAACAACAAGGGTAATGTCGTGGTGGGAGTCTGCTACAGACCACTGGACCAGGGGGATGAGGTGGACGAGGCTTTCTTCCAGCAACTAACAGAAGTTGCTAGATCACAGGCCCTGGTTCTCATGGGTGTCTTTAATCACCCTGATATCTGCTGGGAGAGCAATACAGCGGTGCACAGACAATCCAGGAAGTTTCTGGAAAGTGTAGGGGACAATTTCCTGGTGCAAGTGCTGGAGGAACCAACTAGGGGAAGAGCTCTTCTTGACCTGCTGCTCACAAACAGGGAAGAAATAGTAGAGGAAGCAATAGTGGATGGGAACCTGGGAGGCAGTGACCATGAGATGGTCGAGTTCAGGATCCTGTTACAAGGAAGAAAGGTGAGCAGTAGAACAGAGACCCTGGACTTCAGAAAAGCAGACTTCGACTCCCTCAGGGAACTGATGGGCAAGGTCCCCTGGGAGAATAACATGACGGGGAAAGGAGTCGAGGAAAGCTGGCTGTATTTTAAAGAAACCTTATTGAGGTTGCAGGAACAAACCATCCTGATGTGTAGGAAGAAAAGTAAATATGGCAGGCGACCAGCTTGGCTCAACAGTGAAATCCTTGCTCGTCTTAAACACAGAAAAACCACTTATAAGAAGTGGAAGATTGGACAAATAACCAGGGAGGAGTATAAAAGTATTGCTCAGGCATGCAGGAGTGAAATTAGGAAGGCCAAATCACACTTGGAGTTGCAGCTAGCCGGAGATGTTAGGAGTAACGAGAAGGGTTTCTTCAGGTATGTTAACAACAAGAAGAAAGTCAAGGAAAGTGTGGGCCCCTTGCTGAATGAGGGAGGGAACCTAGTGACAGAGGATGTGGAGAAAGCTAGTGTACTTAATGCTTTTTTTGCCTCTGTCTTCACAGACAAGGTCAGCTCCCAGACAGCTGCACTCTGCAGCACGGTATGGGGAGGAGGTGACCAGCTCTCTGTGGGGAAAGAAGTAGTTCGGGACTATTTAGAAAAGCTGGATGAGCACAAGTCCATGGGGCCAGATGCGCTGCATCCGAGGGTGCTAAAGGAGTTGGCCAATGAGATTGCAGAGCCATTGGCCATTATCTTTGAAAAATCATGGCGATCGGGGGAGGTCCCGGATGACTGGAAAAAAGCTAATGTAGTGCCCATCTTTAAAAAAGGGAAGAAGGAAGATCCAGGGAACTACAGGCCAGTCAGTCTCACCTCAGTCCCTGGAAAAATCATGGAACAGGTCCTCAAGGAATCAATTCTGAACCACTTAAAGGAGGTGAAAGTGATCAGGAACAGTCAGCATGGATTCACCAAGGGCAAGTCATGCCTGACTAACCTAATTGCCTTCTATGATGAGATAACCAGCTCTGTGGATGAGGGGAAAGCAGTGGATGTGCTATTTCTGGACTTAAGCAAAACTTTTTTGATACAGTTTCCCACAGTATTCTTGCCAGCAAGTTAAATAAGTATGGGCTGGATGAATGGACGGTAAGGTAGATAGAAAACTGGCTAGATGGTCGGGCTCAACGGGTAGTGATCAATGGGTTCCATGTCTAGTTAGCAGCCGGTATCAAGTGGAGTACCCCAAGGGTCGGTGCTGGGGCCGGTTTTATTCAATATCTTCATTAACGATCTGGAGGATGGTGTGGACTGCACCCTTAGCAAGTTTGCAGATGACACTAAACTGGGAGGAGTGGTTGATACGCTGGAGGGTAGGGATAGGATACAGAGGGACCTAGACAAATTAGAGGATTGGGCCAAAAGAAATATGGTGAGGTTCAACAAGGACAAGTGCAGAGTCCTGCACTTAGGACGGAAGAATCCCATGCACTGCTACAGACTAGGGACCGAATGGCTGGGCAGCAGTTCTGCAGAAAAGGACCTAGGGGTTACGGTGGACGAAAAGCTGAATATGAATCAACAGTGTGCCCTTGTTGCCAAGAAGGCTAATGGCATTTTGGGTTGTATAAGTAGGGGCATTTCCAGCAGATCGAGGGATGTGATCATTCCCCTCTACTCAGCACTGGTGAGGCCTCATTTGGAGTACTGTGTCCAGTTTTGGGCCCCACACTACAAGAAGGATGTGGATAAATTGGAGAAAGTCCAGCGGAGGGCAACAAAAATGATTAGGGGGCTGGAGCACATGACTTATGAGGAGAGGCTGAGGGAACTGGGATTGTTTAGCCTGCAGAAGAGAAGAATGAGGGGGGATTTGATAGCTGCTTTCAACTACCTGAAAGGGGGTTCCAAAGAGGATGGATCTAGACTGTTCTCAGTGGTAGAAGATGACAGAACAAGGAGTCTCAAGTTGCAGAAGGGGAGGTTTAGGTTGGATATTAGGAAAAACGTTTTCACTAGTAGGGTGGTGAAGAACTGGAATGGGTTACCTAGGGAGGTGATGGAATCTCCTTCCTTAGAGGTTTTTACGGTCAGGCTTGACAAAGCCCTGGCTGGGATGATTTAGTTGGGTTTGGTCCTGCTTTGAGCAGGGGGTTGGACTAGATGACCTCCTGAGGTCCCTTCCAACCCTGAGATTCTATGATTCTATGATACTCTGCTTAAACGGCTGCAGCAAGGGAGTTACTTTCCAGACCAGAAAATAACAGTTGGGGATGTTGAAATGCCTGTAGTTATCCTGGGGGACCCAGCCTACCCCTTGATGCCATGGCTCATAAAGCCATACACAGGCAGCCTGGACAGTGGTCAGGAGCTGTTCAACTACAGGCTGAACAAGTGCAGAATGGTGGTAGAATGTGCCTTTGGCCGTTTAAAGGCGTGCTGGCGCACATTACTGACTCGCTCAGACCTCAGCCAAACCAATGTCCCCTTTGTTATTGCTGCTTGCTGTGTTCTCCACAATCTCTGTGAGAGTAAGGGGGAGACCTTTATGGCAGGGTGGGAGGCTGAGGCAAATCACCTGGCCGCTGATTACATGCAGCCAAACACCAGGGAGACTAGAAGAGCACACCTGGAAGCGGTGCGCATCAGAGAAGCTTTGAAAACGAGCTTCATCACTGGCCAGGGTAGGGTGTGACTGCTGTGTTTGTTTCCCCTTGATGAACCCCCACCCCCTTGATTGACTCATTCCCTGTAAGCAACCCACCCTCCCCCTTCGATTACAGCTTGCTTATGGAAATAGTCACTATCGTTTAAAAATCATGTATTCTTTATTAATTCATTACAAAAAGAGGGAGAGAACTAGGAGGTATCCTGGGTGTGGTTTGGGAGGAGGATAGGAGGGAAGGAAAAGGCCACTAAAAAAATTTCACAGTAATGACAGCCTTTTGGTTGGGCTGTCCACAGGGGTGGAGTGGGCGGGTGCACGGAGCCTCCCCCCACGCGTTCTTAAACGTCTGGGTGAGGAGGATGTGGAACATGGTGAGGGTGGTTTATACAGGGGCTGCAGCGGCACTCTGTGATCCTGCTGCTGTTCCTGAAGCTCCACCAGACACCGGAGCATGTCAGTTTGATCACGCAGCAGCTCCAGAGTTGCATCCCGCCACCGCTGATCTTCGTGCCGCCGTCTCTCCTGTCCTCACGTTCGTCCCTCCTATCCTCACGTTGGTCCCTCCTGTCCTCACGGTCACTGGCATCTTTCCTGTACTTTGCTACCATGTCCTTCCACTCATTCAGATGCGCTCTTTCATTGCTGGTCACTTCCATGATTTCGGAAAACATTTCTTATCGCGTCTTTTTTTTCCGCCGCCTCATCTGAGATAGCCTTCGGGACGGAGTAGGGATGCTTGAAAAATTTGCAGCTGCATGAGGGAGGGGAAAAAAGGGAGAGAAGTATTTTAAAAGATGCATTTTACAGAACAATGGTTATACTCTTTCACAGTGAACAGCACTATTCCCCTTACATAGCACATGTGATTTCACTACAAGGTCGCATTTTGCATCTTAATATTGAGTGCCTGCGGCTCTGGTGTTACAGATCTCACAGACGCAGGTCCGGGCATCAGATTTCAGCTTGCATGAGGCCATGGTAAGCCACTGTCTTTCGGCTTCTGCAGCCTTCATATATACAGTGCTTTACCCCTCCCCGCACCGCATGGCTGGTATCATGAAAGCTCACTGCTAATCATCCCCCTTCCCCACCCCCCACCGCGTGGCTGGTAGCTGGGAAGATCTCTGCTAGCCAAATGCGAAAAAGCTCATTGCTATTTCACTCCTCCCCTCCCCGCGCTTGGCTACGTGCAAGGAAGGATTTTTTTAAGCAGCAGGCCACGAACCCAGTAGGAAAAATGCCAATTAAATTCCTGATTTTCAACCAGGTTACCCTGAACGATATCACTCTGCTGAGGATAACACAGCGAGATAAAGAACGGCTGTTTCTTGAATGCCAGCAATCACCGGGACCATATGCAGCTATGCTTTGTCATGCAATGATACCCGATTACTTGCATGCATGGCGTGGTAAAATGTCCTACCATGGTGGACGGAACAAGGCTGCCTTGCCCAGAAACCTTCTGCAAAGGCTTTGGGAGTACCTCCAGGAGCGCTTCATGGAGATTTCCCTGGAGGATTTCCGCTCAATCCCCAGACATGTTAACAAACTTTTCTAAGTAACTTTACTGGCCGCGAATGCATCCCAAGTCCTCAGGGCAAATCAATCATTAAAAAACGCTTGCTTTTAAACCATGTTTTATATTTACAAAGGTACACTCACCAGAGGTCCCTTCTATGGCTTCATTGTCTGGGATAGTGGCTTGGGAGGGCTAGGAGGGTAATTCCGTCTGGGTCAGAAAAAGCTCCTGGCTGTTGGGGCTAACAGAGTGCTATGTGCTCTCTGCAAGCTCGTCCTCTTCTTCATCATCTTCCCCGTCCGCATAATCCTCGGCCATGGCTGAGATTACAACCCCCACCCCGGAATCCACAGACAGGGGTGGGGTAGTTGTGGCGCAGCCCCCTAAAATTGCATGCAGCTCAGCGTAGAAGCGGCATGTTTTTGGCCCTGCACCGGACCTTCCGTTTACTTCTTTGGTTTTCTGGTAGGCTTGTCTGAGCTCCTTAACTTTCACTCTGCACTGCACTGAGTCCCTGCTGTGGCCTTTTTCCATTGGAAATTCTTTCAAATACTTTTTCATTTCGTCTTTTGGAACGCAGTTCTGTTAGCACTGAATCCTCTCCCCATATAGCGATCAGATCCAGTACCTCCCGTGCAGTCCATGCTGGAGCTCTTTTTCGATTCTTAGGAGACTGCATTGTTACCTGTGATGATGAGCTCTGCGTGGTCACCTGTGCTGATGAGCTCTCCACGCTGGGCAAGCAGGAAATGAATTTCAAAAGTTCGCGGGGCTTTTCCTGTGTACCTGGCCAGTGCATCCGAGTTCAGATTGCTGTCCAGAGCGGTCACAGTGGTGCACTGAGGGATACCGCCCGGAGGCCAATAATGTCGATTTGCGGCCACACTAACCCTAATCCGATATGGTAATACCGATATTAGCGCTACTCCTCTCGTCGGGGAGGAGTACAGAAACCAGTTTAAAGAGGCCTTAATATGAATATAAAGGGCCTCGTAGTGTGGACGGGTGCAGCGTTAAATCGGTTTAACGCTGCTAAAATCGGTTTAAACGCGTAGTGTAGACCAGGCCTCAGTCTGTTGAACTGCCAAAGAGAGAGTCAGATTCCAGCTCATTTAAAGCCTTTCTCACTGAATTCAAATGCTGCGCAACTGGTTGAACACCATCCATCTGTGCAGACCATCTAGTTTTGGACATCTCATGCAGTGAAACAGGAAGATATTGCTTCAGAATTTCCCACCTTTATGTGTTTTCCAGTGGTTTGAGAAATGAAGTTATTGGCTTTGAGCTCTTAGCTACTGCTTCACTCAGTTGTTTTTGCCATCTCTTGCTTGCACCACCTTCAAATCTTCTCTTCATAGTGATCTATCTGGTCAATATATAGCCTATCCAAACTTGAATTATTCTGCTTTAAATAAGTAGCTTATCTACTACTGTAAACATGACCCAACTGCTGAAAGGTACCCAAATGCTGAAAAGACTTAAAACAAAGGTTTCAAAGTGGTAGCCGTGTTAGTCTGTATCAGCAAAAACAACGCGGAGTCCATGTGGCACCTTAGGCAGAGTTCTCCCCGCCTGATTCTCCTCCTCAGCCAGAGCCATATCTATCTCATGACATGGCACCTCACAAGAACCAGCCTCAGTTTCCCTACTTTGTCCCCCCGTGGGCGGGGCCTCACTTTTCTTACCCTGTGCCTTGGCCTCAGTGGAACCCTTGGTCAGCTCCTGCTGCTGCCACTCCTCGTGGCCCTTCCACCAGACTGCAAGCCCGTTCTGCGCCTCTATCTCCAGCTCCATCTACATCTAGAGCTCCTGAACCCCCTCTTGAAAAGGTGGGCTATTGAACCTTCCCTGATTCACCAGCTCCTAACTCTCCATCAGCTGCAGATGGAGCCCTCATGCCTCCACCGCCACAAAATGTGGAGGACTTCAAGCAATTCCAGGAACTTTTCAAGAAGGTGGCACTCAGCCAGGACATTCCTTTTGGAGGAAGTCCAGGAGACACAACACAGACTTCTCAAAATCCTCCAACACTCTGCACCCTCAAAGATCGTGCTACCCATAAATGAAGCCCTCTTAGAACCACCTGACATTCTCTGTCAGACCCCTGCCTCCATGCTACCAACAAGGAAAAAGGCTGAACGTAAATATTATGTCCCACTAAGGATGTGTAGATTTCTTATTTTCTCACCCACAACCAAACTCTCTTGTAGTGGATGTAGCGACACAGAACAAAACAGCTCACTCCGCAAGACAAGGACCTCAAATGGCTTGACCTCCTGGGCCGCAAGGTTTATACCTCCTCCACTTTGCAATTTAGAATTGCAAATTACTCCGCCCTCCTCGCAATCTATGACTATGACAATTACAACAAGCTCTTTGATTTTACCTCCTATAGCCTGGAAGACAGGAGAGCGGACTTTAAATCAGACTTGTCGAAGGTCAGTTGGTGTCCAGGACGGCACTACAATCATCCCTGGACACGGTGGACACAGCAGCCCACACTACCGCAACTGCGGTGGTGATGCACAGGTCTTCCCGGCTGTCTGCATCCGGTGTCCCCAAAGATCTGCAGATCAAAGTGGAGGACCTTCCCTTTGACAAAGATAAACTTTTTTCTAAAAAACTAAGTCCTTGACACTATGAAAGACTCTAGAGACACCCTGCTCTCACTGGGCATATACTCCAGGAGACAATGATATCAACCTTATTAGAGGCCTTGCGCACAACAATATCACCGGCCCCAGTCCAGACCATATGATGTTGGGAGGAACCACAACAGACCCCTCATAGGCCCAGACAAAACCATGCGCAACCAGCTACCTACCTGCCTCCCAGCGGGAAAGAAACAGAAATTTTGAAGTGTTTGTCGGGGGTCTGCGAAATCACCCATTGACTCTGCCACTTATTTGCCCATTTGGCCACCACCTCCAGTTTTTTCGCTATGTCTGGCAACAGGTCACACAGGACCACTGGGTCCTGGAAATAGTTCAATCAGGTTACTCTATCCCTTTCATATCCTGTCCGCCCACCCTTCCCCGTCCCTCCTCAGGGACGCCGCTCACAAACACCTACTTCACGTAGAAGTGGCTCATCTTTTACAGCTAGGTGCAGTGGAACCTGTACCAATGCAATGTCAGGGAAAAGGGTTCTACTCTCTCTACTTTCTGACCAAAAAGAAAAGCGGGGGATGGAGACCTATACTGGACCTACACCAAGTGAACAAATTTGTACGTGTACAGAAATTCAAGATGGTCACATTGGACACAGTAATATCCGCGCTAGAACAAGGGGACTGGTTTACAGCCCTCGACCTACAAGATGCCTATTTTCACATACCCATTCATCCAGCACATAGACGCTTCCTGCGATTCACAATTGGACACAACAATTTTCAATACAGAGTGCTTCCATTCAGACTCTCCACAGCACCGAGAGTATAGCCCTAGCCGTAATTGCTGCCCACCTCTGCAAACACGGGATTATACTTTTCCCCTACCTAGACGACTGCCTTATAAAAGGCAGCTCATACGACAAGACATTAAAGGCGACGCATTTTATCATCTCCCTCTTCCACAGTCTAGGCCTGCAAATAAACTTTCAAAAATCCACCTTGATACCCACACAGCAGATCGAGTTCGTTGGAGCTCACCTGGACTCAAATCGAACCAGAGCTTTGCTCCCACACAACAGATTCCTCGCTATTACGCATCTCATACACACGCTTTCTGTTCGCCCCAGAATACGGGCACGAACCTGCCTACAGCTTCTTGGCCACATGGCAGCCACCACCTTCGTAATCAAATATGCCAGACTGCATATGAGATGTCTTCAGGGTTGGCTCAACTCCAAGTACAAACCCAGCAGATACAGCTTCTGCATGATGCTAACTCTTCCAGCAAACGTATTGTCCTCCCTACAATGGTGGACAAAACCAGAAAACCTGCTCTCCCAGGACAACAGTAGGCTTCTCCATCCGCAGCGCCAGAAACTCCAACTAACGGCGTGGTTCCTTCATGGTTTCAAGCCCATGAATTAGCCTGTTCAGAGCAGGTCCAATACGTCATCGTGCACAATAGAAGAGACTCCACTCATAAGACTTGCCTGCAAAAGTGGAAATAGTTCTCCATGTGGTGCTTCCACAGATGCTTGACACCCCAGACCCTGACCCTCCTTGACGTCTTAGACTACCTTTTAAAACTAAAACACGACAGGCTCTTGCTCAGCTCTATCAGAGTACACCTTGTGGCTCTCACCACCTTCCATGATCCGCTGAACAGATATTCACTTTTTGCCCACTCCACCATAAAGTGCTTCCTCACGGGCCTTCAAAATCTCTACCCTGAGATTCACCCACCAGCAGCCTCCTGGAATCTCAACCTAATTCTCTGAGGCCTCCCTTCGAGCCCCTGGCTATCTCGTCCATACTCCACATGTCTATGAAAGTAGTTTTCTTGGTTGCCATAACGTCAGTGAGAGGGGTCGGTGAAATAAGCACCCTGATGGCCTACCCTCCCTACACGATTTTCTCTAAAGACAAGGTTACAATGCGAACCCACCCCAAATTCCTCCCCAAGGCAGTGTCTACTTTCCACCTTAACCAGCCAATAGACGTACCTGCATTCTATCCCAAACCTCACAAGACTCCACAGGAAGCGGCATTACGTACCCTGGACATAGGGTGACCAGATGTCCTGATTTTATAGGGACAGTCCCAATATTTGGGGCTTTTTCTTTTATAGGCTCCTATTACCCCACTACCCTCTGTCCCGATATTTTTCACACTTGCTGTCTGGTCACCCTACCTCGATGTCAGACTGGCAATTGCATTTTATCTAGACAGAACTAAGGCATTCCGTAAATCTCTTAGGCTATTTGTGTCCACTACCGAGAGATCCAAGTGGATCTTTGACTGCATCAGATCCTGCTACCAGACTCAGAATGCTCAACCACCCAAGGGCATCAGAACTCACTGTACTCGGGTGATGTCAGCATCCGTTGCATTCCTCCACAACATACCTATTACCAATATATGCAAGGCGGTCACGTGGACATCTGACCACACATTAACCAAACATTATGCTATCGCACAGGATACCACAGCAGACACCATAGTGGGCCACACAGTACTGTCTACCATTATCACTGCCGCAACTCCAAAATCTCACCAACCATAGTGGGTACTGCTTCACATTCACCTGGAGTGGAGCACCCTCAGGGACAGCACTCAAAGAAGAAGAGAAAGATACTCACCTTGCAGTAACTGAGGTTCTTTGAGGTGTGTCCCCCGTGGGTGCTCCACTACTCACCCTCCTCCCCTCTACTTTGGAGTACTAATCAGACAACTCTATAGTAGAGAAGGAGCTGATGGGAGGGTGCAGGACGCGCGTGCTCAGGCAGACCCTAACGACGCTGTAAGACAACAGCTAAGTGCATGCATCCCGACCAGGCACTGCTACCGAAGATCTCCGATCAACAGCGCTGGGACGCACAGTGGAGCACCCACAGGGGGACACATCTTGAAGAACCTCAGTTACTGCAAAGTGAGAAACCTTCTCTTCCTTTACTAGAGAATGGGGATTGGCTTTTGTCCTTCAACCTATAAGATGCCTACTTTCATATAACTATACACCCATCACACAGGAAATACTGATGATTCATCATAGGTCGAGATCATTTTCAGTATTGAGTGCTCCCCTTCGGCCTATCCTGAGCTTCAAGAGTATTTTCAAAGGTTCTAGTGGTAGTGGCAGCTTACCTTAAGCAGGAAGTGATATTGGTCGTCTTGTACTTCCACAACTGGCTACTCAAGAGCAACACCTTCGAGGCAGTGTTATTGCCATCCAGATGACCCTCGCTCTGTTCCAAGAGTTGGGCCTACAGCTGAAAGTAAAGAAATCCATGCTGGTATGTGTACAAAGGATACAGTTTATAAGGGTATACTCGTACCTCCCTTTGGACAGATTTGTGACCTTGTTTGGTCTGGTAGGGACAATTCAGGGAAGCCCTTGGGTCACAATAAAGTACCGTCTTCAACTCATGGGCTGTGTGACAGCTTGTATCTTTGTGACCAATCACACAAGGCTACACCTCTGCTGCTTCCAGGGTTGGCTAAAAACTACCTATTCTCTGAACAGGGTCAATTTGGACAGGTAGGTGACAGTCCCCTTGCACTTAACAAACTCCCTAGACTGGTGGTAGGAGCAATGCAGCATTTGTGCGTTTATCCCTTTCTGTCACCCAACCCCAACAGTGACTAACCCTGATGCTTCCCTGTTAGGATGCGGGACTCACCTCGACACCCTCATGGTTCAAGGCAGATGGACAGCCCACAAAACCAGTTTCCACATCAAACTGTTAGAGCTAGAAATCTCCCATCAAGGGCTCAAGAGGTTCATACACACTTGAAGTGGAGCATCCATAGGGTGACACATCTTGAAGAGCCATAGTCACAGCACAGGGAAAGAAATTTCTTTGTGGCATAGCTGAAAATAGACCCTCTGTCTCTTGACTCATCATTTTGTGTCTTAACCCCAAGACCATTCTTCCTCCCGTTTTAGATAGGACTATTTGAAGACTCAGTATAGACTAGAAAAATTTCCATGCATGATTATATTCTATCCCTCTTTTATAGGTATGTTAAAACAGTGATCTATACTTTTAATGTTGGTCGAGAAGGATCTTACCAATATCTAAGGATACTTTTAACAAACATTAGACTTTTTTTTCTCCCCAAAAGTGGGCACAAAATAGTTTTAGGCACATGTTTTCAGATACACGAAGTAATGGCCTGACAAAGCTTTATGTGCAGTAAAGAGGAGAAGTGCCGTTCTCTTTTATCACAATGTTATTCCAAAATGTGTTTCTCATGACAGGACCAGAACATCTGGCTGGGTACGTACTTGGATGACTGGAACCATTCCAGTGTACATTGGTGGTGGTATACTCAGTCTTCTAACCAATAAAACCAGTTTAATCTTTAGCTACCATATGTCTTGGGCACACAAGTTTCTCCTTTCAGAAAAGTAAGACTTCAGTTCCTGCTCCCATGTTAATTTAGTGCTGTCAACCAAGTGCATAAGGTTGGTCACACATTGGAAAAATGTCAATGTTTTGTGAGCTGTTTGTCAATTCATGATCTAAGGGAAGCTGGGAGCCAACACTTCTTACAAGGATCTTGTCACTTTAATAGGTTCAAATGTCAGAAGAGACTATATTAAGATCACCTGGTCTGATTTCCTATATAACACAGGCCAGAGAATTTCACCCAGGGTTTCTTGCATCTAGTACACGTACTCCAGTTCAACCACAGATCTTTTAGAAAGGCATCCAGTTATGATTTAAAGACTCCAAGTGTTGGGAAAGCTTACCATACTTGTCGAAAGCAACAAAGAGTCACCTTATAGACTTAGCACCTTATAGACTTATAGAGGTATTGGAGCATAAGTTTTCGTGGGCAAATACCCACTTCGTCAGACGCATGTGATGGAAATTTCCAGAGGCAGGTATAAATATGCAGGCAAGAATCAGTCTAGAGATAACGAGGTTAGTTCAGTCAGGGAGGATGAGACCCTCTTCTAGCAGTTGAGATGTGAACACCAAGGGAGGAGAAACTGCTTTTGTAATTGGCTAGCCATTCACAGTCTTTGTTTAATCGTGAGCTGATGGTGTCAAATTTGCAAATGAACTGAAGTTCAACAGTTTCTCTTTGGAGTCTGGTCCTGAAGTTGTTTTGCTGCAGGATGGATACCTTTAAATCTGCTATTGTGTCTCCAGGGAGTTTGAAGTGTTCTCCTACAGGTTTTTGTATATTGTCATTCCTAATACCTGACTTGTGTCCGTTTATCCTTTTATGGAGGGATTCTCCAGTTTGGCTGATGTACATAGCAGAGGGGCATTGCTGGCATATGATGGCATATATTACATTGGTGGACGTGCAGGTGAATGAACTGGTGATGTTGTGGCTGATCTGGTTGGGTCCTGTCATGGTGTCGCTGGTGTATATATGTGGGCAGAGTTGGCATTGAGGTTTGTCTCTTTGCTCTAGTTCCGTGCTCTATCCACTATGCAGCATTGCCTGCCAGCATTGCCTGCCTGTAAAGAGAATACTTTTGGAGAACCCCAGCTACCTTAAGTAATCTAATTATATTTGCACAAAATGAATTTTTGGTGAAGTAGAATCTACTTGGAGGTAATTTGTAATATGGCAGCAATCAGCGAAATGCAGTCTCATGCAAAGGTACCATATTCCATTCTTCTCCTTCGCAAATTGCCTTTGCAAGTCTCCTTGAGTTGGAATGTCATGCCGTGACTTACAAATCCCAGAGCCATTTCAAATCCATTAATAATCAATCATTAGGGCCTTGACAGTGCATCAGCTGAAGAACAGAACAATTGAACCACGATTGTAAAAAGGCCCCAGTTATTAATTCTTCTTTTTCTGCCTTGCCTGGGGAGCCCTGCAGACCAGAGAAATCCAGAATGTCTGTAGCACTCGGCCGTACACAGACTGTCCCCCTCACCCACACTCCTTCCTCACCATGTTGTTTAAAGGAGAGTAACACAGGTCAGTCTGAAGCTTCTCCTGCTCTTGGAAAAGGCTCTCCTGGCCACTTGTGGAGCCTTTATGCCCCTTGTGTGCCACTGTAGCAGAATCTGCATGTAAAACTTTAAAAAAAAAAATGTGTCTGGGCTCTCTGTCTCTCAGTGACTCGCAATCACATGTAATTAGTTTCCAAGTAAAAAGATGCATTTTTCTAACAGCCCTGGAGAAACAGTGACTGGGGAGTTTTCTTTCTTTCCCTCATATCACCACTTGTCTTAACAATTTGGCCTAGGGAATCTTTATCTTATTTATGCTTGCCCAACGCCATTGTCTCAAGAATAATTTAATATGCAACCTCTTTGCAGATATAACTGATTGGAATTTACTAAATCTTTGTTGATGCTGCATCAGAAGGAATAGAATCTGGCGCTCTGATGTGTCGGCTTTCACTTAGTGAAACGTGGTAAACTATATCACTGAAGTCAGCAGATGAAGTGCTGAATATACATACAGAGCAATACTGCTGTATAAAAAAGTATGCAGCTCAATGGTCTACACGGGCACATTAATGCACAGCACGAGTGTGCTTTAGAAATCGCATCCCAGTAGAGTGTATTCTCCTACTGTTGATGCAAGCCCTAAATGACTAGCCAAAAGTCTCACAGGACGTCTTGGAATTGAACCCAGATCCCCTGTGTTGCAGTCTGATACTTTAACTAATTCTGTTGTGGTTTTGTTGAAGGGAGTGGTAAAATAAGGTCTGTAAATAAATCTGATTCTACCTGTTGGCTTGGAGTGCCATAATCTCTATGCTAAATGGGATGGGATAGAGGTCTTGACCTTTTAAGATGCTTCCTTTCACATCTCTCTTAGGAAATTGCACAGGAAATACCTCTGAATCAGATGGGGAAGACTGCAGTCTGTACAAGGTGTTCCCATTTGGGTTATCTGAGGATTCAGTTTACACCTTTTACTCTGCAGTTCTTTAATAGTGCAGTGGCAGTAGGTGCTTATTTCAGGAGGGCAAACTTTGAGTCTGAATTAGTACTTCTGAGCTCTTGCCTATAAGCTTGCCAGTCTACTACAGAGTGACAGGATTTGAAGAGGCAATTTTCTGAAGGAGAAAGGAAGGCTACTTTACCATGGAATTCTCTGAATCTATTGCCCTTGCAGATCCACCTTGACTTTCCCTCCTTCCTCACCTCTTTAGAGGCTTAAGTAGAATGTTGTTCAGGCAGAGAGGAGCAGAGGGATGTCTGTCGATATGGCCCTTTTGTCACCTAGATTAGAATGTTTTTGGATCAGTAGTTAAGGTGTGCTCATGACCAGAACGGTTAACTACTTTTAAGTGGTTCTGGGACTCTTGAGAAATGGCATGTGACTTCTACAGTATGATCTGCAGAGGAAATGTATTCAGAAAACTCTATTTACTGGTAAGTAATGTTTCTTCTTTTGGAATTCATAAACATGTGAGAAATGCATGTCTTCAGTTTTAATCTTCTGGGCCATATTTTTTGTCACAATCAATTAATTTTTCCCCTTTTTTTGCTTTGTGTTTTAAGTAACAAGCCAAACCCCAACCAGATCAATGTAAATAATGTCAAACCAGGAGTGGTAAATGGTACAGGAGGACAGGCACAGAACATGGGAGCAGGACGGGCCTGTGAAAGCTGCTATAGTAAGTGATTTGCAAATGTAGCAATTGTGCAAGAGCAGCAGAAGTACTCTAGCACTAAGACTAAAGTAAAGCTTTAATAAGCTACCATGCAGGGTGGGGTGGGTGAAATAGGCAGGGTTTTTCTTCACGTAAATGTTTCTAAGTTTTTAGAGTGGGTGGATTTTATTGTAAATAACTGCAAGAGCTGATGTTTCCTGTGAAATAATGGATGGCTCCTGAGTGAAGACAAGTCTTCAATTCATTGGAGAGCTTTATAATGTTTTCACAGCTTTATTATGGTAGTGGAAAGTCCAAAGAGCATGGTTACATCCTTGTATTCACTATGGTCTTATCGGCTAATACGTCTTGGTCTAATAGGCTTCCCTCTCCTTTATGGAGAGCCTTTTAGATGTGCTAAAATGTAGGACTGTATGGAGAGTCAAAATGACTGACTTTTTCTCTTCCCTAAGTAAAGTTGGGGAGGGGATTTCTAAAACAGAGGGGAAAAGTTACAGTTCCCCCCACCTATGCAAAAGGGGTGGTTGTGTTTTGGAGTTACAGCATAAAATATCTCAAAGGCATTACCATGAAGTTTCCCCATCCTAATGACTCTACAAGATGGGGAAGGTAATACCTTTTATTGGACCAACTTCTGTTGGTGAGAGAAACAAGCTTCTGAATTTATACAGAGCTTTTCTTCTGTGTAGCTCGAAAGCCTCTCTCTCTCTCTCTCTCTCACCAACAGAAGTTGGTTCAATAAAAATTGTTACCTCACTACCTTGTCTTTCTAAGATCCTGGGACCACCATGGCTATAACAACACTGCATAATGCCATTATAAAACATTTAATGATGATGCAATTTGCCTCATTTTTGATACAACAGGCTTATGATCTAGTTTTGTTACCTTGTGAAGCTGAAAGGTCTCTTTCTCCTTTGAGATTGTAAAGATGGTTGTAAAGGCTATAAACTTTGTACATCAATTCTGTTTAAGAATATATATATATTTCCACCTTTATTATCCCTAGCCACACAGTCTTACCAGTGGTATTCTTGGGGTCCCCCTAACATGCAGTGTCGCCTCTGTGCATCCTGTTGGACATACTGGAAGAAATATGGTGGCTTGAAAATGCCAACGCGATTAGATGGAGAGAGACCAGGACCAAACCGCAATAATATGGTATGTGCATCCAGTGTAAAATAATATGGTATGTACATCCATTACAGGTGGCTCAGTACTGCAGGTCAGGGAACCGAATGCTCATTCCAGTGAACAGTAATGGAAAAAGTATCACTTATTCCTGCCACACACAACCACATCAAATAATATACAGTAGAACTTCAGAGTTATGAACACCAGAGTTACAAACTGACTGGTCAACCACATGCTTCATTTGGAACTGGAAATACGCAATCAGGCAGTAGCAGAGACCCAAAAAAAAGCAAATACAGTACAGTGCTGTGTTAAACATAAACTACTAAAAAAGGGAATGTTTAAAAAAAAAAAAAAGACAAGGTAAGGAAACTGTTTCTGTGCTTGTTTCGTTTAAATTAAGATGGTTAAAAGCAGCATTTTATTTCCTGCATTGTAAAGTTTCAAAGATGTATTAAGTCAATGTTCAGTTGTAAACTTTTGAAAACGACCATAACATTTTGTTCAGAATTAAAAACAGCCTCCATTCTTGAGGTGTTCATAGCTCTGAGGTTCTATTGTACAACTGTTTAAAGCCTAAACCAACAGAATTATTAGTCAGAACTTGGCTTTTTTATGACATGGTAAGGGTCTGGCCTGTGCAATAATTGATAAGTCATCTTTGTCCACATGTAGTTAAGTATGTAAATCTTAGCCCAAGGCCAACCTTCCAAGATATTGAATGCTTAAATTGGTCCACATTAAAGTATAGGGCCAAAGTTTTCAAAAACGAATAGTGGCTAGGGAAGAGCAGCAGCAGTGCAGATGGGAGAAGGAGTGGAGGGTTGTGTTGTGTTCTTAGCTTGTTGAGTCTTCCCTCCTAATCTCTGCCTCCCACTCTTGTCCTTTCCTCTATCTCTGTGGTTTTCCTTCAGCCTGTATCAACTCCAAGCTCCTATCTCTGTCCCCAGGAGCCTTTCAGAAACTGAGTAGAAGCAAATACTTTACTTTGAGTGAGCATCCTTTAAAAATTTAGGAAAGGGGGGGTTGGATAGGAGGGTGTAGGTGGAAATGACTTTTAGAATGGACTATGTATGTGGTGTTAACTGATGCTGGTTTCTGGTGTTCTGCAAATTTTGAATAAAAATCAGTTGTGGACAATAAAAGTGCTTGTGCTTTTTCCCTTTTCCCAGAGTCTTCATGGTGTGCCAGTGCGAAACAGTGGGAGCCCCAAATTTGCCATGAAGACACGACAAGCTTTCTATCTGCATACAACAAAACTGACAAGGATTGCCAGACGTTTGTGTCGAGAGATCTTGCGTCCTTGGCATGCAGCAAGACATCCCCACCTGCCCATCAACAGTGCAGCAATCAAAGCAGAATGTGAGTATTTATCCAGCCATCCAACTACTTACTATGAAATTGGGAAACCAGAATTTGAGATTAATTCCTTTGGGAAAGACTTGAGTTAGATCTTTCAGAGGTACTGTGGCTAAGCACAGATGACCTGCTGTTACTTATTTACTTTGCAGAAATGTCCTTAACTCATCACACTATTACCAAATAACACATTTGAAATTGCTCAGCTTTTTTTTTAAATGTCACTTGTTTGCTAGTATGCAGCACATTCCCTTGCCAGTGTGTACACTTGCCAAAACATGCACCTACTCTGTAAACATCCTTTTTTACTAGAAAGCTCTCCAGAGGAAAGTTGTTTTAGACTAAGTTAATTTCCAAGACTCCATTCATTTTTTTAATAAGAAAATAAATGTTTTCCTCAATCCCGATATTGTCTTCACAGGCACAGCACGCTTACCAGAAGCATCAGAAAATCCATTGTTGTTAAAGCAAGTTGTTCGAAAGCCTTTAGAAGCAGTACTGCGGTATTTGGGTAAATATGCTACAGGCTAATTCTCCTAACTGTTTGTTTGTGTGTTTTCATACTGCTGGGTAAACTGATCTGGAAAAATAGGATCTGCTACCTTAAAAATTTTGCCCATCTCTAGAAATAAATTCATAACCTTTGGTAAGATCCTGAAATGTTCAGTTTATAGACTATTGTTTCCTTCTCTGGATCAGAGGAAAGTTCAAAATGGCCCATACAGCTTTTCTCCCCTTCACACTATGTAGAGGTGTGGTGGCTCAGCAGCCTACTACCCACCCTCCATCCCATATGCGAAACTCCTCTTTAGCAATCATGAGGCAGCCTCTGGTGTCTGGGTAAGAGGCCTTCTGCTTACAATCCAGAAATGTGATTGGTGGGATGCAGTTGGCTGTCCACAATCCCACTCTGGTGCAGTCTTAATGTAACTCCTAAAATGGGATTCACTGTGCAGCCTCTTCTCAAGTCTAAAAGGCCTAAGGATACAGCGCTTTCTCCATGAAGTGCTTATAGTAAGTGTTATGCAGGAGTTATAGAAGGAGACTGCAGCTCTGCTGGGGCCTCTCCTTAGCATCATAATCACTGCACAGTAGGCAAATGTCTGAGAAGGATGTCACTAGAGTTTAACAGAAAATGAGTTGTCATTTGCTTGCTTGACCTTTCATGCCTCTGAGGGTAAAGATTCTGTAATGGAAGAGGTTTAAATGCAGAAATCATGGTCAGTGAAAGATTAATAGATTTCAAGGCCAGCAGGGACCATTGTGATCATCTAGTCAGACTTCATGCATAACACAGGCAACAGAACTTACCCAAAATAATTCCTAGATTGTTAGTTCTTGCATCCAACTACTGATCTCAAAAAAAAAAAACCAAACCACATTTAGGTGTCAGAGGTGGTTCAGTAGGTAGTCCTCTTCCTCCTGAGTGAGTTTGAATCATGATCCCAGGGTGAAGTTAATATATATTGTGCTGCTGAAGGTTCTGTCTTTCAGATTGCACATAAAATAAAGGTCTCAATCACTTCTGACCATTTTAAAGCAGCCAAACAAAATCCCAGACTGCTTCCCTCTTTTACAAAAGTAGGGGAATTCTTGTATCCTGTCCAAAAATTCCTTCTGCAGTTTTGTTTGGATACAGCATTCTTCTCCTCCTGTCCTAAATAGTTTAGCATTGTTTTGTGCTGTTAAACATCCAACACAGTCTTCCTTAAGAGTGGATGGCATGATTTCAGGTGTGTATAGTTTGCAATGTGAAAAGTGCTTTGGGATCTTTGAAACAAATGGCTGATATTTTATTAGCAACTTTTATCCAAGTATTTCAGTGAATAGAACTGAAATTGTGCTTAATTTGATCTGTTGCTGTTTCGCTGCAAGTTGTTATATAATCACACCTGAACCATACATTGCCTTAAAGAAAGATCCCATATCTGGGAATGCTGTCAAATGAATATTGCAGTAACCCATTATATTTTGTACATTAATTGGCTATTGGTGCATGCCTTGAGTGTGTTGTGGGATGGTGAAGGCCCTATGACTTTACCACAGCCCGTGCTGGCATCAGAGTGGCTTATTAACTGTTTCTTTTGTATTTAAAAAAATTACGGTACTTAATGTATTGCATCCTTCTACTATTCAAAATATAAGGATAAGAGGAATAGTAGGGGAAAAGGCTACAGAAGCCCTTCTTGTAATATTTTTGATGTAGATTTAAAAAAAATCAGTTGTTTTAACTTCCTCTTCTCTTATTACTTAATGTTTGTTTTTGTAGGTAACTGAACTCCTTGACCTGCTACCCTCTCTAGTGTCCTAAGAACTAGCTCTCTCTTCACTGCAGTTTGTGGCCAGACAGCCACTGTCAACTCACTTTTTGTTGAAGCTAAAATTTAAGACTCCCAATTTTGTAATTAAATAACCATTGAGTTTAAAGGGACCAGAGACCACAAACTGCTCCTGAGGGACTGGCAGGTTGCGCAGGTGGGGTCAGGGGCAGTTGTAAAACTGTCATGCTTCTTCCTGGTCGTCTCCTCCAACAGACACTACACAGCCTCCTTCAAACTTGCCTGGTTAGTTTAAATACTGAATTTAGGAGCCTTAAATGAGCACCCAGAACAGCGCTCTAATGTTAAAAGCATCCTCTGGCCACTTCTCTAGTCTTGCTGAGTGATATGGATGGGGAAGTGGAGATTGGCTTTGGTATCTAGAACACTGTCAAATTGCTTCTAAATTCCAGAGAGTTGATTTGGGAGTTACTTTAAGACTCCCATTTCAGCAATTAAACTAATTATCTGTTAACTTTGATAAGAAATTGTGAAGTCAATTTTGTTTCTTTGAATATGTTTATTTATAAAAGATAAGCTTCTGTGTGTGTATTGTGTGAATATTCATTAAATATGGTTTGTCTGCTTTTGTTCTAGATACAGTACTTAACAATTAAAATATTCTGTAATAATAAATATCCCAAAAAATCCCCAAACTGTATGCATGCAGCACAACCAAAATGTAGCCACTAAAGGGAGAGGAAATTTTGCTATGGAATCCTAGGGGAAAAAAACACTCTTTATGAAAAGTACCATAGGATCTTTAATGTTCACACAGAATAGGACCTTGGTTTTTAACGTCTCATCTGAAAGCAAATGCTTCAGTGGTGTGACAGATTTCAATGTGACTCTTAAACTGGAAAACAGGGCCATTCTCCTTTTGATGTAACTATCTTCAGGAGTGTTGTGCTACTTCTTGCTATTATAGAGTCAAGGCTGTGAATCCATAGTTAGGGCCGAGAAAGAGCAACTCATTTTAAACCCCTGTTTTCAGTTGCTTGTAACTTTCTCAACATCTTTTCCTTTGGCATGCCATGCTTGATCTCTGCCTCAGCCAAAAGGTTAGATTTAAATTATGTGCATGTTCTTGATAGTTTTGTTTTAAGTCCTCAATGGCTTGGCCAGTTTAGGAACTGCATTTATAGAATACTGATGAAATTGGCAAAGTTGTAACTTCTGGGTAGCCTGTGGGTGTTGCATGACTTCTTGAAAATGGCTTCTAATATAGAGCAGCCTAGAAATTATCCAGAATCAGTGGAAAACATAGTTTTAGAAAAGGATACATAACAGCCTTCTAGCACCTATTGTAGGATTATATTGCAGTGTATATTACAGCACAGGTTAAACATCCTTGTTGAATTCAGCAGTATATTTACAATGCTTTATATAAGTAGCAATCTTCTGTTATACTTGGGGCCAAATTCAGAAGTGATATATGTGGCAATTAGTGTTCAGACCTCTTTTCACTAATTCAGATTCCTTTGCATATCAGTAGAGTAGGCTTAAGTCAGTATAAGGCAGTTTGAATGTAAGAGTTTCTGTTCATATAAAAGGGGTGTGCCTTACGTTATCTCTGAATTTTGCCCTTTGTGTTTGGGTTTATAGTCTCCATGTATCTACTAATAAAAATAACACACTGCTGTTTTTACAACAGAATCTCATCCATGTCCTCCGAAACCAGACCCTGTAAAGAGTTTGTCCAGTTCTCTTAACAATCTGACTCCTACCAAGTTCACACCTGTCATAAACAATGGATCCCCAACTATCCTGGGAAAAAGAAGCTATGAGCAACACAATGGGATGGATGGTAAATATTTTCTAGTACATGTACATTGTCATCTGTCGGGTGTTTCTTGTGTCTTCAAGGAAAGTGCTCCTATTAATTACTTCCATTTCAGTATTTTGTAAAGAGTATTGCCCAATGGACAGCATCAGTCCTTATTCCAGGGGAGATTGCTTTTTTATTTTTTATTTTAGGGGCCTTAATAGTTTTGAACAAGAAATGTTATGGTTTATATTTCTCTTCTTGCAAAGGCTGGTTTGATTTTGCTTGTGCAGGCATGGATGTGTACAGTCTGAGTAGTACATTGATACAGAGCTGCTAGGCTAGTGGAACTCTGTCTACTTTGACTACATCTTGATGTCAGGCTGGTCTCAGCCTGGCAAACATGAGAGAATGACAAATCTCTTTTTTTATTACTCTTACTGCCATGGGAATTACTACAGAAAATTTCCCAAATGGTTTTTCCTCTTTTATTAAGAATTTACTGCTGCTTCCCTGGTCGGCCCTCTCACTGAGAGTCCTCCTCTCACTGTTGATGGGTCTCACCCCTTCCTTCAGCCCAGTAAATAGCATGGGTGAAGGCAGCATGTGCTTGCAGCAGGAGATGGAGGTACGATTCTCCTGGCATGGAGTCCAGGGCTCTGTCTTGAAGAGCTAGCCATCAGCTGAGAACGGCAAAGCAGGGAACGTGCCACTGGCTCCTCAGTCAAGAATGCGATGGCCTATTCAAATGGCCTTAACAGGAATAGGAAGGTGGGGAATGGCTCAATTAAAAGAAAAGTGTGGCACTTAACAGTGATTGTGACAGGGTGAGGAGAAAAACGTAGTAGCTTCCAACTTTCCCAGAGGTGAGCAAAACTGACTGTCATGCCTTCAAAGACCTCCTTTGGGAGTGAGACCAGATTCTCTCCCATTCTGCTCCAACCCCATAAATTTACTGTGCTGTATTAAAGCTATCTTGCCATTGCATTTCAATACAGCCACACCGGGTTTTTTCTCCTTCACATTTATTCTTAGATTAAATTAGCATTTATATTGAACACAAATTACACAAGCAGCAATGGACATCTTACTGTTTGTATTTAATATTTAGCTTTTAAAAAATGCTACTGTTCAGATTGCTGATATGGTGTTTTTTCTCTTTTCTGTTCATTTGTGCTCTGTCAGGCAACGTGAAGAAGCGCCTATTGATGCCTAGCAGGGGTAAGACCTTCAAGCTGTGCTCAGCTTATGCTAGGAGAGTGTGATTTTTAGTTTCATCTGTTGGCTTCTCTAGTTTGCTTGTCTGCTTTGTGGCTACTAATGCTCTGTGTAAATTTTGTGTTGGTGTCTAAATGTTCTTTGGATAACCTCTGTATCCATGGTCTATGCACTGCTAATTATTTTTCAGCCTTTTTCCCGTGTGGGGCTAGTAATGGTACAACCATAGTTGTTGCATGGAAGTGGTAATGAAATGAAATGTTCACTTTATGCTACTAAATTCCCCAAATTATCCAACATTGTTCTAGCAGTTTTGTAAAAGCTATTGAAAGTTTGGAATGTAATGATAGCTTGGGTGGGTTTTTGGTTTCACTATTTAACCTTAGGAAATGTAGGCTTCAAATATTCTATATGAATTTAAATATCCAACACATACAGATCAAAAAGAAAGCAAAATCTAGTAGGATATACTCTGTCTTTTAGTCATGACCCTTTATAACGTCAGCGACACTGCTAGCTGTTTGATTAGCCAGTGCTGCTGTGCATATCTATCTTTAGCAAGCAAGCACCTGTAATTATAATACTTTGCTTCTACATAGCACTTTTAATTCATAGATCTGCAAGTGCTTTACAAGGTTAGTAAGAATTATTCTTCTTCCAGTGCTGGTCCTATGCATATTCCACTCTGCATATGCATGTGCTCCATGCACCTGGAGTCAGAATTCTTGCAAGCAGCAACCATTTATCTTCACGTGCACCCTTTTCTGCCTTGCGTTTCTAACTGAAGGCATAAAAGGGTGAAACAGACCGGCTGTCTGTCCAATTCCTTCTTACTGCTGCATGGCCTAGGGTGGCAAAAAAAACTTCAGGACCAGACTTCAAAGAGAAACTGCTGAGCTTCAGTTCATTTGCAAATTTGACACCATCAGTTCAGGATTAAACAAAGACTGAATGGCTAGCCAACTACAAAAGCAGTTTCTCCTCCCTTGGTGTTCACACCTCAACTGCTAGAAGAGGGTCTCATCCTCCCTGATTGAACTAACCTCGTTATCTCTATGCTGATTCTTGCCTGCATATTTATACCTGCCTCTGGAAATTTCCACTACATTCATCTGACGAAGTGGGTATTCACCCACGAAAGCTTATGCTCCAATACGTCTGTTAGTCTATAAGGTGCCACAGGACTCTTTGTCGCTTTTTACAGATCCAGACTACCCCTGTGATACAAACATAAGAGGAAGTCTGCTTTAAAGATGTCAAACATAGCTCTGCCTAAATCGAGCAGGTCTGCTCATTCAATCCCTAAGGACTTAGGATGTACCAAATCCCAGGGCCATGACCCTAAAGCCAGAGTTGTATCAGTACTTGACCCCGTATCAGCGACACCAATTCAGCTGCTACCATCCAAGTCAAAAAGTCAGGATTCATCGGTTCAACCACTGTCGGTACCATTGGTTCTGTCTCTCACATGAAGCCTCCCTTCTCTGACCCTATCAGTGTGAGCAGATTGGATCCTATGCATTCCAGAGAGGTCAGAGACTTGTACTACACTGGAGGATATCTTTGCTCTTCCTGAGCCTCAGTTTCCCCCAACATCAGAACCTTCTCTCACTAGGGAGATTGTGACTCCACTAGAGGGTGTTACCAATGGGGAACATGGGACCCATATGCCAAAGAGCCCAGGCGTTTTGCCAGGGAATCACTTTACCATTCTGCTCTGAGGGAACTATGAGAGTTTCATCCTTATCCCACAAAAGAGGAGGACTGTGAACCAGTTCTCCATTACTGATAAGCTTGCCTCCTTCATCTCCTGATGAAGCAGTCAGAGAGGATGGAGATGCCATTGAAATTTCAACGTCTGCAGAACTGCACTTCAATCAGCAGTTGATGCAGCAGAGACAGCTTCTAGATTGATGGAACAGCCATTGTGATGCCCTGAGAATCATGATTATATTCTTTGGGATTTCTCAGGGAGGTCTATAACACCATGGAGGACTTGCCCTTCAATGAAGCTCACCTTTTCACTGAAAAGATAGACGAGTCCTTATGTACTTTAAAAGACTCCAGGGCCACCCTCACTCCTTGGGAATATATACACCTGCCCCAAAAAGGAAGTATCACAAGTAATCTTACAAACCTAGACTGGCGAATTGACAGTTTTATCACTGATGATTTTATGACACTCCTGATAAGAGACAATGGATATAGAAGTCTAATTTCCCTGAACCTCCTGCACCATCTCAACCCCCTCCCCTAGCTAAAAGATATTTTTGACAGGAGTTAGATAGCTACAAACCATTAATGAAACCACCTCGATCCCATCCCCTCATATCCTTCAGAGGTCATTTAGCACTGTTTTCACAACTGGAATTCTATAACAACAGACAAGTGGGTATTAGATATCCAGTCTGACTATGCAATTGAGTTTACTTCCCTACGTCTCCAAAACCGCTATCCCTCTTCATGGACTATTCTTATGAGGGGATTCTCAGGCAGAAAGTGAAATCCCTCCTCCAGCCAGGAGCAATAGAGCGGGTAGTACTTCAGCACCCAGAAATGTACTTCCTAGTCCCCAAAAAGAAGAGAAGCTGGAGACCTATCTTCTATCTCCACAATCTCAACCACTTCACGTGGAATTCTAGCTTGCGAATAGTCACTCTGACATCAGTAATCCCATCCCTGGAAAAGGATATTTGGTTTACAGCTCTCGATATGAAAGATGCCTACTTTCACTTGAATGTTCACCCTGTCCACAAGTGTTTTCTCAGATTCATGGTGGGCACTGACTGCTTCCAGCACAGGGTGCTCCCATTCGACTATGCCACTGTCCCCCATGTATTTACCAAGGTCTTTCTGGTAATAGCAGCTCATTTCAGATGGAACAGCTTCGCCATCTTCTCCTATCTCAATGACTGGCTTCTTGTTGCCAGGACGTGTCAAGAAGCCTATGAGTTGACCTCATTAATGCTTCAGCCACTTTTTTCTCTCTAGGAGTCTGTCTGAACCTGGAAAAGTCTATCCTTGCTCCAATGCAGACTATAGACTTCATGGGGATCACTTCTAGATTCACTCACAGTGGGAGATTATCTACCAAGAGACAGGTTTTGCACTATGAGCCACATGATAGACCAGGTTATGCGCAAACCTCAAGCTCCAGTGAGAACTTTTCTTTCCTTCCTGCGGCCCATGGCTTCATGCACTTACATTACCCCATTTGCCAGAATCCACCTATGTTTCCTTCAGATGTGGCTCCACACAGTGTATTCACCAACCAAATGAAGCATAATTACCAAGGTAACAATTCCTTCGAGTAACATGGTAGATGATCCTCATCAGGTATGTGTGAGCATCCCCTTCCTACCTTCCTTACTAGACAAGATGATCATTTCAGACATCTCCCTCTTAGGCTGGGAAGCCCACATGGACAGTCATATGGCACAGGGCACTTGGAAACCGGGATGCATACCAACCTTCTGGAACTTTGAGCAATCAGAGAAGCTTCAAAGGTTTTTCTGCAATTTATCCAGTCCCACCATGTCCTCATAATGTCAGACATGACAACCACCTCTTACGTTAGTAAGCAGGGAAGGGTGAGATCCATCTCCCTGTGTAGAAGCAGTCACCTTAGGGAATCGAATCATCCTGTCAGCAGCGTACCATCCAGGAACTCAGAATGTGTTGGGGGACACCCTCAGTAGGCCTTTTGTGGTCAATCATGAGTGGGGATTGCATAATTCAGTGGTTAACAGAATCTTCACTCAGTAGGGGACCCCCACCTCGGATCTGTTCTCTTCCCAAACAAACGGAATGCAACATCTACTGTTCCAGAGGAGCTGTGGGTCTACATTTGCGAGGAAAGGCTCTCCTTCCCTTGGTCAGGACATTTCCCCCAAACGAAAAGGGAATGAAACATCTACTACTCCAGAGGAGCTCTCCATCTCATGGCTTGGTTTTCAGATGGACATCAATATTAGAACATTCCTGCTGTGAAGACTTACAAATCAGCCTTAACAGCAGAAAAGATTCTACTGGGAAATGCTGTTTCGCCAAATGGAAGCATTGTCGCATTGAGACACAGCAGAAACACACATCTCCTGAGTCAGCCGATATTCCAAAATAAGGGTAATGTCGTCTTTCCCTCAGTTCTATATGAGTCCACATGGCAGCAATCAGTGCATGCCATCCACCATCAGATGGTTATTCAATAACCCATTGACCGGCAGATTCTTGAAGGGCCTAATCAGAACCTTCCCACTAGTAGAGAACCCTACTCCTCAATGGGGCTTAAATCTTATACTTTTGGCACTCTCAAAGCCTTCCTTCAAACCATAAGGTGAGACATTGAAGGGGTAGGTATCAATGAAAGTTGCATTTGTTGTGGCCATTGCTACAGCCAGAAGAGTAGGTGAGCTGGGAGCTCTAATGGCAGATTTGCCATACACTGTATTCTGAAAGGACAAAATTTCATTTAATTTATATTGGAAATTTCCCCCTCCCTGGAAGGAGCAGAGGAAACTTAATTTCCCCCAGCTCTCACTTTCTATCCTCAAAAGACAAAACCAATCAGAAAATCACCTAGAGCAGGGGTGGGCAAACTTTTTGGGCCGAGGGCCACATCTGGGTGGGAAAATTGTATGCAGGGCCGGAGCAGGGGGTTGGAGTGTGGGAGGGATTGCAGGGTGTGGGAAGGGGTGCAGTGTGCAGGAAGGATCTCAGGGCAAGGGATTGGGGCAGCGGTGGGGTGCGGGGTGTATGGGGGGGCTCAGGGAATGGGTTTGGGGTGCAGAGTGCAGGAGGGGGCTCGGTAGGGGGTTGGGGTGTAGGAGAGGTGTGGAGTGTGGTGGGGGCTCAGGGCAGGAGGTTGGGGTGCACAGGGGTACAGGGTGCAGCAGGGAGCTCAGGGCAAAGGGGTTGGGGTGCAGGGAGTATGAGGGGGATTAGGGCAGGGGGTTGGGGTGCAGGAGGGGTGCAGGGTGTACAAGGGGGCTCAGGGCAGGAGGTTGGGGTGCAGGAAGGGTGCGAGGTACAGGCAGGGGCTTAGGGAAGGGAGTTGGGAGGTGGGGAGCAGGAGGGCTCTGGCCCGGCACCGCTTATCTAAAGTGGCTCCGGAGTGGCAGCGGCGCGCACCAGAGCCAGGGCAGGCCCTGCCTGCCTGCCCTGTGCCCGGCCCCGTGCCGCTCCAGGAAGTGCTGTGGCCCCGGGGGCGGGTGGAGGGCTCCGCATGCGCTGCCCTTGCCGCGCCTCCAGGTATCTCCCCCAAAGCTCCCATTGGCCGCGATTCCCTGTTCCCCGCCAGTGGGAGCTGCGGGGGGTGAGGCCTGCAGGCAAGGCAATGCACAGAGCCCTCTGTGCCCCCTCCTCCCCCGGCCTGAGGCCCGCAGGGACATAGTGCCGGCTGCTTCTGAGAGTAGCACGGGGCCCACCACGCCATGAGGGGCAATCCCGCGGGCAGGATCCAAAGCCTGAGGGGCCGGATCTGACCCGCGGGCCGTAGTTTGCCCACCCCTGACCTAGAGGGTGTTCTCTATATCAGAACTAATCCAAAGTCAAACTATCCCAGAGATTCTCTAAATGGATCTCGGGCTGTATCCTGCTCTCTTACCAGTTGTTGCATCTTCCTCCTGCTCATGGGGTGAGGGCTCATTCTGCAGGACTGCAAGCAACTTCAATGGCATCACTTCAGGAAGTGCCGTTACTTGACATTTGCAGGGCAACTACATTGCGTTGCAGCCACAAGTTCGCAAGGTATTATGGTCTAGTGCAGAATATCTTCACTGATGCATCCATTGGGACAGCAGTCATCCAGACGGCTCTCCAGTCTGCATTTTTGCACCCTCCTCCTAAGCAAGTACTGCTGGTCAGTCATCCACACTGGAATACACCTAGGGACCAGCACTTGAAGGAGAGGAAGTTACTTACCTTCCACCACATGGAAGTTCTTCGTTATGTGTGGTCCATATCTGTATTCCAGAACCCACCCTCCTTCCTCTCTGCTTTGGATCTTTACTAGATTCACAAGAGAGCAGGAACTGGAGAGGTGATCAGTCCATTTGGCTCTTTATGCTCTCAGTTGGAAACATGAGGAGGACAAGTATGCATGCATGGACCAGCAGATACTGCTTGCAAGAATTTGCCGGTTCCGGGTGTGTGGAGCACATGCAGATCCACAATGGAATACTTGTGGGTACCATAGATCTCAAAGAACCTTCAGTTACTATAAGGTAAGTAACTTCTTGTCACAATTTTTCAAATGGAGAAACTGAGTCAAATTGGTCTTAAGTGATGTGCCTGCACACCAAGAAAACGTAAGAGCTGGGAATAGAATCCAGCTATCCTGACTCCTAGTCCGTTGTCCCTGCCATGACACTACATTGCTCATGTAGACGACGACATGTTCTACTGTGCATGTACAGAACAGAATTTTCAAAGGATCTTGACTTTATTAAATAAAAACATTTCTCCTACTAAGCAAAGACGCTGCTTTTCTAAAGACTATCTGTGCCAGGTCTCAAGTTTCACACTTCCATTTCTTACTAAAGCTGTTTTTAAAAAAGCATGGGAAGATTCTCATTTCCCCCTGGTCATAGCAGGTGAAAAATGTTTTCCCCTCTGTTAAAGATTGAGAAAAAACTCATCTCCTTTGGTGAGAAACCAACCACTGAGAGGTTTTTTTGTGTTGGAATAATTTGGAAAACTATATTTAATAAGAGTGACTGGCATCTGCTGTAGACAGTGCAGTGAAATCAGCCTATTAATGCAAGTTTAGGTTATGTTCAACACAAATCAGGCAATGCACAATAAATATTAACTCAGCCACACTGCACATCCCTTGAATATTAAGGTTACATTAGCAGCCTAGTTCATAACTGAAAACATAAACATGCAGTGAGGGTACGTTAGAGTTAGCATAAGAATCTATTTTCTGATTCTTAACTGTGCACTAACGTAGCCCTCAATGTCATTTTTAATGTTCTTTTGAGGGTGAATTTAAATAAAGTAATAAAGAAAACTCTCCCCATTCACCCATTAAGTCTCCTCCTGGACCGCCTCACTCTCCATGCCAGAACTAAGGGATGTCCAGGGGAGCTCCAGCGTGTGGAGTAGCTTGCTGACTTTCTACAGCTCCTGCTGATAAGATGGTTGTGGTCATGATTTCCGCTCCCTGCTAAACAGCTGATCCATCAGTGAAGGAACCGCTGAGTCATTCAGCAGCTGAAAAACGTCAGAAATCCTGACCAAGTTTGTCTGGCCTCAGGGTGTGAAGCGGAAGAAGAGAGAATCAATTCCTCCTCCTATAAGGTGCGGCCTCTGGTAATGTTTTGCTATTAGAGGTGGAGAGTCCCTGAGGTAGGGTTCCAAAGTGTCCCCTTGTTGGTTTGAAGATTTTACTGTGTGTATTTCAATGACACTTAAAATCTCCCTTTTGCAAATTGCCCCAGCAGTGAAGTCCCTGGTCAGGCTGGACCAAACGAGTGTTGTGTGGTTCTTTCTTCCCCCATTGTGATGTCCACTGGGCTGCGTTGAGATTAGATGCTATTAAAATTTTAGCAGATGTGCACCCTGCATGCCCACAAGCCATCATTTAATTTCTTATCATTTTTTATCTGCAGCTTCTAAGTAGCTCAGTGGTTCACTCCTGGAACCTGCTTGCACTCTTTCTGCATTCTGTTAGCTTATATATATCTTGTGGTCTAGTTTAAAAGTAGTTTAGAGTTGTCGGTTTAGACTTAGTTTTTATAGGAAAAATATTTTGGAGACTTTCCAATTTATAAATTTTGGTTTTCTGATTTTTAGGACAATAGAAGCCTCAACCCAAGTAAGAAAGCAGGATCTAAACAATGGACCAGATCTGCTTGGCATAGGAGAGTGAGGGCATGGTTCCCTGATTCTGTGAGCCGGTCTGAGCTCGTCCCAGTGTAATTTAGAGCAGCCGGGGACTGGGATAGGCCCAAAGTTAAAAAAGGAATCACTTTTACACTGAGACCACTCCCAAAAAAAAACATTGGAAAAGGTTTTAGGAAAGTGAAGATAGGGTTACTGCAAATTATTATACTGCTGTATTATCAGAAGCAGACAGGCAGGAAATCCCTTGTAAATAAAGAAACATACTGGAACTGTGAACATCTACTTACTCTTGGGAGTCCTTTTTTCTAATGGTCCATTATATAGATTGCTAGGCTGGTTCAGACTTTTATGTCTTGGGTCTGTGCTAGAAAGAGGCACAGAAAGAAACAGATGGCATTTTCAGATGCTGTTACAACAGTACTGCAGGAGTAGTGGGGCTCACATAACTAATGCTTGCTTCCAAATTACCTGTTATGTTGGTCTCTGGGTTAGTGCTTTTCAGTGAGATATGTACTTAGAGCCACCTACATTGATATTAGTGAAATCACTTATCTCTCACCATCTAACATACTCTTTAAGGGGCCATTTGTGAAATGTGTTTCCAGCCACTGTGGACAGGCAAAGCTGCTTCAGTTGGCCCCTGGAAATGAATTTGCTCTCCCTGAAGGAGGGTAATATAACTAATGTCAGTCAATATGGGTTTAGGGAAAATAGATCCTACCAAACTAACTTGATTTTTTTTTGTATGAGATTACAGGTTTGGTTGTTAAAGGTAACGGTGTAGATGTAATGTACTTAGAGTTCTATAAGGCATTTCACTTGGTACCACATGACTAAGGCTAAAATTACAGAGGTCATGCAAGTCATGGATTCTGCGACTTCCAGAAACCTCTGTGACATTTTCCATTTCAGCCTTAGAGCTGAATTTATTTAGCTTAACAAAGAAAAGTTTTAATAGGGTGACTTGATTAGTCTATAAGTACCTGTGTGAGGAACAAACATTTGACACATATCTTTTCAGTCCAACAGAGAACTGGTATAACATCAGTCAGGGTTCTCCCTAGGGGTGTGCAGGCCTGGGACAGCCCATGCCCTGCCCCTTCCTTTAGCCCCCCACCCCATGCCCCGCCCCACTCCACCCCTTCCCCCAAGCACGCGGCCCGCCCCATCCAACCCTGCCCCCACAAGTCCCTGCCCCGCCTCTTTCCGGCTTCCGCCTCCTTCCCCAAGAGACACCAGGAGCTGGTGGAGCGGGGCAGGCTGGGGCCGGATCACTCGCTGCTACCAGCGCCTGTCCCCCCGTGACCCCGCATCCTGAAGCGTGGGGCCCTCCAAATTGTGGAGCCCGGAGTGGTTGCCCTGTTCTGTCCTATGGATGGGATGGCTCTGACACCAGTGGCTGGAAGATGAATCTAGACAAATTCAGACTAGAAATATGGCATATCAGTGAGAGTAATTAATCACTGGAACAATTCACCAAGTGTCATGGTGGCTTCTCCATCACTAGCCATTTTAAAATCAAGATGGGATGTTTTTCTAAAAGATCTGCTCTAGGAATTATTGTGGGGAAGTTCTCTGGCCTGTGTTATGCAGGAGGTCAGACTAATTGATCATAATGATCCTTCTGGCCTTGGAATCTATAAACCTGACAGTGGGCAGCACCAAGGTGCCTTTGCTGAGATTCTGTGCTAAGGCTCTTTAGTAGTGGACCTGTGCATCCAGGTTCTGGGGGAATAGTTTCTCAGCTGACTGCATTAGACTATCAGTTGGACAGGTGTGCATGTGGCCAGGAAGTAATGTCACAGGTAGTTTTTTAATACAGTTAGGATGAAAGAGAGGATATCTTGTGGGAATTTAGATCAGGATTTTCAAACATGGGTGCCTGAAGTCAGGCACGTAAAATCATTATACAGGCACATTCATAAGTGACTTGATTTTCAGAGGTTCTAACATCTTTCACTCCCTTTTACTTCATTTGGAATTGAGGCTGTTCAGCACCTCTGAAAATCAGGGTACATATTTAGGTGCCTAAAATATGGATTTAAATGCCTTACTTCAGGCATCCTGATTAGAAGATTTTGGTCTCGGATTTCTCCAGCCTTTAATGTGGGTAGTCAGGAGTCAGAAATGTAGGACTTGCTTGCAGTATCATTAATCTGTAATACAGGAGTGGAACATCCTAAATGCAATCTGATGCTTCTACACCAGGTAACCCCTCTCTCAGAAAAATAAAGGTTTAGAATGTTGTCTGTTCCTTGTGGTATGGATTTTAGGTCTTTATAATTATAAATGATATGCTCAGTTATTTCTTCTGTTTATATTTTTATATTATGAATGATGTGAACAAAAATGCTACTGCCTTGTTATAACTCATAGCAACAAAATAATTGAACCAAAATAATTCCAGCCATATGGAAAAAGTAACATGAAATATCTGGTTTTATTCCTTCATGTAAATCTGTATTAACCTCAACTAATAAATCCCTCATAGTATGAGGTGGTAATAGCACTTGGGATTTTTTGGGACCAGAATCCTTTTGATACATTTATTGAAGGCTTAGGTCTACATTTAATAATATGATTGGTGGTAGCAATATCATTTCCACATCAGCAAATCTAACGTTGGGTTTACTTGCAATTGAATTAAATTTATGTTCTTTTACTTTTATCTCATCTCTGCCCCTCACACCTGATGGGAGAATTTAACTCTAGACATTTAAGAATTAGAGAGTCAACCTCGTAATACTGAAATTTCATCTGAGTCTTTAAATGGGGAAAAAAGATGCAGTCTAGCAATCTAGTCCGCATCTCTGTCTTAGTTACAGCCAAACTTTGTAAAGTTCAGAATATGGATTCATCTGGTTAAGCATCAAAAACTAGTTGCCACTCAAATTATAGGAAACCTTCTAGAAGCACTACAATGCACTTCATTCCCCTTCCCCACACAACACTACCACTACCCACAGGCCTTGGCTAACCTGTTCCACTGCCACCTTCAATACTCTCAGCTTATGGGAGAAGCTTAGTGGTTCTATTTCCAGGAGTGGATTCTGGGAAACCTGTTCTCTCTCAGATCCTATTGGAGGCAACTTCTGAGCATAGGAGACCTTCCTGGCTCCCTGTTCGTTAGCACAGGGCCTGGAATCACTCTGCAGATCCCACTGTTTCCAGCATTTTAAAGTACTCGGAGTCTGAGATGCCCCAGGTTCACTAGGGTATTTACAAATTTATTAACTTGTCATCTGTCTTTTGATTTTAGTAGCTTTTTTGAATGTTCTGGAATAAATAGTCTGCCAATATCTACTGCAAGTAAAACTCCCCACTGAGAAAGATGAAGGCCCCTTAACTACAGGCTGTTAGGGTACCTTAGACACATGTCCTGATCATTATCCAGTGGGTCTACATGGAATCTGCTCTTTCTGATACCCAAAAAGATGGAGGCTTTATGCCCAGCCTGGATCTCTGAGTCTTTAGTATTTCGCAGGGGGGAATCCTACCTCCTTTACAGGAAGAAAACTGATTTTGAGTTCTCTACCTTGCAGATGTCTGCTTTGCAGATTTCTAATAAAGGAACAATTTTGACAGTTCCCTAGATGGGGACTCTATCCCCCATGATCCCCAACTGTTTTTCAGAGTCATTGCTTCCTAGGATAATCAACTGAATGTGGGTTCCCAGTGCAGTGCTATGGCCAAAAGGACTAATGTAATCCCGAGAGATATAAATGGGAATATTGAGTAGGAGTAAGAAGTTATATTTCCTCTGTATTTGGTACTGGTGTGACTAGTATTGGAATACTGCGTCCATTTCTGGTGTCCACAATTCAAGAACAATGTTGAAAAATTGGAGAAAATTCAGAAAAAAGTTGTGATTTAAAAATAGGAAAACATGTCTTAAAGTGAAAGACCCAAGAAGCTCAATCTATTCATTAAGCTAAAGAGAAGGTTACGGTGCGGGACTTGTTTAGTCTATAAGTACCTACATGGGGAACAGAAATTTGATAATATAGGGGTGTTTGATGTGTCAATCACAGGTATAACTAGATCCAATGGCTGGAAGGTGAAGCTAAACAAATCGAGACTAGAAATAAGGCACAGGGATAGTAATTAACCATTGGAAGAATTTACCAAGGGTTATGTGGATTCTCCATCACAGGAAATCTTTCAATCAAGATTGGATGTTTTTCTAATGAATATGCCATAGTTCAACCTCAGCTGTGGGACTTGAAGCAGGAATTAATTCAGGGAAGTCCTGTGGCCTCTGTTATGCAGGAGGTCAGTGTAGATCTTAATCTTAGTCTGCAGAAGAGAAGAGTAAGGGAGGGATTTGATAGCCTTTAACTACCTGAAGGGGGGTTCCAAAGAGGATGGAGCTAGCCTGGTCTCAGTGGTGGCAGGTAGCAGAACAAGGAGCAATGGTCTCAAGTTGCAGTGGAGGAAGTCTAGGTTGGATATTAGGAAACACTGTTTCACTAGGAGGGTGATGAAGGACTGGATTGGGTTTCCTAAAGAGGTTGTAGAATCTCCATCCTTAGAGGTTTTTAAGGCCCGGCTTGACAAAGCCCAGGCTGGGATGATTTAGTTGGTGTTGGTCCTGCTTTGAGCAGGGGGTTGGAGTAGATTACCTCCTGAAGTCTCTTCCAACCCTGTTCTTCTATGATTCCATGATTAACGGTCCTTTCTGCCCCCTCACCACCCAAATCTGTGAACTATGTGTATTGCCTTTTGGGTTGGCTTTTGTGCAGTATAGTTGTGGCCATGTGCTTATCTGGATCAAAGAGACACGTTTGGAAGGGCAGTCAGCCACCATTGGGCTGCCAAAATCTCAGTCATTCAAGATGAACTACCCAAAGTCCCGGTTTGTCCATCCAGAAACCATTTAAATAAACCAGAGCCCTGCTCACTGCCATTTCATTCCAAACCTTCCTGCTGCCGGACAGGAGCCTGGATGCAGTGGTTCTCCAAAGTTCGCAGATACCTTAGTGCAGATGTTGATCCTGATGGCGATAACAGCATTTGTGGTACACGATGGCATGCCTACATGAGAGACCCCTTAGTTGAAGCTGTCAGTGGTGTAAAACCACACAGAGAGTAGAAAAAGAGTCAGACCCCGAACAAAAGGAGGAAATGGCAGGTCTTGGAGACATAGCTATATGCCAAGAATTAATTATTAAACAGATCTTACTCTGGTCAAAGATCTGGGTTCAGAAATCCCTGCAGCAGTAGCATACAGCCATTGACCCTAAAATCTCTGCAGTGTCCATAATGGTGAATACGGTTGCTGGCAAGCAAAATAAGTGCATGGAAAGGGTTAGTGGGGAACTGAATGAAGACTTCTTTCCTTGAAGATGAATGTCTGTGAGTTCACAAGAGATTGCAGCAACTGGAAAGAAAATCAGAAGAAATAGGCATTCAGATGCATGGAGAGAAATGGAAGAAATCTCCTCCCCACAGTGAGGCCTCCAGAAGACAAAGGAGGAGAGCTCCCTATTCTTTTAGAAACTGAGAAGCTTGACCTGATGTGTAGACATTGGAGGGCTGAATCTGGACTGGGCTCACTGAGTGCTGGTAATGAGTAGCCTTGGGCAGTGATTATGCAGCTCGGTAATTCTGTAGATAAACTAAAGATCTTGGAAACCCTGTGACTATGCAATACTGTGGAAAGATTGAAAAGTGAGATTTAATTAGGATGGAAAATTAGTTGGGGGAAGGGATCAGTTGGATGGAGGAGAATATTGAATACTGTGAAAAGCTTACATGATCAGTTAGATGGAATAATGGCTTGGTAAAAAGACTGTTCAGCTGCACAGAGCACAATTTGAAATGAAGGTCAGGCAGATTCAAAAACATAAAGGAAGTCAGCATGCTGGGTTCCCATCCCCCCACATAATGTTCTACTCAGTGGAGATTAGTGAGCTGCATTTGCACAGCAGGGCTGAATCTGTGCAAGGGGAAATAGAAAGAAGCATTTTCATCCTCAGAAAAGAGCGTGTTCTATTTGGCCAAGTAGAAATAAAGCAAACATTGAAGAGAGCAGAACATTGTTTCAGGGCAAATTTCCCCAGCCTTGAAAATAAACTACTCAGCAAGTCTTGGTATTTAGATAGCAGTGGGATACAAGTGTTCTGATTCTGGATTCCACTGGCATTCCCTCTTACTGAAATGCAGTTCTGAACCATCGGAAATCTTTCAAAATGTAACTTCAGTATTACTGAGGAGATGGATTTAGTTGTGTTTATACATATGCTAACCAGACAGAGCCAGTATAGCTATAGTTATTTAAAATCATCTAATTATTCTGTATGAGGAATAGAGTTTGTGACTGCTCTTAAGAATTTTGGTAGATCTCATTTATTCATTCTAGATCTGGTTTTTGAATTAGCCCTGAAGGCAATTGTGCCCGAAGCAGAACTCCCATGAGAGGTGGAAAACTCTTACTCACTGAGGGATAGCTTGGGCTGTGCCCTTGTATAGCCATGCAGGGGCATAGGAGAAAGTAAGGGTCTAGCCACAATAGCATCCTGTGTGCTCATGGGAGCACAAGGACTGCATCCCAAATGTTTCTCCTCAAGGAGCTACTATGGGGAGAATGGGTGGAGCCATAGCTTCACCCGCTTGCACATGGGTTAGTGGAGCTGGCTGGCTTCATGAGGGCAAATATTCTACACCCTTCTAAAGGGATGTAGTGAATATTGCCACCAGCACAACTGGGGCGATCCAGGTAGCATTGTTCATGCTGCCTCCCAGTGCTTCCTGCTGGGAGGTGAGCATATGCACCACCCCTTGCTGTAAGTTGCATGCTAAAAGCACAGTCTGTCCTTTAGAAGTCTCCTCTCCTCTGCACATATGCACTTAAGAGATAAGCCACTTTGTGGGAAGCAAGTTGAACTGCATGTCCTCAAGGTACAATATTTATATTTCAGTAGTGCGCAGAGGCCCTGATCAGATTTGTTGTGCTAGACTCTGTACAAAGTTAAGCATGAGCCTTGTCCTGGAGAGCTTAGTCTAAAAAGATCAGAGGCAATGGAGACAAGTATATAATTTTTATATTTATAGCAAATGGTGAGATATATAGATACATTTTCCCACCTGGCCTCAGACTCGCCATTATATGCTGATTAGGTTTTTACTGGTAGTGTGGTAAAAGTAGGTCTGGAGAGAGACTACCACCCCCTCCTCCAAATTTCAAGGATCTATTCAGGGAGAGCACTCCATGCATATAAGGGACAGCATGGAGAAAGGCACAGAGAGGTTTGTTTAGAGTGACCGGATAGCAAGTGTGAAAAATTGGGAGGGGGAGTAGAGTTGACTATATAAAACAAAGCCTCTGTCAGGACGGTCCCAATAACATTGGGATGTATACTCACCCTAGATGTGTTTGAAGAGAATCCTAGAATCATAGAACTGGAAGGGACCTCAAGAGGTCATCTGGTCCAGTCCCCTCCACTCATGGCAAGACTAAGTATTCTTTAGACCATATCTAGAAGACAGGGGCTGGCATAACTGATGCAATTAAGGAGCAGGTTAGTGACAGTATAAGCTATGAGTGAATCAGGGCTTGGCTACACTTGCAAGTTGCAGCGCTGGTAGAGGCTTTCCAGCGCTGCAATTAGTAACCGTCCACACCTGCAAGGCACATCCAGCGCTGCAACTCCCTGGCTGCAGCGCTGGCTGTACACCTGGCCAGGTTGGGGTGTAGCGATTGCAGCGCTGGTGATCCAGCGCTGCTCATCAAGTGTGGGGACACACCAGCGCTTTTATTGGCCTCCAGGGAATAAGGAGATATCCCAGAATGCATTTAACTAAATTACTCTTTGTTTTGTTATGCAGCCTCTCTTTGTTTTGTTGTGAACTCCGATCGGAGCTCCGTTGAACTGCTTATCTAAAAAACAAACACTGATCACAGCAAACAGGAGCTATCTGTACCTGGCTGTGAACAATCAAATGAGAGGCAAGCAGTTTGCTTGATAGAGAAACAGCATTGGATGCAGGCTGTTTGCAATTAAGACTAAGGGTTCGCGAACATTTTGTGATTTTTTCAATCCAGGGAAGCTAACACACAGTGTTGGCTCCAAAAATCCACTCTCTCCATCTTCCCCGCTCCCTGTCACAGTACACCACAGGGAGTGAGTGAAACAGCGGGGAGTCCGTGTTGGAGGCAGGCTGTTTGCAATTAAGAGTTAAGACTAAGGGCTCGCGAACATTTTGTGATTTTTAAATCCAGGAAGCTAACGCACAGTGTTGGCTCCAAAAATCCACTCTCTATCTTCCCCGCTCTCTGTCACAGTACACCACCCTCCACCCCCCTCTTTTGAAAAGCATGTTGTTGCCCCTTGAATGCTGGGATAGCTGCCCATAATGCAGCACTCCCAACAGCGCTGTAAATGCTGCAAATGTGGCCACACACCAGCGCTGGTAGCTGTGAGTGTGGCCACACACCAGCGCTGGCCCTGCACAGCTGCACGACCAGTGCTGTAACGCCCAGCGCTGCAACTTTCAAGTGTAGCCAAGCCTTCAGTAGGGAAGGGACAAAGTTGTGAATGGCCTTGAAGATGACAACAGGTAGCTTGGACTCATATTTGTTATATGGTGTTCCATTTGTTTGTCCCAGGTTGGAGAGTAGCAGGTAACTGAGCTGCTTACAGTTTCTGTCGTCCAGATTTGACAGCTCCTAAAGAAACAAGGTTTTAAAGTGAACTTCTCTCTTCCTCCACGACCTCGCATCTAGACAGAGTATAAGAATGATATTTTAGGGATGAAGCTGACTACTGCTGACCCATTATGGACTAATCTCCTCTAATCACCAGTGGCCTTTCTCATGTGGAATAGGACCTTACTTCACAAAGAGTTCCATCAGACTCAGTGGGACTACTTGTGGAGCAGGGTGCGACCCAGTATGAGCGAGGGCATCGGAACATGACCATGTAGTGTGTTGGTAGCAAACTGATTCCGTGTAAACAGCTGTAGAACTGAGCATTTCAGGATCTACTGTGCAAGGCCAATAAATACATAATATGCAAGGATAGTGAATGGATGTGGGCAAAGAACAACTTTTTTTATGTCCAGAGAATCCAGTCTGGCCTTTGCTTTATCACGTGTTTGGAGATTTGTTTTAATCTTGCCTCATTTAGTGTAATATCAAACATTCTAGAAACTCAGTCACTCTTGCTCTCCATTAGAATCAAAATAGTTACTTTGTTTTTCTGCTTTTATTTCACATAATCTTTCCTTTTTTAACTTTAAATCTTTTTTTTCCCCTTCTCCTTTGCCAATCTTGGTAGGAACTTATTTAGGTAAGTAACTTACAATTTTAACATTGTGCACAACAGATTTTTATAGCTAGTTGCACTTCTGTAATTACACTCCTGCAAGTTCACCCACTGCACTTTTAAGGTGATAGACATCTAACAATCTGCTCACAGCTCCAACTATGTAAAATACTGGCACTATTTTCTCAACAATTAAAGGTGTAATTGATATAATTTCCATTATTTATTTATACACACACCCTCTCTCTCCCCCTCTTTCACTATTTAAAGTTAAGCTTGAAACTTGTTTCGCAACTTGAAAATGAAGTCTCTTTCCCTATCAGAAAATACTTATTCGGTCATGTGCACATACTGGTTTGTTATGGTTCGCTCACGAATGCGGGACTGCTGATGTTTTTGTTGTTGTTGAGAAGAACAAGATCCCGGGAAAGGCATCTGTTTTTGGGGGTTTGGTTCTGTTTTTGGAGGGGGGCAGAAAGAGGGAGAAAGTGTGTGTGTGTGTGTGTGTAAAAATATTACATGGACTTTGAAAATAAATCTGTGTATTTTGAAAGGTAGCTTAGATTTTAAACTAACTAGTCTTGACAGTGTACGTTTCAGTTGACTTCCTATGTACATTGCAGTTTATCACAGTTACATTTCTGAAAGATTTTTCACACTGCATGTATTGCATGATAGCTCTCTTCAGCAAAGAGAAATAAATACGAAGATTAACTTCTTGCTGTGCTGATTGACAAAAAGAGGATTTGAGCCTATGCGAAGTGGATGTGCATTTTGGGGGAGCAAACTTTAGTGGGTGCATTATGTGGTTGGCCATGCCAAAGTGTAGGGGAGGGAGTTAAAAGTTCTATGTTATAAATTAGGCCATCCTAAGGTATGCCCTAAATGGTTTGGTGTTGGACTGTGGTTTTGATGATGTGTAATTGATGATGTGGTTTTGATGGGGAGTTGTGATGCCACCACTGTGGCACAACGAGGGCTTGCTGGACTCCATACAAATAGGGATTGTGTCAAATAGAGTGTGCACTTTTGTGCTCTTGCAGATTTCCTCAGGTAGCAGGTTTCTCTGTAGTATGACAGAAGCTAGACATCTCACTCTGATGCTGTGCAGTCAGGTGGGTGTAGTGGTGAGTGCCAACTACTCCTTGGCCCCAGCAGCACTGCAGGAGATTGAGTTGAGTGTTCCCTGGAGTCATGAACTCCCTCAGGTCAGGTATCTATTAGATTTTTTTAAAAAAGGAGGGGTAGGGTTGGTGCATAGAGGGCAATGTTTTAGTGTGGTGGCTTTTTTAATGAGATCGAATCTAGGCTTTAAACTTGCCTTTATCTCATTGGAGTAAATTAAATAGAAATGGAATTTAGCTGCAGTGAAATAGAAATTCATTGGCTCCTGGATCATCTTGGAAATATATCCCCTTGCAGCTCTGACACTCTAAGAAAGGCCAGTCATAAGATCATTATAACCTATTGTGACTACTCCCTGTGAAGCAAGCTGTCCTGCAGAATAGATCTTGTGCCAGAGATCAAAGGTTTTGATTCCTGTGCACTATTCAAGAGCTGAGACATACTTTGAGGGCTTTGTGCACTGTCTATAATATGGCAGCTTGTTCTATAGCTATTTCAGTATCATTCCAGAGTCATTTGTGGTTACGGAACTCTAGGTTACCTGCAGATGTGCAGTCAAGTTCTTGACTTAATTTGACCCCTTGAAGTTCCTGTGGTGGTCATATTTATCTCACTCTGAGGCTTTAGAAAAATTGAAAGGCAGCAGACCACTCTCCAGGGCGATGAGTTTTTTCTTATTGTTCTGTGGAAATAAATCCTAATCTTTGAGATTTCTGAAAGCATCTTAGTTTCTGTAGCCATCTGCCTTGTAGCTTTTATCTCTAAAAAGAGGGAAAATCTGGTTAGTCAGGGTAAAACTTGTGGTCATCAACAGCCTTCCTCCTCAGTTTTGGAATGTCACTGAATATCCCATTAGAAGCACGCAGCTTGATGATATGCCAGAGGAACTTGAAATAAACCCTGTATTTTCCTAGGTTTCTCTGCTTTTGGTGGCAGTCAATGCCATGTTTTCAGGCATGGAAGTCTATACCTTCAGATAGTTGGATTTTAGAAAACGGTTATCCCAGACCCCCTTCCCTGTCCTTTTTCCAGGATCCCTGTAATGAGACACGGTTAAGAGAAAAAGTCTCCTTTTAAATATAGAGGGCTGTAGAAGGGCTGCCAGAGCCCTCTGCATTTTTGTCCCTAATATATACTTAGGTCTAAGACGTGTGTGTGTGTCCCTCACTGCCTCATTTTGTGTGTTTGGGGGAGAAGGGTGTCTGTGTTCCATTCTCAACCCCTGAAAAGTTGAACAGCAGCTCTGAGATTGTATTTGGAATATGTTATAGCTGTGGTACTGTATCTCTGCTACTGTGAAGCAATAACTATTGATAAATGGTGTGTTTTAAATGGCCAGTCATTATTTCTGATGTAATTTTCTGTCATAACACAATTAGTTTTTTTAATGGCTATTGCTGTATTTTTTCCTTGTCTTCTACATTCCAGGTATATAAATTTGTTGAAAGGGAACAATCTCAAATAGTTAAGTATTGGTGTATTGCCTTCAGATATATTAACATCAAACATAGTGTAATAGCAAGGCTATAAAAATTGCTTTGAAAAATGTATCTATTTTATGTTGCTGATTACTGGATCAGCAAAATACACAATTATATAATGTGGCCACTTTTTGCTGAAAGGAGCAGCTTATTTTTGAGGCTGAGTCCATATGTTGGATGATTAACAGGTTTTGGGGTTGTTGGTGTTTTTTTGCTGTTGTCTATGGACTTGAAGCACAAACTCTTGGAACTAGTAGCTTTCACCTCTGAGTCTTGCTTTTGTCACTCTCAACATGTGACATCTTCGTCTTCTCACCATGGAGGATCTGAGTTACTACTGATCTTGGAACTTGGGAGTAGCCTTGCTACTGACTACTACCTGTACACCAACATCCTCATTTGCCCCAGTAGCTACCTCTCCTCTCTGAATGGAAATCCTTTGACACCAGCTGCCCCTGTGGCCCTGTCTTCGTTGGTATCAAGTATATTGAGCCCTGTGCCTTCCATCCACAGAGCTCAAAAGTTTTCACAAACGTCAGTTGGTTAAACCTCTCAATATCCCTGTGAGCAAGGACAGTATTATCCTTGTTTTGTAGAAAGGGAAACAGAAGTACGAGGTGATAAAGTGACTTGCCCACAGTCACATACTGGATAAAATTGCAGAGCAGTGACTAGAATTCAATCTCCTGATTTCCAGTCCCAACTTGCAACCTAATGACCGTGCTCCTCCCAACAGCTGTGTCAAGCTCTTTGTCTACATCAACTGGCCATTCCTGCTCCTGCCTTTTGAATGTGACTGCTGCTTAGGTAGAGACTTACATTCCCTTCACTAACCGAGCTCCTTTCTGATACTAGATGTATCATTAGTTGACATCTCCTTCATTAGAGACACAAGGTAGATGAGGTAATAATTTTTTATTAGACCAACTTCTGTTGGTGGAAGGTACGCTCTTTCGAGCTAAACAGAGGTCTTCTTCAGGTCTGGGGTCACCTACCTTGTGTCTCTAATACCATGGGACCAACACAGCTACAACAGTACCACAAACAAACATTAGGTGATCTCCAGCTCTGAAGCTGGATGTTTGAGCACTGAAGTGCCAGAAAATGAAGCCATGTGTGCATAGGTGCTGGAACTGGGAGTACTGCCGCACCTCTTGATTTTGAAGTGGGTTCCATCATCTACAGGGTTTACAGTTTTGTTCAGTGGCTCTCAGCATCCCCCAATACAAATTGTTCCAGCACCCCTGCATGTGTGAATGTGTGCATTTGTCTTCATATGTTGGTAGTTGCTTATATCTGCCTTTTTGCAGAAAGGTGCACTGTTACCGTGAATGATGCAAACTACTGAATTTATGGCAATATTACAATTAAGACCACCCAAGCACGCAAAAATAGGGAAGTCCAACAGTTGTATTTTTTCCCTGAAACATTAACTTGGCCTCGTTTTATATCCTATATGTTTTACCAGTGTACTTACTAAGTATGTTTACGTTATACAAAGGAATCTTCAGATGTAGCCAGTTTTGAAGTAGGCATCTATCTGACGATTACGGTTAGAATCTTTTAAAACAGGAGGGTGGGTGATTGGGGGTGTGTGTGTGAGAGAGAGAGAATTGTTGCTGAATTCTCAAATAGCAGCAGGGACTTTGCTCAAACACATATATTTTTAAATAAAAGTTCATCTTTGACCAAAGACCAAACAAGGAAAATTTCAGGCTAAAAGGATAATGTTGAGAAAAGTTGTGTGTGAGAAAGCAAGGTTATAATGGAAATCCATTTTGCAGTCAGTAGCTGCCTGTTATAATACATATTCTCTTTATGCCTAGAACAATTCCTTTCTGGGCCGAAAAGCGGCCCAATGATGCTCATGTGCACTGCAGTTGATGAAATGTGATTTAAAGTTTTGGGAATGTACATGCTGGTACAATGTAACTGATGTAGGTAATATTAAAAAAATCATTTGAACTTACCATAAAATAGTAAAAAGGTGGTGATGGAAAGATATATTAGGTTACCTAGGCCATTCCCTGCCATACCTTTGCTGCAGCTCTATACCAAGTCTTCATTTTCTTACATACTGATACTTGTATGTATCCAGTAGTATACCTGTTTGCTAAGAGCCCTGGTTCAGTTTACACACTAGCTCTGCACTTAAAACATGGACCTTTCACAATGCAATGGAATATCTAATAATATTACTGGACTACCATTTACTACATCAGATCATTGTGCCTGTAAGATTTGAGTTACTGGAGTATCACCTTGTGTGATGGAGAGATTGCTGAGCTCTGTGACTGTCGGAGCTAAGATATTGGAAGTCTTTACTTGTGACAGGGTCTTATGGACTGAGCAGTTCAGTAGATGCAATCTGATTGTACATCCAGGAGATAAAATAGCTCCTTGGATTTTCCCAGATGATAGTAAAGATTTTACTCTTTGTTCCTTTGATAGTGCAATACTGTCCTTTTCTTTAAGTCCATCATAAAATCTGAAAACTGGAGCTGTTCCCAAGCTATTGAGAAGTAGTTTCCAGATCTGAAAGAGGGGATTTGATTTTGGTGATGGTTTCCCATGTATTGTCCAGTAAGACATGAGTGACTGGAGAAAAAAGTGGGTAGCATATTTAAGCTTTTTGGCCTTCGTTTTTTAGATTGCATTGTTAGGGATGCTGTCTTCTCAGTTATTTCTCAAGGAGGGGAGAGATTAGGGTGATAGAAAACTGCCACATCAAACAAACACAGCTATGTTTGCATTTGGGTTGATTTTCTGATTTTGTATTTTTTCTGTCTTGGAAAATCACTGCTGTCTTACAAGCTCTATTCTCTTTCCTGTTTGTTAGGTCTGCCTAACCACGGACAAACCAGACAAATGGTAAGAGAATGTTCATTTAAACCAAAAATGGGGGAGGGGGGGAGAAAAACCCCCCAAACCGTAACTCTCTAGATAGGCTTTAAAAGGGTGCTCTAGTTTTTTTTGCTTTTGCTGTTCACAGCTATTCATACTTTATCACTTTTTTTTTTCTTCAATTAGCCAGGATGGTTTTGTGTATAAAAAACAGATCTGGGTGTTTAAATGAAAAAAAGACACAGTGCAATCTGTATCAGTGAAATTCTGTTTTGAATGGAACATTTTGTGTGTCCACTTGTACAGAAGTCAAGAGAGTGGCTGTTTACAGCAAAGCCCTGAAATGTGTTTTAGGTGGAGTGTTTCATTGAAGGAGAAAGGGATGACATGACGGAAGGGTTTTTGTTTGGCAAATGGTTTCTTATTTTTTAGACAGTTGGCGTGCAAGTTGTCTGCTAAGAATGTGTGTTTTTAAAAGTAAAAAATCATCTTAGCCTTTCATCCATTATGCTGAGAGCTTTATCAGGTGACAGAAGCAAATAGCCAGTCTAATTGATGGGTTTCTGGCAAAGTGCTTTTCATGGAGTGCTCCTGGGGTCCAATTCGCCCCCTTTCAAAGGGCCAGCACAAGGGTGAAGAGCCACTTTAAGCCATCAAAATGGGATGTAATGGCATAGTCCTTGTTATAGTCCTCTTCAGTGGAAAGAATTTTGCACCCTGGAATTTTTGCCACAAAGCACCCTTTCATGGTATTGCTATAGTGGAATTTGCCCTGTTTGGTAAATTGCCACAATGTACTAGTGTGAATGGAGGCACTCAGAAATTAGTAAATCTGCAGCAGGTTTGAATGACAGCTATTGAATAATGATCGAGTATTATCAAATCTAATGCTTCTGTCTTGGGTAGAGTATATCTTATGGCCAGGATTTAATTTTGTCATGCTATTTTAGTTGTAATAACAAAGCAGATCACTTTGTTTGTCACATTAGCATTTGATAAGATGTGGTGAATTGTATTTTAATTGAATTCAGTTACACCTCTTACTGCAGAGGAGACTGGCTACTTGTTTGTGTCTGCTGTGTAAACAAACTCACAGTGTAGTGGGAGAAATATAAGAAATGGCCAAACCCCAATCACCTGCAGGGATAAAAACACTGAAATGTCTCGCTGCTCTGCTTGCTTGATAAAATGTTCTACTGAAAATGAAAGGTCCATGTTTCAGGATGTAACAGTTGAAGTGATTGCTCTGTTTGGGGAGAGAAAAGCTAGACTCCAAGCATTTCCGAGAATTTTCACTGCCGTCGTTTTCCTGACACTTAACACAATGGAGAAAATAGTCTTCACACAGCAATGAAAAGGACTCTCCTTCAGAAATCTGGCAACACCATATTTCAAACATTGTTCCCCACACCACAAAAGTAAAAGCTGAATTTCTTAAAGTATTTTGATGGCTTGTTTTGGTGCTGAAATTGTCTGAAATACAAAGGAGGTAGAAAAATATTGAGAAAAAATAAGTTGTCTATGCCATTTATATAATATAAGTGTGACACTTGCCTCCAGTTTTCAAGGAGTTAAGAAAGAAAAAAGGATTTAGCTGTTTTATAGACTTTTGTATTGGCTGAGAGAGAAAAATAGGAAAATGCATCTAACTCTAAAGCAGCCAATGGCATTTATACTAGGGCTGCTAGGATATATTGTCAAACCTTTTTTTGAGAGAAAATTGGGTTTTTGACTAAATGAAATTTTCACAAAGTATCTGGTTTCTGCAGAAAATTGTCAAGAAAAAACCCTTATATTCCCTCTTGTTGCCCAATATTTCAACTTGGGTATGCTGGTAGAGTACCTCTTGGGAGTTGTAATTTAGGTGCTTCATGTTCGCATTCTCCTGTGCGTTCCCAGTCAGACTACATCTCCTATGGTGCACCATGGCCGGGGACTCCCATGATACGCCACCTCCTCTTTCCAAGAGGGATGATCATCATGCCTTATGGGAGATGATGTTCTCCATGAGACACTAGGGCTGAATTTCCTAATCAGAATTTTCGGTTTTTCGCTGCAATTTTTCAGGATTCCAATTCCCACCCCCCACTCAAAATTTTCTATGGACATATTAGTTTTCACAAACTTATTTTCACTTTCATCAAAATTTTCTTTACCTCTATAGAAGACTTTCTGAACAGTTCTAATTTGCTCACCTCAAACTTTCCGTGCCTGATTCTGCAACTTCAGTCTGTTATGAGCACTGTTAATTTCTGTGGAATTTTTCTAAATAGTATTTATCGTGAGTACAAGTGGCAGAACTGGGCCCCAAGTGATTCAGGACAACCATACTTCAGTAGTTTAATTCCTTGCATGCCCACACCTGCATCTTTATAAAGGTAGAACTATAAATTTCAGTGCAGTAGCAGGGACTAACTTCATAAAGCAAGTTCACTATACGTGGGGGCATCAGAATAAGACAAATATCACAGCGAGACCTTCTGATGAGCATCTTAAGGTCTATGATTTTAGGTTTTCTAAAAGAATTTTTAACTATATAGTCCCCTTCTTAAAAATGAACATCCTTAAAGCAAAAGGGATGCGGGTCAGTGCGCGAGCTCAGTATAACGTGAGTCAGATTTTTAAATTTTGCTAGGTGTAAATCCAGATTTCCTTCTGAAATTTAATGGAATTACCTCACATTTACAGTAGTGTGACTGAGAGCTGCATCTTGCACTCAGTCTTCCAAACTTGATGTGATCCTTTTGTGTACAAATGTAGGTTTACTGGCCATACGATTTGTTCCTATTTTTTTACTACAATCCTGTCCTATTGTAATTTTAAGAGGGCCTCAGCTTCTAGTACTAGTGGCCAGTTGCTTTTTCATGAAATTTACATTCACTCATGGGCAGGAGGGGGAGAACTTGCAATGAACTTTAATATCTGATTTGGCAGCTTTAAATCCTTCTCTCCTCTTGTTTGATTGTTTGTCACATGCCACCATGGATTAACTGCAGTCCATAATTTTACTTCTTTATATATTGTTAGGGACCAAGCCGAAACTTGCTGCTCAATGGGAAATCATACCCAACAAAAGTCCGATTAATCCGTGGTGGATCCATGCCTCCAGTGAAAAGGAGGAGGATGAATTGGATTGATGCTCCGGATGATGTGTTTTATATGGCCACTGAGGAAACCCGGTAAGGAATATATGCCAATCGATTCTCACTGGGGAGGCTGCCTGTATGTAACTCCTTTTGGTCTCTACCTTGCATTTATCACCCCTAGCACTGTTCATGCACACTGATGACATGTGTATGACTGCTCAGAAAGTCTCTTCACCAGGCCTGGTGTTGCATATTTAAAAACTCAAGCAGCTGCCTAAGATGTTTCAATAGAATGGGTCTCTGGCCGATTGTGTGCCACTGCAGCACTCAATGGAAAATGGATTCATAGGGACATAAGACTGGAAGAGACCACCTGGGTCATCAAGTCCAGTCCCTTGCTGTCACAGGCAACTTATTATATAATCCTGGTCATAAATTTCTTAAACTCCATCTCAAAACTAGTTGGGCTGTTTGCTCCTCCTCCTATTGGAAAGCTTTTCCAAAAGCTCACTCCTCTGATGGTTAGAAACCTTCTTCTCCCTGGAACTGAACATTGCTCCTATGAATGCTGTTGATTTGATTCGGAGCAGGTGTGGATTTCTCTCTGACTTTGAGGCCTAATGAAGTGAAGAGCGTTGTGGTTACTTGGATCGACTTGGTCACCTGCTGAGGTGATCTTCCTCGAATCAGCCAGTAGTTGAGGCAAGGGTTGAGCTGGGTTCTCTGCCTTCTTTAAGGAACTGTCATTATTGGCAAGGTTTTGGTGAATATCTTTGGTGCTGTGGAAAGAGCAAAGGGTGTAGAAGCCTGTACTGGGAGTGACATGTTCTTCTTCGAGTGATTGCTAATGTCTATTACACAGTAGGTGTGCGTGCTCGCCACGTGCACTGGTGCCGGAAGTTTTTCCCCTTGCAGAACCCGTAGTGGGGAGCGCCCCCCATGACCCTTGGAGTGGCGCCTGCCTGGCGTAGTATAAGGGGAGCTGCGCGCTTCCCCACCCTCAGTTCCTTCTTGCCACCAGTGAAGGTGCGTTGGAACTGCTCTGCTCCAGCTTTGCTGTAGCTTGTCCCCAGAACTGTTTGGTTCATTTAATGTTAGTACCTGTCATTAGTTAGCAGTTTAGTTAGTAAATGAGCCTGGGCCAGGGCATGCTCCGCACCCCAGGGTTTAAGTTGTGCGCTCTTGCAAGCGTTCTATGCCAAGGAGCGACCCACATGCAGACTGTTTGTGCTGCTTGGGAGAAACCCATATCAGCGAAAGGTGCAAGATTTGCAAGTCATTTAAACCTCAGACCAAAAGAAGCAAACATTAGGCTCCAAGCCATCCTGACCCCGGCACGCTGGCGCTGACTCCGACCCCGGCACGCTGCTCCAAACTGGTACCTGGCAACCCTCCGGTATCATCGACCAGTCGGCACCGTTCCCCATCCACAGGGCACACCAAGAGGGCCAAGAAGACTCCCTCTTCACAGCGGCACTGAGGGAAATCTGGGACAGAGGCTAGGCCCATGTTGGGTAGTCCTTGTTCCCCACCAGGGCCCTGGCCTCTGACTCAAGCTGAGCAAAGTAGCCCAGTCCCTTTGGAACAGGCCTCTCCAGATGTCCGGATGCTTCCACGCCTGAAGCCCTCCAGGCCCTCCACACCTGGAGCGCTGCTGATGTTGACCCCGTGCTCCAGAGGCAAGCCGCTGCTGGGATCCCTGCAGCCGCCTCCGGCCCGGTACTGGTCTCGGTCGAGGGAACGTTGATGACGCCGATCACCGCCCAGCGACCGCTCAGGGCAGAGTCCAGGTGGATCGCCCTCGATGCTGACCAGACTGTCTGGCTGGGTTCCGTCTGTCCGGGACTCACGGCACCGCTCGTCCTCAAGGACTGAATATCGATGGGATCACGGCAGGCATTACCATTGGTCCTCATCTCGGAGAGAGGACCGCAGTAGGTCACGACACGATCGTCGACGCAGTTCCCGCTCAGCCTCCCGTTCCAATTCTTCACCAAGACATCGCAGCCCTGGGCATCGATCGCGGGCGTCTCGCCATCATGGGTCCGCCCGTCGAGGCCGTTCGCGGAGCAGCAATTACAGTCAGTACTAGTCCTCCACGTCGAAATCGCGGTCCTGTGGCCGTCATAGATCCCAGCACCACCACTCCTCCCAGTCCAAGGACAGCAGCAAATTTTACGCCAGGCCGGTCTCGATCCGTAGCCGTCCCTCAGTGGGCCAGGCTGGCCAACCCAGACAGTCGGTCCTGCCGGTGCCACAACAGGTGCAGTGGCACCGAGCGCCATGGCCGGCCGAATGGTACCAGTGGGCACCGTGGCCTCCTGCGCAGCCCCTGGTGGGGGCTTCCTCAGTGTCCAGAGCTTTGGAAGCACTGTCGGCCTCCCTTTCCAGACCCCTGAGGAAGGAGTCGGTGGGATGTACGTCCTCAGCACCGTGCTCAGAGACCGACCAGGTGGTGGACCCTCTGCTGTCGGCCGACACCCAGAGCACCACACTGGCCTCTTCGCCCCGGCCGGAGGAGGCGATTGCGCCCCCCCTCCCCAATATCCTGCAGGAGGACTCTAGGGCCCACCAAGAACTCTTAAAGAGGGTGGCAGCGAGCCTACACCTCTAGGCAGAGGATATGGATGAGCCCTCGGCCTCCCTGTTTAACTTGTTATCCCCATTGGCACCTGGTAGGGTAGCCTTGCCTCTCCATGAAGGGGTGGCTAAGATTTCAAATGCTCTGTGGCAAACACCAGCCTTGTTGGCCCCCATCTCTAAAAAGGTGGAACGTAAGTACTTTGTACCCACTAAAGGGCTCGAGTACTTGTATACCCACCTGGCGCCCAAGTCCTTGGTGGTCGAGTTGGTCAACCATAGCGAACGGCAGGGTCAGCCAGCCCCGACCCCAAAGAACAAAGACTCTCGGAGACTGGGCTCTTTCGGAAGGAAAATGTATTAATCTTTGAGCTTCCAGTTACGAGTGGCGAACCATTAGGCTCTCCTGGGCTGGTACGAATTCAGTCTGTGGGGCTCCCTGCCTAAGTTTGAGGACTCCCTCCAGGAGTGCGATAGGAAGGGGTTTAAGGCACTAGTGGAGGAAGGGACAGCGGCTGCTAGGGCGTCCCTGCAGGCAGCTTCAGATGCTGCAGTCACGGCCACATGATCGATGGCCTCCATCCCTGAGACGGGCATCGTGGCTCCTGCTCTCTGGGCTGTCCAGCGAGGCGCAGTCTTCCATGCAGGTTCTCTCGTTTGATGGGAAAGCTCTGTTTGTGGAGGAAACGGATACAAGGCTGCATGGCATGAAGGACTCCCGCACGACCCTCCAGACTCTGGGCCTCTATGTCCCAGCTCCGGCAAAACCTAAATTCAAGACTCCTGCCCAAGCAGCCCTCCTGAAGTACGAGGCTGCCGATAAGAAGCAGCGGGACTATTAAAGTATCAGAGGGGTAGCCATGTTAGTCTGGATCTGTAAAAGCAGCAAAGAGTCCTGTGGCACCTTATAGACTAACAGACGTATTGGAGCATGAGCTTTTGTGGGTGAATACCCACTTCGTCGGATGCATGTAGTGGGACTATTAAAGACGCCCTCAGAGGCAGTCTCTGGCCTGCCCCCCAACCTGGGTCCTCCAAGGGCAAGCAGGCGGGGAAAAAGGCATTTTTGACAGGACGCTTGGGGGTACCCCACCAGTCCTCATCAGGGATCCACCCCCAATAAAGCTTCCTTTCTCCAACCAGTTGTGTGCTTTCCTCCTGGAATGGTAGCTGCTAACCTCAGACCAATGGGTCCTCAATGCCATTTCCCGGGGTTACACCCTCAGGTTTACTTCCTCCCCGCCCAACCACCCCCTGCCCCCGTTCTTCTTGGAGGACCTGTCACACGAAGCTCTGCTCGAGCAGGAGGTGGGCCGGCTCCTAGGACTAGGAGCAATAGAGGCGATGCCTGAGGAGTTCATGGGCAAGGGGTGGTACTACCATTATTTCCTTATCCTGAAGGCCAAAGAGGGGCTCAGGCCCATCCTGGACCTTCGAGGTCTGAACCAGTACATGGTGAAGGTCAAGTTCTGCATGGTCTCCCTGGCCTCCATCATCCCCTCCCTGGATCCCAGGGACTGGTACGCTGCCCTCAATCTACAGGACACATACTTCCACATCCACATATTCAAGGGGCACAGATGCTTCCTCCATTTTATGGTGGGACAGAATCATTACCAATTCACGGTCCTTCCGTTTGGTCTATCCACTGCCCCCAGGGTGCTTACAAAAGGCATGTCAGTGGTAGTGGCCTACCTCAGATGGCGGGGGGTCCAGATATTGCCTTATCTGGACGATTGGCTTGTCAAGGGCACCTCCCAGGCGCAGGTGAGGGATCACGTGGCGCTCCTCCTATCCATGTGCACCAAGTCCACGTTAGTCCTGGTCCAACACATAGAGTTTATCGGGGTGCTCCTGGGCGCAGAATCGTCCTCCCGCCAGACCTTTTTGAGATCCTGAAAGGCCTCATAGACTCAGTCACAAGGTTCCCAGTGACAACAGCAAGCGTTTGCCTGCAATTCTTGGGTCACATGTCGGCATGCATATATGTGGTCCGTCATGCCAGACTCAGGATGGGGTCCCTCCAGCTTTGGTTGGCCTCGAAGTTCTCCCAGGCCACAGACAGGATGGACAAGGTTCTCACCATGCCGGATTCTGTGATCGCCTTCCTACAGTGGTGGTCTGCCCCAAACAACATGCTCCAAGGGGTCCCATTCAAGGACAGGGCCCCGTCATTGGAGCTGGTGTCCGATGTGTTGGACCTGGGTTGGGGGGCCCACGTGGGGAACTTTCAGACCCAAGGTCTGTGGTCGGCTCAAGACCTGACCCTACGTATAAACGTCAAGGAGCTCAGAGCGGTGCAGCTGGCATATACAGCCTTCTGCTTGCACCAGGAGGGCAAGGTAGTCAGGGTCCTCACAGACAACATGGCTTCGATGTTCTATATCAACAGGCAAGGCGGGGCCCGATCCTCTGCTCTCTGCCGTGAAGCCCTCAGGCTGTGGGACTTCTGTATAGCCCACGACATCCACCTGAAGGCCTTCCACCTACTGGGCACCCGGAACGAGAGAGCGGATTGCTCGAGCAGGGACTTTTCCTCACCACACGAGTGGTCCCTCCACCCGGAAGTGGCCCACCAGCTCTTCCAAAGATGGGGAACTCCCCATGTGGACCTATTCGCTATTTGGCAGAACCGGCGATGGCCCCTGTTCTACTCCGGGTGGGGGTTGGGGAGGGGCACTATCTCCGATGCCTTTCTCCTATCCTGGTCAGGTCAGCTTCTCTACACTTTTCCCCCGTTCCCCCTAATCAGCAGGGTCCTGGAGAAGATAAAGTCGGACAAGGTCCTCCTGACTGCCCCAGCATGGCCCAGGCAGAATTGGCACGGGACCCTCACGGGCCTGGCGGTAGCTGGATCGTTGCCCCTCTGCCTGGACCTGCTCTCTCAGGACCAGGGCCGCCTCCTCCATCCCAACCTAGCGGCTCTTCACCTCACGGCGTGGCTGCTCAGTGGTTAGATGGAGAGGAAAGGACGCACTCAGAGCAGGTTAAGCGCATCCTCCTCGAAAGTAGATGGCCCTCCACTCGCTGCACTTATTTGGCAAAGTGCTCCCAGTTTTCTAGGTGGGCGGTGGACCAGGGTGTCTCCCTGGTGACTGCGCCAATCCAGCTTATCCTTGATTACCTCTTCCACCTGAGGGCCCAGGGCCTGGCGCCCTCGTCAGATAAGGTGCACCTGGTAGCCATATCGGCCTTCCATCCGCTGGTGCATGGTATTTTCCCATGTTATGACTGGCCAGTTCCTTAAGGGTTTGGACCATCTTTTTCTGTATTCTAGACCCCTGGTCCCACAGTGGGACCTAAACCTGGCGTTGACTTGTCTCACGGGGCCCCTGTTTGAACAGCTGGCCACATGCTTCTGGCCTCATCTCTCGTGGAAGGTGTCCTTCCTGGTTGCAATCACGTCAGCCAGGCAACTCTTGGAGCTCAAGGCCCTGACCGCCGTACGCAGTCTTTCCTAAGGACAAGGTCCAGCTCCGCCCACACCCAGCGTTCCTCCCAAAGGTGGTCTCTGCCTACCACATGGGTCAGGACATTTTTCTACCGGACCCCTGCCCTAAGCCTCGCGCGTCCAGTGGGGAGCGCTGTCTCCACACGCTCGATGTGTGGCGGGCTCTGGCTTTCTACCTTGAGCGGACTAAGCCTTTCAGAAAGTCCTCGCAACTGTTCATTGCCTCGGCTGAGCGCGTGAGGGGCCAGCCGATTTCCACTCAGCGGCTTTCCAACTGGATCACTTTGTGCATCCGTTCCTATTATGAACTGGCAGATGTTCCCCCGCCACCCATTGTGAGGGCACACTCTACTCGGACGCAGGCCTCTTCGACTGCCTTCATGGCCCACGTCCCCATCCAGGACATTTGCAGGGCCGCCACATGGTCTTCGGTTCACATGTTCGCCTCGTACTATGCGATAGTCCCCCAGACCAGGGATGACGCCAGGTTTGGCAGGGCTTTCCTCCATCCTGGGAACTTGTGAACTCCCTACCCACCTCCAGCAGATATAGCTTGGAATGACCTATTGTGGAATAGACATGAGCAATCACTTGAAGAAAAGTCGGTTACCTTTTCCGTAACTGGTGTTCTTTGAGATGTATTGCTCATGTCCGTTCCACATCCTGCCCTACTTCCCCTCTGTTGGAGTTGTCTGGCAAGAAGGAACTGAGGGTGGAGGGAGCGTGCAGCTCCCCTTATACCGCGCCAGGCAGGCGCCACTCTAGGAGTCGTGGGGGGTGCTTCCCCCCTACGGGTACTCTAGGGAAAAAACTTCCGGCACCGGTGCACATGGTGAGCACGCACATCTATTGTGGAATAGACATGAGCAACACATCTCGAAGAACACCAGCTACGGAAAAGGTAACTGTCTTTTCCTACCAGGAATCTGAGGAGTTTCCTGTGGACTGGCTAAATGGATACTTGAAATAGGCATTTTGCAGGTAGAAAGCCACAAACCAGTCTTGAGGCTTTAGGGGAATTGTGGAGGCTAGAGTCACCATCCTGAATTTGAAACAATGGATGAACCTGACATGTTGAAGATCCAAAATGGGGGACAGCAGCCTCCTTTCTTCATTGGAATGAAAAAATAACGGGAATAAAATCCTCTGACCCTGAACTCAGGGTCCCTGAGAAGGAAGAGGGAAGGTAGGAGGAGAAAGGGTATGAAGGGGCTGGAACTGAATAGAATACTGCTTCTTCACAAGTACCAGGACTCAGTGGTCCGAGGTGATTGCAGTTCAGGTTTCCTGAAAACATGAGGGGTTACCAAAGGAGGAGAGGTGGAAAGGAAAATACCTTCGGTGGTTCTGTCATGCTCTCCACATTGGTGTCAAATCTGCTGCCTTGTAGAAGCACTTGATTGTGGGGGCAGCTGAGGCAGGGGATCGAAGCTCTTTCTGTAATATTCATGCTGTTGTATTCCGTGGCCAGAAGGGGGGAAAAAAAAGTTGAAACTTCAGAAATACCAGGTTTTGAATACTAAATAAAAATTACTGATTTGGAATGAAAACTTTAAATCAAAATTATTCAAATTGAAATTTTTCATTAGAAATCTTTTTTAGAAAGAAAATGTGTGTGACTCCAACTTTATAAAAACATTTCTATGCATAAAAATGTGGGAATCTCCCTTTTCCAATTGGATGAAATTCTTGGCTTCATTGCAGTCAATGGCAAAACTTCTATTGGAGTTGATCAGGTTTTCCCCTCTTGTTTCTGGTTCTAGCAGAGCACAAGATACCAAATATCCCGGTAATGACATTTTTACACATAGGAAAGCTGTTACAAACACAGGATTAAATATTACCCATTCTTGGTCTTGGGCCTGTGTAATTTTGGCAGAGAAATTCCACATTTGAGGGGAAAAGAGAATCTCTTTGGCATTTTTTTTTTTAAGTGGCGGCTGTTTGAACCTGTTCTGAAGTTTGAAATGTTAGAATAAGTCAGAGGGAGTTGGCTTTGTAGGCAGGTGAGGTGGCCAATGATGATTTATTTATAACATGGCTCTGAAATTTATCAGTAGATATTATTGCCGTGGGTGTATACATAAGTTTATAATGGAAAATATTGGGTTTCTGTAACTATTGCAGACATTCCATACATCTGCTACAATAGAGGCTTTCATCCTGCAAACACTTCCATATGCAAATAGCCCACTGAAGTCAGAATAGAAATCTTTGGGCTCTTTGGAGAAGAGAAGTTATAGAAATGGCAATGCTCTTTTTTGATGGGTTAATAAAAGAACAAAGTGAGAAGACTTAGCTGAAATAAATATCATCAGCCCAGCCTATTAATGTGTACGGCCTCCTGAGAGCACTCCGCAGAATAGGAAATAAATGCCAGGATTTTCTGTCTTTGTGACAAGCTCCTTTTTATTTTCACTGTTTGTAGGAAAATTCGCAAGCTGCTTTCATCTTCTGAAGCGAAGCGAGCTGCCAGACGTCCTTACAAGCCCATTATCCTCCAGCCAGTCCAGGCAGTCCAGTTACGACAACCCATGAATGATGAACCCATAATAATTGAGGATTAAAACAAACTGAGCAGCCCTCACAATGCCAGTGGGTCTGCCTGAAAGAATCTCTCCTCTGATACATACTTGAGTTTTTATGGCTACAGTGTTGAACTAACTGCTGAAGATTGGAAACCTTTAAGGAACGGTTTTGCATCTTTTAAACCCCTAAAAGGAACTCAGCCCTATCTGAGCCCTGATGACCACAGACTGCGCTCTCTCTCCTGCGCACACTCTTTCCTCTTTTCTCCTCTCCTCTCCCTTTTTTATTTTTTGGTAGCCTATTTTCCCCTCTTGCTTGTAGATTACTCTGCCTTTTTGTAGACTTGGGAGGGAAGATCAGTTTAACTTATTAAGAGAACATGGAATAGTAATTTTTAGCTTTGTTTCCTCTGACCTTTGAAGAGCTAGAATCCTTTGTTTAGTGACTGAGCTCTCGTTGCTAACCATTTCTACGAGGCTGTGTTGTAAGATTTTTTTTTTCTTTTGTGGACGGTGCCATTTTTATTTCATTTTTGTTATTTCTTTTGTAGATAAAGTTTTGATCTGTAACTCAGATATTTGGAAATAGAGGATTTGAAAGCCAGCTACAGGTTCAGCTAGTTTTCTTGGTTCTGTCCCTTGTGTTTTTTGGATAATTTGGCATGGCCAATTTTGCTTGTGCTCAGGCACAAGACAGAAACAACTCAGGCTGAAAAAGGAGTGAGCTAAGAACTGAAGAATCTTGCAGAACATTACATTAACACTGAAGAACTGAGGCCAGGTTACTGGAACTGGCTGTTTTATTCCAGTCAGTCCCAGGGAGATCTGGCCTGTGGCGTTTTTTACAGTAACCAGAATTTTGTGTGCTGCCTTCTGTCCGCTTCTGGAATCCTACGTGCTATTATAACAACAAGGACCAGCAGTAGGCCCTCTAGTGCAACTAGTGTAATGAATTGCTTTGCTCCGGCTCCAAGAGTCAAGTCCACCAATGCCCAGGGACATTTTGCTTTGAATTCTGAACCTGTTTGTGCATCAGTGTTTTTGGACACACCTCTCCACGGGAAGCCTGGTTTCTGTTAAATTACATTACTGTACATCTCCCATCTTGAAGGGAATTTAAAGTTAAATTACAACTGGGTTTTAATTAGAACAGACTGTGTCTGAAATTGTGTTTTCCCCTTGACATTTTTGTGTTTGAGGTTTGTTTGGGTTTTTTTGCATCTCCTGAACATATTATGTATTAGCAAGTATGTAATTTTTTTCATGTGTCTTCTCATGGCAGTGCATTTGCAAAATGCCCTGCTTTGTTTTGACAGGTTGTGAACTATCATTTGCATCTTATGTTGATCTGTACATGTACCTGCCTCAAGCAGACACAGCACGTTATAATCCCCAAGTCATTCCATATGTGTCAGCAGTGAGATGAGCCAAAGTTGTATTTGGGTTATCACAGTCCAGCCATGATTCTGTGCAACACTGCTACCCCTCTGGGTGAGGTCGAAAGGAATCTCCACAGAACAAAAACAGTTCAGTTAACTTTACTTAATAAACCTGGAACCTGAGCTTTTGTGAAACTGCTGTTTTTTGTCTCTGTTCTGAAATGTTAACTCAAACTTGACCTTTGCCAAGGCACCATCTGCCTGTAGAATGTGGAGCTGCACCTGCTTCCTGGAAATTGCTTTGATTGAAAAGTGCTTGGATAACTGTGCTGCTGTGAACTATAACTTCACATGTGTTTGGCCTGTCAGTCTGTTATTTTGGACAAGCCTAATTCATAGTTTGATCCCACCAATATACTCAGTGTACGTCTAACTACGTTTCAAAACCTGCGGCAGCAACTCAGAGTCCAGCTCTAAAGATTTAGGGTTGCGCTGCGGCACTAAAAACAGGTATGTAGACGTTCGGGCTTGGGTTCTGAAATTCACCCTGCTCCCCGACCTTCAGAGCCTGAGCCTGAACATCTACACAGCTGTTTTTAGTGCTGTAGCATTAACCCAGGCTCTGAGACTCATTGCCAGGGGTTTTAAAATGCAGTATAGGCATAGTCTGAGATACTGCTAACCTTTTAGAGTCTGAAAGGTTAAATTATTTTTCTCTCCTGCACCATGGCTCTTTTAGGAATGAGGGTACAGGACTCTGAAAACTGCCCTGCATGCAAACAATAGATTTGACACTGAAGCTTTTGGATGAGCCTATTGTATGTGTGACCCATACTATCACACTGAGCAAGGGTGCAAGTGTGACATGGGTGGTTATACATGTAAGTTGAGCCTCTCTTATGGTGAATTAAAAATTCAAAAACAAATAAAAAACATAGAGACCCAAAATAGTGCCACTGTGGCTTGGCTTAACAAAGTAAAAGGAGCAGTGAGAGGCAAAAAGTGGAAGTTAAATCCTAGTGAGGAAAATAAAAAGGAGCATAAACTCTGGCAAATGAAGTGTAAAAATATCATTAGGAGGGCCAAAAAAGAATTTGAAGAACAGCTAGCCAAAGACTCAAAGTAATAGCAAAAAAATTTTGGGGAACATTGAAAGCAGGAAACCTGCTAAACAACCAGTGAGGACAATTGAGATGCTAAAGGAGCACTCAGGGATGATAACAAAATTAATTCTTTGCATTGGCTTCACGCCTGAGGGTGTGAGGGAGATTTCCAAACCTGAGCTATTCCTTTTAGGTGACAGATCTGAGGAACTGTCCCAGATTGAGGTGTCATTAGAGGAGGTTTTGGAACAAATTGATAAACTAAACAGTAATAAGTCACCAGGACCAGATAGTATTCACCGAAGAGTTCTGAAGGAACTCAAATGTGAAATTGCAGAACTACTAACTGTAGTCTGTAACCTATCATTTAAATCAGCTTCTGTACCAAATGACTGGAGCATAGTTAATGTGACACCAATTTTTAAAAAGTCCTTTGGAGGTGATCCCAGCAGTTACAGGCCTGACTTGAGTACCGGGCAAACTGATTGAAACTATAGTAAAGAACAAAATTGTCAGACACATAGATGACATAATTTGTTGGGGAAGAGTCTACATGGCTTTTGTAAAGGGAAATCATGCCTCACCAATCTACTAGAATTTTTTAAGGGGGTCAACAAGCACGTGGACAAGGGGATCCAGTGGCTATAGTGTTCTTAGATTTTCAGAAAGCCTCTGACAAGGTTCCTCACTAAAGGCTTTTAAGCAAAGTAGGCTGTCATGGGATCAAGAGGGAAGGTCCTCTCATGGATGGGTTAAAAGATAGGAAACAAAGGGTAGGAATAAAGGATCAGTTTTCAGAATGGAGAGTGGTAAATAGTGGTGTCCCCCAGGGGTCTGTACCAGGACCAGTCCTAGTCAACATATTCATAGATGATCTGGAAAAAGGAGTAAATAGTGAGGTGGCAAAATTTGCAGAAGATACAAACCTACTCAAGATAGTTAAGTCCCAAGCAGACTGCAAGGAGCTATTAAAGGATCTCTCAAAACTGCGTGACTGGGCAACAAAATGGCATATGAAATTCCATGTTGATAAATGCAAAGTAATGCACAGTGAAAAACTATCAAATGATGGGGTCTAAATTAGCTGTTGCCACTCAGAGAGATTGGGGATATAGTTCTCTGAAAACATCATATTGCCTCTGTATAAATCCATAGTACACCCACATCTTGAATACTGTGTGCAGATATGGTCAGCCCATCTCAAAAAAAATATATTGGAATTGGAAAAGGTTCAGAAAAGGACAACAAAAATGATTAGGGGTATGGAACGCCTTCCATATGAGGAGAGATTAATAAGATTGGGACTTTTCAGCTTGGAAAAGAGATAACTAAGGGGGGATATGATAGAGATCTATAAAATCATGACTAGTGTGGAGAAAGTAAATAAGGAAGTGTTATTTACTCCTTAAACACAAGAACTAGGGGTCACCAAATGAAAAAGCAGGTTTAAAACAGAGAGGCTTTTTTTTCATACAATGCAGAGTCAACCTGTCAAACTCCTTGCTAGAGGATGTTGTGAAGGCCACGACCATAACAAGGTTAAAAAAAAAAAAAAACTAGATAAATTCATGGAAGATAGGTCCATCAATAGCTATTAGCAAGAATGGGCAGGGCTGGTGTCCCTAGCCTCTGTTTGCCAGAAGCAGGGGAGGGGCACCAAGGGATGGATCACTTGATGATTGATTACCTGTTCTGTTCATTCCCTCTGGAGCACCTGGTATTGACCACTGTCAGAAGACAGGATACTGGGCCAGATGGTCCCCAGCTTTTGAGGTCCCCAGCCATAATAAAAATTAAAAATGACATGAAAACAAAATAAGGCACCAAAAAAAGACGTAATTTGAATATTTTTTATTTAACAAATGCTTTTCTAGCCCTTTTCTGCACAAATGCACTAATTGAGGGGGGGAAAAATCTAGCTTTCATGCAATGTCACAGTTGCTATTAAACATGGCGAGCCCATTCAAATGTTCTTGTCCCATAGCTGAACAGTGATACTTCTTTACCTGCTTCAACACATTGAAGGTGCGTTCACCTGAAGCCACTGATGCAGGCAAACTGACAAAAATACACAATGCAATTGTGATGTTAGGTGTGACAAAGTTCCTCCTCTGCCTTGGTGGGTCCTGCGCTTTTTGGCGGATTTGCTCGCCTCAGAGGTTCATGGCAGCCCCTCAGTTTGGCCACTTCTGCTAGAGGCTCAAACCTGCCATTCACTCAGCTCACCTCATCATTGGCCAGCATAGGGGAAATGGAGAACAATCCCCGCAGTCTCAGTGTTCCACCTAGTGGGTCGGGGACATGCCTGATCCCTTTCCAAATTAGACCTTCCCTTCTGGTGTTGCTCACAGACCAGGTCAACTTCTCCTGTGTCCAATCAGGAGTTGAGAGGATGGAGGGAACCCAGGCCCACCCTCTACACCGGGTTCCAGCCTGTATCAGCTGTGTGACAGCTACAGCTACAACTCTCTGGGCTACTTCCCAATAGCCTCCCCCCAGCACCTTCTTTATCCTCACCGCAGGATCTTCCCCCTGAAGCCTGATCACGCTTGTACTCCTCAGTCCTCCAGCGGCATGCCGTCTCACTCCTTGCTTGCCCTCCACTAACTAATGGAGGAGGTCCTTTTTAAAGCAGGTGTCCTGATTAGTCTGCCTGCCATAATTGATTCTAGTATGTTCATTGGCTCCAGGTGTCTTAATTAGCCTGCCTGTCTTAGCTGGTTCTAGCAGGTTCCTGATTGCTCTAGTGCAGCCCCTGTTCTGGTCACTCAGGGAACAGAAAACTATTCATCCAGTGACCAGTATATTTGCCTTCTACCAGACTCCTGTACCCCACTGGTCTGGATCTGTCACATAGGAAACACCCCAGAGAGTCCAAGTTTGAGTATTTCTTGAAGCAATTCCTTTGGCTCGCAATCCAATTTAAAGTTAGTGGAATATATTTGTTTGAGGAAGATGATCTCGTCACTGAGCTCTTTTGAGATGTCTTTGTTGTACTGTTGCTGAAATTGTTCAGCTGCAGAAAGTAGATCTTCATTACTCAGTCTGTTGAACTGCAAAAGCAACCCCAACAGGGTACAAATTAGTTACAGTGACTCAAATCGACCTGTAAGACCTGATTGAATAGAATCAATGATGACAAGGAAGACATTGACCCTAGAATGCTGCTCGGCAGCAGATTCAATAGGTAAGTTATGATTGGTGGAGAACTCGGATGAAATTCCAGTATTCTGTGCAACTAATTTGGACTCAGGATCGCATCCCATTGTTCACAAATCTGTTGAATGTCATTGATAAGACTTGCAATGTTATCCCTCTCAACATCAAGTGTAGCATGGTGTGCTTCGATTATTAGGTTAGTAGCTTCGTCCACAAAGATGACATCAGAATGCATTCAAATTTGGACATGTGCTTCTGAATAGACTGAAGTTCAGTTTGAACCTGTGCAGTGAGATTGAGATTCCAGCTCATTTAAAGCCTTTCTCACTGAATTCAAATGCTGCGCAACTGGTTGAACATCATCCATCTGTGCAGACCATCTAGTTTTGGACTTCCCATGCAGTGAAACAGGAAGATATTGCTTCAGAATTTCCCACCTTTATGCATTTTCCAGTGGTTTGAGAAATGAAGTTATTGGCTTTGAGCTCTTAGCTACTGCTTCACTCAGTTGTTTTTGCCGTCTCTTGCTTGCACCACCAAATCTCCTCTTCATAGTGATCTATCTGGTCAATATGTAGCCTATCCAAACTTGAATTATTCTGCTTTAAATAAGTAGCTTATCTACTACTGTAAACATGACCCAACTGCTGAAAGGTACCCAAATGCTGAAAAGACTTAAAGGTTTCAGAGTGGTAGCCGTGTTAGTCTGTATCAGCAAAAACAACGAGGAGTCCTTGTGGCACCTTAGAGACTAAGAAATTTATTTGGACATAAGCTTTTGTGGGCTAGAACCTACTTCATCAGATGCATGGAGTGAAAAATGCAGGAGCAGGTATAAATACATGAAAGGATGGGAGTTGCCTTACCAAGTGTGAGGTCAGTCTAATGAGACAATTCATTTAACAGCAGGATATCGAGAGGAAAAATAACTTTTGAAGTGACAATGCCACCAGTGAAGGTGCGTCAGAACTGCTCTGCTCCAGCTTGGCTGCAGCTTCCCTCTTGAACTCTTCATAGTTAGTAGTACCTGTAGTTAAAGTAAAAGTAGCAAAGAGTCCTGTGGCACCTTATAGACTAACAGATGTATTGGAGCATGAGCTTTCGTGGGTGAATACCCACTTCGTCGGATGCATGTAGTTAAAGTAGTTTAGTTTAGTGTTAGCTTAGTGTGCCTGGGTCGGGGCGTGCCCCGTGCCCTGGGCTTTAACTTGTGCGACACTTACAGACGGCTGATGCCAGTGAGTGATCTGCACACAGACTGCTTACGCTGTCTGGGGGAAACCCATCTCAGTGATCGCTGCAAGATTTGCAGATCCTTCAAGCGGCAACCCTTCAGTGCCTTCCACCAGCCGGCACCACTCCCCGTCTGCAGGACACTCTAAAAAAGCTAAGACGACACCGGAGCAAGACCGGGGGAGAGACTAGACCCACATTCGGCAGTTCTTGATCCCCATCGGTCTCCAGGCCTCTGACTTAGGTTGAGCAGAGTAGCCCAATCTGCATCGACCTCCCCAGATGTCCGGATGCCCTCCATGCAAGTGGCCCAGGATGTTATGTCTCTGCTGGTACCAGGGGCACTGCCACCATTGGCTCCCTGGTCCGGAGGCAAGCCATTACTTGGATCTCCTCAGTCGTCTCCTGGTTGGTACTGTTCATGGTCTAGGGAAGGTTCCTGACGCCACTCGCTGCTCAGCAACCAGCCCGTGTGCTGTCTGCACTGGTCCCCGTCGACCCCCACCAGGTTGTCTGGCTGGGTACTGACTGGCAGGGGTTCCTGGCACCGCTCTGCCTCAAGGGCCCATAGACCTCACAAGAAGAGCGTGCCCCATCGACACTGGGACAGACGGCACCAGAGGTCCTTGTCTCCGAGAGGCTACCATAGCCCATTGTGGTACGGGCATCAACGCTGTTCACATTCTTCATCTCACTCCAGGACCCCACCATGGCACTGCTCCTGCAGTCCCAGGCATCAATCACCGGCACCTCGCTGGCACGGATCCGCCCGTCAGAGCCGATCATGGAGCAGTTGCTACCAGCGGTACTCCTGCTCCTCCACGCTGGGATCACAGTCTTGTGGTTGACACTGTTCCTGACACCACCCACTCCTCCTGGTCCTTGGAGCCCAGGGCCTAGTGCTCTCGTCCGTCAAGGTGCACTTGGCGGCCACATCGGTCTTCCATGCTATGACTGGCCAAATCCTTAAGGGATTGGATCGTCTTTTCCCATGTTAGGCCCCCAGTCCCACAGTGGGACCTGAACTTGGTGCTGGCCTGGTTGACGGGTCCCCCGTTTGAGCTGCTAGCTACATGTTCCTGGTCACACCTCTCGTGGAAGGTAGCTTTCCTGCTGACGATCATGTCAGCTAGACAGGTCTTGGAGCTCAGGGCCCTGTCCTCCAAGCTCCCATACACGGTGTTCCACAAAGATAAGGTCCAACTCCGACCGCATCTTTCGTTCCTCCCCAAGGTGGTCTCCACCTACCACATGGGTCAGAACATCTTCCTGCCGGTGCTCTGTCCGAAGCCCCATACAGCCAATGAGGAGTGCCACCTCCACATGCTGGATGTGAGACGGGCTCTGGCCTTTTACTTGGAACATACAAAGCCGTTCAGTAAGTCCTCACAGCTGTTCATCGCCTTGGCCGAACACATGAGAGGTCGGCCGATCTCCACGCAGTGGCTCTCCAACTGGATCACTTCATGTATTTGTACCTATTACAACCTGGCAGGAGTCCCCCTGCCGCTGATTGTGAGGGCACACTCGACTAGGGTGCAGGCCTCGTCAGCTGCCTATTTAGCCCATGTCCCTATTCACGACATTTGTAGGGCTGCCACATGGTCTTCGGTTCACATGTTCACCTCGCATTAGGCGATCGTCTCCCAAACCAGAGAGGATGCTGGGTTCAGCCGAGCTGTACTCTGTCCCGAGAGTCTGTGAAGTCCTACCCACCTCCAACAGATATAGCTTGGAATCACCTATTGTGGAATGCACATGAGCAATCACTCGAAGAAGAAAAGGCAGTTACCTTTTCCGTAACTGATGTTCTTCAAGATGTGTTGCTCATGTCCATTCCATACTCCGCCCTCCTTCCCCTCTGTCAGAGTTGTCTGGCAAGAAGAAACTGAGGGTAGGGGGAGCACGCAGCTCCCCTTATACCGCACCATAGCAACATCACTCCAGGGGTCGCTAGGGGTGCTCCCCTATGGGTACTGCTAGGGGAAAAACTTCCAGCACCGTTGCACGTGGCGAGCACGCACACCAATTGTGGAACGGACATGAGCAACACATCTCGAAAAACACCAGTTACGGAAAAGGTAACTGTCTTTTTTTTCAATTGAGAAATTACAGATATGGTCTAATTTCGTACTACATATGCAACAAGGAGGCCGGTGGCATCTTAAAGACTAACTGATTTATTTGGGCATAAGTTTTTGTGGGTTAAAAAAAAACCCACTTCTTCAGATGCATGGAGTGAAAATTACAGATACAGGCATAAATATACTGGCACATGAAGAGAAGGGAGTTACCTTACAATTGGAGAACGAGTGTTAACAAGGCCAATTCAGTCAGGGTGGATGTGGTCCACTCCCAATAATTGAGGAGGAGGTGTCAATACCAAGAGAGGGAAAATTGCTTTTGTAGTGAGCCCAGTCCCTATTCAAGCCCAAATTAATGGTGTCAAGTTTGCAAATGAATTGTAGCTCAGCAGTTTCTCTTTGAAGTCTGTTTCTGAAGTTTTTTTGTTGATGTATGGCTACTTTTAAATGTTGTTGAATGTCCAGGGAGATTGAAGTGTTCTCCTGCTGACTTTTATATGCTACCATTCCTGATGTGTGATTTGTGTCCATTTATTCTTTTACGTAGAGACTGTCCAGTTTGGCCAATGTACATGGCAGAGGGGCATTTCTGGTACGTGATGGCATATATCATATTAGTAGATGTGCAGGTGAATGAGCCCCTGATGGTGTGGCTGGTGTGTTTGGGTCCTCTGATGGTGTGGCTAGAGTAGATATGGGGACAGAGTAGGCAACGGGGTTTGTTACAGGGATTGGTTCCTGGGTTAGTGTTTCTGTGGTGTGGTGTGTAGTTGCTGATGAATATTTGCTTCAGGCTGCGGGGCTGTCTGTAAGCGAGGACTGGCCTGCCTCCCAAGGTCTGTGAGACAGGGATCGTTTTCCAGGATAGGTTGTAGATCGTTGATGATGTGCTGGAGAGGTTTTAGATGGAGGGCTGTACATGATGGCTGGTGGTGTTCTGTTATTTTCCTTGTTGGGCCTGTCCCATAGTAGGTGACTTCTGGGTACCCATCTCACTCTGTCAATCTGTTTCCTCAATTCCCCAGGTGGGTATTGTAGTTCTAAGAATGCTTGATAAAGATCTTGTAGGTGTTTGTCTCTGTCTGAGGGATTGTAGCAAATGTGGTTGTATCTTAGGGCTTGGCTGTAGACAATGGATCATGTGATGTGTCCTAGATGGAAGCTGGAGGCATGTAGGTAAGTATAGGGGTTAGTAGGTTTCCAGTGTAGGGTGGTGTTTATGTGACAGTCACTTATTTGCACTGTAGTGTCCAGGAAGTGGATCTCTTGTGTGGACTGGTCCAGGCTGTGGTGTTGAAATCCAGGTGGAATTCTTCAAGGGCCTCCTTCCCGTGGGTCCATATGATGATGTCATCAATGTGGCGCAAGTAGAGGAGGGGCACTAGGGGATGAGAGCTGAGGAAGTGTTGTTCTAAGTCAGCCATAAAAATGTTGGCATACTGTGGGGCCATGCGGGTACCCATAGTGGTGCGCTGACTTGAAGTTGTCCCCAAATCTGAAATGGTTGTGGGTGAGGACAAAGTCACAAAGCTCAGCCACTGGGTGCACCATGGCCTCATCAGGGATACTGTTCCTGACAGCTTGTAGTCCATCCTTGTGTGGAATATTGGTGTAAAGAGCTTCTACATCCATGGTGGCCAGGATGGCGTTTTCAGGAAGACCACAATGCATTGTCATTTCCTCAGGAAGTCGGTGGTGTCTTGAAGATAGCTAGAGTGCTGGTAGTGTAGGGTCTGAGGAGAGAGCCCATATAGCCAGATAATCCTGCTGTAAGAGTGCCAATACCTGAGATGATGGGGTATCCAGGGTTTCCAGGTTTATGGATCTTGGGTAGCAGATAGAATACCCCTGGTCTGGGTTCTAGGTGTGTGTCTGTGTAGATTTGTTCCCGTGCTATAGCAGGGAGTTTCTTGAGCAGATGGTGTCGTTTCTTTTGGTCTTCCTCAGTGGGATCAAAGGATAGTGGCCTATAGAATGTGGTGTTGGAGAGTTGCCTGGCAGCCTCCTGTTCATAATCTGACCTGTTCATGGTGACTACAGCACCTCCTTTGTCAGCCCCTTTTGATTATAATGCCAGAGTTGTTTCTGAGGCTGCGGATGGTGTTGCGTTCTGTACAGCTGAGGTTATGGGGCAAGTGATGCTGTTTGGGAGTGGACCACATCCACCCTGACTGAATTGGCCTTGTCAACACTGGTTCTCCACTTGTAAGGTAACTCCCTTCTCTTCATGTGCCAGTATATTTATGCCTGTATCTGTAATTTTCACTCCAATCATCTGAAGAAGTGGGTTTTTTACCCACGAAAGCTTAGGCCCACACAAATCGGTTAGTCTTTAAGATGCCACCGGACTCCTCGTTGTTTTTGCGGACACAGACTAACTCGGCTACCCCTCTAATACTACATATGAAGTAGCTTAAAGTGGCCACTTGAGGGCACCAAGTCTGCAGTTTCAGTAACTGGAACAATGTGAACACATTAATATGACTACTAGAATGTTACTCTGATTATTTAAAATCAGACTGGGCAATCTCCTGGAGGATATCCCATAGTGCACTGGCCTCCAGGGGTCACAAGGCTGCTGCTTAATAGGGCTTCCCTAATCTTTGCTCTCTTGTGGCAGACTGCATTTAGCCTGGCCTTGGGAGAGGGCAGAATAAGATTTTAATTTAGCACCTGGTGGGTCTTGCTCTATCCCAGGAAGTGAACTATGCTGAGATTCATGAGGGGCAGATCTCACAGCCTGCATCCTCAGCTCTAGTGCTCCTTAACAGCCTGATTGCCCTTACCAAAACCCTGTCAGGCCATCTCCCATTGCGATCCACTTCCCGCATCTCGCCAACAGCTCTCCCTCCACTTCGAAGGGGGCTTTGAAAACCGTTCTTCCCCAGTAGTAGTTATGCAGGGCAGTGGTTCTTGTCAGGACCTTGTAAGCAGGGGAAATGATTCATCACTGGAGTCCCTACCCCAATCAGCTGCTGGACTTTGGCCACGTCCCTAATCAGCTGCTGGGACTGCTGTCCAGATGCCTTCCTGAGCTAAGTTCTTAAGGCCAAGTTCTAAAGAGACTCTTAAGGGAGCTACCTGTAAATTACATCACATGACCTAATTAGATTCAACCACTTAGAGATGATGTCATATCTCTGTGATTGGCACCCTCTAAGTCAGTGGATCTCAATCAGGGGTACGTATGCCCCTGGGGCTACTCAGAGGTCTTCCAGGGGGTATATCAACTCCTCTAGATATTTGCCTAGTTTTACAAGAGGCTACATAAAAAGCGCTAATGGAATCAGTACAAACTAAAATTTCATACAATGACTTGTTTCTACTGTTATATATAGTATACACTGAAATGTAATACAATATTTATATTCCAGCTGATTTATTTAATAATTATATTGTAAAAACGAGGCAGTAAGCAATTTTTCAGTAACAGCTTGCTGTTTTGTATTTTTGTCTGATTTTGTAAGCAAGTAGTTTTTAAGTGAGGTGAAACTTGCGGGTATTTAAGACAAATCAGACTCCTGAAAGGGGTACAGTAGTCTGGAAAGGTTGAGAGCCACTGCTCTAAATTTTATTTTGCTGCCCATTTCCATAGTATCTGAGTACCTTCCATGTAAATCAATAGCAAAGTCCCTAGTGGAGTTTAGGGAGTCTCTAGCATTTCTCCCTTGATGAGGTCAGCAGCCTTCTCGTTGGGGGTAGGTTGTTTTTAGGGTTGGGAGGGGTTTGGAAATAAAAAGGATGTTTGACTTGTGAGTGTCACTTATGGTGAAAGGCTGTCTCAAAGAGGAAGGCTTGGCAGCATTTCCTGAATCTGGTCAGACTCTGGATTAACCTGATCTCTTGTGGAAATTGTCCCATTGTTGTGTCCCCTTGACTGAGAAAGTTTGGACTCAGCTTTCAGATGCTTTGTGTGATGCATTGCCCCAGGGGAGCAGACAGATAATAGATCTAAATTCTGTCTTTAATGTAGCTTGGGCTTGATCCATTAATTGCTTTGAAGCTCAGGACCAAGGCTTAAACCGGCATTGGAAGCTGATTAGGAGCCACGGAGGGACTTGAACACAGGCCTGATGCTCTCAGCAGCCTCAGCCATGGAGAAAGTAGGCAGCTATGTTCTGTACTGATTGGAGTCTGTTCATCATCGGTCTCAAGTAGATATTGTGGGGATAGTATAGATCCCTTGGAACCCTGCAGGTGAGGGCCTTCCGAGAGCAGGTGTGGTTACCCATCACCACTGTGGGCACTGCTGGAGAGAAATGAATGGAACTGTTGTAGAACTGGGCCATGCACTCGCTGTGTCTTGAGGTGGGTGAGTAGTACCCTGTGGTCAAGTCTGCAGAGAGGCCCAGCAGCGTGAGCACAGGGATCTTACCTGTGTCCATGGCCCTGAGCAGATTCTTAGTGCCACTACAGCTGTCTCTGTGCAGTGCCTCGTCTGGGCCCTGATTGTTAGGCATCCAGGATGTTGGCTAATGTCACGTTGTTGTAGGAGCTTGGTGGTTACTTGCAGTCCAACTCGCATGCCAAGGAATGGGCATTAGGGGATGGAGTGGGAACAAACCATTAACATGTGAGGTAGGTAACGGTTAGTTTCTTTCCCTGCTACAATCTCTACAGGCCCCTCTGCACAAGTAGCACCAACTTACGCTCAGACTGATGGTGTGTGTTCATGCCCACACATCTACAATGCGATTCTGTCCTGCCCTGAGTGCTGCTGTGCAGCCATCAGGTCACTGCTAGCTTTTGGCAGAGTGCCCTTTCTTTGCCCGTGCTCTGCCTGTTTTACCTTTTACTCCTGAGAGCAAGGAGGTAGGCATGCAGTGGGCCTGAAACTTCAGCCAAAGTGTGGGGGGCTCAAACTCCCTTAACCTGGCTCACTTCGCCTTCAGTGGAGCATGTCAGACTCAAAACTTGCTGCACACTGTAATAGGACAAGCAGCCTCAAGGTATTTGTTTAGCCAGTGCAGCGATGTTGTGTAGGTCAAACATCAATAAGCAGGCGAGTCAGTTTTACGTGGTGATCGGCCCAGCTTCAGCAGCTTACCTCTGAGCTAGAGTGTTGGAGGAGGAGAATTCCATTAGTTTATTCAATGGGGAGCATGAGAAAATGCTGTGGGTACGCTGCATCTTACACTTGGACCATTAATAGTCGAAGTATATTAAGACCATGGCATTTAAGAACATCTGGATGAATACGGTCTCTTGTAGCAAATCCTCGGATTGAGGGAAGCATCTTTTGTGTGCCTGTTGTGACAAGTGTGGCCCAGCAGGCCTGTGCTGATTTCTTGAGAGTTCTGTCAGTAAATGAATGAAAGGTAAACATGCTATCGCTGACTCTTGTAACAAAATAGCAGCATAAACAATGAGAAGGAAAGGTGTTTCCACTATTTAGGCAAGCTCAGATCTGGCACAAACACAGAAGGATTTTACCTTGTTAATTTTCAGAGTAGCAGCCGTGTTAGTCTGTATCCGCAAAAAGAACAGGAGTACTTGTGGCACCTTAGAGACTAACAAATTTATTTCAGCATGAGCTTTCGTGAGCTACAGCTCACTTTTTTTTTTTTGACATAGGTCTTTCCAGGGGCTCGTAAGCAAATCAAAATTTTCTGTCTCCCAGCTCACCTGTGCAAAACCTATCGGAGCCTGCAGTGATGGGGATCACCCTGGATTTCCACCCTCTGGGAAGGGAAGGCTCACTTGCTGCCATATTTATGCCAAGGCAACATCTAAGGCAAATGTATAGTATGAGCCAGTTGTCTCCGCTGCTGTGCCAGTGGAATAGGATTGGAACAGCAAAGCATTCCGATGAGATTCTTCAGATGGGTGCTGCCCCAGTCAGCCTGTTCACTTCCCACAGAATCTAAAAAATTAGATTTTTTTTATTTTTTTTTTGCTTCAGGCAAAGGGAGAATCCATGCCCTAAATGACATCTTGCGGCATTGGAAGCATTCAGGTTCAGACAGGAAGAATCAGGCTTCTAGGTGTCCTGTTCATCAGCTGCTGAGACTGTCTGATGAAACCAGGAGATGGGGGAAAGCCGACTGCTGCAGAGGAGCATGTGGATCGGACCGAGAGCTCTCTTAGAGGAGAGTCTATTGATAGAGATTCTCTAGGTTATAGTCAGGAGCAGAGGATGGAAGAGGCTAATGTAAGGGCCAGATCAGATGAGAAACATTCAAATAAGAATCGGACACATCAGAAAAGGGCAGACAAATAAACAGTGACAAGTTTTTAAAGTACTTGTACACAAATGCTAGAAGTCTAAATAATAAGATGGGTGAACTAGAGTGCCTTGTGATAAAGGAGGATATTGATATAATAGGCATCACAGAAACCTGGTGCACTGAGGACAATCAAGGGAACACAATAATTCAGGGGTACAAAATATATCGGAAGGATAGAACAGGTCATGCGGGAGCTGGGGGGTGGGGGAGTGGCACTATATGTGAAAGAAAATGTAGAATCAAATGAAGTAAAAATCTTAAGTGAATCCACATGTTCCATAGAATCTCTATGGATAGTAATTTCATGATTTAATAAGAACATAACATTAGGGATCTATTATCAACCACCTGACCAGGACAGTGATAGTGATGATGAAATGCTAAGGGAAATTAGAGAGGCTATCAAAATTAAGAACTCAATAATAGTGGGAAATTTCAATTATATCCATATTGACTGGGAACATGTCACCTCAGGACAAAATGCAGAGACAAAATTTCTCAATACTTTAAATGACTGCTTCTTGGAGCAGCTGGTACGGGAACCCACAAGGGGAGAGGCAACTCTCGATTTAGTCCTGAGTGGAGCACAGGAGCTGGTCCAAGAGGTGACTTTAACAGGACTGCTTGGAAACAGTGACCATAATATAATAACATTTATCATCCCTGTGGTGGGAAGAACATCTCAACAGCACAACACTGTGGCATTTAATTTAAAAAAGGGGAACTATGAAAAAATGAGGGGGTTAGTTAAACAGAAATTAAAAGGTACAGTGACTAAAGTGAAATCCCTGAAAGCTGCATGGACGCTTTTTAAAGACACCATAATAAGGCCCAACTTAAATGTATACCCCAAATTAAGAAACACAGTAAAAGAACTAAAAAAGAGCCACCGTGGCTTAACAACCATGTAAAAGAAGCAGTGAAAGATAAAAAGGCATCTTTTAAAAAGTGGAAGTCAAATCCTAGTGAGGTAAATAGAAAGGAGCATAAACACTGCCAAATTAAGTGTAAAAATGTAATAAGAAAAGCCAAAGAGGAGTTTGAAGAATGGCTAGCCAAAAACTCCAAAGGTGGTAATAAAATGTTTAAGTACATCAGAAGCAGGAAGCCTGCTAAACAACCAGTGGGGCCCCTTGACGATCGAGATACAAAGGAGCGCTTAAGACGATAAAGTCATTGCAGAGAAACTAAACAAATTCTTTGCTTCAATCTTCACAGCTGAGGATGTTAGGGAGATTCCCAAACCTGAGCCAGCTTTTGTAGGTGACAAATCTGAGGAACTGTCACAGATTGAAGTGTCACTAGAGGAGGTTTTGGAATTAATTGATAAACTTAATATTAACAAGTCACCGGGACCAGATAGCATTCACCCAAGAGTTCTGAAAGAACTCAAATGTGAAGTTGTGGAACTATTCTAAGGTTTGTAACCTGTCCTTTAAATCGGCTTCTGTACCCAGTGACTGGAAGATAGCTAATGTAACGCCAATATTTAAAAAGGGCTCTAGAGGTGATCCTGGCAATTGCAGACCGGTAAGTCTAATGTCAGTACCGGGCAAATTAGTTGAAACAATAGTAAAGAATAAAATTGTCAGACACCTAGAAGAACATAAATTGTTGGGCAAAAGTCAACATGGTTTCTGTAAAGGGAAATCGTGTCTTACTAATCTATTAGAGTTCTTTGAACGGGTCAACAAACATGTGAACAAGGGGGATCCAGTGGACATAGTATACTTAGATTTCCAGAAAGCCTTTGACAAGGTTCCTCACCAAAGGCTCTTACGTAAATTAAGTTGTCTTGGGATAAAAGGGAAGGTCCTTTCATGGATTGAGAACTGATTAAAAGACAGGGAACAAAGGGTAGGAATAAATGGTAAATTCTCAGAATGGAGAGGGGTAACTAGTGGTATTCCCCAAGGGTCAGTCCGAGGACCAACCCTATTCAACTTATTCATAAATGATCTGGAGAAAGGGGTAAAAAGTGAGGTGGCAAAGTTTGCAGATGATACTAAACTGCTCAAGATAGACAAGACCAAAGCAGACTGTGAAGAACTTCAAAAAGATCTCACAAAACTAAGTTATTTTGCAACAAAATGGCAAATGAAATTTAATATGGATAAATGTAAAGTAATGTACCCTGGAAAAAAATAACCCCAACTATACATACAATATGATGGGGGCTAATTTAGTTACAATGAATCAGGAAAAAGATCTTGGAGTCATCGTGGATAGTTCTCTGAAGACGTCCATGCAGTGTGCAGAGGCAGTCAAAAAAGCAAACAGGATGTTAGGAATCATTAAAAAGGGGCTAGAGAATAAGACGGAGAATATCTTATTGCCCTTATATAAATCGATGGTAGGCCCACATCTCGAATACTGCGTACAGATGTGGTCTCATCTCAAGATATACTGGCACTAGAAAAGGTTCAGAGAAGGGCAACTAAAACGATTAGGGGTTTGGAACAGGTACCATATGAGGAGAGATTAAAAAGGCTAGGACTTTTCAGCTTGGAAAAGAGGAGACTAAGGGGGGGATATGATAGAGGTATATAAAATCATGAGTGATGTGGAGAAAGTAGATAAGGAAAAATTATTTACTTATTCCCATAATACAAGAACTAGGGACCACCAAATGAAATTAATGGGCAGCAGGTTTAAAACAAATAAAAGGAAGTTCTTCTTCACACAGAGCACAGTCAATTTGTGGAACTCCTTACCTGAGGAGGTTGTGAAGGCTAGGACTATAACAGCGTTTAAAAGAGAACTGGATAAATTCAAGGAGGTTAAGTCCATTAATGGCTATTAGCCAAGATGGGTAAGGAATGGTGTCCCTAGCCTCTGTTTGTCAGAGGGTGGAGATGGATGGCAGGAGAGAGATAACTTGATCATTACCTGTTAGATTCACTCCCTCTGGGGCACCTGGCATTGGCCACTGTCGGTAGACAGGATACTGGGCTAGATGCAGGGGCGGCTCTAGAAATTGGGCTGCCCCAAGCAGCGCGGAGCGCTGCGCCGCCCTTCCCCGGTCCCGCGGCGGGTCCCCTCTTCCCGCGGCTCCGGTTGAGCTCCTGCCGGCATGCCTGCGGCAGGTCCACCGGAGCCCGGGACCAGCGGACCTGCCGCAGCCGCGCCTGCGGGAGCTCAACCAGAGCCGCGGAAGACGGGACCCGCCGCAGTCATGCCTCGGCGCAGGTCCGCTCGTCCCGGGCTCCGGTGGACCTGCCGCAGGCATGCCGGCGGGAGCTCAACCGGAGCCAAATGCCGCCCCCCCGGGAAACGGCCGCCCCAAGCGCCTGCTTGGCGCGCTGGGGTCTAGAGCCGCCCCTGGCTAGATGGACCTTTGGTCTGACCCAGTATGGCCGTTCTTATGAAGACCCCCTACCTCTCCACAGTCATCAGGGAGATCAAGCCATAGAGGGCAATTCTGAGCACCCTTACTGGCCCTGGTTCTTTGGTTCAAAAAGTCCCTCCACTGTTACAAGAAAACACAGTAAGTTCAGATCATCTCTTTTCTTCTACCCTTAGCTACACAGCATGAAACCCTTTCTCCTACTACACATGCTCATGCAATGGAGGTGGTTTTAAATGCACCCTCATATAAATTGCTACCTCCCAGTCATAGATAAATTGATTCGAAGGCCAGAAGGGACCACTGTGATCATCTAGTCTGACCTCCTGCATAGCACAGGCCAGCAGGTCATTTAGAAAAGCAACAATCTTGATTTAAAAATCATCAGTGATGGAGAATTCACCATGACCATTGGCAGGGCTGGCTCCAGGCACCAGCGTTCCAAGCAGGTGCTTGGGGCGGCAATCTGCAAGGAGCGGCAGTCCCTGTGTTTTTGCCTCCAAGCAGCACGCCGAATTGCCGCTGCGGACGGCGTGGGCAGTCTGTGTGCTGTTAGGGTGGCACGCACGTTTCCACAGCGGTGGCAATTTGGCAGCAGCTTCTATGTTCTAAGACAGAAGCTGCCGCCGGATTTCCGCTGCCGCAGAAACGTGCGTGCTGTCCTAATGGCACACGGACTGCCCCCGCCATCAGCGGCGGCAATTTGGTGTGCTGCTTGGGACGGCAAAAACAGTAGAGCCGGCCCAGACCATTGGTAAGTTGTTCCAATGGTTATTTACTCTGACCATTAAAAGTTTATACTTGTTTCCAGTCTGAATGTCTAGCTTCAACTTCTAGCCATTGGATGGTATTAGACCTTTCTCTGCTAGACTGGAGAGCCCATTATAATACCTGTGTAGGTATCTATAGACTTGTGTAATCAAAGTCATCCCTCAACCTTCTCTTTGTTCAGCTAAATAGATTGAGCTCCTTGCATCTATCACTATAAGTCAGGTTTTCTGATTCTTTAGTCATTCTCATGGCTCTTCTCTGAACCCTCTCCAATATATCAATATCCTTCTTGAATTGTGAGCACCAGATCTGGACACAGGATTCCAGCAGTAGTCGCACAGGTGCCAAATACAGAGGTAAAATAACATCTTTGCTCCTACTCAAGATTCCCCTATTAATGCATCCCAGGATTGCAGTAGCTCTTTTGGCCACAGCATCACAGTGGGAGCTCATGTTCAGTTCATTATCTATCACAACCCCCAAATCCTTTTCAGAGTACCTGCTTCCCAGGATAGTTCCCCATCCTGTAAGTATGGTCTGCATTCTTTGTTCCTAGATGTACACATTTGCATTTAGCTGTATTAAAACACATTGCTTGATAAATTGGGTACAAGCAAACAATCTAGAAGATTGCTGTGAATCAGTGACCTGTCCTCTTCATTATTTACCACTCTCCCCAATTTTCGTGTATTCTGCAAACTTTATCAGTGATGATTTTGTTTTCTTCCAGGTCATTGATAAAGATGTAAATGGCGTAGAGCCAAGAACCAGTCCCTGCAACACACCACTGAAAACTCACTCATTTCATGTTTTCTCATTTAGTTCTATTTTGAGACCTATCACTTAGCCAATTTTTAAACCATTTAATATGTGCCACGTTATTTTTATACCTTTTTCATTTTTTAATCAAAATGCCTTGCAATACCAAGTCAAACGCCTTACAGAAGTCTATTATGGCAGCACTATTACCTTTATCAACCAAACTTGTAATCTCATAAAAAAAAAAATCAAGTTAGTTTGACAGGATCTATCTTCCATAAACCCATGTTGATATGCATTAATTACATTATCCTCCTTTAGTTCTTTAGTAGTTGAGTCACGTATCAGCCACTCCATTATCTTGCCTACTATCAATGTCAGACCGGCAGGCCTATAATTACCAGGGTTATCCCTGTTTACCCTTTTTAAAAATTGGCACATTAGCTTTCTTACAGTCTTCTGGAACTTCCCCAGTGCTCCAAGACTTACTGAAAATCAACATTAATGGTCCAGCAAGCTCCTCAGCCAGCTCTTTTAAAACTTATGGATGCAAGGTATCTGGACCTGCCGATTTTAAAAATGTCTGACTTTGGTAACTTCTGCTTAACATCCTTCAGAGATGCTAGTTAGATGTTAAGAGTGTTATCACCATATGATGAGACTTCATCATCTTTCCTCCCCCCCCCCAAATACATAACAGAAATATTGAGTAATTACCTTTTCTGCATTATTAATGATGATTTTAACATTTCCATCTAGTAAGGGACCAATGCCAATGTCAAGATTCTTTTTGGTCCTAATAAATGTAAGGACTAGAGATCAAAGTGTGTTCTCTTGGTATTATACTGTGCTGAGGGGCACCGGCTGCTTTTAAAGGGGAGGCGATAAAAGTTGATGAAAGGAAAATACTGAAATATTCATTAGTTTATAGAGAGAAGTTGGATAGTCTGGCAAATCCAGACAATGGAAAACAGGAAGGGAAGAAAACTAAAAGGACAAAACTAGAGACAATTTGAAAAAATAGAAATAAGCGAAAAACATGGGGAGGAGGCTACAATAAGCAAGAGTAGAGAGAGACTGAACACACTATGGGAAAAGGAAGAGACAACAATATGGTAGGCGTGTGTGAGTTGGCAGAGTGGGACAGGAAGCAGAAGAAAAACTCCATCATGTGGCCCGAGCAACTGGAAATGGGCAAGATCACCCCTATAGGAAAATGGCCCCCCTCGCCCAAAGCACACAGGCAGTAGAGAGTCCCTGCTGCCCTCAGAAAGAGAACATGGCTGTTGGATGTGGACCCTGCTTGGCTTGCTGTTCTGCCCTGAAAAATGGCAGCAAAGACCTACCAGCTTGGATTTAGAGCAGTGGTTTTCAACCATTTGCGGACCTCTAACATTTTTTGAATGGAGGTGCGGACCTCTTTGGAAGTCTGAGAAACAGTCTGTGGAGCCCCAGTGGTCTGTTGACCACAGGTTGAAAAATCACTGCGCTAGATACAGTGAGACGCAACAGGCTCCGTCTGCAAATAAAACATGGTTTCTTCTAACTTCCAGCCCTGAAGTCTCAAGCTGGGATCTGAGGGTCGGGTCAAGCCAGGATTCTTTGCTGCGTATGGATCTCCTGAATTCTGCCTTCTGCCCCACCCCTGCAAATCTATTTCTTCCTTTATTAGCACCTTTCTCAGTGGTTCTTCACAGGTGTGTGTGACTCCCAATCAAATTCAGTAAGATGATGCACAAGAGGAAATACTGTGAATGGCTTGCCAACTACAGAACCAGTTTCTCCTCCCTTGGTTTTCACACCTCAACTGCTAGAACAGGGCCTCATCCTCCCTGATTGAACTAACCTCGTTATCTCTAGCTTGCTTCTTGCTTGCCTATATAAACCTACCCCTGGAAATTTCCACTACTTGCATCCGACGAAAGCTCATGCTCCAAAACGTCTGTTAGTCTATAAGGTGCCACAGGATTCTTTGCTGCTTTTTAAGAGGAAATAAATTCCAGGTGCCTCTTCCATAGCCAATACTAACTCTGCAGAAGGAATATTAGGAAAACATGAATAAGGGTATGTCTGCACGGCAAACAAAGGCCTGCGCAGTAAGTCAGAGCCCAGGTCAACTGACTCAGGGCCTTGGGTCTTGTGCTGCAGAGCTAAAAATAGCATTGTAGCTGTTCAGGCTCATGCTGGAGCCTGGGCTCTGAGATCCGGGGAGTGCAGGGGTCTCTGAGCCTGAGTATCTACACTACACTGCTGTTTTTATCCCTGCAGCACAGGCCTGAGTCAGTTCCCCCAGGGCTCTGAGACTTGCTGCTGCAGGGTTTTTTTGCCATGTAGACGCACCCTTAGTCTCCCTTTTTACGTCAGCTGTCGGATTTTGAAGATGACACTTGTGCATTTCTAGCTCACCCAGTTTAGAGGGAAAAAAAGAGAGATGTTGACATGACGAGGCATTCGATGTTGCTAATGGTAGTGCATGGACTGTCTCTGGATGGGACAGATTTCAGAGTAGCAGCAAAAGACAATGGGTTGTGTACATTGGCCTATACTGTAAAGGAGCATCTCAAAAAGGCACCTATGCTATTCATGGGTGTGTCTGTGTGCATAAAAATCTGCATTTTCTCTCACAATGTACATTGGCATATGCAACTACCTATCTGCATGCACAACTAACCAGACAGTTTGTATATACACCTGTGGATTTGTGAGAAGTTTGGCACAGTGTATACAACTCGTTCCCCCTCTTTCCCAAAATCACTGTTATCACGTTCTGATATGGAGGCAGTTTCCAGTCTCCCCATCCTCCCACCCCAAGTTATGCAGAGTTTTATTTATCCTTTCTGGGTGGTTAAGACTCATTTTATACCCAAAAGCAGAAAATGCGTCTCTGCATTTCATTTTTCTCCAGTCATGACTGCTGTACTGCCCATCTTGGGATCCCCCTGCGCCTCCCAGTATAGCCTCACTCATTCTGCATTTGGTAACTGCTGCTTGTTTTGTATATTTGATTGCAACAGGAGATTTAGTAGCAAGACGCAGGGCTGCCCAGATGATTTAAGTGGCCTGGGGCAAAGCAATTTTGGGGGCCCCTTCCATAAAAAAAAGTTGCAATACTATAGAATACTATATTCTGGTGGGGGTCCCTGTGGGGCCTAGGGCAAATTGCCTCACTTGCCCCCACCCTCTGGGTGGCCTTGGCAAGACGCTTCTATGTAGTAATTGCTGCATTCTTCAGCATGTAGGCAGAATGAAGTCTTTCTAGGGTTAAGTCCAGTTTCTTGAGCACTGCTTTTGAATAGGGTTATTTGTACTAATTTCAAGTTTTGACTTCTGGGAAATGTGGCCATGTGGGAGTGGAGTATGTGATAAATCAGACTTTTGTTTTAATGTACCAGATCATTTGGTGCTTTGTGGGGGAAAGAGTCTCTATTACTTTGATCAAGTCCCAGTAACTGGTTTCTTTTTCTGTATATTGCTTTGCAGGGAGTCTTATCTTGTTTTGGGTTTGCAGCCAGTGCAGAGAGCTTGCGATTACATAGTACCAGGGCCGGGTGAACAGTGGGGGGGGTGTTCATAAAAGCTGCTGTGATTTCTAAATAGATTTTTCACTCCGGCTGTGTTTGCATATGTATAAAAAAGGTAGCATGGGAACCGCAGTTCCCAGAGAGATGCAGTTGCACAACTCACATGCACTTGATGATGAAACTCAGTTTAATTTGGGAGGAAGGGCTTTCTGAAGGTGAGGTTGCACAGTCAGGGAAGAGGACCGAGGAGCATTCTGGTGACTATTCACACGGCTCCACTAGTGAATACTGAACACTTGAAGGATCACTTGCAGCAGGCTGTTTGCTGGCAATCCATTGCCGTAAATTTGTTCACACATGACATTTGTTGTGAAATGTAGACCAGGGAAAATAATTGGAGTCAGATTTGGTTTGTGAGTAGATGGTTCAGACCCAAGGTAAAGAGGCAATGCCCAAGACTTCAGCCAGCAGAAGTCAGCCTCTCAGCTGACTTTAATTGAGCTGAATTGATTTACATCATCTGAAGATCTGGCCCTATGATCTCTGCAGAGTGTTGAGACTTATTTGTCCAACGGTGCGTTGCATTAGTTCTCAAAATTCCAGGAGCAGGGATCGTAACGAGGTTTGGCTCGTCCACCAGCTGAGTTCTGCATGCTGGCCTCGTTCAGCATTGCCTCAGGAATGCCCAGATTAGAGATGCTGTGCTAGGTCCTTGGTGGGTATAAATTAGCCTAGTTCAGATCACCCTCCCTTCTTCAAGCACAGGTTGGTTGGAAGCTTGCATGAGCCTTAACAAGTGGTATTCCTTCAAAAGGCAAATAAAATGCTGCTGCTCTGTTGCAGCAGCTGCAAGGCTACTGGTACCAGGATACCAATTTACAGCAACACTTGCTGGTAGCTAGCCCACATACCAGCAGCAGTCTCCATATCCTGAAATCTGAGAGTGCGAGCAGCCCTGTCCTTTCATGGGAGCTTTGACCATCTAGCTTGGAGGAAAAGTGGAAATCTCGGCACCAGCCAGTTGAAGTGCACAGGAGCCTATACTGGCTGGACATTGTCCCCAGGAATGCAGATGAGGGGGCGTGGAAGCTAACTGGTTCCAGAGTGCTCTTCTTGTTTATTACTCACCAGCTGCATATCTGCAGAGGCAATTGGTGTTTTCTCTGAACAAATGTTTAGTGTTTTTCTGGGCCTTGGAGCCTGAGCTTGCTTTGCTGAGAGAGATCCAATTTTCCACTACTTCTGAAGAGCTCACCAGGTTGAACAGAGCTGGCCCTACAGATGAGGTTTATTCATTTGCCTCATGAAAATAGTTTTGTCCAGTCTGCTCTCTCTGAATCCAGAGAGGTTTCTGGCTGGGTTGTGCAGGTTCTGGATTCTATCATAACTTCTGAGGGCGGCAATTTTCATTCTTGGGCATAGCTTTCCAGCCCTCAGGACTTAACTTTAAACACCATGGTTGAAAGTCTTGGCCTGAATTCAGTCCTTTAAAGAAGTGTCCACTTCTGATAGGTAGATAGGTGGCAAGCACCCAGCAGCTCCCATTGGCTGGTGTGTGGCTTCATCAGTTCAACTCCCCATTGGAAAACAGCCAGTTTGAGCTTGTTGTGCTCCGTTTGTGCTCATCTCAAGTGTGGGGCTCCTGTGTCCACATTGGGTCGCTCACCTCTGTAGTCTTTCCCATCACACTGGATGAGTGGGGGTCATGGCTCCAGTCACCCTCCAATTCCATCTGATGGTTGGCATGCCGCAAGGTAGCATTGCATTTAGTGTGCTCAGCCACAGAAAAGCACCGAAGGCCTCTGCTTCTTCTCTTGGTGGGCTCAGCAGAGAAGCAGCTGCTACTGATGCTGGACAGGAGCTGGAAGGTCTTTGCATACCCTCAGATTCTGTTGATCTACAAAGTCAGGCAAAGACAGAGCCAAGATGCAGTTGATAGCCGTGGCTCAGACTTTACAGTTTCCAAACTCCTGGAGCGAATGTCAGACCCAGTAGTTCTGCTTCCCATTCACACCCGCTCTCCCCTGTTCGCAGGGCCGGCTCCAGACCCCAGCGCGCCAAGCGCGCACGTGGGGCGGCATTTTAACGGGAGGGCGGCAGGCGGGTCCGGCGGACCTTCCGCAGTCCTGCCTGCGGGAGGTCCAACGGAGCCGTGGGACGACCGGACCTCCCACAGGCATGACTGCGGCGGGTGCGCTGGTCCCACGGCTAATGTGGACCTCCCGCAGGCATGACTGCGGAAGCTCCACCGTAGGCGCGGGACCAGCGGCACGTCTGCGGGAGGTCCCGCGGAGGCGTGGGACCGGCGCCAGGCAGTGTGAGCGGCGCAGCGCACCGCCCTGCTTGGGGCGGCGGAATTCGTAGAGCCGCCCCTGCCTGTTCGGGTTGGAGTGAGATTCTTCACCCAGACCCAAAGCATCTCAGGCCGACCGCATTCTCCTAGTGTGCAGGGAGCATTAGGCTGGGGGTGCTCTACTGAAAGCCTGAAAGTTACTTGGGAAATGAGAGGATTTCAGCCATACCTACCTGTTCAGTACATTGGCAGACTTTGCATCTGGGCAGCTCTAAATGGAGCAGATCTGAGATGTTCCACCTCTGCCTTTGCCTTAGACTGTTAAAACTATTCATCAGGGTCCAATGGTGACTCTTCCATTTTGCTGCACAGGCCAATGGTCTCTACTTACCTGACAGCAGCTATGTTTCTGAAAGGATTGTTTCATGATTCTGTCTCGTGTGAGCCATCTCTAAGAGACTGTCCCCTTGTTCTGGATAAGCTTGTAGAGCTACCATATGAACCTGTGTTCCACTGTTCTCTACACCTTGTCTGTGAAAACATACACTAGCTGCCACCAGAGAGTTGGAGAGAAACAGGCCCAATGGCTGATCCTCCCCACACTGTGTTCTAAAAGGAAAAGATGGTCCTGTGTCCTCACCCCAACTTCTTGCCTAAGTTGTCTCCAGTTTCCATCAGAAATCAGTCCACTAGCTGCCTCTCTTCTTCTCAGCCTCATTTGCCTCCAAGGATCCCCGTACTTCACGGAATGTACAGGGCCTTATGACGTTGTTGATATAGGACCACACCTATGCACAATTACCTCAAACCTCAGTCAGGGTAAGAGCAGAGATTGGCCCATCTCAGCTCAAAAGCTGTCCAAATGGATCAGACTATGTCTACAAGGTTTTCATGGTCTAGCAGGTTTTCAGCCACCTAGTGATATTACAGCCCACCCAAGTAGGTCTATGTCTGCCTCCACAGTATGCTATTGCACTGTGCACATTGCCAGTATGTGTAAGGCCATTACATGGAGCTCTGGCACTTTTTTACACAGTTTGGCCTCTAGGGCAGATGTCCATTGGAATCAGCTATCTTGAATCCCTTCCGGTATACCCCAGACCCTTTTTCATGGCTCACTGCTTATTACTTCCCCAAGAATGAGGATCCATATGGAAAATTCCAGAAGAAAAGAATTACTGTAGTAAGTGTGTAGCCTGGGGACTATTGCGCTGCAGATGTAGCATAGAAACTATATGCTATGGGACAGCACACTCTCACCTCAACATTGAGTTCACTAGCTGATGTAGAAAAAGTCTACGCTGTGAATTTCAAGGGTGTGAGTTCAAACCCTGCTGATGGCCCATGGGGGGTGAAAACCAAACCGCGTATTAATGTTACTGTAAGGACCCTGGTGTGATTATTGGAATGGTGTATGTCACTAACCACTTTAATTGGATTGAATCTGGGTGTTGGGCTAATATTTTTGTTGCACTTTTATTATTTGTAGGTGGTTAATGGGAGTTGCCCCTTTAAGAGCAGGATGTGACTGAGACAGAGAGCAGTGAGTGAGCCTGCCTGGGTCAGATCCACAAAGTTCAGAACTGGATCTCATAAATGTCTGAGGCTGCTCCATGATTCCCTAAGAAGTCAGATTGGTACCGGAGTGGGGGCTGGGTGCTTCAGGGCATGGCCATTCAGCTATAGGGCACCACTTGGAAAGCTGACCTGCTCAGCAGAGATTACCTGTGGTTCCTATCTCATGGAGGTTTGGTATCTCCTACACCAGGGGTCTCAAACTCAAATGACCCCGAGGGCCGCATGAGGACTAGTGCATTGGCCCGAGGGCCGCATCACTGACACGCCCCCTTGCTGCCCCTGGCCCCACCCCCAATCCACCCCTTCCATGAGGCCCCGCCCCTGCCCTGTCTCTTCTCCACCTCCTCCCCTAAGCGCGCGGCTCCCCGCTCCTCCCCCCTCCCTCCTGGAAAGTGCTAAGCGCCACCAACAGCTGTTTGGTGGCTTGGCGGCGGGGCACTTAGGCGGCGGGTCCCGGAACAGAAGGGGCCCCCCACCGCCGAAGACCGGGCTGCGCTTCGGCAGCGGCGGGTCCCTCTTTTCCCCACCCCGGCCGGTCCTGCTTCCCACCCCGGCCCCGGCGGGTCTCGCTTCCCTTCCCCACCCCCGGCCCGGCCCCGGCGGGTCTCGCTTCCCTTCCCCCTCCCCCCCGGCCCGGCCCGGCCCCGGCGGGTCTCACGCCCCTTCCCCCCCCCCCCCCCCGGCCCGGCCCGGCGGGTCTTGCTTCCCTTCCCCCCCTTACCCGAGCGCGTCTCCGGCGAGGCCTGAGCCCCGCCCCGCTCAGAGCCGCGTGGTGAGGGGGCGGGGCTGTGAGCTCCACGCCGAGCGCAGCGCTCAGCCCACGCGGCTCGGATCGGGGCGGGGCTCAGGCGCTCGGACGGAGACTCGGCGCTCTATGCACCGAGGCTCCAGGAGAGGGGCGGAGGCGGGAGCCTCCGCTTTTCTCTTGGGGGCCCCTGCAGAGCCCGGGGCCCGGGGCAAATTGCCCCCTCTGGGCGGCCCTGGGGAGCTCCGCGGGCCGCATGTTTGAGACCCCTGTCTTACACCATCAGAGCTTGTGTTGCTGCACACACCATCCAAACCCTGCACTGGATACGCAGTTTTTAGTTTCCTGGTGGTCTCAAAACATCTGAGTACTCTACAACTACTAATTTATCTTCACCACACCCTACTGTGGTGGTGGGTCCCTCTTGGACAGCTGTGGAACTGAGTTGGGGAGATTGAAGCCAAAATTGTCAAATGTTTTCTAATTTTGGGTGACACCTAGGTCCTGATTTTTTTAGAGTACTTAGCATTTTTATATAGCAGCTGTGAGTACTCAGCACTCTGGCAGATCTGGCACTCTCAAGCCAGGCACCCAGAAAATGAGAAACACAATTAGTGTGAAAAGTCTGGTTTAAATGACTTGCCTGGCATCACACAGGAACTCTGTGGCAGAGGCAAGGAGAGAATCCAATTCTCCAGGGCAACATTCGATTGCCCTAGCTCCAAGACTATCCTTTCTCTTCCGGAAACCCCCTGCCTCGTTCATCACCAGGGCTGGCTCCAGGGTTTTTGCCGCCCCAAGCGGCGAGGGGAAAAAAAAAAGTCGCAATTGGCAGCAGGTCCACCGCACCGCTTTCTTCTTCGGTGGCAATGTGGCAGCAGGTCCTTCCCGCCGCCGAAGAGCCCGATGTGCCACCCCTTCCTCTTGGCCGCCCCAAGCACCTACTTGCTGAGCTAGTGCCTGGAGCCGGCCCTGTCCATCACATGCCTTCTGCAATAAATGAGGGAGAAATCTTACAATCTCCTTCTCTGCCTAACCCTGATCCAGCCTCTGTACATTGACGACCCTGTGCAGTGAATGAGGCAATGGTCTGCAGTTGTCTAGTAATGCTACGTGGTCATTTAATTAATTAGAGACTATTGCAGTGCATATTCTGCAGCTTCTCCAATGTTTGACTGCTTCACTTGCAACCTAAACAAGCAAACATTCTTTTAGCATACCTTTTTGAGTGTAATTTCTTAGGTTTTAAAGAGGAAAAAAGATAAAAACAGATTCTGTTATGTACAGCCCCCGTATGATCATGTAATTAAAGACTAGCATATGCACAAAGTGGTACAGTGAATGTTACTTGGGCGTGCTGAATTCTGGCATTTCCTGACTTTTGAGTGCTTGACTTTGCAATCTTAATGTTTTAACAGTTATGTCATTTCCTAAGCTTTTAGAAAAGCAAACTTTAAAAAAATCCATCATGTGGAATCATATTGATCTCACATAGGTAATCAGCAGGATTGGAATGTTTAGATCCACAGCACAAACATCTACCCCTTGAGTTACCAGTAACTGGTAGCAGTAGTAGGCTGTTATCCACTGCCAGTGGTCCATTCACAGACGTTAAGACACCCAAACTTTGCCAGTGGGTTTCACAGCTGCTTGCTGACCAGCAGAGGGATGTTGGACTCTGAAATCCTGGATAGTTTTCTAGGTTCTAGAAGGGAGAGTCCTGTAGTGGTTATAAAAACTTCTCCCCAGCATCGCTTCTGCTCTTCCTCAGCTATGTCCCTGTTTCTTCTCCTTCCCACCCCCATTCTCAACCCTCAGTGAAGAATCTCCTTGCACTTAATTTCTGTGCTTTGCATCACAGTTTCTCCTGGCTATTGGGCTCAGCAATTGCAGGGTAAGTCTGACTTGTCCCCTGTAGACCTAGACTTCAGCACTCAGTGCAGATTGAATGAATAATGCTATCAAACTCATGCAAACCTCCATAGCGCATATGCAAACTATTATCAGAAGTTTGACTTGGCCAGATTTTCACAGGCGCATCAACTCCAGGGGACCCCTTCCCTTCCCCCTGCCAAATTGAGTCCCTGCGCCAAAGCACAAACAGTTCTAGTGCCTCCAATGGAACCCCTGAGAAAATTTACCAGAGCAAAATATTTTCCCCTATTCTCATTCTTGGAAATGGCTGTACCAGTTTACCTAAAACTTTGCTCTATTAGCAGAAACCCAGCATAGGTTAAATCCCAGCAAATGCTTAAAGTTAGGCCAAGTTATAAGCAACTGAAAACAGTCCTAGAATAAAAAGTAGGCAACCTTAACTATAGGTCAAGCTGACAGTGGCTCCTACAATTATTGTAGTAATAAAGTAAGTTCAGAATTTAGAATCCTAGAAATGTAGGGCTGGAACCAACCTCAAGAAATCGTGTTAACTTATATCAAAATGTCTTGACTGAAAGTAGCTTAATACAATAAAAGTCACATACAAAAAATCCCCCCTGGATACAATATGGAGGTTGCCCAGAGAAGCACTCTAAAAGTAAAGAAGTGCCAATGTTAAGGATGAACACACAACCTGAAGTTTGTCTATGTCTCATTACTCAGTCTTTACATACTATACTGTAAGTAGTAGTCTCTTCTATGTACATGTAGGATCTACTAATATTTGTGTCATCCTTATGCACAATGGTAATCTTTAATGACTTAAAGCCCAATTTATTGACTTCCAGGGCTGGCTCTACCATTTTTGCCACCCCAAGCCAAAAAAAAAAAAAAAAAAAAAAAAAGCTGCCCAGACTGTGCCACCCCAAGAATGGAGGGAATGCCGCCCCTTAGCATGTGCCGCCCCAGGAGCCGGCACTGGTGAGTTCTGTGGACTTTGGATCAGGCCCTTATATACATAATAGACAACAAGACCTTTTTGTATTAAGTGTATTTAAATTTTGTGCAATGCAACTTACACACCTGATCATAATTTCCCCTTCCCCTCTTGGGTGCAGCTACTCCTCTGAGCAGTATTTTACTAATTGGTGTAATGATTTACTAAGGGTGAAATTCATGCCTGTGTCGGAGGGTAGCAGGAGGGGCCAGTTTCACTCTGAATGTTGCTCAGAGAAATGCTCCTGGAGCTTGTTTTGCCTCTAACTCGCACTGGATTTACAAAAGAACTCCACTGAAGTTAGACGGGTGAAGTTCTGTTAAATGAGGCACCTCAGACCTGTAGAGCTGCGTTAGCAGGATGGGTATTCTAATGCTGTTTGCTTTACGGTGGGCTAGGTGTAAGTCAGCGTTGACTTCAGTGGCAGCAGTTCCGGTTTACCCCATGGGGATTTGGCCTTATGTCTTATATCTAGATATGTGTGTTATTCTGTGAGTACTGGATGTAGTTAGAATATGGTAAAACAAATGGTTTCATACAATTTGTTGTGCCCTTGTTTATCCCTCCCATAATTGATTCTAGTTAAATCTATTTCTGCATTTAACAGTTAAACTGACGTGAGAACTGGCTTTTTTCTGATTAAGGACAGAGGTTGTGTGTGTTTTTAAATGTTTATTTCTTTGTATTGAACAGTACATTAATGGTAGTTGAATCATGCAGTTCTTTGAAGTCAGATGGGAGTTTGGACTGGATAAGCACTGACAGACTGGAGCCAGAAAGCTGTTTATATTGCTCTCTCCATGAAAACAGCATGATGTGGTTACTTAAAGAGCTCTTGCTGCTGGTTTAATTGTCAGCACCTAACACTACTCAGTGCTACTGCATTTTGCTACAGTGCAGCAGTAGGTTGCTTAAAATTAATGAGGTTTTGGTTAGGAAATGTCTTTATTACAGGAAAATAATTAGTAAATTGTCAATATTTTGTATCTTAAAAAAATCCCTACTCAACTGCTCAAAGATATGAGAGATCTTGGCTATGATGATTGGCTAGGTTTGAGTTAAAGACTGGACAATCTGGGAAAGAGGATGCTATAAGGTATTTTAATTCATAGATATTAAGGCCAGAAGGAACCATTATAATCATCTCTTCTGACCTCCTGTATAACACAGAGCAGAAAATTTAATCTAGCAAATCCTGGATCAAGTCCATATCTTTTGGATGAGCTCCAGCATCTGTATTAGAAAGAGACATCCAATCCTAATTTAAAGAATTAAAGTGATTGAGAATCCACCACATTCCTGTATAAATTGTTCCAACAGTTAGTTACACTCCCTGTTTCCCGCCGGAATTTGTCTGCCTTTGGTTCCAGGGGTTGGGTCTGGTTACGTCTTTGTCTGCTAGCCTAGAAAGCTCTTACAGAAAGTTTTCCCCATGTAAATATTTCTAGATTGATCAAGTCCCTAAGGAGATCAGTCTATTTAGTTTATCCAAGTGAAGACTAAAGTCTTTCACTGTAAGGCAGGTTTTCCAGAACATAAGTAATTCCTGTAGATCTTTCTGGAACTTTTCTCCAATTTGTCAACATCCATTTTAAAATTTTGACATCACAACCAGACACAGTTTTCCCAATAATAGTCTCACCAATGCCATAGACAGAGGCAATATGTCATCACAAATTCTACGTGACATTCCCTTGCTCATGCATCCCAGGATAGCATTACCCTGGGAGCTCATATTCAGTTGGTTACACACCATGACACTTCCATTCAGAGTCACAACTTTCCAGGATACAGTTATACATCCTGCAAGTATGACTTAAATTTTTCATTCCTAGATGCATGACCTTGCACGTGGCTGTATTAAAATGTATCTTGTCCAAATGAGCCCAATTTCCCAAGTGATTCAGATCACTCTGTAGAACTGACCTGTCATGTGCCAGTCCACCAATCTTTATCAAGGATTTGGAAGGAAATGTAAAATTGTTGCTGGTAAAAAAATATTGACTAGCATTGTGTCAACAACAGATTCCTGGGGAACCCCACTACGGCTGGCCCCTTTGGGGGAGAATTCCCAGTTTACAGTAATGTTTTAAGATACAGTTTTAGTTTTGAATATTTGACATTGATTAAAAATTACCACTGTGCAAAATCAGAATGTCCTGCAACACAAAGTAAAACATCTTCCAGAAGTCCATGTATGTTACATCAGTTCCTTTATCAACCAGACTTCTAATCTTATCCAAAAGGGTAACAAGTTTGACAAGACCAGTTTTCTGCTTGGCATTCATCATAGACTCTCAGGGTTGAAAGGGACATCAGGAAGTCATCTAGTCCAACCCCCAGACACATTTTTGCCCCAGGTCCCTAAATGGCCCCCTCAAGGATTGAGCTCAAAACTCTGGGTTTAGCAGGCCAATGCTCAAACCACTGAGCTATCCCTCCCCCCATTACCTATGTTACCATCCTTTAGTTACAGCCTTTTAGTAACTCATATGCAACAAGAAGCCAATGGGGTCATGGAGGAGGCCCCTATTTGGCCCTACACAGGGAGGGCACTTCTGGAAATTAAAAATGTTAGCATCATGTGCTTCCCTCCCTCCAAAGGTAATAGAGTCTGTGTGAGGGGGGTGTTCACCCCACACTCACCTCAAAGGAGTTAATGGAAGACAGATGGGCCAATTAACCGCTTAGGCTGCAAGCTGGGGGAATTAAGGCTGAGAGGAAGGCACTAATTAGGGGAAGCTCACCTGTGTCAGAACAAGCGGGGGGCTTCTCTGAAGCCAGGGAAGTGATAGCAGAGAGGGGCTGCAGGGAAGGAGTCTGCAGTACCTGCCTGGGGGAAGGGAGGTAATGCAGAGGCAAGTAGCCTACAGTTACTCTCTGGGAGGATGGAGTTGTGGGGCTGACGACTCCAGAGAATGAGGGAGAGCCGGAAGAAGTAGGTAGGAAGAGTTGGGAAAAGATTTGGGATGGATAAGACTTTGGTTGCTGACTAGAGAGTCCCTGAGCTGGAACCTGGAGTAGAGGTTGGGTCCAGGTTCCTCTATCAGCCACGGGGGAAGTGGCACCATAGGGGCAGTGAATGGGAAGACTGCTGGTGAGGAAAGACTTTGATACCCCAGAAGCGGGAATCACGCAGTGACCTGGTTGGAGGGCTGAGTCTTGGAGAGTGAGCAGCAGAAGGGGGCACCTTGGACCTGGAAAGAGCTAATCCTCGGAGCAGCCTGGAGGCTGCACCACCTGTGATGAGTGGGCACCGTGCCAGTCTCGTTTTCTGGACCTCAGCTGTGCTGACAATCCATGTTACTGATACAAGAAAAAGGAATATTGACACCAGCCTCCTCTCTGGTCTGTTGGGCAATCTTGTAAACATCCCTGAGCAGAGCAATACCCCTTCCCCCGAGGCTCCATGTGGTTAGGGGATGAGCAGTACCTTGCAGCATTGGGTCCTTAATGCTTAATTATGGCAGTTGCTCTGGGTCACATTGATCAGATTGAGGGCAGGAAGGAAATTCTTTCATGGGTTTTTGGTAGGCATTTTTAGCTATTTCCTCCTTCCTGGCTCTGTAGTATTGGACCTTGTAGGATTGGGGTGGGGGTAGTTCCTGTGCAGTGCAGCTGAAGAGCAGAAGTTATTGGTGCTCTTGTTGTTTTAGAGCTGTTTCCCCAGCCTTTCCCTGGCCAGGATGTAGAGGGTACGCCCTGCCGAGGCTGCTCCTCCCTTCACCAGTCCAGCAAAGCCCATGCGGGGCCGAACGACAGCCACTGGAAGGGTCAAAACCAAGCCAAAGTCAAATTGCAAGTCAAACCAGAAACAATTTCAGTTTGTTCTGGCAAGATGGATTCCTCCTTACTCCCACTTGTCTTCATGCACGCAAGACCATATCAGGAGGCGCTGATCTGTTTGGGTGGACTTGGATCCATGTCTTACGTTTTTTGTCAGCTGGAAAATGTGCAGATAAATTGAACAAAAAAAGCAGGTATCTGATGCCCAGGTGCCAGTCATGTCTTGGCCACTGCCACTTCTTGGGGCCCATTGCTGAATGGCAGCTGAGCAGGGCTTGCAGAGGGACAAGGGGATGGGGGAGAATTCCTTCTGCATTACCTTGGTTCATGTTCATCTGCCTCCAGCACCTGTGAGGACTTTCACAGCACTGCAAGCCAGCCGGGAGCTTTGCACCAAAGCACAGGATGATACGATGGCTTGTTCCTAGCAAAGCCACGTAGCCAGCCTCTAAACTGGTGTAGCAGAAGTGACTGGCTGCTAGCATAGGTGGCGAGTTGTATGGGCCCGTGGTGCACGTGCTCCACCAATATTCAAGGAGGTGGGCCAGCTGCACCAATGTTTGGGCTTATATTTGCAGAGCCATCTCGTCCATAGGAAGGACTGAGGCAACGACTCTGGGCCCTGCACTTTGGGGAGACATGGGGTCTGGGGGGACCTGGTGCTAGCAGCAGCAAGTGAGCTGGCCCCAGCCCGCCCCATTCTGCTCCACTCTGCCCCACCCCACCTCTTCCCACCCCTTCTCTGCCCATGCCACGCCCCCACTCCATCCCTTCCCTCAAGTCCCTGCCTTGCATCTTTCTGGCTTTCGCTCCCTCCCCCTAGCGATGCCGGGAGCTGGCGGGGCAGAGTGGGGTGGGCCGGGGCTGGGACCCATTCTGGGCACCACTAAAAATTATATAAAGCTGGCGCCCATGGCTGCTAGAGGTTGCCATACTCCCACAAAGGAGACTGGCTGCCCAAAGGCTGATCTCTCAGACACAGAGCATGCTTGTGTGCCCTGCCTGGAAAGTTCCCTGCCTTTATACAGCTTCCAGAGACACGTGTATTCTGAGTGTGACTCTTCCCCCTTGCCTCTCTATGGCACTTATACCCCCTCCATTACTGTATTATCTGAGCACCACTGAATTGTCAATGGATTTATCCTCCCCACTCCTTGGGAGGCAGGGCAGCACTGTTATCCCCATTGTAGAGCTGGGAACTGAGGCAGAGAGTGACAGAGGGTTTATCTACACTGCAAAGTAAAACCCGTGGCAGGGAGGCTCATGCTAAAAGTAGCATCATAGATGTTCCTGCTTGTACTGGAGCCTGGGCTCTGAACCCTGGCAAAGGGGTGAATCTAAGAGTTCAAGGCGAAATGTCTCCAGTGCTATGGGGCTAAAATGAGCAGGAGCCCGGGTCAGGGGGCCTGGACTCTGAGATGTGTGGCTGTCAGGTATTTTTGGCAGGGTAGCCATACCCTAAGTGACTTGCCCAAGGTCTCATGGAGTCTGTGGCAGTGCAGGTCCCTCCTTCCTCTAATACGTTATCACCCCTGTTTAGAGAAGTAGCAACTCCATCCCTGCCTCTCAGGGAGTGCATGGGCTAGCCTTCAGCCTCAGAAAGGAAGTGGGATTCTTCCTCGCAGTGCTCCAGCCCGGCCCAGGACTACCACCAGAGTGTCAGCAGGAGCTGCAGCCTATAACACTTAAAAGGTCACTGCTCTAGTGTCCCTCGGCCCCATGCTGCTGAGCACATGCCGAAGCGGATGCAATGGCAGGCCTGTGTTCATGTCATGCCACAGGTTCACCCAAGGCTCTGCCACTGCAGCTAATGATGGTGACAGCTGCTCAGGGGTTCTTGGCTCCCTCCCAGGAACCAGGCGGAGGCACTTGCTCAGCACCATGGGGAAGCACTGGGTTAGCCTTCCTGTCAGGAGGGCTAACAAGGGGGGTTGGCTCCATGCCGCTGTGCCCGGTTCCATGCTGAAAAGCTCAGGGTAGTGAGGGGGGACGGTGAAAGGGTTAACCCAATTACCAGAAGAAGTTTGGGGAATGGCATGAAGAGAATGTGCACTCTGTGCCAAGCACTTAGCCATCTGAAGAGAGGGTTGTGAAAGCATCTGTCCTTCCCAGAATGATCAGCCCTGCCCTTCTCCACAACTTAAAGCCTTATCTAATACTTTTAGATGCTAATCCCCATAGTGGGGCCGGATTCTTCCCTACCCTGGGTTGTGTAATTCATACAGCTAAGGAGTATTGTGAGAGCCAAGGCGTGAGGGAGCACAGACTTCTGGCAGGATTGCTGAAATGCAATGCTTTTTTCCAAGCATCCCACTTGATACAGTGTTTCAGTGACTGGTCCAACTTCCTCTGCCCTTGTACCATCCACCAAAGCCAGATATACGTCTCCTTCAAATACATGACCCTAAGCATTGGGACCAAAGACACCAGCAGTGCTTTCTAGCATGGGCTAGCTGCAGGGATGGGATTTAACATTCAGAGGAACTGTCTGTTCCATTACTATCTAGCAGCAACACTTTAACTCTGAGTCCTATTCCTCTCCTAGTTGAGGCTGAGATCCTCCTCCTACAGTCACCCACCAGAACTTTTCCAAGCCATGGCCTGTTTTGTCAACATGAACACACCAAGCAGCAGGCATGAGAAGAGCCACTTACGTTCACTCACCTTCAGGAGGTGCTGTCTGGACAACAGCCTCCATACATGGAGCCCACAATAGAATCTACACCAGCTCATTGTCTTAACGTGGGCAGAGGAACATGTCAGAGTTCTTGCCAGTTGCGCCTTTGCTGCTCTGCTAGGACTATAACAATGTTTAAAAGGGGACTGGATAAATTCATGGTGGCTAAGTCCATAAATGGCTATTAGCCAGGATGGGTAAGAATGGTGTCCCTAGCCTCTGTTCGTCAGAGGATGGAGATGGATGGCAGGAGAGAGATCACTTGATCATTGCCTGTCAGGTTCACTCCCTCAGGGGCACCTGGCATTGGCCACTGTCGGTAGACAGATACTGGGCTGGATGGACCTTTGGTCTGACCCGGTATGGCCTTTCTTATGTTCTTATGTTCATGTGGGACTGAGCAGCACTGGAGCAAACAGTAAAAAATTATGCTAATGTGCTATACTCAGAGGCCTGCCATGATTATGAAATATTTATACTGCAGTGGTGCCTGGAACCCAGGCAGATCAGGCTCCAGTGAACTAGGCTCTCACAAACCTAGAAAATGATTGCCACTGCCCCAAAAGAGCTGCTGCTGCCATGCTCTGGCTGCACATCTGAGCTAAACAAGCCCAGACTGTGCAATGCAGGTACTGCAGTTGGCAAACTTGCTGAGTGCCAGAACAGAAGGTGCATTTGCTCTGGACTGAGAACTCTTGAGGCAGTCATAGATTTTCTCCTGTATTTACCTTTGGGGCAGCCACGCCTCAGCTTGTATGGGAGCAGGATCAAAATTCAGCCTTAAACACGTGCATCAGTGTGCTCCTTAGTCACTGCTCAGAGGGGCCTTCACTGGGGTCAGGGGAGTTGTCCTCCTATTTATTGCCCTCCCCACCAAGGCAGGACAGGCAGCTGCCTCTCACAGTCTCCTTCCATATTCGCCATCCACCACCAGCCCCCTACCTTCACTTACCCCCCCATATTTCCCCTCAGTCTCCTGCCCATCATGTTCTCCCTGCCATCAGTCTGTCCACCCTTCTTCCCCTGACTCCTCAGTTGCCCATCCTGTGCCCCAGCCCTTCCTCTCTTCTGCTGCCCTCACCATCCCATTCTAGCACCTCCACCTTCCCTTGTGCCCTGCCTGGCCCCACATAATGAGTAAAGGGCTGCCATCTTTCCTCAGGGCAGCTGGCCTCAGTCCCACTGGGAACAATGGGAAATGGCATCCATCTTTGGTAGTGTAGCCACCATTTCATCTACCAAGGACCATGGCAGCCGTCTTGCTGAGGGCAGCCTGTGGCTCCAGACCTACTGCCAGCAAAGGGAGGTGGTGGCCATTGTGTCCAATGGCAAAACTTCCACAGACCGAGGAAGAAACTGGAAACTCCTAAGAAGTTTAATAATGCGTCCAACTTCCATTAATCACAGGAGTTAGCAACACTGTGACTCTGCCCTTCCCGTTCCCCGCCCCTCCAATGTAGGTCCAGACCCCAGCCTGGGGCTGTGTCCTCAGACGAAGCGAGACAAGGCCCTTGTCTTGTTTAGAAAGCAGAAAGGAGGTCCTCTCCTTACCGTGCCCAGCACACGCCCACACTCCCCACAGGCAGTCTGTGCATCAGCTGTCATGCCAATGGGGCTCTCCTCAGCCATCTGCCTCAGTCTAACCCTTGAACTCCAGATACTGATTGACTAGGAAGTTCTTGCAAGACCCAGTGATGCTCCAAGACCTGCACTCCCCCACCCTGCTGCTCTTGTATGTGATCGCCGGTATGTGGCCAAATTTGAATATCACTGGTGCTTGTGATGCTTGAGCTGTGCACTAGCTTCAGCTCCTGCTCCCATAGCTTTCATGTGGCTTTCTGAAACTTATCTTCAATAGATGGCCAGGACACCTGGGAGCAACTCCAGTATTTAAGATATTGATCCCTGGGCAAGTGCCATAACTCCTTCCTGCCTTCCCAGGCACAGGGCACAGCTCTGTTTGCAGCAGTAAATCCTCAGTGTTCTAGACTCCTGGCAGAGCTGTTACCTCACGTCCATTCTTCCCTCCTTATCGCTGTTCCTGGTTCTCCTCTCTCATCATCATCATCATCGTGACCTCAGAGCTGAAGGGGAGATTACGGTGGTGACTAGAGCTGTAAATCTCACTCACGAGGCAGCGATAGCATGAGCACAGGCATCTGGCTATAAGTGCACTCTTATCAAATACATTCCGCACAACCAGGAGCAGTGCAGGGCCCAGCCGAGAGTGTGTTTTTCCCCCCCACCCCCCATCCCAATATGGACGTGCTGTAGGGAGCCCATGAGGGGTAGTGTCCCCCTCACCAAGCAGGTTAGAGTTCAGCGGAGTGCGGGCTCATGCCTGGATCCGCTCTGTGGCATCTCTGCCAGTCTGTTGTACCAAACTGGCTCTGGATTTAGCTGCAGCTCCTCTGTGTTTGGATAGCAAGTGAATTAGAAGCAGGAGACCCCAGAGCTGTGCATTTAGAAGCTAATCCAGCCCTCCATAGCTGCCAGTAATTGGACCAGAACACAATTTCTTGGTTAACCAGACCCAGGAAATTTATTCAAACAACTTAGGAGGCATTTGTCAGAGGCCTCTAACTCAGATCTATTTATTCCATCCTATTGGCCATTTCCCCCTCCATCTTCCCCCTGCCCCAGCTGTTGACACATTACCCACCTCTGTCCAGAGGGTGATGGGTTTGCTGTCCCTGCCTACCTCGATAACAACTCGGACACAGATGCCTTTAAAGGAAACAAGCTACAAGCAGCTTTCTGTAACTCTGAATATAAGTAGTGAAGTGATAAATCGATGACATATTCCCCCCCCCCCGCCCCCTTCCCCGAGCCTGGAAACAGCTGACAAATTGTGGCATGTGCTTCATGACAGATTCCAGCTGGGAGTGACTCCACTCTGTCCCATCTACCCCCACTCAGCCTGCAGCCTCTTCAGAGGGTGGCTGGGATGGCTGCAGCTGCTAGAAGTAGTTACTAATTTTTACTCTCCGTCTGCAAGGCAGAAAACTAAACCCTTTCCTTCAGCAATAGCCCTGGACCTCTCTAGGTCTCGTAGGCCAGAAGGAACAGTAGCCTTGTGTAATACATGGCATCCCTCTCCCGGGCTCGGCTGCCTGCCTTATTCATGTAAGGCTTCTCAAAAAGGCCTTAAGGGGAGATTTTTATTTTTAATGCAATCAGATCATACAGCTTCCCTAGGCAGGCCTGCTGGTGGGTGTCAGGTAGGAGGGGGAAGAGTTTGAGCACAGAGGATTGTGTGGGTTGCAGGGAGGTGGAGTTCTTCCAAGCCGGGTGGTGTAGGCTGGGAGAGGGTTCAGGGCAGTGGGTCTGAGCTATGGAAAGTTTAGCTCTGAAGAAAAGCCTGAATGGATAGAGATGTGTGTTTGTAGGGGTCTGGAGTTGCTGGAGGCGAGGTCAGAAGGGTCTTGAACATTCTAGTCAGGAGGGGATGGAAGCAATTGATGACTGACAATATGAGTGGATTGAGGTGGGAGGGGGCAGAAGAGAAGGAAATAACTAGATTAAAGGAGGAAAAGTGGGGAGAGCACACTGAAGAGTTCAGCGAGATTATAGGCAGCACTTGGGAGCATTATCTAAAGTTAAGTTTGTCTGACACTTATAAGACCCTGTTTTCAGTTACCTATAAGCTTTGCCAAGCTTTAACCAGTTGTATTGAAGTTGTATAGAGCGGGTTTCTGTCTCAGGCTGAACACTTTTGGAAAGTTTCAGATTAAATGGTTCAGCCATTTCTGAGAATCAGGTTAAGGAAAATGTTTGTTTACCCCGGGCTAAATTCTTATAGCCATTGAACTGAAAAACTCTAGAACAGTGGGTCTCAACCAGGGGTCGGGGCGGGGCCATCCTTAGGCATACGCAGCATACACAGCTGCGTAGGGCACCATGAAATTTGGCGAAGTCCAGCCCTATTCCTCGTCCGCCCCCCGCCCCTGCAAGGGGCAGGGCCGTCCCTAGGGGGTGTGTGGGGCCCTGGACAACTCCCTCCGCCCTGCCTCTTACCCTTCCGCCCTGCTCTGCCCCTGGCCCGCCCCCATTCTGCCTCTTCCCCCAGCGACCCTGCATTCACCGGCAGCGGTGGGAAGAGGAGCACCCCAGCCCCAGCCCTCTCTACTCCGCAGCTCCCTGCCGTGGCACTCCACTTCCCGCTGCCGGTGAGTGCGGGGAAAGGATCGCCCCCCCCACACTCACTGGCAGCGGGAATCAGAGAGACGCGGCCCCAGCCCACTCTGCTTCCCTTGCCCCGGCTCCAGCCACGTCGCTTGGGTTGGGGAAGGACCGCCCCTGGCTCTCACTGGCGGCGGGAAGCAGAGCACCGTGGCTGGGAGCTGGCGGAGTAGAGTGGGCTGAGGCCAGGCTGCTCTGCTTCCTGCCAGTGCTGGTGAGTGGTGGGGAGAGGGGGGTCCCTTCTCTCAAGTTCCCTCCCCCAAGCGCCACAGCTGGGGCCAGGGCAAGGGAAGTGGAGCGGGCTGCTTCCGGCCCCCCGCTAATATCCCAGGCCACTCTGGGCCTGTGGGCCCCCAAAAGTGCCCCCCAGCTCCTCCCTCCCAGACCCTGGTGGGGGGAGGCCTGGGGCCCCACCCAGCTGAAGCCCTGGGCCCTGAGTCCCATCACCCAGGTCTGAATGTGGCTTTGTGGGGGCCCTTGTGGCATGGGGTCCCAGGCAATTGCCCTGCTTGCTACCCCCTAAGGCCGGCCCTGGCTTTTTTATGCAGAAAACCAGTTGTTGTTGTCTGTTACAGCTCCATTTTGTTTCTTAAAGCTGTCCCCTTACTCCATTTTGTTCTTGTTCTCCTCTATGGCCGCCCCTCCCTGGCTGTTAAGTTGTTTACCAGGGCCTCTGCCCTTCTCAAAGGGAGGGCCCCTTAAGTTGTTTAACAAAAGCCATTGCCCTTCTCAAAGGGATGGCCACTTGTGCTAAGTGGGACCACTGCCCTGTTCAAAGGGTTAGTCCTGTTATCACCTTGTTAAAACCTGGGCTTGGTGTAGGGTAGGCTCTGTCCAAAGCTGCAAGACCTATTGTGTTTTTAAGATCCTGGGCATGAGTCATACCTCTGGGCTCAGGACTAGTCCAAACATGCCTCTGTGGCTACCTGCAGTTTTTCCCTGCTTGCTCTCCTCCCTGTGAGAAGGGGAACCAATCAGAGTTACTGGCGGGAAGCTGTCAGGGTTTGCCTTTAAAAACAGACATTTTTGAACAGACTTCAGAAAGGTTCTTGCATTGCTGCCTGGTCTGATCAACCAGGGGTTCTGGGGGTCCTTTCTCCGCTCTCGTTTTATTTTTGAGCGTACCCCCGTTTTTGAACCCCCTCCCCACGAAGAACGAATTGCTGCCTGAGAGATCTCCTGATTACCAAGATTGTACCGAGCCTTCTGATGTGCTTGCTGTTTCTGCCTCTGCTGCTGCCTTGGGGGATGGTAAGAATCCCTCTGTGAAACTTTCTATACTTTTATTTTATTATTTTAGCTGCTGGCTCTGTCTCCCCAGCACACAGACTCAAGCTAAACCTTGGTCTGTGTCTTAAAACCTCTCTTACACCCTGCCCCCTATCCTGGCTGCTGGCTCTGTCTCCCCAGCACACAGACTCAAGCTAAACCTTGGTCTGTGTCCTAAAACCTCTCTCTTAAACCCCGTGGCACTCTGCCACTGAAAATAAGTTTGTGCTGCTGCTAAGTTCTGCTCCTGTGGGCTTTGCCTTGGACTGTTTTCAGCTCTATCCACTGCTGCAGTCACCCCCCCACCCCCTTTGGAGCTGTGTCCTGGACACACACCACTCAGCCCTCTGGAACTATCCTTAGCATAAGGTGCACCCATTAAGTTAAGTTTAGCATTATACTTTGTAAGTTAGGCTTAGAGAATTGTTGCATTGTGTTTTAATTTGTGTAGTCTTGGTTAAGTTAGCTCATAGATAAGATTTTGCTGTGTTCTGTATAATTGTAATTGTCTGTCTTCCCACTGCAAACACACACACCCCCAGCTTCTCTGTGTCTTTCTACCTTGTTACACTCTCCCTGCTGCTTAAGCTTGCAACCTGTTTGCTCTGTCTCACTAAGTTTAAATCTCTAGCATAAAACCCCATTGGTTACTTTCTTCCTTTCTGGTACCCCTCACATTCTACATTTACACCACTGTGACACATTTTTACCTGGAATTGTTTGTTATTTAACACATTTTATCCATAACTGTTAGTTGGTTATATGCTGCTGTGACACACCTTTTTACATAGAAATCGCTAGCTACCTGTTACATTCATACCTCAGTGTTAACTGATTACCCACTGTATTATATCCTACTGTGTTGTACCCCACTATTGAAACCCCCTTACTGTTTACCAAAAAAGAAACCCCTGCCCAATTGTCTACCTTAACAACCCATACCCCTCACTATTGAATTTTCCCTGTTTTTTGTATTTTCTTAATAAAGTTTATTTTGCACCCCACCCGTGTGGTAATTGTTCCCCAAGACCCCATATACCTGCTGGCAGGGACAGTTGTGGCACAGGTGGGCCATGGAGTTTTTATAGCATGTTGGGGCGGGGAGGCGGGGGGGGGGTTGAGAACCCCTGCTCTAGAGGCTCCATGCTCTGGAAGAGGGACATAAGACCATAATGGCCATCTAGCCTAGTGTCCTGGCTTCTGACTGTTGCCAATGCCGTGTGCTTCACAGAGACTGAATAGAACAGAGCAATTATTGAGTGATCCATCCACTATTGACATGAAAGTTAATTTTGGGGTGCAGTATTGTCCTGATATCAAGCTGTGCCTTTTCCTTCCCCTGTGAAAATCCATCCAAATTTGACCAAGTTATAAGCCTCTGAAAGTCACAGCTCACATATGCGCAGAGGCTGGAAGCATTGTTCTTTGAAGGCTTAATCCGCACTGAGCATGCTCAGTCCCGGCACGACTTCTATGTGCCACCCAGGCTATATGTCATCTACACCGAGGAAGAGAGCGTTCATCCTTTCCAGAGCTGCAAGGCTGGAGTAGGACTTTTCCTGCAGTTCCTCCTATGCATAACTGGTGGGCCACCATGGTGCCAGGCACAAGATCTGAGACCAGGGGAGAGACTCTCTGCCTTGTTCACTACACACCTTCCCACACCTGCAACAAATGAGGCAGGGGACCTACAGACAATAGTGTCCCCTGATTCACCCCAGAATGCCCCCCATCCCATGCACTGAATGAGGCAGAGACCCTGTGGAAAAATTAGCATGCGCTCATGTAATTAAACACTGTCATCATGCAGGTCGCTTCCCAACTTCTGAGTGACTGGGGGGGTCTCACCAGGCTATCCACCAATTAGTTACACCATCCCCACCCACACAATTAATGCAGGGCATACCAAGGCTAGCTGACACCCCATCCCCACCCCAGTACATGGTGAATGTGAATGTGGCTCTCCCTTTTCCCCTCCAGCTGTGTCACTGCTGAAGCTTCTGGGGGGGGGGGGGGATGAGAGGGGAGGAGCCAAGTTGCACCCCAGAGTGAGGAGACTGTGGGAGAGAGGAACTCTCCTAGGCTGACACATCATAGGGAGAGGTGAAGTACTTAGGAAGAGCCTGGCATAGCAGCTCTGAGCTGGCTCTGGTCACCCCCCACCTCCCCCAGGATTAGGGCCATGTTTAGGCATATGCAGCATACAAGGCTGCGTAGGACATCTGAAAATTTGGGGCACCCCTGGGTCTTAGTGTCCACCTTCCCCTTCTTCCTATCCCTGTTCTGACCTTTCCTGCAGGCGCCCATCACAGCTGGCTGCTGCAGCCTGATGAGTCTTCCTCCAGAGAGGATCTAGTACTTAAAAGTGAAAAAGCTGCCAGACCTATTAGCACAACACTGAAACTGTTAAAGAGCCATTCAAAAGGTAATGAAGCCATTTAACAGGCATTTGCCAACCCCCAGGTATATACTGTCAGTTTCTGAATTTACTGACAAAAACAGTTGTGCATTACTGTAATATTTACTTTACTCAGAACATGTTAGTCTACAGCAGTGCTTCTCAAACTATCAGAGGTGGCGGACCGGCAATTTTTTTCCCCAACGTGCCAGGGACCGGTACCATATTTGTGCCATATTATTATCGTTTTCACGTAGGCTCGTAACACATCAGATCAGAAAAACTAACATTTGTCACTGTATTAATTGGCATGGGAATGTGGCGTAAATGCAGAGATGTTCCCATTTAAATACACTGAAGACTGACTGAAAGGCTGTGTGTCTGTGCGGATAGTATAAAATGACTATTATTCGTTTACGATCCAAGAAAATATTATTTGAACATTCGTAGTAATATTAATTTATATTGGAAACAATATAATGAATAAAATAAAAGTTGGCAGCCATTTTTTATTTTATGTTTATTTTGTAAACAAATAATACAATATTACAATACAAATAAAAAAATTAAAAAATCAAACCAGCAAAGTCTCCTAACAAAGATATTATTAAAAAAAATTATTAACACAATACTAGGCATGTTAAAACCTTAACCTTTACTAATGTGAAAGGTGAGCCTGCTTCTTCTTTGTCAGTTTATCCAGTTGTGGTTCAATTGAGGCCAGTGCCACGCGCAGTGGAGAATGACTATCCATACTATGCCTGTACTTTGTCTTAATGACACTCATGGTTGAGAAGCCAGTCTCGCAGAGGTATACTGAAGGAAATGGGAGCAGAATTTTCAGAGCAATTTCAGTAAGCTTAGGATATTCTGCTTTCACTTTTATCCAAAAGGAAGCGAGTGATGTTGTAGTTTTGAAACTCATCTTCAATCTTTCATCAGCAGCCAGCGCCAACAATTTATCCTCCATAGTGACAGTTAAGTCATTTTTCAATGGAATAAATGGATTTTGGATCCATCCAGTCCCTTTCCATGGATCTTCTGCTGGAAAGTAAAACTCAAAACGTTCTGCCAAATTCATCAAGTGTTCACTGATGACATTTCGTAGAGATGTAACATCAAGTTCTTCGCCTGCATTGGCAATGATTGTCGCTAAGTTGTGAAACGTTATAGCAATCTCTTGACATTTGACTCTTCCATGCTTTTAGCTTTCATTTCTATCCGTCAATCTTGTCTGCCATCGTAAGACACGAAGCCATCCTTCTCTGCATGGAGGTGTTGAGATCATTAAAGATGGCAAAGATATCAGCCAAATAAGCCAGCTTGCTAGCCAATCCACATCTCGGAACAATTGTGACCAATTTGGCTTTTTGTCTTGAAGAAACTCGGCAAGCTCATTTCAGAGCTCAAATACTCTTGACAGGACTTTTCCCCTTGATAACCAATGTACATCGGCATGCAATAGGAGCTATTTATGATCAGCTCCCATATCATCACATAATGCAGCGAATAGTCTCGAATTTAAAGCATTCACCTTTACATGGTTCACAATTTTTATGACCTCACTGAGCACACTGTTTAGTTCTGTTAACATTGTTTTTGTTGCAGGACTTTCTCGGTGAAGGAAGCAGTGTGTCGACTTTCATTTGGGTGCAAGCACTCCAGAATGCCGTCCTGTCATTGTGGCAGCGCCATCAGAACATACGCCTACACAAAACTTGAAATCCAACCCTTATTTGTTAACGCTGTAGTTGCTCACAGTCTTGAACACTTCAGAACTAGTTGTTTTTGTTCATAGTGAAGCAGAAAACAAAAACTCTTCCTTCAAACCACCCTCATGTTCAAAGCGCACATACACCATCAGAATTGCCGTATTAGCAACGTCTGTACATTCATCAAGCTGCAAAGAAAAGTACTTTGCTAATTTAATCTGTCCTGTGAGCTGATCTTCCATATCGTGAGCCAGATCATGAATTCGTCGAGCTATAGTGTCATTTGAAAGTGGCACCTGAGCCACTTCCTTTGCCGCCAGCTTGCCCAGCATTTCCATGCAGACATCTTTAATACAGCCTATCACTAGTGTCTCACCGATTGTGTATGGCTTTTTAACCTTAGCAACGCAAAGCGCTACTTTATAAGAAGCTTGCAAAGCACAAGTATTTGTGTGTGACACTTCAAAGATCTGTTTCTGACAGCCTTTTAAATCAATATGCTTTCTTTCGAAGAACTCTTTCGGCTTTGAACTAATTTCATTATGTTTTGTATTTAAATGCCTCTTGAGTTTGATGGCTTCATTGCGTCATTAGCCAATACATCGCCACAAATAACGCACTGCGGTTTTGGCACTCCACCATCATTCATGGCTACAAAACCGAACTGAATGTATGAGGAGTCATATTTCTGAGTAAAGCTAGTACGGATTCTTTTTGTTGACAATACTTTGGTTTCATTTACATTGCTGTCATCTGATTCAGAATTACTTGCGTGTTCAGCAACCGGATGTCTCTGCTTGATAAATATGTTGATTGGGCCTCGCTTCACCATCTGTAAGTTAAGCATAAAAATAATTAATATAAATTCCGTTACTCTGAGTATATACTTAATTTATGATATTAGGATGAAAGCTGAATAAATACAGTGGGAATGCTTTTATTGAGAAATATGTGTGGGAGAACATTGATTAATAGGGTAAGTAATGTTAGGATAAGAAGATAATATAAATTTTAAAATTAAATTGCAAACAGGATAATAATTGGAAAGTTAAGATGGTTTGAACATATGGAAAGAATGAATAATGAACATCAAAAATAAGATTTACCTGTCTGAAATATATGGAGTGAGAAAGCGAGGAATTTCAAAAACTTCCTGGCAGAAACATGTAGGTTTGATTCTAGAAAAGAGGAAGGCTATAAGTAAGAACAATGAGAGCGTATATGAAACCAGATATGGAGGAAGCGAGGATGTTATGCTCATACAAAACACATAGGATCTTTTCAGGGGGAAAAGGCAAATACATCCCATTTATTGAAAATACAAGTTAGCATATGCTTTTCAGTCTCTCTCTCTCTCTCTCTCTCTCTCACACACACACACACACACACACACACACACACACACACACACACACACACACACACACACACACACACACACACACACACACACACACACACACACACACACACACGTCCTGCCAGTTGATGTTTATAGTTACCAGTCTGTTGTAGCTCGAGTCAATCTAATGGCCAGTTAGATTGAGCACGAGTGAGGAGCTAGGCTCTGTCGATCACGATCCGATGCTCCGAGGCTTTGCAGGACTGAACCCAGAGTTCCATGGCAAAACACCCCAGCTTTATAGTTGTAAATTCCCATTTGAGTCCATGCATTTTGCAATGTCATCCTGTAATCATTAGTCCTTAAGTGGTGTTAATCTTGGGGTTTTCTGCTGTTATCATTTGATGGTTATTGTCGGGCTTCCCTTCGTTATCTCCTATTTGTTATCTTGCCTTCGGGGGTGCCTGCCTTACCTCTGAGGTCATCAATGCCGCAGCGGGCAGCCTAGAGCCCTTTGAATCCCGCCTGTGGCTCCAGCGGCCGGGCTGGAGCTGGGATTTAAAGGGCTCAGAGCTCCCATGGCTCCGGGCAGCCCAGACCCCTTTGAATCTTGCCCATGGCTCCGGCGGCTGGGCTGGGGATAGATTTAAAGGGCTCAGAGCTCCAGCGGCCGGAGCTCCAGGCCCTTTAATTTGCCCCTGAGCCCCAGGGGCTCCCAGCCACCTCTGCAGCTGAGAGCCCCGGGTTGATTTAAAAGCCCTGGGGCTCCCAGCCACAGCTGGTGCACCAGGGCCTTTCAATTTTGACAGGCCCCGCCTCTTCCGGTTGAGGCCACGCCCCTCAGGACTCCGGCAGTATCGGTAAGTCCTGTAAGTTACTTTCACCCCTGCATTCGATACAATGGATGTTTTGTGATCTTTCCAAGTCTCTCACTTTTTCTTGACCATCTGGACATTTGTGATGGCTTTCACATGTTATCTTTTCCTGATGCATTCATTCCTCATTCACACAAACAGTCTCCCACAGAAACCTTCAAAGGCATACAGACAGCAGTATTTTATATTCAGCAAAATACATTGTAAATCAAGCCTTGCTAAATCTTATAACTAAAACAATTCACACTGGGGCTTCAGGCCCTCAACATTTCTCTAATCTATTTATCATAGACACAATACAAAATCCTGTCTCTTACTAACTAAACTTTATAACAGGTCCTAATTGTAATGCATATTGAAAACAGGATCCCAGTCTCAGACGATCATTCCTTTCTGTTATTCAAAAAGGGTATAACACATTTTTTTGTTGATATAGATTCCCCACTCAAATGGCGGTGGCAAACGTATCTTTCTCCTGGTTAAATGTGTGTTGTAACACCGTGAAGGAGGAGGCATCTGTCTGGAATACTGAAAGCTGCTTTTGGATGTGCACTAACGGCAGAAACACATTGGGTGTTATTTATGAAAAATTAAACACAACATACTTAGAAACATTCACAGTTTGTTGCATAACGACGGGCCAATGCACTGAAAAATTTTGTGTTTGTGATTTTAACAGCAAATTGAAAGGCACTTTGGGGTTGATGGTTCTCCAAACACCCGCAGTGTTATTGGTAAACACATGTGCTGCAGTGGGGGCATATTTTAATGCCTCCCCTTCCCAACAGATGTGTTGACCCATTTTATAAGAGCGGACAAGAAGAAGAGCAGCTGACTTATGCTGAACCTGACCTAGAGAAAGGCCATGTTGGTGCAGTGGCGTAGCCAGGTTGTAACATCAGGGAGAGCGAACACATTAAAAAAGGCACCACCTGACATTCTTGTGTTCTTATTTTATTTTGTACTTAAAATAAGAACACAAGAATGATCCAGCCACAGAAGGGTTTGCACAGCCAGCATTTCACAGGTTATACTTAGATATACTTTAGATTCACCCACAAAAGCTCATGCTGCAAAACGTCTGTTAGTCTATAAGGTGCCACAGGATTCTTTGCTGCTTTTACAGATCCAGACTAACAGGGCTACCCCTCTGATACTTGACAGAATACAGTAGTTTATAATTGTCACAGGTTTAAAAAAAATATTGGCCATTTTTTCCAGTTACTAATTTCATTTTAAAATCAATAATGAAATGCACTTTATTTATAATAGATTGTAATACTAAAATCACCAAAAAGGCATCTCTCTCTCCCTCTCCCTTTCTCTCTCACACACACACACAAACCCTCCCTCTTCCTGCTACAGGAATGAAATCTAGACATCCCATAAAATAGCTAGTTCCACATTGTTCTTCAAACCTCAGATCAGTGAAATGCAGCTTTGCATTTGAGATACTATATGACTGTAGTACATTTTGCACTGCCTGCATCTACACTGACATCAGGAGAGGAGAAGAGGACAAGACTGTCCCTAGCATATATCATTTTTTAAAAGAGGTGAGACACACCCACCCACTATCAATGCAACAAGAAGGGAGAACCGTAGCTGGGGCCAAGAGAGAAGATGCAATGAAACCCTCCTGTACACACAACTGATATCTGAAAAGCATCAGTCACTCTGCCGATCAAAGAAAGAAAGAGCAGCCAGTATTCTGACAGGTAGGATCCTTATGACCTATATAGGAGAAGTGCAGTTTCTAAGTAAACTGTTGCAGTTTCCTAACACAGTTTTCTTATGGACTTATTTATTAAGCAAAAATTAAGATTAGGAATCTGATTTAAATTATGTAAATTTTCAGTTTTAGTTAACTGTGCAACTATTGCAGCTACCTTTATTTTACTCCTGCCTTCATAACAAGCTACAGAGTTATAACAGATAATTACAAAGACTAAAATACATGCTTTAATATAATTAGGACCGGGCCACCCAAGATGAAAACTACACCATGGAAGAGTCCTACAACCAGGTATTTGAGGCCAATGGAATCCTCAACCAAAATGTGAGGAAGGAGAAGAGTACACCCTCTAACTTTTGACAATAATTCAAGGTCAGCCACCAAGAAGACCAGCACCATTCATATTCTGGTTTTGGATAAAACACCTGATCTTGCCTACATCATAGAAACCTTCCTCCTTCCAAGCCTACACCCCACTACACCCTTTAAAGTAATCATTAAACAAGTTCTGAATCAGTAGTCTTTCTTCCCAATTTAGTTTGAAAAAAAAAAGCTGCAATGTAAGTAGCTATGGGAGAGAACAGTGCAACTACTAGGTATCGGTGGATGAAAAGTGTGCTAGTAATGTCCTGGATATACTGGTCTGTTAAGTGTTATTGCTTTTAATATGCTAATGCAAACACTGTAATAGAGTATTAATGTCCCAATGTACTGTAGCTTGTTTTAACTTACCGTAATACTAGAAGTGGTACATGTGAAGCTCTCTTAAAAGCTGACACCACAGCAGTGATATTCCTAAGCCAGCATGCGTAGGGCTGGGGGTGGGGAAGGGGAGTGGATCCAGGTATAAGTAACATCTCTCACACCAAACAGGAACTTTTCCATAGTTCATTGCAATTTGGAAGTGTGATTATTATACCTTGTCTTATAAACACCAAACACCATTACATATGCACAAGGTCAATAATCCCCCCCACCCCCACATATATACACAGTTGTGCTTCTGCATATAGTATCTATCTGAGATGAATATTGAGCTCCCAGCTCTTCAGGAAGCAGTAAAGAGTCGGCAGCCAAGCCACAGGTTGAATCCTATTGCAAATGGTATGGGTGACGCATGAGGCATTCTGAAGCAAGAGGAGATTACTGGAAAACTTTAAGTAAGACACTGAAAGAATAAAGTTTTCCTAGGTTTTGTTTCTGTCGTATTTATTGTAGTACGTATAGTAAGTGTTTAATATTAAAATCAGGCAGTAGGGTTTACAATGTTATAACAAAAGATTATGCTATTACCATTATCCAGTCAACTTGCACACTACTATTTTGAATTAGTGATAATTCACAGAGAGAGAGAGAAGAAAGCTGAATTTAGAGAATAATTATTAACCAGATTCCTGGTTATTGATCAGCCACTTTGCTCCAGTCCATAACACAAAGCACCATAAAGCCAGTAGAATATGGCCAAGAGAATATTCACCTCAGATTGGCATCTGCTACACTCCCCCTTCCCCCCCATTCCCAGTCACCACTATTCAGGAGATAGCTAAGTGAAAAGGTGGCATGGCTGAAGCATTTAGCAGGGAATTGAAAACTAGTATAGAGTACAGTAGCCCTGAGAACACTGCTTAATTCTGAGCACTAGGTGTGCAGCTAGTCAGCAGTGAGATTGAGGACTGAGGAGACACAACTGGCACCTTAAAGCATCTTTACCCCTCTTTCCTTCACAAGCTGCACTAAGCACAGTTTAGATACAGCCCTGTATCTGAGCCACAGTATCTGTCACACTTCTGGTTCTCATGGAAATGAGTACACTTCGTTTATAAAAGAATGCACTAAAGTATTTCTCTCTTTAAAAAAAAAAAAGTCTTTACTGTTCTATCCTAAATTTTTGCACAAACCCAGTGATGTCCATGAGAGTTCTGCACATAGATCAATGCCAGTATATAGTAGCCTCCAACATATACACAGCTTCCCAGTGTTTTATAGTGAAACATTCTCTCGTCTAGACCAGTTTCATAATTCTCTACAGATTTGTCACCAAGATCAAGGACTGCAATGAAAGGAGAAAGGCAAAAGGCAAAGGGGAGGGGGGGAGAATCAGTTATGTGTTTTTACAGCTTTGTACAGACAGAGTCTGTAAGCCAATATTATTACTGAGTTAATGAATGATTGCATTGCTTGAACTCTTTTCCTAAAATGCTGATGTTCTAGGCGACATTAAGTTAAGAGAATTTTTTTATGTTAGATTAGATTTAGTTTTAGTTCAAGAACATATCATGTTTATGAACAATCTTTCTGAACTACTCTGAAGTCTCTTTCATTGTGATCTAAAAAACTCTTAAGAAACTGAGCCAATGAGACAGAAGTCAGTCATTACCTTCCATATTAATCAATCTTGTCATTATTTCATAAATTAAGCCTTAAATACTTTTTTTCACACCAAAAAAAATTCCATCTCCCCTACATAACTGTGTTTTTTTCTAGTTTGTGGGAAACAGGTTGCTTTCTGAACAGTGAAAAAAATTATAAATACAGGCCTCACAAAACTGCATTTCCAATTTTAACTTCTTTGTGTGTGTGTGTGTGTGTGTGTGTGTGTGTGTATATATATATATATATATATAAAGGAGGGGGGCCATTGGGAACAGTTACCTTCAGTCCTTGCAAGCATCTTGCCCGGTCCTGAGCACTCAGTCCTTGCCCGGTCCTGAGCACTCAGTCCCCTTCAGTCCCTCAACAACCTGCAGCAGTGGCGAGCTGCCTCCACACGCCTGCTGCTCCTCAGCGCCCCTCCCTCCGCCACACTGGGGGGCTGTGCTGCCGCCCTTTCCCCTCCCGGCAGAGCCCACCCCTGCCTGGGCAGCGTGTGCCAAGCGGGGCTCGGCTTAGCAAGCTGGGCAGCTGCGGGTGGGGAGAAGCCTCCTCCTCCTCCTCATCGCTGGGGAGTCAGGCAACCAGCCGCCACTGCCTGCAGCCCCGGAGCGAGCCGGGCTGGGGTGCGGAGCCGAGAGCCAGCCAGCGTCCGCACGCAAAACCCGGCTCCGGTGCCCTGTGCTGGCTGCACGGAAAGGCGCTACTTTTGGTGAATGTGGTCAGGGGGAGCAGCCACTCCCTCTGCTCCCCCTAGCTACGCTACTGTGTTGGTGGGCAGAGGAAAGTGTTTTGATGAGTTTGCAGCCATAGTGCAGCCTCCTGTGGTGGGAGGCTCATACTTGCAATTGGTCAGTTCAGTCTGTAGTCTAGGAGTGCTCCTGGGTTCCACACTGACGCTGAGCTCTCACATAGCAGCATCCACCAATAATGCTTTCTACCATCTCTGCCTGGCTAAGAAACTCCGTCCCAGCCCAAAAGACAATCAACTGGCCTTGTTATTCACATGTTCGTCGCTTCCCAACTGGACTACAGCCATGTGTTATACCTGGCTGCGAAACCTTCGGCACTTAGGAAAACTTCTCTCTATAAAATATTATAACACATCTTCTCCCTCATGTGGGCTACCATGAGCCCATCAAACCTTCTCTGAGTTCTACACTGCCTTCCCCTTGAATACTGAGGTGAGTTGAAAGTCTCTCTCAATGGCCTGGGCCCATGATATCTAAAATAGCCTAAGGCTCTGGAATGAAGCCTGGGTCAACAGCTCTATTTTCTGTCCCACTGGAGCTATACCACAAGGGTGCAGCTCATCTGTGTGGATGCCAGAGCTTTCCTGGGGGCTGGCCTGAGACCATGGAACAGACTCCCACAAGAACCGAGGACCATCACAAACCTCAACATTTGAGCACCAAGTGCAAGGCACATTTCTTTGGCCTACTTTCTCCAATAAAAACACCACGTCATCCAGTGATACATCTCGGTTTTTGAGGAAGAGAATGTGGGCACATAAATCACCAGCTCCCGAGAAGTGTGACTTTATCTGCAATTGGTTCCCCATCACCCTCCAGCCTGAGCAGCCAACTAGATGCTCCAGATCCAGGAGGCTGCAGGTGACTGCACAGGCAAGAGTTTGGTTAAAGAAAACAAACCTCAAATTCTTTATTGAACAAGCAAACGGTTGAACAGACCATCATCCAGCCCTTGCCACTCATGAGCCACATACGTGACAAGCAGCCATAATTGCCATCAATGGGGCCTGGCCACAAAGACCAATATCTGAATCACCGAGAAGCCCTCTTCTTGTGGCCGGACTGGACACATGGCTACACAAGGAAGATTTTTGCCATCATCAGACAACACAAATCATTGATTGAGATTCTGGTGTCTGAAAAATTATACAAAAATGACCCTTTTTACTCCACAAACCTGCTCTGGTGTGTTGTCAGAATCCCACTACTTACTTCAGTGATTAAAAAAGTCTCTCTGTTGTTTTGCTCCAGTTAGCTCAGCCTAGCCTGCACAGCAATAGTTTTACTCTGGCTCATGCACCACTAATAAATTTGTTAATACATTTCTGAACGCGGAGTCTTGTGTTTCTGCTGATGCATAAGCCAGAAAGAACCCAGCTCAGCTGGCAACTCCCATGTTTGTCAGCAAAAAACATATTTTAGGTGTAATCATTCATTCATTCATGCCCGTCACCCCAACCGGGGTATGGGCCGCCAACCACAGATCTCCAGAGTCTTCTATCCTGGGCCATTCGCTCTAGCTGGTTCCAGGTATAGCCCATTTTTTTGCTATCAACCTGAAGGTCGCGTCGCCAGGTATTTCTTGGGCGGCCTCTTTTCCGCTTGCCTTGGGGGTTCCACCGCAGTGCCTGTCTGGTGATGTTGGTTGGCTGCTTGCGTAGTGTATGTCCTATCCAGCCCCACCTTCTCCTTCTAATTTCTTCCTCTGCTGGGAGTTGACGGGTCCTCTCCAAGAGGTGGATGTTACTGATGGTGTCTGGCCAGCGGATCTGGAGAATCCTTCTGAGGCAGCTATTAATGAAGGTCTGGATCTTCCTGGTGGTTGTTTTGGTTGTCCTCCAGGTTTCAGCTCCATACAGTAGGACTGATTTCACGTTGGAGTTGAACAGTCGAATCTTTATTGCCAAAGACAGCTCTCTGGAGCTCCAGATGTTCTTGAGCTGTAAGAAGGCTGCTCTTGCCTTACCAATCCTTACTTTGATGTCTGCGTCTGTGCCACCCTGCTGGTCGATGATGCTACCTAGGTAGGTGAAGGACTGTACTTCTTCCAGGGGGCGTCCATTCAGTGTGACTGGGTCGTTGCTGATGGAATTGATCCTAAGGATCTTGGTCTTGTCCTTGTGGATGTTGAGGCCAACCTGTGATGACGTGGCTGCCACTCGTTGGTCTTCTCTTGCATCTGCTGTTTACTGTGTGAAAGGAGTGCAAGGTCGTCGGCAAAGTCCAGGTCATCAAGCTGGGTCCACAACGTCCACTGGATTCCGTTCCTACGCTCGTAAGTGGATGTCTTCATAATCCAATCGATGACGAGAAGAAAGAGAAGTGGTGACAACAAGCATCCTTGTCTGACTCCGGTTCGCACCTGGAAGCTGTTTGTGAGCTGCCCTCCATGGATCACTCTACAGTGTATGCCGTCGTATGAGTTCTTGATCAGGTTGACCACCTTTGCTGGGATGCCATAGTGCCGAAGGAGCTTCCAGAGGGTCTCTCGATCCACGCTATCGAACGCTTTCTCATAGTCAACAAAGTTGATGTACAACGAGGAGTTCCACTCCATAGACTGCTCGACTATGATGCGGAGCGTTGCTATCTGGTCCGTGCATGATCTGTTCTGCCGGAAACCTGCCTGTTCATCTCGTAGCTGTGGATCGACGGCATCCTTCATTCTCTCTAAGAGGACTCAGTTGAAGACCTTCCCTGGCACCGACAGGAGTGTGATTCCTCTATAGTTGGCACAGTTGCTGAGGTCTCCTTTCTTGGGGATTTTGATGAGATATCCCTCTTTCCAGTCAGCCGGAATCACTTCTTCTTCCCATATCTTCTCAAAGAGGGGGTACAGCATTTCCACTGAAGTATCCAGGTCTGCTTTCAGGGCCTCTGCTGGGATGTCGTCAGGTCCAGCCGCCTTACTGTTCTTCATCATGGTGATGGCTTTTCTGATCTCGGCTCTGCTTGGTTTATCGCAATTGATTGGGAGGTCCTCGTTGGCTGGGTCGATGTCTGGTGGATTTGGTGGTGCTGGTCTGTTCAGGAGTTCCTCAAAGTGCTCAGCCCATCTGTTCATCTGTTGTTCTATTCCTGTTATAGACTTTCCCTGCTTGTCTTTAACGGGACGTTCTGGCTTGCTGAACTTTCCAGACAGTCGCTTGGTAGTATCGTACAGCTGTTTCATGTTACCGCTGTATGCTGCCTGCTCTGCTTCTGCAGCCAGTCCATCCACATAATCTCTCTTATCCTTCCTAATATTCCTCTTCACTGCTCTGTGGGCTTCAGCATACTCTTTTTGAGCTTTGGCCTTTGCTGCTCTAGTCCTGCTGTTGTTGACTGCTGCCTTCTTCTTCTTTCTGTCTTCTGTCTTAGTCAAGGACTCTGCTGTGATCCACTCTTTCTGCTGGTGTTTCTTAATTCCAAGCACTTCCTGGCATGCTGACCTAAGCGTGTCTCTCACTTTCTGCCATCTGTTGAGTACACTGTCTTCCTCTTCCTCAGACCGATCCTGTAGTACTGAAAACTTATTCTTCAGCGTCAACCCAAAATCTTCCTTGGTCTTATGGTCCTTCAGAAGGTTGACGTTGTACTTCGCTCTTCTGTCTGACGCGTCTATCCAGTTCTTCTTCAGCTTCAGCTTCAATCTGGCCACCACTAAGTGATGGTCGGACGCCACGTCTGCTCCTCTTCTAACTCTAACGTCCTGCAAGGATCTTCTGAACTTCTTGCTAATGCAGACATGGTCGATCTGGTTTTCTGTCATGCCTGCTGGCGATACCCAGGTACTCTTGTGGATCCGCTTGTGAGGAAAGATGCTGCCTTCTATGACCAGGTTGTTAAGTGCACACAGATCCACAAATCTCTCTCCATTCTCACTCATCTCTCCCAGAGCGTGGGTCCCCATGACTTGTTCGTATCCTGTGTTATCAGGTCCAATTTTGGCATTAAAGTCTCCCATAAGGATGGTAATGTCTTTGTCTGGGAGAGTCTCTAATATTTTCTGGAGTCGGTTGTAAAAGTAGTCTTTGTCCTCCTCTTCACTGTCATTGGTTGGAGCATAGCACTGAACAACATTCATCTTAATCCTCTTCATTTTAGTTCTGAAGGATGCTGTGATGATCCTGGGACCATGTGCCTCCCAACCAATCAGTGCTCTCTGTGCCTGTTTGGACATCATGAAGCCTACTCCCTGTGTGTGGGGTGCGTTGCTCTCTTCATGTCCTGAATACAGCAACAGCTCTCCTGTCAACAGTCGTCTCTGTCCAGCTTGCGTCCATCTTGTCTCGCTAATGCCTAGTAGGGTCAGGTTGTTGCTCCTCATCTCTGCTGCAACCTGCGCCGTCTTTCCTGACTCGTACATGGTCCTCACGTTCCATGTGCCGATGGTAATCCTCCTGGTTGTAAGAAGGGTGATCGGCTTAGTGGCTTCCTCGTGGCTTTCACCACCCAGCGTCATGCATCTTCGAGTTGAAGACCCTTCTTTTTCCAGGCTAAAAGTCTCTGTTAACTCTATTGTTGGCATTTCTGTAGCAAGCTGATTTTTACGGGGTGGAGTTGCTAGCCCCACGCCCAACCCTCCTCCTTTACCCTGACTTGGGACAGGCAGATGGCCCCAAAGGACCTCTCTGGTGGAGTTTTTAGGTGTAAACTGAGCACATTTTGCTCTGGTGTTTCTGAAAGGCAAAAAATATGAAACCCTAGATGCTATTTTTTACAGTCACTTTCCAGAGCAGTTCCAGCTTCTGCTCTAGGTGTTGCTAAGTACACAGTGAAATACTAGCCACAAGTACCCCAATGGCCAAGACTCAAAGACTGACTCTGAGATGGTCATGTGACTGACTGATAAGTGTGGTGTAGTGAAAACTCTGTTAAAATTGTAAGCTATAACTTGAAATTCTCAGAGGGTTTCTTGGTCCAGCTTGAAGACTAAGGGGCTTTGTAGGGATGTGTGTGTCCTGTGTCTCTTTCAGCAGCCAGCCTGCAAAGAGCCAGCCGAGAATGAGGTGGGCTGAGTTGTGTCTCACTCCTTAGGGAGCAGCCTGGTTTCTCTCTCTGTGTTAACGTTCTGGATTTTAATGCAACCTTCCAGAAAGATAAAAACAAACTATTCTAACTTCTCGGTGTGCTGCCAGCATAACAGCTGCAATGCTCTTAAGGAGACTTGGCATTTGTACTTTGGCATTTGTGCTCCCAAATATAGGAAAGCTGACTATTGGCTGATTATGATTTGGCTGGCTGAGTAGGGCTGGCTGGTTTGTTATTTAATTTGCAATTCTTAATAGTAATACTCTATCTATAGATTCTTTTTATCCAAGGGTTTCAAGGTGCCTTGGAAACATTAAGCGTTGCATATGAAGCCGGTAAATATTACAGGTGGGGAAACTGAGGCAGATAGAGGCTGGGTAACTTGCCCAAAGGGTCTGATAGTAAATCAGGAGCTGCCCAAGATTAGAACCCAGGACTCTGCTCCAATCCTGGCTGCCATTTCCCCTTCCACCCTGCCTGATGTCTTTTATATTTCAGTATTTAAAATATTAAAATTAACATTTGAAAATCCTTGTGCAACCATTTATGTTGTTGAACACACAGCCTGAAAAACAATGCAGACTCGCACACTCTACTGCTTTGTGCAGAAGTTATGCAGGCTGCAGCTCATAAAGAATACCCCCTTGTTTTGGTGAGCCCGTGTAATTGGATAATTCTGGGAATACAGAAATCAATAAATATCAAATATTAATGCCTCATGCTGTCATATTTATTTAGCCAGCAAAGCTGTAAAGTGAAAGCTGCTCAGAAAATCTGGCTGCTGTTCGTGGTGGCTCTTTTAATGAGAAGAGGCTGAACTGACAGGCTATCCTGCTGTATGATTGGTGGAAAATGGGTCATCAGGGGAATAATTTCCCACTGACTTGCCATAGAGCATACATGTACTAGGAAAGCTCATGCTAGGACTGGTAGACTGGAGAGCCACCAGGAGGATGTGTTAGATCAGGGGGGATCACGGGAAAAATTTTGGTGACCTCGGAGTGCAGCCACCAACCCTTGCTGGCACTCTGACAGTTTTCCCTAAAATAGTTAATTAACTTTAGGAAAAACAAATACATATGCACAGATCCATGTCCAACTCATTGTCATTTATTTATGTAGGTTTTTATTACAGACTCAATAATATAAGTAATGTGCAGTTGTCTCTATTCTTTACTGGACCTTAACAGAACAGAAACAAGGTGCTTTGCATGTTCTTTCTTTCTTTCTTTCTTTCTTTCTTTAAACATTTGCTAGCTAGTGAGTCTGTTTCGGTGAAAAGTGATATTTGTATGTTTGTTAACACTGCTTCCCCTCCCCCCCCGCCCCTCAATCACCGCCCAGGAGGCTGTGATCCTACGAAAGGCCCCTAGTGGCTGCATTTGAGAAATGCTATGCTAGATCCATGTCCCTTCAACAGTGTTGTACTTTCCTTCCCAGTTCTGTGAGCAGGGGTGGTAGGCTGAGGTGTTGATGAAGACGCCTCTTTCTATTCTTTACTTTGTGGCCTAGGATGCCAGTTTTGGAATTTGTTCTGCATTTGAAGGAAAAAAAGGCCAGAAAGAGCAGTTGTGATGTAACATCAATTGCTGTTGCTAGGGAAACCCAGACTGCTCACTCAGGTCTTGGCAGGTAAGAGAAGGCAGAATCAATTGCCCAACTGTTGGTTTTAATATGCAGCTGTACCTGTCATTTGTTTAAGGATGCAGAAAGGTTTTTCTACCTATCTGTGGTCTTAGAGTGGTTGGTTCTTCTGAGCAGTTCTAGTGCACCTATAGACAATGAGATGCATTGCTGTCCAGTTGCCAAGTGGTGGCAGATTTGGGGGCCTGGCGGGAGGTGAGTTTCCTATTGGAGGAGAAATGGGTTGCACAGTTAGGATGTTTTCATATTTACTTACCAGATAGACATGTGCTCTGTTTACCTGACCAGAAGTGGTCACAAACATTGTCAGGTCCCCTTTGCAGAGACCTCAGGCTGTCACCACTCTCCTGATCCTGTCTGCTTAAAAACACTGTTCATTCTTTGTGGCTAGTGCCCCTCACCTGGGAAAGCCCTAGTCCAAAGCTGTTCTCCCAGGTATGCCAGAGGAGCCTGGGTATTAACTTTCATGCAGCTGTTCTGAATCACAAAGGAGCCACAGAAAGATCTGAGGCATCTGCAGACAATCCCCTTAATGACTGTTTGGCTGTAGCTACTGCACAAGGTCCCTTTGCCTCTTACCAGAGAGGATTGCACACTGCATGTATATATCTCAGTGGCTCATAACACGCATGATTTTGGCACCATTTGCCATGTATGTCTGTGTTAGCCCCAAACTCCACAAGGGATGTATATCTTCAGGGGCGGCTCCAGGCCCCAGCACACCAAGCGCATGCTTGGGGTGGCATGCCACGGGGGGCACTCTGCCAGTCGCTGGCAGGGCGGCAGGCGGCTCCAGTGGACTGCCCGCAGGTGTGCCTGCGGAGGGTCTGCTGGTCCCACGGCTTCGGTGGAGCATCCGCAGGCGTGCCTGCGGGAGGTCCACCGGAGCCACGGGACCAGCGGACCCTCCGCAGGCACGTCTGCGGGAGGTCCACTGGAGCCACGGGACCGGCGACCGGCAGAGCGCCCCCCGCGGCATGCCGCTGTGCTTGGGGCAGCAAAATTGCTAGAGCCGCCCCTGTATATCTTGATCTCACTTTAGGAAATTATATACAGCCTCAACCCCCATTTCTTTGGGTCAGCCCCCTTCTCCCACGACAATCTAGCAATCCCTCTTTTCCACACAGTCTGGATGTCTCACACAGAATCTGTGGCCCTTTACCTTACAATTAAACTAACAGTAAAAGGAAAGGGTAAAAAGAGGGAAATATGAGCACTCAGCACAAAATTGAGATGTTGAGAACAAACTTGACTGAGAAATCAAAGAATATGGAGAAGAAATTATTGAATAGCCTATACACCAATGCTTGGAGCCTGGGTAACAAATGAGAGGAATTGGAATTGCTCATTAATGAGCATAAATTCGCTTTAGTTGGTATTAGTGAAACCTGGTGGGATGATTTGCATGACTGGAATGTTTAAATCAATGGTTATAACCTATTTAGGAAGGATCGGGTGGGCAAAAGGGGAGCGGGAGTGGCACTCTGTCAAAAATGGCATTACCTGTTTCTCAGTCTCTGATAACTTGGAAGAAAACTATCTTGAATGCTTATGGATCTGTGTCCTTGCAGATAAAGCACAAGATGGGGCATTAATTGGTATCTGCTACAGATTACAGAATCATGCTAAGGTAATGGTTTTCAACCTGTGGTCTGCTGACCCCTGGGGTCACCCCAGACTACGTCTAAGGGGTCTGCAAAAGGTTGTCATTACCATAGAACAGCGGTTTTCAACCTGTGGTTCTGTTGACCCCTGGGGGTCCTCAGACTATGCCTAAGATTTTGATTGAAGTTCCATCGAAATATTTTAGGGGTCAGCAAATGAAAAAAGTTTGAAAACCACTGTGCTAGGGAACAGGATGTCCATCTCCTTGTGCCCCTATCTCAGGGCCGCCCAGAGGGGGGGGGCAAAGGGGGCAATTTGCCCCGGGCCCCGGGCTCCACAGGGGCCCCCAAGAGAACAGCTGAGGCTCCCGCCTCCGTCCCGCTCCTGGAGCCCTAGCACATCAAGCGGCATCCTCAGACAGCGCCGCATCGTGTCTCCGCCGGGGCCCCTGAGCCCCGCCCCGCTCAGAGCCGCGTGGTGAGGGGGCGGGGCTGGGAGCTCCGGGCTGAGCTCAGCTCCCTCCGCTCGGCGTGGAGCTCCCAGACCCGCCCCCTCACCTCGCGGCTTTGAGCGGGACGGAGCTCAGGCCCCGTCGGAGGCACGCTGCAGCTGTCGGGCAAGGCGCTGAGACTCTGGGCAAGGAGGGAGCTGGGGGTAAGAGGCTGGGGCCGGGGGGGTTGGCTAAGGGGCAGGGAGTCCTGGGAACAGTCAGGGCACAGGGAGGGGGCAGAGGTTGGGGAGCGGTCAGGGGCAGGGAATGGGGGTTGGATTGTGGGTGTTCTGGGGGGGGTGGATAGGGTCAGGGCCGCCCGGGGGGGGCCAAGAGGGGCAATTTGCCCCAGGCCCCACAGGGGCCCCCACGAGAGTTTTTCGGGGCCCCTGGAGCGGGGTCCTTCACTCCAGGGGGCCCGGAAAACTCTCGCGGGGCAGAGCGCAGGAGCTTCTTCGCTCCCGGTCTTCGCTGGCGGGGGGTCCTTCCGCTCCGGGGCGGAAGGACCCCCCCCCACTGGCGAATTACCGCCGAAGCGGGACCCGCCGCCGATGTGCAGCCCGGTCTTCGGCGGTAATTCGGCGGCGGGGGGCCCTTCCGTTCTGGGACCCGCCTCCGAAGTGCCCCGAAGACCCCCGGCAGGGACCCCCCCCGCTGCCGAATTACCGCTGAAGACCGGGCTGCACTTCGGCGGCGGGTCCCGCTTCGGCGGTAATTCGGCCACGGGGAGTCCCGCCGCGGGTCTTCGGGGCACTTCAGCGGCGGGTCCCGGAACAGAAGGGCCCCCCGCCGCCTAAGACCCCGGGCCCCTGGAATCCTCTGGGCGGCCCTGCCCTATCTACAGTGTGTAGGGAGAAAAACTGTGTGATCGTGGGGGACTTCAAACTGAGCGACATGTGCTGGAGAAGTAAAACACCCTTAGAATTTCTAACCATTATCGATGCCAGTTCTCTAACTCAGAAAGTGTTGCATCCAACATGGGGAAATTCTGCCCATCTTGCAGTGACACCAGGAGCACCTGCTCTCTTGGGCATTTCAACCCTGCCCTGCCCTACGTGGGGTGGCAGCCCAGAGAAATTTTGGGTCAGGGAGTGGAGGGGAGAAGCAGATACCATTCTCACAGGATGGGAGGGGAAAGGAGAGAGCAGAAAGAGCCCGCTCCCTCTTCTCCCACCCCCATGAGCAATGGGTCAGTCTGCTTTGTGCTCCCTCCTGCCCCCCACCCTCCCCATGAGCAATGCATCACTCTGCCCTGTGCTCCCTCCTGCCCCTCTCTCTCAGAAGCAGTGGCTCACTATGCTCTTCCCCCCACCTCCCGCCTTCCCTGAAACACCAGGCCTGGAGGGAAGGGACCTGTAGGGACCGGGGGATGGGTGGTCATGTCTAATGGTTAGGGTCAGGCACTTGGAAATGGAGCTGGGTCAGAGGCAGATTGCCAAGCCAAAGTTCCGAGCCGGAGACAGTCAGGTACCAAGCCAGGGTCAGGGATAGAGTCAACATTGGGGGCAGTATGTAGGAGCAGGGACCTGGAGTGAGACAGGAACTGAGAATAAACTAGGGTCTGGGATAAGGAGGACAGAAATCAGGAACAGGCTGGGAGACAGGGGTCCAGAGCCAGGCAAGTAGGCAGGAGCCAATGTAGCAGCCTACCAGTGTGCTCGCCATGAAAAGGAAATTGAGCAGTTAAAACGTCAGTTGACCGTGTATTTGGTCCAGGTGGCGAGCCTCACGGGGGATGATTCAGGTGACCCATGTGATTTCTCCCTTTGCGAGGATCCCCAAGGGTGGGTGGATTTTGTTGCACCCCCATAGCAGCCCTCATTAAGACCAAGGAGAGGTCCGCTAAACAACTTCAAGAGGGGGCTTGGGTCCAGACTCAGTGTGGACATCTCCATGCTGGCTCGCAAGCTTGGCCCCTTCAAAACGGAAAAGGTCGCTACCTGGTTCCTTTCCCTCTGGAACATCATGCATGTAAATAGTTTGTCCCAGCAGGAAATAGAGCGGGTGCTCACCTCTGCCAGCCCGAAGCTGGCCTCCACCATAAAAACCATGGTGGCCGACTTGCAGGGAGAGGGGTTGCTTGTTTGTCCCAGCAGGAAATAGAGTGGGTGCTCACTTCTGCCTGCTCCTTCACGGCCTTCAGCCCCATAAAAAAAGTATGGGCCCCTGCTATAAAAATCCAACCAAGTCTTTGGGAAGGTTGCCTCTGGGACTGGGTAGTCCATCACAACATGTAAAAAGTGGTGGCTCTCCCAAATAACACGGCCAAGCGGTATGTGCTGACTGCGTCCCCCAACTATCAGCACATATAAATTGCAAAGGGTAACACCTGGCAACTCTGGCCTATAACCTCCCTCTAATGGTGTGTAAAAAAAAAAGGCAGTGCCAAGCCGCTTTTATAAGGTGGGTTAGCACATCTGTTGAAAAGGAGAGGCATCAAAATATGCCCCCACTGCAACACATCTGTTTACCAATACCTCAGCATGTCTTTGGAGAACCACCGACCCCACGGTGCCTCTCTACTTGCTGTTAAAAATTGCTGTTTATGTAAAAAACCAACAGTAACCCTTGCCACCGTCTTAAAAAAAAATAATAAAAAAGCTAAGTGGTAACCCCTCCCAACAAAATGTTGATTTGGGGCCAACGGGGGGACTGTCACACCCCAATGGCCCAAGGGGGTCCCCTGGGAAGGCAAATCAGCACTGTATATTGCTAAGGCTATTGCAAGCATCACAGGGCATTTTGGGAAGGGTCAAAGGTGTAAATAATGTAAAATAAAAAATTCTTTTGCAGGTCACATAAATCCAAAAAAAAAAAAGGCAAAAAAACGGGTTAACTCCATGCTCCTGCTAGGCCTAAAAATAAAATGCTAACTCTGGCCCTCTCAAGGCCACAACACACATCTAACTCTCGTCTGCCTGCCAAAACAGAGGGGGGCCCCGTAATTCACCAATCAGCTGTTAAAAAAAAATGCAGCTAAGCAAACCTGCAAAGGCAGCCCATAACAAGCAAAACAAGTAAAGGCCAGCACAAAAAAAACAAACAAAAAAACCCCAACAAAGTCTAGTTTAAAAACCACAAAAAGCTGGTTTAAACTGGTACAAAAACCACGAAACACAAAGGTCACGAAGCAAAACACCCCCAAAGGCACCCAAACCTTAAAAAAACCCTCCTAAAAGCTGGAGCAATTCGAAAATCGCAGCGGCTCTCCAAACAACCTATGCCCAAAACAAAACTCCCGGCCACCCTTCTCCCCTCTTCTTCTTATGTTACACCCAAGCTTAGCCAGCCTAGGGTAAAGCATGTGTAAGTATAAAAGTGGGTTAGGGCTTGGGGCACTAATCTTTCTTCCTTCCTCTAAGTAATGTGGGGCACACCCCTCACTCTCCACTGTTATTTTATTATTTTATTAATAAAGCTTTAAATTAGACCCTTGGTGTGTTTCATCATCTCCTCCCCTAAAAATCCTGTGGCTTCAGCCTAATCACCAAACGTCTCAGGCAGATTGGTAACAGAAATCTGTCACAAGGGCCCTTTGTGAGCTAGAGCTTTGTTGGCCCTCTCCATCAGTTGTTCAGGTGAGCTGCTGGGTGGTGGCTGTGATCTGAGTACTGCCTTGGGCCCCCTGCTCCCTCACATTGCACCCTGACGTGGTAGTTGGCCAGGTTTCTGAGGCTGGGAAGACCTCAAATACCAGTGGGAGATAGTATGAACTCTAGGAGTTCTAGGGAGGACTTAACAAAGGCACATTTTTCTACCTTCACATAGAGGCCATGTTGGTGCAGCCTCTTTGGGAGGGAACGGACATGTATCCTGTGGTGTTTGGTGTTGGCCAAAAGGAATAAGCATGTCACCCAGGTACGCTACCACATACTGGTCCAGGATGTCCCTGAGTACATCATTAATAGCCCTCTGGAACAATGTGGCTGCAGTTGTCAAAGTGAAGGGCATCACAAGATAGTCAAAGTGACCATAACATCTTCAAAAGGTGGCCTGCCATTTGTCCCCAGTTCTAATACATATGAGGTTGTATGACCTCGGAGGGGTAGCTTTGTGTATAGCAGGGCAGTGCTCACGTGGTCCATTAGCTCAGGGATTAGTGGTAACGGGTATCGGTTTCTAATGGTGACATGACCTGGGTCCCGATAGTCCACACATAATCAGAAGCTTCCATCTCTTTTTAAGCAAAAAGGACTGATGTTCCAACAGGCAAAGTGGATTTATGTATAAAGCCCTTGGTTAGGTTCTTCTGAAGGTATGTGTGTAGTGCAGCTAGTTCAGGCTCTGACATGGCGTATTTACGGCTGGCCAGAATGTCTGCCCCTGGGTGTAGCTCTATTGGCCAATCACAGTCCTTGTGTGGCAGCAAAGTGTCTGCTTTCTGTTTTTTAGAAGACATCTTTGTAGTCACTGTATTTGGATGGAAGTCAAAGACCAGATTCAGCAGGTGGCTCTGCAGAGCCAGCTACCCTGGAATGAGACCTCTGGGGAACTACTGCACACTTCCTGGGGTTAAGCAGTGCTGCTGCTGGCAGAATTCTGAGAGAAGTTCAACTCCAGGATCAGAGGGAAATGTGAGGAATGGATGGCCCTTGGATGTCCTTGGATACTGACTTTGAGAGGAATGATTTCTGTAGCCACTGAGCCAGAGGATAAGAGGGAACTGTTGATCATCTCTATCAGATCCAGATAGATCTGGTTTGCGCCATAGGGAAATCTGTAGTGGCTGGGCTGTCTCTGCATCGATACAGTTGTCTGCTGCGCCTGAGTCGATAAGGGCTTGTGGTGGAGGAAGTGGTTGGAGGTGACCCAGGATTTGTATTTGTAGATGCGGTGCCACTTGACGGGGGCCGGTGTGTGTTTCTGTCAGGAGCTCAGGTCGGGTTTCAAGGGGACATTTTGTCAGGACGCTCAGGCTAGCCCCTTTCACTAAACCTGGGCTGGTTTGTTTTCTGGATTCCTTTGGACTGGGTTTAGGGTGACCAGATGCCCCGATTTTATGGGGACAGTCAGATCACAGCCACCACCCAGCAGCTCACCTCCTGTCCCAATTTTTCACACTTTCTATCCGATCACCCTAACTGGGTTCCTCATGGGCCAAGTAGAGGTTGCATAGCTGTTATGCTTATAAGAAGCACATGGGATCTTTTTCAGGGGAAAGGCAATATGCCACGTTTATTGAAGATACAACAATTAGCATATGCATTCAATAACACCACACACACGCACGCGCGCGCACACACACACTGTCCCGCCAGTCGATGTTATAGTTATCAGTCCAGAGTCCGGATCAACCCAGTGGCCAGCTAGGTTGATCACGGGTAGGGAGGTGCCGGGATCCGTCGGTCGTGACATGATGCTCCAGGGAAGTCTTGGCAGGACGAACCCAAAGTTTCATGACAAAGCACCCTGTTTATATTGTGATTTTCCTTCATTGGGACCAATGAGTTTTGCACCATCATGCTGTAATCAATTGTTGTTTGATGAGAGCTTGTTTTCTTAAATTGTCCTTCTCATTCTTTATCACAGCTATCTTGTCCCCATTGATAGGTGCCTGTCTCATCTTTAGAGACGTCAATCTGCCCTCCTCTCACATTTCAATAGGGGCGTGTTGCAGCCTCCTGGCACCTTTGCGTCTGTTTCTGGTGGTTCCTCCCTCATACATCTGGCTCAGCGATGGCCTTCACACTTATCTCTTTACACATACATTCCTCATTCACACACACAACAGAATTAATTTACACAGAACATTTTGAACAGGAACATCAAATTGCAATGCACAAGAAAACAATCATGGCATTCTTTTACTTATTTTAAAATGCTAAACCTACAACAAAACAATGACCTTAAAACTTCTGTTACTGCCTTGAAATCAGCCCAGACACAGATTCCAGCTGATGCATCTTTACCAAATGGCCCATTAGGCCATTCCTTTCTGCTATTCAAAAAGGTTGGCTGGCAGGATATGATCAAATAATACATCAATACATTTCATGCATGCTACATTATTATTCTTTATCCTTCATTTTAAATTATACAAAGTACATAAAACATAAAATCCTACTACTGCATGACCCACTTCACCACACTCATAACACAGGTTAAGGCGTCACCGGTGCTTTCTCTTCAGAGGGGAGTTGTTGGCGGGTTAGGTCTATCTGCATCAGTTCAATTGGTGAGGCAGAATCCGAGAGTGGGGGGTAAAGTTGTGACCTCCTCTTCTTTCTTCCAGTCACTCTCACAGGCAGTTTTCAGTACAGATATAAGATCTTTGACAGTGTCCAGACCTACTGGGGTCTTGACTTGGGCCACTTCGTCCTTAAACTTGTCCTGCAAGCCCCATTGCAACTGGCCTAACTGGGCCGCCTCGTTCCATTCTGTGTCTGATACAAGACTGTGGAAATCAGCTATAGGAAGTGGCCATACCCGACCCTTGTTGGAGTTGCCGCAGGACAGCCTCAGTGGAGCGAATGTGGTTAGGGTTGTCAAAGATGGTCAATATCGCTCGCTGGAAGGCAGCCCATTTGGACAGAACTGGACAGTTGGCTTCCAGCGCAGGAGAGGCCTAGTCTAATGTCTCCCCTGTCGTCAGGCTGACTGCCAGGCCTAGTTTCTTATGGTTGGAAGCATGTAGCTGCGGTCGAAGGCAGAACAAGAGTTAGCACTGATTCATGAAGCCTTGGAATTTGGAGGGGCTCCCATCGAAACACTCAGACAGAGGGATAGCAGGTCCCAGCTGAAGTGACAGCACAGCTGGATGGGCCCAGAGCACAGCATTTTCTGTGTGGAGTTGATGGATTTGCTCCTGCAATGCCTGATTTTCAGTGGCCAGCTGTGCGTTCTGCTCCTGAAATGCTTGATTGTCTGCCTGGAGGCAGATCACCTGCTCATGCACCTTCTGGTACGGGGAACTTCTCTGGGTCCGTCCTTGGCTGGGCCCACTCAAAGAAGTTGACAGTGGTCTGAGCAAGCTGTAGGGAATGGGGCATGGGCGTTCAGGCCAAATGGTTAGAGTCAGGAGCTTGGAACAAAGCCAGGGTCAGAGTCGGGTACCAAGCCAAAGGTTAGACTTAAACCAGAAATGGAGTCAGGAGTCAAGCTAGCGGTTGAATCCAGAATCAGTATCGGGGTAGGACATAAGACCAGGGACCTGGAGTCAGGGGCAGCTCTATGTATTTTGCCACCCCAAGCATGACAGTCAGATGGCTTTCGGCGGCGCGCCTGTGGGAGGTCCTCTGGTAACATGGATTCGGCGGCATGTTCATGGCGACCGGCAGGCTGCCCCCCACGGCTTGCCGCCCCAGGCACGCGCTTGGTGCACTGGTGCCTGGAGCCGCCCCTGCCTGGAGTGAGGCAGGAGAGCAGGAACTGGGACTAGATGGAGGTCTGGGAGAAGGAGGGCATGAACCAGGAACGGGTAGGGAGGCAGGGCTCAGGCATCAGGCAGGTACATAGGGATAGGGCCCACTGTAGCAGCCAGCCAGAGAGTCCTCTAGTTGGTTGGACAACTTCCTGTGCCTCTTTCTGGCTTAAGTACAGCTTCCTAACCAATCGATGAGGCTGGATGTCTTCCCCAATCAGGAGCTTCAGGGGTGGGGCCCTTAGTGAACTACAGCTTTGCGGCCCCATCCAGTGATTGAGGTGAGCTGCTGGGTGGTGGCTGTCACCTGAACACTGCCTGGGGCCACTCGGGCTCAGGTTTGAGGCTTGAAATCTCTCACAGGACCCTGCTGCAGCTGCCTCCAAGGCCTAGGATGGGGGCGTGAAGAGCCCCAAGAGCTGCAGGAGGAACTCATGTGGGATCTGGGGGCTGGGCAGACGTTGGGGGGACACCCAGGAGAATGCTGGGGTTGGAGAGAAGCTGAAAGCTCTGTCAGGCCGCAGCGTGAGCTGCTGCAGCAGAGCCAGAATCACCTCTCTCAATACCTGGGGTGACACCAATTGTTTGTCTCTCACACACACAAACTGAGGCAGGCACATGCATGTGCACACTGAGATGGATGTGCACTCTGAGGCATGCATGCACTCACACAGACAGTGAGGTGGGATAGGGAATCACATCAAAAGACAAACTAAAGACGGACATGTAACCCCTCTGCCAGGCTGAAACAATAGCAGCAAGGGCCAGGTTCAATACCTAGGGGTCCCTTCCCCACAACGTAATGCAGACCAGCTCGAGCTCCCACCCAGTGACCTGGGAAAATCTTACACACACCCCTGGGCGCCTCAAGGAGGCAATACTTCCCCTCTCGCAAGCACAGACTCTTGGTGTAGCAGAAAAGGTTTAATTACATAAGATAAACAACAACAAGCATGAAATTTGGAAAATACCTCAACTGGAGTTCATAGGTCAAACCGTGAGCAAAGACCCACCCCAGCAACTTGGGCCGTGTCCTTCTCTCTGGGCCCTTGAGTCCAGCAACCCCCCTAAATCACCCACAGTCCCAAAAGTCCCACAATTCAAAAGTCTCTGTCCCGGGTCAGGCAGCCCAGAGTTCAAGAGTCTCTTTGCAGAGGTCCCCCTCCCCAGCCTAGGTAGAAAGGGGCACCTTACGTGGTTCGGGGCCAACTGCCCTGCCTCTTCGTGGGGTTCTGCTTCCACTAGTTGTCCCCGCAAACAGCTCAGCTCCGCTTACTCTGTGGGCTGCTCCACTCTGCCAGCTGCTCTGGTCCACCAGCTGTCCTGTGATCCGCTCCAGCCGTCCTCACGAGCTGCTCAGCTCCACTCACCCAGTGGCTGCACAAACTGCTCCACTCTGCTCTGCCAGTATTGCTTCAGGCTCCCCCACTCATCAGCACAGTGCTCTCAGCTCAGCAAGTCCAGCTCTTCAGTGATTTCAGCTCCACTCATTAGCACAGTGCTCCCAGCTCAGCAAGTCCAGCTCTTCAGTGATTCCAGCTCATAGTAGGGGAGCCCCAGTACCAGTGAATTCAGCTCAGTAACCTGCATCTAGATTCTTAAGGGAATCAAAAGTTAACTCTGACATTCCACAGTGGAGAGAAGCATAGGTGGAACTGGTGCTTCTGACTCACACAAAGAGCCTGCACCACCAAGTACAGATACCTGTCCCCAGCCTCTCTCTTTTCAATGGGTTTTGGAACCCATGTGCCCCATCTAGCAAGCGCTATCCAGCTGACAATGAAACCCCCCATCACAAGACAATTTTGTAGTTCCCCATTTACCCAATCAGGGTGACAACATTTCATTCCTCCTGCCCCAATAACAACGAAATTGGGGCTCCCACAGCTGTGAAAATAACCATCCCATGCTGCTTTGCGGTATGCTAAGTGGGGTGGGAGTGCCCATGCAAATAACCGAAATACCAATGCAACACTTTCTGCACTCCCCATAATTTACTACCAGATGTCAGGGTGGGGCTCATCCTGACTCTGCTTACATCCTCCCCCCAGCCGAGAATTTGTCGTCCCGATAAATCACATTCCCTACTGTACCAACTTATTGGCCCCCGTCAAACGGCCTCAGATAGCCCACTTTAGCTTCCACAAGCCTGTGTGCTAAATGTATTGGCTCCTCACTAGTCACCCCAGGTGCATCATAAGTTAACCGTTTCACTGGTCTTATTACCCTGTCTCGCCTATTGAGAATCTCTGTTGCTGTGGCAGGGGGGACATCCTCTTGAGTAACGGATGGGGAAGTTTCCTGTGAGTCCCCCTCAGATACTGCCATAGGCCCCTGCATTTCCAGTTCTAACAGTGGAGGGTTGATGGTGCTCAGGACATCCTCCACCTGTATGTCTCCGCTGTCCAATAACCCGGGCGTGACATCACATGGGGGTCCCACCAGTGGCTCAGGGGTATCAGGAATAGGCCTAAATACTTCTGCCATGGGGTTTAGGGTGGAAGAGGAGGTGCTCTCATTTGATTCAGCTGATCGAGACTGAAATCTTGTCTTCATCCCAGGATACACCATGGTTGTGTCTTCCTCCTCAGACTCACTCTCAGATGTGCTGAGTAGGGGTAGGTTAGCTGCAGGGGGCCGCCTGTCCATGTTGGAAGGTGGCTTTGGTACAGCACCTTCATTCTGCCCACTTGCCCTGTTGTGGCCCATCTCATAAGGGCTGCCCACCAATTCCCCCACAGGGAGCAAAAGGTTTCTATGCACAGTCTTTGCCTGCCCTGGACCCTCTTCAGGTTTGATCTTGTAGACCGGCAGGTCTCCTAGCTTTTCCATCACCAAGTAAGGTATTGCCTTCCATCTGTCAGCTATCTTGTGTTTGCCAGCAATACCCAAATTTCGCAGCAAGACTCTGTCCCCTGGCTGGAGCTCTTGCAGACGTACCCTAGCATCATATCGATGTTTGTTGCGGTCTGCGTTCTTCCGAGCTGCAGATGCCGCCAAGTGATAAGCATCCCGCAGCTTTTCTCGTAGTCGGGATACATATTGCTGATGAGTTTCATAGCCATCTCCATCCTCGGATACACCAAAGCACAGGTCTATGGGTAATCTTGGTTCTCGCCCAAACATCAAAAGATACGGGGTGAATCCCGTAGCGTCGTTCTTTGTGGCGTTGTAGGCGTGCACCAGAAATGCAACATGTTGGCTCCAGGTTGCTTTCTGTTCTGGCCGCAAAGTCCCCAACATATCTAATAGGGTTCGGTTGAACCTCTCTGGCTGAGGATCACCTTGCGGGTGATAAGGCGTTGTCCTCGACTTTTTAATTCCTGCTATCCTTAGCACCTCCTTTAGAAGGTGACTTTCAAAGTCCCGCCCCTGATCTGAGTGTATCCGGGCTGGGAATCCATAAACTGAGAAATATTTTTCCCACAGTACTCGAGCGACAGTAGTGGCCTTCTGATCACGTGTGGGATATGCCTGCGCATATCGCGTATAATGGTCGGTCACGACTAGAATGTTCCCAATATTCCTCTTGTCTACGTCTAAGGACAAGAAGTCAATGCAAACCAGCTCCAGAGGTTTGTTGCTGGTGATGTTTTTCAGATATGCAGCCCTTGTGGGCAGAGTTTTCCTTTGAACACATCGAGAGCAGGTTTCACATTTTCTGCGAACATCTTCAGCCATCCGGGGCCAATAGAACCTACTGCGAATAAGTTCCAGGGTCCTCTCCATTCCTAAATGTCCAAAGTCATCATGCAGGGCCCTCATAGCCAGGGCTCTGTACTCTTTCGGCAGCACTAGTTGGGTCCGTTGTTTTTGTAAAGGATCTGTGGTCACACGGTGTAGCACTCCCTGAATCAGTTTTAGTTTGGTCCATTCTCTCAATAGCAGCTTACCTTCTGGGTTGGGCGGGACAACCGCAGCTGGGCTTCGCCCCTCCCTTTTGGCAAGTAGTGTATCACGGATGTCAGTATCTTGCAGCTGGGCTTCCTGCCAGTCAGCCGCATTGAGCACGGGCAAGGGAGATTGGTCCAATGCAATGTAGTTCACTGAAGCAGAAGGCACGCATTCAGGGGGAAGGCCCAAAGCTTCAGCAACACATCCATGAAGGCTCTCATGGGCCTCTGGCTCTCTGCGACTCACGCTGCAAATAGCTCTCGCTCCATCTGTGGGTATCACAGCAACTTCAGGTGTCTGCGGACGTCTGGACAATGCATCTGCATCTACATTGCTTCTCCCGGATCGGTATTGAATGCTGAACTCATAGCTAGCCAAGGCGGCCACCCATCTCTGCCCTGTAGCATCCAACTTAGCACTTGTTAGCACATAAGTCAGGGGGTTGTTGTCTGTCCACACCTGGAACTGAGCACCATACAAGTAGTCTCGAAATTTCTCAGTGATGGCCCATTTCAAAGCCAAGAACTCCAGCTTGTGGATGGGATATCGAGTTTCACTGTCAGACAGTCCTCGGCTGGCAAAGGCTACAGGTTTATGGTGGCCTTCCTCTTCCTGATACAGTACTGCTCCCAGACCCTCCAAACTGGCATCAGTATGCAGGATAAATGGTTTGCTTGGATCAGCAAAGACTAGGATGGGAGCACGAGTTAGGCGAGTAATGATTTCCCGAAAAGCCCTCTCACATCTTTCATCCCACCGTGGCCCAAATGGTTCGAAGGGGCCATAGTGTCTCTGCACAGGAGGCTTTGGAGGCCTCCTCTTATTCCGGGTCTTAGATTTGTACTTGTTGCACTGGTATCCCCTGGTAAGATCATTCAGAGGTTTTACAATTGTGGCATAGTTCTTCACAAATCTGCGGTAGTAGCCACTAAATCCAAGAAAGGTCTTGAGTTCCCTGTAGTTAGTGGGACGTGGCCAGGTAGTGAGTGCTTTTATTTTATCGGGATCAGTACTCACGCCCTCTTGGGACATGATGTGACCGACATACTTTACTGAGGTTTGGCAGAACTGGCATTTGTCAATTGAAAGCTTCAAACCATATGCCTCCAACCTATCGAGCACTTTAAGAAGTCTTTCTTCATGTTCCTCCAAGGTTCTTCCAAACACAATCAGGTCGTCCAAGTAAACTAACACTTGCAGTAAATTCATGTCTCCCACAACTTTCTCCATAAGTCGTTGAAATGTGGCAGGGGCCCCAGAAATCCCTTGGGGCATGCGTTCAAACTGGTAGAACCCTAACGGGCAGATGAAGGCTGTCTTCTCCTTATCCTCTTCTCCCAGAGGGATCTGGTAGTATCCACTCCGAAGATCCAATACAGAGAACCACTGGCTACCTAGCAAACAGTCCAAGGCATCTTGTACTCGAGGCATGGTGTATTGATCAACTGTAGTGCGCCTGTTTAGGGTGCGATAGTCAATACACATCCGGATTTTTCCACTCTTTTTACGAACGACCACAATGGGTGAAGCATAGGGGCTTCGGGACTCTGTAATGATACCAGCTGCGATCAGCTCTTGAAGATGATGGCGCACGTCTTCCATCTCAGAGAGGGCAATCCTCCTAGACCTCTCCCTGAAGGGTCGGGGATCTTGTAGCCTGATGTGGTGTTCCACTCCTTTGGCACATCCCACATCCCACTCATGTAGTGAGAACACCTTGGATCTCTCACAAAGCTTTTTCCTCAGGCGATCTTTCCACTCCTCGGACAGTGGTGAGTCCCCGAAGTCAAACTTTGCAGGATCTATCATTGGAACTTCAGCTTCACACTGCGGTCTCACAATGCTTTCAGGCTCAAAGATGTCTGCAATCTTCTGCCCTGGTTTTACAAACACATCACGGCGTGTTTCATTAGCAACCAGGATAGTCACCTCCTCCTGGGCTTCAGCAGGTAGGGTTATGACTCCACTGAGAACCAGCACTCCCTCTGGGAGCCCTCCCTCGGTTGGCTGCTCTGCCACAGCTAATGTTCCCTTACTACCTTTTAGGCAGGTACTCCTGACAATCACCTCCTTTTCTGACATTGCAGGCACCACCAAAGGGACCGGACCCGCATACCTCAGTGCTCCTACTGGCAAATCAGGCATCACTTTTCTTGTGTCCTCAATTTTCCTGTAGGCCGCAGCACAGTGTGTGTGTATCACCAAGGTGTTCAGATATTGGTCTCCTGCTTGCTGTCTGCAGTAATCGGCAAGTATCCTAAAGAGGCTGGAGTTGGTCCCTATTAGCACGGACACATCAGAGGCTCCTTTGGGGTCAGGGCATATTAAAGCAGCAGTGTCCACCTCCTGTCTTACCCCAGCAATCTCTTCTGGGAATTCCAGGTGTACTATGACATAGCCCTGATAGGGGTATTCATCCATGCTAAGGCCACACAGGCCAAGTCCTGTCAGGGGCTGTATAGGCAGATGCCCAAGCATCTGCTGGTAGAAAGACTGGAATATGATGGTCACTTGGGATCCTGTGTCAAGTACTGCTCTACATTCTGTTCCTTCAACCTTTACAGTGACCTCCGCTCGGGGTCCTATCAATCCTGGGGGGATTCGGGCCGCATGGTTCCTTCCAGGGGAGCCTCCACATCCTGCAGGCCTAGGCGGCTCCCTTCCCAGGCCCTGGGGCCGTTTCCTGACTTTCCCCAGGAGGTCCTCAGCTTTTGATATACCAGCATGGGATTCTCTGCATTCTGACACCTTGCAGCAATGTGCCCACCCTGGCCACACCGGTAGCAGAAGAAGGATTGTCCTTTCCCTTGCTGGCGGGGTGGTGCAGAGGTTCTAAACGTAGTCCTCTGGACCATGGTACCAGAGGGTTCCTTGCACCTCGAAGTCTTTGCTGAATCAAAGGTATTCTCTAGTTCAGTCACTTTCTATGTCAGGGCCTGCACTTGCTGGATAAGTTCCTCTTGAGGATTCACCATTAGTGCCTTGGGCGTCCGCATGGATGTTGTGCCAGTTGCCTGGTGTTGCTGCACCTCCCAAACCTCGCCAGCTGCCTGCCTCTCTTCTTCCTCTCGGACCTCTTTTATCAGGCGAGAGTAACTTGGTGGATTATCTTGCCGTTCCCTTAATCGAAGGTGGAGAAGGATTGGGTTCTGATACTGAATTCCTCTCACAACCTGAGCCAATCTAGTCCGGTCCATTTGCTCAACTGCTACTGCTCCCCTCATGATGGCTCTCTGTAATAACTTCTCCAACCTCTGGATATAGGCAGAACCCTTCTCTCCCCTTTGTTGCCTTGCATTGAGGAACTTGCAATAAGCATCCTCTGGACCCTCAGTTCTCCCAAAGGCGTGATCCAGGGCCTCTAGGCAGTCCTTCACCTTGACCCCTGGGTTACCGAGCTTTAGGGTGCGAATCACATCTAGGGCTGGCCCCCTGAGACACTCTACTAGTCGCCTACTCTTTTCAGCATCAGGCACCGCCCACTCCTGCAGCATCTCAGTGGTGTGCTCCAGCCAGGGTTCAAATGCTTCCTCCCCAGGTATTGGGGTGGGACCCCCAGAAAACAACCTCAGCTTACGATAGGGGCTTGACTCAGGGTGGGGTGGCATAACTTTCTCTAATGCTCGTCCCAAAGCCTTCACCCACTCATCAGGTGAAGGAGCAGGCTCCTGTTGTGGGGCTTCCGGCTTAAGGCCCAACAGACCTGCCATATCAGCCAAAGTTTTTCCCTCTTTCCCCAAAAAGGCCGACATTTTCTTTAAAAACTCTACATCAGGGGTAGGGGCTGGTGAGGGCTGGCTCCCAGTGGTTATTACCTTCCACTCACCATCTTCCACTGCTATCGAGCCTGGAACCTGTAGAGGGTCCACAGCCGAGGGCAGCTCACACAGTACAGCAAAAGCCCCCTCCTCCCTCACAAACATGCGCCCACGCATTTTGCACTTACGCAGGTTCTCAGTGGATGACCTTAAGGTAGGTTCAATTGAGCCCTCATCAACTGCCTCCAGCACCCCCGTTACCAGAAGACAGTTCCTGGGGTCAATATTCATCCCCTTGCACCAGTCCTCTAACAAGAGTAGGGCCATTATACAAACTCTAATCTGTTCCCAATACAACAGGTCAAAACAACAAGGTAATTTGCAGTTTTCCCAATTCAATGGATCACTCAAGATGTGCTTGCGAGGGGTACTGACCCAGGATCCCGGACGAGCCCCCAAAAATGTAACCCCTCTGCCAGGCTGAAACAATAGCAGCAAGGGCCAGGTTCAATACCTAGGGGTCCCTTCCCCACAACGTAATGCAGACCAGCTCGAGCTCCCACCCAGTGACCTGGGAAAATCTTACACACACCCCTGGGCGCCTCAAGGAGGCAATACTTCCCCTCTCGCAAGCACAGACTCTTGGTGTAGCAGAAAAGGTTTAATTACATAAGATAAACAACAACAAGCATGAAATTTGGAAAATACCTCAACTGGAGTTCATAGGTCAAACCGTGAGCAAAGACCCACCCCAGCAACTTGGGCCGTGTCCTTCTCTCTGGGCCCTTGAGTCCAGCAACCCCCCTAAATCACCCACAGTCCCAAAAGTCCCACAATTCAAAAGTCTCTGTCCCGGGTCAGGCAGCCCAGAGTTCAAGAGTCTCTTTGCAGAGGTCCCCCTCCCCAGCCTAGGTAGAAAGGGGCACCTTACGTGGTTCAGGGCCAACTGCCCTGCCTCTTCGTGGGGTTCTGCTTCCACTAGTTGTCCCCGCAAACAGCTCAGCTCCGCTTACTCTGTGGGCTGCTCCACTCTGCCAGCTGCTCTGGTCCACCAGCTGTCCTGTGATCCGCTCCAGCCGTCCTCACGAGCTGCTCAGCTCCACTCACCCAGTGGCTGCACAAACTGCTCCACTCTGCTCTGCCAGTATTGCTTCAGGCTCCCCCACTCATCAGCACAGTGCTCTCAGCTCAGCAAGTCCAGCTCTTCAGTGATTTCAGCTCCACTCATTAGCACAGTGCTCCCAGCTCAGCAAGTCCAGCTCTTCAGTGATTCCAGCTCATAGTAGGGGAGCCCCAGTACCAGTGAATTCAGCTCAGTAACCTGCATCTAGATTCTTAAGGGAATCAAAAGTTAACTCTGACATTCCACAGTGGAGAGAAGCATAGGTGGAACTGGTGCTTCTGACTCACACAAAGAGCCTGCACCACCAAGTACAGATACCTGTCCCCAGCCTCTCTCTTTTCAATGGGTTTTGGAACCCATGTGCCCCATCTAGCAAGCGCTATCCAGCTGACAATGAAACCCCCCATCACAAGACAATTTTGTAGTTCCCCATTTACCCAATCAGGGTGACAACATTTCATTCCTCCTGCCCCAATAACAACGAAATTGGGGCTCCCACAGCTGTGAAAATAACCATCCCATGCTGCTTTGCGGTATGCTAAGTGGGGTGGGACTGCCCATGCAAATAACCAAAATACCAATGCAACACTTTCCGCACTCCCCATAATTTATCACCAGATGTCAGGGTGGGGCTCATCCTGACTCTGCTTACAGACAACATAATATTAAACAAACCCTTGTGATTTTGGTGGAGGGAGCCTGAATTTGGAGTCTTTGAAGTTTGGGGGATGGCCATAATGTAACTGCTTAACTATGAAACCTCTTTCTCACAGGTATTTTTTCTCACTCTGTACATTTAAATTTTTTTTTTTTAATGGAGAAGAAGAAAATCCACCCTGTATAAGCCATGAGCTCCAGCATAGGTTGCCAACTAGAGGTTTGATCCTCTGCTCCATCCATATCCACACCTGGAAACTAAACTGAAAACTCATCCAGTCTCATTCTTGTTAGATTTCAGAAAAAACAGTTTTTCCTCTCACTTTTCTCATTATTGCTGGGATTTGCAACACAGCCTAATGGATTTAGCTACCTAGAACACATTGAAAGTTATCAGTGCCCAGCTCCCTCAGGCCCCCTTTAAAGAGCCAGCCTATAACTCCAAGAAACTCAAGTATCAGAGGGGCATCCGACGAAGTGGGTATTCACTCACAAAAGCTCATGCTCCAATACGTCTGTTAGTCTATAAGGTGCCACAGGACTCCAAGAAACTGTGAGTGGGTTAGAGAAGGAAGAATTCTAATGTTAATGTGTCCTAGCAAGATCAGGGAGACTGATATTAGCCCTGAGAAATTACACAAGCCAAAGAGATTGTTTGATGACATCGGATTTTATCTTTAAATTCCCCTCTGAATGTATTCCCTTCTGATGGCAGGCCATGATGAGAAACAAAACTGTTTTGCAACAATAGAAATACCAAAGATCAACAGCCAGAGAGAAACTTGACTACACCATGCACTCCCAGGCATACTAGAATAACCAAACTAAATCAAAACACAAATGCAGCAGGAATGTCATGGTACCAAACATAATTGCTGTACTGTAGTGTTGAAGTGGATACTGTTGTTCCAGCAGCTGCTGAGGTTTCTGCGCTTGCATTGTGTGGTTTCTATCTATTGCCACTTAAAGGTTTTTATTGCAAATGCATTGCAGGCATTCCGGAAACTGCAACGGGACCTCAAGGTCCCGGGTGAGTGATGCCTGGAGTCTTGCAGCTGAACTAATGGAGGTGGTAAATTTCAAATCCAGTAGTTCACTGAATCCCTGGAGCCTACCCCAAAATCCTTTCATATATTATGTAAGATCAGGCTACTGTTGGCAGGCAGCATGGTTGAATGGACTGTGCATGGGCTGTCAGCAAGAAACTTGGGAGCTCTAGTATCATTTGCTATGGAACCTGCTGTGTGGCCTTTGGCACATCTCTTAACTTCCCTATCTAAGCTGCCTCATTTGAAGAATCAGGGTAATTATAATTTATGGAGTGCTTAGTGCTTTGCAGGTAATTCAGAGTGATAGGTCCTGTGCAGGGGAGCTTTTATTGTGCCTTGAAGGGCCATTATGAGTGTGATGTTTATACGGGGCTAGCCTAATGCACCACTGAAGTACTAAGTATTGCTGCTAGGTAATTTTCGAGTGAGCAGTTCCTTGTTGGGAGAGAAATCACTGACATAGATTTGAGACACTTCTCTCTTAATTACCATGTGGACCTAAATCCTGGTCACCTGGAACAAAGATGGCAAAAATGATTGCAAGACAGTTCCACTCAAGAAAGCCAGCTAATGCACACAGTTCTCAGCAACTCTTACCAGCAGCTTCTCCCTCTGCTGTTTCCAGTATTTCTGTTGCTAAAACTGGGCTGGATGGAGGTTTCCAGGCCACAAAGCCACATACAATTGTAGCAGCAGTGGCATTTGTGGCTAGAGGCACCAGTCGGGGATTGGAGCGCCAACATGCAGGGTGCTGGGGGGCAGGGGCATGCAATAGAAAGCTTGCAATCTCTTTGGGGGTCAGATTATCTATGTTGTGACAAGAAGCAAGGGCTGGGGGAGCTGGACAAGCAGGGTGTGTGGTGGGGGAAGAAGGTAACAGTAAAGCGAACAAAGTGTAATACAATGAGTAGGGGGTCTTGGTGCATCACCTGCCTAAGCAGTGCCACTGGGCTGCTCTGTAGGCAATGAGGCAGAAGTAAGTTTAAAGGACTCTCCCTGAGCACATGGACTCAGTCATTCTCACTATTGAGCTGCTAGCCTAGCTGGGTCTGGCTGTTAACCCCCTGCATCCAGCTGCTCTACAACACACCAGCCCTCCTTAGCTAGGTTCAACCAGCAACCATGTCCACTGCAACATTCTCCATCCACATGCAAGTCTCACAGTCACCCACGTACCCCTTAGTGACCATGCTTGTGCCAGATCTTTTGACCAGGCCTCAGAAGAAAACATCAAGTGTTCCTAAAATACTAACTCCATACCATACGTTTCAGTCACTGTATCGGGTAGTAGTTTGTTCCAATAGACATGGCACTGGCCTGGGCCCAGCTGAACTGGCTGTTCTTCCCAGCTCCACCACTCACCTGCTGTATGACCTGAGGCCAGTTGCTTCACCATAGCTGCTGGTTCAGAAATTCAGAGCTTATATAAAAATGGACTAATATGGGTGACAGCTGAATATGCAATTACCTTATTAACAAACATAAATGAACAATGGCCTGGTTACCAAGCTGCTGGGTGGAACACTGTGCATTGTGCCCAAGTAACTCTGGCAGCTTTTGGGGTGGGGAGGGCTGTTGCTGAGTGATGCCCTGGGTTGGAAGGGTGATCTGGCAGCTCCAGGGATCAGCTGAGGGATGCTGTGGCTGGGTTGCTGGCCCCTAGCTGGGTGTCCATTTGCTCCCTGGCTGGGGTGAGAAGGTGAGGAATCTTTGGCTAAAGCTCACCATAGCTGTCATTCCAAGCCTATGGCCATGGGTGGATTGGGAGGCGCTAGGCTTATGGCTGTCTGGTCAGAATCCTCCAGCTGGCACTCTGTGTAGTTAGACTCCTGGAGGACTCTAAGCATAACGTAGAGCAGCTAAACCAGGAGCCTTCTGGCCGGAACAGGAGACTAACCAGCCCTGCAGCAGCTTTCAGGTTAATACCCTCCCTGCCATAGGTACCGCCCTGGGTCTGTTTTGTCTATCTAGATTGTAAGCTTTTGGGGCCAGGGAGTTTCTCTGTTGACATGTCTGCACAGTGCCTGGCACAATGGGGCCCTGGGCCCTCACCATGCTATTGTAATACAAATAATAATTTAGCCAGGACTAACTTTTACTATAAAACTGTGTGTGCAAAGACCCACCTTGTGCTCTTCTCACCCCCAGCTGCTGCTCCTGCAGCACTCCTGCCTGGCTGCTTTCATACCTGGAGCAAAGAGGCATGAAGGGTCTTGGCTCTCGCTGAAGACATTGCGCCCTCCCTTGCTGAAGTGCCTGTGGGATGAAAGGCTTGATTCCTGCTGTCATCCTCTCCTGTGCGTGCCCCCTTTATCCTCCTCAGCTTGTCCAGTTAACTCTGAACCACAGAACTCAGCATGGCAGGATGAGCCGCCCTACCAGCCCTGTCCAAGTGTGCAAAGGGATAGGCCAGAGTCCCAGCCAGATGTCAGCCCAGACTGGGGAGATGGGCCTAGAGCTACATCTGTTTGGGGATGTTTTGCATATATATAGCTTCTCGGACCTCCTCGGACTGACAGGCACAGCCCCCCATCTTCTTCCTGCATGTGTGATCTCTGTTTTAAGAGCAGGAATAATTGCTGACAACTGTTGAGTAGAGCTGAGTGAATAGTTGACTTTTTCTGTTCAATGGCTAAACCAAAAAAGGAAAAAAATTGGTTTGAACCCAAACTAATTTTTTTTAACTGTTTATTCTCACCAAAGCGAAAAGCTGAAAACATTTTGTTTGGGTCAAAGGAAACATGTTGAAAACATCGATTTGAAACGAACTGTCGAAATGCTTTGTGGCAACATTTTCAAAAGGTGACATTTTGTAAAGGAGGGTACTGTAATTAATGCCAATCAGTATGGGCTTATGGAAAAATTGATTGTCAGACTAACTTGATTGCTTTTTATGATGGGATTACAAATTTGTTGATAAAGCTAATAGCGTTGCCATAATATACTGAGACTTCTGTAAGGTGTTTGGCTTGGTACCACACAAGATTTTGATTAAAAAACTGTAATGAAATAAAATTAACATAGCATTGCCATGGGGTACATAAACCCCACAGTGGATGGAAGGGGTTAAGGAGATGCTTTGGGCTGGAGTGGTCCAGCCCTTCTGCACCTGCAAATCACTCCAGGACTGGTGGAGGTGTTAAAGAGGGAAGTCCATGCAGATGGGGGCTGCCCTAGGAAGGGAACAGGCTGAGCTTCTCTGGCCCTGGAGAGAGGGCTGACAGCCTGCAGAGCCCCTGCCCTGGAAGAAAGAGGTGCAGATACCCTGAGCTGAAGAAGAAAAGAGCTGAGACTTGTACTGGAGCCCAGTGACTTCTGACGTGGACAGTGATATTGCCTCTGAAGTAAGAGGGGCCCATAGCCTGGAGGAAGCTGCCTACAGGTTTTTCTTTTCTGTTCTGTTGGTGTAACCCCTTTTGCTGAATACAGGCTGTTTGGTGGCATCGCCAGGGATGCAGAGGGGGGAGGAGACAGTCAAGAGGCCCTGGCCGGAAGGTGGGTGCCAGCCAGCTAGAAAGATGCCCTACAGCACCCGCTGGGGTGGGGATGGAACAACTTACCAAGGGTTGTGGTGGATTCTCCAACACTGACAATTTTTACATCGAGATTGGATGTTTTTCTGAAAGATCTACTCAAGGAATTATTTGGGGGCAGGTCTCTGGCCTGTGCTATGCAGGTCAGACTAGATGTCCACAATGGTCCCTTCTGGCCTTAGAATCTAGGAATCTATTTTGACATGGATGGAATTTTTGTTTTCAGGGGTTTTTTTTGACTGAAACTGTTCACTGAATTAGACTCAAATTCACAAATAGTTTGGTGCCCTGAAAAAGGCATTTATCTGAAAATTTACTATTTGCTAAAATAAATCAGCCAGCTGAACTGTTGGACTGAAATCCAGCATCCAGCCTAACCTGCTCTCCCACGCTGTCCCTTTTAATATCAGCAAGGAGCCGTCTGCCCGATACCTTTGCTAAAAACCCTAGCCAGACCCTTCCGAACAAAGAACGTCTCTGTCAGATCTCCAGGATTTCATCTTGAGTCTTCTCTCTGTTTAATAAACAGCTGAAGGGATTTTGACGCTGTGGTTGCCATGGTAACCAAGCAAAATTGTGCTGCAAGTCCCTGGGCACTGCTAGCTGTTCGATGGTCTGGCAATAAATGAGGAATAATCCTTTTATTTTTGCAAGGCCTTGATGCTGCTCAGGCTTCTGTGGGCCTGGAAGGGGAAGAGGGCACATCTCTGTATCTCGCAACTCTGTGCAGAGTCTGGACACGCAGGAGTGAGGAGGGGCATGGGGGCACTCTTGGAAACAAAGGATGGTGAAGCAGCTGTGTTCCCCAGATCTCCACGAGACATGGAGGCCTGGAGCGTCTGTGGGCTTGTACATCTCCCAGCCGCCCCCACATGGGATGTGACTGAGTACCCACAGTTGAGCAATGAATGTGATAGAGTTTGCTACCCATCTGGGGTTCAAGAGATGCAGGAATTCCTCCCTTTCCTGGAGTTTGTTGGCACGAGTCAGGAGCAGGCAGGAAAGGGCCTGAAAGGTCATGGCAGGGGAAGCTCATTTGCAACCAGGCCCTATTGCATCATACACCGTCGAGGTTGGGGCTGTGCTGACTGCTGGAGAGAGCCGCTGGTTTGGTCACAGTGAGGAGGTGGCCTGGTTACTTTGGGGCAAGCTAACCCTGTGACAACCAACACTTCTGAGCTTCACAGAATTCCATCCAAAAAATCAGTGACAACAGTGCTCTGAGCTCTTCCTGCGCATACTAAACCCACCTGCTTCAAAGTCAGGAAATGTCTCAATAAAGACATCATCAGTCTGCCCCATGAGAAACACACACTTGTAGTGCAGGCAGTATCATCACATATCATCACAACCACCTTAACTAAATGTTAAATAAATCAGCTGGAAGCGTCACCAGAGTCCTAGGTTAAGGAGTGGCAGTCACTGGACAAGGAGAAAATGGCTACACCTGACACCATTACAGAGCTAATCTAGCCTTGCAGGGTGAGCAGCACCTTCAATACTCCCCCAAACTCCTAACAAGCCGGCTAGTCAGTGTGACAGCACACCCATCAATGTGCTCAAGTTTCCACAGCCAATGCCTTACCCACTGCAATACCAGGCCTGGTGTCCAGGCTACTTAATCTTAGGGGTATTTTAAATTATCCTGTATCTGGAAAATGTGGCTAATAATACATTGCATATACACAGTGCTTTTATCCCCTTGCAGAGGTCAAAAAGGTGGGTGGAAGTAGCCTTATTTTTACAGGTAGCCTAAGTAAGTACGGAGGCATTAAGCTGTTGGCATCAGAGGCACTGTGACCTGATGGCTCAGATGTGCGTCCATCACTTCCCAGTTCAGTGTTCTTTCCCCAATTCTGCCATAAGCGTCCTATGTAATCTTTGCAAATTGCTTAAACCCTCTAGGCAGTCTGTATGACTGCCGCCTTGTCACCGACATCTGAGTAAAACGCTATCATTTGGACTGGGTACGACTGTGCTCGGGTAGAAATAGCTGCACCAGGATCAAGTTGAGGACAATCAGGCCTTCTGTTACCCCCTCTGGAAAACAGAGCTGGGCATTTTCACCCAGATCCTCAAAGGTATTTAGGCACCAAACTCCCTTTGATTTCCATTGAAGTTAGGAACCTAACAACCTTTGATGACTGGACCTTTTCATCCTAGGCCAAGGGGGAACTGATGGGAAGGACCAATTCTAGCAGTTATGATGTTTGCCTTGACCTTTGAAAAGGAGCAGGCTGACGACAAAGACATTATCCATCAATGCCACTTTTTGTGTCTCTCAGCTTCATTGTCAGAGAACCTGGTCTAGTTTTCAAAGAAGGACCCTTTCCAAAACCCTTTGCTATTCCTGCTGTTGAAAACTGCCTCTGACCTGAGGCAGTGTTCAAACCTACCTGTGTCTCATATGGTGTGGTAGACCCTTTGTAAACACTACTGAATGGCGCCATTTATTTATAAGCTTTTAAGTTAACAGGCATCCTTACTCAGAAAATTCATTATGTTCAGAAAAACTTCCCTATTGTAGGAATGCATCTGTGAGTAACGCTTTCTACCATCTCTGGCTCGGAGCCTCCGTTCCATTCTGGTGGATGGAGACCTGGCCTCAGTTCTTCTTGCCTTTGTCACCTCTTGTCTGGATGACAGCAGTGTGATACAGCTGGTCACCAAGCCTTCAGCCCTTGAGACATTCCAAGTAGTACAGAACACTGCAGTGTGTCTCCTCAGCAACGCAGGCTCAGTAACCACCAGCACATCAAACCTGCCCTCCACTCCCTACACTGGGTTCCCATATTTATCAAGTCAGGTTCAAGGTCTTGGTCCTTCAAGGAGCTCCATGGCCTGGACTCAAGGTATGTGAAAGGGCCTAAAGCCCGGGCTGAGGTCCATGGCTGAGAACTTCACTCCTCTGGCACAGTGGCACACTCTAGCCCAAGGGGAAGGCTTGTCTGTGCAGGTGCCAAACCTTTTGTGGGGGCTGGTCCCAGAATGTGGAATGAATTCCCCCAGAAACTAAAGATCATCCCAAACTTCACCACCGTCAGCTCCAAGGGCAAGATATGTTTCTTTGACATGCCATCACTAATGGACACAGAGTCACATGTGTGTGTGTATTAATTTTTTTTCCTAAATCAAAACACTCCCCTGTACACCTTTCTCCCTGTGGAGCAAGGATGAGAGAACAAACCCATGACAGATGCTAGTCAGGTGACTACAGGAAGGCACTCAGCTACTATAGTGCTGAGTATGGCATAAGAATGTATATAGAACGGATCTATTTTAGGCATTGGCTATTGCAGAACCCTTATCAGCAATATGTGCACACACACTCGGAGCGTGATCCTGCTCTCCATGGGTATTCAACTCCCGTTTATGTGAATGGGAGCAGGAAAATCTCACCCTGTGTCTTGTCTCCGCCTCCTGGTTTGAAAATGGATGATTAGTTCCCCTTGGGATGATCCATGTAGTTAGATCACCTTCAGCTCTCATGCCCCGGCTCTGCTGGGAGGAAAGAGGTTGCAATTAAGCAAACTGATCAATGAGATTTGTTGTAGGTAGTTTTGAGCACAATCCTGTTTCCTTTGATTTCGAAAAGAGGTATGGACCTAATCCTGCTCATCTCCCCTATCTCCATCCTCCTCTTTGCCCTTTCACTGCCACCTGCCACCCAGGGGTGGGAACCGTCACCTCCACAGCTGGCCAGGAGCGCTGTGCCCCCTGACTCCCTGTCAGTGCCTTCCCATCACACATGCCTTTCTCCTGGACTTGGGCCTCTTACTTCGCCATCCGTTTTGTGTCTGTAACTCCCTGCTGCCTTTGGGGCTGGCGTGTCTACACATCCAGGGGCACTGACCTTCCCTGGTCAGGTGGGGCCAGCGTGGCTGGGCTGGGGGGAGGGTGCGAAGTGGACACCTGGGGGCCCCTCTCCTGCTCTGCCCAGGTGTTTGGGACTGGACAGCCCCGGGCGGGGTGCCGTTCGCTCTGGGCCAGGGTCCGAGGAGCCCTGCGGCTCCCAGCCTCCAGCCCTGGCTCTGCGCTCCGCAGGGACTAGAGATGCGCGGCAGCAGGTTCAACTCCCAGCTCGTGCTGGCCCGTGTCTCCAGCCGGCCCCGGTTCCGCCCCACGCTCGGGGGGTGCAGACAGCGCAGCCCCGTGTGATGGGGGGCGCCTCGAGCAGCTGGGCGGGGGCCCTGGGGGCTGCTCCCGGCACCTGCTGGCAGGCCCGGCCCGCGCGTGGGTCTCAGCGGCGCCGCGCGGGAAGGGAGTCGCCTCAGCTCGGCAGCGCGGCCAATGGGCTGGCGGGCGGGCCGGGCTGTGGGCGGCGCGGAGCGGAGCTTGGGCCGGGCGGAGCTGAGAAACCCGCACACAGCAGCGCGTCTCGCCGGCTGCGCGACCCGCGGCATGGCAGCCAAGTGCCCCCGGTGCGCCAAGGCCGTCTACTTCGGTGAGTGCCCGGAGCCCTCCGCACGGACCAGTCCCCCCTCGCTCCCCAGTCTGGGGCACACCCCGGGCACGGACCGGTCCTGCCCTCGCTCCCCAGTCTGGGGCATCCCCTCGGGCACGGACCGGTCCTGCCCTCGCTCCCCAGTCTGGGGCATCCCCTCGGGCACGGACCGGTCCTGCCCTCGCTCCCCAGTCTGGGGCATCCCCTCGGGCACGGTCCTGCCCTCGCTCCCCAATTTGGGGCACTCCCGCCCGGGAATAGGGGCTACCCCCTTGCGCTCGCCAGCCTAGCCGCAGCTCTCCTCCCCGCTCCCAGGAGGGACTAGTGTCTCCCTTTCACACATTCCCCGCAGCCTGGGAAAAGGGGCTGCTACTCTCCCTCCATGCCGGGTGCAGCCCCAACCCGGCAGTAGGGGCTGCGACCCCCCGTGCTGCCCACCTTGGGTGCTCCCTTGCCTTGCAGCCCCACTCCTCCCTTCCCGAGAACTGAGCCCATCCCCAGTCTGTGCGTTCTTCCCGGGGGCGGGGCGGAGAGGGCAGCTGTTGTCTCCCCTCCCCACTCTGTGTGCACCCCTGCCTGGGAATAAGGGGGCTGAGCCCATCCCCAACCTGGGTGCCCCCGCTTTCCAGTTTGCAGGCTCCCCCTCTCTGGGAGCAGAGGGCAGCTGAGCGTGTTATAACTGTTTTTTATACATACCGGACCCTTGGTCTGTGGCTCTCTGCTCAGAGTTAACATGATGAGTAGAGTCTACAGGTATAGGGCGTGGCAGGGAAAGGGTTACAGCTAAACCTCTGCTGCTTTGGTTGGTTAGGGGGAAGCACCTGCATTGTTTGTATTTGTAAAGTTGTGAGGGCTCCACTTGATTTCGTCCTCTGGTATTGGCTCCCTGGGAGAGTCCCTGTGTGCGCTTGCTGGGACAGGGTGATTGGGATCTCTGCTGAGTTGTCTGATCCCCTGCCCAGATGGGTGTGTATGGCTGACCCAGGTGACGAGGAGGGGGGGCAATCTCTCAAATGCTCAGTTCTGCAGCTGGGACCAGATTTTTCAAAACCGCTCAGTGTCTGTCGTGCACCCAGTGTGCTGAGATCATAGATTCATAGAAAGGTAGGGCTGGAAGGGACCTTGAGAAGCTGTCAAGTCCAGCCCCCTGGGGTGTACAGGGCCAAATAAACCTAGACCATCCCTGGCAGGTGTCTGTCCAACCTGTTCTTAAAAAACTGCAGTGACAGAGATTCTACAACCTCCCTTTGAAGCCTATTCCAGAGCTTAACTACCCTTATGGCTGGTAACGTTTTCCTAATGTCTAACTTAAATCTCCCTTGCTGCAGATTTATCCCATTACTTCTTGTCCTGTCTTCAGAGGCCATGGAGAACAAATGATCCCTATCCTCTTTATAACCACTGTTAGCATATTTGAAGTCTGTTATCCGGTCCTCTCTCTGTCATCTTTTCTCCAGACTGAACATGCCCAGGTTTTTTAACCTTTCCTCACAAGTCAGGTTTTCTAAACCTTTTCATCTTTTTTGTTGCTTTTCTCTGGACTCCCTCCAGTTTATCCACATCTTTCCTAAAGTGTGGTGCCCAGAACTGGACACAATACTCCAGCTGGGGCCTCAGCAGTGCCAAGTAGAGCAGGACAATTACCTCCTATGTCTTACATACAACACTTCTGTTAATACACCCCAAGATATTAGCCTTTTTTGCATCACATTGTTGATTCTGATTCAATTTGTGATCCACTATAAACCCCAGATCCTTTTCAGCAGTACCACTACCTAGCCAGTAATTCCCCATTTTGTTGTTGTACATTTAGTTTTTCTTCCTAAGTGATGTACTTTGTGCTTGTCTTTATTAAATTTCATTTTGATGAATTGAAATCAATTCTCCAATTTGTCAAAGTTGTTGTGAATTCTAATCCTGTCCTCCAGAGTGCTTGCAACCCCTCCCAGCTTGGTTTCTCCCACAAAGCATATAAGCATACTCTCCACTCCATTATCCTAATCATTAATGAAAATATTGGACTAGTATCAGACCTAGGACTGACCCTTGTGGGACCCCACTGGATTTACTCTCCTAGTTTGACAGCAACCCATTGATAGCTACTCTTTGATTACAGTCTTTCAACCACTTTTGCACCAACCTTACAGTAATTTCATCTAGACCACATTTCTCTAGTTTGCTTATGAAAATGTCATGTGGCACTGTGTCAAAAGTCTTACTAAAATCAAGGTGCATCACATCTGCTTCTCTCGGTCCATTAGCCGAGTAACCCTGCCAAAGAAGGAAATTATAAGCCTGTTATTCACTAGGTGCTTACAAATTTAATTGTTTAATAACTTGTTTCAATATCTTTCCAGATAATGAAGTTAGGCTGACTGGTCTATAATCATCTGCAAATCTCACCCTGATTGTGAGTGCTGAGTGGCTTTGATCTGACCAGTATTGCTAGGATGGCGGTGCCCTGAGACCTGCCTGAGTTGGGACACATTGACTTTTCAGAGGATGGGCAAAGTTGTTTTTAGAAAGACAGGAGAACTTGGCAGTAGTGGGAAGAATGGGAGGTCAAAATCAGAAATGAGTTCCAGCAGCATCTACAGACAGCAAAGAGCTAGAATGCAAAGGTTAACTACATGTGTCCCCTCCCCTCAATTCTGCATGTTGAAATACAGAGCGTGTCTCATCCAAGCCATTTCCAAAGTCTCTGAACTGCTTTGTTCTCCTTTACTGTAAATGTATGTAAAATACTCTACTTATGGTGCACTTTTCACTAATGGAGCTCACAACACTTTACAAAGGTAGGTAAAGCAGTGTTAGTTTCATTTTACATATGGGGAAACTGAGGCATGAAGACAATTATATTTAAAAAAGTGGCTTCTGAATTTGGGGATGGCACCTTGGACCCCATTCTCAGAAGCACCAAGTACCCACAGTTCCTGTTGACTGCAGTTGAAGAGATGGCTGCTTCCCCCCTGCCCCTAAAAATCAGACCCAGGGCATCTCCAGTGGAACATCTTGGTTTTAGTGACTTTCCCCAGGTTATAGAGCTGGTCGTGGCCAAGCTGGGACTAGAGTCCAGGTCTCCTGACTCCTTCCTGTGCCTTGCTGCCATTTGAAAACGTACCTCTTCCAATACTGCTTTTATTAAGTGAAAAGTTACACGGTCCAGAATGTGGCTTGGCACCAACTAGAACATAGCTTTGACTTGCTCCCTTCTCCAACCTGTCATGGTCTTAGAGTCCTGGGAATTACTGCTGAAGATTAGGATCATTTTAAAGGCACGGGGAATTAATCTCCATTACCCAGATCACTTTCTGATTGAATTAGTTAGCTTTGCATTCTGGCTTAGTTTTGGCTAGTGCTGCTTGCAGGTTATTCCCACCCTGGAGGATAATTCCCATCTCCCTCTTATGATCTACTGCCATGTAGTGAAGTGTGTGACAGCTCAAGTATCCATCTTCTCCAGTCCTTACTTCTCTTGGTTGTTTATTTTGATAGAGAAATACCATGGGGTTATGATAGCATCTGAGCGTTCAAAGCTTTGGGAAGGGTTGTGCACTTTCATTCCGCCCCAGCCATCTCCAAGTAAACACTCAGAAATAGGAATTTGCTTTTTCTCCCCTTCTAAGTAAATCTTTTTGTGGGGGCGGGAATAACTCAGCCTGCTGGATTTCATCCCTTGTGTGAATCTTTCCCTTTTAAGCTGAAAATACTGTGTCTGTTTTCCTGGAGGCCCCAGTCTGACGTTAGTTTCTTTCTCCCTGCTCTCTGGGTGACTGTTCTCGTGGAATCACTGGTTGCTGTTGGTAGTGGAGAAGACTATCCTCTCCTGACCGCCCCAGGTGCAGTCAGGGAGATGGGGTCATATTGTGCCCGAGCAGAAGTACCGATGGGAGTGAGCCAGAGAAACCATGACCTCACAGAGTTCACTTCCAATCTTCCCCGTCTAGGGAGGGATCAGGTCAGCATTCCCAGGATTTGTGATGAGTGGAAGCATCAGTCCTGCAGAAGCTATGGGCGCTTTTACTTCCCCTACCCTCTTGCTCCATGGTCTCAGGGAAGATGGGTTTATACAGGTGCCATGCTGCCTCTGAGTGACCATCCACCCACAGCTATGTAAATGAGCTGCCTAGATGCACGGAGCAGGTGATAACCTAGAGAGAGAAGAGAGACACCCCACTCTTCCTACTTTGCAGCAACAGCATGCAGAAATCTGCTTGGATAGAAGCCATCTTTGCATGCCATGGGCTGTGGCTGCTCCCTGGCTCCTCCCAGGCCCCAGCTCAGCCTCTGCTGCCTGACTCCCATGGAGACCTGGCTTTATGGGGGGGGAGGGGGGAGAGGGCTCTGTGGGGTCCAAGGAAGGGGGTGTAGGGGAGACTGTGCCACAGAGCCAGTGCTAGTTCTATGCCAGCCAAGGTGGTCTGTATTCAAGGGAGTGGCGAGAGCAGAGTCAGAGCTGGTCCAAAATTTTCTGTTGAAACACTTTTTTGATGGAAAATGTTGCAAAAACGGTATCCTTTTGCTGAAATATGCATATAACCCCACCTCCAACCCAAATATCAAAACATGTTCATTTCTTTCGGTATGAAAAAAAATTGAACACTTTTTTTCTGCAAGTTGGGGAAATCACTTCCTGACCAGATCTAGTCCAAACGTATCAGGAAAGTGGCAGGAGAAGAGGTTTTTTCCTGCTTCTTGTTTCCAAGGCCAGTTTTTATTTTGAACTTCCACTGCAATTGACTAATAAATCACATAACCTAGTGGGAAAGCAATAGTGGAATTATCTTCCACAGGTTGTGTGTGTGCATGAATTCTTTTATTGCCCCTTAAATTAGCGGAGACTGATTAATAAAGTCCTGCTTGTTTGGAAGTGTTACTTTCTTGTGATGAATGACCCTTGATTATAATTTTTTTAGATGACAGGAGCTGTGATTCTGAATCTCATGAAAATGTAATCAAATTCTTTTTCTCTTCCCTCTGCCCTACCCCCGACTTTGTTGAGATGCTCATGTACTGAAATGGGCAGCTGTCCAGAAATAACGGTAATTTTATTTATGGAAAATTAACTTTCAGTCTTCCTGTTGCCTTTTACTCCACAGAAAAATCTGGCAGACCCTTCCTCTGTAATGAAAGGGATGTGGGTGTTTCCTGAATTACAGAATGAAGTTAAAGTGCAGGAAAACATAAAAATAGATTTTTTGAAAAAGCACATTGTGGCATGGGACATTTTTTCCCAGTAGCAGCTGGGCCATTTGGTTAGTCTACCTTTTTTTTTTTTTATGCAATTTGAAAGATCCAGTGAATACTTGTTGGGACTATTTAAGTGAAAAAGTAACTGATGCTAATGCTCTGTAGCTGACTCCTAGAGCCCTAACTGCAAGTAGCCCATGTTTTGGTCTCTTTCCCCAGGAAGAGTTGGTGGTCACAGCCAGCCTGAAGCAAAACAACTGAGTATTTCTTAAGCTACCAATACAAAAGAGAGGTCTCCAAGTGAGTTTTGCAGGATCACTGCCTTTGTGACCTGTGCCTGGGGGAAAATTCTGAATTGCCCCTCTCTACCCGCCTTTGTTTTCAGACTAGTGAACTGCAGAGAGAGGACTGCAGTAGCTAGCATTCTGCTGCTTCCTCTGTGCAATGTTTATCACTGAATTCTGAGCTGAATACAAAGTTAAAAAGACAAAATATGTAACAGATACGTGCGATTTATTGTCCATCTGCTTATTCTGCTGGAACCCAGGCAGGCAGATAACAAAGAGGCTCTTTTTGTTCTTGATTGCATTGTTCTAAAGGACCTCATCTGGTGGAGTGTGTGTGAGCGCGCATGCAATTACAGAGTCAGGGAGCTTTGCTGCAAGTGGGTGACTTTCTGTGTGCAGAGAATGGCATGGGCTGGCATGTACTCACAGGCATGAGGAGGAAGTGGCCAAATAGCCCCAGAATTTAGCATTTTTGTGCAACTGTGGCAGCAGCAGCGAGTGCTGAGGTATTTGGGGGAAAATCTTGTATGGGTGGTATGAGGAGCTTGCTGTCTGGGGGCAGCAGCGAGAGAGGCTTTTAGCTTGGGATCATTTGATTGCCAGTATTGGCCAGTGTCTGAGGTTGGAGAGTGCTGCTGAGTTGCGGAGTGGGGGTTGTAAGGCTCATCCAGTTGTTATAATATTATATTTATTATTATAAGGCTCATCCAGCTGTTATCTGGACAGACCAGCATCAGCCTCTGTAGCTCGGGCCAGCAGTAACCATCACCATAGGAGAAAAATGGAGGCAAGCTGCCTCTCACTGATACCCTGGGGGAGCAGCCCAAGCTCCCCATAGAGAACCCTTGGCAAGCAACAGTCCAGTATCACTGGAAAGAGGAACAGGTGTTAGCAAGAGGTGAGCAGACCCCCAAGTGCAGTGAAGGGGAATCTGATCCATGGTTGCTGCAGCTGGGTCTGGGCTCTGTAAAGGGGCCCGTTGGATGGTTTTGAAATACCCAATGCCCATCATTGCTATACCAGTCACCTGTGTATCAGCTTCCTCCTACCGCTGTATTTAGGAATACAATATCCTGGCCAGTACTGCTTCCTTCTGTGCTTTGCAGAGCTCTGCACAGGCTTGTTTGCTCTGGAGAAATTTAAGCTAGAAGAGCAGAAGCAGCTCTGCAATTAATAAGTAACCACTGTCCTTGGAAATAGATGCTTGCTGTTTTCCAGTGCCCGTGGCCTGAAAATCTCCTGCCCAGGCTGACTCTGCATGGCTGAATGTGAGGATTTTGTCTGTGTGTGTATTATAGATTTTCTTAAAATATTGAGAAAACGCCAGCCTTCTCTTCAGCACAGCCTGTATGGAAGTGATCATATGGGTGACTTAAGCACAGCTGCTTTATTGCCAGGGATAATGCTGATGGCCTGGAAGCTGGCTCTTATATAATCTCCTATTTTGATGTCTGAGAGGCTGCTCTCTGGGCGTATCCATCTCAGGAGCCAGGGTTTCTAGCAAATTGCTGCCTGGCTTGGGTATCAGAATACAAGCAGCTGACGGGGATTTAGCTGTGAAAGTCCTAGAGAGCAGGAAATGGCCCAAAGCTGTGGAGTGGGGTAACTGGCACAGTTGTAGTGTACTTGGACAAATACTGCAAATGACAGAAAATCGCATAGGCCTTCCTGCAGTAGCAACTCATAACCTTCCTTCCTGCCTCTTCGCTGGGGGTATGTCTGCTGCTTATTAGCAAACATTTCTATAGCAGTAATGGCTAAGGGCCACACCAAGATGTGTCCCACTGCATTCAGTGCAATGCAGATGTAAATGCAAGTTCTGCTCCCAAAGAGCTTGTGGTCTGAAAGACAAGATGCCAGTTACTAACTGCGTTTCATAGATTCCAAGGCCTGAAAGGACCGCTGTAATCGTGTACTCCAGGGGTCGGCAACCTATGGCATGCTGCTGCCTGCCGGGGTCCTGGCCACCGGCCCCGCTCAGCCCGCTGCTGGGGACCCTTGCAGGCAGCAGCGTGCCATTAAAAATACTCCCTGGCCCAGCCTGCTCTTCTCCGCCCCTGCCTCTTCCCCCAGCGTGCTGGGTTCCTGCCCCTCCTCCTCTCCCTCCCTGCCGAGGAACAGCTGATGGCCCTGGAGAGGGAGGGGGAGAAGCAGAGCAGGAACCATAGCCGCTCGTGCTCCCGGAGAAGAGGTGGGGACGGGGCCTTGGGGAAGGAGGGTGGAATCAGGGCATATCCCCTCCAGCCAGTGATGAGCTGCCAAAATATTAACAGGTTCCCTCCTCCTCACCCCAGGAGGGGGATGTGGCTGCCCCCCCGGACTCCTGCCTCATCCAACCCCCCACGTTCCTTCCCCCAGGACCCCTGCCCGATCCACCCCCCTTCCCTGTCCCCTGACTACCCCCTGCCGCCCCATCCAATGCTTCCTCTCATTCCTGATGGCCCCCCGGGACCCCTGCCCCATCCAACCACCCCTTCTCCCTGTCCCCTGACCGCCCCTGGAATCCCTGCCCCTGACTGCCCCCCGCCACCCCATCCAACCCCTGCTTCTTCCTGACTGCCCCCCCAGGACCCTTGCCACCATTCAATCCCCTGTTTCCTGCCCTCTGACTGCCCCACCCCTATCCACCCCCACAACCCCAAACTCCCTGCCCTCTTCCAACATCCCCTCCCTGCTCCCTTACTGCGCTGCCTGGAGCCGCTCTGCCGGGACCAGCACCAGCACTGTGGGGCCCGAGCCGGGCCGGGAGCTGCAACCGCAGGGCCGGGAACCAGCACCAATGTCGCAGGGGCCCGGCTGGAGCCGCGGGGCCGGGAACCAGCACCAGTGCCGCAGGGGCCGGGCTGGGCCGGAGCCGTGGGGCCGGGAACCAGCACTGGGGCCGGGCCGGGCCGGCGCCGCGGGGGCCGGGCCGGCGCCGCAGAGGCCGGCGCCGCGGGGGCCGGGAACCAGCGCCCGTGCCGCGGGGGCCGGGCTGGGCCCGCCGGAGCTGCGGGGGCCGGGCTGGAGTTGCGGGGCCGAAGCTGGGGATGCTTGGCTGGGGCCGGGACAGGATGGGGCTAGGTGCGCTCGGCCCGGACCAGGAGCCGGGCCAGAGCCAGGGGCACTCGGCTGGGACTGGGGCTGGGCTGCGGCTGGGGGCGCTCGGCCGGGGGTGCCAGGTTGGAGGGAGCTGCTAAGCTGGCCACACCTCTCCTCCCCCCGCGGCCCAGCTTACCTGCCCCCTGCTTGTTTCAGGCTTCACGAATATCTGATTCGCAGGAAGCAGGGGAGGGGGAAGAGAAGTGGGGGCGGAGCATTCAGGAGAAGAGGGGGAAGTGAGCTGGGGCTTTTGTTAAATAAAGCCCTTATAGAACCGGTAGTCCTGGAACAACAGGTTCTAAAAGGACTTCTAAATTTAACAACTGGTTCCTGCGAACCAGTGAGAACCGGCTCCAGCTCACCACTGCCTCCAGCCCCCTGTCGTGAGCCGCTCAGGGCAGGTGGCTGGGAGCATCCCCACGACTCCCCCAGCCCACACCCCTAGCCCACTGCCCTGACTCCTGCACCCCCCTCACAGACACCCAGCCTCCCGCCCTGACCCCAGCACCCCCCCCCACGACCCCAGCCCTGATTGCTGCACCCCCGTCACACACACCCCAGCCCTCTGTCCTGACTTCTGCACCCGCCACACGTACCCAGGCCCCCCACGCCTCATGCCCTGACTCTTGCATCCCCACCCTGAGCACCAAATAGAAGCTCCTGCACCCCCCCCCACATTCCCACCTGCACCCCTCATACCAAATGGGAGCTGCCAAGGTAAGTGCTCCACATCCAAACCTCCTGCCCCAACCCTGAGCCCCCTCCCTCATTTTAGCACTCCGACCCTCAGCTCAGTGCAGAGAGAGAGGAAGAGAATGGGCCAGAACCAGGGAGAAGGTAGGTACCACTCTATGTGGGCAGGGCCGGGACCCTGGGCCGGCAGCAGGGACCCTGGGTGGCAGGAGCCAATGGACGGAACCCCAGACCGGCAGTGGGCTGATCCGCTCAGCCCATCAGCCCACTGCTGGTCTGGGGTCCCGGTCGCCGGCCCCGCTCAGCCCGCTGCCAATCTGGGGTTCTGGCTGCCAGCCTCTTGCCAGCCGGGGTCTCTGCCGCAGGCCCTGCTCAGCCTGCTGCCAGCCTAGGTGAATGGAACCCCAGGCTGTTAGCGGGCGGAGTGGGCCGGCGGCGTAAGATCAGCATTTTAATTTAATTTTAAATGAAGCTTCTTAAACATTTTGAAAACCTTGTTTACTTTACATATGACAATAGTTTAGTTATATAATATATAGACTTATAGCAGGAGACCTTCTAAAAAACGTTAAAATGTATTACTGGCACACGAAACCTTAAATTAAAGTGAATAAATTAAGACTCCGCACACTGCTTCTGAAAGGTTGCCGTCCCCTGGTCTAGTCTGACCTGTGTAGCCCAGGCCAGAGAACTTCCCTGAAATGATTCCTAGAGCAGATCTGGACAGGTTAATTAACATGCCTGGTTAATTAACCACTTGTTCCTACCTGTGTTCCATCCCACATTTAGCATAGACACTGCCTTGCAGAAACCCCCGCAGGAGGTGAGAGCACCTATTATGCTGCTGTGTTTCATACTTGCAGTTCTCAGTGGCTCCCCTCCTCCTCTGCTGTTCATTGGGAGCCAGCTCAGGGCTTCTCCTTGCAGATCAGCTGAGAGGCAGATTGGGTGTGTCTGGGACTGGCAGGAGACTCCTCTGCAAGCCAGCTAGTATCTGGCCTACCTAAGTTTTTCCATACCACTCATTAGGTCAGCAGGGAGTGAGTGGTGCTTCCATTTCTCACTGAACCACAGATTGACAGCAGGTGTGGTGAGAACCTAGGTCCTGATCTGGGGAATGCTCCCATGTGCTGTGCAACTGTTTTCAGGAACAGGAGCTTAGTTTTTAGGTTGCAAGTGAGCAGTTAGAAGGGAGCTTCATTTATTGATCACTGTCCTGGAAAGAGCATAGGGAGGGGGAGAGAAAATGGGAAAGGGGAAATAAAGAGAGGGAAAGGAAATTGAATGGAGGGGGAGGGAAAGTTAGAGGCACAACTGGAAAGAGGCAGATAAAGGGGAGGGAGAGAGAGTGAAACAAAAATAAGTGAGGCAAAACAAATTTTCCATACAATTATTAAGAAAATGTTACAATAAAACACAAAGAATGAATACCCTCAGTTACATCACATGTGGGTCTGCTTTATGTATGCAGGGTCAGCTCTGTGCCCAGTACCCAATATATATTACCGTTGCTGCCTTTAGACTAAAAGCCATCCTGCTTTTACTGTACAGTACCATGTGTGCTGAAAGTGCTATATAAGCAATACTGAGGAAAAGGGTTGGGAGACCTTGCTGAGAATGGGTGGTGGGTCCCAGATGCCCAGTGCGGGTCAGTAGAGAACCTGCTCTGGTTTTGCTTTCCTCTCTAATATTAATTTTGGCTTTTTGCATGGCCTTCTTCCTGGTTTTTTGTGTGCCTGACGGGTCATACCAGCCAAGACCCAAAGGCAGCTGGGTCAGAATGGAGTTTTGTTGGCTTTCTACCAGGATGGAGCATTGGTCTAATGCTGAACTTCAGGGAGGCAGGTAGATTTAAAAACAAACCAACCAACCTTTGGTCTGAAATGTCTTAAATCTTGTAAAATGCAGGAAATTACATTGGACAACCTACAGATATCCTTGGGCACTCCCAGACATGGCTCCATGCTGATCTCTTCTGTGCTTGTGTAACCCACGTAAGGCGAGGGGGTTCTTTGTCCCCCTCTAGTGGCTGGTTCTTATACAAAGTTTGAGCCTACTAAGGCCTTCGTCCTCCAGCAGGAAAGGCTTATAGCACTGAATGGCCTGGGTTCAAACACCGCTGACAGGCCAAGTGGGTTTGGTTAAATTTGTCCTTATGAAATTGTGGATGGAGGGTTTTCAGCCTGTTGTGTCATCCACCCTGTTCACGCTCACCTTTCCATGCAGGCCTGAGAGGGGCCGATGCCTTTCTGGGCTGGGAAGCTATTGAATGAGTGGTGCAGGAGGGGAGGGGAAAATGTCTCTGACTTCCCTGCCTAGCAGTCGAGCCCACATGGCATTTGACAACTGACTCTTTGGTTCAGTGGGCTTCCTTTTGATTAACTTTAGCATGGATAATTTTGAGGAGCGGGTGACAAAAAGGAGAGTGCCTGCAATGCATTGTGGCATGAGTTCCTTCCTAGCCCTGGAAAGAATGAGACCTCTTGTCTGCCTGGGCTCTCAGCAGGAAGCCTGGCTGTGCTGCACTGTATGCTGTGTTGGCAGGTGACTTTGCACCAGCAGGCCCTATCATACAGTTACTTCCATCCATCCATAGGGTGGTGAAGGGTAATTGGCAGATCTGGTGTTCCCTGAGTGAATGCGTGGAGTTATCTGTGGTAGCTTGAAGCTCTCTGGGACCCTGCACTACAGGTTTGTAGGAATACATGAGTGGAGGGGCAGCCAGGATGTGCAGTTTTCAAGGCTCGGATACATTGTGAAGCAACAAGTCCAAGGCTGTGGAGGCCTCCAGCAGATGAGGAGTACACACAGCGTGTGACGCTGTGTGGACTCCATGTTTGTATTAACACTTTGGCCAGTGAATTCCCAGTGTCCCGTGTGGTGCTGGGCTGTCTTCGGCACAGGCCAGCTAGTCAGATTGTGCCTTCAGACCCCTCTCTGCTCCTGCTTCCTCCCTTATAAAATGGGTGTTGGTCCTTGTCTCCGGCAGCTATGGGGCATACTGGAAACCTGGTGCCTCTCCATGGAAAAGGGCAAGAATGAAGAGTGTAGAACTTCCTTCTGGGGGTTGGAAGGTGATGAGGAGATGAAGCACCTCTCTGCCTCACTGAACCAGCGGGCTCCAGAAAGCAGGCCCCGGTCGTGAGCAAATTGGGGTGGGTTTCAGAGAGAGCTTGGCCCTAGCTACAAGTGTTATCATCTAGAGCCTTGTGTTCCCTGCCATGGAACGGGATGCTATGAAGATCAGTGCAGTTTCTCCCAGGCCTGAGGAGAGCACAGGCCGAATTAGCCAATTCAAAATGTGCATGCTGGATTGGAGTGGGTCACTGACTGGACTAGCCTTGTTTCTTTTACTATGTTTGGTCACAAAATTTATGTGACTTTCTATGGACTCGTGTTGGCAGGCAGATGCTTCAGTGCTTTCTTTTTTAATAAAACAAACCATGGCAACAAGCTGTCAGCAGCAGCTATGATCCCATCCCTGTGGCCCTGCAGCGTGTCTGGTGCGTAGAGAACATCAGCCATTGGGCTTGACAATGGTAGTGATCCTATCGGCACTGCCTGGGCTCCGAATTGGAGAAAAGTTTAAAAATGTGAATGGCAGTGGATGGATATACATCAGGGTGGGGACAGAGGGGACAGTCTAAATGATTCTGAGCGGGTGAGTTACAAATGCGTGTAACCCAGCTAGTCAGAATGATTTCCTTCTTCCATTACCTTTCAGGGCTGTGTGTTTTCCCTGCAAGTCCTGCTGCTGTTACAGGGAGCTGCTCTGTTTTTCCACTGTCGCATATTAGAGGAAATCTCCTGGCTAGCAGAGCAGCACAGAGTCTCAGCTTCAGGCCCAGTAGTTAGCAAGCATGTAGGTTCATCGCTCAGTTGTCCTTCTCTGCCATTTTTCAGGCTACCAGCGTGACCTGTTGTATTTAAAAGAAACTGATTAGTTTAAAAGTAACTGATGTTGCCACACATTCAGACACTGAGCTGAAGGCAGGTACACAGTGGGTGCAAAATGCTACTCAGCTGGAGTGGTAACTATTTACATTTGACATTCATCCCAGTGCAAAACAGTGCCAGGGCAATGGAGAATTGGGCCCCAGCTGCCTGAAGAAGCCTCTGTCTCCTGGAGGGCTTGATTCAGCTCTCACAGACATCTGTGGGAAGTTCTCCATGGACTCCCTGGATGTGGGATCGGGCCCCCTCTGAATCATGGACAACTGAAGATTCAGGTGGTTAAACAGAAGTGCAGGTTGATATTTTTGGCATCTGCTGGTGAGGCAGGAGGAACATGGCTGGCTTCTCTTTGAAGGGTGGGCTGTTGCCTGCAGGAAGGAAGCCCCTGAGTATCCAGAAGATTTAGGGTTTGTCCTGGTGAAGGGGAAAGATACATTTCTAGAGCATGTTAGTGACCACATTCTAACACATGAAGGTAGACAAGGCAAGCTCTACCCCCACACGCGCTAGCTGGTCGAACTGACCTGTGGGATGAGCCTGGGTTAGATGTGAAGTTGTGTTAGAAGGTGCTAGCAACATGATCTAAAATCCCACTCCTCTCATCCTAGTCCAGACACACTGTTAGGAAAGGCCGTGTCACAGCCTGACTCTGAGCTCTCCGCCTTTGCCTGTCATTGTTTCCTCTGAACTAGTTTTGTGTATTTTTAGCTTGGCTAATCTGGGTCCTGTCAGCATCAAGAGGGGAAGAGGAGCTGTGCTCGGGGTTGGGATGTTCTTGTTTGGACACTCGCACAGATTATTAAATAAGCTGGAATGGGTCCTGAGCTTGTGAGCAGAATGGGGAACCCTTCACCATTCCCCGTGTGCTGGGAAATACTCCATGAAACACAGAGAGTGCCGTGGACCGAATGCTAATACTGCACTGCCAAGGCCCCGAGCATCAGGAAACACCCAGGTTCAGAATGGCCGTGCCTCTGTAGCGCTCCCGCTTGTGTGTAGACGCTTAGATACAGGGTGCTGCGGCAGTTTAAAAGAATCACATCTCAGCGTGAATGTTTCTTGCCTGTATTGTGTTGGGGAGCCTGAGATCACTGTTGCTGCAAGGGAGTAGGTGGGGAAAACATTTTCCTCTATTGTTTGCTCCTTTGTGTGATTGACAGCACTCTGTATGCTCAGTTCTGCTGTTTCCCCTGTGTCGTGTTAGGCCCCGATCCTGAAAAGTGGTGCTGGCTTTGTACTGCAGAGTCTCCTATGATTGCCTCAGACAGACCTGTGGGTGACATGCAGTCTGCTTCTATGAGCCGATCAGCGCAACTGCCCCACCCAAAGCCACTGCAAAGAAGACTAGAAATCTACAAAAGATTCTGCCCCCGTCAGCCCTCAGGAGTCCTTAGGGGGCCCTGCCTGGGAGTGTGTTTGTGGAGGCTCAGGAACTGGGTATCTGCGGGGGTTCCCCTCCAAGTCAGTGTCTGTGAGCACAGTCCACAGTAGCAAACTAAAGCACCAGGCTCTGTATGTCATCTGCCTGGTGCAGCAGTCGGGGGAGTCTCCCATCAGGTGCTTTCCTGGTGTGCTGCTGAGAGGCTCCCAGCTGTTTGAATGCCCCTTTCTCTTCACAGCTGGAGGGCAAAAGGAAATGCCCTCACTGGGAAAGGACTTTATTTTTAATACTGTTACAGTGACGGCTCCTTTTCTGGGCTGTACCCAGTGTTCTGGGGATGTTGGCTGGGTCCTGGGGGCTGGATTTGGCTCTGGAGAGCTTGATAGGGAGGCAGCACAGACATCAGTATGTCATGATGGAGGGCAGTTCATTGTATCACATGGTCTGCCCTAAAGCAAGAAGGCAGGCAGGGCTTAGAGTTGGCAGTGTGTGAGGTTGATTGGAAGGGTGTAAAGCTGGAGCTTCCTCTCCGAGGCTCAAAGCCTGGCACGGGCCTCCCGCTTGCAAATCACACTGCAGATGGAAGGTGCTGTACACCAGAGGAGCTAGCAGCAATTTGCCCCTGTAGTATCTGGAAGTGTTGGTAGCTGATGGAGTTTGTCCTAGTGTACATAGCTGAAACTGGGCTAGGGTTATTTGAACTGGAATGCTAGCGTATGTGGGTGCAGTGAGAGAAGGCTGGTGCTGTATATAACTAGCCTTTAACATTAAATGGAGTATATTTTTGTATCGTGCAACACCTTTCATCCCAAAGAATCTCACAACACATCACAGAATTTACAGCACAGTAGCATACCTATCAAGTGAATCCATTACTGAAATGCACCTACTTCTGGGGTGGAGTGAGTCAAATGCTTAACAGCTCACAGCAGCGCTACACAACACATTAGAACAAGAAGTGTCCAAGTTTCAGAACCAGTGATATACAATTTAATAAAGAGGTTATGGCAGCCAAGTGACAAATAATAGAGAAGTTGCAGTGGGCAACTGCAACAGACTCCCTAGGACAGGAGGAAAATGGGTGAAGAATTCCCAGATGAGCTGGAAGAAGAGTGCACAAAGTTAATTAAGGATTGAAGAGAATTGACAAGGGTAGCAAAAAAGAAGAATGCATTAATGCAGAGTGCTAGTGTTATTGGACAGGAAATAAAATGAAATGCTAGCTAAAGCATCTGGGGCAAAATAATCTGGAAGACAGCTATTCAATAGGAGTGGGAAATCTGGAAAGCAATGATATAGAGACATTAGGGTAATAATGGAGCGTAAATCAGACAAGCAGCGTGGCTGCCAAAAAAGGCCAGAGCAATTTTAGGCTGCATAGCTAGATCCTGATTCTGATCCCACTCATAGTGGTGTTCTGGTAGACTGGGAGGACTCACTTGGAACCATTCCTGATTGATCCCCACGGAGGTGACAGTTCTCCTCTCCGTGGGTGAAACTGCACTGCAAGAATGCTTTGTGCAGGTCTTGGAGGGACTTCAGAGAGAGAGCAACAACAGTGACTCTAGGGCTGGAGGGATTGAATTACTGCTAAAGAACTATGTATGTATGTCTTGGCTGCACAAAGCAGTGGGAGACATAACAGCCAACAAATATGTGAAGGCTGGAGATAAGAAGGAGGGAGAAGAATTGTTTAGGAAAGTCTGAGGAGGTAGGAGTGTGGTAGGAGGCAGCTAAATGTCAGGAAAGATATCCTAATTGAGGGTCTGTTAGGCCACTGAGCAATCTGAAAGCACGGGATGGAGGCCGTAGTTCACCTAATACTGGAGCCCTGGAGCCCTGTCCACAGGGGAGGGACAACTTGACGTAATAAGTCTCTTCCATCTCCCATTTCTGTGGTTTCCGAAAGGAGATGGGGGAGGAAAGCCCAGCCATCCTGAGACACCAGAGGGTGGGTCAGGGAGACCTACAAATATGGAGAAGCCTTGAATTTCCCAACAAAGTATTGAAGAAGTCATGGGTCCATAGATCATGCTGGAGGCTCTGACCAATGGGATACAGGTATTGGCAGTGGACAAAAACTAGAGGCTTGTAATCTTGCATGTGCAGTGGCTTTGTTGGATGTTCTGCTGTGAATGGAAGTAGCAGATAAGGTTCTCGGCTGCCTGGTGTTTCTGTTGGCTTTGTTTTCAACGCAGCCTGTTACTGGGTCCCTTTTCCCACTATTATCTTCATCTCCTCTGGGCCTAGAACTCTTTGAATTATCACCAGACACACTTCAAAGGCTTCCCTCTCTTTCAGGGTTGTTGCTCATCTTCGTCCTTATGTGCCGTGCAGATCTGACATCCCTTTCCCTTTCTACTGTTGAACGCTGCTGTTTACATCAGGAATGGAGAGGTGTGGGGCCAAGGTTACAGACAGAGTACTTTACACTAAAGGAAGGAATCCCACAGCTCTGTCCAGTTCTGGCAATTGCTAATTTTTGTGTGGCCCTTGTTTTGGGTCTCACCTGTTGCTTCCCACATTTGAGCCATGGCAAGATGACAGGCATAGGTTGGAGGATATTCTTTTTTAGTCTTCAGACTAGCTAGACAAAATGAATCCATTGAATCCCAGAGAGGTTGTGGAAGCTCCTTCACCCAGCTCACCTGTTTTGGATGAATTAGACACAACAAATCCTGCATCTTGGTAGGGGGTTAGACTAGCTGACCCTGGTGGTCCCTTCTAACCCTCTGGTTCTATGATTGTAAGAAGATGGGCGCATACACTTAAGTTTCTTTTCCTTAGTGGGGACCAACTCCAGCCTCCAGTGGAAACCCTCTCAGGGTGACAATCCCCTTCAGTATGTCACCAAGAGCATTATTTAGCACAGAGTAGAGCCCAGTGGTAGAAATGCACAGAGGAAATCAAGCTTTCCACGGACCTAGGTGAAGACGGCTGCCTCTCTGTGGTGAAGCTGGGAGGACTAACTAATCCCTTCCACTTCCCATCCTGAGGATCTGCATGCCCTGACACAACCCTCCTTTTCTGGCCCATCCGCTCTCGTCTCCTGCTCTTCTGCCTTGTGAGCAGGGCGGCTGCCTGGCCTGAGGGTTGACAGGATAATGATGGAATGAGTCTCTTCATCTCTTGGGGTGGGGCTTGGAACAATCTCTCGGCAGACAGGTTTCCTTCACTAACATGAATTTCATCTCATAATCCTGTAGTCTGCGTTTTTCCTCTTAGCAGTCCTCAGCCATCAATATCCCTGCATGGCACACTGCTTCCCGAAGTGTGGTCCAGGATGGGTAACACTCTTCAGTTAGTCACACCCGTCACACCCCAGCTTGGACTTGAATTCCCATGCCAACTACTTGCTGTGCCTTTGCATGACTTGCTTTTGAATAGCAGCTAGGAACCTGGCCCCATAAGGTAATTGACTTGTTGACTGCCTTGGTCATAGGAGTAAAGAGGGTGGGGTTTGACGCTGTGTGGGGGAGCCTTCCTGGAGAGGAAGAAAGCCTGTGTGAGGCGGTGATGGAGGTGGAAAGAACCTTTGAAACCTTCTGTGGCATGGCAGAATTCCCTGGGGCTGGACCTCTGTATCCCCTCTTTCACCCCCTTCCAATTTAAAGTTGGTTGCCTTTGCCCAGTTCTTCAGAATTTCCCCATTTCTGGATTGCTGGCTGTGGCCTGAGTGCGTCGTTACTTTCTGTAGCTGGTCCTTGTGCTGTGGGCCACAATAGCATTCCAAGGGTTGGGACACAAAAGGCTGTGGGGGAAGGGACAGGAAAGGACTGGCCAAGAGGCCCAGTTGAGTGGAGAGCTGGACGGGACCCTAGCACTTGTGAGGATGGTGAGGTGGTGGAGAGGGGACCTGGCCACATGCTGAAGGTGGAACCGTCCTCAGTGTGGACATGGGAGAAGTGGTGTGGCTGAACCAAGCTATGGGAGATAAAACTGGAGAAAAGAAGGGGCTCCTAAGCCTTCTGCTAGGCTAACTGATGGGATCAGACTGCGTGCTGGCTGAAGCCAAGACAGGCCCATGTGTAGCATGAGTTTCTGAGTGTCTGGAAGAGGTCTGCGATGTTCTGCCAGGCAACTCCTGCTTCGCCTCACCGTGGAGGGCTGTGGAGTGGAGCTGTCTGAACACTTGATCAGCACACATGTGTGGGGCTTACTCCTAGCTGGGCTAGCATATGCCAGAGGGCGCTGGATGCAGCCGTTGGTTGGGATGGGGTATGTGCGTGCTGAAACAAAAGGCTTTCTCAGGAGCCCCAGGATGATATGTCCCCTGGTACGTCCGTGAGGGAGCGGATTGGATGGGCTCCCCATCTGTGAGACTATGAGAGCCCTGGTGAGCAAAGGCAGGGGAGTCGCATGAGCATCCGTGTGTGTGTGTGTGTGTGTGTGTCCAGTCAGACAGTGCCTCCATGTGCCCTGTCAGCTGATCACCCAGCTCTCCTGCTAGCAATCTGTGGGACTGCAGTGACAGACTGGCATAGTGCAGGGTGGTGGCTGAGGTTAGCCCTCCCCTCCCCTCCGCTCCCCAGGCAAGGCCTGCTACCCGAAGTGCCTCTGTGAAACCAGCTGGAAAATTGGATTAGCACCTGGAGCCTCGCAGGAAACTAGACACTGCCTCTTAGCTGAGTGTCCCTGGGGTGCTGCATCGCCAGCCACTCTGCTTCTGAATGGCAGAGAACTGCGCCTTGCTGGTGGGTTCAATCCCCGTTCCTCCACGGTCCTTGTTCCTTGTGTGTTACTTTGGGATGCTCTACCGCAGCCCCGCCATGCTGCATGCTGTGTGTGGCTGGGGACTACTTGTGCTGTGTGCCCAGCGCCGTGCTGTGGGCCCCAGGCCCTGCCCCAGATGCATGCCCCCATCCTTCAGTGAGGGGAGGGATGGACCAGACCACACTTGCATGGTGCTGTGAGTAAGCACCTGCCACCTGCTCCTCTCAGTGTAGCTTCAGACCCATTCTGTGTAGCTCTTCCTGCTGTTTTCCCTGCTCTGTGTTCTGCTGGCTGGGCAGCTACTCTGTCAGTTACTGCTCACAGACTTGTAGCCTCGTAATGACATTGTTATCTATGGGAGATGGTCTCTTCCAAGCCCAGTGCTGCAGAGGGATGCACTCAGAATGGTTGCAAACTGTGTGTGTTGCTCTATGAAATAGTTCCCATGATGGGCCTGGAGCCTCGTGCCCAAGCTCGGGGGGAGCATATCTGACCCGTACCAGCAGCTTCCCACAGCTGCAGCCAGGCACAGATGTGCTACTGTTTCTCAGCAGCAAGAAGATAGGGGCAGGCAGTGTTGGCAGGAGATGGCCTAGTTTTTGTTGTGTTTCTTGTCCCTCACTGGCTGACCTAGGCCTGCTCATTAGAGCAGGAGCCAGTCCAAGCAGATCCTCCTTGCGTGATGCTCAGATGAGCAAGTAGCTCTTGGCCACAAAGCTGTGCTCTCTTTGCCAGTGTTCAGGACAGAGAGGGACACGGGAAACACACTCTGCATATGCAGCATTCCTACTTGGGCAGAAGGAGTCTCCCAGTGAAGAAGCTGGGAGAGGGACTTTACCCTGCTGCCCTGAGCATTGCAGTGTGGCCCGGGCTTTTACATCTTTTTTCTGAGCTGGTTTGCACGAGGTTTTGGCAGCTGCTCCCATGTTTCTGCCCTGACTCTAGTCCCCAGGCAGTGCTTGAAGCCGGGTTTTTGAAGTGGAGAGACACCTGGAAGAGGTGGGAGTGAAGCTTGCAGCAGGTGAGGTGCTCTCAATGCAGCCACCACAAGCAGCACATTCAGTCAGAGTGCAGGACTGAGCAGTGAGTGGATTGCCTCTGCTGTCATGGACAGCGCGGGGAGGTGCTGTGCCTGGGGCAGAGAGGGAAATGCAGTCTGATCTCCTGTGTGTGCTCACTGGACCAGGCTGCTCCCTCGATCCCTGATGGGTAGCACATGTGAGAGCCCCACTCCAGGAGATCTAGGGAGCTCTTGAGAGCTGAGGCGCTGAGCAGCTCTTGTGCAGAGACTCCCCTGTCCTGGCCATAGGCACGCTCCCAAAGAGCCTCATGCTCGCGCAGGCAGAGACTTGATGGTGCCCCCTGTGCATGGTGGACCATTAGGTGTGGCACGGACTGGGTGAGCCAAGAGGCCAACGTGCTTGTGCTAATACTCCGACTTGTTAGCTTGCTGGGAGGCATGCAGCTGTTTGTGCCCCTGCAGAGAGGCCCTCTGGGTGGTGTATACTCACAACTCTTGGTTTGAGGCTCGGAGAGGCTGGGAGGCACTAGCCTTGCTGGCTGATTTGTAGAGCAGCAGCAGTGTGGGTCTCTGAGGCTGGGGGAGGCATGGTGGGCACCGTTTCCAGATAATTCCCTTTTGGACCAGAAACAGGCAGAGGCACCTATAGCCCAGGGAATTGCCAACCCCACAGGGGAGAGCGTTCGGGTGCCGGGTTGCAGTGTTCTCTCAGCTGCCTGTAAGCCCATCTTTAATAAGATTAAAAGGGTTCTAAAGCTCTTGGGCCTGGCATGTAGCTGTTGGCATGAGTGGACTGCAGGGAGCGTCCGCTCGTGGCCGTTGTGCGAGCTGAACTCTGCATGTCCACTCAGCGGGCTGATGGCTGCCTCTGGGGCTTGCTTGCCCACCTGCCCAGCCTGCTGGCAACTGCATGTGAGGTAGGGTAACCGTACGTCCCATTTTGGCTCTGTCCCGGCCAAACCAACTTTTTTGACAAAACTGGGCATTTTGCTCTCTCCAACTGATGATCAGTTGGCGAGAGCAAACAGGACAAATGTCCAGTTTTGCCAGAAAAGTGGGGTGTGACCTCTGGTGAGGCGCGGAGGAACATGCGAGATGGAGGCGAGCAGCAACGCCAGCCCATGCTGGAGGAGAGGCTAGGGAGAGTGGCTTGGGCCAGCTGGCCCTGTACACAGGCAGGTGGCAGGGGTCTAGGACCAGGCCTGAATGGGTGGGGGGAGGGAGGCCGTCAAGGGGAGCGGGACCGTGGGTGGGCAGTAGTGGGCTTTGGACTGGCCCCGTGTGCCGGGAAGGATGGGGACCTTGGGCTTGCCCCGTGCAGGTGGGAGGCAGGGAGAGCTAGGGAGAGGGGGACCTGCATGCAGGTGGGCAGCGGGGGGCCTCGGGCTGGCCCCACACTGGTGGGGGTAGGGGGACCTCAGGCCAGCCCCAGGTGGGAGGCAGGGAGGGCTCAGGCTAGCCCCATGCACAGGTGAGGGGCGAGGTGGGCTTCAGGCCCACCCATGGTGGTACCGACTGGCCAAGCAGCAGTTCTGCAGAAAAGGGCCTGGGGATTACACTGGATGAGAAGCTGGATATGAGTTAGCAGTGTGCCCTTGTTGCCAAGAAGGCTAACGACACTGTTTTCTGTTTGGGAAAATATGGTCACCCTAATGTGAGGCCCAGGGAGGGATGGGGCCACTGTCTTCAGTGGGTGGAGAATGACCAGTGTGGACTGGTCCAGGCTGGGCTGGGAGGCAGGTGAAAGCACCCCCCTGCTGTCCTGTGCTCTCTAAGCTGAAGTGTCAAAGGCTGGCATCTGGGGGTGCCAGGCTGCCATCCAGAGCATACTCACTGGTCTCTGAGCCCAGCAGAGGCAGTGCTGTGCCTGCTCGTCAGTCTAGCCTGTGCTAAGTTTCGGGCTGGGTCTCAGTTCTGGGGCAGCCCCAGAGGGTTTTCCTGGCTCTCCCATGGTACTGCAGAAATGCTAGCACTGCCCTGTGTCCCCCACCCTCTCCTTCAGCAGGGCGGCCATAGCTCTCCTGGTAGGGATCCACCCACTGTGGGAGGAGGGGGAGCAGTGACTCAGGGAGCTGAGCTTCCAGGGAGCCAAGACTCCAGACAAAGGCCTGATTCATTCAGCCGGGTGAATCTGTCTGTCATTCTGTGACTGCTCCTCCAAGGTGTTGGCAGGGCACAGAGGCCTTGGGGAACACGTCTCTGTCCGGAATGTAGCAGGGCTTGGTAGTGGGGCTGGGGAAGGGCTACTATAGCCTGTGCCAGCTGGGAGCATGTCAGCGATTGGCACAGGGGACTTGGAGCCATTACTTCTGGCAGGGAGTATGCTGGGGTTTACAGGAAGGAGCTAGGAGTTGAGAGATCTAGACTTTCTGCCCCAGCTCTCTGACAGTGGGCAAGTGCTCTGTGCCTCGGATTCCTCATAGGTAATATAGGGATAATGCCTCCCTTACAGAGGAGCTGGTACTATGTATGTTGCTGATCTGCCCTTGCTGTCACTACCCCAGCTTAGGGACGGATACCTGGGGTCCCTCCCTTTCTGATCATGTTGTAACAGATCATTGGTAGGTGGCTGGGGTTTGGAGACTTTCCCTTTTACATCTCCAGGCTAGGTGTTGTGTGGCTCTAGGGATTCCCCAGCCTGAACAGAGCAGCTGCCTAAGGTGACCAGACAGCAAGTGTGAAAAATTGGGACAGGAGTTGGGGGGTAATAGGTGCCTATGTAAGACAAAGCCCCAAATATCGGGACTATCCCTGTAAAATTAGGACATCTGGTCACCCTACAGCTGCCACAAGAGTTGGCTGGGGAATTGGACCCAGGAAGCCGGACAGCCTCCCCCTGCTGGTGGGGCTCAGCAAGAAATGTTGTAGATGAAGGGGGTTCAAGAATCACTTCAGGAGTTTCCTGAAGGAAACCCTCTTTCCACCAAGCCTGAAGTGCAGCCTTTTAGGTCAAGGTTTGGCTGCTGTGATGTCCAGCTCTTCCATTCCCTGTGCATCACCCCCTAAAATGGTCTCCCTGCTCGCCTGCAGGGGCTATGCTGAGCAGAGATATTGCAGAAGGTTAGTTTGGAAGTTGAGCATGTCCATCCCTGAGCCACAGCCTTTACCCATTGATTGATTGCAGCGCGTGACGTCCAATGGTGTTGCACGTGCAGTCTGCACGTGCAAGGCGCTTTCTCCGCTTTGCCCATCATTGCCAATCAGAGGGTTTACATGGATCACGAGGTTTACCTTTTGCGAGGTTCACTGCACCTTGGGCAGGTATTGCTGTGGCCAACTCCATCAGCTGTCTCTTACGTATCTTGTCTTCCAAGATACGTGGTTCTGAGTCTGGCTAATGGGAGGGAACATGGAGTTCTTTACTGCTGCGCTCTGTGCAATAAAAAACACACTGTAGTGTCTTCATTTCCCCTTTTGGAGGGAACACTGAGCTTCTGTGCAGGCAGCTGGCAGAGTGTCGCTGGATTCTGGAAGTGGAACATTACATCATTGCAGCATCCTGTGCTGGAAATCTGGCTGCTAAATACAGAAATCTGTTTTCAGGTTTGGAGTTTGGTTTTTTTAAATTCTTCCTCTTCTCCAGGCGTTTGGACGCTGGAGGGCGGTTCTTGTGCAAGTTACAGAGCCCCAGACACAACAAAACCTGCTCCTGAATACTGTTAGAGTCTGTCTGACCTCCCTGCTGGAGACCTGGGGACCCCTTGCTGACTCACCTCCCTGAACCTGAGGGGAAGGGGCAGCGGATCCGATTCCCACCTGCATGGGTGGCCTGGAGCGTGTTTCAGGTGGGGTGACAGGCACCTGGTGCAAGGGTCAGCCCAAAGCCTCAGTACCACTTCAACCCTGCTTAAGGTGTGTGCAGATCTGTTACCATATAGACCACTTCCAAATGGGAACCTACTTATTTGCCAGAGTCTGTGCATCAGCGGGAAGAAATCACAACAGAGGGCACAAAGCCCACTTTCCGTTCTTTCATTGGTCACTTTTCGCAGGCTGACGAGAGGGGGCTAGTGCAGCAAAGGTCTTATGTCTGCTGGTTGGGGTTGGCCCTGGAGTACAGACCGCTCCTGCTGGGCTGAGAAGGCTGTTTCTCCTCCTCTGAGTGATAAACCTGAAAAACTCACTCCCCTGGCATTCCCTAGCCCTGAGCCATGGAGCTTAAGGCCAGAAGGGAGGACTTGATTATCAGTCTGACCTCCTGGATGCCAGAGGCCACTCGATGCTGTATACAGCCCTGTTCCCTGCCGGTAGCATTCAGAATGGGTGGAATTCCCTGCTAACCCGTAGCTACAGCAATGTCTGTACAGTACAAAGGCTATCTCTTTACCAGACTCTGAAAGCAGCTATAGTTGTATCAGGGGCTGAATCAGCCATGGAAAATCTTTGGCATAAAGGAAGATGTAAGATTCAAGTGCTAAGTTTTACATTTTGCTCCATCAGTGGTGCAAAGGGGACAGAAGCTGGCTTAAACTGTCCTCCCTGATTCTGTACCTGGTTCTGGCTCCTCACCAGTCCCAGCAAAAGGGATGTGCCATGAAGGGAAAAGACTGTGGCCTGGCTATGCTGGTGATCCCTTCTGGGGCTGTTATAGCTGAGAGCAGCCCCTGGGGCCAGGATCTGGCTTTAGGAATTTAATGCATTTCAAGCAATAGAATTGCAATGTGCAGATCTCTTAAAGATGGGAAGCAGGACAAGAGTTAAGTGTGTGCTTGGCTGATTTCAGATGTCGAACCCCCATCACCCAAAAAATAGGGGGCCAGCGAAGAGGACAGCTGCAGAAGTTATGCTCAACCTGCAGCAAGTTAGTAAATCTATCTCTGCTGTGCCCTGCAAGTCGTTGCTGTGCAGCTCCCCAAGATATTTTATCCCTTGGTCTTTGCAGCCTGGCTATTAAATCAGTTGTGATTTGCAATGGGACAAACCAGTACGGCCTGGCATGAGAGCCCTGAAGTCTCAGCACTCTTGAGTGCTGTGGGTCGAGTCTCTTTACTGCGGCAGGTACCTCTGAGGTCCTGAGTTTTCCAAAAGCCATGAGCCTGGCAGGTGCTTCTGAGATGCACGTGGGTGTGTGCTCAGATCCATTCCCTCTGAATCAGCAGCGTGACTGTCACCATCCTGGATGTTGATTCTGGTGCTGGTGGTATTCCTAGGAATGCCATGAGAAAATCGGCCCACTGCTAATCCTGAGTCGCCCCTTCTGGAAGGGATGTTCAGAAACAGCCATCTGCAACCATCCAGCTGCGAGTAGAGCAGGCGCTGGGTGGGTGCATGAAGCTGGCAAGGGCTGGAGCTGTGCTCCTAGGTTGATCCGTGATTGTTCTAGAGCTGTTGGATCACCTGGGTGTGTGATTCCAGGTGTTTCTGAGCCAGTGTGGAGAAAGCAAATGGGACTGGAAAGGAAACAAGAAAATGTCTCCTCTGAAGGTAAGGGCCATTTTTAGCCTTCATCCCAGTCATAGAATCATAGAAGATTAGAGTTGGAAGACACCTCAGGAGGTCATCTAGTCCAACCCCCTGCTCAAAGCAGGACCAAGATCAACTAAATCATCCCAGCCAGGGATTTGTCAAGCCAGGCCTTAAAAACCTCTAAGGATGGAGATTCCACCACCTCCTGAGGTAACCCATCCCAGTGCTTCACCACCCTCCTAGTGAAATAGTGTTTCCTAATATCCAACCTAGACCTCCCCCACTGCAACTTGAGATCACTGATCCTTGTTCTGTCGTCTGCCACCACTGAGAACAGCTGAGCTCCATCCTCTTTGGAATCCCCCTTCAGGTAGTTGAAGGCTGCTATCAAATACCCCCTCACTCTTCTCTTTTGCAGACTAAATAACCCCAGTTTCCTCAGTCTCTCCTCATAAGTCATGTGCTCCAGCCCCCTGATCATAATTGTTGCCCTCCGCCGGACTCTCTCCAATTTGTCCACATCCTTTCTGTAGTGGGGGGCCCAAACTGGACACAGTACTCCAGAAGTGGCCTCACCAGTGCTAAATAGAGGGGAATAATCACTTCCCTCGATCTGCTGGCAGTGCTCCTACTAATGCAGCCCAGTTTGCCGTTAGCCTTCTTGGCAACAAGGGCACACTGCTGACTCATATCCAGCTTCTCATCCAGTGTAATCCCCAGGCCCTTTTCTGCAGAACTGCTGCTTGGCCAGTCGGTACCCAGCCTGCAGCAGTGCATGGGATTCTTCCGTCCTAATTGCAGAACTCTGCACTTGTCCTTGTTGAACCTCATCAGATTTCTTTTGGTCCAATCCTCCAATTTGTCTAGGTCACTCTGGACCCTATCCCTGCCCTCCAGCATATCTACCTCTCCCCGCAGTGTAGTGTCATCTGCGAACTTGCTGTTCTATACTGTGGCCACATCTCTCACATTTCCATGGCAATGTGTTGTGACATCACATTTCTTCCTGCTGGGATCCAACGGTTGGAGGGCTAGGAGTTGGAAAGAAGCAAAAGGCTGGGGCTGGGTGTCAGGGAGCTCTGGGCTGGCACACTGAGCAGAGCCCTGCTAATTGGTCCTAATGATGGGAGACCCATGCAAATTAGTAACAAAATTGGATTCCGAGAACAAACACAATCCTGGAGCAGGGCTGCTGTCTCGGAGAGCCCTGCAGTTGTTTGTCTTACCCACTGCAGTTGGGTTTAATTATTTATGACCATCTTTAGCCTGCTAGTGAGCACTCTTGAGTGTGACTGGGAGCAGTGCTGAAGTCTTGGTAATGTGAGCACTCGCTCCAGCACATCTCTGCTCTTTGCCAATAGAGGGGAGGAGATGGCTGCTGTGTGTGGATGGGAGTGAGTGAGATCCTGTTGGATCTTCAGTAATTGCAGGTGGAACACAGAGGAATCCAGAGGCCCAGAATACAGCTAGGTCGCAATGTTGTGTCTGTATAAGGCAGCCCCTCCTTTCTCTGTCCTGATTGCAAAGTAACTCTTCCAAGAGCAGCATGTCAGTGTAATAAACAGCGTACTGGAGACTTCGGTATGTGCTCTGGCTAGTACTGACCCCGATTGGCATATAGAGGGTCTCTGAGGGAGCTGCTTCTTGCTAACTCTTCTGCGCTGCAGGCCCTTGATCTTTCTCCTGCATCATTTCCAATGCCATGTGTCTGTTGCAGCATTGGGCTGGCATGGAACCCATGCAGCCATGGTTATAAAGAGCTTTGGGATCATTCCCCCCCATCCTCTGTGATGGGAGCTTTGCTGTTGTTCCAGTTCCATCCTCGCTTTGTGGCCTGGGCAAGATGATCCTTACCTAAGTGCATGTCATAGGAGCCAAGATCCTGGTGCTTGCTGAGCTGTTTCTGGGATGACAATCCCACCGTAGGTAACAAGGAACAAGCACACAAGTGGAGAGGGTGCTGGGCAGGGTGCCTGCCCTTCCAGGTGTGAAAGCAGGTGCTCTCCAAGGGGACTCATTGCACAGGGAATAGATGCACAAAGAGGCTAAAGGAGAGCTAGGTTGACTGAGGATCCATGCGTATCTTCCCTGCAATAGAAGGTCCCATATGAAGAACTATGTTGGGGGGACTGTGAGGACGCAGAGTGAAGTGCTTGAGTCAAGAAATACCAAATTTCATGTTCCTGTGTAACCTTAACTCTCCTCCATGGGAAGGTCACATTATGATGCAGAGTTTAAATGACAAATGGCCTGCTATTTCTCAAATCTAATACCTTGCTATTTCTCTGCTGTAGTAACATACCTGATGCCTTACTGATTCCCTCACTTCTAATGGCCATAAGTCTCTCTGGTGCCGTTTTCCATGTATGTCACACTGCAGGGGAACCAGGGGCCTTGCTGCAGGCTGACCTCCTCGGCCTGGAATCTGAGGAAGGGAGGCAGAAGGGAGCACATGTGCCATGGTGCAATAGCAAAGGGACCAAAGCAGACAGCATGGTAGACTAGCCCCACTGCTTCAGGCATACAGCTGTAGTGGAGCCCCTGGCGGCAGCAGCAGTGGATGTAGATGAGTGTACGTTGTGTTGGGTGGATGTGTATCTCACTGCACATCCAACCCTTGATTAATTCATGTGAAGCCTGCACTGTTGCTGTCCCCAAAGAGGACTGGCTGGATTTGGGATCTGATTTGCCAGATTTGAAGAGACTCACAGCAAATATTGAGCTAGCTGAAATCTCAGCATGTTGCTTGGTCCCAGGAGGGTCATGGTGAGTGGGCTGCAGTCTCGACTCTGTGCTATGCCTGAGGCTGTACCCTGGAAGGGGATGGCAATTGTGTATTTATGGAGCAGATAAGGCGAAGTGGCAGGAAATCGGAACTCTTGTTTTCTCTCTCTGTGTGGTGATTTATAGTACTCTGAACACAAATGGGATGTCAGTGCCCTGGAAGTGGGTTGAGTGTCTCCAAGCTGTTTCCTCTGCTGGGAATAAACAATGCAGCCTGGAAAACTCTTGCTAATCCACTGGCTGACAGCCTGGCTAAGAGGTGGCTTGTTTGCGCTCCCTGGGGAGCGTGGGGCCATTGTGCAGTGCAGGATAACTGTCTGCAAACATCTGCCACATGGAATCAGAGAGCTCAGCCGGGGTTGACTGCACTATGGCCCAGCAGGATGTCTGGATGAGAGCTTTGGTCTCCAATGGAGGGATCTGGGCTGGGCGGAATGCCCTACCCCCATCCATGGGAGGTGGTGGAATCTCCTTCCTTAGAGGTTTTTAAGGTCAGGCTTGACAAAGCCCTGGCTGGGATGATTTAGTTGGGTTTGGTCCTGCTTTGAGCAGGGGGTTGGACTAGATGACCTCCTGAGGTCCCTTCCAACCCTGAGATTCTATGATTCTATGTGGGGGATGATGCCTTAGCAGGTCTCCCACTCCCCAGTGATCCCTTAACAGGGGTTGCAAGGTCCTGTTGGAGTCTCTTCCACTCCCTGGTGCCAAGGCGGAGTTCTTAGCCCTTGAGCAGCCTGAGTTTATGGCAGATTATGATCTCAGGAGATTTCCTTCCGGGCCTTGCTATTTGTGTGGTGTCGGTGGGTGGGTGGGGGATGGATTCTGAGCTCTAAAGATCTCCTCTCCCTCCACCTCCCATCGTCAGGCCTGGCTTCATGGAGAATTGCCTGTTGCTGAGATGCTCTGGATGTGGCTCCCGCTAGACCCTCAGGGGTCACTGTAGAGTGAGACAAAGCATTTACCCCCCTCCCCCTGGGTCCCAGGCCTTCCTGTGTCAGAGGGTGCCATGCATCCCACCTCTGTGGTATTAGCCCGCCATCTTGTGAGCATGGGCTTGGAGACCCTTCACAGTCCAGATTCCTTCCCTAAGGATCTGGTTAAGGTGTGGTCATGGCTGATAGGTGAGCTGTACCTGCCCCGCCTTGTGAACAACCAGCCTGAAATATTAAAAAGCAGCCGTCCAATGCTGCCAGGCTCACAACGAGGCTTGGGCGTGGGGGTGGAGCACACTTGGCCCATGGCAGGGCTGTAATGGAGACAGCCTCTTTGTTGTGGTCTCTGGCCATTTTCTGCTGTGGTTCACTGCTGTTAGAGGGCGATGGCTATTGTTGACGTTCAGAGCAGAGGGAGAGGAGAGTTCCTGGTTGACGCTGCTGAAATTCAAGCCAGGGGTTAGCCTGACCTTCTCTCTGCCGTGACAATGCTGCTCACGCCGTTTGTGCTCCGACACCAGGCTCCGCTTACAGCTTTCATGCTCCATTTCCCCTCCCAGGAGGTCTGTGGGGGGCCTGGTAATGCCAGGCAGGCTCTGTGTGCCTGCCTGTGGGGTGGCAAAGTGCCTGCAGCTGTGACCCAGGGCAGGGGGAAGCAGGTGCTTAGGAGTCATGCCTGCCTTTGGAAAGTGCTTGGAGAGCCATGAATCTGTGTGTGGCTAAGAATGGTTTATTTGCAATGTAGCTCCAGTTGTCTACAGGCACTGCAGGCTCCATCTGCCGGGGCATCTGCGAGCTGTGGGAGAGGGCACACTCTGAGCCCTGCTCAGCACAGGCCCTTGTTGCACACTGGGCTGTGGAGCAAATGCCCGCAGGGCTGTGATGTGGGGTGTCACTGCAGTGCTGCATCCTTGTAGCCTGCTCCTCAGGAGCAGGGAATGGCTCCATGTCTTTTCCCTGGGTTCGCTGACATTGCATTGGGGTGGGACCTGGCCCCTGCCCTGGATTATATGGGTCGGGGGCAGTGGGCTGTTTGTGGTGAGGGAAAGTGTTAGGGACCCACATCTGAACCCAGACCCAGCTCATTGCCCTCAGCTGATTTAGCTAATGAACCTGGCTTCCTTTTTGTGCCTGCTCGTGTCTTCAGCCATTCTTAAACCCTGCAGCCACCCTGCGTCCCTGGTCACTCAATAGCGGTCCATGCCCACAGCTGTGTTCTGTTCCTGCTCCTGGCCCTCACTCCTTGTTCCTGGCTCCTGGTTTCCTCCCCTGGGCTGCTACCCCTGCTCCGGCTGATACTTCGGCTCTGACCCTCAGCTTCATCTCTCTGCCTGGACTTGTTATTTGATGTCTAACCACAGCACTGGGTACATCCACACTGCAGTAAAAGATCCGCAGCACAGCTATGGCTGTCCCAAGTCAGCTGACTCGGGCTCACAGGCCTTGGGCTGTGGGGCTAAATACTTTGTAGACATTCGGGTTCAGGGTGGAGCCTGAGCTCTGAAACCCTCCCTGAACATGGGGCCTCAGAACCACAGTTGCCAACTTTCACGTGGCAAATAAGCACCCCGACTTTCACAACATGCCAAAATCAAGCTAATCCCATTTCAAAACAAGGCCAAAACAAGCCAATCCCTAAGATCCCCAAGACTCTGTGTGACTAGATCCCCCTGGCGTGCAGTCTGGGACTGTGGTGGGGCTGCCGAGCACCCCTGACTCTGTCCCCTCTTGCCCCTGCTTGCCCCAGCTGATCAAAAAAACTAAGCAACAAGCTACAAGCCAAAATCTAGACAATAAGCAAAACCAACAAGGAGTCCTTGTGGCACCTTAGAGACTAACAAATTTACTTGGGCATAAGCTTTTGTGGGCTATAACCCACTTCATCAGATGCATGGAGTGGAAAATACAGGAGCAGGTATAAATATACAGCACATGAAAAGATGAGAGTTGCCTTACCAAGTGGTGGGGGCAGTGCTAATGAGGCCAATTCAGTTAGGGTGGATGTGGCCCATTCCCAACAGTTAACAAGAAGGTGTGAGTATCAACAGAGGGAAAATTATTTTTTGTAGTGACCCAGCCACTCCCAGTCTTTATTCAGGCCTAATTTGATGGTGTCAAGTTTACAAATTAATTCCAGTTCTGCAGTTTCTCCTGAAGTCTCTTTTTGAAGTTTTTTTGTTGAAGCATTACCACTTTTGAGTCTGTTATTGGGTGTCCAGGGAGATTGAAGTGTTCTCCTACTGGTTTTTGAATGTTTCAAGAATTGTAGTGTAGACGTGCCCTCCAACCCTCAACTCCTGATTTCTGTCTCTCGGCTCTGGCTCACTCCTTTGTCTTGGTAACTTGGCTCTTGATTCAGGGTCTGGCTGCTAGGCCTGGTCACCTCTGTGCCAGCCTCCCGGCCTGACCACGAGGCGAAACCACCCATGGCCTGATTCCTAACAGAGAGGCGAGGGGGAATGCCTGATGCATCTGGGCGGCCTCCACTCAGCAGAGCCAGGAAGTCCCTGAGTGCATGGTCAACCCATATCGGGTTGGTGATTCTCTCCAGTCCAGAGTCTCAGAGCAAGCCTGACCTGGGGAGCCTCACTACCTTGTAGAGACTGCACTGCGTGGGTGTGTGGGTGTCTGGCATGTGGCTGGCTATCTCTGTTAGGGCCAGTGGCCAGGGCCTGTTGGGATGCCTGGCTTGGTCTGAGTTGCTGGGCACGGTAGCAGTAGTGTTGCTTCCCACAGTCTGGAGGCTGCCATGCTCTGCCCTCCTGTGGCTTGCGATGAGCTGAGAGGCAGGCAGCTTGCCATAGGCCTCTCCTTGGCAGTGGGAAGGATTCCTGGGATGCCGTGGAGAAGCGAATGTCTGCTTTTTAGTGCCCTGTGGAGCAGATCCAAGGAAGGTGTGTGGGAGTGAGCTGCTCAACTCTTTCCAGTTGCATTGCAGGGCAGGGCTGAGCTGTGGAGCAGAGCACCAGGGAGGTAGACACTTTAGCACACTCCATCCCCTTAGTGCATGGTCCTGCTGCCAGGTTTTTCCTGCGTGAGCTGAGGACTGCTGGATCTAAGCACAGCATGCTCTCCCCTGCTCCTCACCTGTGCCCAGGGAACCAACTGGTTTGCCAGAGAATTCTGGGCAGGAGGCAAATGCTCTTAGTTAGGGAGCCTGATCTGGAGCTAGGAGTAGAGCCTGACCCCAAGTCCCTGTATTGGGCCTGCTCTGAAGAGGTGGAACAAAGGTAGTTATCCAGAATGTCAAGCTCTTAGCCTTCTGTTATTTGTATTGCAGTTGCCCTGGTCATGGCCAGGACCCCATTGTACTGGGCACTGGGCGGACACAGAACAAAAAAATGGTGCTTGCCCCAGAAGTTTACAATCTAAATAGACAAGAGACAACAGCTTGGTGCAAATAGATGGGTGAGTACAAATTCTTAGTTGAAGCACACAGAGGAAGATGCTGAAAATGGCCAGTGGGGGGCCCCCTCTGTCCAAAGTTGCTGGGGCTTGGTGTGTGTGTGGGTTCCTCTGGATTCCCCTTACTGAGGGGTGAGAGCCATTGTTCTCTTAGAGGTTCCCTGCCTAGTGTTGGCTGCCTCCTGCTCCCCACGTCACTATCACAATGGCTGCTCCGTTGGGAAGTGGGAGCCGTGGGCTGGAGCCCTAATCCACCCTCGGACGGATAGAGCCCTGCGTGGATACAGAATAGATATCCGCAGATATAAATTAATATCCGTGGAGCTGCAGGCCTCTACCGAAAACCTCAGCAGCGAAAGCAGCAGCCTGTCGGGCCACCGCTCCCAGGAGCCAGCACCCTGCATCGGCAGCTCCTCTGGGGTGGATGTACTGCCCCCAGCCTAGTCCACTGGGACAGGCACCAAAGCTCATTGGCAGCTGTACCTGGTTGTGCTAGTGAAGTGGGAGGGGCTGGGGGCAGTACAGCCATGCCACTGAACCCTGCCCCGCTCCTAGCTCTGCTCCTAGCCCCAACCACTCCCTGGCCTTGCCCCCGGCCTCGGCCCATGGCTGTGGCTCTGTTCCTGGCCCCAGCTGCGGCCCCAGCCTTGGGCCCCTTACCCCATCTGTGTCCCCTTCCGCCCTCCAGAGCCGTGGCCTGGCTCCGGGGGGAGGCACGAACAGGAGTAAGGGGGGTGCAATCCTGAAAAGTTTGGGGACCACTGTTCTAGCTCCTGGGCCAAATTCTTATGTTTCACCTGTGCAGCTCCAGTGGAGTCAATGAAGATGTGAAAGTATAATGGAGAGCAGAATGTGGTTTGCAAAGTCCTTGTTACTGGGGACTTTGAGTGAACAAGAAAGGACCAAGCTCAGCTTTCAGATTCCAGATAGTGCAGGCGTGACAGGTAGACAAAACCTCTTTTGTCTTGCCCCCTTGTGACCCAAGGGGTTTGCCAAAGTTTAGGGTCTACCAGTGTGTTTCCATTAGGAGGAGACATTGGTGATGGATTCAGGTATTTCTTGAAGGTAATTCTGTTTGTTTACAAAGAAGTTACATAAAGTCCTGAACACAGTAGGAATTAAACAGCAGGAAGGAGTTTCTTTGCTTGCAGTTCCAAGCTTCTTTCCAGCCAGCACTTTGCTCAAAAACTCTTTCTTGGCTTTTTCTCAGGGTCATGCTACCAGGGCTTCTCAAGTCTCACTGTGTCTGGGGCTCCTCTATGTGCTGTAGTGTTCCAGCCCCTTCTCTCCCACATGCACAGCTGGAATCAAAATCAGTTCCCTATCCTGATATTTACATTCATCCCACAGAGAAACCCCTCCTCCCACATAGTTCAGACCCCTAAGCCACCTGTTCTTTTGGGTGGTGGCTCCTGTTTTTTTGGCTGTCTCTAAACAAAGGGGTCATTTAATTGTTCCCTCATTTAGTCTGAATGGAAGGCAGCTGTTACACCCACCACCTCCAGTGAGGTTTTTCCCAAGTTCCAGCATAACAACATGTACACAAAACAAATTTGACATCCACCCCCCCCCATTGAAGCCAATGAGAATAAATAAACAAAAAAACCCATAATGCCATTTTCAGTCGCATTTAGAGTAGAAGTGCACTTGAATCCTACTGCTTTATTTGCCTGTTAAATATTTCATTTGGCTTTTTATGACTTCGTTTTATGGCAACTTTAATTGAATTTTACCATATTCCAGCTGTTTGTGCAGTGGCCAGAGTATGTGCATGCATGTCTGTGTTAGGGTGACCAAATATCCCAATTTTATAGGGACAGTCCCGATTTTTTAGTCTTTCTTATATAGGCTCCTGTTACCCCCGCACCCCGTGTCCCCATTTTTTGCACTTGGTGTCTGGTCACCCTAGTCTGTGTGTGTCAGAGAGAGAGAGAGAGAGAGAGAGACCAACGGGGAATTAGTGGGTGTGAAGAACAAAGACAGATCCCAGCACTGAAGAGGAAATGGGAAAGAGGTGGGAGGCAGTGTAACGAATATACTTGGTTAGGCATGCAAGGAAAAGATAAGGGTAGCAAAATGAATTAATGCTGCCAGAAGGGGTTTGGGATAGAACAAAAAGGACTTTCATATAAATATCTTTGGCGGAAAAGAGAGAAAGAGGGTGGAGTGGGGTGGAACTGATTCAGAAACAGCAGAGATACGGTGCTTATTTAAAAAAAAACAGGAGTACTTGTGGCACCTTAAAGACTAACAAATTTATTTAAGCATGAGCTTTCGTGAGCTACAGCTCACTTCTTCGGATGCATAGAATGGAACACACAGACAGGGGATATTTATACATACAGAGAACATGAAAAGGTGGAAGTATGCATACCAACAGGCAGAGTCTAATCAATTGAGATGAGCTATCGTTAGCAGGAGGAAAAAACTTTTTGAAGTGATAATTCAAAATAATGCTTATTTAGATTCCTTTTTAATAACAATATAAAGCACAGATGCCTGGGCAAAGAGGGAATAAGGAAGGTTTTGTCAATATGTTGGTAGCTGTTGATAAAACCCCCATGAAGTAACCCTTATGGAGGGTCGGGGGGAATGTTGTATACATGTGTGCCTAAGGTTATAGTGCTGTGGGAACTGACTTATGGGTTTACAGAGACACTGAAAATGATCCATCACAAGCTAAGGAGAGAACCAAGAGATAGCAAAGAGTTTGAAGGAAGCCGATGAGACACCAGTCCTAAAGAAAGGCAGCATGGCCCAACCCGTTTCTGTCTGGTAAATCTAGCTTGAGTCCCTGCTGAAGGAAGTGGACAAACATCAGGGGAGAGATCTAAGCGGCAAGAGAGTGCTAGAATCCTGAGTGAGTAGTGGGCCTGGCACACTCAGCCAGCCTCCCTGCTGCATTGCTCCAGTTGTGTGCTGGTATAATGCTCTGGTTCCAGTTGTGTTAACCTGGTGTAAGGCAAGGGGGAATCAGACTGCTAATCATCCCAGGTAAACATGGTGAATTTAGAAAGCTAATGGCTGATGGGAGGGCAGAAGATGATCTTCTAGGGAAGGCATTTGGGGCCTGGGGTCTTAGCACATCTTTCTCAGAGTGGGTGTGAGTGCAGTGATGTGGCCTGCTAGCCGCCCAAGGGTGCTGGGGGTAATGCTAAATAGCGACATACAGCATAGGGATGGCAGGAGGCAGGTGTGGAGCAGGGTACAGCAAGAGTCGTTATGGGCAATTATTCTTCAGCTCCCTGGGCCCTCAATGGCTGTTGTCTCAAGGTTCAGTCCTCTTTTCCCTCCTGTCCAATATGCTTGGAGCTGTAGGGAGAGCCAGCAGAGAACCAGAGCTGCAGTGCCATGAGTACCTGGACAGCGCATGTTCACAGCACAGTCCAAAGAAGGGATTGCAGCTGTTGAGACTGAGCCCTGATGCGTCTGAGGTGATGGTGGAAGAGGAGGGACCTTGCCACAGACAGCGTCTGTTGGATCTGTCTGCAGCCATGGGGGCTCCTTGGCTCTGTCCTGTGCCTGAACACACAGATAGCCACAGTGGTGAGGAACACCCACTTCCTTCTGTGCCTGGCCAGGGGATGATCCTGGTCCTTTTAGACATCGACCAGATGCACACTGTAGCCTCAAGACTCGGCTCCTGCCATCTGTTACACCTGGGAATGGAGCCTCGGGTTCTGGGGAAGCTACCTGTGGCCCAGAACACAGCAACGTGGTTGCTCACTAACATGGGTTGGTGTGATCACCAATCGCTGCATGGGCTTCCCATTGAAACCAGAGTCCAGTTCAAGGTTGCTGCTCTGGCTTTTGAAGCCTGGCATAGTAGTGGCCTCAGAAGGCTGTTGATAAATTGGAGAGGGTTCAGAGAAGAACAACGGGAATGAGTTAAGGGATAGAAACCATGCCTTGTAGCAAGAGACTCAAGAAGCCTGGTTTATTTAGTTTAACAAAGAGAAGGTTAAGGGGGGACTGACATTAATAATAGGCTCTTCAGTCTAGCAGAGAAAAGGCCTAGCACGATCCAGTGGCTGGATGTTGAAGCTAGACAAATTCAGATTGGAAATAGGCTGTACATTTGAATAGTGAGGGTTATGAACCATTGGGATAATTTTCTCCATCATGGCAATTTTAAAATCAAGATGGGATGTTTTTCTAAAAGATCTGCTCTAGGAATTATTTGGGGGCAGGTCTCTGGCCTGGGTTGTACAGGAGGTCACACTAGGTGATCACAACAGTCCCTTCTGGCCTTGAGATCTATGAATTCCTTCTCTCTCTCTTCCATGTGGTGATGACGTTGCACAACAGCTTGTTCCCTTGGGGGAAAAAGTAGTCAACATGCAAGAGGAGCCTTGTTTCCAAAAGAGACAGAACTTTCCCAGAACCTGGACTCAGAGACCAGCACCCTTGCCACGTGCAAACTAAATGCAGAACCCATCTCTTCTGTGTGGCTTTCCCCTTATGATTCCTGGAGGCACAGGAGCATCCCTGCTTCAGATAATGAAAAATTCTAGCAAGCTCTGCTCATTCTAGCCAGCAGGGCTGGGGGAAGAGAGTTTGTAATGTTTAATCTTTGTGGAAGGCACAGCAAAGGGTGACCTTGCAAAGCCCTAGATAGGATCGGTGTTGCTGCTGGATCTGGTCTCACATAACTTCTTTGTTTAGTGTGCTGAATGGGAGAGGAGAGATACTAGATATATGGGCAGGAAACACAAAATGAGATTTCACTTGGCCCAGTTAAGCTAATGCATCTGGGATAAACAATCAAAACCATTCCTATTCAGTAGGTGGGAGAAGTCTGGGGAGCAGCGATAGAGAGACCGACATAGCGTCAGAAAGATGAACTTGTAATGTGACTGCACTGCACAAGCAAATGTGACTTTTTTTTTTTAGGCTGAATACACAGATGCTTTCCAAAGTGTGGGGTTAAGAGTCCCTTACTATATATGGCTCTGATGTGACCACACCTAGGTGACTGTGTTCCTTTCTGAGCTCCTTCTCCAAGAATGCTGACGACCCAGGGCCTTTAGGAATGGATTGATATGGGAGAGACTAAAAGAGCTAAATGTGTGTAGCTTGGCTAAGGCTTTGTCTACACTGCCAATTGAATGACAAAACAAAAGAGGACTCCTGCCGCGTTCACCCTGCCACTTGTGTCGCAAAACTTTTGTCTTTCACGGCGTGTGTGTGTGTGTGTGTGTGTGTGTGTTAAGGTACCAGTGAAAGACAAAAGTTTTGTCAACGACTTTGCAGTGTAGACACACCCTTATTAGTGACATGGCCCTATCGCTAAAAGCTGTGTAGTGTCGACAAAGCCTAAGAAATGACTAAAGGGGCTGAGTTGGAGCGGAAGTGCTAACAGTCTACAAACATTTGACTAGCAGCATGTTGTTTAGGGTGGAACAAAGAGGTATAAAGAGAAGCGACAAATAAAAGGGAACATCCCTGATGTTCAGCCTGTATTTTCCTGCCAGTGAGATTATGAAATGGTTGGAATAGTTGCCAAGGCCAAGATTCCCAAGGGACCCCCTCCCACAGCTGGGGCCAGTTTTTTCCAAAGAGTCCAGCTCCGTTTAAGCAACTAAAGAAGGGCCAGACCTTTAGCAGTGCTCTGCCCGATTTTAACATGGGGTGCTGAGCTCTCTTGAAAATCTGGAACTATTGGAGGCTCCCAGGAGGCTGCATTCCTGAAGACATCTTAAAAATCCGCTGGGACTAGCAGGCAATCAGGACTGATCCCCAAACCTACCCTGTGTAGGAGGAGATCCTGAGCTCCCCGCAGTCTGGCAGTGCTGCAGGGGGTGGGGGGCACTGCCCCCACCCCTGACTTGTAAGACAGGAGGGGCGGCTGGCAGTGCCCTCTGGCAATGCCATTGGACCCTCCCAGCTCCAGCTGTCTCAAAGGGCTTTGTCCACAGGTCTCTGTCAGTTATGCATGTCAGGCTCTCACCAGAGAGAATGTCCCTCTGGAAATTGGGCTGATGGTAGGAAAAGGGGCAAATTGTCACCTTAGGTCATGGTCAGGTCTGCTCAGTGTTGTAGTGGAGCCCTGAGCCACACTGAAATGCATCAGGAGTCAGCAATTCAGTAAGGAGATGTTCCTTTCACCAGGACATACCATGGTGCTCGGGGGTTGTGATGCAGGAAGGGCAGGCTGACAGATGAGGCTTAAAATCAAAGCCTTGACCATTTGTGGTTATTGATGATCCCGTCGTGCTTCTCACAAGAGTCAGCCGCAGGGTCAGCTCCAGCTTTTTTGCCATCCCAAGTGGTGAAGAAGCATGTAACTAAGAGAACCAGGCAGAGGAAAAGACAGGCCAGTGAAGGAGAAATAGAGCTCAAGAACAGGTTTGCAGAGTTGGAAAATGAAGAAGGGACACAGCAGGTGGTCACTGAAGGTGAGAGGGCAAGGAAAAAGAGAAGAGCAGCTAGCCCTACAGGAAGAGGGGAAGAGTCAATGGAGATGTCATAAGTAGTTAGTTAAGGGTTAAGTTCTACCTGTAAAGGGTTAACACAGACCTGGTGAAACACCTGACCAAAGGACCAATCAGGGAAGAGAATTTGGAAATCCCAGAGAGCGGGAACTTGGGTCTCTGTGTTCTTTGTTCTGTGTTCTTAGCCGTCTGGAACTACACCAGCCCAGACGCTTAATCAAGCCTGCTCATCTTTCTGAACTAATTTCTTCTATTCAAGCTAGTGAGTATTAGAAGTACTGGGTAATTTCATATAAGAATCCTGTGTCTGCAATTCCCACCGCTGCCACCATGTCCTAGGGTCTCACCCCCACTTTGAGCTTGTGAGTTCAAAGATGGGGACCCGCAGGTATTCTCCCCCCACCCTAACCCTTAGGGTAGGTTTCCTTCTCGCTGCCACCACTCGATTAATTTGGTGAATCGAGACACCCCTCCGTCCCCCCCTCCTCCTTCCAGAGACTTTCCTGGGGAAGCACAGATCAAATCACAGAGGGAGAAAGATTCCTTTCACTTCCCTCTCCCTTCCCTGCTTTCTCTGCTTGGAGACAACCCTTGTCTCCACAGAGTGGCGCCTAGCTTCCTTCCCCTGAATCCACAGGTAAGGAACTTAACCAAGTCCTGAACCTAAAAGAGTTTATTAAAAGAATAACAAAAGAAAAAAATACACAATCTCTATGAATCCAAGATAGACATTCACAGGGTCTAATCTTATTAATCCCTGGAGAAATTTCTCCCTTTTCCTCAGTATAAACAATACAGGCAAAATTACGAATAATCAATACAAACACACAGAATTGCAGAACTAGAGCTTCTGGTGCAGGAGGTGAAACCGGATATTATAGGGATAACAGAAACATGGTGGAATAGTAGTCATGACTGGAGTACAGGTATTGAAGGCTATGTGCTGTTTAGGAAAGACAGAAATAAAGGCAAAGGTGGTGGAGTAGCATTGTATATCAATGATGAGGTTAACTGTAAAGAAATAAGAAGAGATGGAATGGACAAGACAGAGTCTGTCTGGGCAAAAATCACATTGGGAAAGAAAGCTACTAGAGCCTCCCCTGAGATAGTGCTTGGGGTGTGCTACAGACCGCCGGGATCTGATTTGGAGATGGATAGAGACCTCTTTAATGTTTTTAATGAAGTAAACACTAATGGGAATTGTGTGATCATGGGAGACTTTAACTTCCCAGATATAGACTGGAGGACAAGTGCTAGTAGTAATAGGGCTCAGATTTTTCTGGATGTGATAGCTGATGGATTTCTTCATCAAGTAGTTGAAGAGCCAACAAGGGGGGATGCCATTTTAGATTTGGTTTTGGTGAGTAGTGAGGACCTCATAGAAGAAATGGTTGTAGGGGACAACCTTGGTTCGAGTGATCATGAGCTAATTCAGTTCAAACTAGATGGAAGGATAAACAAAAATAGATGTGGGACTAGGGTTTTTGATTTCAAAAGGGCTAACTTTAAAGAATTAAGGAAATTAGTTAGGCAAGTGGATTGGACTGAAGAACTTGTGGATCTAAAGGCAGAGGAGGCCTGGAATTACTTCAGGTCAAAGTTGCGGAAACTATCAGAAGCCTGCATCCCAAGAAAGGGGGAAAAAATCATAGGCAGGAGTTGTAGACCAAGCTGGATGAGCAAGCATCTCAGAGAGGTGATTAAGAAAAAGCAGAAAGCCTACAGGGAGTGGAAGATGGGCGGGATTAGCAAGGAAAGCTACCTTATTGAGGTCAGAACATGTAGGGATGAAGTGAGAGAGGCTAAAAGCCATGTAGAGTTGGACCTTGCAAAGGGAATTAAGACCAATAGTAAAAGGTTCTATAGCCATATAAATAAGAAGAAAACAAAGAAAGAAGAAGTGGGACCGCTAAACACTGAGGATGGAGTGGAGGTTAAAGATAATCTAGGCATGGCCCAATATCTAAATAAATACTTTGCCTCGGTCTTTAATAAGGCTAATGAGGAGCTTAGGGATAATGGAAGGATGACCATTGGGAATGAGGATATGAAGGTAGATATTACCACATCCGAGGTAGAAGCCAAACTCGAACAGCTTAATGGAACTAAAGCGGAGGGCCCAGATAATCTTCATCCAAGAATATTAAAGGAACTGGCACATGAAATTGCAAGCCCATTAGCAAGAATTTTTAATGAATCGGTAAACTCAGGGGTTGTACCGTACGACTGGAGAATTGCTAACATAGTTCCTATTTTTAAGAGAGGAAAAAAAAGTGATCTGAGTAACTATAGGCCTGTTAGTTTGACATCTGTAGTATGTAAGGTCTTGGAAAAAATTTTGAAGGAGAGGGTAGTTAAGGACATTGA